>NC_136422.1:118107500-119530000 GCF_052625555.1 Lactuca saligna
AAAAATCAAACTATTAGTTAAATTAATTTTTTGTCAATTTCCAAGATAAGTAAACATTTTAATGGCATCTCATTAAATTTAATTTTGTATTTTAGTGTACAATTTTTATACCATAACAATTTGAGTAGAAATATATTTATATGTATAGCTAACGATTTGAAAGATAATTACAAGATCTTTCAATTGAGACGATATGCTATAAGTAGACTGGGGTTTACTACGATACAAAAGTGTACTAAGACACTTTGACATTAACATTATGACATTATGGCAGATGCAATAAATAAGTATGTGAAGATGTTAGAGAGATCATCACAAGAATATGCATATTTATTTTGTGAATATATGACATAGCTTTGTGGTGGCATATATTTGCGACATCCATTGAGAAGTGATATTGAGCAACTATATGTGGCACATAGTGATAAACACATTTTCCTAGGAATGATTGGAAGCATTGATTGTATGCATTAGGAATCTAAAGATTATTCGAATGCATTACGATTTCAATACACATCCGGTGATCATGTATACCATATGGTGATTCTAAAAGCAGTGGTGACACAAGATCTATTGTTTTGGCATGCATAATATAGTATATCGAGGTCAAATAATGACCTGGATGTTCTTGGTACATCTCCAGTATTTAACAAAATTTTGCATGGAAAAGCACTTGAGGCACCTTTTTTATGGGTTTTCTAGGTTACAAATTAAAATTAATCAAACATGATTTGCACAACAAAATTTCACATAAACAACTATGGGCACATGCAACCTAGAAATCTATGGCTTTTCTCATAATAGCAACATGATTAGAAAAACTAAATAACCTATGATAAAATTGAAAAAACTCAAATGTTAGGTAACATACCATTTGCTATAATCGAATATAGCAAGCAACTTTAAAGAACGATTTCTTTGTAATGCTAGCTCCAATAATGTGGAAGTCTCTAATGTCTCACACCCAAACCCTAGGATCGAAAATTAAAGAGAAAATGAGTATGACATCAACATACAAAATATAAAGTTTACTACACTCCCATTAGCTTTGACATACACACAAGACTCATCCTTACTTCTAGTAAATCCAAACTCTTTAACATTTTCATGGAAGCAAAGATTCCAGCTATAAGATGCTTGTTTAAGTCCATAGATAGACCTCAAAATCTTGCACACCTTATTATGGAATTCGATATGTTCCCTTAGTCCTTGCATATCAAAAAATATGTGGAAACCACATCCCGTATCAAGGAGCTAAGAGTTCGAAACATTAGTGTTATTGTCTCAATAGAGTACATACCCAATCTGGAGCCTACATGCACTTTACCCTATGCTTCTCTCACTTCTTGTAGGTACTTGGGGCAGCTTCTCTTCCAATATCCCTTTTGGCCATAATGAAATTACACAACTTCTTTCAGGTCATCAACAGGAGGAGTGTCCAATTTGACATTTTCCTTTGATACACTAAACTCTATAATGTGGGATTTGACTTTCCATTTGGGTTGGGAATATGCCTTCTATGAAAAATCGAAATTTGCATCTTACAACAATCCCTACATTCAATCAAAGTCAAACTTTCAATTGCTAAATTTTAGCAGTTTTGGAGTCAGTTTGAGTGTTAAAAGCCTAGTACTGCAAGAGATAACTGGAGAGAGGATACTTTAGGGTAAAGTGTGCAACATTTAAGTTCCAAACTCCAAGAATCTAGAGTTTACAACCCAAATGGTATTGGGGTCGTGAACCCTAAGGACTATATAAGTGACACTTAGCCATTTTTGTCATTTTCCACCATTTTCAAGTCCTTAACCTCATTCTCTCTCAAGTATCATCACTAGATCTTCAACTTAGTAAGTAATTTCTTCCTTGTTTAGTTGATAAACTTCATTATCTAGTGTTTGTGAATGATTTCATCCATGAAATCTCTTCATTTGATAGATAATCAAGTGTTCTTCATTTCACAAAGAACACACACTAGTGTTCTTGAGCCTTAAGCACCTTTTCAAGCTTCTACATTGTAAGTACTCTTCTCCTAGCTTGTTATATGCTTAAATCAACTAGATTACACTTAGAAATCATCAAGAAATCATGATCAAAAGTGAGTTTACAGCCAAGGAACCTTCTTGGGCCGTAAACTCTATTTAAGGGTCCAAATGAGCCCTAACCTCTTCTCAAGCCTTAGGATCAAGTCTAGAACACTTCTATCATAAGAAATGGTGCCACCATTCCTTCATAGGGCTTAGACTTGAGCATAGAACACTTCATATTGGCTTATAAGACTTTAAACCACAACTTGACACTTAGTACCATGAGTTTACGACCGTAAACTCATGAGGAATGGGTCTTTGGGCGGTAAACTCATGTGGTTCATACCATATGGGCAGTAAACTACCAAGTAAGGCCCTACACCCTCTTATGTGCAACCCTATGTGGTTTAACACTCCAGTACAAGTGTTCCCTAGTTCTTAAGGTTGTTCCATTACCTAATTAGTTGTTATAAACACTAATTGTAAGCATATATGTGTCTTTATACGTTAACTAGGATCTGTGTGTGCTCAAGTCCTCACTTGACACTTAGCATCCTTTACTGATCCTACTATCGCATCACTTATTTCAGGTGAGTTCATACCCCTTAATTAACCTTTTAAATACTTTTAAATGCTTTTATGGGTTGGGGAATACAAGTTGAATATCATAGATATTATATCAATCACATGTGATTAATAACTATCAAGCATATGGATTTTCTATGCTTTCATACTGTCTTATCAATCAAACTACTTTTAAATCATTTTATAAACTGACATCAAGTCATGATTATTTACTGTTTCAAACCCTTTATATGTATTAAAAAAAAATCTCTTTTCTACTTATGTATTGTTAAAAACCATATCTATACACTTATGTAGTAAGTATATACATATGCATTGATAAGATAGCTGTGACTTCATCTCCAACACTTTGTGTAGCAAAAGTGTATAAACATACATGGACACCTCAAAATACATTACTAGTAAACTATAATAGGTATACTTTAGGAGATACTACTTGCTATTCCTAGTACAATTGGAACATACAAGAGTCAGTTCATTCATGAGTCTATACAAATATATTACGTACTATATGAAGAGATACTATTACGTACCATATGAAGAGATACTATTACATACTATATGAAGAGATACTATTACATACTATATGAATAGATACTATTATATACGATACAGGACTAACCATTCTACACCCGGCTATTAGCTACAGTGGGAAAATGCACATCGATGGATGTCTACGGTTGTGTTGTTCGGCGAGTTACCACACCGTGTTTATCCAAATACAAAAGGATACGATTTCAGTGATTATATCATTTTCCATTTTACTTTTAACTTGTGACACAGTCGCATAAACGATGAGGTAGACTATATTTTGATAATCATAGTTGTACATAGGGAAAAACTTTCATTCATACGGAGAAGCAAACCTCCAAAACTACCGGGTCTTGGTAGAAGACTACATTTTATACTAGTAGAAAATATGGGATTTTCTAGGCTTTTCATACTTATATGAACTTTTCATCAAACATGTACAAGTCTTTTCTTTACAGTTTTACAAATCAAAGACACTAAAATACTTATGAATTCACCAGCTTAAATGATGATCTATGCTTTCAAAATAACTGACGGAGCACAAACAAGACTCGTCTTTTATTTGGATCATTCATTTTTGGTGTCTATTACATTACAAAGAACACACATGTATTAAAATTATATATTTAATGCAATGGATGATGTTGTTTACTTGTTTACTATTATATTGTGTTGTGATACTATACATGACGTCCTCCACCCCATAACGTTTCCACCGTTCTTGGTTTTGGGGTGTGACACCTTCTTTTTCATCCCCATGTCTTGATGGATAGCCATGACTGGGGTACTTGCAAAACTGTTAAAATTAGACTTCTTTATTCGATATTCAACACTTTGCAAGAGATTATGAAGCACAATCAATGTGGTCTTAGTATATTTCAAATGATAGGTCAAAATGAACTGATCATAACTATTGTGTAAGGAGTTAAGCACCATGTCAATGTCAAGCTCCTTGTCCAAACTCACATTGATCTTCTCCAATCTCTCTACATATCTCTACTTTTTCTGCACATGAGCACACACAAATTCCCCTTCTTTCAACTTGCATGCCATCAGCGCCTTGACGACTTCATAACACTTTTGCCTAGATTTCTTATGGAAAATTTGAGCAAGAGACAAGTTCATTTCGTAAGGCAAGTACTCCTCAAGGGACTTTTGAAGATCAGGTGTCATGGATGCAATCATAATGCAAGCAACCTTGGTGATGGCATAAATGTAGTGGTTGTAATCTACTAATTCCTCATAAGTAGCAGTTTCTTTATCAACTTCTGGAACAAGATTCTCCGACCTCGAGCTCTTTAGCGCTTCCCAATTCATCATGTGTCCATACCTATTTGGATAATATATCAAGTTCATTAGAACTTGTCTAAACTTATCAATATATGAACCACAACGATCAACTACTTGATCACTAACTAACCCGATAACAATTTGTTACCAAAATAATCTAGTTTCCAAATACAATCACCTAACGACTTAACCCTGTAAGTCGTTAGCCAAATCGACAAATCTCTTTAAAATATACTATATAACACTTATCGATCAAATTAAACATTTGGCTTATCATAGGGCTCTTAATAGAACCATATCACGAATTCTCGTAACACATACGTGGGTCTAACAACCCTTTATAAAATATTACATAAACATATTTACGTAAACAAGGGTAAAAGATTCCTCCACAAATCCCGTAATTCTACACTCATATCTCCATATGCTAGTAAGATTCTACAATAACAATTCTCTGGAAACACCTTTCGAGCCTCCGCCCCGATCGCATGTGCAAAACCCTCAAAACAAAACAAATGAAGAATATTTATACTAGTGTGACATCGCACCACGGTTGTCAAGTGGTCGCGCCACGACCATGCTTTTTTGTCGTGTCTCGTACTATTTCGCCACGTGCCTCGCAAAATCAACATGTTTCTCATGACTATGCTCACTACCACGCCATGAAACGTATACAACCACGACGTTATGACCCGATACTTGAGCGTTTGACTTTGACTTTCATTGACTTTCTCGAAATAGCAACATTTCATTCTAACTTCGAATAATCCTAACTTCTTCATACGAACTCCTTTTTCACTTATTGTTTATTTGCTTCTATGTTTTGCAGACTAGCTAAAAAGTTAGTTGGTAATTGAAAAACTAGTTGCTAGCTTATAAGTTAGTTGATAAAAATGACTTTTCGTAAAAACTAACTGATAAACTAACTAAAGAATATAAAATAACAATTAAAAGAATATATTTTTTATAATTAATTATGGGTATATTCGGAAAATTTTAAAAAACTTATGAAAAACTATTTAAAGTAGCTTTTTAAGCTACCTTATTAGTTATTTTTTTGCTTATCAAACATGATAACTTTTTAAAAATAATAATAATAATAATAATAATAATAATAATAATAAGCTAACTTATGTGACGCATCAAACACTCACTCCGTATATATGTTTTTATTCGGTTATTGTTCATATGTAATGTAATTTGGTTTTTATTTGGTTAATTTGATATACTTTTCTAATATAATACACAACCCAATCCGATATGTTAATATTAAAAATTATTTTTTTCAATTTATTTATTTTATCATTTTGTTTAAATGAACAGACGTTAATTTGAACTATAGATTTAGCGCTGAATAATCTTCGATCGATTTGGTTGGATTTAATAGTTTATCTTTTTTCATATTCGGTTTAACCGATAATTCAAAACGTCATATACGGTTTCGTATTTGGTTTCTATTTTTATTATCCGATTAAGAATATAAACAACATTGAATTTCGTCTTCAACCTTTACAAATTACTGGTCAGCGGTCCAAAGATTGCCTATGCCGCCTTTGGTCTTCAACCATTGAATGGTGTCTGACTGTCTTCAACCTTTACAACTTGCAATGTACTATTATAGTTTAATATTACATCGCAGCTTTCCAAATTTTATGCTTTTAAACTTCTTAACAGAAAATCTCCTTTAATCTAGAGTGGCAACTTTTTAATTCTAGACCTGGTTATAGTTTAAACTATATATTATTATCATATTTAGTATTATATCATGAAGTAACTATTTCTAAGTCTGGTCGGTGTTGGCAACGTCCACCAACATTACTATGAGGTCGCATAAACAAAATGTCATTGCAAGACTTGAACATCGTGCCTGGCGTGCGTTATTGCACGTTATGTTATTGTGCGTTGATGTGGTAATGAAAGGAAATGACTGAATTTCAAACGTTGCATTTTTTTTTTCAACCGTTTTAAAACGTTAAATTCAAAAAAAAAAAAAAAAATACTTATATAAATACACAAAAACAACATCCACTTGCTGAGCCAGTAGGAGGGCAGCTGGATGTTACGCCTCCTCCAACTTCTTCAATTGAAGTAATATATGACCCATATAAATGCTTAATATCAAAAATTTAAACTGTAATCCCTTCAAATTCCACATCTCTCTTAGAAATTAACCTTACCCTAATTACCATTATTAAAATAACATATATTTTTGCTATTCAGCCTACGAGACAAAACAAACGCAATACCCTTCGATCCATATTATTAAATTCAATGCAACATTTTTGGTAGTTTTTAATTCTAATAATACATTTAATATTCCAGTAATTTACAATTAATAATATATATTATTGGTAATTTGGTTTGTGAGCAAATCAAAACATCATTTTTTTTCTTCAAAAACTTAAAATATAACGTTTGAAACACAAGGTGGTTTTTAATTCTAATAATAAATTTAACATTTTAGTAATTTGCAATTAATAATATATATTATTGGTAATTTGGTTTGTGAGCAAATAAAAACATCAATTTTTTTTTTCGAAAACCTAAAATAAACCGTTTATGACCCATAATTATATGCACGGTCAAAACGATATAAACCCTTGTTATCTTTAAATTCTGATTCCGTCGCTGACAACTTCAATTTTTATCAGGTTCTTTTCTGTTTTTCTATTTCACACATAATTTCAATAATTCAAAACAAAAGAATGGATCTTTTTGATCTGTTCCATCCGTTCAATGATGATAGCGATGACGACGATATCTTTGTGACTATGATGTACCGATATTTTATGGGCGTGCTACTACAAACAGATCCAGCTCCATTATTCACACAATGATATCTTTGTAATTTTTTTTAAATGTTATGTTTAATTCAACATTTATTAAAATTTTATTTTTAGTTTTTTAAATGTTATAAATATTATGACATAAATAAAAAAAAGAAATTGGAAAATAGAAATTTGAAAAATAAGAAATAAGAAATGTTATAACATATTATTTGGTGTTGTCGATTTCTACAAACTTATAATAACATGTTGCTTACACTAAACATAAAGTATTCTCCACAAGCAACATACAAAAAATATAATTAATAATTTTGATTTTGATTTACAAGCTTAAAACATCAATTACGAATCATGTCCGAGATTTCATCAAGAATTTAATATTATTTAATTACATATCAGAAAAAGTTTAGTAAACCAAAAACACTTAATGTATGTTAATCAAATATTACTACAAACCAAACCAAATAAACCGAACCTTATTCGGTTATGTTTTCGTTAATATTTATAAGTCAAAAAAACTATTAAACTTGAAAAAATCGATACAAATTAAATCAACCGCATAATGCACTATCCTTCCATTAGTATATGCTATCAATTTTTAAAATCTTAGCTACAATTAACTTTTTTCTTTTTCATAATTTGACACGGAAGTTGTATTTCTCATTCTTTGCACTAAACTTTGTTTCCCTTTCATATTTTCACAGCAAACCGCCATATTCTGTTCTCATCCGCTTTCATTGCCACTTGGTGCCCTCCTTCTCCAATACTATTTCTTTCGTTTTTCTTTATTTCCTCTTTCTTTTTTCTGTACTCTTCCCTGCTCTTCTCGTGCGTTCTTATTCTTCCTCCTAAAAGGAACGAAAAAAGGGGAGGTCGGGCGCAGATGCACCACCAGAGAAGCCAGTGTTATAGCCGGAGGGTACCGGAAAAAAAGAGTACGATAAACCATTTTTCCTATTTTTGATTCCCCGGTTCCGATTGACATCTCTAGCCCTTTGGATCTTTCTCCCTGATTCAGTACTTTCCAAATCCAGAGGGTTAAATGAAGGTGATGGGGTTTACAGTGGCTACTATCCAACTCTAGGCGATAATTTACGTCAAATTGCGGGTGGTTGTGCAGGTTCACGTAGGTGGATTTGTGACCGGAAGCAGTGTTTCGTTGGTGAATGATCTGTTTTGTAGGAGGATCGCCAAGGCATGTGATGTGATTGTGGTAGCAGTAGGGTATAGGCTTGCACCAAAGATTAAGTATTTTGTCGTGTTTGAGGATGGCGTTGAGGCGTTGAGTTGGTTAGCTAAACAGGCGACTATGGTCGAGTGTAGGATCTCATGTCACGTTAACCTCAGGAGGAGACATATTTTTGATGATTTTGGTTCATTCATGATCGAGCCTTGGATTGTTTGTAGTGCCCCAATTCCAGGTATGAATTTAAATAAAGAATAATTGGCCTTATGTCCTACTCGGCGAGTTGGTTGCCCTACTCGTCAAGTAACATCGGGAATAGAACGCGTGTTTAGTGACCTACTCGGCGAGTCCACTAAGGGACTCGGCGAGTAGGATCTGGTAGATGAAACCCTAAATTCTGGGGGTTTTACACCCTATTTAAAGGATCATCGGCCTCCACCAGCCTCCCCTTACTGCTTCTTGTCCCTCTCAAACCCTAAATCGTGTGTGTGTTCTTTGGTGTGTTCAAGCTTGGAGGAGTAACCTTGGAGAAGGAAACACTTGAGGTAGCAAGGAAAAGCAAGGCCAGGAATGCGTGGGAAGCTAAGGGATTTCCTCAATCATCACTCTCTGGCAGGTATTAGGCTGTTCCTTAAGCTCATTTTCTCTTTTTAACCTCTCTTGGATGGGTGTTATGAAGGGCTCTCCTTGTTTAAGATAAGATATGAAGTTGTAACTTCAGATCTGGACTTCCCATGACCTCTAGATTCATAAAGTTCCCATCTTGTTCAAGGATGAGACTCTCCTAAGGTGGAAAACTCCATTAAGAGCTTAGGTTGATCATTTAGGGCCTTTAGAGCCTTGCATGTGCGTAAAGTTTGCAACTTTACGTGATAAACATGCCTTAGGAGTTTGGATCTGTAATCTGGGACCTTGCCATGGCTTAAAAAGCATCTGCATGGATTAAGAACTGCAAGGACTCGGCGAGTTGAATGAGAAACTCAGCAAGTTGGATGAACAACTCGGTAAGTTCGTTGAAGATCTCCTTGAACTCGGCGAGTTGTTAGAAGACTCAGTGAGTTAGCTAGGGTTTCTTCCAAATCTTGGCCACGTATGAACTCAACGAGTTAAAAAGGGAACCTCGACGAGCCAATCAAGGATTTCACGACTTCTCGAATTCAGGAAGAACTCGGTGACCTGCACTCGGCGAGTCTAGTCAACATAGACTGTTGACTCTAACTGTGGACTTTGACTTGGACCAAGGGCTGACTAGTTAAATTATGTTGGTTTCTAGTAATTGGGAGATTTATGAAAAAGGTTGTGTGGTACATATAGGTGGTGGAGTTCGTGTAGGACCCGGGAATTAAGCTTTCTTATTTCCGACGACAGTTGCAAGGTGAGTTATCCTCACTATACTAACGGGTCTAAGGCACCAAGGCTGGCCCATTAGATATGATATCCTAGTAGTTGTATTATGTTGAGTCTGAGTTAGTCATGCATGCTAGTTGAAACGCTAGAGGGTAGGCCCGTGGGACTACCTGTGATACTGATCGATTGCCTGTATGTGCATTATTTGGTACATGTTGATCTGTTATGTGGGATGGGTTGAGGTTGTACTGCTCCGTGCGGTTGCCAACAAACCCTAGAGTATTCCAGATATTAGTTGAGGGCCAGGTAGGCATTCCAGACTCATACTGAGGAATTGGGAGCATTCCAGATACGAGATGAGGGCCCGGTAGGCATTCCAAACTCGTACAGAGGGCTCGGTGGCAATCCAGATGTGAGTTGAGGGCCCGGTAGGCATTCCAGACTCACACTGTGGCCCCAGGGGTATTCCAGTCTTTTAAGCTGTGGACCCGTTATGTGCTGTTCTCCTCAGTTTGTTATGATATGTTATGGTGTGACATGGTTATGTGGACTGTATGTGTATTGGTATTTTGGAGGTAACTCACTAAGCTCGCGGGCTGACAATTTCAGTTTATTGTTTCAAGTACATCAGGGGATCGCGACAAGGCGAAGGCATGATTGTACAACTCCTCCTATTATGTTATGTTTCTGGGAAAACTCTGATATAAATGTATTTTGAAAACAAAGTTGTAATGTTTTAATGAATTCGACATGTTTTGAAAGTTTAAATTTTGCTTGAATTTTTGGATGTTACAAGTTGGTATCAGAGCCTTGGTTTGAGTGAATTGGAGGAACACTCGTGTGACTCCAGTCTCAAATCAAGGAAAGGATTTTCAAAATAAATAAAGGAGGATGTAGGGCGTACGATCGGCTGGAGCCAGTAAGTAGACCCCAAAATACCATACAAGTTAATTGATTATATGATATGACAGAACAACATGTTAGTGCTAGGCTAGGGATCCTCAGGAATTGCATGATAGAATTGTCTGAATACATGATGCCTGCTAGCCTAGGGTTTTCCTTATGTGAGATTGACATCAATACTATAGTTGTCTAATGTATGCATCACAGTTGTACATAATTAAGATCTTATAGCCTGAGAATGTTTGATTTGGCCTTATGTTCTGTTCTTGTTTGACTGGGAGCTTGGGGTAGGATTGGATATTCGAAAGTCTATAGGGTCCAGCGTTATGTATGGCTAGCATACATTAGTGCTGCATGGTTGGTGAAAGTTTCATGGATAGGAGGGATTGAGTGAGACCGGGAGGTCAGTTATGAGATATTTAGCGTTCCTGTAAGAGTGAGGATTGAGC
This sequence comes from Lactuca saligna, assembly GCF_052625555.1. NCBI lineage: Eukaryota > Viridiplantae > Streptophyta > Magnoliopsida > Asterales > Asteraceae > Lactuca > Lactuca saligna. The sequence continues at coordinate 118,118,602 of NC_136422.1, forward strand.
GCTCACCATGTTGTGCATATTGTTAGGGTGTTCTGGGGATACTTGGGACGAATATGGGTAGGTGTGGAAGGTAGGAGGGGCCCAAGCAGAACCTATACATGTGTCAAGTAAGTCGCAATCCCTAGGGTTAGTAGGGAGTTGGCTCCCAAAGATTTATATGAATGATCTGATATCTTGTGATATGTTTTAGAATGGTGATGACGAGGCGTTTCGTGGTTGGATCCGTTTCGGGATCAGGATCAGGGGATGGAGGCTAGGAGGGGCCGACAGCATCTGAGCCAATGGTGCAGATGGATACAGAGGAGTTGGATGCAAGGATTCGAGAAATCCTGCATGATGAGGTTGATGCTGCATTCCGGGCTCAGTTACCGAAGATGTTCAGATCAATCAAGACCACCATGGTAGAGTATTTTGATGAGCGATATGCAGCCCTTGCAGAGACAGCTGCCACAGCAGCTGCATCAGCTGTATCAGCGATGGGAGGAGGAGTTGGTAGAGGTTTTCAGTACAGGGACTTCGATAACACGAAGCCCCCTACTTTTGATGGGACGCAGGATCCCATCAAGGCTATGAGGTGGATTTCAGATGTGGAGGGGTGTTTCTTCACCTACTCGTGTCCTGCTGACCAGAAGGTCAGGAGTGCTCTGAACCTGCTTATGTCTGGGCCCAAGGACTGGTGGAAACTTGCGACTGAGTCATACTCTGATGATCAGAGAGTTGTTGTTACTTGGGAGCAGTTCATGGATATGTTTCGTGCCTGTTACATTCCACGGTTGAGCGGGAGCGATTTTCATAGGAGTTTTTGAGTTTGAGACAGGATGGGGAGTCGGTGACGAAGATCACCCAGAATTTCACTGAGAGGGCGATGTTTTTCCTGGAGTTTGCTTCAGAGCAGGCTCAGATGACCCGTTATCTTAGCATGCTCAAGATGGATATCCGTCAGTTTGTGTCTACCCAGCGATGTGATACTCTTCTAGAGTTGCAGGAGGCCGCCAGACGGCGTGAGTTGGTGATTGAGTAGTAGTTGAGATAACAGTGGCAGGCCCCGACACATTCTTAGCCGGTGCCGGAGTGGTCTAAGACCGTTGATATTAGGACTGGTGGTCAGCAGAGCCGCACATGTGGGGAAGTGTGGCAAGGGTCATTCTGGTGTGTGTCGAGCTGGTAGTGGATGCCACAAGTGTGGCAAGGAGGGGAATTACGCGAAGGACTGTCGCCAGGCCGCTCCAGTTCAAAGTATGAGGTTATGTTACCATTGTGATCAGGTTAGCCATTTGAAGGCCAACTGCCCGTTACTCGCCGCCAAGCCGGTGCAGGCTCCAGCGCCGACTACCTTGAGGATCACTGATGGGAGACCAGTCAAGGCAGAGCCTCCAAAGGCTTAGGGTCGTGCCTTCCAGCTTACAGCGGAGGAGGCCAGAGCAGCACCAGATGTGGTTGCTAGTATGTTTCTATCCTTAGCTCATTTTTCTATATCTGTTGCATTCTTATCTGTTGCACCTATGGTTAGGTACGTTTTTAGTGAACTCCTTGCCTGCTTTGGTCTTATTTGACTCGTGGGCGAGTCAGACCTTCATATCTCAGACATTTAGTAGGGGGTTCAGTGCGCCAGTGGGCGAGTTAGAGTGTCTGTTGCGAGTGTCTATCGCCAATGAACACGGGGTTTCTGCTTCTTCAATTTATCAAGGGTGTAACTTGGATATTTTCGAGGTGTCATTTCAGATAGATTTGATTCCGATTCCCATGGGGGAGGTATGCGTAATTGTAGGAATGGATTGGCTCAGTCGATTCGGTGCCATGATCAACTGTGAGGGGCAACGTGTAGTAGTTCGAACCCCAAGTAGGGGAGAACTGATTGTATATGGCGAGGGCACCATAGTGGGATCAGGGTTTTGTTCAGCTGCCAGGGCACGACAGTACATTCAACACGGGTGTACAGATTATCTAGCATATGTGATAGATACGCGAGCCACTGACCAAATTTCGGTTTCCGACGTACCGGTGGTCAGGGAGTTCGCAGACGTATTCCCAGAGGAGTTACCAGGGATACCTTCGGAAAGGCAGGTTGAGTTCAGGATCGACCTGGTGCCAGGTGCAGCCTCTATTGCTAAGGTGTCCTACCGATTGGCACCGCCAAAGATGCAGGAGCTGTCATCGCAGCTGCAGGAACTGTTGGGCAAGCAGTTCATTCGACCTAGCAGTTCTCCATGGGGATGGTTCGCACCGGAAGAAGGATGGTTCGCACCGGATGTGTATCGATTACCGGGAGTTGAACAAGTTGACGGTGAAGAACCGTTACCCACTCTCGAGGATAGACGATCTCTTCGACCAGTTACAGGGTGCACCTTGGTTTTCCAAGATTGACTTGAGGTCTAGGTATCATCAGGTCAGGGTCAGAGAGGAGGACGTGGAGAAGACCACGTTTTGAACTCGTTATGGACATTACGAGTTCGTGGTGATGCTGTTTGGGCTCACCAACGTGCCAACGGTATTCATGGAGCTGATGAATTGGGTCTGTAGATTGGTGCTTCATCGCTCGGTTATAGTGTTTATAGATGATATCTTGGTGTATTCCAAGACCCGAGACCTGCATCAGGAACATCTGTGAGAGCTATTGGGAGTTCTGAGACGGGAACGGCTGTACACCAAGTTCTCGAAGTGTGAGTTTTGGTTACGGGAGGTCCAGTTCCCGGGACATCTCGTTAACCAGGAGGGGATTTTGGTCGATCCGGCCAATATCGAGACGGTTATGCAGTGGGAGGTTCCGAAATCTCCCTCGGACATTAGGAGCTTTCTGGGATTGGCAGGGTACTACCGAAGGTTCATACGTGACTTCTCCAAGATCACAGTGCAAATCACTCGTCTGACAAGGAAGGGAGTGGATTTTCGATGGGGTCCCGAGCATCAGAGGGCGTTTGAGACCCTCTGTCAGCAATTGTGCGAGGCTCCAGTATTGACACTCCCGGAGGGAGTCGAGGATTTTGTGGTGTTCTGTGATGTATCCATCACAGGTTTAGGGGCGGTCCTCATGCAGAGAGGACGAGTGATAGCCTACCCATCGCGGCAGATGAAGCCGCATGAGACGAGATACCCTACGCATTACTTGGAACTCGGGGCGGTGGTGTTTGCCCTTAAGATATGGAGACACTACCTCTATGGTGTCCATTATACCATTTACACGGATCACAAGAGCTTAAGACATATCATGGATCAGCCGAACCTGAACATGAGGCAGCGTAGGTGGTTATACGTAGTCAAGGACTATGATTGCGAGATCCTATACCATCCCGGTAAAGCGAATGTAGTGGCGGACGCTTTGAGCCGCAAGTCAGCAGGGTCTTCCACCCCAGCAGTATGTATGAGGATAGCAGTGGATTCTCCGCTGGTGGGTTTGATCAGAGATGCCCAGGTTGAGGGCATCCGCCCGGAAAATTGGAAGCTGGAGAGGATCAAAGGCGAGAACTGCCAGTTTGTGCAGGATAGTCGGGGACTATTAAGCTGATGCTGTCGGGTTTGGGTCCCGATGACGGGTGGGGTGAGCAGACGGTTATGGAGGAGGCTCATAAGTCTCATTTCTTTATTCACCCGGGGGCCACCAAGATGTATCAAGGTTTGAGGTTGAGCTATTGGTGGCCGTGCATGAAGCGGGAAATAGATTGGTACGTTGAGAGGTGCTTGACCTGTAGGATGGTCAAGGCCGAGCATCAGATGCAGCATGGAAAGCTACAACCCCTAGAGATTCCCATGTGGAAGTGGGAACAGATCACGATGGATTTTATTACCAAATTTCCGAAGACGGCAAAGGGGTTTGATGCTATATGGGTCATCGTGGATCGATTAACCAAGAGCGCCCATTTCTTGGCTATACGAGAGGGCTCATCGGCCGAATTATACGTTCGGGAGATCATGTCTTGCCATGGGGTTCCTGTCTCCATTGTCTCTGATCGGGATGTCAAGTTTACCTCCCGCTTCTAGCAAAAGATTCACGAGGAGCTGGGCACGCGGTTGCACTTCAGCACTGCATTCCACCTGCAGACCGACGGCCAGAGCGAGCGGACTATTCAGACCCTCGAGGACATGTTGAGGGCATGTGCCATTGATTTCGGTGGGAGCTGGGACTCTCACCTACCACTTGCGGAGTTCGCCTACAACAACAACCATCATTCTAGCCTTGGCTCCCCGCCATTCGAGCTGTTGTACGGGCGGAGATGTTGCACCCCGGTCTGTTGGGGCGAAGTTGGACACAGGGTGATGGGTAGTACGGAGGTAGTCTTGTAGACTATCGAAAAGATCCAACAAGTTAGACAGCGCTTGCAGACCGCTCATAGTCGACAGAAGAGTTATGTCGACAAACGCCGATCCTAGTTGGAATTTCAGGTGGGGGACATGGTACTCCTGAAGGTCTCACCCTGGAAGGGCGTGATCCGCTTCAAGAAGAGGGGAAAATTGGGTCCCCGATATATCGGGCCATTCAAGATCATTGCCAGGGTTGGCAAGGTGGCTTACGGGCTAGAGCTGCCGGAGGAGCTTAGTCGGATACACAACACTTTCCACGTTTCGCAGCTGCGAAATTGCATCATGGATCAGGAGGCGATGGTGCTGTTGGATGATATTCAGGTCGATGAGCGCCTGAATTATGTGGAGAGGCCCATGGCCGTACTGGAGAGAAAGGTAAAAATACTAAGGAAAAAGGAAATACCTTTGGTGAAGGTACAATGGGAGCATCGGAAGGGGTCCGAATGGACACGGGAGATAGAGGCAGAAATGCGGGAGCATTATCCGGGACTATTCACCGCATCAGACTTCGAGGACGAAGTCTAGTTCAAGTGGGGGAGAACTGTAGCGACCCGATTCTAGGTATGAATTTAAATAAAGAATAATTGGCCTTATGTCCTACTCAGCGAGTTGGTTGCCCTACTCGTCGAGTAGCAGCGAGAATAGAACACGTGTTTAGTGACCTACTCGGTGAGTCCACTAAGGGAGTCGGCGAGTAGGAGCTGGCAGATGAAACCCTAAATTCTGGGGGTTTTACACCCTATTTAAAGGATCATTGGCCTCCACGGGCCTCCCCTTACTGATTCTTGTCCCTCTCAAACCCTAAATCGTGTGTGTGTGTTCTTTGGTGTGTTAAAGCTTGGAGGAGTAACCTTGGAGAAGGAAACACTTGAGGTAGCAAGGAAAAGCAAGGCCAGGAACTCGTGGGAAGCTAAGGGATTTCCTCAGTCATCACTCTCTGGAAGGTATTAGGCTGTTCCTTAAGCTCATTTTCTCTTTTGAACCTCTCTTGGATGGGTGTTATGAAGGGCTCTCCATGTTTAAGCTAAGATCTGAAGTTGTAACTTCAGATCTGGACTTCCCTTGACCTCTAGATTCATAAAGTTCCCAGCTTGTTCAAGGATGAGACTCTCCCAAGGTGTAAAACTCCATTAAGAGATTAGGTTGATCATTTAGGGCCTTTAGAGCCTTGTATGTGCGTAAAGTTTGCAACTTTACGTGATAAACATGCCTTACAAACTTGGATCTGTAATTTGGGACCTTGCCATGGCTTAAAAAGCATCCGCATGGATTAAGAACTGCAAGGACTCAGCGAGTTGAATGAGAAACTCGGCGAGTCCGTTGAAGATGGCCATGAACTCAGCAAGTTGGATGAACAACTCGGCGAGTTCGTTGAAGATTGCCTTGAACTCCGCGAGTTGTTAGAAGACTCGGTGAGTTAGTTAGGGTTTCTTCCAAATCTTGGCCACGTATGAACTCGACGAGTTAAAAAGGGAACCTCGACGAGCCAATCAAGGATTTCACGACTTCTCGAATTCAGGAAGAACTCGGTAAGTCGGTGACCTGCACTCGGCAAGTCAAGTTAACATAGACTGTTGACTCTAACTATGGACTTTGACTTGGACCAAGGGTTGACTAGTTAAATTATGTTGGTTTCTGGTAATTGGGAGATTTATGAAAAAGGTTGTGTGGTACATATAGGTGGTGGAGTTCGTGTTGGACCCGGGAGTTGAGCTTTCTTATTTCCAACGACAGTTGCGAGGTGAATTATACTCACTATACTAAGGGTCTAAGGCACCATGGCTGGCCCATTGGATATGATATACTAGTAGTTATATTATGTTGAGTCTGAGTTAGTCATGCATGCTAGTTGAAACGCTAGAGGGTAGGCCTGTGGGACTACCTGTGATACTGATTGATTGCCTGTATGTGCATTATCTGTTACATGTTGATTTGTTATGTGGGATGGGTTGAGGTTGTACTGCTCCGTGCGGCAGCCAACAAACCCTAGAATATTCCAGATATGAGCTGAGGGCCAGGTAGGCATTCTAGACTCATACTGAGGACTTGGGAGCATTCCAGATACGAGATGAGGGCCCGGTAGGCATTCTAGACCCATACTGAGGGCTCGGTCGCAATCCATAAGTGAGTTGAGGGCCCGGTAGGCATTCCAGACTCACATTGTTGGCCCAGGGGTATTCCAGTCTTTTAAGCTGTGGACCCGTTATGTGCTGTTCTCCTCAGTTTGTTATGATATGTTATGGTGTGACATGGTTATGTGGACTGTATGTGTATCGGTATTTTGGAGGTAACTCACTAAGCTCGCGGGCTGACAATTTCAGTTTATTGTTTCAGGTACATCAGGGGATCGCGACAAGGCGAAGGCATAATTGTACAACTCCTCTTATTATGTTATGTTTCTGGGAAAACTCTGATATAAATGTATTTTGAAAACAAAGTTGTAATGTTTTGATGAATTCGACATGTTTTGAAAGTTTAAATTTGGCTTGAATTTTTGGGTGTTACATTGTTGCTCATGCCAATCTTTCCAGGTAACAAATCTTCAAGAATTGAAGTCCTCAATTATCTCTTAGAATCTATTTCGATTTGGGCACAATCCTAACTATTCCATGGTTAAATACACTTATTACAATCTGTTAACTTGTATACCTCTCCACACGAATCTATTTATCACATAGATTCTCAATGAATGGCAAAAACAAAGTATTAACTTCTTCTTGGTTTTATTAGCATTAACAAGTGTGTCCTCCTAGGTGTAAGCTCTAGTTCGAACATCACAAATTATGTCATACAAAAGGCAATAGAAGCTAGGAACCTATTAGACCCTGTAAGAGTGGTGGCACAAGTTCTTATGTACCCTTTTGTAATCGGAAACAATCCAAAAAAAATCCAAAATCAAGCAGGCCAACTATTACCTCTATGACAGATCCATGGACATGTTAGCTTGAAAGATTTTCTTACCTGATGATCAATTCAATCTTGACCATACAGTTGCCAACCCTCTGATAACAACTAAAAGAATACCATTACAACATATGCCTCCTACACTCACAGTAGTAGTTGAACATGATTGGATGCGTGATCGTGTCATTGCAGGTGAAGTGAAATTGATGGCATTCAAATAGAACAGGTTTCCAATTACACATGAAATTTAATTATACCCTATCCAATTGATATCGAGTTTTGAAATTGAATTTCACCATGCATCCCAGCTGCTTGACGAAATGCTTAAACCAGGGTGGCCCTTAGTATATTTTTTTCGTTCTTACTACATGTAATGAAAAAAAAATTATTTATGAGGGTATTCTACTCTTTTAAACGTGGATTGAAATTAAAGTCAAATATTGAAGATTAATGGTCTAGACAAGTGGACAACTCATCACAAACAGTCTATGAATAATGGGTTCTACAAAGTACCAATTATCCTAAGGTAAATGTTCCACAATTAGTTTCCTTCCCTTTCAGTAGTTCCAAAATCTTCATTCTGGGATGGGGATTTGCAATAATTAATGCATGAAATGGAGTATTTAAGGGCATCCAATGCTTAAGTTATTGAAATTTTATTATTTGTGGGTGTCTCAACTCCTCCTCTTCTTTAGTGCAAGTCAGAGAGATGCATATGATTCTTTAGTATCTTGTACCGAGGTGATTGTGGATTTTTGCAGGGAGGCAAAGTTGTTGCTTTCTTGTACCCTTTTTTTGTTTTTAATTTATTTAATGGCCTTTTTTTCTGAACATTAAATTTATTTTGGGACCAAAAACCCCTTCATTTATTATCTCTATTTCTTGCAGGGGCAAAAGAAACAAGAAAGAGAACCTTTAGTTGAGACTCTTCTTCAACACAACCCACTAAAATACCTAGAAGCAGAGTAGTGTTTGTGATGTTAGCATTCCTTTCTTTAAATAAGAGGTCGGTCAATCACTTATTTGATTGCTCATTTGATTTTCTGTGTTCATGATTGATGATGTTTTTGTCATCTCCTCTTTTTTCAGGTTGTTTGCAGCCTTTCTTAGAAGTGAGATCCGCAGTCACCATCATCTTCTGAGAAGGGTTTTCTCTACGGGTAATAAAATCCATTTTCAATTCTAAAGCCTGAATAAAGAGCATAACTAATTAAGGATATGTTTGGGTACATGAGTTGTGAAATTGGAGTGTCTAACTTCCTAAATTTTAACTACATACGTTTCTCCATTAATGATATTCTTTTCATTTTTCCTTTCAATTAACATTGATTATATTCCTGTATAAACATCTTATTGCACCTGGAATTAGGTTGAAATTATCATGTTTATAGGTTTACGTGTTGGTTGTTGTTGCATCGTTGATTTTTATTTTTTTTTTGATAAATCTGGTTTTTTTATGTAGAAAGATACTATTATAAGGAAACTTTCAACAGCTTAGCCGAATTATTGAAATGAGTTCAGTAAATTTTAATTTCCATCATGAATAACATATTATTGAATCATTATTATTCTTAAAAATAAGTTTGCTATTTTTTTGGCTTCCGTAACATGTTTACATTGCAAAAAATGACAAATATTATACCAACGTGAGATATGAAAAAATTATCATTTTAAATGTCCAAAAAAACTTCGTCATCAAGATTGATACATGATAAATTGGTGCATCAGGTTGAAAACTTATATATTATAGCAATGTCAAAGACTTTTATGTTATTATATTTTACGTAAATCATAAAATCATTATGGTGCAGGAAGATTGGAGGATAAGAGGAATCGTAAGCCCGGTTAAGAACCAGGATCATTGGATCTTGAGATAAACTTTTTAGGTCTCCTTTTGCTGATTCAAGTTTTATGCATAAATTCTTATACTCTTCCTTTTATTTCTTTCTAAATTTTGTTCAATTTTCTATTTTTTAAATTTATATATTATAAGTTCTATCTATTTCTATCGATGAAATAATTAAACGCTAATTCTTTTGGATTGAAAATGTTCAGAAAGGGCTAAATGCAAACAATATCAATGTATCATTGCATTTTACTTTTTTTGTTAGAAGATTGTGTCTTTCACTTTTTATCTTATTAACACATTATACTTTGGAATAATCTAGGTCAAAAAACACAGAAATTTAAATCACAAAATATTTAACCACAATCACAATAGATACAATTCCGATGTTACAAATTGCAAAGGTAAAAATTATTTTTTTTTTCACTTTAATTATAAAAATCAACGGTTATATTGCAATTTGTAGAAAATTTTGTTCTTTTTCTTCTTTTCCATTGTTTACGGAAGGACAACCATCTTAGAAATACACAACCATCTTAGAAATACAAAAGTAAAATCAATCATTAAGTTATACTTTTATATGATACCCTAAAAAAAGAAATCATAATTGTATTTCGTATTTTGGATACCCTGAATGTAACATCCGGAATCCTAGGTATATTATTTTAATATTTATTTTTGGAATTTGTGAAGGAACTCGGCAAGTTGATGTTTAGACTCGCCGAGTAGGGTCGCGGTTGATCATCCGGGTTCACGTTGGACTCGACGAGTCCATGAGTGGACTTGGCAAGTCCATGTTGTTTAATGAAACCCTAATCCTCCAAGGTTGGAGCCTATTTAAGGGAACTCTTAGCCTCCCGTTGCGGCTACCAGTCCCTTGAGAGCACCCTAAGTGAGATAGATCATTTGAGAGGAAGGAGAAACCATATTTGACCTTTCTATTTTTTGCTTGGCAAGAAGAAGGTGATCACGAGCAAGAGGAGGCTAAATAAGGTGTGGTTCTAGTGGTTTCAGAGTTCAGAGAATTCAACTTGAGGTGTTTATTCAGATCTTCTTCAATTTTGGTATTGATACCTAGAGTTACGATTTTCTATCCGACTTTAAGGATGTTTATGTGGAGCAATTGGTCCCTTATCGAGTCTATGATTTGGATCTGGACTCAAAGAGGTCCAGAGACCTTAACCCTTGGAGCTTTATGAGTTATCTTGGGAGTTATGAGCTTAGGATGCCATTTTTGGGCTTAAATCTCCAAGTGTTACCATCTAGATGATATATGAGTGTCAAGGTCTAGACTTTACGTAATTAATATGCTTGCGAAGGATAGATCTATGGATTTGAGGAATAGAGCTGACCTCAGGAGGTTAATAGAACTTGTGCCTGGCATGTACTCGTTGAGTTGTTCTTGGGACTCGGCGAGTTGAGTCGGGGTATCCCTGCGATTCTTACCTGGGGACTCATCGAGTAAAGGGTGGGACTTAACGTGTTGAACGGGACTAAAGAGTAAAGTGGACACAGGAGGACTCGCCAAGTTGCCTAAGTGCACTCACCGAGTCTGGTCAAAGTTGACCGTTGACTTTGGTTGACTTTTAGGGTTTGGTCAACAATGAGGGCCTTTGAGCCAAAGGAGGGGTAAAATGGTCTTTTACCCTTCTAAGGGTGCTTAAAGAGAGTAGAGTTTAGTTCTAAGAGTTATACTTATGAGAGTATTACCTTATGTGTTTAGGCGGAGGCTAGATCGTATTTCCAACGAGTCAGTGATTTACCAAGACATCCTACGATGTGAGTCTTCTCACTATAGTACACCTGGAAGGGTACCTATATGTGGCTGGAAGGTTTGTTATGCTATAAGTTATATGCAATGTATGTGATTAGTTACCCGTTTTGTATGTGTTATGTATGCTATGCTTGTTATGGGCCGGAAGGCATTATGATGTAAACCGGAAGGTCAAGTAGTTTTGGACCAGAAGGTCGACACGGGTAGGACCGGAAGGTTTACCGGGTTGGGATGGATGTCCCCTGAGACACATGGACCGTAAGGTCATGGCCTGGAAGGGTATGTGTGTGTAAGTGGTATTTTGGAGAACTCACTAAGTATTTATGCTTACAGTTGCTGTGTTATGTGTTTCAAGTACTAGCGAGGACCGTGGGAAGGCATTAGCATGATCTGTACACACTGACGGAAGATTTATTTTATGATCTTGGGATATATTTTTATTATGATGACATTTGCTAAATATGAGATTTGAGAATATTGAATGATGGTTTATGTTGTTTGAAAAATGAAAATTTGTTTTGAAAATTCACGTTCTTACAAGTTGGTATCAAAGCCTTGGTTTGAGGGATTCGGGTGCACCTTTGGGCGTAACTGAACTCAAACTGAGGATTTGAGAAAAAAATTTCCAACAATAAAAGCATTAAATTTTACAAGAGGTTTTTAGATAACCAAAGAGGAGCAGTGTGTACGGTCAGCCAGCGCCCGAACGGTAAAACCCCAAATTACCCTTACAATATGTGTTATGAGATATGATATGATATGTTATGCATGCTAGAGTAGGCTAGGTATTTATATTAGGACTAGAGTGGCCTGATTTGTGATGCCTTAGTCTAGGGTAATCCTACTGCTACGAGATGCCTTGCGAGCGAGTAGGTAGCAAGTGCACAGCGAGAATAAAGTACTTGTGATTCGGGATCCAAGGAGGAGGACTTGGGGTGAGTGCTGATGCAGTGTAGTCAGTAGTATAGGGCCCATACTACTGAAGACACCGGATCAGTGAGCAGCCAAGTAAGAATCCTTTGGGTATTGGAGGACGAGTAGGATTGTGTTATCGAGTGCGAGTATGCTCGGTCGAGTCTCTGATATTTTTATGTTGTAGTTCAGAGGCATCATGGTTGGGACACGCCACATACCTGAGGCGAGCAGTGTGAGTGACGAGGAGCTTCGTCAGATGATCCACGATGAGGTGGCTGCAGTGATCAGGGCCGAGATTCTAGAGATGTTTGGGTCTATCAAGACCACACTGTTGGAGACTTTTGATGAGCGGTACGCCACGGTGACTGAGGCCATAGCCACTGCAGCTACAGCAGCTGTGGCTGCTGCCAGACCTTAGGGAGGTGACTCGTTATTGTTCCGGGAGTTCAGCAACACGAAGCCACCCATGTTTGATGGGACGCAGGATCCAATCGCTGCGATAAAATGGATTGCTGACATTGAGGGATGCTTTTATACGTGTTCATGTCCAGAGCATCTGAGGGTACGGTTCGCTTTGAACCAGCTTCGCTTGGGAGCGAAGGATTGGTGGAAGTTCGTGACAACGAACTTCACTCTTGCATAGATTTTAGCAGTGACCTGGGACAGGTTCACCACCATGTTCAGAGACGTGTATGTTCCCCCGGTGGAGAGGGAATGGCTAGTTCAGGAGTTATTGACCATCAAGCAGGGTAATGATTCGGTTACGGTGGTCACCCAGAAGTTTCATGAGAGGGCGATGTTCTGCACTGTGCAGGTGTCTTCTGAGCAGGCACGGATGAGCCGGTATTTGGGTATTCTGAGGAGGGACATTTGAGAGTTCGTGGCGAACTCGACATACCGAAGATTTTTTGAGCTCCAGGGAAATGCCCGGAAGAGGGAGATTGAGTTGGAGACTCAGGCCAAGGGACTTATGGTTTGCTTCCATTGCAACCAGACCGGCCATCAGAAGGCCGAGTGTTCTCAGCTACACCAGGGATCAGCGCAGGGATCTGCGCCTGCTGCTAGGGTTACCGAGATTCGACCGGCGAAGGCCGAGGCTTTGAAGGCTCGTGGGAGAGCTTTCCAATTGACTGCGGAGGAGGTCCACGTGACGCCTGATGTCGCGGCTGATATGCATTCTTTCGTGTATTTACTTTCATGTTGAGATGTTGTGCTTATATTATGATATACGTAGCTACTTTTCTTGTGAATTTTGTACCTACCTTGGTATTATTTAACTCGGGTGTGAGTCGGTCTTTTGTATCTTTGGCTTTTAGTTAGCACATCAGTATTAGTCAGGAGGTGATGAATCGACCCCTGAGGGTTTCCATAGTTGATTAGAAAATGGTTTATGCCACCGAGGTGATTCGAGGATGTGTGCTAGAGATTTTTGGTGTCAAGTTACCAATTGATCTAGTTCCTATCACGATGGGAGATGTCTGTGTCATCGTGGGCATGGATTGGTTGAGTAAGTTTGGAGCGGTTATTGATTACGAGAGACAGCTGGTGACTATACGAGATCTTAGTAGGGGAGTTCTTACCGTGTACAGCGAGGGTACACGTTCTAGGCCGACGTTTTGTTCGGCTACCAGGGCGAGATAGAGTTTGCAGCAAGGCTGCCGTGGATTTGTAGTCTTTGTGATGGACACATGAGTGGCTGCAGGGAGGCCAAGTTCGACTGACGAGGTCCCGATAGTGTGCGACTTTCCGGATGTTTTTCCCAAGGAACTGTCGGGCGTGCCTCCGGAAAGACAAGTGGATTTCCGTATCGATTTGATTCCGGGAGCTGCACCTATCACCTAGGCGCCTTATCGCCTCGTGCCGCCAGAGATGCAGGAGTTATCCTCACAACTTTAGGAGCTGTTAGGGAAGGGGTTTATTCGACCGAGTAGCTCACCTTGGGGAGCACCAATCCTTTTTTTCAAGAAGAAGGATGGTTCACACCGAATGTGTATTCATTACCGGGAGTTGAACAAGTTGACGGTCAAGAACCAATATCCGTTACCGAGGATCGATGATCTGTTCGATCAATTGCAGGGGGCATCTTGGTTTTCCAAGATAGACTTGAGGTCGGGATATCATCAGATGAGGGTTCGGGATGAAGATATCCAGAAGACTGCATTCAGGACTCGTTATGGGCATTACAAGTTTGTGGTGATGCCTTTTGGGCTCACCAATGCCCTAACTGCGTTCATGGATCTCATGAACAGGGTGTGCACGCTGATGCTGGATCGGTCGGTGATTGTATTCATTGATGATATTTTGGTATATTCGAGGTCTAGAGAGCAGCATGAGGAGCATTTGAGGGAGATCCTTGGAGTTCTGAGATCGGAGAGGTTGTATGCCAAATTCTCTAAGTGTGAGTTCTGGTTACGAGAGGTCCAATTCTTGGGGCATCTCGTCAACCGGAATGGTATATTGGTCGATCCGGCCAAGATTGAGGCGGTCATGAGATGGGAGGTGCCGAGATCACCCACTGAGATTAGGAGCTTTCTGGGATTGGCCGACTATTATCGGAGATTCATTAGGGATTTCTCCAAGATTTCCGTGCCACTTACCAAGATGACCCGGAAGGTTGTTGCATTTTCATGGGGTCTAGAGCAGCAGTCCTCATTTGAGACACTTCTCCATAAGTTGTGCGAAGCCCCACTGCTCGCACTCCCGGAAGGGATGGAGGATTTTGTGGTGTACTATGATGCATCGATATCTGGATTGGGCGCAGTGCTTATGCAAAGAGGGCACGTGATAGCTTATGCATCGAGGCAGCTGAATCCTCATGAGTCGAGATTACCCACCCACGATCTGGAGCTGGGGGCTTTGGCGTTTGCCCTCAAGATCTGGCGTCACTATCTGTATGGGGTTCGGTGTACTATATATGCGAACCACAAGAGTCTGAAGTACTTAATGGATCTGCCCGACCTGAATATGCGCCAGAGGAGATGCTTAGATGTGGTGAAGGATTATGATTGTGAGATCCTGTACCACCCGGGCAAGGCTAATGTTGTAGCCGATGCTTTCAGCCGAAGGGCGGAGAGCGCCCCGATTCGAGACGTTTGTATGAGGTTGACAATGATGACTCCGGTATTGGACACCAGTTGAGGGGCCCAGTCCGGGGCTGTGAGACCAGAAAACCGAAAGAGGTAGCGAGTCGTCGGGCAGGTATTGAAATTTGTTACCGATAGCTTGGGACTTATGACATTTCAGGGTCAGATTTGGGGTACCGTTTGTGGGCGGGACACGTACCATTTTGATTGAAGAGGCACATCGAACGGGGTTCTCGATCCATCCTGGGGCCACTAAGATGTATCTAGACCTAAAGAAGGAGTATTGGTGGCCTTGTATGAAATGGGATGTTGTATGGTCCATTAAGAGGTGCCTAACTTGTCGCCAGGTTAAGGCCGAGCACCAGCATCCGAGCATGTGTTTTGGATTTTGGCGGGCGTTGGGACACATATTCACCCTCGGCAGAGTTTTCGTACAACAACAGCCATCATTCGAGCATTGGTATTCCACCCTTTGAGCTGTTGTATGGAGGAGGTGTCAGACCCCCATTTGTTGGGGAAAGGTGGGGCAACATGTAATGGGTAGTACGGAGATCATGCTTCAGATGACTGAGCAGATACAGCAGATCAGGAAGAGGTTGTTGATCGCTCAGAGTCTTCATAAGAATTATGCGGATAGGCATCGGTCCAAACTCGAATTTCAGGTTGGTGACTTCATTCTTTTGAAAGTCTCTCCTTGGAAAGGTGTGATCCGATTCAGGAAGAGGGGCAAGTTGGGGCCTCAATATATTGGACCTTTCAGGGTAATCGCAAGGGTAGCCTACCGTTTGGATCTACCTACGGAGTTGGGTTAGATTCACGACACTTTTCATGTATCGCAGTTGAGGAAGTGTATAGCCGACGAGTCGACAGTGGTACCATTAGAGGATATTCAGCTAGATGTAGGCCTGAACTATGTTGAGAGACCGGTGGAAATTAGGGATCAGAAGGTCAAGGTTCTGAGGAACAAGGAAGTGCCTTTGGTGTAGGTGCAATGGCAGCATAGGAAGGGGTGAGAGCTGACTTGGGAGCTGAATCGCGAGATGCTTGAGCAGCATCCAGAGTTGTTTGCAGAATGAGACTTCGAGGGCCAAGTCTGATTCTAGTGAGGGAGAATTGTAACATCCGGAAGCCCAGGTATAATATTTTAATATTTATTTTTGGAATTTGTGAAGGAACTCGGCGAGTTGATGTTTAGACTCGCCGAGTAGGGTCGCGGTTGATCGTCCGGGTTTGCGTTGGACTCGGCGAGTCCATGAGTGGAATCGGCAAGTCCACGCTGTTTAATGAAACCCTAATCCTCCAGGGTTGGAGCCTATTTAAGGGCACTCTTAGCCTCCCATTGTGGCTACCAATCCCTTGAGAGCACCCTAAGTGAGATAGATCGTTTGAGAGGAAGGAGAAGCCATATTTGACCTTTCTATTTTTGGTTTGGAAAGAAGAAGGTGATCAAGAGCAAGAGGAGGCTGAAGAAGGTGTGGTTCTAGTGGTTTCAGAGTTCAGAGACTTCAACTTGAGGTATCTATTCGGACCTTCTTCAATTTTGCTATTGATACCTAGAGTTAGGGTTTTCTATCTACCTTGAAGGATGTTTATGTGGAGCAATTGGTCCCTTATCGAGTCTATGCTTTGGATCTGGACTCAAAGAGGTCCAGAGACCTTAACCCTTGGGGCTTTATGAGTTATCTTGGGAGTTATGAGCTTAGGATGCCATTTTTGGGCTTAAATCTCCAAGTGTTACCATCTAGATGATATGTGAGTGTCAAGGTCTGGACTTTACGTAATTAATATGCTTGCGAAGGATAGATCTATGGATTTGAGGAACAGATCTGACCTCAGGAGGTCAATAGAACTTGTGCATGGCATGTACTTGCCGAGTTGTTCTTGGGACTCGGCGAGTTGAGTTGGGGTAGCCCCGCGATTCTTACATGGGGACTCATCGTGTAAAGGGAGGGACTCGACGTGTTGAATGGGACTAAAGAGTAAAGTGGACACAGGAGGACTCGCCGAGTTGCCCAAGAGCACTCACCGAGTCGGGTTAAAGTTGACCGTTGACTTTGGTTGACTTTTAGGGTTTGGTCAACAATGAGGGCCTTTAAGCCAAAGGAGGGGTAAAATGGTCTTTTACCCTTCTAAGGGTGCTTAAAGAGAGTAGAGTCTAGTTCTGAGAGTTATACTTATGAGAGTATTACCTTATGTGTTTAGGCGGAGGCTAGATCGTATTTCCACCGAGTCAGTGATTTACCAGGACATCCTACGAGGTGACTCTTCTCACTATACTATACCTGGAAGGGTACCTATGTGTGGCCGGAAGGTCTGTTATGCTATAAGTTATATGCAACATATGTGATTAGTTACCCATTTTTATGTGTTATGTATTCTATGCTTGTTATGGGCCAGAAGGCATTATGTTATGGGCCGGAAGGCATTATGATGTAGACCGGAAGGTCAGGGAGTTTTGGACCAGAAGGGATTGATACGCTTCAGTAAGCGTGGGAAGCTTAATCCGATATATATAGGACCCTTCGAGATCCTCACAAGGATCGGCCCCGTGGCTTACAAACTCAACCTACCCGACGAACTTCGTAACGTACATTCTACATTCCACGTATCTAACTTGAAAAAGTGGTTGTCCGACGAGAATCTTGTAATCCCACTCGACGAGATCGAGATCAAAGAGAGCCTCAACTTCGTGGAAGAACCGGTAGAGGTCATGGACCGAGAAGTCAAGCAGACGAAGCAAAGCCGCATCTCGATTGTGAAGGTCCGCTGGAACGCCAAGCGAGGATCGGAATACACGTGGGAGCATGAGGATCAGATGAAACTGAAATATCCTCATCTTTTTGCTTAGTTATGTGTAACTATCTTATTTGTTTAGACTTTAATTTCGGAACGAAATTCCCTTAACAGGGGGATGATGTGACAACCCGAAATTTCCTTTGTTCATATGTTATGATATTACATTTGGAGGAGGTACCAGTGCAAATAACCAACAACGGGTGAAACCATATGGTGGAAAGAAAAATCAGAAGAAGAAGCACCAGTAAATCCAAAAGAAAACATCTTCAAGTTGAGTACTAATTTCATTGTGTATGTTATTCTTTTTAGAGGTCACAATTCCAGGGTTACATGTGGTCGATATTTATTTTTATTTGATTAATAATTATTTTTTTTAAAAAATGATTTAAACTTGGCTTAATAATAGTTTGTGTGGTGGTCCATACCTCATTATATTTAAATTCCCGTCATATAGGAAGTTGAAGCATACATTTGAAAATTTTCCTGTCACTTACTTTTTCAGACCAAAATTTCATATAGTAGTTAACTTTGGTCCCATTTAGTTGAAAACGTAAATGCATGATTGTTTGCTTTTTCTGTTGCAAACATAGATATGGTTCAACTGTTGTAAAATTGCTTTTACTTTGATCACATTCTAAATTCTTATAGGTACTTTGAAAGTCAATTCATTTCCATCTTTGAAGAAGATGTCCAAAATGAATCTCAAAATCACTAAAGTTGCTAAGAAAGTAACATGTTCGTATAAATAATCTTTTGTTGCGTTCAAGTATCTTGCTTTTCTAAATATAATCTAGTATTTTCTACGTAACAGGTATGAACAACCCTTCCATATATGTAATATCCTATCGTTAAAATTATTATATGCTTTCTTATTTGCTATAGTCTAAAATAACGAAAAAAAAAGAAAAAGAAACACATCACGAAAGGTGCAACTAATTCCATCTAGTTCATATAGTTTCTCTTTTACATTAATCGGATTGCACTATAAGGTATATTCTAAATCCCTATATACGAGTTGTCTTTGTTTAATCAATTATTGTGGATTAATCTTGGATTTGGGGTTCAGTTTTTGTTAATCTGATATAAAATTGTTGTTAATCTAATTTAAAGTTGTTGTAATCATTGTATTAAAACCACCAACGTAGAGGGCCTAAGGATTATTGGTTTTCATCTAAAAACACATGTGTTCAAATAATTTTGAAAAGGTTTTATAAAATTTTTGAGTAGGTTGATTCATGCGATCAACAATATCTAATTAATCATTTGATAAAATTGTAAGAATGGTCCCTATGGTATATCAAAAATTGCCACTTTGAGCCAAACATGTTTGGACTAGCACCAATGGTCCAAAAGTTTTCATTTTGATGCTACTTTGGTCCATTTTGGTTTAATTTTTTACAAAATGACAATTTTGCCCTTTGTATTTTCTTTTTTTCATTTTCTTTATTACAAAAATAAAAAAAATAAAAAAAATTCTCTCTCTCTCTCTCTCTCTCTCTCTTTCTGTCTCTCTCTCTACCTACCGTCTTCCCCATTTCGCTTCCATTTTTGTGTTTCATTGTTGTTCCTAAGAGCCACCCTTAAAGAGTATCTCCATCTCCAACAAAAAGAATCAAGCAAGCCGTCTGCATCCTGATTAACCTATATCATCATCGTTCTCTCTCTCTCTCTCTCTCTCTCTCTCTCTGTCTCTCTCTCTCTCTCTCTCTCTCTATCTATCTATCTATCTATCTATCTATCTATCTATCTATCTATCTATCTATCTATCTATCTATGTCTCTCTATTTCTCTCTTTCTCCCTCTCTCTCTCTCTCTCTCTATATATATATATATATATATATATATATATATATATATATATCATTTCTTGCTTACCACCGTCCAAAGAAGAAGAATCCAGCGGCAGTCGTCGGCCTAGAATCCCTTTTTGCCTCCCTCATGTCAGGAAGCACAACCCTAAACACCTGCTTGGATCGTTGCTACCCTCAATTTGAACCTCGACAGTCGACGAAGAGAGAATGGAGATTGAGATCTGAAGTTATGTCACACCCCCGAATCAGGGTGGTGGAAACATCCGGGGGGCGGATGACGTCATTGTATAATATCATAACAATTGAATATGAATGAAACACAACAACCAGACAACATATATTGAGATAACAAACTTACACTGTTTACATATTGTATTTGTTCATCGGTTACACAAAAGTGAGAAAAGTAAAATTTCATAAGGTTGCATCACTTGATCTCATAGCAGAGCTGATCACCTATTGTTGGTTCCCTGATAATACAAGTCATTTTGAAAAGCGTCAACTAAAAACTTGGTGAGTTCATAAGAATTTTTGTATAAAAATGGTTTTGCACTTGCTTAGAATAGTTCTCGTAGTACTTTCAGAAAATCTAATATTTTCTATTAAAATGGTTTGTAAGTCTCATTCCAAAATCGTGAATATATGCATGTGTGTCCTTTGTTTTCTTTTGTTTGTAATTGTAAAGAGTGTCTTCCCAGAAAATCCAATATTTTCTGATGTATGAAAAACTATAGTCTTAAAACCCTAAGACCAAAACTGTATGTACATCCTATCAGATTGTTCTAGTGAATGCAACCCAAAAGGACCATGCTACTCTTGGGTCAAGTACATACCAATTGTAATTGTGGGCTTAGACACCTAATCCAACATGTTCCTCCTCTCAAAAGGAAGGAGCCCATGACATTCTGGCTGACTCTGGCCATCCTTCTACCCCACCTACCTACTCTTCCGAGGTACCCCTCAGAGTTTCAAAATCACCTGCACACACTCACAAGGAGTCTCCTAATAATCCGCCCTCACCTTCCAAACAAGGTGATGTTGGTGTTGAACAAAGTTCCTTGCCCTTGGAACAAACCCATATGTAAAATGTGATATACCGATTTCTTCCTCACACGCACGGTTCAAACCCCCTATTTCGAACCCCAACCATTTTGAGGCTGGAGTAGTCCCTCCAACCTTCAATGCCTCAACTGGTCTGATACCCGATAAGGGTACAGGGTGACCAGGTGCTAATAACCCACTATGGGAAGATTTTCTTGATAAGGCACAGACAAGGCATCCGGAGCTCACTAGATTCCAAGTTGAAGGAACACTCGTCTCCATGAGGAATAGGTCCATTCAAAGCAACTTTCCCTTTGTTATCCCTTCCAATGAATTAGTTGACCTAGAGTTTGCTTCTGGGGAGACTCCCAAAACTCAATTTCACGATACAATGCACTCAGATCCAAATGAAGAGCATTCGAATGAACTCATGTTCGCCGATGAAGGTGCCTAGATTGTTGCTCCCCAGTTAATCACATCATTCCCTTTTCCATTAAAGTCTTCCTCATCAAGGCTAGATTTGGATTTTAGACTTCCATCATCCTATTCGGAATCAATTGAAGAAGAAATTAATGTAGATGATCACGTCCAAGCCACTCCTAATGGTGAAACTGAGTTCACCCCAAAGAACATCATTATTGTCCCCACTCCTCTTAAATCTCCTGAAAAGCAATTAAATCAAGAAGCTAACAAGAACAAGTCCCGAGATTCCACTTCGGACACCGGATCCTCAACCTGAAATTATGTTAATATGTTTGCATTCCTTGAAATCTGAGACTCTATTTTAGACACCATGAAGAAATTCAATGCAATAGAAGTATCTGTGGCCAGAATCAACACAAGACTTGATGTCAAGGTTTCCGGACAGGATTCCAAACTTGATGCCATACTTAAATCCTTGTCTAAAACCAACAAGTCTGGACCTACTACCGCGGAATGAGAAGCTCATCTAGATCAAATCATTTTCTTAAGGCTTAAGCTCACAACTGAGGAAGTAGAGAAGAAATACGATGAAAGTGTTGATCATTACCCTGGCACCATCACTGATATGTTAAAGGTACATGACAATATGGTCAATTCTTCAAACGAACTCATTAAGAAAACTCATATTCGTCATGAGAAGCAGATATGGTGATTAGAGAAGGAAGTTCGGAAGAGGGATGATATGAATCTCATCATGCAATAGGTCCTAATCAAGCTTCTTAGAGCATGTTGGAACATTGTGGATGTTCTGAACAACAAGTTGAATGAGATATTCTCCATTCTCTCCCAACAGTTTGATCACCTCAAAGCTCAAGCTCACACTGCTGAAGCCTACAATGCCCTCGCTCTTCAACTCAACACCAGTTTCCAAAAGGTGTTTGGTAAATTTTCGGCCCTAAAGGAGTCATCTTTGATTGCATCGGTTGTCAGGCCATTCGTTGCAAGAGGAGGAGAAGGAAACCTATGGAAACCTATCTCACCCATGGAAACCTATCTCAGAGTTTAGACTCCGAGATGAATCTAATGACTCATTGCAAATCCTTTCAGGTTCTCCCCGTTATGATGATGACAACATTGATGATGATGATGATGATGATGATGATGATAGTGAAGATAAGGATGCATTTGTAAAAAATGGAGTGTTAGGTCTGCAAGGTCCAAGGAAGTTTATATTGGGTTTTGAACATTCTAACACTCCTATGGTGTACATGCAACCCTAAATACCTTGGATCTATGTTTTCTCTATTATAAATGCAAATATCAATCTCCAAGGTATTGTTCTAACTAGCATAATATAAAGTACACATAATATAAATTCTAGTAGAATTACATACCTCTTGTTTGGTGCTTGATTCCATGTATCTTGATAGCCTAGTGCCCAAAGTGTGACACCTCAAATGGTTCACACAACATCAAGTGCACTTGGAATAACTTAGAGAGAAATCATCACTTCATGAAATCGGTTTGCCCTCCATACATAGACTTAGTGGCTGATTTTCACAAGAATGATATGCTTATATAGTGTGACACAATTAGGGTAAATCCTAATTGTCATGGCCTTCCATTTCCTTGGATCCTTGGGTTGAAATACACCATGGAGCATCCATGGCGATTTTTATGGGTTTTAGCCCAACTTGATAATCCATGGAGCATTAGCCCACTATATAAGTATGGATGACTTACACAATCAGCCCATATATTTAATTAGTCTTCTTTTGATCACTTAACTAATTCTAGATTAATTCTTGATCAATACTAATTAAATAGTCTTATTAATATATTAGAACTTATAATATATTAGTAAACCTTAAGTGTTATTTCTCTCATTTTAATCCAAATGCATGATGCCATGCAACCCAAATGGACCATGCCGAGTCGGGTCAAGTATATACCAATTATAGTTATGGACATAGACACTAATCCAACAATCTCCCACTTGGATAAGTCTAAAACTATTATTGCAAGTACGACTTCATAACCCGACTAGCAATTGTAGCTCTTAAAAGCCGTTGTCGAACTCTGAATAAATCAATGACGAATCCATTACATAAGTGATCATATATTCCTCCATTCTAGAAATCATATGGACTTAGACATGGATTATAATCATTCTCTCTGGCCATTTGTTGTTTCCCGATTTCCGATTCATGATGACTGACTAATTGAACAAATCAAATCAGTCCAGGCTTGGCCGAGCACTTATGTTTTGTCATCACTTAATCATCGAGGGGCCCACAGATATCGCTTTTATCCCTTTGAGGGTAAAAGGAATGTATAAACTTCGACTCATATGCTTGCATTGACTACTTGTTGAATCATACACAAAAGCACGTTTTATGACATCGAGTTACCAATGCGTTTTCATACAATCAATGTATAACCAACTCATATTCAACAACTCATATCTCTAGGTTTCAAGAATATAAGATATTATCATCTCATGATTCACTCATGATAAAATCCATGAAGTGAATCCAAATGAGCGTGGGTTGAATCCAATACTCAGAACTTATGAGCACTCATGAATGTTGTAGCAACCATTGCTATGTCTAATGCACATTAGACAAATCATACAAGCCAAATTCATGACAGTCTTAATTCGTATATACTTCCAACATATGACAAATGAGGATGGTTTAAATAACTTAGTCATTCGGGAAGAATAGCCTAGTATTTTAGGAGTCAAAACATGCAAAGTGAAACACAAGAAGAGTACTAATCCTATATGACCCCAAACTCTTGAGTGTAAATAAAAACCCTTTTTATCTAAGCACCATATTGATTACTCATTATTCATGTTTCGATTAATTAACTTAATACTTGAATTAAAACAGTAGTGATTCCATGCTCCAAGCATGCATACGATGTTTCTCTAAACAATAGCTATGTTATACTCCATGTATGCACACTATGTTCACATATGGTCATCTCTTTGTGAAATATATATCAATTGAATATGAATTCAATGATTCTCATTTCACAATCCCAATCCTTATTGTAAATGTAAGAATACCAAACTCTTTCCATTTACTATAGTTTGTTAGATTCTAAACTTATATGCAAAGATCCCCTCGAAATAACTATGCACAGAAGTCACAAAGACTTGACAATAGACATCACAGAGTATTCCAATGGAAAGCTATTCCATGAAGTCTCAAATTCAAAGTACATTCCTTTGAACATCTTTCTTGCATTAAGTTTTCTAATCTTACACATATTCAAAGAGCAACTTCGACCTATGGAAACAATTCCATATTCCCATTTTGACCATTACTTTTGAACAAGAGTTGCCTTTTTTCAATGTATGTCAATATGGTCATACCTCTATACTTCCAATTGTCCATGAGTAACCAATCTTTGGTAAACCTCAAATTTTCCTCGACAATTGCTTAATCATTCTAGTCATATCCAGTTCTAATCCATTTTCCCTTCTTAATACCCTAAGCATTAGGAAATTTTGGAATGGATAATAGCACATGTAATCGAACCTATACCCGAAGCATATAGGACACGATTATTATCAAAGCATCTCGTATCAAAAATCTGAAATTTGGTAAGAAATCAATAAAGTATTGATTTCTAGAAGTCCAACTGATTTCTGGGTACATGTCAATGCTAGTGGGAGCATAAAGTGTTATGCTAGTAAGATAATAATCATTATGCTAGTGGGAGCATGATTATTATGTTAAGTGTTGCAAGTTAGCAATGTTAATTATAGAAAACAAAATTTTCAATTTGCTTTGAAAAGTTGTTTTGCTATAATTAAGGGAGAGGATTTTGTCACACCCCCAAACCGGAACGGCGGAAACGTTCGAGGGCGGATGACTTCATGTGGTAACGTAACAAATGAATACATAGTAAAGAAAGCAATACAACCATCATATATATAATTGAAAGTTTACATTGTTAAAAGAGTACATGTTCAAAATCAATTACAATATGATGCCAAAAATATGAATTTAAACTGCGCCGGAACGTTCCTTCTTCAAAAAGCTGTTTGGTACCTGCAATTACTGAGTCCCTAGGACACACAAGTAGTTTTGAAAGATTAGATCAACATTTAAGCTGGTGAGTTTCATAAGTATTAAATGATAGTATTTGTATGAACTAAAATGAAATGGTTTGCTTTTGTTTGTTAGTTTCTAGAAAATCCCATATTTCCTACTGGTATAAATGTAGCCTTAAATCAAGACCAACGTTTGTTAGAAAGTTGATGTTTTCCCATTTGTGAGTAGTGGTTTAGAAGTTCCAAACTTGTATCCCAATTAGGTTTTTCATCCCCTAAAGTAGTTAATTTTTGTACGTATAAAACCTCCAATACATCTGAAAAATCTCGTAAATCAATGTGTTTTAAATACTCTATGTGAGTTTTACAACTATGCTATTGACTACAAACGCCTATACACAACGTTCTTCAAGCGTTGGAATGTTCTGACGTTTGTCACCCCAAATGATGTACTGTAGCTAACAGTCAGGGTGCAGGGTTGTCAATCCCATATAAATCTATACACAACACCATGCTCCCCCTCCAAGGGATTCTGGTATATAATACAAGACTTGAAATGCATACTCGAGCGTACATGAAGTTTAATGTCTCACCAAACTTAGTATAAAACAGATTTACGTGTGAAAATGTTCGTTTCTTCTTGTATATGAAAGTAACTTCTTGAAATAATATTTCCAGTATGTAAAAGTTCGTAGTGTTCTCTTAAAACTATACCTATTATAGTTTTCTAAAAGTGTGTTTCGTTTGTATAGTAATCCCTATTGAAATGTTCACTGGTCATGAAAAGTATAGTTTTTGTAGTGCCTAAAACCGGACACATATACCCGTAGTATAAATAGAGTGTTTAATTTACATAAATATATAAATCATTTCTTATTTCAAAAGATAAGATGTCATCGTGGTATAATTTGCATACAAAAGTTTCCCTATAATAGTTATAAATCACATATGATTCTATTGATAAAAAGCGTATAATGAAACTTTATATAACACACGATAATAATCGAGTGTTTTACTTTAATCCCCCCCCCCCCCTAAAAGCATATAAAAGTATTTATAAAAAATTTAAAAATGTGGATTGTAGGGGTATGAACTCACTTGAAAGATCGAAGAAGGCAAGATGAAAACCGGGCAGAATTTCGACTCGAGAAAGTGGATTTTCTCGGGATTCTCGGGAGCACAAACGACCTTCGGGACATGAGCAAGGTAACCGGGACTTCGGGATAGCACGTGCACCAAAAACAAGGCAAAAACGCAAGAAAGATGAGAGGAATTGGCCCTTTTCTTCGGAACCCTTGCATCCCTATTATACGGAGTGGGAACCGCCTCGGTATGCTGGGCGTACTCGTGCGTCATGCATGACCGCATCCTCGACTGCTTCGGACTCCGAATGGGACGGGGCATAGCCTCACATAGGGGCGACATGGACGATCTGAGGCCTAGGCATCGAGTACGCTGGGCGTACGCGTGTACGTTGGGCGTACTCGGCCCGTGACTCAGCCTTCGGATAATACCAAAATTAAATATAAAAATTATATTTTTAATATTTAATAAGCTTCAAAAATTCATATCTTCTTCATACGAACTCCGTTTTGGACATTCTTTATATCCACGCGTAGGTGAGACTATACTCTACAACTTTCGTTTAGATTCCGTCGGAAAATTTTGAAATTATTTTTATTATTTATTTTTAAAAGGTCGCGGTAAGAAAATTTCATTAGAAATTCATAACTTCATTATCTGACGTCTGTGTTTGCCAGACTTTTTACCGTTGACAAAACCATTGTCGAGACCTTCGATTCTCATTTAGGTTATTCCGGTCAAAAGTCGCTCGATCTCCGTTTCGAGTTTTTAGCTGTCCGCTGCTAAGCCGAACTTGGAAAATGCATAACTTCCTTATACGAAGTCAGATTTGGGCGTTCTTTTTACGTACGATCACATTTTAATGATATCTAACATAATAGGTAATTTAATTAGTGATTTTTGGATATTTTATTTTCAAAGTTAATTTCATTATAACAAACGTGGTTACAATACTTGACTTTTTAGGTCGTTACATAGAGTTGAAATATCGGGTTGTCACAGATTTTATACTTCATTCCAATTCTACAAGCTTAGATTGAGATTTTAATCAACGTTATGTTGGAATGGTTCAACATAAGGAAATTCTATATATGTTGCATTCTCATATGAACTATGAAGAGGTACGCCGTAATCATAATTGAATTTTGAGAATGCAACATATATAGAATTTCCTTATGTTGAACCATTCTAACATAACATTGATTAAATCTCAATCTAAGCTTGTAGAATTGGAATGAAGTATAAAATCCTCTCCCTTAATT
Source organism: Lactuca saligna (assembly GCF_052625555.1). Classification (NCBI taxonomy): domain Eukaryota; kingdom Viridiplantae; phylum Streptophyta; class Magnoliopsida; order Asterales; family Asteraceae; genus Lactuca; species Lactuca saligna. The sequence continues at coordinate 118,145,902 of NC_136422.1, forward strand.
ATAGCAAAACAACTTTTCAAAGTAAAATGAAACTTTTGTTTTCTATAATTAACATTGCTAACTTGCAACACTTAACATAATAATCATGCTCCCACTAGCATAATGATTATTATCTTACTAGCATAACACTTTATGCTCCCACTAGCATTGACATGTACCCATAAATTAGTTGGACTTCTAGAAATCAATACTTTATTGACTTTCTTACCAAAGTTCAGATTTCTGATACGAGATGCTTTGATAATACTTTATCAAAACCATACACCTTTCCTTAGATAGCTCACATGTTTGTCTAAACCTTTTGCAATTGTCATTAGTTAGTGTGCCGGTTAACCACACACACTCCACTAACTATATGAGAATGCAAATATCACAACTGCTATCTACTTAAAATCTTCTTAGTGAAAGCATTTCCTCACCATCATTTTCATGAATCAAAGAGAAACCTTATGGCACTTAGATTTTATGGTGTATGAGTTCCTCTCCATCTGAATTTGTCAAAACCATAATCACAAGACAAGGTTAGTGACAAATCCAAACTCATATGGACTGAACTTGTTTATTCTTAATTTATTGCCACCTGGTAGCACAATGCCCACCATTGCTTTCGGGTTGTTATGCAAACAATTGAGAACTCATAGAACTCACAAGCATAGTCAACTTTTACTGGAATAAACATAGAAATAAGAATATGTCAACATGATACGTTACAGACCTCAAGTCGTGGGCTAGTGATTAACGTGTGACAACCCAAAATTTTACATTAAGTGAAACCAACCACTTTAATAGAAGCCAAGTCTGTTTTTGCTAACTTTCAAACTTTTGGGATAAGTTTGAGCAATTCAGGATTTACACTTAAGGAGATATCAAGAGAGAGGTTGCACTTGGGTTTTCTGCAACTCTGTTATTCCAAAAGTCTATGATATTAGAGTTCATTCGGGGAATAAAATATTTTCTGCCAAAAATCCCAGGACTATATATAGGATTCTGAACCAAATAATTCATTAGTTACATTTCCATCTAGAAAAAAGCCGAATGCTCTCTCAAGGATCTTCGTACTTTTGTTCCGTAAAGTGAGTACTTCTATCTAGTGTTGTTTTAAAGCTTCATATATGCTTAATACACTAGAAATCATAGGAAAACACCAAGATCTGTGAGTTTACCACCCAAGAACACCTTGGGGAGTAAACTCGATTTTAAGGTCCAAAGTGTGCCCAATGTCCCCCTAAACATTAGAAACCAAACATGGGATAGACCTTGACATGTTTAGGCATCAAAATCATTAAAAATCAAAGACCAAAAGTGATTTCGCGGCCAAGGAATTTCTTGGGCCGTGAACTCCATTTTAGGGTGCCAAAATGCCCTAAATGCCTTCCAAAAGCCAAGAGACAAGAATAGCCCTTTACCATGATGTGTCTAGGACCCAAAACAATCAAAATATCACCACCCACAAGTGTTTACGGCCGCAAACACAAGACCAAATGGTCTATGGGCCGAAAACTCAAGTTAGGGGTGTTTTGATGCCACAAACACTTCCAAGGGCTTAGGCATGAATTTAGAATGCTTCTTTATGACCTTTAGGACCCTCATATTTGGCCATGAGTTTATCATAGTAAACTCATTTGGGCCGTGAATACCCCAAAAGTGCCAAAAGAAGTGGTCTTTCTCATCCTAGGGTAGAGCTAATGTCCCTAAATCACTCCTAGCCTTCAAACTAGCACTAACCCATGAGTAACCATGAGTTTACGGCCGTAAACTCCCTTGGGACGTGAACTCATGGTAGTAAACTCATATGTGTGATTTATACCCTCCTATGTTGAATTACATGTGATTCCAACACGTAGCCAAGGCGTTTCCTAGTCCCGGAAGGTGTTATCTTTCATATAGTTGTTTATAAAAACTATATTCATGTCATTATGTGTCCTTAAATATCATTTAGGACTTATTGTGTCTCGGGACTTCATTCGTGGAACTTCTCATCCTTACACGCATACCCGTTTGAATCACCCACACCAGGTGAGTTCACGCCCCGTAATGAATCTTTTAACTATTTTAATTGTTTTAAGGGGGGGGGGGGGGGAATACAAGTTGAACACAATGATAATTGTGTAAATGTTTGTTATAAACATCTTTCAAAATGTTACTTATGTTATTTTTAAGTTGTTAAAACATTTCAAAACTCTTTTAAAGGTTATGTTACTTTATAGTTATACAAAACTCCATTTTTAAAGTATAAGCATAACTTTGTAAATAAATGAGTATTTTCAGTAACAGTCCAGTTAGAGCAATAGTAAACTATTATAGGTATAGTTTAAGAGAATGATATTCATCACTTCTAGTACAATGAAGCACACACATAACAGAACAAAACAAACAGTGAAGAGAATCAAACAATATCAGAACATAACATAACAAACAAGTGAATTTGCTATAGCATGACAATACGCAGACATGATCTAACTTTAATGTGAATTACACGGCTTGCATGGATTTTCTCGGGTCGCGTTTGGTTCCCTTAATCTCCATACATGAGAGCGGTTAGTAGGGGTTCCAACTTTCACATTATGGCCGTAGTAAAACAAATATGTTTTTAGGTTAATAGTACCTCCACATGTCATTATAAACGACATCAGGGTACTCATTTCTCCCATTACATTCATAAAGTGTCAGTAACACTTGAAGGTTAATCTATTCTCTATTCGAGATAGGTTATAAACTAGGGAGAATGTACTTTACAATTGACTAAGGAACAATAGAGTCTTGGTAGAAGTTTTCTTTCATAACAATCGAGTCTCAGTAGAAGGCTACTTTTTAAAAGTTAGGACCATGATGCTAACTTTATGATTCCTTAATGTATGCACTATAGGATATATATATATATATATATATATATATATATATATATATATATATATATGCTAAGTAGATTCCGACAGCTAATAGGATGTGCATTCTTCGTTGTACGTCCTGTTCCCGTTGGATGTGGGTTTACACCGAGGTCACCCAATCTATTATCTTCCCGAATCTATATATATTTATGCTTAGTATACATTAAGTCATCATAAGGGTACCAGGTATGGATCAGGTTATAGGACATAGGGTCAATGCACAGTTTTTCTAGTACAAAACTTTCGTTTCAAAGTCAGTACTTTTGGTATACAAAACTACCAATTTTTCAGTTAAGGGCTTAATCCATTTTATTAAGCCAGTACAGATTTAGAGACTTCAAGTGAGTTAACTCTATAACACCTTAGTTTATACACCATGTTTATATATAAAACTAGTATCCGACAGCTAGTAGGATGTGTGCTCTTCGTTGTACGTCCTGTTCGCGTTGGATGTGGGTTTACACCGAGGTCACCCAATCTACTATCTACCCGATATCAAATTATATATAGAAGTATAAAAAAAGCTATTATAAAAGTAATCACCATAGTCAATATTTTATTATAAGAAATATAGGTTTTCTTAAAAGGAACTCTCCATTAGATATAAAGGAACCATTACAAATAACTCCATGAGTAACAAGTGAATACACCATGGTTATATATGACAACGATCTAACAACCAATGGAATGTGTGCTATCCGCCTTACTTACTGTACCCTGTTGGGTTGTGAGTTCAGGGCATATGCGCACAATCGATTGTTTGTTTACTCCAAGTATATATAACTTGTACCTACTTATTATGCATAGAAAGGCTTGTAGTGTCATTTTACTCAACTCCCATTAAAGTAGGAAATATATGATTTTCTAGAGGAACATGAAAACTTTACAAAAGAGAACTTACCGCTTACATCACTTTACATATACATTTTCAACAACACTTTACAGCTTACTCACATCACTAAAATCTTATGAACTCACCAGCTTAATTGCTGATCAACTCTTTCAAATAACTTGTATTCTTAGGAGACTATTAGATAGGTGCTCGTGCTGGGACTTCAGAAGATGGGGCATTATAGCTTCAAGTCTTGTTTTGTTATTTGTTTATGACTTCTATGTTTTGTGAACACATACATTGTAAACACTTTCTTTCTAAATGAAATGGTTGTTCATTACTTGCTTACCATATACATATCTCGTGATACTTGACATGACGTCCTCCACCCCCGAACGTTTCTGGCGTTTTGGTTTTGGGGTGTCACATAACGAAACTCTTGATTAGTTCTTGAAACTATATCAATACTCCCACTGTCCTCTTGACATATAAGATTCTCTTTGTCAAGAATCATTCCTTGACAAAACAAATATTCAAGAGTTAGTGTGGATTCTTATCAAGTTAAACACTTCTCACAATTGGTCTTCTTTGGTCTTTGTTTTATCCAAAACATGACAACTTACCAATCTCAGATGTACAAGAATAGGAAACATCTTACTCTATATTTGAGAAGTGTTATGAACTTTCTAAAGATTATGTCACTCAAGTTACAATCTTGGAGTATGACTCTAAGACTTGATTTTGGAACGAAGTATGATTTATCTTTTGATTTTACCATTTCCACAATTCACGATTCCTCTTCTTAGCGAACAAATACACTAAGGTGTCCTTAGAGGATCAATTGTGATATGGTTCTATAATCACTAAGATAATCATAAAACAAGATACACAAGTACTCTCCCATCTCTTCAGATTGGAGAAACTTTTATCTTTCTGCCTTATTTGATTATTCTTATTCATTCTGCCATACATTGAAACTTTTCAAATGTTTTAGAATTACACTTAAACTTTTAAGCATAATCATATTTACTAAACTTTAGTAAATCATAACGAATAATCTTATCAAACTTTGTGGTGGACCTGACTAGTGCACAACCTAATGTACCCGATCCTTTAGTCTTTCTCTTGACTCACATGCGAATGTGAACAAGGAATTAGTCTTAATTTACCAAAGATAAAAATTATCATTCATCACACAATACAACTTGCATGATTCCAAGTTTCTATCCAACTGAAACTTCGGTGATGAAAATCTTTCCTTATTTGATAAATTATGACACTATCACAAATGAAAGAATCAAATTCATTTTCCAATATTGCTTATCAATGGAAAGATATAAGTAACAATTCTTCACAAATGCCTTTGTAATGATATTTAAAATAAATAAATAAAAAAATCAAAACTTTTCTTTTATTTTAAAAACTGCAGAAAAACTTATCCTTACAACGCAAATTCATATTAAAACTTTGTTGTTATCTGTTCCTAAGCAATATCTTATAACTCTTAAGCAGTGGCTCAAAATTCTGGTCATCGAACCGTGCGATCAGAATCATCACACCTTTTCTTTAAGCTTCCTTTGTTTCTTCACAAACATCAAAATGTAATCACATTACATCATGTATTAAGAATCTCCAAAAGAGACTTAATAGAGTTAGATAACAGATTTTACCTGAAGTAGAGTCAAACTTTTGACTTTACCATCCTTATGTGGTATTAGGTAAATTCGGCAGCTTCGCAACCAATGCCCCTCATTTTGGCAAGGAAAACTATGGACTGTTTAGAAATAATACATGGTACTATCACAGACTTAGTCTTTCTCTTTACCATTAGGTCAAACGACTTGACCATGGCCGATCCCTTTCCATTGGGAAGAGAAAGATTTTCTGAACTTCTAATGTTACCATTGTCAATGTCCATGGAAGTTTGGGAAGTTGATCTTCCAATCAAATTTTGCTTTACCAATGCTCCAAATCATTGCTGATTCAACGTCATCAAGCAAATAAGTAGATCATTAAGGGTCATTTCGTGATCTGTCATCAGGGAGTGACTGAAGAACCTAGTCAATATCCAGCTACCTCGAGACTTCGACACCCGACTCTCCCGGCTTGTCAATATGTGACTTAATCTCCAAGACCTAAGCACATATAGACTTTGTTTTCCAATAGGGATTGAGTGACTTCGAACTTATCAAGTCTTGAAACTTGGGGGATAGGGAGATTTATTGGAGGAGGTGGAGAAAGTGATGTATGATTTCTAGTCCCATTAATGCACAACAAAGGGATTGATCTTTCACCTTGATTGCCATTTGGGATCTCATCTTCATTAGGATAGTGTGTCCCTAAAGATTTGGGAAGACCATAGTTGTCTGAAGGAGACATCCATAAGGGAGAAATTCAAGTTAGTTGATTTGAAGTACTTAATATAACACCCAATATGAAATATTAAGGCTAGGATCCAACAACCTATTTATAACTGGGAGAGGGATGCCATAATCCAAATTATAAAATAGTTGAAGGCAGGTAAATGATGATTTACCAATTTCCACCATGAAAAATGAAATATAATTATGTTTTAATTGGATTTGAAACTCCTAGATCTTTTGAGATACATTGAACTTTCAATGGCATGTTTGAATCTCGATTGTGCCCTCTCAAGTTTGCTATTGGGATGCCGCGGATCACAAACAAGGTGTCAATAACCATGAAAACTGACTTGGTACCCTTAACTTTATCACCTAATCGATATGCCGGTTAACCACACACGCTCCACCGATCTATAATAAAGCCAAGTTACCCTTTGCCACTCTTAGTAGTACTTATTAGTGTGCTGGTTAACCACACACACTCCACTAACGACTTGGTAAGGTACAAAGCGTAATTTCTTAGGTTAGCACCTTTTCACATTTTCCTAAATAAATAAGATTGAGAATTAACAAGTGTTTAGTTACTTAGTATTTATCATTATACTTTTAATGGAGGGAGAATTATAGTCATTTCCTACCCGTTCGGCTAACGACCCTCCACCAGTCAAGGAAGCGGTGGGTGAGAGTGAACACCCATTAAACTGCCATTTTATAGGCAGTAACCTTATACCCCCCTTATAGACCGGTTTCGTGAATGAGGCCTACTAACGGTAAGATTGACTTTATCTTATAGATATCTATATAATTGAAATTATAATAATAGTATAAGGGTGTATTTTTAAACATTTAAAATACTTGATGGTTTAATCTATTAATTAAACTATACTATTAATTTAATTAAACTTAAACCATGTCTTTATGGAATTATTAACTCATTTAATTAAACACTTTAATTAATTTAATGAAGTTCGTAAAGTTTGAATTTTAACTATTAAAATTGTAGAGTTTGGAATTAAAGCATTAGTGTGTGTGAGACTTTACAAATTCCAAAACTTGAGGGCAAGTTTTGAAACTATTCAAAACCTTTCATTTCATAACTTATGAGTTTAATGGTTCATTCAAATGAAGAGTCTTCACTTTAATGTAACCCCTTATTCTTTAATAACACTTTTAAAGAATTGGCTTTTCAACATCCATAATTTGAAGACAAGTTATGGAGTCATTAAACAATTTAATGGAAAAACTCTTCATTTTTATGTAACCTACAACGCTTTTATGAGTTTTTAAGATTCATGAATATGACTTTTCACATAACTTGAAGACAAGTTACAAAAACATATTTTTTGAACTTCTATTAGTTTAATATGGACTGAAATAAACAAAAACACAATTTTTTTTTTATCAATCTAAGCTAACTCATAAATCAAGGAAACATAAAACTCTTAGAAATTCATAACTTGAGGACAAGTTATGAACTCCATACAATTTTCATCAACATCATGAATTATACTAACAAACAATTTGCACATAACTCCTATGATCTAAAAAAACTCATAAGCATGAACATTCATAATCAACAATTTTCAAGAATAACATAAACAGATATAAACTTGAAACTTTGATTATAGCATTGAAATTGGTTTAACATAATCATTACCACAAAAAAATAGGTTTTATAAGTCCAAAACAGTCAAAGGTAATGATTCTAGACCAATTCCAGCACCAAAACTCGAAGATATGTTGTTTGGGGTTCCAATTCATTGAGTGCATGAACCAACTCGGCGAGTTGGATACATTTTTCCTTGGGCTCGTTGAGTCCCTTAATGGACTTGCCGAGTTCCCTGTCCAGACAGCACACAACTTCGATTTTTAAGCATTTTGCATCAAGTATAAGCGAAAACAAGCCTAGGCTCTGATACCACTGTTGGGTTTTGAGCATTCTAACACTCCTATAGTGTACATGCAACCTAAATACCTTGGATCTATGTTTTCTCTATTATACATGCAAATATCAATCTCCAAGGTCTTGTTCTAACTAGCATAATATAAAGTACACATAATATAAATTCTAGTAGAATTACATACCTCTTTTTTGGTGCTTGATTCCATGTAGCTTGAGAGCCTAGTGCCCAAAGTGTGACACCTCAAATGGTTCACACAACATCAAGTGCAATTGGAATAACTTAGAGAGAAATCATCACTTCATGTAATCGGCTTGCCCTCCATACATAGACTTAGTGGCCGATTTTCACAAGAATGATATGCTTATATAGTGTGACACAATTAGGGTAAACCCTAATTGTCATGGCTTTCCATTCCCTTGGATCCATGGGTTCAAATACACCATGGAGCATCTATGGAGATTTTTATGGGTTTTAGCACAACTTGATAATCCATGGAGCATTAGCCCACTATATAAGTATGGATGATTTACACAATCAACCCATATATATAATTAGTCTTCTTTTGATCACTTAATTAATTCTAGATTAGTTCTTGATCAATACTAATTAAATAATCTTATTAATATATTAGAACTTATAATATATTAATAAACCTTAAGTGCTATTTCTCTCATTTTAGTCTATCCAAATGCATGATGCCATGCAACCCAAATGGACCATGCCGGGTCGGGTCAAGTATATACCAATTATAGTTATGGACTTAGACACTAATCCAACAGTTTCCTGCTAAGGTCCTTATGGAGGAAGAAAAAAGAATATGGCCAGTCGTATCATGGCCATCCATTGTGGCTGAAGTCCTTCACAAGAGCATAGAAATGGATAAGGTAAAAAACAAACTACCTACTGATGCCTTCCGAGCCACTACTTCGTTGTTGCCTCCTATTTTGGCTCAAAAAATTTCCCCATCGATGAAGGTTCTCCTCTCCGGAAGCCAGATGATATTCCAGAAGAGCTTCTGCCAAACTCCCCTTCGAAATTTGTCATCGATGATAACATGCAACAAGTTCTTTTTTTCCTTAGAAAACAACATGACAAGGACAAGAGGCGCATTTTGGACGTTTCATTCACAGCTTCGCACTTGACTGACAGATGTGGCTGGTCCCAAAAAGAGATCAACATAGCCCTTGAAAATAGCATACGGATCCAATCCTTCAAGGATGATAATCAACATCCGATGTTGGGTATCTCTCTGCTTTGTAGTGATGGAATCTTAAAGGACATAGACGTAGTGCCCTTCATGTACTATGATCTTCCAAATCTCGGACCAGATTGACTTGCCACTCTCTCCTTTTAGCAAGACCTACACCAAATTTGCACCTTTTCATCTGGAAGATGATCCTCAAATGATCATCCAGACTGAACGCGAAAGACTGAAGACTTTCTATTCCAAGAATGCACTTCCTCTTAAAGAAGTGTGGTCTCCGAAAAGGATCATGAAAATTTCTGGTTTCGGAAGAAAGATCCTCAATAAGTTTCAACTCCACTACATGTTGTTCATGTATCACATCTTCCGGAACAAATCAATTCAAAAAACCATTACTGATGTTGACTTTCCCTGCTATCAATCCAAATGACATCTTGACTATCGATGCTCACTTCCGAAGCATTTAGTCAAATGATCTTAGTATGGGAGCTTATCACATTGCGTTAGGATTCCTAAAGGACTACGTTGTTGAATTCTGCCGATGTGACTATGAAGTGGCCCATCTATTCAGAACATAAAAATATTTGGCCAAAATCGACTTTAAACTGCCAGAAGCTGAAATTGTGGCGGAAGGCCCCATCGATGAGCCAATTATTTGTTTTGTCTATCATCAAAAAAAAAACAAATCAGAATGACTTCTTCCGAGTTCAAGACAAACACCTAGTTCCCACCAAGGCACTTCAAAAGTTCATTAGTCGAGCATCCAACTTCGAAGCACCGAAGCACGTGAAGTTTGAGTTCGTCAGTCAACTGCAATGGTACATTGGAGTCCTAGAATGGTTGTACTGGGCTTATGTGTTCATCAAAGAAGATTGAAGTACTTACTAGATTGCAAAGTTCACTTAGGGGGAGATTGTTGGAACCTGAAAGTGAACGTCTAGCAATCTCTATCCTTTGTATGTTCCAGAGTCAGCCCAATTCCGAAGTCAGTTCCTTGTTCGGAGTCAACTTATAGTCTGGAGTCAGTTTAGTGTCCGGAATGAAGATGGTGCATGTCTGAATCTATTTGTCCGTTTCTACTAATTACCTTTTTCATTTTGTTAGATGTAATGTATCATAGAACTTAGTATCTTTTGTCAACTTAGATAATCAGAGTGTTAGAAGTAACTCTATTATCTAGTTCTATATATGCTTTTGGGTTAGTACAATGTAACACATTCTCCTATTTAAGGAGCCTTTAATGACAATATCAAATGATAGATTGCTTCACCAAAGATAGACATTCTTACATTTACTTCACTTGCACCTTTCTTTCATATCTTTCTGTCAAACATTCCTTGTGTTTATTTATTAACTTTACTTGATCATATTCATTGTCTTATATTTAATACTTGAAGTACTTTGTTGATTTTCATATTCAAACTTGACTGGTCTTCCTACACTTTACTTGATCATATCCTTGTTCTCACATATCGTTCTCTGGGCCTTCGACCTGACTGGTACGCCTCTCAGGCTTGCAGTCTATCCGCAATGCCTTGGGTCTCTTTGCCTTCATTCTACACTGGTCTGCCTTAACCCAACCACACACAACATGTCGACATATACATAACAGATAACATACATATAACCAGTCAACAAACAATCAGATAGATCTCACAGATCATTAAGCATAACATCATCCTATATACCAGGATACCGATCTAATCAATTACTACAGCACAATAACATACTATCAGATAATAGGATATCTAATCTAATAGGCTAACCTTGGTTTCTTCAACCCGCAAAATAGTGAGGAAAACTCACCTCACAAACCGGACAAAAGTTGATGAAGTATCGACTTCGAATCTCAGCTCTAATCGACACCTATTCCAACCAAATGGCCAATCTCAATCAAAATCCCAAAATACCCTTAAGGCCAAACTTGGTCAAAGTGAAAGTCAAAACTAGTCAAACCAAATAAGTCAAGAGAGTCCCAACTGAGTCAACCCAATTGAGTCAACTCAACTGAGTTAACTCGGAGTGTGTACGCGGGGTGTACTCCGAAGGTATGCTGGACATACTCGCATGTTGACCACCATCGGGGTGGTTGACCTCGTACGTAGGGTGTACTCTCAAAAGCCTTAAAACTCAATAAGTGCTTAATGGCTTAAGCATTCACGTCTATTTTTCAGATCTATGGCTAAAATACCCTCAAAAGTCATAAAGTTTCAAACTTTATGACTTTGCATGCCTATTAAGAGCTTAACTCAACTTCTTAATACATTAAGACCTTCTAAATGATGCATGGAGCAAAACCAACCACTTGGAATCCATTCTTATAACTCAAGACCCTTCCAAGGGTCTGAAAGGAGAGATTAATGGGTCAAGAACACGCTATGTTCATGAATCATCATTTTGGAACAAAAAATGTGACTTAAAGAGCAAAAACCAAGATCTACAAGATAGGGTGGTAAAGATGCAAGCTTTATACCATCAAGATGTTGCAAACCAAGAAGAAATCTCATATCCAAAGTGCTCTCAACTCCAAGATCTTCTCACCACCTTCTTCTTTCTCCAAAACTACTCCAAAACTCAATTAAAAGCTCAAAGTTTGCTCTCTCTCGCTCTAAGGTTGCTTGAGGGTCGAAATCACAGAAGGAGGCTGGGTAAGAAAAGGGTAAGAGTCTATAAGGTTGCTTAAATATGAGCCAAAACACTAAAATTAGGGTTTGCAAGCATTCCATGTACGCCCTGCGTACAAAGTGTACGCCCATCGTACTAAGGTACGCCTTAGTACGATTAGCGTAGACACACATACGCACGACGTACTCATTCCATCCCAAACTTTTGCCAAAATGCCACTTTGGGCCCCTTTTCACTTTTTCTTAATTATGGACCAAAAATGCAACATAATAAAATTATAGAGTCCAAGCTTAGATGTACCTTAACATCGGGATGTAACAAATACTTATGTGTTGTTAAATTATGTAGTTATAATTCTAACAAATATGTTATTGATATTGATTATGTTGTTGACTTTAATTATTAAAATAACAATTCTTACGCCAAATTGATATATAAAATTACAACCACTTTGAGCAATATTATTCAATATGTTTTGCCCGCGGCTAACATATTATTAAAATTAAATGTATTTCTCGATTTATTTTTACTTTTAACATGTGTTATTAATAATTAATTTCAAAATTACTTTTATATATATATATATATATATATATATATATATATATATATATATATATATATATATATATATATATATATTATTAAAAACTAAATATAACTCTAGATTTAATGGTACCTATTATAATGAATAATTTATTTCAAAATTACTTATATGACAATATTTAACTTTATTATTTTTAATTTAACGTTATTTCATTATATTTTTATGTTACTATTATCATTAGTGTTAATAATTTTTAAGCGACTTATAATTAACAAGTTATAAAAGTTTTTTAAAAATTACTATTGTTGAAAAAATTATAGATACTAAAAAGGTGACATTGAAATTAGAATAATAAACAATTTAATGTTTCAATGTAAAAAGAAGTTGAAAAGCTTGGGGGTATAATAGTATTTTGTTTATAGTATTTTAGATATGAAATTTATTTATAGTATATTAGGTGTGAAATTCGTGTATTATGTGTTAATTTAAAAAAAAAAAAAGTAAAGTATCAAAATATAACATTAAAAATTTCATAAAATAAAATTTTAAAATAAATATAATCAAAATATATTTTAGAAAAATAATAACTAATTTACCCTTTTAGCATAACTACTACAAATGGGCGCACAGAAGGCACCTCATAAGATCCGGTTGTTTAAAAAAACGGGTTCTAATATACAAAAACCGGGCTTAATGAAGGCAAACTTTATAAGACCCGTTTTTCATTAAGAAACCGGGATATATTGTGTAACTAAAAAACTCGGTTTCTGTCACAACAACCGGGGCCTTTAAGTAAAAATAATACAACCCGTTTTCTTTAAAAGAACCGAGCCTTAAAAGGCTAATACAAGAATTGCAGCACGGTCATTGAACCCATTTTTTAATAACCTGGTTCTTTTGAACATATTCCCTACAGCACCAAAAAAACTAATTAGGAGATTTAAATATTAAACCTTATCAAACAAGTAAAACCTAGATAAAACTATCGATCATATATTTAATTTTAAAGCTAACTTTTAAGATTATCACTAAAAAGCAAATAAGATTATAAGATAAAAACATCTTTATGAAAATAATAATAATAATAACAAACAAGATTATTACGTTAGACAAATCATGAAACAAAATGTATATATTTTAACTTCATCAAATCAAATAATGATAGAATATTTAGAAGATAATTTCCATTACTTTAGTGGATTGGTTAGTTTACTGCTATATATTATAGTAATTCCACCTTGAAGTCATGAACGCATACAGAAGATTAGAGGACGAGAAGAAACTAGACTCTGTTTGGTATGTATCTGTTACTTTTAATAGTATTACACTTCATCTGCAATTCCATTACATTAAAGATGACATATGTTGACACGGATTTTTATTGTTAATTTATAACAGGTAGAAAATCAAGACAAGCCATATAAACAAACCAGAAGGGGATTGTAAGCTACAACAAAAGTATTCTTATTCCTTAGTTATTGGTAAGTATCTCTAATTGTAGTGTTTATCAATAGCTTTATATTTGTTGAAATTCCAATGAAGTAATTGATAACATATTTGGACACAAAAATAAAGATTTGTTTATGTATGCAGAAAAACAGAGACCTCACATCATGAATGGTGGAAAAGTGTAAAGTATAATACAATTACTATTCTCTTTTAAGTTTTGGTATGTATTCGTAATCCTACTATTTGCTTTTATTAGCTTTACCATTTTCTGTATAATATGTGATTAGTTGGTTTTGGAAATAAAAATATTGTTTTCAATAAACATAAATTTAGGAAAAGTAAAGTGAAGCAAAAAAAAGTAGTAATCCTTATTACCTGCAAAAAGGTATAGTATGATAGTAGGACGAAGATCTCTTTGTAACATGGAACTTAAGGTTACGAGAGCCTATAATATAACCAATCACACAACAAATACAGATTAGAAAATATACATAATATTAATTCAAGAAGCTACTTTAACAACATTAGAAAGCAAAAGATGCATAGTGAACCTCTGAGTCCAAAGTTAAGGCCTTCTTCATTGGAGATATGCAGTACACTAGTGCTCATATTTTCGTCCAAAAGTGGCTTCAACGTGAACTTGGCACGTCTAGAAGAAAGAAGTTCTATGATCCTGCATCATCAAGTAAAAAAAATGAATATATAAAAAGAGAAGATGAAGTATAAAACAAGAATATGAATATTATAAGTATATTATCATGAAACAAAAAGGCAATTAATTTTGAACAACACAAACACAAACCTGCTGATGTATTTGCATATAAAAAGCCGTCTTTTTTACTTTGGAGAATGATAAGTAGTAAACAGAGAGAGGAGATTTGTAGTGTAAAGAAATAATAAATCAATGGAAAGTAATGAATACTTGATAAAATGAAGAGAAAATTGAATGATTGTATTTCTAAGAAACCATAATCATAAACCAGGGAATGTTCCCTTCTCTCTATCACGAATGATACTGAGCACCACAGTACAACTCTTACACCTCACACCACTCCTTTCTTTATATTCTAATTTTTCTCTCTTCTCAAATGACTGTTTTGCCCTTCTAGAGTATACCCGCATTACTCTTGGTTTGGGAACATGTGCTAGTATTTCCTCATTTGTATCAGAGTAGGTTTCCATTGTACGACATAAGGCATTCTGCAGCACACTATGAAAACTATAAGCACATGCTTGAAGTTCCATTACCAAGTTAACCTTATTTATTGGCATTGCAGCCCCAAGTGAAAACATCACCTGAATCAGAAACAACAGTATGCTTGTTTGCTATAGCAATAGCAACTATCTTTGACCTTAATGGGCTAAACCTTCTTAGGGTCGCTTGACTATCAACAAAGGTATAACCAAGTTGACCCTCTGCAAAAAATCACCATGAAACATCATCAATATAACATATAACTAACTGATCACTCTGTTTGTATAATTTTAGGGTAAATAAGTAATTACATCCGTTAGAACCCTCTGTGACAACAATTGTATGATGTTTAGCTTAGCAACTGCTATTGCCTTAACTCACTTCATGAAATCACCAAAGGCATCTGCTAAGTATGAATTCACCACAGAAATTTTAATTTCAGATTTCTGATAAAGTGATAATCATAATCTGATAAGTGATTAACTGATACACATTAACATTACTAACTACTAATTACTACTGATTATAGTGATTTCCGACTCAAGGCTGCCAATTGGAACAAAAACCCAATACCCCATTCAAGGCTCTAAACTGGAACAACGAGAAAAATAGAAAAGTTTTACCGGAATATCGCTGATTTCAGGCTTCAGAAGGCACAACTGGAACTGGTTTTTCTAATTTGGTTATCTTCTCGACTGGATTTTGGAATATGAGGTGGTGGTGGTGTGTGGTGGACTGGTCGAAGACAATGATGAATTCATGATTCCGTTAGTCGATTAGCTGAAAGTAGTATAAAAAAATTAGGGCCCTTAAAAGGAATAGGCCTTGTGCACATGCCCGTATTTCCCCTGCCTATCACCGGCCCTGGAATACTGATTTTACACACATACAATCAACAAAACATAAGTCAACAGATAGGAAACAAAAAACAAAGAGAGATTATGAGAGGTTTAGCTGTTATTTCTCGCCCCAAGGTCGAGAGTTGTTCAGCAATGGCTGAATCCCCTCTCACAATCTAACTTTCCCACACTTTTGTTTTTGTTTGAGGAGGAAAAGTAGTGAATATGAATAGGTTCAGTTCTAATTATATAGAGTAACAGGGAATCGGCTGTTTGGGGAAAAAAATCCCACATTAGATGATTGAAGTTGGGGAGGAGATATGAAGATGAAGATGAGATATGTGATTGTTTCGTATGTCTGGAGTATTATAAAAGACGTTGAGCAATGATAGAAAACTTTTGGCGGGAAAACAAAGAAAGTGTTGCCGCTAATTTTTTTATTTTTTATTTATATGCATTCTATTCCCTAAACTTGTTTTTTTATTTATATTTATTCTATTTTCTAAACTTATTTATTATTTATATTCAGGTATTTTTATCTTTCTATAGAGTATTATGAATTATGATATGATTAGGTCTAACATACCAAAAATATGAGTAAATAACTTATTTTGTTATTAAAACTCAATTGAAATAATAAACAGTAACAAGTTGTTCAATTATCTTATTCATTTTAATTGAGTAGGCGTGCTTTTTTTATCATCATATTAGCTCCAATAACAATGATAATAATAATTTATTTTATTACCTAATTTGTTATATTACTTGGTTTATTGTTCGTTTGAACATCACAATAATATGAATCTAACATATTGAATGTGAAAATAACATATTTTTATTACTTACAAGCACTCGATCATAGTTTTTAGTAGGAATGTTGTATTAGGTATGTTACATATTTCGTTAAGCACATTGGTTGTCCTATATGCATCTTACTAATATATAGTTTGTGTAATGACAGATGGATCGTAGTTACTGGATGTATGGAATTAAACGTTCATGTGATGAATATTTGGCATGTTTGAATGGTTTTCTTAAAGTTGCAGAGGAGAATCGGGTGAATAAAGGAGAAATCTACATATGGTGTCCTTGTGTAGATTGTCAGAATTGTTGTATGTACACTGATTCTGCCAAAATAGAAGAGCATTTGATAATTCGTGGGTTTATGAGAGATTATACGTGTTGGTCACGACATGGTGAGATATTGGTTGATCATAATGCAGTTGCTTTAGAGTATAATGATGATATTGATGATATAAACGATAACAACTATGATAACTTATCTAGAATGTTACATGATTGTGAAGACAATGTTGCTGAAGTTGATTATGAAAAATTTCAACAATTATTTGATGAATCAGAAAAACCGTTGTACACTGGGTGTACAAAATTTACCAAACTATCCGTTGTGTTGAAATTGATTAACTTAAAAGCAAACAACGGTTGGAGTGATACAAGCTTCACAAGTCTTCTAAAGATTTTGCATGAGATGCTTCCGGATGATAACGAGCTACCTGTATCCACATACCAAGCAAAAAAATTGATGTGTCCGATGGGAATGGAAATTGAAAGAATACATGCTTGCCCAAATGATTGTATGTTGTATCGAAACGACTATGCAGATCTACATAGTTGTATTACATGTGGTACATCACGATACAAAAGGAAAAATCCTACAGAAGAAAACAATAATATGAGAATGAGTGGACCGCCTGCTAAAGTCTTGTGGTATTTGCCTATCATTCCAAGATTAAAACGGTTATTTGCAAACGCTAAAGATGCAAAGTTGATGCGATGGCATGCTGAGGAGCGTACAATAGACGACAAAATAAGGCATGTTGCAGATTCTCCTCAATGGAGAAATATCAATTCTAAGTTTGAAGAATTTGGTCAGGATATTAGAAATATCAGGTTTGGACTTAGTTCTGACGACATTAATCCATTTGGAAGCTTGAGCAGCCGCCATAGTACATGGCCAGTTCTTCTTTGCATCTACAATCTTCTGCCTTGGTTATGTATGAAAAGAAGATACATCATGATGTCACTACTAATTCAAGGTCCAAAGCAACCGGGAAATGACATTGATGTTTATTTATCTCCATTAATCGAGGACATGAAAAAGTTGTGGAGTCCAGGTGTCGAAGTGTATAATGCATACAGTGGGGAAAATTTCCAACTTCGAGCCATGATTTATTGCACCATAAGTGATTTCCCAGCATATGGGAATTTATCGGGATACAGTACAAAGGGATCAAAGGCATGTCCAGTATGTGAAGATGACACACAGTCGGTATGGTTGAAAATTGCAAGAAAAATGTGTACATGGATCATCGAAGATATCTTCCAAAAAACCATCCATATCGTAAGAAAAAAAAAAGTGTTTAATGGTAAAACCGAGAGCACGATAGCAAGGCCACCATTACGAGGAGAAATTGTATTTTCCCGTGTTGAAAATCTAAACATTACATTCGGAAAAACCAAAGGTAAAGGGAAACGAAAACATAAACGTAATGGTAAAGATAAAGGTACAACTCCTCTAGAAAATAATATTTGGAAGAAAAGATCTATATTTTGGGATCTACCATATTGGAAGCACTTGCAGGTTCGACATTGTCTTGACATTATGCATATCGAAAAAAATGTTTGTGAAAGCTTGATAGCTTTATTGTTAAACATCAAGGGAAAAACAAAAGATGGGGTTAATGTTCGAGATGACATGGTTGAAATGGGGATTCGACCCGAGCTTGCTCCTATTAAGAATATTGGAAAGCGCACGTATCTTCCAGTAGCTTGTTATACCATGTCAAAGGCTGAGAAAACAAATTTTTGCAAGTGCTTGCATGGTGTGAAGGTTCCATCCAGCTATTCTGCTAACATTAAGAAGTTAGTGTCGATGAGTGAACTAAAACTTCTTGGTATGAAGTCGCATGATTGTCATGTTTTGATGGCCCACATGATTCCTATTGCAATTCGTGGAATATTAACAGATCGCCTTCGACACACAATCACAAAGTTATGTTTGTTTTTCAACATGATTCATTCAAAAGTTATTGATCCTGAAGTGTTAGATTCATGGCAAAGTGATATCATCTTGACGTTATGCCAGCTTGAGATGTATTTCCCACCTTCATTTTTTGATATCATGGTTCATCTAATATCTCATATTGTTAGAGAGATAAAGTATTGTGGGCCGGTATACCTACGATACATGTATCCATTTGAGAGATATATGGGTGTCTTAAAAAGGTATGTAAGGAATAAATATCGACCAGAGGGTAGTATTGTTGAAGGATACGCTACAGAGGAGGTAATTGAATATTGTACGGACTATTTACAAGGTGTTACAAGTATTGGCATACCGAAATCTCGACACGAGGGAAGACTTGTAGGATATGGGACAATTGGATTGAAACGGGTAACTCCAAAGA
Source organism: Lactuca saligna (assembly GCF_052625555.1). Classification (NCBI taxonomy): domain Eukaryota; kingdom Viridiplantae; phylum Streptophyta; class Magnoliopsida; order Asterales; family Asteraceae; genus Lactuca; species Lactuca saligna. The sequence continues at coordinate 118,165,176 of NC_136422.1, forward strand.
AAGAAGACTTGCATCTGGCACATTTTACAGTCCTACAACATATGACGATCATTGCTCGATACGTGAACGAGCACAAAAGATATATAGAAATGTCGAATAGTGGTAAGAGCAAAAGATGGTTGATTACAGAACATAACAAAACATTCTCACAATGGTTAAAAGACAAAGTGAAAGCAAGTTATGGCGTGAACAATGTTGATCAAGCTGTGGTACATCTAGCAAATGGTCCCGAACATGTCGTGGCAACGTACCAAGGGTACGACATTAATGGTTATACATTCTACACTAATCAACAAGATAAAAAAAGTACGCTTCAAAATAGTGGAGTAACGTTAATAGCATCAACAGAATTATATGGAGATAATCACGATGCAAGGTCAAGGATAGCTAAAGAGTCATATTATGGTGTCATTCAAGAAATATGGGAAATAAAATATGAAACCATCATTATACCTATGCTCAAGTGCAAATGGGTTGACAACCAACGAGGTGTTAAAGTTGACAATGATGGGTTTACAATTGTTGACCTTTCCACAAATGGGTATGTATCAGAACCATTCATTCTAACTAAACAAGCTAGCCAGATATTCTATGTTGAGGACCCAAAAGACTCTAAAAAGCACATCGTCATGCATAGAAAACGGCATATACTTGGTGTTGATGATGTTGTGGACGAGGAAGAGTACGATCAGTTTGACGAGCTACCCCCATTTTCTATCGGCATTCCATCTTCAAATGATGAGGTTGACGACACTACTTACTTAAGGTCAGATCACAATGAAGGATTATGAGTGTCATAAAACCATGTACTTTGAAAGGTAATAAACGAATTATTTGATACAAAATAAACAAATATGATTATAAATTTGTAGTAATCTAGTACAACCATTGTATTAACATATTTTCTTTTATTTGCAGGAAAAAATCACGACAGAATACATTACAATATCAAATACCAAATATGCGTAACAAAATTTCCAAACTAAGTTTGTTTAGATTTTATTTAATGTACTTCAATATTTTAGGTTCAGTTTGACTTTGAATGTGGTACCTTGCTTCGAGTTATGTTCTGAGAGGATCTTGGTGTTTGATACTTATAGTTCATGGATATGTGATGTGATGATTTGATACTATGATGCTTGATGATTTTTGGCTTTAATTAAATGAGTTTTAAATTGAAATTTTTGTTTCGAAAATTTACGTTGTTACATCGAGTTATCCCCAAACTCACTAAGTTCTTCCTGTTCAATAGAATCGGGACTTTTTGAACCAACTCCTCGAGTCCCTCCTTGAAATCGTCGAGTTCGTCCTTGTCACAAAATCGGGCCATTATGAATCAACTCGTCGAGTTCCTCTATAAACTCGTCGTGTTATTTTAACACTTCTTGATGCATTAAGCCCTAGTTCTTCAAGACTAATCCCTATACTCCAAATCTGAACTGGAAATGACCCTAAGAGGGTAAAGTCTCCAACTTTACTCGTTAATACTCTTCCTAAGGAGGTTGAGCTCAAACCTAACCCTAAATAGACCAAAGTCTTGGTCCAAGGACAACCAAAACTGCAAAATAGGCTATGATATCACAAATCTGAACCCTAGGGACTACATGAGCACATAAAGTCCCGACTTTCTCTTCATGCATGATCATTAGAAACTCCAAAAAATCGAAATGGAGGTCAAAGGGCTGCATGAGACCTTTATGGCCATAAAGTTGGCACCTTTATGACATGAAAACCCTTATAGACCTCAGATCTGAAGTATAAACTCCTTTGGGATGTCCAACTCCCAAGGAACATGAAACTTGGATCCAAACTAAACAAAATAGTCCCAAAAGAAGATCTCAATAACTACAAGGAAAGATTCAGACTTTATACCAGCAATATGTCGAGGATGAAGCTAGGATTTTGGATCTACAAACTTCCTCTTGCTCCTCCATGATCCTCTTTCTCCCACAAGCTCCAAGCACACAAAATCTCCTTCAAAAATGGCACACAACTTGAGCAATTGCATTAGGGTTTCTAGATTTAGGGTTTGGGACTTGGGGGTTGGAAAGTGGCCAACATGAAAGGTTTAAGATGTTAAAATAGGGCGCAAAACCCTAAGATTAGGGTTTCTCATCTGCCAGCCTACTCGTCGAGTTCAGGCTACCAACTCGTCGAGTAGGTTCCTCAAAACCTGTGACCCAAGCAATCTCTACTCGAAAAGTTTGGGGCTACCAAATCATCGAGTTGCCCTATGAAAATGAATAACTTAGGGTTTTAAATACGTACCAGGATCCAGACGTTACATATAGGAATTGAAATTTGATACCATCATTATGCCTGTGCTAAAGTGCAAAGGTGTTGACAACCAACGAGGTGTTAAAGTTGACAATGATGGGTTTACAATTCTTGACCTTTCCATAAATGACTATGTATTGGAACCATTCATTATAACTAAAAAACCTAGCCATATTATCTATGTTGAGGACCCAAAGGACTTGAGAAAGCACATCGCGATGCATGACAAATGACATATACTTGGTGATGATAGTGTTGTGGATGGGGAAGAGTACGATCAATTTGACGAGCTACCCCCATTTTCTATCGACATTCCATCTTCAAATGATGGTGTTGATGACACTACTTACTTAAGGTTGGATCACAATGAAGGATTATGGATGTCATAAAACCATGTACTTTGAAAGGTAATAAACCAATTATTTGATACAAAACACACAAATATGATTATAAATTTGTAGTAATCTAGTACACCCATTGTATTAACATATTTTGTTTTGTTTGCAAGACAAGACAACAACAAAATACATTACAATATAAAATAACGAAGACGCGTCACACAGTCTTCCGAACTAGCTAGTCAGTTTGTTTAGATTTTATTTAATGTATTTCAATATTCCAGATTCATTTTTGACTTTGAACACATTACTTTGCTTTGTCAATAGTTTTAGTATAATAGGATTTCGATGCAATATTGTTTTGTCAACTCTTATATTTATACGATTTTTTTAATAAAATAGTTTCATGTTTAAATTAAATAAACAGTTATTTATAATATAATTATGTAAGATGTTAACATAAAATTAAATATTTAAATATTATTTTGGTCTACAAAACTTAAAAAACATGTATATAATATTACACTTCTTATTTTGAAGATTCCCAACTTTATATACTTTCTTTTGGTAATTTTCAAATTTTATATGGCCATACGGGTGTTAAGATTTAATAAGAATTAATGATCTTATTATTCGAAACAAAATCAAACTTTGATATATATTTGCCATTTTACCATTTATATCTACGCTCTGCCCTTTGTTTTCCAAATAAAACAATACCGCCATCAATTTTCATTATCCCGCCATCAATTTTCATTATCCCGCTCTTTGACCCTGTACACGATTTTGAAGATACTATCTGATAGAACTTTGGAAAACAACAACCGAACACACATACTCTCTAAAGCAACTTGAAATCGAAGTTTTATCGCTGCTATATTCACTAGAGCCAGGCTACGCTATCGAGGTATAATTTCGACTAAAACTCGTTCTTTATATGAAGTTATGGAATCCATTTACGTGACAGGAATGTCCGATCCTTTTTTTGTTTGGTTTAATTTATGCGTTTTTTGATTACCGTTGATTATTTGTTGGTGCTTTCTATCCCACTTCTATTCTCAATCTTAACCTCGTATTGCTGTTTCATTTTTTCATAATCAATCTCATTTGCAATTGTTGATAAGTTTCAAGTCATGTGGGCAATTGTTATTGCTGGAAAATGGTAAATGTTAAGGATTATTTTATTATACCTTCCAGTGTTTGATGTTATGCCTATATGACTAGATCGCAACAAATTGGGTCTATTTGATCACGAATAACAATATTTGAGTGTTTTCTAGCTTACAACCCACAGAAACCAAACAAAATGCTAAACCCACTCCAATCCTGTGCAGCAACCCAAGTCAACAGGAAACATCAGGCAACATTTTATTAAGTTCAAGTCACTTGAAATTGGAACTGAAACCTAGTAGGGGCCTTTATATCTCTTAGGTATTAATAGAATTTTATATTTATTTTAATGAATCCATAGTTTGGGTGAATTGTTTTTTTGATGCTAAGAAATAAAAATCAAAATATGTTATATGTATGAATTGAAATACAAGTAAAATGCATACATCTTGTGATTATGAATTTGTATTAGGTGACAAGTGATTTTATACATGCTATTTCAGCTTATATAGATGAACACATTGTTTGTACTCTAAACTTTATATGATTTATTTGCTAACTAATTCAAAGACTGCATTATGGAGCACCATGTGAACAATTGAAATTTTGACACTTGTTTAAAAAGCAGCTACTGTAACAACACATGAAGTGTAACATTTATGATGTCTCATATTATTTTGTATATATTTCCTCCAGAATAAACATGATGAATGATCAGCCACAACAAGAAGTAGAACCACAACCACAGCCACAACAAGAACCAGAACCAGAACTACAACCACAGCCACAACCACAAATGAGGAAAAAAAGAACAGCCACAAGACTAGTCGACCATAAAGAGCCACAAGAAGTTGATTTCAACAATATTGGTCAGCATGTTGGGAAGAAACAAAGTAAGTTTGCTAACGAGTGTGGTGTTATTACGAGGTCGATGATTTCTGTTGAATATACGAGTTGGAAGAAAGTGCCAATTGCTCAAAAAGATATGCTATGGTCGGCAATTAAGGTTTGTTATCTACATAAGACCCATTACATGTACTTTCATCTAATCAAGATGTGTTACTAATACTTAGTATCCTTATTCTATAACAAAAACAGAAACGTTGGAATATTCCAAACGACGACCGTAAAAAAGATGTGCTTAAAACATGCAACAGCCAGTGGAGAGCCTTCAAGAAAAGGCTTAAAAAGAAATGTGATAACCAAAGAGATCCACTTGAGACCTACTCATATTTGGAAAGAAGCACATTGCAGAGCTTTAGACAGAGAATATCATCAGAGGAGTTCCAAGTGTGTTGGACTTTAATTGCACGTAATTATATTACTTATTGTGTTTCATTTTTTTAACTGTGTTAATTAATTTCATTTGCAGGAGATAAGTGAGAAAGCGAGGGCGAGTTCAATGCATAATAAGAATCCTGCTCGTGTAGGACCACTTGGTTACAGGGGCAAGAAAGCTGAGTGGGAACAAGAGATGGCATCTGGTCAATTGACACCTCAATTGTATCAGATAAAAAGCGAGCGTTCACTGCATTATGTTTTGGGTAGAAGATCTAAAAATGAGTTGGGGTTGAACATAATACCGCCTACCATACAACCCATAGTAGACAAGCTTGTAAGTAAATACGTTTATTCATTTGTATTCATGTAATTACTCTTACTGGTTTGCTGATTTTGTTAACAGGTTGATGTCCAGACTCAAATCTCTGAAGGAGATTTGGAGCTCAATCCAGGAGAGGACTTGTTGACAAAGGTAATAGGACCGGAGAACCCGGGCCGTACCAGGGCTGTTGGTCATGATGTTGGATTGAGAAAAGGGATGCAAGGGACTGATAAAAAAAAGAGGAAAAAACATGAAAATGAAACTATTGTTAAACTGCAGACAACGATAGATCTGATGGGCTCCCAATTGGCAAAGCTACAAGCACACTTTGACTTACTACAGGGGTCTAGGAACCATGCCCCAGATGATGTAAGCTTAGGGGTTCAACAAAATAATTGTGGCTCGACTCCAACATTAGATGCTTTGGATGCGATACAGGTAATTGAGTGTATTTGATTTCCGGTAACATCTAGAAACAATAAAAACTAAACCTGTTAACCTATTTGTAGAGAAATTATGCTTAGGACTAAGGATGAGCAACAAAACTGAATACTAATGTTTATCTAATTGTTTTTTTAGTGATAATATACTTGTTTAACTGATTTAACTAATTTTTTTTCTTGGATGTTAAATATTTTTTGATTCCATATCATCAGAAGTGGTACTGTATTTCTTTGTATATTCTTATAATTGCATAAATTATTTTAATATAATATTTGTGATAGAAAATGCAACATTGTAAGAATTGTGTTTTAGACAAAAGACTCTAGTTTTTTAATTAAAATGTTTTGTTAGAAGGTTTTGAACTATAATAGATATACTTAAAATGGTTAAAAATTCAAATATAGTTATTACATTATTATGCATTTTATTTATTTATTATCCTTCAGAGAGCTTTTATTTTTATTATTGTTTTACTATGTGTACAGATGCCTACCCCTTGTGAATTGGTGTTACCCTATGGGGAGTTGGACCAAAAATGTGCCAAGGGATTGGTCTTTCCATATGGGAATGGGTTAATACACACATTGCCTTTACGAGAAAATCACCTGAAGGTTCTGATAGACGATATCGATAGTAGATATGAAAATTTTCCTGTTCCTGTGATGACAAAAGAAGTTGCTAACCTACAAGGGTCGGTTGGCACTGTAATTCAATGGCCCCGGATTGCAATTATTCCTGCAAAGGTACATATGCATTATCATTTACTTTTTAAGCTAATATATAAACAACAAATTATAATTGTATTTGATAGTTAAATGAATTAAAATGTAGGAACAAAGAGCGAAGAAACAAATCCCAACCACAAGTTTGGTGCCAACAATTTCAAGGGCTAGTACAAAAAAGAATATACCCAACCAAACATCCAACAAGGCGAGGCCGATTGAATATCTTCGTGATTGCTTGAAGACCAACCAAGTGGTTAACATTGTATCCGATTCTGGGATTTTGGAAGTCGGGACATATGATTTTTCGGTTACATGTGAAGAATATTTTCGATTGCTGAGAAAACAAACAATTGATGCTTCCATCATAACTGCTTGGCAACTGTAAGTCCATAAAATTTTTGCTATTGTTAGGTGACCATAACATTTTTTGTTTTCTTGTTTGTAGGATTCTTCATTCAATGGTTCGGACACGTATGAACAAATGTGCTTTCCTGAACCCTTATAATATTCTAGGAGAGTCTTGCCAGAAAAACCCAGAGGGTGTCGTTAGTTATCTTGTTGATTCCATTCGTTTGCACCACGGAAAATTGTTTCTCATTGCACCATATTTGCAAAAGTACAATAATTTCTTATCTTTATTATTATTATTTTTTTGTTTTTTTCCTTATTATTTATACTAAATGTTTAAACATTTCTAGTAAGCATTGGGTGCTCTTGGTGATTTCCCTTCGCAATCGCGTTGTCTATATTTTGGATTCTCTTAAGGATCGTATAGAAAAGTCTGTCGACTACCATTACCTGCTCAAAAAACATGTGGACATGTAAGAAATTACTTACGTCATAGCAAGATATAAATCTTTTTATTATTTTGAACACAACACTTGTTTATTTCTTTTAAGGGCTTTCATGAGGTATGAAAAAAACACTTCAACTCCAATTGGCTGGATTTTTGCTGAGGTAATTCATCTTGTTATATACCAAAACAAATAGTTGTTGTAGTTTCATTTGTGTGATTAGTGTTTACTTTTTGTTACAATTTTTAGTGCAACCAACAACTTGGTGGTTTAGAGAGCGGACATTATGTTATGCGTTGGATGTTTGATTTCTTGACGACAAGACAACATGGATTTCCAAGTAAAGTAAGTACCTTTTTAATATTTGTTGGTTTTGTTTATTGCAACAAAATATTTGGTTTGTTAATGAATATGTTGAATTTTACATTTAATATAGTCCGGTAGCATTTGGGATGACAAAAGTCCCTTTGAAGAAAAGATGTTGGTTGCAACTGTTGCTACCTGGTCTAGAGAATTTTTGAATAACTATATGAATGATGTGGTCCTATAAAAAACATATATGGTTAGTTAATGAATTCCAAAACTTCCTAATTTTGGTTTAATTATTTTTGTTGGAGTTCTTACATTTTTACTTTCATTTGTTTATTTTTCAGGGAATTTAGAAGAAACAACCACTACAATTGATTGTTTGGACAATCCCTATGCCAAGTCATGACAAATGTTTTTTTTTCTTTTTTTATCTGTAAGTTTTCATGCAAGTTGTATGATGTATGAAATTACCAAATCCATGATTTCTTTTGCTACTTAGACAATTATCTTTGTTTGATTATATTTTAATCAATGACTATTATGGTTTATTTAACATTTCCACATAAAAAACATTGTTTATTTTTACAATATGTGTTATAAATTGATAGTTTATAAGTATTGTACTGTTGTTTTTATAAAATGATATTAAAAATATATAACAATGTTAAAAGGAACCGGTTGCTTATTTAGAAACCAGGTTCTAAACCTACTCTGTAAAAAAGGGTAAAAGTTTATTATGACCCGGTTGTTTGTATGAACCGGTATATATTTTGTTTTCATATGCCCCGGTTATATTGGAGGGAACCGGTTCTAATATTCCTAGATAGTTAGCACAGGGAGTGTTATATGACCCGGTTATGTAAAAGCAAACCGAGCTCTATTTGTAATAAAAAGACCCGGTTTAGAACCGGGTCCTATTCCAGATTTCACATAGGACTCGCAAGCATCAAACCCGGTTGCAAAACCGGCTTCTTTAAGCTATTTAACCGGGTCTTTTAGCGCTTTTTGTAGTGGTAGCTTACAAAAAGTTGAAATACAGCCGACTTTATCTCAAATTTTTACTCATTTTAAAAACCACTAACATATGAAGGTCGATACATATGAAAGTGGGGCAAAAAAGGAGGTCAAGAGTAGATACTTTTATCCATTACCACCTTTCATGTTGGCCGATGATAGAAATGATGCATATTTTTATGGCCACCTTCTCACGGTCTTCTTCTTACTCTATTTTTTATTTTTATTTTTATTTTATTATTATTATTATTATTATTTTACTTTAAAACAATAAACATGCATGTTATTAGTACTTCAAAAAGCTCCCAGTAATTGTAGCAACTCTTGCTTTCCTTTTAGTATCTTGTCTATCCGTCGAACTATCATATATCATTCTAATTTATGCTCAAACTAACAATAAACTACTTTTAACGTTGTAACGTTTTTTAAAACGTTCATTTTTATTTAAAAAATCAAAGGTAAATCTGATCATTACAGATCTATCATTTTCATTTTGCACTAAATGAAAATTAACATATATTTAAGGGGCTTAAAGACAAAATGATAATCTCTACGGAAATTAAAAAATTCAATCGGTATGAAACTTGGATCACCTGTATGGAAATTAAGGGGCTTAAAGCACCACATGATAAATAAATAAATAAATTAGTTAAAAAAAATTTAAAAATAAAATAAAATAAATTAAAAAAATTAAAAAAAAAAAAAAAAAAAAAAAAAAAAAAAAAAAAAATACACACTTGAAAAATGAATCTATCTCTTCTAATAAACATGACAACTTTCTACCCAATGCTTTGCCACGAGGATCTTTTTCAACTTCCGCTCATTCTAAAAACCTTTGCCAATTCAATTTTTATCCTTTTATTCTTTTTCAAAATCGCATAAAAATTATATCACTTTCCACGTTGAACCCGAAAAATCAATCATTTAATTAGTGAAATCAATAAATTTCACATTTTCTATGTAATACAATAATTTTTTTTAAGTATGAATATTGATCATTCAAATAGTCGTAATTCTCGTTATAGTTTTAATTTTGAGCTCTACAATACTGAGTCTTTTAAGCTTCTTCACTATGATAAGTTGATACATAAAAAACCTTTCAAAATATTGTTGTTTGATTCGTTGGATATTGGTCTTGACTTTTACAAGACTTATGGTCAAGAATCTATTTTTTGATGTGAATATGTAAAGTCAAAACAAGATACAATTATGGCACAATTCGTCTTAGATATTCCACATGTAGTAGATCTAGTTTCACGGAGTCCTTCAAGAATGAAAATATTAATGTAAACTTTTCAGATATTAAGAGAAGGAGAACTTCTTCTAAGAAGAATGGATGCCATGTTGTTTCAAAGTTCAAGAATCTCCAATGTTCTTTAATGTTCTAAATATATGTGTTTCTTGAAGATCACAACCATGAACTTGTTGCTCAAGATTAGTTGCACTTATTAAGGATTATAGGACTATCGATTTTCTTGATGAATCCTTTATAGATAAGGTTAGTACTTATAGTATTGGTGCTTCAAAAGCCTATAACTCCGTGAGTAGTATGAAGGGCGGCTTTGATTCTAGGGGAGGGACTGCGGTCGACTTTAAAAAATTTCATAGAGATTTGAATTCTAAAATTGGTGCCAAAGATTCCTAAATGGTTGTGGATATATTGACAAACATAAAATTGTGTTTCACTGATTTTTCATTTGAGGTCCAAAAAGATGTTGATGATCATCTTAGTGGACTTTTTTGGGCTGATGATACTTCGAAAGCTAACTATAAGGAATTTGAAGATGTACTATCTTTTGACGCTACTTATAAAAAAAACAAGTAATTTTGAATCCTTATTTGTTCTTTTTGATGATATTTGTTCTTTTTAATGATACTTATAAAAAAAATTAAGGTATTCTATGGTATTTGTTCTTTTTACTGGAGTTGACTACCACAAGCATTGTCACAGCCCCAAACCAAGGATGGCGGAAACGTCCGGGGGTAGAGGACTTCATGTATAGTATCATAACAACAATTGCAATAGTGATTAAAGTAAACACAACCAACATAAGTATAATTGAAAGAGTTACATCATTGTATAAGTTTACATGTTTCCAAATCAATTACATTATGTTGACAAAAATGAAATGTTCGACGCCTTAACGTCCCATCCTCAAAAGCACTTGGTTACCTGTTTAGTGATTTCCTGAGAATACAAGTTGTTTTGACCGGTTTGACTTGTTGAATTTGTTTGACTTTGACTTGACCAGAATTTGACGGTTGTCACATCATCCTCCCGTTAGAAGGAATTTTGTCCCGAAATTTGCATTTTGGCTGGAACTTCAAGAGTTCGGGAAGAGATGTGGGTATTTTTGTTTCATTTGGTCCTCGCGTTCCCAGGTGAACTCGGGTCCTCGTTTTGCATTCCAACGAACCTTCACAATGGGAATACGACTTTACTTTATTCTTTTAATCTCCCGATCCATGATCTCAACCGGTTCTTCCACGAAGTGGAGATTCTCATTAACTTCGATTTCCTTGAGTGGTATTACGAGGGTGTCGTCGGATAGGCACTTTTTCAAGTTTGATACGTGGAAGGTAGGGTGTACGTTATTAAGTTCTTGTGGTAGTCGGAGTTTGTACGCCACGGGACCATTCCTAGCAAGGATTTCAAACGGTCCGATGTACCTTGGGTTTAGTTTCCCACGTTCACCGAAACGTATCATTCCTTTCCAAGGGGAAACTATCAGTAGTACTCGATCACCGACCTGGATTTCCAATGGTTTGCATCGTTTATCCGTGTAACTCTTTTGCCGATCTCGATATGCTTTCAGCCTTTCCCGAATTTTAACGATCTTTTCTGTGGTCTCCCTTATGATTTCAGGACTAGTGAGGGTGCTATTAGGGACTTGCCCCCTAGCTAGCTGTGTGTCCCCCACTTCTGCCCAACATAGGGGTGATCAACACTTGCGACCATAAAGAGCTTCGAATGGAGTGACTTTGATGCTAGTATGATAGTTGTTATTGTAGGAGAATTCGATAAGTGGTAAATGGGTATCCCATGCTTTGCCAAAATCTATCGCACAGACTCTCAACATGTATTCTAGCGTTTGTATGGTTCGTTCGCTCTATCCGTCGGTTTGTGGATGGTAAGTCGTACTCATGTCAAGCCTAGTCCCTAGAGATTTTTGTAAAGACTATCAAAATCGTGAAGTGAATCTACTATCTCTGTTAGAGATAATGGATATTGGCACTCCATGAAATCGTACAATCTCTTTAATGTAGGTCCTAGTCAAATTTTCCATTTTGTCGGTCTCTTTTATCGGAAGGAAATGGGCTGATTTGGTCAATTTGTCTATGATTATCCATATAGTATCAAGTCCGCCTGATGTCTTAGGCAACTTGGTTATGAAGTCCATGGTTATTCGTTCCCACTTCCATTCCGGTATATCAGGCTGTTGTAGTAGTCCTGAGGGTTTCTGGTATTCCACCTTGACCTTGGCACAAGTCATACACTTGCCTACATAGGTAGCAATCTTAGCTTTCACGTTCGGCCACCAGTACCGCTTCTTGAGGTCTAGATATATCTTATACAAACTTGGATGGATGGAATATCGTGTCTTATGTGCTTCGTTCATGACAACATCTCGGAACCCACCAAACTTCGGTGTCCAGATCCGGTTCATGAGGTAACGAGCTCCATCTTCCTTGACTTCTAGGTTTTTATCCATCCCTCTCAATGCCTCACCTGTCACGTTTTCTAGTTTCAAGGCTTCAAGTTGAGCTTCCTTGATTTGTGTGAACAAGTGTGAATGGATCGTCATCGTTAATGACTTCACCCGATGACCCGAATATTCCTTTCTACTTAGGGCATCGGCTACAACATTTGCCTTGCCCGGATGGTAGCGGATTTCACACTCGTAATCGTTCAGCAGCTCTACCCATCTTCTTTGTTTCATGTTGAGCTCTTTTTGATTGAGTATATGCTGAAGACTTTTGTGATCGGTGAAGATAATGCATTTTGAGCCATAGAGGTAGTGTCTCTAGATCTTCAGAGCAAACACTACTGCTCCCAATGCAAGGTCGTGGGTAGTATAATTAACTTCTTGTGTCTTAAGTTGCCTTGACACGTAAGCGATAACCTTCCCTCTCTGCAGGAGCACACATCTGAGACCTTGATTCGAAGCATCACAATATACCACGAAGTCATCGGTTCCTTCTGGAAGAGACAAGACCGACGTACTGCATAAGGCTTGTTTTAACGTTTGGAAGGCGACTTCTTGTTTATCTCCCCACTTAAACATCACAACTTTTTGATTCAAGGTGGTGAGGGTTTAGCGATCTTGGAGAAGTTCTGAATGAATCTTCGGTAGTATCCAGCAAGCCTTAAAAATTGTCGGATTTCTGTTGGCGTTGTTGGTGCAGTCCAGCTTTTGATTGCTTTGATCTTTGAGGGATCTACATGTATACCTTTTTCGCTAACCACATGGCCAAGAAATCCCACTTCTCAGATCCAAAATTCGCACTTTGAAAGTTTGGCATAAACCTTCTCAGTCCTTAGAGTCTCCAATACAAATCGTAGATGTTGGTTGTGCTCTTCTTTGATTTGCGAATAGAGCAAGATATCGTCGATGAATACGATTACGAATTTGTCTATAAAGGGTCGACACACTCGGTTCATTAGATCCATGACACACCGCAGGTGCGTTTGGTAGCCCAAAGGGCATCACCGCAAATTCATAATGGCCATATCGCGTTCTAAAAGCTGTCTTGGGAATATCATTCTCTTGAACTCGCAGTTGATGGTAACCCGACCTCAAGTCGATTTTTGAAAAGTAACTTGCTCCCTGAAGTTGGTCGAAGAGGTCGTCGATTCAGGGTAGGGGATATCAATTGTTGACAGTAAGTTTGTTTAACTCCCGATAGTCGATGCACATGCGAAAGGATTCATCATTCTTTTTCACAAATAGGATTGGTGCTCCCCATGGTGAAAAAATCAGTCTGATGAACCCCTTGCTTAATAGTTCGTTCAATTGACTAGACAGTTCTTGCATTTCTGCCGGTGCTAGGCAATATGGAGCTATGGCTACGAGGGTAGCTCCGGGAACCAAGTCGATTCTGAATTCAACTTGTCGTGCGAGTGGTACACCTGGCAGATCTTCTAGGAATATGTCAGGGAAGTTACACACTGTTGGAATGTCTTTGATATCCTTCACCCCTTGTTTCTTATCTACGACGTGGGATAAGAAGGCATGGTATTCCTTTCGGAGATACTTTTGAGCCTTGACGCAAGAAATGATTTGTAGATTTGTATTGGGTTTATCGCCATAGACGAGAAGGGTTGTGCCATTTGGCAGATTAAGGCGGACGACCCTTTCGTAACATAAAATGTCGACATGATTTGAACTTAACAAATCCATACCAACGATGATGTCGAAACTTTTTATTGTGACCGGCATTAGATCGACTTTGAACGAATGGTTGTCGAGAGTGAGGGTACACGATATGTAAATATTATTAGTGTGCTCAACCTTTCCGTTTGCCATTTCTACGACGTATGAATCTTTTAATGACTGGGGATTTTGTTTAAGTAAATGTTTGAATTGGTGGCTCACGAAACTCCTTTCTGCCCCACAATCGAAAAGTAGGCATGCATAAGAGCTATTGAGGAGGAACGTACTGGTAACCACTGCAGGATCCTTGACTGCTTCCCCATGTCCGATCGCCAAGACTCTCCCTACATCACCAGCATTAGGGGCTTGTGCTTTGGGGCAGTTTCTCCTAAAGTATCCTACTTCACCACATCCATAGCAGGTTTGGCTTGTCCCTGCATTGGAAACTTGGTTGATCGGTCGTGTTGGCGCTTTACAGAAATGAGCGGTATACCCCTTCCTGTCGTAGTTTTTGCAATGCATTTCCCGACAAGCGCCAGTGTGGTGAAAGTTACACTTGTTACACTTAGGAAGATTTCCAGCATATTGTTTCGGTGGTGCTGGAGTGGTAGCAGTAGTGGCAACACAGACATCAACATTCTGTTGCTTCTTGGCAGTGTCCTATGTTTGTTACTTCTTTTTATTGTTCCAAAACTTCCTCTTGTTGTTCCCTCCTTTTGCTTGGTCGATGGTGGCGATCACGGTACTACGAATGGCCCTGTGATCGATAAGTTGATGTGCCAATTCCTTGGCACTTTCAAAGGTAGCGGGTTTCGAGGCTAGTACACTATCTTGAATCTGGGATGATAGCCCCTAGAGGTATCGTTCCACCTTTTTCTCTTCTAGAGTGACAATTGTTGGACAGAGGAGTGCTAGGTCATTGAATAGGGTAGTATATGTTTCAAGATCTGTGCCCAACATTCTGAGGTTCCAGAGTTCTTCTTCGAGTTTTTGTATTTCACCCCTCGGGCAATACTCCTTTAGCATCAACGCTTTCAAGTCTTCCCAGCTTATGGAGTTAGCCACTACTGGAGTAAGTGACTTAACTCGGCCATTCCACCAAGTGAGAGCCCTAAAGGTGAAAGTGAATGTCGCGTACTTGACCTTGCTTATTTCAGGACAAGCACAGATTCCGAAGACTGCTTTGGTCCTTTCGAACCATTGCATCAGTGTGATGACGCCCCCGCTCCCATTGAAGTTATCGGGTTTGCCATTAGTGAAGTCCTTGTAGGTGCATTCCTTTGTGCGCCCCGAACTGTCACCCTGGTTAGAGGGTGTAACACCATATCCGGATCCACCATTGCCATTAGTGCCGATTTGCGACATAGCTACCGCTACAGCTGCTGCTGCTACAGCCTGGAACATTGTTGGATCAAATTGTGGAGGCGACAAAGGAGGAGGTGCTGCTGCGCTGCTGGAAGGTCTTGGTGTTTCTTTGGCGACATAGTTCTGTCATAAGTTTTAAAATGACAAGTCGAGTGTCACTTGTTTTATCTAATTTGTATTCTATCCCGACTTTATTGCATTATCAAGTAATTCATAGAAAAAGTTTATGCAATTAAACTTATGAATTAAATAGTGGTGACTCAAACGGAGTCATGTGTTCAGTTCCATGTCTGACCGACTCCTAAGAGTCACCCGATGTGCCCTGGTTATCTGCAATTAAAATTTTAATAAGTTGTTGATGCTAATGAGTCTGCCCTAAGTCCATAAACAAACAAGGAACATGTCCTAAGGCGGGCTCACCATTTCTAGGCCAGTCATTTCTTAATCACACATAACGGCGAGGCACACCTTATCAATCTTAGAGTTATCAGTTGAAATTTGTTTGTAATACCATGTAGTAAAATCTCATCTCAACATCCAATGAACTCAAATGTATGCCAAATTCATTGATAAAATTTTAGTACATATGTTTTCGGGAAAATTTAACCTCATAAGGGTCTAAATTACATCAATGCAAAAGATAGCTTTGACAGCACAAAAGCCCTTTGAATAGTGAAATCACTTAATCGCAGGGTCAACCTACATACAAAGGAGTAGCACCAACGCATACTCGTAAACCTACACTACAAAGACGTTTGAGTAGTAATGAATCCTACTCACGACGATCCTTCCCTGGTGGAGCTTGGGATGATGTAGATGGGCCTGGTAGTTCTGCTAACCTCCGTTCGATTGCGGTCATCCTTTCTTCGAGAGCCAAATAAATTTCCCGATACTCCCTTGGTTCTGATCCAACAGCGAGAAGGTCCTGAATGAGTTGATCTCTGTAGTGGGAGTCCCACTCTAGGTCTTTGGTGCGAGCAGTGGTAGACTCTATGATGGCACTCGGTTACCGGACTCGATCGGTCATCATCCTACTGCGAGCATCCATGATTGCTATCTGTTGAGTCATGACTAGGAGAGCTCTATCGGCTGGTCCTCCATGGTTGAGGTCATAGAAACCTCGTTGACCTCTGTATGGTGATCGTCGTCGTTGACGGCGACCCTATCCTTCAATCGTGGTCGCCCATCGAGGTACGGGTCCGAAGTAGTCATATCGGTTGGCGGGAACTCTGGCTATATAGGGAGGATTGATGACCTTTGGTTCTTCTTGACTTATATCTTCATCCATGTCTACCTTGACATCTTCCTCTTCTTCTTCCTCTAGTTCCTCCTTGGGTTCCTCTTCGGGATCCTCTTCGGGTTCTTCTTCGGGATCATCTTCAATCAGTTCTTCGGTCTCTTCTTCAATCCAGCCGGCATTTCCCTGATTGGGAAAGTATGGGTCTCCTGCTATATGAAATCCTGCCATGCCGTCTGTACGAGAATGGGGTGTAAGATGCATGTACGGATAATAATAATAATAATATTGTGCTATAGCAACAAACAAACACTCCTATAGTATTTTAAGTGTTTAGATTTGGTTCTTAGAGTGTTCTGTATAGGGTGTAGTTAGGTGGTTAGATTTGTTGCCCACTATGACTATCCCCCGGTATGTATAAGTCACTTCTCGGACAGATATAGTTGATCAGGCTATATCCCTCCCAGACTTGATTCACATATACTAAGGCATATTCATAGTTTACAACTCCTTTTCTTTTACTTTATGTTCTCTTAGTTATGAAACTATGCGAGTATGTAATGCATGTATGTATACTTTAAACAAGAAAACTATTTATTTTCTAAAAGTATAACCAATTGAAAAATGTTTCAAATCAATGACCTTTAGTCCCAAATGTGTTTATAGTTTGTATATCATATGTGGTTTGATATACTTAATTCACTATAAACCATTCTCTGATACCAATATGTCACACCCCAAACCAAGGATGGCGGAAACGTACGGGGGTGGAGGACTTCATGTATAATATCATAACAACAATTTCAATAATGATTAAAGTAAACACAACCAACATAAATATAATTGAAAGAGTTACATCATTGTATAAGTTTACATGTTTCCAAATCAATTACATTATGTTGACAAAAATGAAATATTCGACGCCTTAACGTCCCATCCTCAAAAGCACTTGGTTACCTGTTTAGTGATTTCCTGAGAATACAAGTTGTTTTGAAAAAGTGTCAACACAATGGTTGGTGAGTTCATAAGCATTTATATGTAGTAATGAAAACCTTTTCTTGTAAAAGTAGTGTTCGTTCGAGAAAATCCAATATTTTCCTTAATACGTAAAATGTAGTCTCCCAAGACCGAAATGTATAAGTAACATTCCTTACTTATAGTAAATAATGCAAGTTTAAATCTACATAAACTCGTTTGATTTCAATGAATCCCCCGTAAATCCTATGTTTTTTAATACTTAATGTGAGTTATTATAACTATGCTATGACCTAGATGGCATGAAACGACGTTCTTCAGGCGTTGAAAATGTTATGACATTTGTCACCCCAGACCTCCCGGTCTAGCTATTGCATGCAGCTAAGGTGTGGGTTTGTAAGACCCAATATAGATCTATATACAACTATCATGCTCTCCTCCAGGATTCTTTGGTTACAATACAGGACTTATTTGTAAAGTGAAGCGAATGTGTCACAAAAGTCATTAACGAATTTACGTGTAATGTAATAAAACCCCTTTTGTATAAATGTACCCTTTAGTAATGAGTTCGTTATGTAGATGTATCATAAACTATACCTATTATAGTTTATCACAACAAGGGTAGTAGTAGTGTTCATAAACTATATTTGTCATAGTTTACCAAATGTTTGTGTAATATGGATGTAAACATTGTTTGTAACAATCTATCATTTAGCATGCCTAATGTAGTAAAAATCCATATGTCTACTGATGTATGTCTAATTACTAAGACAAAATGACATATAATGTAATAATATATGATCACATAATGAAATACACCTCTCTCAACAAGTTACAAGCTGGAATGAAATTGATAACATTTTTCTGTTGTTAACATTTTCTATTGCTGTTTTAGAAAATTTATAGAAAAATTATAAGACAAAATTGCAAAAATAGTCACTGTGGTATGCAAAATTTTGGGGTTTTAGTCCAAACCACGAGTTTTTTGGATCCATGGTCCTTTTGGAGTGGTTTCTATATGGTTTTGGTCCCTGGACTTAACTCCCGTTAAGTTGGATCTGTTAAGCCCCCTCACGTGCCTCACACGTGAGGGTAATTTCGTCATTTCAAATATTAGGGACCATTTTTGCATAAACATTTTTTGGATTAATTCCTTTTAAATACCCCCATTCCTGTGATCTTCTTCCCCAACGTTCCCCAATGTCTCTTTTCTTCTACCCTTCTTCTTCTTGAGCTCTGCTACAACAAAAATGGTGCTATGTTTTTGTGGAAAAGTTGTTGTGGTGAAAACATCTTCGACCCCTCTGAATCCAAGAAGGAGATTTTTTGCATGCCCTATGAATGATTCCGTTTGTGGGTTTATTGGGTGGCTTGATCCCCCAATGTGTGCTAGGGCTAAAGCCATCATACCTGGTCTGCTAAGAAATTTGAATTCAATGCAGGAACGGTGTAATGAGTTGGTTAGAAGTATGAACATGCTACAGGATCAATGCAATGGACTGATATACAGGAACAACATTTTCGTGGCAAATGTCAAAGCATTGAAGGATGACAATTTTGAAGCTGAAAATGTACATGTTTGGAAGTTGGTTTTTCTTTGTGATAGTATTCTTCTATATTTGGTTTGTGTAGAGTAGGGGTATACTGTGAAGGGTGTTTTGGTTATTTTGTTGTAATTTTATGTGATCATGTTTGTAGTGACTTATGATGATAATGATATATGTACAATTTTATGATGCAAGTGTAATTAATGTTTTACCAAAATGGTATGAATGTAACAGAATTAACATATGAATAGAAATGGTATGAATGTATCACCAAAATGTATATATTAGAACCAATTGTACATAACCAAAATGCACATTTCATTAAGACTTGTAATATAACAACCAAAGTTTCTAAACATAACAACCAAAGATTCTAAACATTACCAAAAGGGACACATTACCATACTTAAGATAACAACCAAGTTTTCATAACAACCAACCACAAGTTTTCAACAAAATATTGTAAACATAACAACTAAGTTTTCATAACCAACCAAAATCACAGAAAACCCCATGCATGCATGACACATTACTTCTTGGACTAATTCCCACCTTGCCCTTTAAAGGTCCTAGAGTTGTGTCCCTTGTTCTTGCATTTGCTACAAGTAACACTGATATGCTTCCTTGATAGCTTCTGCACTCCATCATTTCTTGGTTTTTGGGAACCTCCTTGTGTAGCATTCACTCCATCACCTTGACTTGCCTTCTACTTTTTGCTTAACCTTTCACCCTCACTTTGTCTTCTCTTTTTATTAGGCCTTCCTACCTGAGTGCGATGTGGAGGAGGGATTAGCTTTGTGGGACATTCAGTTTTGGGCCACATAGATCTACCCTTAATTGGCTCCACCTTAAAAGAATAAGCCTTTTTCCATGTCTCTATAAAATACACCTTGTGAACCCATTTGTAAATGTCAAGCTCAGCCTCTGGGTCTTTACTCATCTCATTCAGAGTTGCAATTGCATGTCTGCATGGAATTCCAATTAATTCACATCTTCTACAAGTGCATGTTTTGTTCCTAACATCAACCACATGTTGATCCTGCAAAGCTCCTGTGACTTGATACTTGTCTCCCCATTCCACCTAGCAATGTATTGTGAAGCAACTGTTTTTCTTGCACCTAGGATGTCTGTTGCTGTGGGTGTTAGTGGACCTTTAACCTTTTTCATTTCCTTCATGACATTACATATCATCTTCATTAGATACTCCCTTATGTATTCTAAACATCCAATGATAGGTTTATCCCTTCCTTTCTCTTTTCCCATTAAACACTTCATACATGTTTGATATCAACACATCAGAAACTGCTCTTCCTATGTGTACATTACCATTAAAAAACATTTAATACAATTCACATACAAGTAAAACAGTTCACTAAGTGAAAGACATGAGGACCAAATTGGAATATATAGATTTACCTGAAAAATGACTCCTTGCCCAATGTTTAGGAGGAATTTGTTTCAACCATTCACATGACTCATCATCATACTGACTAAACTCCTTCATCAAATGTTCAAACTCAGGAATGGTGGTAGCTGATGCACACCTCCATAAGTGGTCCCTATACTCTGTTTGCCTCCATCTTTTCCTCATATTGTCATGAATATGTATGATACAATATCTATGCTTAGCATTGGGAAACATTTGCTCAACTGCAGTATGTAAACCCTGCAAAAATCAATTTTCAATCATTAGAATTAATTTAAAATCACACTTTAAATGACCAAATGTATAAAAACCACTTCCAGCTTTACCTTTTGCCTGTCACTTATGAATGTAAAATTTGAGTTTCTTCCAAGATCCAAGTCATCCCCAAGGTTATCTAAAAACCATTTCCAACTTTCTGTGTTTTCAGACTCAACAATCCCATATGCTAATGGGTAAATTCCATTATTGGAATCAAGACCAACTGCTGAAAGGACCTGCCCAGGGAATGGTCCTTTCATGAAGGCACCATCAAAACCTAATAAGTCCCTAAGGCATGCCTTGAACCCTTTTTTCAGTGGACCCAAACACACATAAACTCTTCTAAACTGCCTGGTTGGGGAATCAGGATTAGGCTCAGAACATACATCTATTTTCACTGTGGTGTCTGGGTTGGTGGCTTGAAGTTCGAGAACATAGTCCCTCAACAGTTCATACTACTTTTTGTAGTCCCCAGTTATATGCTTTCTTGCCTTATCCTTTGCCCTGAACACCTTGTCCATAGTAACACCCACTTGGTAGGTCTTTTGAAAGTGATCTTGTATGGCTCTCAAAGGTATATATGGATTCGCCTCAACTTGATCAAAGATTTTTTTGCTGATTAAAGAAGCAGTACAAGCCCTGAGTTTCCTTATTTGCAAACATGTGTGAGTTTGGTTTAAGTTCCTTATAAACCAGTCAGATTCAAGATTGGACCTAGATGCATGAATGTACCAACCACATGTTACTTTTTGTGTCTTTAATTCTTTACCCTTTCTTTTTGATGTGGTAGCTTGACTACCCACTTGGCCTATATTGGTGACAGGTACAACTCTCCTACACTGTGCCCTAATGTAACGCCCGGGTTTTTAGGGCTAAGCATTTTTGTCAATGTAATAGTTTAGGTCAACTATTGTAACTCTTTTTGAAGTAATAAATTTGAAATATTTGAGTATTATGTGAATTATGTGTGTTTATGTGTTTATTATTTAATTATAAATGTATAATTAATAAAGAATAAAAATGAGCATCAAAATTAAAGAGTGAGATAATCCCTATATATCTATATAAAGTTGTATAATATGTCTCAAGGTTTCCGTACATATAAAGAATGCCGAAATCCGAGCTATAACGAAGAAGTTATGGCCCGCCGAAGTTTTACGGCAAAACCGGCACGACACCGGGAGACGTAAATAGTGAATTTACGATAGAAGACTTTTTAGCCTTAGCAATCTAAACAAAAGTCGTAGAATATGTTAAACTAAGAACATCGATAAAAAGAACGCCCAAATCTGACTTCGTATGAAGAAGTTATGATTTTTCTAAGATTCGGCTTAGCAGTGCACGGCCTGAAACTCGAATTTTAGTTCGAGCGGTTTTTGGCTTATGCAACGTAAATGAGAGTTGAAGATCTCATTAATAGGAAATCAACGGTAAAAAGACAGACAAAAACAGAGTCCGTATGTAGAAGTTATTAATTTTACGCAGACGTTTAACAGTATAATCTCCTTGTACTGTTAAATTTAAGATCGGTCGAGAATTAGCTGACGGTGTCAAAATGAAAGTTGTAGATCTTATTATTACCTACGCGTGGATATAAAGAACGTCAAAAACGGAGGTCGTATGTAAAAGTTACGGATTTTAGAAGTCGGAAGTGTGTTGTGCGAAAATGGGTGATGTGGCACAATCTTGGCCATTGTTTTCTCCCCAAGGCTTGCCACCAGATGGTGACATGTGGCACCAAGTTCAGCCACATTTCACCCTATAAATACCACCTCTCCCACCCTCATTTTCTTCACACCTTTCCCATTCTTTCTTCTCTTTACTCTCTCTCTCTCTCTAGAACCTCTCTCTAGCCCCGAAATCCCCCGAAAAGCCTAGGGAACCTCCCTAGCACGAGGCGGAAGCCCCGGAGTGCTCGAAGGCTCTGAGAAGAAGAGCTTTTCGGCTCGGGAACGCTGCTCCAAGCAAAGCCCGGTTTTCTATAAAACCCGCTGTAAGTGAGCTACGCCTACGCTATTTTTAATATAACTTTTATTTAATTATAGTAACGTTATTAGGAACTTATAATAAATACTTGGGCTATTATTATGGGTTATATAAGTATTTTTTTGACGCTTATATAATAATAATAATAATAGCTAGACTATTAATTAGTCTCGACGAATAATAAACTAAACTCTAGTGGTAATAATACTAGGTTTCGTCGAAGAAAAAATTCTTTTTAAGAAGCGAAGCTCTCTGAGTTCGGAATCACCACCTTTTCTGGTGAGTGCATAGTTACTTTCAGCTTACACATAGATATGAAGTATTTTATATAAATTACGTGCTATGTGTGCATATTATCTGAATACTTGCTATCTACGTTAGATGAACGTTGTTATACATGTTTTCAATGATTTAAACAGTATATGTATTTTATATCTACGAAAATGTTAGGGTAAAACATGGGTAGATGTAATAGGTGATGTGTGATAAAATGATGAGAGGCCTCGATGTTGTTGTTGTTGTTGATCCAGTCATCTAGCGGAGTATAGATGATGACCACAGACTCTTCTAGACAGTCCAGTGGAACACTAGCAGGCTCGCAACCTGTAGGTGTTGTGAACGATGTGTTCACCGGTGTACTCCATCCCCCACATGGTTGCCTATTAGGACATTTATTGCTGAGGAATCCCCATAGCAGTAGTGTTCGTCCCGATGATGATCCTTAGGCTAGGTCCCTTATGATAGGTGTTTAGGGACGTAAAGTGAGGATAACGGGAACGGGTAATCGGGTTATTGTTGATTGATGAAATTAATAAACTTATTTATTGTGGGTTGAAAACCCTATGTGCTCACCAGGCTCCCAAGCCTGACCCACTCAGTTTTATGCATTACAGGTAGTGGCGCATGAGCATAGGTGTGATGTTTTGGACGAGGGATTACGGATATAGGCCTGTAGATATGAAATAATGTAGTAAGGCTTATATTGTACTGTTTATACTTTTGATCTGTACGAACATGACATCCCGAGTCTTTTAATGAAATACATTTCTATGGAAATGCTTTTGATAAATCTTTATCATATTATTTTTTTGGGACAAATTCCGCAACCCTTTTATTAAAAGATAACTCTGATTTTGAAATAAAGTATAAACAAAACCGGTCTTTTCTGGCCGTGATTTTGGGGATGTCACAGTTGGTATCAGAGCATTAGTTTAAGCGAACTAGAAATTTGTAGGATTTCTAGACTTAAACTTAGAATGCTAAGCGATGATTGTGAGCTGTGAGTACTAGCTTATTTTAGGAATTGTGCCTAAAATGCTTTTATGTGCTAAATGCTTTATGCATGATATGTCGTTATTTTGTTCGGATCTATGGTCTTTTGCCGACTGGATCTGGAAACCTTATGTGTTTAGGATTCTAAATGTAGGACTACGATATTAGAACTAGCATGTAAATGTTTCGGAGTGATAAGGACGATTTAAAACGTCTCTCCTAAATAAAGATCTGAATTCACCTTATTCGGTGTATAGATCATGATGGCAAGGACCCATAGCGGAAACGTGAACGCAAATGGAGGTAGGAACCAACCCCCAGTAGTTCAGCAAATACCTATTGTTGAAGAAGTTGCACCTGAGCCAGTTACCATGGCTGGAGTTCAAGCCATGATTCAGGCTATGCTAGCTGAACAAAGGGAAGAAATGAGACGGATGCTCCGCGAGAATAGAGACGAACCTACCATACATGTTGAACCGACGGAGCCAGTTCCCGAGCCATCTGAGGAAGGGAACTATAGCCGTTAAGTGAGTCAAATAGGGACTCAAGGTGAACAAAGGGATGGCCCAGAAGGAAGAAACAACAAGGATGGGTGGATGTACAAAAATTTCTTGGGTGCAAAACCACCAAGTCTCTCAGGAAGCCCAAAGCCTGTTGAGATTATGGACTGGATCTCTGAGATAGAGATGGTGTTTGAGAGCTACGACTGCAACGAAAAGCAGAAGAATGTCTTCGCCGTGAGACAATTGAAAACTGGAGTCTTGAGTTGGTGGAAGCTATTGGTAGATACGATGCCACGAGGAAAAGCCCTGAAAATGTCATGGGATGAGTTCTTGGAACAACTAAAGGCGCAGTACTGTTCAGAGATAGACCTGATTGATCTGAACAATGAGTTCCAAAATTTGAAGAAGGGGAGAATGAGCATCGATGACTATGCTGCTGCATTTACGGAAAAGATGAAGTTGTTTCCATACCTAGTGCCAACCGAACTTTCTAAAATTGAGAAATTCGCAAACGTACTGCCGGCTGACTTTGGCCCAACAGTCAAGATGGCAACCACTCTGAAATCAGCTGTTCAAGCAGCTAAGAATGTGGAGACCCAACAAAAGGAAAGAGGTCTGGAAAGGGCTGAGGTCGGTGAGAAACGGAAGTTCGATGGATCCTCGAAGTCCAACAAGAAGAGTAGATTCTCGAAACCTGGTTCGAGAGGAGGAGGATCAGAAGCAAAGTGGTGTGACAAGTGCAAGAAGAAGCACTTTGGGAAGTGTGATGGAGGGGTCACTTGTTACAAATGCGGAAAGCCTGGGCACTATGCCAATGAATGCACCCTTAACCAGAAGGCCTGTTATGGGTGTAATGAAGAAGGGCACATTTTGAAGGATTGCCCGAAGAAGAAGGAGGCAGGAAGACCCAACATACCACCAAAGCCGAAGGCGAGAGCCTTCCAGATGATGCTCGAGGCTGCAAAGGAGGCAGCAAACGTCGCTTCAGGTACCTTTCTTGTAAATGGTTTGCCTGCAAATATACTGTTTGATTCCGGAGCCAACTACTCCTTTGTGTCGCATAAATTTAGTGCGAAATTAGCATTACCTGTAGAAAAACTTGATAACGCCCTAATTGTAGAAGTTGCCAGTGGCAAATTCGTACCTGTTAGTAATCGTATTAGGAACATCGTCATTGACCTAAACGGAAACGAATTCCAGGAGGAACTATTACCCATAGAGTTAAACGTTTTCGACATCGTTTTGGGTATGGATTGGCTTAGCGCCAACGATGCCGAGATATTATGCCGAAAGAAGATAGTAAGGATAAACCCACCCGGAAAGGAATCATTTATGGTGTACGGGGACAAACGCAGAGTGAGTTCTGGAATCATCTCCTTGATGAAAGCCAAGAAATGTTTGTCCAAGGGATGTGCATCGTACTTGGCATTCGTAATCGATGCTAAGAAAGAAAAGAAAGAGGTGTAGAATATACCGGTTGTGTGCGATTATCCGGAAGTCTTTCCCGAAGATCTTCCCGGATTACCACCTGATAGGCAAGTAGAATTTCGTATAGACTTATTACCAGGAACAACACCGATAGCAAAGGCACCTTACCGATTAGCACCGACGGAGATGAAGGAGCTCATGACGCAACTTCAGGAGTTGTTGGACAGCGGTTTCATTCGACCTAGTTCATCACCCTGGGGAGCTCCGGTGTTATTCGTGAGGAAGAAGGACAGAAGCATGAGGATGTGCATAGACTACCGAGAGTTGAATAAGGCAACGGTGAAGAACAAGTATCCATTGCCGAGGATTGATGATCTATTCGATCATCTGCAAGGTTCGAGCTACTTCTCAAAGATCGATCTTAGGTCAGGATATCATCAGTTGAAGGTGAGAGAGCAGGATATTAAGAAGACTGCATTCAGAACAAGATATGGACACTACGAGTTCTTGGTTATGTCATTCGGACTAACCAATGCTCCCGCAGCATTCATGGATTTGATGAATAGGGTTTGTAAACCATTCCTCGATAAATCTGTGATAGTGTTCATCGACGACATTCTCATTTACTCGAAAAGCCAGGAGGAGCATGGCAAGCATCTACGAGAAGTGTTGGAGGTGTTAAAGAAGGAGAAGCTTTTTGCAAAGTTCTCCAAATGCGACTTTTGGATACGGGAAGTCCAATTCTTGGGTCATGTTGTTAACCAGGAGGGAATAATGGTTGACCCCGCCAAGATCGAGGCTGTAATGAAGTGGGAACGTCCGAAGAGTCCCACGGAGATTCGAAGCTTTCTAGGATTAGCCGGATATTACCGACGATTTATCCAAGGCTTTTCTTCGATAGCTGCTCCATTAACAGCTTTGACCCATAAAGGAGCTACGTATACATGGAGTGAGAAACACGATGAGGCGTTCAAGAAGCTAAAAAAGAAGTTATGTGAAGCACCGATACTTTCTCTACCCAATGGAGTCGAAGATTTCGCAGTTTATAGTGATGCATCTGGAGTCGGGTTGGGTTGTGTTCTGACCCAAAAAGAAAAGGTGATAGCATACGCATCTCGACAATTGAAAGAGCACGAAAAGAACTACCCCACTCATGATCTGGAGTTGGCAGCGGTAGTATTTGCCTTAAAGATATGGAGGCATTACCTCTACGGCACGAAGTGCAAGCTCTTCACTGATCATAAGAGCCTCCAATATCTCTTTAATCAGAAGGAGTTGAACATGAGGCAACGACGCTGGCTAGAACTTCTCAAGGACTACGACTGTGAGATACTTTACCACCCAGGTAAAGCAAATATTGTTGCTGATGCTCTCAGTCGGAAAGTCAATCTTGAAAGAAAAAGGCCAAGAGCATTAAGAATTGAAGTCATCTCGATGATTGTGGAAAGTATCACGAAAGCTCAAGAAGAAGCCTTAGAAAAGAATGACCGAAAGGAAGAACGTTTGGGAAAAACGTTAGTGTTCGGTATGAACAGTCGAGGACTGAAGGTATTCCAAGATCGAATTTGGGTACCTAAGACGGGAGGAATAAGAGATCTTCTAATGGAAGAAGCACACAAGACCATGTACTCGATTCATCCTGGTAGCACTAAAATGTATAGGGACCTAAAACCCTACTACTGGTGGCCGATGATGAAGCTCGATGTTGCGAAGTATGTGGCTGAGTGCATAACATGTGCGAGGGTTAAGGCACAACATCAAAAACCGTATGGGAGTTTAGAACCCTTACCTGTACCCATGGGAAAATGGGAAGACATCACCATGGATTTTGTGACTAAACTGCCCAGAACGAAGAATGGTCACGACATGATTTGGGTAGTCGTGGATCGTTTCACCAAGAGTGCACACTTCATAGCAGCCAACGAGAAGTGGTCTATGGATAAGCTCGCAAATGCTTACGTGAAGGAAATTGTAAGACTTCACGGTGTCCCTCTTACTATTGTGTCAGATCGTGATAGTCGTTTCACATCGAGGTTTTGGAGGAGTCTACAAGAGGAGTTGGGTACAAAGTTGTGTTTGAGTACTGCTTACCATCCGCAAACTGATGGTCAGAGTGAAAGAACGATTCAGACGTTGGAAGATATGCTGAGAGCATGTACCCTCGAATTCCAAGGGAATTGGGACGAGCACTTACCTCTGGTAGAATTTTCCTACAACAATAGTTTTCACTCGAGCATCAAGATGGCTCCTTATCAAGCCTTGTATGGGCAGAAGTGTCGTACGCCGTCTTGTTGGCTTGAAGCCGGAGAGAAGCAGTTTATGGGCCCCGAGATAGTCCATGAGACTGCTGAGAAATTGAAGGTGATTAGGGAAAGAATGTTAGCAGCTCAGGATCGTCAGAAGAGTTATGCCGACAAGAAAAGAAGACCGATAACCTTCGAAGTTGGGGATTCCGTTTTACTTAAAGTCTCACCGTGGAAGGGACTTATACGATTTGGGAAACGAGGAAAGTTGAGTCCAAGGTTTATTGGACCATTCAAAGTTCTTCAGAGGATTGGGAACCAAGCTTACAAGCTGGAATTGCCCGAAGAACTCAATGGTATTCATAACACCTTCCATGTGTGTTATTTGAGGAAATTCATGGGAGATGTTCCCGACATAATTCCAATCTCGGAATTAAGGATGGATGAGAATAAAAGACTGATCGAAGAGCCTGAGGCAATTATTGACCGTAAGACTAAGAAGTTACG
This sequence comes from Lactuca saligna, assembly GCF_052625555.1. NCBI lineage: Eukaryota > Viridiplantae > Streptophyta > Magnoliopsida > Asterales > Asteraceae > Lactuca > Lactuca saligna. The sequence continues at coordinate 118,193,912 of NC_136422.1, forward strand.
ACGCAAGATGGTCGACTTGGTGCTAGTCCGATGGAAACATTCGAATGGGCCGAATCTCACTTGGGAAACAGATGATGACATGATGAGTCGCTATCCACATCTGTTTGCTGATGCATGATTCCGGGACGGAATCATCCTAAGGGGGTGAGAATTGTAACGCCCGGGTTTTCAGGGCTAAGCATTTTTGTCAATGTAATAGTCTAGTTCAACTATTGTAACTCTTTTTGAAGTAATAAATATGAAATATTTGAGTATTATGTGAATTATGTGTGTTTATGTGTTTATTATTTAATTATAAATGTATAATTAATAAAGAATAAAAATGAGCATCAAAATTAAAGTGTGAGATAATCCCGATATCTCTACATAAAATTGTATAATATGTCTCAAGGTTTCCGTACATATAAAGAATGCCGAAATCCGAGCTATAACGAAGAAGTTATGGCCCGCCGAAGTTTTACGGCAAAACCGGCACGACACCGGGAGACGTAAATAGTGAATTTACGATAGAAGACTTTTTAGCCTTAGCAATCTAAACAAAAGTCGTAGAATATGTTAAACTAAGAACATCGATAAAAAGAACGCCCAAATCTGACTTCGTATGAAGAAGTTATGATTTTTCTAAGATTCGGCTTAGCAGTGCACGGCCTGAAACTCGAATTTTAGTTCGAGCGGTTTTTGGCTTATGCAACATAAATGAGAGTTGAAGATCTCATTAATAGGAAATCAACGGTAAAAAGACAGACAAAAACAGAGTCCGTATGTAGAAGTTATTAATTTTACGCAGACGTTTAACAGTATAATCTCCTTGTACTGTTAAATTTAAGATCGGTCGAGAATTAGCTGACGGTGTCAAAATGAAAGTTGTAGATCTTATTATTACCTACGCGTGGATATAAAGAACGTCAAAAACGGAGGTCGTATGTGAAAGTTACGGATTTTAGAAGTCGGAAGTGTGCTGTGCGAAAATGGGTGATGTGGCACAATCTTGGCCATTGATTTCTCCCCAAGGCTTGCCACCAGATGGTGACATGTGGCACCAAGTTCAGCCACATTTCACCCTATAAATACCACCTCTCCCACCCTCATTTTCTTCACACCTTTCCCATTCTTTCTTCTCTTTACTCTCTCTCTCTCTCTCTAGAACCTCTCTCTAGCCCCGAAATCCCCCGAAAAGCCTAGGGAACCTCCCTAGCACGAGGCGGAAGCCCCGGAGTGCTCGAAGGCTCTGAGAAGAAGAGCTTTTCGGCTCGGGAACGCTGCTCCAAGCAAAGCCCGGTTTTCTATAAAACCCGCTGTAAGTGAGCTACGCCTACGCTATTTTTAATATAACTTTTATTTAATTATAGTAACGTTATTAGGAACTTATAATAAATACTTGGGCTATTATTATGGGTTATATAAGTATTTTTTTGACGCTTATATAATAATAATAATAGCTAGACTATTAATTAGTCTCGACGAATAATAAACTAAACTCTAGTGGTAATAATACTAGGTTTCGTCGAAGAAAAAATTCTTTTTAAGAAGCGAAGCGCTGTCTGAGTTCGGAATCACCACCTTTTCCGGTGAGTGCATAGTTACTTTCAGCTTACACATAGATATGAAGTATTTTATATAAATTACGTGCTATGTGTGCATATTATCTGAATACTTGCTATCTACGTTAGATGAACGTTGTTATACATGTTTTCAATGATTTAAACAGTATATGTATTTTATATCTACGAAAATGTTAGGGTAAAACATGGGTAGATGTAATAGGTGATGTGTGATAAAATGATGAGAGGCCTCGATGTTGTTGTTGTTGTTGATCCAGTCATCTAGCGGAGTATAGATGACGACCACAGACTCTTCTAGACAGTCCAGTGGAACACTAGCAGGCTCGCAACCTGTAGGTGTTGTGAACGATGTGTTCACCGGTGTACTCCATCCCCCACATGGTTGCCTATTAGGACATTTATTGCTGAGGAATCCCCTTAGCAGTAGTGTTCATCCCGATGATGATCCTTAGGCTAGGTCCCTTATGATAGGTGTTTAGGGACGTAAAGTGAGGATAACGGGAACGGGTAATCGGGTTATTGTTGATTGATGAAATTAATAAACTTATTTATTGTGGGTTGAAAACCCTATGTGCTCACCAGGCTCCCAAGCCTGACCCACTCAGTTTTATGCATTACAGGTAGTGGCGCATGAGCATAGGTGTGATGTTTTGGACGAGGGATTACGGATATAGGCCTGTAGATATGAAATAATGTAGTAAGGCTTATATTGTACTGTTTATACTTTTGATCTGTACGAACATGACATCCTGAGTCTTTTAATGAAATACATTTCTATGGAAATGCTTTTGATAAATCTTTATCATATTATTGTTTTGGGACAAATTCCGCAACCCTTTTATTAAAAGATAACTCTGATTTTGAAATAAAGTATAAACAAAACCGGTCTTTTCTGGCCGTGATTTTGGGGATGTCACACCTAAGCCTTACATTGTCATTTTTTTTAAAGAAAAGATTCCTTCTTGATTCTAGTGCATGCAGATCGATTGCCTCCTTTAATTCTTTTTTACTATTAAATATATCTCCAACTGAAAATGATTGTTTATGTACTGCCCCAAGACTGCACCTTTTTTCTTTTCTCAGATTCTTTATAAGAGCTCTTCTCTCTCTATCTTGGTCAGATCCTTCATCCAAAGATTCAAATTCCTCATTGTTGATCACTTCCATATCTTCAGGTTCATGCCCATGAACAACATTTATACAAGAACCTTCCACATCACTTTCAACATTGAGAGTGAAGTCTCCCATGTCCACATCCACATCTTGTATATTGTTGTCAACATCCATTATGTCATCCATATGATATTCATCTTCTATTTGTCTCTCATCTTCTTCATACCCTAGATCACTATTTTCAGATTCATCATACTCTTTAAAATTTGGATCACTTTCTTGAGATTCATCATCCTCTTCATTCTCTTGATTACCCTCTTCAGATTCTCCATCACCTTCATACTCTGCATTATCATCATCACTCCCAATCAAATTTTCCATAAGGTTATCAAATAACTCATTCAATTGTTCATCAACATTATTAACAGGGGGTGTTGTAGCATCCTTCATCAACAGTTGATGCCTGTTGAACAATAGTTGCAGCCTCCCTAACACTCTCCATCTCATCAATAAGAACACAAGTTACTGCCTCCTCAACATCAGTTGAACCATCCTGATCATCATTCTTTTCCTTTGAAATATGAACACCCTCATCAATATAATCTAAATTAAGCCTCTTGCTACAAGAACTTTCACCTATATTGGAATTCCCAACCCTACCCCTTCTATACTCTAGTGAGAAACTATCATTCTTACTCCTAAAAAGAATCAGAGACATGAACTCACTAATAGGCTCACCATTACCATGGTTCACATTTTTCATTGGAGAATCTGCATGAACTTGACCCTCAACTTCAGCCCCTTGATCATCATTTTCTGTTAATTCCTCAATGACAACATTACCCTTTGCATTTAGTGACATGAAGTAAGTCAGTAAATTTTTCTTTCCATGCTCTGTGTACACCTCAATCAGCTTTTTATGTGCAATGTATTTAGAAAGGTTGACCACATCCTGATCATTCCCTAAAGCTCTAAGACCAAATTGAAAGTCACCATTGGGTATCCTGAAATGGTAGTATATCACTGGGGATTCATCGGTCAATTCAATCATCTGTGGGTCTGGGTAACCTAGGTCAAGCATTATGGCATCAAGTTCATGGACAGAAAAATCATCAATATCCACATAATCAACATAACGCACTTAACCTCCAATGTACTTTATATCAGGTAACTTAGTAAATTTCCCACCGTGATGAAGCTTAATACTAAACCATGTGGGTGCACCAGCTAAAAATCAAAATTGTACATATTAACAAAGTTAAAATTTTGCATTCTTTTGTTCTAAATCAATAAGAAAATGCAAAGTATAAAAGTTAAAGAAGCAGAGTAACTTACCATATACAGTTGATACATCAACAACTTCGTGTTTTGGTCTGATGTGCCACATTACGAACACCATTTCGTATTAAACATATGCCCTTGTATGTGTAGTGTCGATTATCTTGTTTGGATAAGCAACGAGGGTTTTTTGCAGGTTCAATGGAGCAGAAGCAAGAAGGAGGGAGTTGGGGAGTTGACGAATGTTGGGGAAACTAAATGAGGGGTAAATATCAATTAATCCAAAAAACGTTTATGCAAAAATGGTCCCTAATATATGAAATGACAAAATTACCCTCACGTGTGAGGCACGTGAGGGATCTTAACAGATCCAACTTAACGGGAGTTAAGTCCAGGGACCAAAACCACATAGAAACCACTCCGAAAGGACCATGGATGCAAAAAACTCGTGGTTTGGACTAAAACCCCAAAATTTTGCATACCACAGGGACCATTTTTTCAATTTTGTCAAATTATAAAAGTTCCAAATTAAAATCCATAAATTCTGGGAGTTTTGAAAATGTGTCTACCTTGTTCATAATTTTTCTCATGATTTTTAGTAACTTCCAACTTGTGTGAAAAGGGCCATAATCATAGACTGATCCGAATGTGTTCTTGAAATGATAGGCAGTTTTGTAAAAATCACCATAAATTTTAGGAAGATCATATGGTGATGTGAAAGTAGTCATTTTAAAGCTAAGAACTTGAACTATTTTCACCTTGTATATTTTTGAAAACTAAAATGTTTAAGTCATCCAAAACAGTCCGTGAATGGAGTCCAACTTTTCTGATGAAAGCTGTTGGAAGAGTTTAGTTGTGTTCTTGTTGGTTTAACTTGTATTTTCCCCCTTAAAACTTAAGAAAACGTGAAAATATAGGGGTATGAACTCACATCAAATGATTTCAGTAGATGATTGTTGTAGAAGAGAAGTGTCCAACTCAAGAACACTTGAAGATCCCTTGAAGATTTTCGAGAATCTAACACAAATATGGTGGAGTTTGTGAAAGGAATCAATGATTGGAGTTAAAGGGAAGTGTAATAATCATATGGGGGATGAATATACTTACCAAAAGTGGAAGAAAGCTTGATGATCATCCATGGAAGTCTCGAAATTGAGAGAGAAAGATGAGAGGATTTGGAGTGTGATGTTTGGTGGACAAATGAGAGAATGAATGAAGTATGAGGAGAGAGAGAGTTTTACCCAGCCCTTAGAACATGGGAAATGTCTGGAAATGAGTGGGAAAGTACAAGGAAGTGACAAGGTATGGTGGGGAGGTGTGGCTGGTCATGGAGTGGGTGTGGGTGGTTGCTTGTGTCATAAACTAAAGGAAAGTCAACACTCCACCCTTTGTACTTCACTCACTCTTCTTGGATAAGGTTTTCTCCCAAAAAACATGATTAATTAAGGAATATGGGTCTTAATATGTAAAAATAAGGTTTTGGGTGAAAATCCCGTGTTAAAATGATGAAAAACAAGGCCAAAACGAAGTCGTGGTCGAAAACTGGGTAAAAAGACGGAAAAATCCGAAGTCAGGGTGAGGGTCCGATCTCAGCAGCCTTTGGAAAAGGAGTGGCTTGGTCGCTGAATTGGGTCCGAGGGGGAGGGGACTGTGGTCCGATCAGGTACCGCAGGCAGCTCATCAGGAGTGACCGCATGCGAAAGTCGGATGTAGTGCTCCAGTTCCTGGTTCGGTTCGGCGCTACGGATCTTCATCAACCTCGGTCCTCAGCAGATCGGGTCTGGTCTGATGGTTGCGGTTCGATGACTTCGGCTCGGTGGCTATGGCTAGATGGCTACGGCTACTCCAGGAGACTTCGGTCTTGCTTCTTGGGACCTTGGTTTAAGGAGGGTTTGGTCTCTATACAGAGACTTCGGCCCTAAAAGGCTATTTTCCAAGGTATCACCCCTTTTCGCATGGTTTCTCACCAATTCAAGTGTCGGGATGCCCCAAATGATTACAAAACTTAAAAGAGGTTTTGAGAGAGATTTGGGAGACATTTCTCATATAGAGAGAGATTTGGGAGAGATTTCACATTCTTGGAGAGATTCCTCATATAAAGAGAGATTTGGGAGAGATTTGAGTTAGGGAGACATAGAGTGAAAGGGATTGGGAGAGACTTCTTTTGTGACCCTTTTGAGTGTTTGGCTTTGAAACGCAAGGTCTGTAAACCCCGTTAAGCTATGTTTAAGGGTACTACACACTCCTGATGAGTACGCAACATTGTTTTATCGGTTTGGTTCATTACTTACCACAACTTTAGGTTAAGGAAATCTAGACCTACGAACTTTTAAATTGATGATTTTCTCATTAGAATAGCTAGTTGTACAGTAATTACATAACGTAAACCCTAGCATACAAGGGTTAACTAAGTTGACCGGTTTGACTTGTTGACTTTGTTTGACTTTGACTTGACCAGAATTTGACGGTTGTCACAAGCATTGTGTTACTTTTGCTGCTGGTTTACTAGTTCGTGAGATAGCAGATGCATATGTGTGGTTGCTTGAAGAGTTTTGTAAATCATTTTTCAAGCCATCCATGATGATTGTAACAGATCATGATTCTTTACTGAAGAAAGATATTAATTTTGTTTTTCCTAAATCCAAGCATAGATTATGCATGTGGCACATCACTCAAAAACTTGAGGAAAAGGTGTATTCTTTGTTTCTTGATTCCTATATATGTTTATAACCATCTAGATCATAAAACACACTATGAATTCATAATCTAAATATGCATATGATGAAATAAACAAATCTAAATCATAAATCACACTGTGAATTCACAATGTGAGAAAAATGTTATGTTACTATGAACTACATCAAATATTCAACTTATGTAATGATTCTTATGTGTTTCTTTTTTTTAGATTCCTATCGATGTTTGTAACTATTCGGACTTCTAAAAGACGTTTTTTGATATTATATGGAACCTTCAATGTTCTCCACAAGATTTTGAAAGTTCCTAGTCAACAATGTTAGATAAGTTTCATCTCAAATAAAATGATTGGTTAAAGACTATTTTTAAAATAAGGGATTTATGGATTCTGACTTTTATGAGAGATCTTGAACATTCTGGTTTGATGCGAACTACTTCAAGATCAGAGAGACTGAATTAAGCTTTCTCACATTTTTTGCATCATAAATCAAATTTAGTGAAGTTCATGGTGTCATTTGATCGTGCAATGGAGAAGAAAAGATATCATCAATCTTTATTAGATTATCAGTCCACAACTACTACCCCCTAAGTTAAGGACTCCTTTGGCTGTTGAAAAGAATGCATCAGAAATTTATACACATAATATTTTCTTGGAAATTCAGAAAGACTTATACAAATATGTGTTATATTGTGTTCAAGAATCTGTAGTTATTGAAGATGAAAGTGAAGTTTATGTTTTGAGAGATAAGAAGAAAAAAAGTTCACTGATAAAAATGTGAATGAGGATGAAGATGAAGATTCTTATGATTTTTATCGAAATAGTCTTCTTTCTCATTGTCCTAATACTCGTTACAAGGTATGTCTCTTTGTCCTAATAGAGTTTATTATATATAAAATGTACTTAAAAAATAAACACTGTGAATTTAGGATGTTTTGCCAACTCATAATTTGAATTCACGTAGAGTTATAAATTGATTTGTACTTTTCATTAGATTAATACGGAATATGTACTTTTTTGTGAATTCGATTTGATGTACAGATTTACGTTATAATATTATGATTTCTAATGTTGATTAATAATGTGAATCAATGTTAATTTTTATAATTTTTATTGAATGATATGAGATAGAATTTCTTATTCACATATTAATTTATTTATTAATGATAATTTTGTAGGTTGTATTTAGTATAAGGGGTGATAACATTAACATCAGTTGTAGCTGCATGCTTTTTGTCCAGGAAGAAGTGTTATGTCATCATATGTTCTTCATATTAAATATGAAAGAGTATGATGAAATTCCATCAAATTTTATTTTGAGGAGATGGGGAAAAGATATCATAGCTGATGGATCATTGAGAAAAAAAAGTACTCATATCCTGATAAATGCAGTAAAAATGAATGTTTGATTCAAGATGCTTATGCTATTCTTCGTTTGTCCATTAACAAGATAGCAAATAATGAGGATGAGTTGGATAAATATATAAAGAAACTTCAAGAGGTTGATAGTGGTATTCCTGTATGTACCTTATCAAGGGCATCTTCGAGTAGATCGGTTCACATTGAAAAAATTATGGGAGCTGCAGTACCTGATGTTATCAATATTCATAATCCTTAGGGAATCAGAAACAAGGGATGACTAGTGGTAAAAGAATTATGAGCACTAGAGCGAAAGCGATTGAGACATCTAAAAAAGGTTCCAGGTTGTGTAGTTTATGTCATAAACCAAATCACAATGCTAGGGGTTGCATTTTGAGGATAAAGAAGTCTGATTTAGAATATGAGGTTACAGAAGGTTGATTGTTTCTAATTTAGTTTTTAATACTACTAAAATAAGATTTGGTTTTTGTAATGATCATTCAATGCATAGAAATGTTGAAATATTCATGTTAATTTTGATATTCATTGTTTTAGACTTTATTTGTAACAATCGAATATATTTTTTTCGGATTTATTGTTTTTGGTTAAATATATTATTTTATTGTTATTTTTTGAATGTTTTCTAATAAAATTTTCATGTTAATGATTTGATTTATGTATTTTAAATATCATTGTCAATCTCACATATAAAATTTTCATGTTAAAGATTGTCTTTATGTAATTTAATTCACATTGTGAATCTCAACTATTAATTGTTCTAATGATCTATATGTACCGTAATTCACATTGTGAACCTCACATATAAAATATCCATGTTATAATATGTATTGTAATTCACATTGTGAATCTCACATATAAAATTTTCACAAGGTTAATGTTACTGTATATATATAAACAATGTAAATTTTCTACATCTATTGTATAGTTGATTAATTACATTAACATTTAATCATTTAGACCAAAGGAAATGGAGTAAATGCATGAAATGACAATGCAGTTTCAATTCTTTATTCAAATTAGAAATATACCCACTCCCCCCACCCACAAACCAATAGTATATGTTTAATATAACATGTAATTGTATAACATACATGTAGACATTCACATGAAAATGTAAACATATTTTAAGTATTAATAAAGATGATTATATTTGATATAGAAATCCACATCAAATTGTAACATAACAAGCATGTATACGTTCTTAAAGAAATTAAAGTGCATATAAACTTATACCAATTATGAATAAAAAAGTAAAGTTGTAAGTTTTACATTTTTTTTTTCCAATCCTTGAAGTACTATATCATTTCTCCCATTTTTTCCTATCCCATTTTAAGCAAATCTTGTATTTCTTTATTATTATTATTATTATTATTATTATTATTATTATTATTATTATTATTATTATTTTGCAAGCTTAGTTGTTTGTGCACTGATTCTTGACCTATATGTGTTTGCATTACTCAATAGTATCTTTGTCAAATACTTAATGCGTAAATCGTTTAACACACTTTGGTGTTGTTTTGATTCTTTTGGCAACCTGCATGTCCAATTTACTATTTTATCTCCCATATATGTCTCCATATGACGTATGCAAAAAACTCCACAGTCAACATGATTATCCTTTATGCGCCAATTCATGTTCACTCTTTCTGGTTCAACACACTCAAAAATTAAAGTTGATCTGTGATTGACACTCATCAAGTACCTACTAAAAAGTTATTTATGCAAAAAAAAAAAAAAAAAACGAAATTATAATTTTCTATAATTATTATTTTATTCAAATTATTAGTCTATTAATATTTATATTTAGAATGTAAATTTACTATTCTTACCAATTCATTAGGTGTATCACGATAAGCTCTTGAAAACTTTGCAATTGAATTCCTATTGTTAATGACATCAACCGTTGGTTCTCTAAGTTTTTGCAAATGATGTAAAAGTGATTTTTTTATGAATTGGGAAAAACACCTATTTTTAATATTTTAAATTGTTAAACTTAGTTTAAAAGATGTAATATACTTAACAAAAAGAACAATTTATTACCAAGTGAACTTTTTCAAATATCAGAAGTTCTTTGTCTTTTTCATTACATCTTTGATATTTGACTCAAATTTATCAGATCTTTCAATGAAAGGGATTTTTTTGTCAAATATGAACTGTCTCTGCAAAGAATTTAAATATACATCAAACTTTAAAGACTAAATTGTTAAATTCACAATAATATACATTTTAAATTTAAAATTATCCACACTTTGAAATATAATAGGATTCAATGTGTGAATTTTATTACTTATTCAGTACTATTGAAGATTTTATTTATTATATGATCAACATTATCATGATATATATTTTTAATTAAATTACCACCATTGATGTATCAAATAAATGTCGATTCACTGCAGAATTTGATTTAAGCTTTTCTTCATAGTTCAAAACATCTGTCCAAGCATCAAAGACATGTGCATGTACTCATAATCCTACCTGCATGGTTTCAATAATTCCTCTTCCAAGCACATAACCTCTTTTAATTTGAAATACATTCTCACTTAATTTGTAATCAAATAAAACAAAAAAACAGTTAATAGAAAATTAATTTATATTTGTGTATATATATATATATATATATATATATATATATATATATATATATATATACTATTGTATTTAAAGAATAGATAACATAAATTATTACCTGTATCTGATACTTTTACTTCATCTGGATCTACAAATTGCGATGCACTAACCTCTTTTTGATTATAAAGATAAAATACCTTCAGTGATGGTTTCTTTTAATCTTGTTCCTACATCTCTTCTTCCCTCTTGATCATCTTAAATTCCCAAAATATTATTGTCATATTCTATTTCTTCTTAATCATAACTTTCTTCATCAAGTTTTCATGTTTTCTTTGTTTCTTATATTGTTCATCTTCATTGCTTTCATCTCTTTCCTGAAACTCTTGTGTTAGATCAAGTACAAATCCAAGTGAAAAACTATCGTTTAAAAAAAATCCAAGTGAAAAACCAGGTATTGATGATTTTTTTAGTATTTTTTTCTTTTTTTATCATCTATTATTGTTATTTATTTATTTGTTCGCTAAAACGTTTTACATTGACAAAATCATCATAATCATCAAAATTTAAAATAAATTAAACATAATTAGCAATCTCATGCATTATTGGATCATTGTATAAATTTTCTGGTGTTACCATGATTGGTTGATTCTTTATTTTTTTTTGGTGTTGTTTCTACATCCGTATCTTTATATATATCACCCTTATTCCCATCCACGTTATTCACATCCCTTTTTCCATCTTCAAGTATTTCATTTTTATTCAAATTCTCATCTCTTTTTTCTTCATCTTCATTCTCGTCACTTTTTGCATCATCTTCATTCATCATATTTGTTTCATCTTCATTTTGACTTTTATAAATGAATTATTGTTCAACAATTTTCTTCATATCTTTCAACTCATCGTTTTTGTGTGAATTTTGTTGTTGAAAACTCAATTAACTTTCCAAACTTCATTTTATTATTCACTAGTTTTTTATAATTCTTTTTTCTTGAATACCAATTCCTGCAAAATGAAATAAAAAATGTCAATAACAATGAATTTTTAAAATTATTTCTATAATAAATTGCAGTTTCACAATATGAATGCATTGATAATTTATCACACTTTTAATGCGTTTTAATAAATTACATATTCACTATGTGAATTTATTATAGAAAAAGGTAATAAAATACACCTTTATATTCACAATGTGAATCACTTTATGAATTCATATTAACTACAATTTTATAACATATATCTGTAATACAGCTTCACAGTTTTTTTAGTTATATAGATTATTAACTTACATCGAGTTTCATATATTCATTTTCATCGGTGTCGGATTCTTTATCATTCTCTATAACATCATTATTACATTCCAAAGTTCCAAAGTCACCACTCTTTAACTCAGTTTTTCCCTTTTCACCATCATGTCATAATCCCAAAAATGTAGTGCATGTATTTGTCATTTTTCACTCTTATCATTTCGCATAAACTCTAAATAAGTTAGTTGTTTATGTAAAGAAGATTATGATTAATTAGTTTTCTTATAATAATATAAATAAAATTGCTAATTTTAAGAATTTTCATTACCAATAATACAAGAAGTGGCCCACACTAGTAGTTTCCTCTATCGTTTTCATCTCAGGTCGTCTATGACATTTTCAAGCAATTGGTTATAAAACCACACCAATCAATTTCTCTCATAGGTGTTTTGCTTGATAAATGTGGCAATATTGTTGTTTATAAGTTCCATGCTTATTCTGTTCACATATAGTATTAACAAACAGTTGCAGAAAGTTTGTTGTGAAAATAATCCCCGAATCTAATAATTATTTAATCCTCTCTTCAACATATGATGGTCTCATAGTAGGAATGAGTTATAAAACCGGAAAACCGGACCAGAACCGGAACCGGTTCAACCGAAAAATGCTTAAACGGTTCAGGTATCGCGTTTAAAAATTAGTCTTATCCGGGTTCCGGGTATTTCAGGTACCAGTCCAATGGGTACTGGTATTTCGGGTTTTAGAACCGGATTCGTAAAAAAAAACCGAAATCGGGTTTAATGAACTGGAACCAGAACAGGGTTTACAACATTGTACTTTCAGAATGGTCTTTTTTTACTAAACTACCGGTTCTCTGTTTCTCAAAATCTCTTTGTATATATTTCTCAAAATCCACTGATGTTCTCTTTTTCTTTTCGCTGATACACACACTAAAAGCCTCATGTGTATGTATATTCCCCTATGTCACAAACACAGTCAAACACATAAAAGCCCCATTAAGCCATAAATCTAACTTAACTTCCTTTTTTGTTTAGCTTTATCTCAATTAATAAATCAAATATCAATTATAAAGTTTATACTTTTATAGTTTTATGTGATATTTTGAATTTAGAAAAAGAAAAGGAAAACAATATAGAATTTTTGGTGTTTGGATAATAAGTGGGAGCTGATATTTTATTTATTACCTAACTCAACAAAAATGAAGTTATATTGAATTTATGTCAAGGGACTTTTATGTGTTTAACTTGGGAATAGGAACAAGCAAAACTCACACATACATACATCCCTTGTGTGTATTGATAATGAAGTGAAAACAACCAGAGAGCATCGATCGAGTTTGAGAAAAACATACACAAATATTTCAAAGAGATATTGAAATGGTTGTTTAGGAATACGATATGGTATTTTTCCAAATTTAACGGTTTCAACTCCAAAATTTCAGATTTCCGATTCCATTTCTGGGTCTAATACACGAGTTCGGTTCCAATTTTCAATTTCCGGTTCCAACTGGTTCCATACCCACTTTACCCGGTCCGATACCCGGAACCAGTTCCCTTATAGCGGTCCAGTTATCGGGTCTTATAACTCGCCAATTCCGGTTTCCGGGTCCGGGTCCAACGGTCCGGCTTTGGACCCACTTTCATCCCTATCTAATAGCCCTGCAATTGTACTCTTGCTTCCAATCCATTAATTTTTTCCTTCACATTATCAATGTTATATATATCTTTTCCATCTAGAGGAATTCCAAGCAAATCATGAACAAGAGTTGGTGTTATATCTATATTTGCATTAGGTATATGCATTTTTATATATGATGGATTGAATGAATTCACAACAAAACGTGCCAATTCCTAGAAATTCCATTGATTGCAATTCTCAGCAAAGATCCCAATCTCATTTCTCTAACAACTTTTTTCTATTTTTTGTTTAAATATTTAACGATATCATAAAGCTTCTTTGGGCTCATTCTTGTTCTCAAAGATACTCTGTTATTTGGATTTATGGGCACTTTTGTCTTTCTTTCTTTGACTACTTCAAGAGTTTTTGTCTTAACAATCTTCATTTTTATCTCTGCTTCATTTATTTTTCTTTTTCTTTTACCTATTAGTCATTAATTTTTGTAAGCTTCTCATACTATAACATATACTATAAAATAACTAACAATACAACAAATTCACATGCGAAATTTTTTAAAAAGTTTTTTATTAAAAAAATATCATTCACAAGGTTTTTGTTTTGCAAAATATAATACTCCACCCGTCTCAATATTATTGTCCACACACAAAAAACACACAGATTAAGAAAACATTAATTATCACTAACTTTATATAATAAATGACAATTTTATCATTACTTTGCATTTAATGTTTCATTAAATGCTTAGTTGGTTAAATAATAATGAAGGGATATTTTGATAAAAATGTTATTTATTTTTAGAAATGGACTATTATTTTGGGACAAATCAAAAAGGAAAAATAGACTATACTTTTGGAACGGAGGGAGTATAATACATAAAATAAACATGTGAATTTGTTTATATTTTTGTAAATTAAATATGTGAATAGTAATAAAAAAAACTTATTGCTATTCTTTCTTTACACTACAAAAACAAAGATAGGGTAATACCGACCAAATTTTAGCGACGGAATAATCCGTTGGAAATTTAAAGGGAATACCGACGGATTGCCGACAAATTAAAAAAAAAAACTTAATTATATGGATTTTAGTGATGAATTTCGCGACGGTTTAGCAAAACTATACATTTTTGTTGGTAAACGGTTATAATTTACCGACGCTTTATCAATGGAAATCAACAATTTTTCATTCCATCATAAATCCGTTACTAAAATTTATTTATCTTTATTTAATTTTTAAATGGTTGGAGCAATTTTGTAAATATACAAGTGTTAAAAGGGTGTTATGAACTCTGAACTAAAAAAAAGGTTATTTTAATAAAACCTTAAATTTTTATGTTTTTTCTATTTAAACAAAATATTTATTTTTTTGCCGATTTAAACCCAATATTTTCCCTTTTTTTTATTAAAATGAAATTCCCGGTTTTAGGTCACCATCCGGTAACCCTCTTGGCATCGTTCACCGACTGGTCGAACAAATTGGGCAATTACGTATGTGTTCTTGACATCTCTCATAGAACAAGCGTCAAATTGGTTTTGTTTTTTTCAAGAGAGTTCGTTTTGCGATGAAGGTTTAGTCGAACGTGAGAATTTGGACTTTTTAGACGTTATGGTTCTGGTAAAGTCTCACACCTTGTTCAGATTCTCGAAGATGATAGGAGATTGAAGCAAAGAAATTTAATACACTAATGTTGGATTCCTCTCGATCAAACCGCATGATCGAACCAATTTCTTAAAATGAATCGATTTAAGATGTCAAGATTTTCTATGGTTTGTAGTTCATGTTTTGTAACGTGCACACCAGGTGTTTGATAAATGGAAGAACAATGCTGATTTGCGAGTTAGTTAATTCAACTACTAGAGAATCATAAGTTTGTTGGTAGAAGAGGGATTAGTTGAACTTGTGGTGATGGCCCTAAGAGATTGTGATGAATTTAGGGTTTGTGGACTTCATTTTGAGATCTATGATTGAATAATCCATAGTTTTGTTGAAGAAGAAATATTTGAAGATGCATTGCTTTATCTTAAGGAGATCGAAAAAAAATCAAAGTGAGGCCACAACCACATACTTAGGTTTGTAATTTTGCTAACACTTTGTTTTTTCAACTAGGAATTTCTTCAACAGTGAATTTGGGAATTGTATCTGATTTTGATTTTATTTTCCTATATGTTTAGTGCTTTTAAATTTAACACTATGATTCTTTAGTTTGTAGTAGCTTGTTGACTAGTGCTTTAACCAATAATTGATGGATGGGTGATTGATTGATTATTTAAATCCACGTTATCAATTTTCTTTAAAATTGGAATTTTCATCTTGAAGTTTCAATAGGGTTCTCCTTTTTAAATTATTTATTAGTTGGATATTTGCTAATTCAATTGAAGATTAATTGGTTGTATACTTGTGTTATTATTTTTAGGGATTTAACCTTATCCTTGTAAGATCATTAGAAAATAGTTCAAACACTAGATGATTATGGGTAACATGGTGATATGGATGGTAGTGGTTATGGTTAGGGCTGTAAACGAACTGAACGTTCGGCGAACCGTTCGTGAACTGTTCGGCGGGAAGTTCGTTTATGTTCGTTTATTTAATAAATGAACGAACATGAACAAAAATTATCGTTCGTTTAGTTAAATGAACGAACATGAACAATGGTCTCGTTCGTTCATTTATGTTCGTGAACGTTCGTTTATGATGTTCGTTTACGTTCGTTTATGTTCGTTCGTTTAAGTTTATTTATATTCATTTATATTCAATTAGTTTTTATTATATTGCTATATTATATGTTCGTTTATGTTCATATATGTTCAATTGTGTTTTTTTTTTTTTTTTTTTTTTATCTTTGTTCGTTTATGTTCGTTTAGCATGTTCACGAACATAAATGAACGAACATGAACAAAGTAATTTGTTAAACGAACGAACACGAACAAGAAAAATCTCGTTCGTTTATCCGTTTGTGTTCGTTTGTTGTTCGGCTAACTTAAACGAACGAACATGAACAATTGGTTCGTTTACAGCCCTAGTTTTGGTGGTATAGTTTCTAAGAGCATTGTGGAGTAGATTATGTTAACAATGGTGGAATTACTAGCAGAAGCTTGAGCTAGAACTAGTAGTACAAGTGAAGTTGCTTATTATTACTATGATATTTGTTTCTATACTATATGTTAAATCGGAAAAGATGAGTGTATGTTGTTATATCATTTTTGTATCAAAATAATGTACTTTTTGATATAAAGAATGGTTAATCTCCAACTTATTACATCATTTTAACACCAAAATTTCTACATATCAAGCATCCTATAAATTGTTTTTAAACTATATAAAGTCACATAAAGATACCATTCCAAGAAAAATGATTTTGAATCATTTTGATTCTTGGGGAAAAGTTGGGGAAATATAGCGTCTTTGTTGAAAAAAAACTTTCATCTTACCAAAAGGTGACTTGGAAACCTGCAAATTGGGGGTGAATAGAAAATTTAAGGAAAATATTGGGTTTAAATTGGCAAAAAAAAAAAAATGGTTTAAATAGAAAACTATGAAAGTTTTAAGTAAAATTTCCCCCGTTTATCTCTCTATGAATGACGACCAACATGTCTCACTCTTTTGTCGCCGCAGTCACCGTCAAAATTGTTGCCGTAACCGGTGCACCTTACCATTGGATCCGATTTCACCTTTTTTCCCCAAGTTTTGGTAAAAAAAACCCTAATTTATTCTTTTTTTTTTTCTCCAAGTTTTGGTAAAAAAAACCTAACTTATTTTTTCTATTAGGTTCTTTATGTACATTACCCAAATGGTGTTTTTTTTGCTCTCTTAGCACGAGATTTCGAATAAGAAAATAATGACTTCATCTCCTCGGGACTAGCAACAGGGCTTCTCTATTAAGTAATTGGGGTGTGCCGGCATCAAAGTACACGCATAATTTTTTTGGAATCCAAGATTTGGTAAATTTATTGGTGAATTTTTTATTTTGTCAAATTTTGTGGCTTAACTTTTCGACATATATATTTATCCATATCCACAATCAAATCATTGAATTTGTTGATTGCTTCTTTGTTTATGTTCAATCACTCATATTAGCATTGTGTGCTTTGCATAGATAGATACTCTGCAACCACATGATGAAGAAGATGAGAACTTCTCTATCTTTTGAAGTGGCAACTAGCTTCATGTAAGGTATGGTTTTGGTAATTTTCCTTATTATGGAGCAACCAAAGTAGAGTTGAAACTATGGAAAAATATACATTTGATGTATTGAAACTATGGAAAAATATACATTTGATGTATGTTTAAAAAATTTATGTGTTGAATATGTAATTATTTTTAATGTTAAACTTTTTCATGAATTTGTAGTTTTTTTAGTGCCAAAATCTGCCGCTAATCTAACAAAAAAAATTATCGGTAATCCGATAGTGAGTCAATCCGAGATTTCGTCGGTAATCCGTTAGTAATTTATTCCAGTAATCCATTAGTAAATTGTTCCGTCAGTAATCCGTTGCAAACAAATCCCGTCGGTAATCTGCTGCAAAACATATTCTGTTGGTGATCCGTTACTATTTCTAACGGAATAATCCGTCGCTAAAATTATACGTAGCTGTCAGAAATCCGTCATAAGCAATTAGCAACAAGAGTATACAGACATATTTTGGTCTGTTACAATTCCGTCGGTAAATAGTTGTCACGGATTACCGATGCTTTTGGCCATCGATAATGCTCTTTTTTTGTAGTAGTGTTATAAGGCGATCATTAGCTTTAGTAGGAGTCATAGATTTTTTGTATTCAAACATTTTTAGTCTTGGACTTTGTCTGATTTCTGTTCATGTTTTAACAAAATTAATGAGAACTAGAAAGTAACCCAGCGGGACGGAAGATGTTCTATATTTAGAAGTTCAACAAAAAAATAATAGGATGCTATTGTTCACCTGAAACTTTGACATATTTCATGAAAGATTTAGACAATAAAGTAGGTTGATAATTGATATATTTTTATTGAAAGAAAAACAAAATAATTAGAAAAACTACTGTGACAATGATGAGAAATGCTGCAACACAAAATGTTTTCACTCCAAATGGTGGAACAAAGTAAATGGTGCCCAGGAAAAGACCAAGACAATATAGGGAAGTGATAATCTTGGCCAACATTAGGAATATTCACTACATAAATTTTAACATTTTCCAACTATTAAATAAAATGTTCTAAGTTTCACAAAGATGAATTTGATTTAGAAATATAAGCTTTTAGGGCCATGCTTCTTTGTAAACCTTCTTTGGTGTGCGATTGAGATGAAGATTATGTGAAAATGAAAACATACAAAACAATGATACCTGTAATTTGATGCCGACATAATAGCTCAATTACTTCATAAGCGAAGACATGTACATCAAAATTTCATCAATTTATAATTATAACAGATCCAAGTTTATTATTTGCAAATGAAAGAAAGCTATCTTCCCACCATTACCCCTATATGGAACTTGAATTTGTCCCTGTTGTTGCTTCGTGGTCAAATTGAATATTTAACCATTCAGAATTCTCACAAGCAAAACATCGAACACCTTGTGGGCATTGAAATTTACTCTATATCTTGTTAAACATAAAACATACCTGTAACGAAAGAGAAGTTTGGACGTGAACTGTAGTTTTTTGCCAACAATTTTCACAAAACATTTAGGTAAAGAAGAACCCAACTTCGATAATAGATCAAAACCAAACCAAATAAAGAATGACAGTTGCACCTTTCAACATATTTTACTCTTCCAATCTGCGAAGGGATGTCAAAAAAAGAAATTGAGAATCGCATAAACAAATGAAAACCGGAAAGTACTAATGGCCATCTCCAACAGCAAAGTGTTTTTTTTTTTTGTTTGGGAAAGAGCATCTCCAACAGTAAAATGGTTGGCAAGCATAATTAATAACAGAGTAATAATCATCTATCCACTCATCCCAAACCAAAAATGTTGTATTTTTCACACATCAAAATACAAAATATGTATGTCAACTAAAACCCGGATGTGATGTATCGATGATGGTAGGGAGATAGTGATTTCACATAAATGGATTTACAGACAAATAAAAAGAAGATAGAGAAAGAAGGTGATGAAAAGGTACGTGAAATCTTACTTAGAGTAGGTGGCGATATCTTCAATTTGAAAGAAAGATGGTTCGACTACTTAGAATGCCAAATCCATATACAAGACATAAAATCAAACCTGAAGCATAATCGAGTAGAGGCTGTGTTAAAAACATAAGAAAAAAGAAATTGATTGAAAGTCTTATAGGATTCATACCTGATTAGGGCTCTTAAGGATTGTGTTTGTGGAGAATATGAAAGAAGGGTGATGATAGTGGTGGAGACGCCGTCAATTGAAGCAAAGAGAAGCAGTTGGATGTGTTGAACACGGATTTAAGATTTAATCAGAAGCTAAGAGAAGCGCTGGGAAGCAGAGTCAAAGAAGGCTGTTGTCGATCCAAATGAAAATAGATGGAAGATGGAGTGGTCGGTGGAAGGATCGGAAAGTGAGAAAAATGTAGATCGGTGGATGATAGAATGGGAGGTAGTTTTAATCGGAAGAGAGAAGAAGAAGCGACAGCAATCCAATCCCAATTAGCTCAAACGACCGGTCTCATACGAAGCTGGAGTCGGTGGTATCAAACATATAACACATGTACAAAACATGTGGCTAACTCAAAATATAAAAAATACAAAAAATTAAAAAAAATTCTAACCAATCAGATACAAAAACCGTGCATAGAGGAAAAACAATTAATGATATTATAAATTAATTTTATAATATCAAGACAAGACTTTAAAAATAGTTCCTGTATTTTTTGAACATATCAAGTTTAGTCTCTAAGTTTAAAAAACCTCACAGATAGTTCCTTTGGTTTCAAAACTTTTAACAAATGGTCCTTTTCGCTAACTCCGTTAGCTTTTAACTGTTAAGTGAATGGTATTTATGTCTTTTCGCTGCTATAGGGACCATTTATGAAGATTAGCCTTATTTTAAAGAAAAAGAAAAAATATAATTATTTAACAGTAAAGGGTTCCTCTCTCTCTCTCTCTCTCTCTCTCTCTCTCTCTCTCTCTCTCTCTCTCTCTCTCTCTCTCTCTCTCTCTCTCTCTCTAGTACACCTTCAATAAAGTTGGTTGGTGCACATCTTGATCCTCAATCTCTTATTGTCACTGCCATTAATGAAGGAAAACAGCTAACCAAAAACCACCAATAATGGATTCATAAAAATTATCAAGCAAAATATGCACAACTGAAAATCAAACCCTCTTTTTTGTAAACCTTGATTTTATTAATTTAGTCAAGCATATACATGAATGAATAAAAAGTAAATGTTTATATATGAAATTATAATAGTGATCCTGAGGAATAGATCCAGAACTGTAACAAAACAATCACCAAGCTTCGCCTCTTTCACCCCTACACACCATAAATAGCCCGATCCATTTAATATTTTATTAGTTCTCCAAGGTTTTTCAATGGTGGATTATTCCCTAAAAATGTTTCACCGACCTCTATTATTGGCACCCATAAACAATTCAACAATTTTTCCGGCAACCCATTTGGATTAAGCAAAAACCTAGAAAAAAACCGACAAAGATCGTTGAAAAAAAAAAACAAACACCCATATGAGAAAGTTGCATATGAAGGAATTGTTCTTGCTTTTGTTCAAATCAAGACTTGTTCAAGTGGAGAAGGGGAGAACTTGGTGGTGATCGACCTTCACAATAGTGGTGGTGATGGGGAGTTTGGTGATGGTGGGTCACGACTGGAAGATAGTGTTCGGTGGTGTTCAGTTGTCACAACAACAACAACAACAACAATAGAGGTGGTGATTGATTATCAGAACAGGAGGGGGAAATAGATGTTGAGATGGCGGAGGTAGTGCTTTGGCTCGCCGACAGTTACCTTCGACTAGAGAAGTCCCCGACGGGACTGTTTTGGTCACCGGTAGGTTACATCAGTGAGTAGTGGGGTGTTTGGGGGTTGAGCTTCGACATGAAGGGATTTGTTGGAGGTTGGGATGGAGGTAACAACCTCCTCCCTCTCATCTTCATGTTTTATTGTGAACGGAGGACCACCCACCTTCGGTGGGTGAGTCTTGGCAGTCTAATGAAGAAGAAATGGGGACAACAATAACAAGTATTTGGGGTGTATGTGTGGTGCTACACGAAGAAGAAAATAGAAGATAGAGAGAGAGAGAGGGAGAGAAAGAGAGAGAGAGAGAGAGAGAGAGAGAGAGGGTGGGGCAGGTGGGTCCGCTTCTTGATTTGATTTACATTTATATTAAAATAAAAGAAAAAATAATTAAGTAAATGGAAAAACCAATTAAAATGGGCAAATTAGTCTTTTCAAGTTTATCAGGGACTAGTTTTACAATGAAACTAACCCAAAAGGACCATGAAACCAAAAAACTCACGGATTAGACAAAAACCCCAAAAAAATGCATATCACATGGACCATTTTTGCAAATTTGTCTTTTATAAATACTAACCTTAAGTTGTTTTCTTTTCAGGTGTCTTGAAAACAGATTTGTCTAGCTTCATCGACTTTTTCATTTTCTTTTGTTGAAGTCTTAGACTATGTTTGATTTTTGTTCATTTAAAAAAAAATTAATGATAACTGATTTTATATATTAAATTAAATTATAATTTTATCAATACTAACCTTGTGTTGATTTCTTTTCAACTGTCTTTAAAACAGATTCATCTTGCTTCATCAATTTTTTTGTTTGCTTCTTTTTTTTAATCTTATCACATTCTAAAGTTTTTTCTTTTTCAACATTTTCATCACGAGTCATTTCATCTTCACTATTTCTTAATTTATTATTAATTTCCACCACGGTTCTCCTTGCGGTGTTTTTTTGTATATTTATTTGAACCTTCAACTATACAATGTGATATTTTTAATGTCATTGTCAAAAATATAAGTAAGATTATGAAATACATGTCAAAAAATATATAATTCAACATGTGATGATCAAATTGCTAAACTTTTTAGAAATTCACATTGTGAATATGTGAGAATGTGAGATATACATCGAAGATTTACAATGTGAATCTTTACATTTCATACCAAAACAAGTTGACGTTCACCAAGTGATGTACACATACACATGGTGAATCTTTTCACTATTTTGTTCATAGTGAAAACAAGTGAAAGTGGTAAGCAACTTGGAAAACATTTTAAAGAGATTCACATTGTGGATCTTCAAGAATATGAGATGTACATTGAATATTCACAATGTGAATCCCTACATTTCCTACCAAAACAGTTTGAGGTTCACCAAGTGATGTATACATACATATGGTGAATCTTTTCACTTATTTTGTGCATAGTGAAAACAAGCGAAAGTGGTAATAAACATGGAAAACATTTTTAAGAGATTAACATTGTGAATCTGTGAGATTTTGAGTTACATCAAAGATTCACATTGTGAATTTATGCATTTCATACCAAAACAGATTGACGTTCACCAAGTGATGTACACATATACATGGTGAATCTTTTCACTTATTTTGTGCAAAGTGAAAACAAGGGAAAGTGTAATCAACTTGCAAAATTTGTTTTAAGACATTCGCATTGTGAATATGTGAGATTGTGAGATATACATCGAAGATTCACATTGTGAATTTATTCATTTCATACCAAAATAGTTTGAGGTTCACCAAGTGTTGTACACATACACATGGTGACTCTTTTCACTTATTTTATGCATAGTGAAAACAAGCGAAAGTGGTAAGAAACTTGGAAAACATTTTTAAGAGATTCACATTGTGAATCATTGAGAATGTGAGATGTACATCAAAGATTCACAATGTGAATAACTACATTTCATACAAAAACAGGTTGAGGTTCACCAAGTGATGTACACATACACATGGTGAATCTTTTAACTTATTTTGCTCATAGTGAAAACAAGAGAAAGTGGTAGTCAGCTTGGAAAACATTTTTTAGAGATTAACATTTTGAATCTGTGAGGCTATGAGTTATATCAAAGATTCACATTGTGAATTTATGCATTTCATACCAAAACAGGTTGAAGTTCACCAAGTGATGTGCACATACACATGGTGAATCTTTTCACTATAAGCATAAACAGACCTTACATTTATTTACACTAATGAATTACATCTTCATTAATCTCTTAGTGTAATGTATCTTCCATATAGCTACCTGTGATACAATAACCTGAGTGGGCCAGGATGGGAAACCTGGTGAGTATATAGGCTTTTCAACCCACAGTAATATAATTATTGTGTTTTAATCATCAAACTATTAACCCAATTTCTCATCCCCATTATCTTCTTTATTCTTAAGGATCTACCCAAAAATATAATCTATTCTTCATTTATTTATTCCTAAGGAATAGAAAAGAAGTCCATCGCTGCCAGGGTTTATCTAACATGCACTAAGTCCATAGTTGTCGATGTTATCTAGTAGGCACTAAGTCCATAGCTGCCAATGTTTATCTATAGGGCACTAAATCCATACTTGTCAATGTTTATTCATAAGGTACTAAGTCCATAGCTACCAGGGCTTTTAGAGTACATCTAGTGATCACGTCATTCACAAACACCTACAGGTTGCGAGCCTGCTAGTGTTCCACTTGACTATCTAGAATAGTTTGTGGTCGTCATGTATACTCTGCTAGATGATTGGATGATCATTTAATTCAAGGCTTCTGATCATCTTTCACCTCTCATCATGTATTTCATCTTGCATCTCTCATCATCCATATCATATTTCATCTACCCATCTTTACTAAATATATTTATAGGTATGAAAATGCATATACACTTTAAATCATGTAAAACATGTATAAAGCGTTCATCTAGCATATATATCAAGAACACAGATACTAAGCACATATATCATGTATTAATGTTAAATAATTCATATGTATGTGTAAGATGAAAGTAACTATGCACTCACTTTTTAAAGTGAGAACTCGTCATCTGAGAAGTGTTTCGCTTCTAACAATTTTCTTTTCCTTTGACGTAACTTAGTATTATTATCGCTAAGTTTTAGTCTAATATTTATTGCGACTATTAGTCTAGAATCATTAAATCAAAGTCTACTTTCAAGATCTATCAAGTAAGGAACAACCAGGTAGGATCATATTGGAGGTAGGGTCCGTTTGGTATATGAAGTATACTATTTGGCAATCCCACTTTAAACAACTTACTAAATCAAAACTTAGACATCATCCCTGTAAGTAGATCAATCGGTATAACGACCTGGAATCACTGATAAATCTTGTTTATAGGTTTATAATAATGATGATGAACTTAAACATAAGTTATACTTAAAGTATGGTAAGCATCAATCACTTACAAGGGGTTTAGCGAGGAACCAAGATTTACGTGGGCAAAACTTCTAAGCCAAAAGCTCTTCTTCTCTGGGCCTTCTGGCGCTCCAAGACTCGCTACTAACACCTCGGAGGTGCTAGGGAAAGGCTTAGAGAGTTTAAGGGTGTTTGAGAGAGAATGGGTTAGAAAGGTGTGAGCAATGGAGTGATTTGTGCCTTCTATTTATAGGTTGGAGGAGTGACGAATGCAAGGCGTTCAAGAACTGAACATTGGACATTCGCATGCCACATGTCACCATCTCTCCCCAAGCCGTAGGGAAGAAGGTGCAGTCCAGATCACGCCACGTGTCACTTGCTAGTCACTCCAAAAACTAGTTATCTTCTAAAATTCGTAACTTTTGCATATGAGCTCCGTTTTTGACGTTCTTTATATCGATGCATAAGTACCAACATGATCTACAACTTTCGTATAGACTCCATCGGTGAATTTTGATTTATTTTTAAAGTTATATTTTAACAGGATAAGATAGTTAAAGTCCGTAAAAAATTCATAACTTTGTCATCTGATGTCCATTTTCGACTGTCTTTATATCGTTGAGATCCTATTAACAAGATATTGAATTCTCGTTTAGGTTGTATCGGCTAAAGATTGATCAATCTAAATTCGATTTCCGAGCTGTATATTGTTATGCAAAATCTTACAAAAATCATAACTTCCACAAATAAAGTCAGATTTGGACATTCTCTAAGGTTCAATATTTCGTCGAAATTTCACTTTTTACGTTACACGGAGTTGTGCCGGTCATGGGCCGACATTGGTGCCTTGGATCCGTTAAACACAATGAGGAAACTCACCTCGAACTATTGAGTCACACGAATAAATCTCTGGTTGCTGGTCCGAAAAATCCCCGAGCTATCAATACCAAATAACATCCAGTTAATAATTGGATTCCAATCCGTAACCATCAGTAAAATAATTAGGGTAAAAACACCATTTTACCCATTACTTAGTTTGGTCGAAGACTAAGGCCCAACCTACAATCCAAAAGTCTCAATTACCAAAACAATCATCGAAGGCCCAATCAGCTAGTACGCTAAGCCCTAGGGACTTAAGGAGTTTATATTGGGTGCAACACCCTAAAATTAGGGTTTCATTAACCCTTCGTATGCCCAACATAATCCTCTTACGCCCAGCGTACGAGGCCTCGGTCCCGCGATCAATCCCACTTAGTACGCTAAGCTCACAATGTGGTACGCCTCGCGTACTAAGTTCTACGCTAGTACGCTAAGTATACCTAATGGTACGCCCAACGCACTTACTCCAAGGACCAATGGACAATAATTAAATACAAAGGAACTAAGAAGGAACATACCCAAATCCATGTGTTACAATTCTCCCCTACTTGAATCAGACTTCGTCCCTCGAAATCTGCTTCCTCGAACAACTCCGGATAGTGCTCCCTATCTCATCTTCCAACTCCCAAGTCCACTCCAAACCCTTCTAGTGTTGCCATTGCACCTTTACCAACGCTAAAACCCCGTTCCTCAAGGTTTTTGTCTTTCGGTCCAGAATCCCCATCGGTCTTTCAATATACTTCGGGCGGTCATCCACCTAAATATCCTCTAATGGTACCACTGCGGAATCATCCACTAAGCACTTCCGCAGCTGAGAGACATGGAATGTGCTATGAATCTGACTGAGCTCATTTGCATGATCCAAGAGATAAGCAACCCAGCCCACCCGAGCCAAAAACTTGAAAGGACCAATATATATGGGGCCCAGCTTGCCCTATTTCCTAAACCGGATGACACTTTTCCAAGGTCACACCTTTAGGAGAAACCATATCTCCCACATGGAACTCTAAAGTTGATCCATTAAATACCTTAGGCTATTTTGATCCGTATAAATAGTACAAAGGACCCCATAGAGGTAATGCCACCAAATCTTGAGGACGAAACCACAAAACCCCAATTCTAAATCATGCGTCACATAATTCGCATCATGAGGCTTCAGCTGCCTAGAAGCATAAGTGATCACTCAATCCCTCTACATCAACAATATCCCCAATCATGTGATCGGTACATCACATTATACCATAAAATCCTCAACACCCTTCGGGATGGTCAAAATTGGTGCATCACACAACCGCTGTCTTAAGGTCTCAAAAGTTTCCTGCTGCTCAAGCCCCCAAAGAAATGTAACCGTCTTATTTGTCATTCGGGTCAAAGGAACAACTATCTTGGAGTAATATTGGATGAATCTCCGATAATAACTCGGCAAACCAATAAAACTTTGAATCTCTGATGGAGACCTCAGAACCTCCTACTGCATCACAACCTCGACCTTGACCACATCAACAAGAATACCATTCTGGTTGCCAAGGTGCACCAAAAACTATACCTCACACAACCAGAACTCAGACTTGGAAAACTTTGTGAATGTCTCTCCCTCATCAACGTATCATGCACTTCCCTTAAGTGCTTCTCGTGCTGCTCCTGGGTCTTGGAATAAACCAAGGTATCATCGATGAATACAATCACAACCGATCCAGCATCGGTCGTCATACGCGGTTCATGAGATCTATAAACACGGTTGGAGCATTGGTGAGCCCAAAATCCATCACCACGAACTCGTACTAACCATAATGAGTCCGAAAAGCTGTCTTCTGAATATCCTCATCCCTAACCATCATATGACGATAAACTGATTGCATATCAATCTTGGAAAACCAAGATGCACCTTGAAGCTGGTCAAAAAGATCATTAATCCTCAGGAGTGGATAACGATTCTTAACTGTTACCTTATTCAGCTCCCAGTAGTCAGTGCACATACGATGAGACTCCTCATTCTTCTTCATCAACAAGACCAATGCTCCCCATAGCAAACTTCTCAGTTGAATGAATCCCTTGTCTAACATCTCCTGCAACTGTGTAGACAACTTCTGCATCTCCGGAGGAGCCAACGATTATGGTCTTTGGCTATCGAAGCCGCAACAGGAACCAAATCAATCCTGAACTCAACCTGCCTCTCCGGAGGTACCCCGGGAAAATCCTCCAGAAACACATCTGGGTAATCCCACACAATTGACACATCATCCACAGTCACCTTACCCTTATCTCGGGTATCCATAACATAGGTGATATAAATAGAACAACCGTGGTGAAAATAGCATCTGGCCCTTGCTGCTGAACAAAAAATTAGCGCACACTGAGATCTCTACCCATGAACTACTAACTCTTCCCCACTTAGAGTCTGAAACCGAACTAACTATTGCTCACAAATGATCACTAACCCATTAGGGCTCAACCAATCCATACCCACAATAACCTTGTTCACACGCAAAGGAATGGGAACCAACTCGACCAAATATTGCTCGTTGAACAACTGAAGAGTACAACCCCGATGAAGCCAACAGAACTATCATTTGCAATCTCGACATCTAACAAAGAATCCATCTCCCCCGGAGCTCCAAAAAACCTCTTCCTAAGCACAAGTGATATAAAGGATTGGGTAGCCCCTGAATCAAACAATACCAAAGCAAAAATAACATTCACGAGGAACGATCCTAAATAAAAGACATAAATATGGACAACAATTCAATATAAATAAAGTGATAAGGAAAAGATACATACCCATCACCACATCTGGTGCTGCATGAGCCTCCTTGGTTGTAAACTGAAAGGCACTGCTCTTCACCACAGGTGCATCTACCCGGCCCTGACTACCATCAGTAATCTGAAGAGTTGTAGGAGCGGGTGCTGACACCGGTCCTGCTACAGCCAAACTCGGATAATGGACCTTCTTGTGGCCCTTCTGATTGAAATGAAAGAAAATCAAATCAGAGACCGGGATGATGGTGGTGGTAGCAGTACAATCCCTGTTAATATGACCAGTCCGGCCGCACTTGAAGCAGCCAGAACCACCCACCCTTCACGCCCCATCATGCGTCCTACTGAACTTGCCACAGTTTCCTTGGCCCTTTTGGTGCTTCCCTATCGCATTAACAACCTTGGACCTCTTTCCTTAACCCCCTGATATCTAAACCTCATTCTTCTTCCTCTTCCTATAGATCTCAAGATAAATCTCTTCCTCTCTATGCATTGCTATCATATCCTCCAACGTCTTACAGCAGGATCAGCTCACAAACT
This sequence comes from Lactuca saligna, assembly GCF_052625555.1. Lineage (NCBI taxonomy): Eukaryota > Viridiplantae > Streptophyta > Magnoliopsida > Asterales > Asteraceae > Lactuca > Lactuca saligna. The sequence continues at coordinate 118,222,883 of NC_136422.1, forward strand.
GCCAAATGTCATTCCTCAACATCTCATGATACCTAGCCTTCTTCATCTCCTCATCAGCGACATACTGTAGAACCAAAAGTTCCCTCTCTTGAAACATCAAGGTGATCTCAACCACCATCTCAGTATTCTGGAGAAGATCCTGAAACTCTTGTGCCAACTGTTGCACCTCAATCACTGGTGCAAACTCAGCCCTAAACCTAGTTACATAATCATCCCATGTCATTGAATCAACAACCTCATCACCCATTAATCTCGTGCCCTATCCTCAAAAGATAGGAGGCAAGTCAGACCGTTGCCCCCTTGGGGAAACTACTGGTGTGGAAGGCATTAGCAACATCTGTTAACCACCTCCTGCTCGCTATTGGGTCCTCTATCCCGTGATAGTCTAGATTTGCACATGCCCGGAACTCCCTAAACGTCAATGAATGCACCCCCACCAAGGCCACCATATCAGAGCGAAAGGAACTCAACCAGCCATCGAAAATCTCCAGAATACCCTCCTTGATAGTGCCAAAGATCACAAGATGCTGCACAAGAATGCAATGCGTAATCTTAGATGAGTTGAACAACATAGTTTGATCATCTAGTTGCTCGGGTCCAGAACCTGAGCCCGAGCCGTCTCCATTACTAGAATTACCAATAGGTCTGCCTAGCAATGTCACCATACAGAAAATAGACCATATAAACCATCAAAATATGCATCAGAATACATCGAGGTATCATAATCTCTACAAGCTTCTTATTTTCATCGTAGCCCTCCTTGATTCGAGTATGAATCCTCTGCTTCCAGTAGCACATGCCCATACTACCTTCCACACTTATTCGTAATTTCCTCAAGGATTACCTTGAATTCGCCAAGCCACCTATATCCATAGAAATAACCCTCAACAGAAAAAGGCTCCCATCACTAGATCTCATTCTAGGCTTTCCTAGGGTAAACTCCACATCACTCTCCGCCATCAGCTGTAGAAGGAACTTCCCTTAAATTCCTCTCACTAGCTCACGAACAAAATTACATCTACTAAAACCAGATAATTATTCAAATGAAAGGTGTCACACTATAATGGTTGGACTCACAGAAGAGCTACACAATAAAGTTAAAAGCTAACCTTGTCAAATTATTTAGTTCCCATAACATGTAAATTAGCATATTCGCTTACTAGTTAGCTGAAGCTAGTGAGAACTCCTAAAAAGCACAAAGCAAGCAGCATTTGAGAATCAAGTAATCAGAATCAAGCATCACCTAAGCAAGCCATCATATCACTGACTGATCAAATTCTAACATGCAAGTCTTCAAGATCATACAATAGACATACAAAGGCATATCTCCTAGCATTCTATCATGCCAAAACTAAGCAAATCATTAAACCTAACTAGCATGTAATTCACAGATTTACAGATCATATCATATCAGATAACATGTATAGGTATTTTGGGAAAACTTACTTGAGCTCGGCTGATTGCATGCACCACACCCTTTCTTATCTTAGAAAACTCTTTTCTTAAAAATACATTTCTTTTTGAAAAACTTTACCAAATCCTCAGTTTGAATTCAGACACATCTGAGAGTATGTTTGAATCCCTCAAACCAAGGCTCTAATACCAACTTGAAACGTCCTAAAACTAAGACCCAAAAATTTCATTTTCAGATTAATAAAACCATTATCACAAAGCATCATCATATAAGTCTAGATATACAAATGTATCAATCATCAGATCACATCAGAGTAAATCTAGAAAATGTGGAATGAGGTGGTGTGTGCTCTGCAATCATCATGAATTCTTCCCTTTGGAATTGGAAGTACTTAAAGCATAAACTGAAGACTATAAGCACAAAGCTTAGTGAGATCCCTAAAATACCACATACCGTACATAATAAACACATAAGGGGCCCCTCTTGAAGAGTGTAATGGGCCCTACCCACACTCGCATAATGAGCCCCACCTAAAGTGTATAACGGGCCCCGCCCAAACTCGCATAACGGGTCCCACCCAAAGGAGTATAACGGGCCACGCCCAAACTTGCATAACGGGCCCACCTACATAGAAATCATATAAGCATAATTGATCATTGCATACAGAATAACCATTGAACCCCATTCCACAAGCATAGAAGCACATATACATACAAGAGTCACACAGACATCTAGTATCCTAGCATAACATATCATGGGCTGACATTGGTGCCTTCGACCCAATAAACACAATGTGGAAACTCACCTCAAACTACTGAATCATATGAATAAATCTCTGGCTGCTAGTCTAACAAATCCCTGAGCTATCCATACCAAATAACATTCAATTAATAATTGGATTCCAATCCATAACCATCAGTACAGAAATTATGGTAAAAAGACCATTTTACCCCTTACTTAGTTTGGTTCAAGACAAAGGCCCAAACTAAAATCCAAAAGGCCCAATTACCAAAAACATTAATTATGGCCCAATCATGCCTAATTTTTCAAATTGGGCCCAAATCCATTTCATGGCCCTTAATCCAAGGTCCAAAATATTCCTAGCCTAAAACAATTGAATTCTGATGGCCCAATAAGGCCTTAATCATCTAAGCCCAAAATATGGTCCAAATCGAACACCCAAGATTCTAAGGCCCAACCTGCTGAGTACGCGGGGCGTACCCAGCTCGTACACGCAACATACTCGTCTTAGGGCTTGTATGCTAAGTGTACCTGCTTGTACACCTAACATACTCCCTCATTCAGCAAACTTTAATTTTTAGCTCTTACTCCATTAAGACTTTGCTCAAAAACTTAGATCTGACTTCCTTGAGATGGTTTATCACATAACGTTGCTAACTTTACGTGCATGCATGGCTTAATGAAACTCTTAGATCTCAAAAGGATATATGACTTAATACATGCATGAGACCATAAACCCCATAAAGTTTGCACATTTAAGCATAATGAACCCTCCAAACATCCATATCTACATGATTTAGTGTTAGGGTCAGGATCCTTAAAACATTTAGGATCCTCAAAACTCATCAAATATGCAGGATCCTCAACTATCTTAGGATCCCGATTATTACTATTATTATTACTTACTAACATTTTATAACGGTTGTATTTCATTCTTAATTAACACATGTGCAGAAATAGTCAAAAGAAGACTTATTCTCAATAGCGTTTTGTCTTTACTATGCTAAAGACCCGGAATACCAAGTCAATCAATGTTCATAAAGCTGGTTATAGAGGATCCCAGGAATATCGGACATCTTGTTAGCTAGTTTAGACTATAAATTGACACATGTATATTGCACACAACACACTACTGCCTCTTAGATTAATGTACGAACTTTTTCACTTGATCTTATTGAAATACTCTTTGTAATCGTCATTAATAAAATCATCAAGGCAGGTGATCGTTTTCACCTCCAAAGGTTTTGTGTCGGAGATCCTAGCAAGGATCAAGGGCTTTCCTTGTAGACAATCGTGTCATTCTCTTTACCCTTTTCTATTGAACAATTCGAACATCACAACCTCTCATTCAATTTGGTTGATCTATACTTATGTAATCTTTTACCAAAACAATTTGGCTCCTACCTTGGGGCTATGGTGTTCAAAATCCATGAATGATCATGTCTACACAACCGATCCTTTCTTCATCCTCCGCTCCTTCCATTACAACCAAAAACCTACCACATCCTCCAAGTGGACCACCCAGTCAGAGGAAAGCGCCTAATACTTAACACCCCTCCGGGCACTAACTAAGGAAGTTTGGGATCTTCAGGACTCCAGGATCTGACTGCTCTGGTCACTATTGTTGAACTCTTCGCTATGATGAGGAAAACGACGCAACAGATGACTCAACAACAAGACGACAATAGAACTCTACTTAGATAAGTGGAGAGGATGAAGGCAGAATTTTAGAAATCCTAGGAAACGATGTACACAGTTGTACAACCAAGGATCTTGAACTTTGACAATGCAGGATTCCCAGGAGATCAACAGGGGAACACAACTCCTGCTATTGATGCATCACCTTGGGGGATGACTATGAACAATCGAGCTTCTATGATTAACGATCACGATGAGCCTTTCAATACTCCTAGAAACCTTGATTCTAGTAACTTCTTAAACAAAAATACTATCAATATTAACTCTATGAATGTTGATGCGTGAATAAGTCTAAACATGGATAGGGAACCTCAACAGGTTAGACAAATGATCTCAATCATACCTGAGGTAGTTTAACCCATACCAGACGTATCTCCAACAAGTCACATGATCTTGAGATTTTCTCCTACGATAGCCAAAACCGAAGTTCCTAAGCGCTTCCAGACTCTTATCATGAAGCCTTACAATGGGACTACGTATCCTCAAGAGCACGTAGCACAATACCGAGAAAGGATGGAGATCATTCCCATCCCAATGCACTTGAAAGAAGCTTGGTATGCAATGGCTTTGCTTCTACCCTCAGGGGATCAGATCTTAAATGGATGCTAAATGTTCCTCCATATTCTACAAATTTATTTGCACACTTAGTCAATATTTAATAACTAGTTTTCTTGTAGCCGAACCTTCAAGAAGATCACTAGTGATCTCTATCGGGTGGTTTAGGATGCTAAGGAAAAACTTAGGGATTTTGTTAACAGGTTTGGTAGGGAAGCTCTGAGCATCCCCAACATTGATATGGTGACTATTGTCAAGGCTTCAAGATGGGTCTAAGAAAGGATTCACCCTTCTATTAAGATCTCGTGATGACTCCATGCAAGAGATTGGACGAAGTTAGGTGCTGAGCATTAAGGTTCATAAGGCTTAAAGAGGATAAAGAAGTCTATAAGAGGAGCAACCCTTCAAGTCAATACGATAATCCCAATAGGTTGGCCGAATCCTCAACTCTAAGATCCTACAAATCGAAGCCCTATTCCAAACCGATCATCAAGGGTTAATGTCCTCGAAGATGAAGGAGAGGAAGGGGAACCCCCTAAGATCACTGAATATTGTTTTTCTGTGGATGTTTTAGGTTTAATACATGCTATGCAGGATCTCAGAGATAAAAAAAAGTGGCCAAAGAAGGATAACAAATCTACCAGTTGGAAAGACAAGTCCAAATGGTGTACTTAACATGAAGATTTCGGTCACATGATAGAGGATTCCATATCCCTAAGAAAGGAGATCAACTACCTCCTTAGGAAAGGGCATCTTAAAGAGATCCTCGGAAGAAAGAAGAAAGTCCAAGGAAAACAACTAGGATGGCCACAAGATCCTAGAGAAACGATGATCTCCACCCTTAAACACCAAGATAATTAACATAATCTCATGTGGATCTAACATTTGCGGTACTTCTTATTCTCATGCTAAAAAAGATGCCAATGCCTCTAAAACAGAAAGGGAGGATAGGACATGGAAGAATACCTCGGTTAGCAATGAAAAGGAAATCACGTTTGATGAGACAGACAGGGAAGGGATCATGATCTTCACCATGACGGACTCGTGATAACACTGTACATTGCCAACAACCCATCCGAAGGATCATTATTGATGGAGGATCCTCGGTCAACATCGTACTCTTGGACGCACCGAAGAGGATGAACATCCCGGAATCGGAGATAATCAAAAGATCCTCAATCCTCATATGATTTAGTGGAGAAACGAAACACACCATTGGTGAGATAGAGCTACCAATATACATAGAGGGGGTAAACTCTATACAAAATTTATATGTTATTGACACCTTATCTTTTTATAATGTGATATTAGGTAGACCGTGGATCTACGAGATGAAAGCGGTTCCATCAACATATCATCAATGTGTATCCCACCCCCGAACCAGATGGTAGAAACATCTAGGGGCTCGTGTGACTAACAATTGAATTATCATGACAATGAATATGCATGAAACATAACACATTCATCACCAACATTACATATAACAACCAACATTATTCACATCAAGTACATTGTTATAAATTACATAAATTTAAAGTATTAATAGTACGATGAGTGATGTTACATAAAATAAGTCCATACACACTTGAAAATCTTCCTGCTTAACGATTACCTGAGAATACAAGTTATTTTGAAAACGGTCAACATATATAATGTTGGTGAGTTCATAAGTATGTTTAAATAAAAATCTTTGTATCTTTTGTAAAACCCAGAAAATCCGATATTGTCTGTAGAATGTCCGAAAATGATGTGAAAATCAAGTATAAATGCATGTGTGAATTTCATAGCAGTAACATATATGATTGCAGTTTAAATTTTTTTGTATTGTAAGTAAGTGATAATTGAATAATAGTATTTTCCTAGAAAATCCGATATTTCCTGATTTATAATAATGTTGAGGTTCTTGTATAATTAATTAAGTTGTTTTGTATTGACACAATCGAAGGGTTAATCTTCGATATGTTAATTTGGTAGTGGATCTCTATATGAGCCATTATAACCATGCATGATGATGACTATGTTGCCCGTCTTGGCATTTTTCCAAATGTCGGTTTTTGCTCAAGGTTTTGTCGCCCTAGACTAGCCTAGTCTGGCTGTATCGAACAACTAAGGCGTGGGGGGTCACCCCATATAAATCTATACACAAACTCCCGCTCTCCCTCTAGGAAACTCTGGTTATAACTATAGGCTACGACTGTACACTCAAAGGTGCTAACCGACATGTCTCTCTAGATTCTCAACTTTTCATGTTTGTTATTTTTTCACCATGTTTAATGTTTACGTGTACGTTGTAGATTTTCAAATCCAAAGGTATGTATATAAGTATATGAAGTTCAAGAATTATGTAAAGGTATAGTTACGACCTGCTGAGCATGTTGTTTTCAGTCCAAGCCCAATTAGCATGTAAATTGGCCACAAAGATCCAATGACATGTAAGAGGGTAATTTAGACCCAATAGGCATGTAAATAGACCACCAAGGCCCAACAAACATGTAACCTATAGCTCAAGCCCAAATTAACATGTAAGTGGGTCGCAAGGCCCAATAAACATGTCATGGAAAATATTAGGCTCAATATACACTTGAATGAGCCCTTAAGGGCCATTAGCCATGTAATGTGAATATTAAGCCCAATAAAATTGTTATCGATGTATTTTGTCCATTCGTTATTGTTTCGTTGTTTGTTTTAGATCGGGGTTTACCAAATTGATTATAAAAAGTCCTCTTTTTTTAAAAGTGACGTTATTGACTAATAATCCTCAAATTTTCAATTAAGGCCCAAAGTTTTGTAAAAATAACACTTTAGTCCATAATTTATAAAAATTTGTAATTTCGCCCCAAATGTTTATAAATTTACGGATCTAGTCCAGAAATTTATATATTGACATTTATGGCCCAGTTTTGGAGAAAATTACATTTTTAACCCCTTGTTTGTAAAAATGACGCTTTCAGCCTAATTTTTGTAAAAGTTACATTTTTGGTCCAATTTAGAAATAAATGTTATTTTTACCCCTAAATTTGGTTTAATTACATTAATTACTCAAACTTTGGTCTAATAACATTTTTAATACCAAAACTTCCATTTTTTTCGCAAATTTGGGCCCAAAACCGTGAGGCCCAAATATAAAGCCCAATAAACTAAATTTTACATTTTTGGCCCTTTGGAAAGCATGTTTATCATAAAAATCCCTTTTTATACAAGTAGGACCTGTTTGGTTCTTTAAAAACCATAAATGTCACTTTTTGCCCTTATCTTTTGTTTTCTTGACAATTTTGACCCTTAACATGGTTCTTGCTTTAAATTTTTATATCTTAAACATATAAACACTTTTAACTTAATAATATGATGTATAAGGTGTCTTAGTTCATGGTTTTTTACTCAATGTTACTTAAGATGTCGAGATATGTTAAGATCTAACATATTTTACAAAATAGACTAAGAAATTACACAAGACATGCATATAACACATAGATCTACACATTTTACTTGTATTCTCCCCCAAAAATCATATGAAAACAGAAAACAAGGGGGTATGAACTCACCTTTTCTTTGATGTTTCAGTTTTCAAGAAGAAATAGAAGACTTTGATGTGATTTTTGGCTCTAGCAAGCTCCTTGGGTAGATTTCGAGGTTAAGAAGTTTCCAAGAGTGTGATCATGGAATAAAGCTATGTAAGAAGGAGTTTTTCAAGTTAAAATGAATGGAGATGGTTGTGTTTGATAACAACTTACCAATGATTTAAAATACTTTATGAAGATCCTTAAAACTCAAGCAAAATTTTGAGATCCTTGGAGGAAAGAGGATGATCTTTAAGAGTGTTTGGAGAGGATTTGAAAGAGTGTATTTGTGGTTTGCCTCTCGGCTGTGAGTAGAAGAAGAGGGGGTAAGAAGAGAAGATGTGATGGATACTTAGGAGTATGAGCTTTGTATTTGATTAATGGGTAATTAGCTTGGAGAACCACCATGTAATTGTGATGTGTCAATGCATGGTAATTCTCTTATTTCCCCCTTTTTTTATATGTATATGCATGTACACATCTAGTGGGCCGAGAAAGGGAAAGAATGGAGGGGCTTTGGCCTCTTTTTGATTTGGTTTGAGTTTATGAGGACCATAGAAAGAGGATTTTGGCCCATTGATCCTTTAGGCATGTTCACGGCCCATTTTGAAAGAAGAAAGGGTGTTTATGGCCCATTAGCGCAAATTAATTCATTAATGGCCCAATAAGGCCCATTAATGATAAACCAATTTATTTTGGACCCAAAATGGCCCAAAATGCTAAGTTTCATGGAAGTGGGTCCAGTTAGCACCCATTTAAGGGTCCTAAGCCCAAAATAGTTAAATTGGAAGCTCATTGGTCCATTAGGCCTAATAAGGAAATCTTAGTCCAATATGGACTTAAACCGGGATTCTTAGGGTTTTCAGACTCTTTGTTGAACATGAGAGGTGAATTTAAATGAGTACTGAGTGATATTGACTTAGAGTATATGTTTTACAATAGTTGAATGATTACACGAGAATAAAATTTCCTAGCAAAAATGCTAGTTGTGACATCATCCCCCCGTTAGAGGGAATTTTGTCCGTAAATTCCTTTAAAAACTAGGTTTGTGAAGGAAGGAATAAGTGCATGTACTTTTGCTTTATTTGGTCTTCACATTTCCACCTGAATTCTGGTCCCCATTTAGCGTTCCATCGAACCTTCACAATTGGAATGTGACATTGCTTTGTATGCTTCACTTCCCTATCCAAAATCTCGACTGGTTCTTAGACGAACAGGAGATTCTCGTTTATTTCAATCTCTTCGATCGGAACGAAAAGGGTTTGATCTGATAAACACTTTTTCAGATTCGAGACATGAAACATTGGGTGTACGTTGCTGAGTTCGGCAGCTAGTTGCAGCTTGTAAGCCACTGGACCTATTCAGGAAAGAATCTCGAACCGTCTAATGTATCACGATTTAGTTTTCCTCGTTTCCCAAAGCGAATCATTCCCTTCCAAGGAGAGACCTGTAACAACATGCGATCCCCGACTTGAAAATTTAATGGATTTCGCCGCTTGTCAGCATAACTCTTCTGTCGGTCTTGGGATGCTTGAAGTTGAGCTTTGATTTGGACTATCTTTTCAGCTGTTTCACAGATGATTTCGGGTCCAGTAAGAGCACTGGCTAGGGATCATACTAAAATCGTCATAGGGGGACATCCTACCCCAGAGAATTCAATGCAACCAACAACGAAGCAAAATATGAAGCACTCATCATGGGACTACAATTGGCTAAGGATCTTCAAATCAAGGATCTTCAGGTATTTGTTAATTCTTTATTATTAACCAATCACTTCATGGATCTTATCAGTAAAAGGTGAAAGATTAGCATTATACCTCGAGATCCTCAAAAAACCAGCCTTTGATTTTGAAAACTTTAACCTAACCCAAGTTCCTAGGGAAGAAAACACAGAAGAAGATACATTATCCAACTTAGGATACTCCCTAAGGATCCCACCAGAAATGAAGATCCCTATAACCCACATAATAAATCCAGCTATAGAAGCCCTTTTCGGCAAAATTGATGACCCTGAACAACCAATAAGTGTAGCAGGCATCGGAGATTCTAACCCACATAGCCTTCCCCAAAAGGATCCCGATGAACAGGATCCTCCAAGAAGTCCACGATCATGGTTCCAACCCATTATGGAGTATCTCCAAAATGGTATGATCCTAATAGATTAAAAAAGCGAAAGATCATTTAGAACAAGAGTCTCAAGATTCGCAATAATCCAAGGTAAATTCTATAAAAAAATCTATGGCAAGTCCATATCTTAGATGCTTGGAAGATCCTGAAGCTGCAGAAGTCTTGGAGGACATATATGAAGGAAACTGTGACAATCGCACTGGAGGCAGATCCTTATGCTCCAAGGTATTGAGAACAGGATACTATTGGCCAACCTTGAAGAGAGATTCTTTTCTACATGGTCAAAAATGTGATGCTTCCCAAAGACATAGCAACATCAAACGTCAACCGACGGAACATCTACATCCTATTATCTCTCCATGGCCATTCATAAAATAGGGAATGGATATCGTAGGAAAATTGACAATAGCTCAAGGAGGAAAAGTCTTCATGTTGGTGATGACTGATTACTTCTCGAAGTTGATCGAAGTGGAAGCCTTCGTTCAAGTTAGAGACAAAGAGGTAGTCTCATTTATTAAACGTAATATCTTGACAAGGTTCAGGATCCCATCTGAAATCATAAGGGACAATGGATCCCAATTCAAAAGAAAGAGGACAAGAGACTTTTGTATGAATTGGGGAATCAGAATGATAATGTACACTCATGTTCATCCCAAGCTAATGGTCAATCAGAATCTAGCAACATGATCATAATAAACAACTTGAAGAAAAGGCTAAATGAAAAGAAAGGAAGATAGGCAGAAGAGTTTCCGTTCGTCCTATGGGTAGATAGGACTACTTCTAAAGTAGCCACAAGTCAGACCCCGTTTTCCTTGGTATTAGGGATAGAAGCAATGATCCCTACCGAAGTAGTGATCCTGACAACAAGATACTTGCTCCAAAATCAAGAAAACAATAACATGATCCTGGCCCACAATCTCAACACTATTGATGAACTCAGAGATCTTGCCAATATATGCATTGCTACCCATCAATAAAGGATCATCAAGGCTTACAACAAGAACATAAAAATCAGAAGATTCCAAATAGGAGACTTGGTATTAAGGAAAACATTCCAAAACACCAAGGATCCAAGTACAAGTAAATTAGCTCCTAAGTGGGAAGACCATATCTCATAGATGTTGAAACAGGAAAAGGAGCATATTTGCTAGAAACACTCGAAGGAGACATTATTCCAAGATCCTGGAATGCTATACATCTCAATGCATACTATATGTAAACAAGATCGATTGATATTCAGTAAAACCAAGGTGCACATGTTCTTTACCTTAAACGTTTCATTGTTACCTATTTTATCCTCGAATACATTACTAACTTAAGCATTAGAGGGGCGTTAGCTAGACTAACGCCCACTCTTAGCTAACGTTTGTTATGCAGAACAACATACAACTAACGATCTCCATAAGCAATAATCCTGAAACTTAAGGATCTTCAAGGTTAAAGATCCTGAAACATAAGGATCTTGACACATGAAGATCTCAGCATCTTAACACTTAAACAACTCCATTATACCATTGGTATGATCTTTAAACTATCATATACATAAGCTAGAGACTGATAATCTCTCCTATGCTTAAGGGTACTTAATCCCCTATAAGGTTTGAAGAGCTAATTACCTCTTTCACACAATTTAAGGTTTATAATCCTCGCTTGAACGCACAATATCTAACTATGGGATATGAATAAGGGGATCATTTCACGATGCAGTGACTTGGGAAGCCTCTTATCTTTGAAAATAAGTTAAAATCCTTAAGGTTTATAACATTTTCATGTTATCTGAAATTGGGATCTTACCCCAGAAATTACATAAGTTTTATAACATCTTCATGTTATCACACGTTGGGATTTTTCCCCACAAAATACACATGAATCAAAATATTTTCATGATATCATAAGTAAGGATCTTTCCCATGAAATATGTCACAAGTTGGGATCCTCCCCAGTACATAACATTAAAATGTTACCAATTGAACTTATGATGCTACCCAAGAACTTTGTTAAGGTTTGTAACCTAAACAGGATTTCCTAAAAAGGGAATTCCCCTGTATGACCTAATGATTAAGGATCCTCATCATCAAGGATCCTCATCATTAAGGCTCCTCATCATTGCAGATCCTCATTGTTAAGGATCCTCATCATTAAGGATCCCCATCCTTAAGGATCATCATCATTAAGGATCCTCATCGGTATGGATCCTTATAAGTAAGAACCTAATCATTAGCACTATCCTACTACATTCCAGGATCCTGAATGCTAAAGATCTCCCGCCAACTTAATCTTAGCCTCCAGGATAGCCATCGTAGCACTTGCCTTCGCATTGACAATAACCTCCTCAAGCTCCGTAGAATACTCATCCTCATTTTCAGCATTCTGTTGCTCAACAACTCCACCCTCCGGTGAAGATCCTCATTGGTGGTCCTCTAGATTTTCTCCTGCTTTTTTATAGCAAGCTCAACTTTCTCTGTACGGATCCTGAGACTGTTGTTGAACTGAGAAACATGAGTGGAGACCTCAAAGAAATGCAAACATTAGCAAAAGGAGAAACATGTATGCTAAACTAACATAAATAATTCTTATACACATGAAACTTACAGCTTGGGCAAATGAGGTCAAGTTCCTAAGAGCATCCTTGATGTTGAGGTTCTCTAGGTTGGAATCTATGGCCTCAAAGGTCTTCCTCTTTCGGGATCCTGGATTCTTCAGAACCATGTCAAGCTGGGATTTCTTTGAAGAAGGCAGAGCAGAGGGCTTCTCCTTCATGATCCTGACCAAGCCACTTGTCATGTCATCCTTAATATCAGAAAAAGCAAAGCGAGCAATCGAGCAGACGATCCTGGAACCTGTATAAGAAACAAGAATCCTGATAAGATCGAAGATCCTAAGACAACAATTCAAATCAAAAAGAAAAAAAAAGATATACCTATGACCATAGAAGTTGTGTTGGATGATCCTTCTTGGAGACTGGATTGATCAAGTCTAAGAGATCTATCTGCCTTCGGGAGAGAAAGAAAATTAACAATCTTATCCTATGTGTCCTTAGCAGTAGCAACGTGCTCCTCGAGCTTGAAACCTATAACAGAAAAAACAAAAAAAGAATAAGATTTCAAGATTACAAGGAAAAGTATTGAAACCCTACCCTTCTTAACCAAATCTTTGCGTAAGAGATCTCCGCGAGAATGGAGTCATGCCTAACAAAGAAGTATCTTCCCTTCCAAGCCCCATCATTGTGTTTTGTTTTAAACACAAGAGGAGGCTTGCTACTCTTGACCTTGACCAGGAAGCAAGAATTGCGAAAAGTTGAAAGATCATATACATGGGCCAATTCAGCCAGATCCTTGTCAAGATCCTGTGTCTGATTTAGACACTCAACCTAGTAGAGGATCCTTCAACTGATAGGCATCACTTGGACGAAAGAAAGTTTTGTGATCCCGAAAAACTCCGAGACCACTCCGAAAAAGGGGAATTTAAAGCCTAAAATAGAGAAGGGGTATTCCGGAAAGCACACCTAAGATGGGGAGATGAAGTTTGGTTGGATCAAAGGGTCATAAGGCCTCAATACTGATTCAGAAGGGAATGCATCACTAGCCTTTAATGCTTTGATATCACCATCATCGAAAGAGAAAGTCTCATTATAAGACAAGTTTCCTTGATAGATGAAATCGTCCTCAAGAAGATCAAGGATCTTCTTGGAAGAAACAGTCATCTTTTTACCCATTATCAAAAGTTTGGTAAAAAGGAGATGAGGCAGAGAGGATGTTAATTTTATCAAAATCACCAATCGCACAAGGAAAGAAAAGAAAATCAAGATGATTAAAGAATTGGGGAACTGGTTACCTCTTTTTATACTAAGGATTTGAGGTTGATTTGACCATTGACAACTAGTTATCCGGTCAAGGGTTAATTTTGAGAATTACTTTTCTCTCTCCTTTTACCTCTTTAATATAAGTTATCCCTTTAATATTCTCGAAATTAACTCCTATATTTTCAGGAATAACTTGGGGGCAATTGTTAGGACCAGGATCCTAAAAACATTCACGATCCTTAAACCTCATAAAATATTCAGGATCCTCAACTATCTCAGGATCCCGACTATTATCGTTATTTTTACTTACTAGCATTTATAACGGTTGTATTTCGTTCTTAATTAACATATGTGCAGAAATAGTCAAAAATCAATAGAGTTCTGTCTCAACTATGCTAAACACCCGGAATACCAAGTCAATCAACATTCACAAAGCTGGTCATAGAGGATCCCGAGAATATCAGACATCTTGTTAGCTAGTTTAGACTACAAACTGACACATGTATCTCGCACATGACACACTACCGCCTCTTAGCTTACTTTAGGAACTTTTTCACTTGTTCTTACTAAAATACTCTTTGTAATTGGCATTTTATATTAATAAAATCATCAAGGTAGGTGATCATTATCACCTCCCAAGGTTTTGTGTCGGAGATCCTAGGAAGGAGCAAGGCTTTCCTTGTAAACAATCGTGTCATTCTATTTACCTTTTTCTAATACATAATTCAAACATCACAACCTCTCATTCAATTTGGTTGATTTATACTTGTTTGATTTTGACCAACACATTTAACTTCTAAAACAGCCTTAACCCATCAAGACTAACCAAAAGGGGACAAAGACGTATAAAACCACAACAAGAAGAGATCTAAGTAAGGAGAAGACAAGGTATGAACCTCATACCTTAAAAGACTTGGAAAAAGAGTGATAATTCTGGATTTCTAAGCTTCACACTAAGCAATACACCTTAAATCTTCTTCAATCCCTTCAAAATGAGCAAAATAAGCACCAATTTCTTCTCAAGAGCTCAAAGACACAACAATGGAGGCTAAGGGTTGAAATTTAAGGTTTAGGAGGTATGGAGGCTGGTAAAAAGGCGAACCCTAGGGACTTAAGTAGTTTATATAGGATGAAACACCCTAAAATTAAGGTTTCATTAATCCCTCGTACGCCCAACGCAATCCTCGTACATCCAACGTGCAAGGCCTCGACCCCGCGATCAATCCCACTTAGTACGGTAAGCATACCATGTGTTACGCACCACGTACTAGCTTCTCAGCTAGTACGCTAAGTGTACCCAATGGTACAACCCGCGTACTAACTCTAAGGATCAACATGCAATAATTAAATACAAAGGGGCTAAGAGGAACATACCCAAATCCAAGTGTTACATGCAATATGTGTAATTTGGTAATTGTTAGTTTATGAAAGTACAATGCTATAATGGTATTTTGTAGTTTGGCGATTATTAGTTATATTACAATGCTATATTTTGTACTTTTCTTGTATGTGGAATGTATATTTTGTATACAAAATGTAATAATGTTGGTTTAACTTATAAGACTATGTTGTTTTCTTTGTAGTTGGACATGCTTCAAACAATGTTAAAAGATCCGACATGTAGTGTCACACTTGATTATTGGTTTTGTTCATTATCACAATGAAATGAAATATGAGGAAATGAGGAGAGCGATGATGACGAGTAGCGAATTGTAGGATTTTTATAACATTTTGTTTGTGTAAGTATTTTAGACTAGTATTTTGAATATTTTGCATTATGTTAAATTGTACGAGTATTTTGAATGGATGTTAGATTAATATTTTGGAACGGAAGAATGTATGATTAGATTAATTAATATCACAACAGTTTTTATACTTTTTATACAATTTTTTAATTTTAATATGAAATACGAAAAAAAAAATCAATAATGACAACGCCTTTAGTGGTGACTAATGATTATTAGCGGCGACAACACTTTAAAGGCAATGTCCGCTTAGTAGTGGCGACGGACCTCTAGCGGGCGACATTTGAAGTATTAGTAACAAAGAATTAGCGGCAAACTTTTAACGACGACACGTCGCTGCTAAAAGTATTAGCGGTGCCAAAGACCACTTTTAACGATGACATCTGTTGCCGATAATACTCTAATTTCTTATAGGGAATAAAGAGACTTCAAAATTATCCTTCAAAGAGTATGTAATTTTTGAATATATTATGTTAAACAATTTCAAAAGTTTAATTTGCAAGTTTGCTTTTTATTCTGAATTTGTCTGATATTAATATAATTTTAATAATAATTTTAAATATAGTAATAAATTAAGTTTCTTCAACTCCCTTCTCCTAGTTTAATTTACAACCACATTAGTGAATACTATTTTGATTTCATTGGCTTCTTTTTTAAGTAGGGGTTTTATTTCCTGATATTTTTCCTTTGTTGGTTAATCCATAAATGGGATATGACTCATTATCCACCGTTTTGTTTCCCAGTAGCATAGCTCCACCACACCACCGACTTGGTCCATGGATAATCAATACTACTTTTTATTTGGCAAACACGTCGTCTTCTTCTTTTCCTACCGCTGCCACCATTGCCACCAGATGCTTCTCTTGCAGTTTATTCCCTCCCTTATCTCCTATCTCTCTCTATCGGGTTTACTTGCTCCACCGTGGTCACTGCCACCCCATAAACCCTAAAATGTTTCTTTTTTACCACCGTCTCTCCATTGCCTCCTCCAATGGACACCCTCCTGAGTTCCACAAGGGAACATCGGCAATAAGGATGATGACCCTCCCTATTGGTGTTTGGATTTTGGGTATATTGTCTCTTGCATCTATTTGATTTCTAGTTTCTCTTTGTTGTTGTTTGGATGACTCTTTCTTCTAGTACATTTGAATTTAAAAAAAGAATATATATATATATATATATATATATATATATATATATATATATATATATATATATATATATATATATATATATATATTTATAGAGAGAGAGAGAGAGAGAGAGAGATATGTCAATTAGTTCACAAAGAAAATCATCAATAGGATTGCAACATTATTCCAAAGTCATTAGTTGATGAGTTCCCTTCTTGAGATTGATGCTACATCTATATAAAACGTTCTTCTATCATTGACATTCGACAATTTCTAGATTTAAAGTCCTTCAATTCTAAATGGATTTGTATTTGTGTTCAAATTATGGCGTTGACTTTTACTTTCCCAATGGTATAATTTTAGGGAAGTGATTTGTACACAACAGTTTTTTTACCGTACACAACAATTTATGCATTATAGAGTTGTACAATACAACACTTTAAAGCACAAATTGTTGTGTAAGGAAAAAAAGTGTTGTGTACGAATCAGTTCCTTTTGGTATGGGGAGAAGATGAAGGCTGAGGAATAACATGATGTAAATTACACTTTTAGCCGTTTAATAATTGACTTACCAAAATGTTTGAAAGAATACACTTACATGTGAAGTTTATATGATTAAAACGACAGGCTGTTTTATGGGAGTTTCAAACTATGAGTCAACGGTTAGGGCTAGCATGTAGCTTTTTTATATATATTTCAAGTGTTGGTCTATAAAAGAAAATAAAAGGCTAGTTATCTTTTATCAATATTCCTGTCTCATTTTCTCTACACCTCCAGTATGGTATTGAAATATTCCCAGTATTCTACTCAAGTGTTGGAACAAGAATCCCTCAGAAAGATACTCCAATCATGCATTAGATATTTAAGACTCTCAGTTATCTTTTTATGCGGTATTTCATATTACTTCACAGTCCTATTTCTATCTCGTGATCGCCCCACCATTTCAGTTGCTGATTTGTATGTTTCTTCGCTAAACCAAACCTCCACTTCGTTGACTAACACCACCACAATCTCTATCGACCTCAAATTCCAGAATGAGAATTTAGGTGTAGGGATTTACTACGAAGATCCTCTAAATCTCACCATCACTTATATCCCACAAAACATAACCAATTTCATCACTATTCAAGGGTTTTATCAAGGCAACGGAAAGATTAATCATATCCAAGCCTCCACAGTTGTTCAAGACATATTCTCAAACGTTGAACAACATAGGAAACTGGGAGAGAAGCAAGTTTCATTGTTTGGTGCAGGGAAAGTCATTGATTTCATGGTAGATTTGGAGGCGAAAATAAAGTTTAAGTCGATTGAGAACAAAAAGTCAAATCTTATGGTCAGATCTGCTGTGGAGGTCAACGGTAACACTGGGACGTCTGTTCTAAAGACCATTGAAATGAAGTATGCTTCTGGATCGAATAACTGGGGAGCTGTGCAATGGCTACTATTCTTTCCTTTGTTTATTTCATTTGTGGTTACTACTTTCATCTCTGCTTTGATCCCTTTACTATTAGTGCTTGTTTTTGTATTTTAAAGTTTTAGTTCCTGTTTTTTATGGTTTGCATTTTTAACCCTTATATGATGAGTTTCCTTGTCTTCTTTGTATGATAATGTTTCCAACATAGTTTAGATCAAATACGAGTAATGATATTATCTAAATAAATTAAATCCTTTGCATATATGGATTCACTAGTCTTTGAGTTAATATTGGTTTATTGTCTTTTCCGAGAAAGTAACCTCCTCCGGTGCCGGGGAGTATGATGACGTCATTGAGGAAAAAAATGAAGGCATTTGTAGTTTAGTTCGCATTTAACATTTTTTAGAAAGTAAAAACCAACAGAAAATTGTATTTCAGAAAAACAATATTCAGTCTTTAAATTTTCATAAGATATATGTTAGATTAAAAAAAGATTTTTGGTCGTTCATTAATAATTTTTTTTTTTTTTTGAAATTTTAAATCCAAAAACTTTTATTTTTGCTAAATTTGCTCTTATTCTAAGTTTCATAATAGTGTTGATCCCGGTGGGAGGTAGGTGGGGATTAGTCTTCAAAAAAATTAATTTATATATATAAAAAATATTATTTATAAACATGTTTCATGTTATTATATTCCAACTAAAAAAAATATAACATATTTTTAATGTTTAATATTGAATAAATATAATATATTGATAATTTTTATATCCAATATAAAAATTTCTAATTCCACCACTGGTTGATCTCTTTGTTTCTTGGAATAACAGTGTAGCAGCTAAATGTCTAAACACTATCAAATGATCTTCTAAAAAAGTTAAACTTCTTAAAATGACGTTTTGTTTTTGGATTCTTGGAACACAATGTAAAAGTTACTATACCAAAATTTTAATTATCTTCTATTTTCACATCGGGTTTATAACTTTTTCTACGTCCATAATGATATTTTTTTATTATAATTTTCTTGTTTATTAACTAAAAAAAATCTATTTGTTATGTTTTTCAACGATCATCACATTACCTAATCATGTACAAGTGGATTGGTTCACGATTGTGATTTTTTTATAAAATAATCCAACATTATTTGTACTTTTGTACATATAATTAGCCATTGTCTCCTGGTATATAAGACACTTAAAATATGAATATCAATTCTATTACACGGAATATGATTTGCGAGCATAATTATCTTTTTGTCTTGTTCACGTTTATGTAACTTCATTTTTTTTGTATATATATATTTGATCATTTAACTTGTTAAATGTGTTCACATATTAACAGTGTTGTAAAAATATCAACTAGGTCCCGATTAATCTCTAGGCGCTAGTCGACCGATTAGAGGACGCCTAACAATTAATCCATGCATACACAATGAGTGAAAGAGTAGAACCCGATGAAATTTGAACACTTTCAACAAGTTATATCTTAATAGAAACTATTTGATGTATGGCTAGTGTTGTATTCATCATATTAACCTATTTTGCTATGATATTAGTGATATTTACGAAGTTTTATATGATATTAGTCATACTTAATTTTTGAAAATTTAATAAATTAGAAATTAATGGTTTCCGATTAATCTGCCAATTAATCTCTGCCTATCCGATTAATCCCTTAACCCTAATCTACTGACTAACTAACGTCAAACGATTTTTACAACACTGCATATTACCATTGTCATCAGTTATAGTAAGTAACAATATTAATATTTGAATATATTTAACAAGTTAAATATTTAAATGTATAGTAAAAAAAGAAAATTGTTTAAATGTAATACTTTTATTTATAATTTCTTACAACATTTTTATGATATATTTTTCATACAAGTTTTTCTAATATAATGTTTTAAATCTTTGTTTATAATTTTTTTTTTTAACTTTTTTATTCTTTTATGTAATTTTAATACAAGTGCTTTTAAACTAACTATTTTATAAATATTTAAAATTTTTCTTACAATTATTTAACTTGTTTTGTTTACATTTTCATATATTTTTTTGTAACTTTCATACATGTATTTCTGAACTTTTTTTTTATAATATTTTTAAAGTGTTTCACAAATTTTGTATGATAGTTTAACATTTTTTTATAACATTTTAAAATACTTTCGTTAAATATGAGTTTAAAATTTTGTATTACATAAGTTAAAAGTTTATAAACTTCTAATTAAAAAGTATTAAAAGGTTGGAATAATTTTATTACATTTACATTATATAGATTTTTTTTTGTTTTTTTATTTGCTAAGTAATATATTTTTTTAAAAGAACCTCCATAGTTATTGTTACATATTTAATTTATTTAATTTTATTGTTAGACAATATTTACTTTAAAAATATTGTATATGTCTAAAAACAAAATAAATAAATGATAAGAGGCCATATAAAATATTTTACAAAGCAAAAACATATTTATTAATTGAAAAGTAAGTTTAAAATTCAACAATATTCAATTAATATTTAGGAAATTATAAAAATTTTAAAAATAGCGCTTGAATTAAATAACCCAAACAAATATGAAAAATAAAATCGTTATTAGAAGTGGGGAAAACAATTTACCTAAGTAATCAACCTTTTTTTTTCACATTTAGACAACTTTCATTTTTCATACACATTTAACTATTTAACTTGTTAATTTGCTCACATATTACCATTATCACCTGTTATATACGGTGACATTGATAATATGCAAACATATATAACAAGTTAAATAGTCAAATATGTAAAAACATAAAGAAATTAACTAAATGTGAACAAAGATATAAAAATGATTACCCTGATAAGTCATTTTCTCTTTATTCTATTAATAAATGAATCCTACAATGCCAAATGGCTCAATTTTACACTAGAATTTTGCAACGCCAAATGGCTCAATTTTACACCAGAATTTTGCAACATGACATCTTTGCTTTAATTATGTATTCTACTTTCCCCCTACTACGTTGATTCATATCAATCTCTTCCATAAAATCAGGATTACCTTTTTCGAATTTATATTACCATTTCCCATATCCATAAATCTAGCAAACAACTACTATAGATCCATAAATCTCACCAAACCCATTAATCGTTCTATTATCCAACGTTTTCAAATCAAAATCTGGTCTGTCTTCTTCAAGATTCAACACCAAATATTCCCCATCATCTACGGGCAGCAACTACAAGGAGATTTTTTCATCATCTTTTACTTTAAATATTATGTTATCTCAGATCAAATTTATATCTCTTTGGTTGAACCTAAACATATATGATGATATAGGCTTACACATTTAGGGTAGTGGTAGTGAATCGGGTTTTACAATGATGCACTCATGCTCCTGGTCAAAAGAGTACAAATGTAACATCCCCATTTTAATGGCCAGAAAAGACCGATTTTGTTTATGCTTGTTTAAAAATCAGAGTAACATTTCAAAGAAAAGTGTTGCGGAATTTGTTCCCAAAAGAAAATATGATAAAGATTTATCAAAGCATATCCGAAGAAATGTCTTTCATTAAAAACCTCGGGATGTCATGTTCAAAACAGATCAAAAGCATAAACAATACAATATAAGCCTTACTACATTATTTCATATTTACAGGCCTCTAATCCGTAATCCCTCATCCCAACATCATATCTATGCTCGTGTGCCACTACCTGTAATACAAGAAACTCAGTGGGTTAGACTTGGGAGCATGGTGAGCACATATGGTTTTCAACCCATAATAAATAAATTTATTAACTTTATCAAACCAAGCAAACCTGATTACCCGTTCCCGTTATCCTCACTTTACGTCCCTAAAACATCTAACACAAGGGACCTAGTCTAAGGACTTTCATCGGGGTGACAACACTGCTTCGGGGGTTACTCAACAATCTATGTCAAATAAGGCAACCATGTTGGGGATGGAGTACTGCTGGTGAACACTAAGTTCAAATAAATACCTACATGTTGTGAGCCTGCTAGCGTTCCACTAGACTATCTAAAATAATCTATGGTTGTCATCTATACTCTGCTAGATGACTTGATCATCTTAAAACATTGAGGCCACTCATCATTTCATCACACATCATCTATTACATCTACCCATGTTTTACCCAATACATTTTGTATATATAAAATACATATACAGTTTAAATCATAAAAAACATGTATAAAAATCGTTCATCGAGCATAGATGGCAAGTATATAGACAATATGCACACTTAGCACGTAATTTATATAAAATACTTCATATCTATGTGTAAGATGAAAGTAACTATGCATTCACTTATTAAAGTGACAAATTGAAATTTGACAGCGCTTCGCTTCTGAACAATATGATTTCCTTCGACGAAACCTAGTACTATTACTACTAGATTTTAGTCTAATATTTATTGCAACTAATTATTAGTCTAGATTCGTCATTAACTCAGAGTCTACTTCATGATCTATCAAGCAAGGAACAATCAGGTAGGATCATATCGGAGGTAGGGTCCGTTTGGTATACAAAGTATAGTGTTTGGAAATTCCACTTTAAACACCTCATTAAATCACAACCTTGACATCATTCCCGTAAGTAGATCAATCAGTATAACGACTTTGAATCACTGATAAATCTTATTTATAGGTTCATAATAACTATATTATATTTATATATAAGCTAAATTTGAAGTATGGCAGTCGTATCTCACTTACAACGGATTTTTATTAAAACCAGGCTTCGCTGGAGCAGCATTTCCGAGCCGAAAAGCTCTTCTTCTCGGAGCCGTCGAGCGCTCTGGGGATTTCTTCTAGCGCTAGGGGAGTTCCTTAGGGCCTAGGTCGGGGGGGGGGGAGGTTTAGATAAAGAGAGAGAGAGAGAGAGAGAGAGAGAGAGGAAAGAATGGGAAATGTGTGAACAAATGAGGGTGCAAGGGGTTGTATGGGGTGTGGGAGGTTTAGAGAGAGACAGAGAGAGAGAGAGATAGAGAGAGTAGAGAGAAGAAATAATGGGAACTGTGTGAACACATGAGGTTGCAAGGGGTTGTATTTATAGGATGAAATATGGCTCATCTTTGTGTCACATGTCACCATCTGGTGGCAAGCCATGGGGAGAAAGCAATGGCCAGGATTGTGCCACGTTACCCATTTTCGCATAACACACTTCTGACTTCTAAAATCCATAACTTTCATTTACGAGCTCTGTCTTTGACGTTCCTTACATCCACGCGTAGGTAAAAATAAAATCTACAACTTTCATTTTCACTCCATCGGCTAATTCTTGACCGATCATAAATTTAACAGAAGGAGGAGATTATAGTGTTAAATGATCGCGTAAAATTCATAACTTCTTCATACGGACTCCGTTTTCGTCTGTCTTTTTTATCATTGAGTTCCTATTAATGAGATCCTCAACTCTCATTTAGGTCGCGTTGACCAAAAATCACTCGCTCTAAAATACAAGTTTCAGACTGTGCACTGTTAAGCCAAATCTTAGAAAAATCATAACTTCCTCATACGAAGTAAGATTTGGGTGTTCTTTTTATGCACGCTCTCGGTTTAACGTATACTACAACATTAGTTTAGATTGATAAGGCTTAAAATTCTTCTATCGTAAATTCACTATTTAATTTTCCCGGTGCCATGCCGGTTTTACCGTAAAACTTCGACAGGTCTTAACTTCTTCATTATAACTCGGATTTCGGCGTTCTTTATATGCCCGAAATCCTTTTTTTCGACCACTACAACTTTATGTATAGATACCGGTTTTATCTCACACTTTAATTTTGATGCTTATTTTTTATCCTTTATTTATTATACTTCTATAATTAAGTATAAAGCACATAAATTCACATAATTCACATAATACTCAAATAATTCATCTTTATTATTTCAAAATGAGTAACATTGGTTGACCTAGACTATTACATCATCTACTAATGTTTAGCCTAGAAACACGGACGTTACAATTATCTCCCCCTTAGGATGCTTCTGTCCCGGAATCATGCATCAGCAAACAGATGTGGGTATTGACTCATCATGTCACTTTCTGTTTTCGAGTTGAGATTAACCCATTTGAATGTTTCCAATGGACTAGGACTGAATCGACCATCTTGCGTCATAACTTCTTAGTCTTACGGTTAACAATTACCTCGGGCTCTTCAATTACTCTCTTATTCTCATCCATTCTTAATTCTAAGATTGGAATTATGTCGGGAACTTCTCCCGTGAACTTCCTCAAATAACACACATGGAAGGTGTTATGAATACCATCTAGTTCTTCAGGTAATTCGGGCTTGTATGCTTGGTCCCTAATCTTCTAAAGAACTTTGAACGGTCCAATAAACATTGGAGTCATCTTTTTTCATTTCCCAAATCTTATAAGTCCCTTCCACAGTGAGACTTTAAGCAGAACACAATCTCCAACTTTGAATGTCATCGGGCATCTTTTCTTATTAACATAGCTCTTCTGATGATCTAAAGCTACTAACATCCTTTTCCAGGTCACCTTCAATTTCTCAACAGTCTCATGGACTATCTCGGGGACCATAAACTGCTTTTCTCTAGGCTTAAGCCAACAAGACGGTGTACGACACTTCTATACGTACAAAGCTTGATAATGCACCATCTTGATGCTCGTGTGGAAACTATTTTTGTAGGAAAATTCTACCAGAGGTAAGTGCTCATCCCAGTTACCTTGGAAATCTAGGGTACATGCTCTTAGCATATCTTCTAGTGTTTGAATCGTTCTTTCGCTCTAGCCATCAGTCTGTGGATGGTAAGTTGTACTCAAACACAACTTCATACCCAATTCCTCTTGTAGAGTTCTCCAGAACCTTGACGCGAAATGACTATCATGATCTGATACAATCATAAGAGGAACATTGTGGACTCTTACTACCTCCTTCATGTAAGCATTTGTGTGCTTATCCATAGACCACCTCTCATTGGATGCGTGTGCACTTTTGGTGAAACAATCCACGACCACCCAAATCATGTCGTGACCGTTCTTCATCCTGGGCAATTTAGTCACAAAATCCATGGTGATGTCTTCCCATTTACCCATGGGTACAGGTAAAGGTTCTAAACTCCCATATGGTTTCTAATGTTGTGCCTTATCTCTTGCACATGTCACACACTCGGCCACATACTTCGCAACATCGAGCTTCATCGTTGGCCACAAGTAGTAGGGTTTTAGGTCCCTATACATTTTTTTGTTGCCGGGATGAATTGAGTACATGGTCTTGTGAGCTTCTTCCATCACAATATCTCTTATTCCTCCCGTCTTCGTTACCCAAATCCTTTGTTGGAATTCCTTTAATCCTTGACTGTTTGTACCGAACACTAACGTTTTGCCCAAACGTTCTTCCTTTCGGTCATTCTTCTCTGAAGCTTCTTCTTGAGCTTTCCTGATACTTTCCACAATCGTCGAGACAACTTCTATTCTCAATGCTATGGGCCTTTTTCTTTCAAGATTGACTTTTTGACATAGAGCATCGGCGATGATATTCGCTTTACCGGGGTGGTAATGTATCTCGCAGTCGTAGACCTTGAGTAATTCCATCCAGTGTCGTTGCCTTATATGCAATTCCTTTTCATTAAAGAGATACTAGAGACTCTTATGATCAGTGAAAAGTTTTCACTTCGTGCCATACAGATAATGCCTCCATATCTTTAGGGCAAATACTACCGCTGCCAACTCCAGATTATGAGTGGGGTTGTAACATCCCAAAATTCAAGCCTGAAAATTTCATTTTTTGAATTAAAAAATTTTAAAACATTTTACCATAACATTGTCAATAAAGCAACATATTACAAAATCATAATGTTGTGTCCAAAACCATGACATCAAAACTAATGAAAATCAGAGTACAATCCCAGAAAGTCCGATGCGGAATCATGTGTGTGTGTGTGATGCGATGCTACGCCGTCGGCTCCTTCCCCTTAGATGAAGAGGTACCTGAAACCAATATAGGAACCGTAAGCACAAAGCTTAGTGAGTTCCCCTATCATACAACATAATATACAATATCATCAGTATCTTTCAACCGATAATCATCATAGGTATCTTTCAACCGGTAATCATCATAGGTATCTTTCAACCGGTAATCATCATCGGTATCTTTCAACCGGTAACTTCCATCGGTATCTTTCAACTGGTAATCATCATCGATATCTTTCAATTGGTAACCATCATCGGTATCTTTCAACCGGTAACTAGGGACTATTCCACCCCTTACCACTAGCATACAACATCAAGAAATAAACATACAATCATGTATATCCGGGTACTAACCTACCCTTCGATCCTAAGGACCACTTTTAGGGAAACTGATCCCTACTATACACATAACATATCATACATATAAAATCTCATAACCAAGGCACATAACCAGACCAAGATAATTATCACAAAGACAATCATCTCTTAAATATTCCTCTTTGGGTGAGCCGACATTGTGGCCTTAGACCCACCCCTACTGAAAGGTAACTCACCTCGTACAAGTAGTTGTTGATAATCTACGCAGGAAACCTCTGTCTATTGCTGCTCCGGAAATCCTCCGGCTATAATCCCCACAAAACACTCAGTCAGAATCTGATATCCACTCTTAGGGTAAAATGCCTATTTTACCCCCAACCAAGTCCAATTCAAAGTCAACTTCTAGTTGATCCGACTCGCCGAGTTAGGCCGTCAACTCATCAAGTCTCTACCCTTTAGTCGTCCTTATCAATGACTCGAGTCGTCAAGTTTGGAAATGACTCGACGAGTTCCCCTTATTTATGAACATCAATGAACCTTTATCCGACTCGCCGAGTTATATGAACAACTCGTCGATTTCACCTTCATTTGATGAACAAGACCTGTCCTTTACTCGCCGAGTTGTATGAACAACTCGTTGAGCTCATCTTTAAACATAAGAAGATTGCCTTGGACTCGCCAAGTCTGTTCTAGAACTCTTCGAGTCCCATGAACTCCAGGTCTAAAACTAAGTCCAAAGTGTTGGGTCACTCCTTCTGTCCGGCTACAACCCTTCTAACACCCAATTGAGTTCTTTCGACCCTCAACAGATATGGGACTCAAAGCCTTGTAATCGTCGAGTCCCAAGAACGGACTCGCCGAGTCGATAACGTCCACACCCTAAATCCTCGATTTCTGATGTACAAAACTGGCCCAAATGACAGATCGAAGCCCCTAAACTTGATCTAGCACATAAATTTACGAACTTTAAGTGCATGCATGGGACTTTTGAGCCAAAAATGCTCTAAAATGGCTCTTTTGTTGCATGGGGCCTTCCTTGGCTGCAAAAGCAACCGAAATTTTCCTTGTGTCTCTTCCCAAGTGCTAGATCCGAAGTCTTGACCCCCAACCATGTTTGTAAATCATGGTTGGTCACCTCATATGGCTTAAAAGCCATAAATCTTCCCCAAAAAGTGATTTAACAAACAAGCAAGCAAGGTACAGACTTTATACCTTTCAAAGGCTGCAAATGATGAACCAAACTCGAATCCTTCAGCCTCCTCTTGATCCTTCTATGCTCTTCATTCTTCCTTGAGGTCAAAACCCACAAAAATCACTCAAAAGCCTTAACTCTTACACCAAAATGCTTAGGGTTTGCTATGGAGAGTCTTTGGGAGCATTAAGGATGAGTGGTGGCTGAAAGAGATGATTAAATAGGGTGCAAATCCTCAAATTAGGGTTTTGTCCAGTCAGAGCCTACCCGCCGAGTCTGGTCGCCGACTCGACGAGTCGATCACTTAAGTCCCGTGTCCAAACGCACTCCTACTTGACGAGTCTGGCCTTCAACTTGCCGTGTCCTAGGCCAATAATGCAAAATACAATAAAATAAATTACATACCAGGAATCGAGTGCTACAAATCTCCCCCACTTATTTTAGACTTCTCCCTCGAAGTCTACTGCTTGTTCCTGAAAAGTTCTGGGTAATGCTCCATCATCTCATCCATCGGCTCCCAAGTCCACTCCGAGCCATTCCGGTGCTGCCGTTGCACCTTCACTAGCTCCACCCTTTTGTTACTCAAATCTTTCGACTTCTAGTCAAGGATCGCCACTGACCGCTCAATATAATTCAGGCTCTCATCGACGTGAATATCCTCTAAGGGTACCACTGCTGAGTCGTCCACCAGGCACTTCCGCAGCTGGAAGATGTGGAAAGTGCTATGGATCTGGCTGAGTTCGATTGGCAGATCCAACCTATACGCTACCTTGCCTACTTTTGCTAAGACCCTGAATGGTGCAATGTACCTGGGGCCCAACTTGCCCCCGTTTCCTGAATCGGATGACGTCTTTCCATGGCGACACCTTCAGGAAAACTATATCCCCGACCTAGAACTCCAGGTCTGATCGGCGCTTATCGGCATAACTTTTCTGCAGGCTCTGAGCAGTTTGAAGCCTTCTCCGGACCTGATGAATCGTCTCTGTCATATTGAGCACTACTTCGGTGCTCCCCATTACCCTCAGGCCAACCTCGCCCCAACATATTGGAGTCCTGCACTTCCTCCCGTACAACATCTCGAAGGGAGGACGATCGATACTCGCATGATAACTATTGTTGTACGAGAATTCAGCCAATGAAAGATAAGTATCCCAACTACCTCCGAAGTCTAAGACACACGCCCGCAACATGTCCTCCAAAGTCTGGATGGTCCACTCACTCTGACCATCTATCTGCGGGTGGAAGGCGGTGCTAAAATGCAGACAAGTACCCAGCTCGTCATGAAACTTCTTCCAAAACCTGGAAATGAACCGAACATCTCTATCTGAAACCATCGACACTGGAACCCTGTGTCGTGCCACCACCTCCCTGATATAGATGTCGGCTAGCTTCCTGGCCGAGATGCTCTCCTGTATCGGAATAAAATGAGTGCTCTTGGTCAATGGATCAATATTTTTCCACAGCGAAATATCTAACGACTGCATCTTGTCATGTGGGCTCTAGTTCTCGACCTTGACTTTCCTGCAGGTCAAGCACCACTCCACGTACCATGCAACATCCCACTTCATGTAGGGCCACCAATAGTCCAGGAGAAGATCCCTATACATCTTCATTGCCCCGGGATGAATGGAGAATCGAGATTTGTGCGCCTCCTCCATCATAACCTGGCGCACACCTCCGTGGTATGACACCCACATCCTATGGTGTAGTGTTAGTAATCCTCAGATTTCATAGTCGAAGGAGGAAACTTGTCCCACAATCCGCTCAATCTTCTAATGTTCCTCCTTCATGGCCTCCTACTGGGCCTCCCGAATTCGCTCCAAAAGCGGAGTCACCACTATCATCCTCAGACAGATATCTCTGATCAGCGTTGCCTTGTGGCTAAGTGCGTTAGCCACCACATTGGCCTTTCCTGGGTGGTATAGGATCTCACAATCATAATCCTTTACCACATGAAGCCACCGACGCTACCTCATATTTAGATTTGGCTGGTCCATAAGATACCTCAGGCTCTTGTGGTCAGTGTAAATCGTACAACGAACCCCATAGAGGTAATGATACCAAATCTTGAGGGAGAACACAACAGTCCCCAGCTCCAAATCATGCATTGGGTAGTTCACCTCTTGAGGCTTCAACTGCCTCAAAGTGTGAGCAATGAGATGCCCTCTATGCATCAATATTGTGCCCAAACCCAAGACGGACGCATCACAGTACACGACGAAATCCTTTATGCCCTCTGGCAGGGCTAAGATTAGCGCCTCACACAATCTCTGTCTCAATGTCTCGAATGTAGCCTGCTGCTCAGGCCCCCAACGAAATACCATGGCCTTCCTCGTTAGCCTGGTTAGGGGTATGGCTATCTTGTAGAAATCCTGGATGAATCTCCGATAGTAGCCGGCTAATCCTAGGAAACTCCGAATATCAGATGGAGACCTCGTAACCTCCCATCTTATCACGGCCTCCACTTTGGCTGGATCTACCGAAATCCCATTCTAGTTGACAAGGTATCCAAGAAACTGCACCTCGCACAACCATAACTCACACTTGGAGACCTTAGCATACAAGTTCTCCCTTCTCAAAGTCTCCAGAACCTCTCGCAGATGCTCCTCGTGCTCCTCCTGCATCTTGGAATAGACAAAGATGTCATCGATGAAAACTATCATAGACCGATCCATCAGTGGCCTACACACACGGTTCATGAGATCCATGAATTCGGAAGGAGCATTGGTGAGCTTGAAAGGCATCACCACAAACTCATAGTGACCATAACGGGCCCGAAAAACAGTCTTCTGCACATCCTCCTCTCTGACCCTCATCTGGTGATACCCTGAACGCAAATCAATCTTAGAGAACCAAGATGCCCCCTACAGATGGTCAAAGAGATCATTGATCCTCGGGAGTGGGTAATGGTTCTTCATCGTCACCTTGTTCAGCTCTCAATAATCTATTCACATCCGATGCGACACATCCTTCTTCTTCACAAACATAATTGGGGCTCCCTAAGGTGAACTGCTCGGTTTAATGAATCCCTTGTCTAACATATCCTGTAGCTATGTAGACAACTCCTGCATCTCAGGAGGAGCCAACCGATAGGGTGCCTTGGCTATCTGTCACACCCCAAAACCGGAACAACGGAAACATTCGGTGGTGGAGGACATCAGGTCAAGTATCACGAGATATGTATATGGTAAGAAAGTAATGAACAACCATTTCATTTAGAAAGAAAGTTTTTACAATGTATGTGTTCACAAAACATAGAAGTCATAAACAAATAACAAAACAAGACTTGAAGCTATAATGCTCCATATTCTGAAGTCCTAGCACGAGCACCTGTCTAATAGTCTCCTGAGAATACAAGATATTTGAAAGAGTTGATCAGTAATTAAGGTGGTGAGTTCATAAGATTTTAGTGATTTGAGTAAGCTGTAAAATATGGGAAATGTATATGTAAAAGTGATGTAAGTTGTAAGCTCTGTTTGAAAAGTTCGCCTGTTCCTCTAGAAAATACTATATTTCCTACTTGAATGGGAGTTTGGTAAAATGACACTACAAGCCTTTCTATGCGTAATAAGTGGGTACAAGTTATATATACTTAGAGTAAACAAACAATCGATTGTGCGCATCTGCCCTCAACTGTGACAACCCGATATTTCAACTCTTTGTAATGGCCTAATAGGTCAAGTATTGTAAACATTTTTTGAGTTAATAAAATTAACTTTGATAATAAAATGTCCAAACAGTTTCTATTTAAATTCTTCTATGTTTAAATATCATTAAACCATGATCGTACGTAAAAAGAACGCCCAAATCCGATTTCGTATATTGAAGTTATGATTTTTCCAAGTTCAGCTTAGCAACAGACAACTAAAAACTCGAAACGGAGATCGAGCGACATTTGGCCGGAATGACCTAAACGAGAATCGAAGGTCTCGACAATGGTATTTCAACGGTAAAAAGTCTAGCAAAAACCGACGTCAGATAAAGAAGTTATGAATTTTTAAAGAAATTCCTTAATCACATCATTTTAATAATTAAATAATAAAAATAATTTCGGAATTTGCCAACGAAATCTAAACGAAAGTTGTAGATCGTAGTCTCACCTTCGCGGGGATATAAAGAACGTCGAAAACGGAGTTCGTATGAAGGAGATATGAATTTTTGAAGTTTGATAAATAATTTATATATAATTTTTATTAAAAATTCGGTATTATCCGAAGAGGAGTCAGCCTAGGGCCCAGGTACGCGCCGCGTACCCTCGTACGCCCCGTGTACTCGAGGCCACGGCCTCGGATCGTCCACGTCGCCCTATGCGAAGTTACCCAACCCGCCGTCCCATCCGACCCGCCCTATCCGAAATACGTAAGCGATGACGTACGGGTACGCGCTGCGTACGCCCGTACACCCCGCGTTCGGAGGCGGTTCAGCACCCTATAAAAGGGATGCGAGCCTTTCCGAAAAATTTGTTCATTTTCTCTCTTTCTCTCACGATCTTGCCTCGATTTCCGTGCCCGCTCAAACCCGAAGCTCTGGTCTTTTTGCTCTAGTCCCGAGAGTCGATTTTACTCCCGAGATTCCCGAGAATCCCGAGAAGAATCCCTTTCCCGAGACGAAACTCTGCCCGGTTTTCGATCTCGCTATTTTCAAACTCCCAAGTGAGTTCATACCCCTTTATTCAACCTTTTAAATGCTTTTAAATGTTTTAAATACTTTATGGGGGGGGGGGGGGGGGGGAATACAAGTTAAACACTTATAGTTATTACTTCGATCACATGTGATTGCATTAATCACATGTGATTAATAACTAGGAAACCAATGATTTTTATCACTGTTCAAACTGTTTTACTTCAAAATGTTTCACAAACTCTTTTACTTATCAAATGCTTTTATTTAAACTATGTTTTACTACTTATAAATTGCATGCCCATATATGTATAGATATATAAGTAATGTTTAAAGGGCTTAGGAAGGCCATCCGCCCTATTTCCTTTTCGCGCACTGAGATGTGGTCTGGTGGGATTTCGGGTGACCATCCGAGGGTCGTTTCAATATTAGTTATATATCATATATACATGTATAGACATAAAAGTACTTCCATATTCATACTTATTTGCACATCATTAGTAAGTTACCATCGGGGTAACACAGGATCATACTACTACAATTTCTAGATCAACGAGTCAGTTCATTCAGGAGTCAATACTTATTACTAAGAGAACATATACAACGATACTAGAACAAGTAACATTATATTACATATACACGAATATGTTAACAATTTTGATCCACTGTATGGGAGCATGTCTTAATTATCATGACCCGAGTTGTAGCCAGAGTCTCTTGGAGGGAGAGCGTGAGTTTGCATATAGATCTATACTGGATTGACTATCCTACACCTCGCTGCTAGCTACAGTGGGACCGACAGGTTTGTGGGTGCCAAACGTCATACCTTATTTTTCGACTATACATTGTCGATGTTACCAGTCGATAGTATGGTGCAATTTATCACATGATACCTTAATATAAACCCGGTTTAAGGTAGTTAGTACAGCAGTAGTTCCTATAAAACAAAACTACCATACTACAATAATTTACCCATTACATTTTGGTGATAACCTCACTTAAACTTTAATGTACAAACTATATTTTGTTAAATGATAGTTACACTTGGGAAATGACACACTTTTACATCAAACGAGCATACAAAACAGTTAAGTCTTGGTAGAGGGCTACTTTAACAGAAAATATAGGTTTTTCTGAGAGATTCAAACTTTTACAAACACTTACATACATTTACAACTCATACTTGCGACAGGTTCAAACGTTTTGATAATAAACCTCGACACTAAAATACTTATGAATTCACCAGCTTAATGCTGATAAACTCTTTCAAAATAACTTGTATTCTCAGGTCATCAGTAGACAGGTACCGATGCTAGCTTTTGAGAAGATGGAGCACATTCAAGACTCATCATACTATTTTGATTGACATTATATTTTTGGTGTCTAAAACTGTACGGAACACGCTTGTATTAAAATTATATATTTAATGCAATGGATGATGTTGTTTGCTTATTTACATTTACTGTGTTGTAATACTTTACATGACGTCCTCCGCCCTAGAACGTTTCCGCCATTCTTGGTTTTGGGGTGTGACAGATTGGTATCAGAGCATTGTTTATAGTGAAGCAAGTATATCAACCCATAAAAGATATACTAAACAATAAACCCATTTGGGATTAAAACACTCTGACCAAGAGTCTATACTTTAAATACTAAAATAGTTAATTAAGTATACTAGTCTGCATTCATACTAAAACCAGTGTTACAACGACAAGAACAAGAGTATTACGATTGTTAAATATCACAGGTAAGCTAGGGGATGTATGGTCAGTCCTGGGAATGGCATAGCCTGATCAACTATGCTGGTCCGAGGAGTGATTAGCATATGCCCTAGAATAGTTGTGATGTGTTAACAAGTCTAAAAACTTACCAACAATGCCACAAAAAGATCAGTGGAACTTAAACTTAAAATACTATAGGTGTATTTTGTGCTATTAACTACATACATACTATATCTTTATACCTCTCTTCTCGCGTAGATTTAAATGGCTGGATTCCATCACGACGACCCGTACTTTCCAAATGAAGGCAACATAGGAATGCTCGAAGCAGAGTCTGACAATGAACACCAAATTCCGTTGGATGATCATCAAACTGAAGGCTTCTCAGATGGATCAGACTCTGAGCCTGAAGTCAACAACCTACCGCTCGTAGGTCAACCCCCGAACAATAACCCTCGACCAGCTTTTCCAGGTCCTACTCCCTTATAGGCAAACAACTTGAATCGTTG
Organism: Lactuca saligna; assembly: GCF_052625555.1. NCBI lineage: Eukaryota > Viridiplantae > Streptophyta > Magnoliopsida > Asterales > Asteraceae > Lactuca > Lactuca saligna. The sequence continues at coordinate 118,257,359 of NC_136422.1, forward strand.
GAGTGATGAATAGGGTCAACCCTTACCATACTTTGGGGACCGAAGCTTTTACAACGTCAGCAATGGTGGCTCTGCTGACCGAGCCCTGCCTGTCATTATCCTCAGAATAGCTCGTAATGTCGAGCAAGGTAGAGCAGCCATCGACCGGGTCATGGAGATTGATGCCAACTCAGGTGTCAACACAGTCCGCATCCGCCGTCTTGAAGAAGACATGGAATGGACCCAGAGAAGCAATGAAACCCTACAGCAATGTCTGGTTGCCTCTCAAGCTGAAGTCATGGAACTCCGTGCTCGTCAAAGTGCTCATGAGCAACACCTTCAAGAGGTGGTCCGTCAAATGAGAGACCTTAGGGTTCTCCCGAGGAATATTCATCGCCGTTAGATGATGTCTAGTACACCATTATCTTTAGGGTTAAGGATTAGCCTTTAACATCTGTGCTCTCAGTAGCACTTGTCTGTAAAATATTCCTAACTTTCAGTACTCTAATTAGGAATCTAAGAACTGTCAAACTTTTCTATATGGTATGATGTAAGACCTACTGTTAGGTCGATTTTTCCTTGAACTTATTACATCAGTAATACCAGTATTATTGAAATCTATCTAAATTGTGGGAAAAATCTATACACTTGTGTTTTCCTACTAATATTTCTTGTTGTGATTTCAAACACTCATTCAACTGTTGGGCTATGGTTAGTTAGTCCATGTATCACTCTCACGTTGCTTACAAAATGATTCTTACCATTTTTCTTACCTTTATAAACTTATAGCTGAAAGATGCCTCCTCGCAAATCTCCCAGGAATAATCCTGCACCACCACCTCCTCTGCCTCCGGTCATCGATACTGTAGCACTGAATGCTGCCGTAGCTACAGCAGTGGCAACTGCCATGGCACAATATCACTCTTATGATGCCAGCAGAGGTGGAACCCCTGTGGAATCAATCCCGGTTGAAACCCCTGTGCGCTCGAGAGAGTGCTCTTACAAGGATTTCACCAACTGCAAGCCGAAGTCCTTTCATGGGACCGGCGGAGTCATTGCCCTCTCGCAATGGTTCGAGAAGACTGAAGTGGTCTTCGAAATATGTTCATGCCCTGCTGCGACCAAAGTGAAATATACCGCATGCACCTTTGAAGGAAAGGCCCTGACGTGGTGGAACAGCCACGTTAAATCTCTAACTCTCGTCGTAGCCAACGACATAGGCTGGGAAACGATGAAAGACCTCATGATTGAGGAATACTGCCCGAGGGGCGAGATCCAGAAACTAGAGCAGGAGCTTTGGAGCCTGACCATAAAGGGCACCAATATTGTTGCTTATACCGCCAGGTTCAGCGAACTGGTGGCCCTCTGCCCTAATATGGTTCCCACTGAAGGGAAAAAGATCGAAAGGTACATATGGGGGCTTGTGCCTCCGTATCAGGGGAATGTTCTAGCATCAAACCCCGCTACCTTCGACAGTGCCAAACAATTGGCGCAACGACTCATTGACCATGGAGTCAAAACCCCTGCAACCACAACCACCCTAGCTAACCCGGAACCCTCCAAACCCGCTGATACTAAGCGGAAATTCTGGGATGAAAAGAAAAAGCAACAGGCTGCCAAAAAGCAGCAAATTGTGGCAATACATGCCGCAATAACCCCTGCTGCTGCTACTACTACTCCGGTGGGTGGGTATGCAGGAAGTTCGCCCAAGTGCAACAAATGCAACTACCACTACAATGGCCCCTGCCATGAAATGTAGTGCTCTAACTGCCACAGGAGAGGACACACAGTCCGTTTCTGTAAATCTCCGGCGAGACCAATCGCCCAAGTCCCCGGCTCTGGCGCGAGCCCGACCTGCTATGGATGTGGCGAAACAGGCCACTATAATAGGGACTGCCCCATGGCGAAAAATGCTGGCGGAGCAGGGAGGGTACTAGCGATAGGCCACGGGGAAGCAGTTGCTGACCCGACAGTGGTGACTGGTACGTTCCTCCTCGATGACTCCTATGCATGCATTCTATTCGATAGTGGAGCGGAGCGAAGCTTCGTAAGCCATAAATTTGCTCGCATGCTTAATCAACCACCGCGTGCACTCAAAGAACTATTCACAGTAGAAATGGCTAATGGAAAAACTGAAAGTACAAGTAGCATATATTTAGGTTGTACCCTAACTCTAGATAACCATTCATTCCCAATCGACCTCATGCCAGTCTCAATAAAAAGTTTCGACGTTATCGTTGGCATGGATTGGTTAAGCCTTCACCGCGCCGACATCATGTGCTACGAGAAAGCAGTCCGTCTAAACCTTCCGTCTAACGAAACTCTAATAGTCTACGGCGACAAACCCGGTGCAAGTCTTCCCATCATATCAAGTATTCAAGCACAGAAGTATCTGTGTAAGGAATACCATGCATTCCTTGCTCACGTCGTCGAAACGAGCCTCGAAACGAAAGAACTAAAGAACATCCCTGTAGTGAGCGACTTCCCCGACATTTTTCCAGAAGAACTACCCGGGTTACTTCCGCAACGACAGGTCGAGTTCAGAATCGACTTAGTCCCAGGAGCTACCCCAGTAGCCAAGTCGCCCTACCGTTTAGCACCGGCTGAGATGCAAGAACTCTCTGGTCAACTTAACGAACTGCTCAGCAAGGGCTTCATAAGACCAAGCTTCTCACCTTGGGGAGCACCGGTCTTGTTCGTTAAGAAGAAAGACGGATCATTCCATATGTGTATCGACTACAGAGAACTCAACAAATTGACGGTCAAAAATCGTTACCCTCTGCCTCGCATAGACGATCTATTTGACCAACTGCAAGGGGCGAACTAGTTTTCTAAGATTGATCTGAGATCCGGATATCACCAGTTACGGGTACTAGAGGAGGATGTTCCAAAGACAGCCTTCCGAACTCGTTACGGACACTACGAGTTCGTGGTGATGCCATTCGGATTGACCAATGCGCCAGCAGTCTTCATGGATCTGATAAATAGAGTATGCTGACCTTATTTGGATCAGTTCGTCATCGTTTTCATTGACGACATCCTGATCTACTCCCGAAGTAAGAAAGAGCATGGCGATCACCTGCAACAAGTTCTAGAGACATTACGAAAAGAGAAGCTTTATGCGAAATTCTCGAAATGTGAATTTTGGATCTGGAGAGTCGAATTCTTAGGACACGTGGTAAGCGAAGAGGGAATCCACGTGGACCCATCCAAAATTAAAGCCATTGAGAACTGGTCAGCACCTAAGACGCCGACAGAAATTCGTCAATTTCTAGGTCTTGCTGGCTACTACCGCAGATTCATTCAGAACTTCTCCCGAATAGCGAAACCTCTTACAACCCTGACCCAGAAAGGCGTGGCCTTTGACTGGGAAGAGAAACAAGAGAGAGCGTTCCAAACGCTCAAGCGAGCCTTGTGCACCGCGCCAATACTATCTCTCCCCGAAGGGATAGAAGACTTCGTAGTCCATTGCGATGCGTCGAACCAAGGGCTCAGGTGTGTTCTGATGCAGCGAGGTAAGGTCATCGCCTACGCCTCGAGACAGTTGAAGACACACGAGGTTAACTACACGACCCACGATCTTGAACTAGGACCAGTGGTGTTTGCTCTGAAGATCTGGAGACATTACTTGTATGGAACGAAAAGAACTATCTTTACCGACCACAAGAGTTTACAACACATTTTCGATCAAAAGGAGCTCAACATGAGACAACGACGGTGGGTCGAGCTACTCAGTGATTACGAATGCGATATTCATTATCATCCGGGTAAAGCCAACGTAGTAGCAGACGCCCTAAGTTGGAAGGAATATTCTGGTCGAAAAATCAAGTCATTGTCAATAACCATCCATTCACACTTGTCTAATCAAATTCAGACGGCCCAACTTGAAGCCATGAAAACTGAAAATGTGACGAGTGAATCCCTCAGAGGAATGGACAAGAATTTAGAAGCCAAGGGTGATGGAGCCTTATATTTCATGGATCGGATCTGGACACCGAAACACGGTGGTTTCCGAGACTTGGTCATGACCGAGGCGCACAACACTCGGTATTCCGTCCACCCAGGTTCAGATAAGATGTATCTGGATCTTAAAAAGCTATACTGGTGGCCTAATATGAAAACAGAGATTGCTACCTTCGTGAGTAAATGCCTTACTTGCGCAAAGGTTAAGGTCGAGTACCAGAAGCCCTCTGGTTTATTGCAACAACCAGAGATCCCAGAATGGAAGTGGGAGCGGATCACGATGGATTTCATAACCAAGTTGCCCAAGACAGCGGGTAGACTTGATACCATATGGGTCATCGTCGATAGATTGACCAAGTCTGCACACTTCCTACCTATCAAAGAAACCGACAAGATGGAGAAACTGACTAGGACATACATTAGGGAAATCGTACGGCTACATGGTGTGCCTATATCTATTATCTCCGATAGAGATAGTAGGTTCACCTCAAGATTCTGGAAATCACTACAACATTCCCTAGGAACAAGGCTGGACATGAGCACAGCCTACCATCCGCAGACCGACGGACAGAGTGAGAGGACCATCCAAACTCTGGAAGATATGTTGCGAGCCTGCGTGATTGACTTTAGGAAGGGATACTCATTTACCCCTTCTCGAGTTTTCCTATAATAACAGTTATCACACGAGCATCAAGGCTGCTCCATTTGAAGCTCTCTACGGCCGAAAGTGCAGATCCCCTCTGTGCTGGGCTGAAGTGGGTGATACCTAATTAGCCAGGGGCCAAGCTTCCGAAAGTACTCTCACCAGTCCGGAGATCATTCGGGAAACGACAGAGAAAATCGTTCAAATCCGTGAACGATTGAAAGCCTCTACAGACCGACAGAAGAGCCACGCAGATAAACGAAGGAAACCTTTGGAATTTCAGGTGGGAGACCGATTCCTTCTCAAAGTCTCACCCTGGAAGGGCTTGATACGCTTCGGCAAGCGTGGGAAGCTTAATCCGAGGTACATAGGACCTTTCGAAATTCTTGCAAGAGTCGGCCCCGTAGCTTACAAACTCGATCTACCAGGCGCACTTCGTCACGTACATTCTACATTCGACGTATCTAACTTGAAAAAGTGTCTATCCGACGAGACTCTCGTAATCCCACTCGACGAGATCGAGATCAACGAGAGACTCAATTTTGTGGAAGAACCAGTAGAAATCATGGACGAGAGGTCAAGTAAACAAAACAAAGTCGCATACCCATCGTGAAGGTTCGCAGGAACGCTAAGCGGGGACCTGAATTCACATGGGAACGCGAAGATCAGATGCAATGCAAGTACCCACATCTGTTTCCCTAATCCACGGGTGTTCTCTTACTTTGAATTTCGGGACGAAATTCCCTCTAACGGGGGGATAATGTGACAACCCGATATTTCAACTCTTTGTAATGGCCTAATAGGTCAAGTATTGTAAACATTTTTTGAGTTCATAAAATTAACTTTGATAATAAAATGTCCAAAAAGTTTCTATTTAAATTCTTCTATGTTTAAATATCATTAAACCAAGATCGTACGTAAAAAGAACGCCCAAATCCGACTTCGTATATTGAAGTTATGATTTTTCCAAGTTCAGCTTAGCAACAGACAGCTAAAAACTCGAAACGGAGATCGAGCGACATTTGGCCGGAATGACCTAAACGAGAATCGAAGGTCTCGACAATGGTATTTCAACGGTAAAAAGTCTGGCAAAAACCGACGTCAGATAAAGAAGTTATGAATTTTTAAAGAAATTCCTTAATCACGTCATTTTAATTATTAAATAATAAAAATAATTTTGGAATTTGCCAACGGAATCTAAACGAAAGTTGTAGATCGTAGTCTCACCTTCGCGGGGATATAAACAACGTCGAAAACGGAGTTCGTATGAAGGAGATATGAATTTTTGAAGTTTGATAAATAATTTATATATAATTTTTATTAAAAATTCGGTATTATCCGAAGAGGAGTCAGCCTAGGGCCGAGGTACGCGCCGCGTACTCGAGGCCACGGCCTCGGATCGTCCACGTCGCCCTATGCGAAGCTACCCGACCCGCCGTCCCATCCGACCCGCCCCATCCGAAATATGTAAGCGATGACGTACGGGTACGCGGTGCGTACGCCCGTACGCCCCGCGTTCGGAGGCAGTTCAGCACCCCTATAAAAGGGATGCGAGCCTTTCCGAAAAATTTGTTCATTTTCTCTCTTTCTCTCACGATCTTGCCTAGATTTCCGTGCCCGTTCAAACCCGAAGCTCTGGTCTTTTTGCTCAAGTCCCGAGAGTCGATTTTACTCCCGAGATTCCCGAGAATCCTGAGAAAAATCCGTTTCCCAAGACGAAACTCTGCCCGGTTTTCGATCTCGCTATCTTCAAACTCCCAAGTGAGTTCATACCCCTTTATTCAACCTTTGAAATGCTTTTAAATGTTTTAAATACTTTATGGGGGGGAATACAAGTTAAACACTTATAGTTATTGCTTCGATCACATGTGATTGCATTAATCACATGTGATTAATAACTAGGAAACCAATGATTTTTATCACTGTTCAAACTGTTTTACTTCAAAATGTTTCACAAACTCTTTTACTTATCAAATGCTTTTATTTAAACTATGTTTTACTACTTATAAATTGCATGCCCATATATGTATAGATATATAAGTAATGTTTAAAGGGCTTAGGAAGGCCATCCGCCCTATTTCCTTTTCGCGCACTGAGATGTGGTCTGGTGGGATTTCGGGTGACCATCCGAGGGTCGTTTCAATATTAGTTATATATCATATATACATTTATAGACATAAAAGTACTTCCATATTCATACTTATTTGCACATCATTAGTAAGTTACCATCGGGGTAACACAGGATCATACTACTACAATTTCTAGATCAACGAGTCAGTTCATTCAGGAGTCAATACTTATTACTAAGAGAACATATACAACGATACTAGAACAAGTAACATTATATTACATATACACGAATATGTTAACAATTTTGATCCACTGTATGGGAGCATGTCTTAATTATCATGACCCGAGTTGTAGCCAGAGTCTCTTGGAGGGAGAGCGTGAGTTTGCGTATAGATCTATACTGGATTGACTATCCTACACCTCGCTGCTAGCTACAGTGGGACCGATAGGTCTGCGGGTGCCAAACGTCATACCTTATTTTTTGACTATATGTTGTCGATGTTACCAGTCGATAGTATAGTGCAATTTATCACATGATACCTTAATATAAACCAGGTTTAAGGTAGTTAGTACAATAGTAGTTCCGAAAAAACAAAACTACCGTACTACAATAATTTACCCATTACATTTTGGTGATAACCTCACTTAAACTTTAATGTACAAACTATATTTTGTTAAATGATAGTTACACTTGGGAAATTACACACTTTTACATCAAACGAGCATACAAAACAGTTAAGCCTTGGTAGAGGGCTACTTTAACAGAAAATATAGGTTTTTCTGAGAGATTCAAACTTTTACAAACACTTACATACATTTACAACTCATACTTGCGACAGGTTCAAACGTTTTGATAATAAACCTCGACACTAAAATACTTATGAATTCACTAGCTTAATGCTGATAAACTCTTTCAAAATAACTTGTATTCTCAGGTCATCAGTAGACAGGTACCGATGCTAGCTTTTGAGAAGATGGAGCGCATTCAAGACTCATCATACTATTTTGATTTACATTATATTTTTGGTGTCTAAAACTGTACGGAACACGCTTGTATTAAAATTTTGTATTTAATGCAATGGATGATGTTGTTTGCTTATTTACATTTACTGTGTTGTGATACTTTACATGACGTCCTCCGCCCTAGAACCTTTCCGCCATTCTTGGTTTTGGGGTGTGACATCAACTCACAACCCAACGGGGTACAGTAAGTAAGGCAGATAGCACACATTCCATTGGTTGTTAGATCGTTGTCCTATATAACCTTGGTGTATTCACTTGTTACTCATGGAGTTATTTGTAATGGTTCCTTTATATCTAATGGAGAGTTCCTTTTAAGAAAACCTATATTACTTATACTAAAATATTGACTATGGTGATTACTTTTATAATCGCTTTGTTTATACTGCTATATATAATTTGATATCGGGTAGATAGTAGATTGGGTGACCTCGATGTAAGCCCACATCCAACGGGAACAAGACGTACAACGAAGAGCACACATCCTATTAGTTGTCGAATATTAGTTTTATATATAACATGGTGTATAAACTAAGGTATTATAGAGTTAACTCACTTAAAGTCTTTAAAACTGTACTGGCTTAATAAAATGGATTAAGCCCTTAAATGGGAAATCGCTAGTTTTGTATACCAAAAGTACTGACTTTGAAATGAAAGTTTTGTACTAGAAAAACTGTGCATTGATCCTGTGTCCTATGACCTGATCCATACCTGGTACCTTTATGTATACTAAGCATATATATATATATATATATATATATATATATATATATATATATATATATATATATATATATATCGGGTAGATAATAGATTGGGTGACCTCGGTGTAAACCCACATCCAACGGGAACAGGATGTACAACGAAGAACACACATCCTATTAGCTGTCGGAATTTACTTAGCATATATGTATCCTATAGTGTATACATTAAGGAATCATAAAGCTAGCATCATGGTCCTAACTTTTAAAAGTAGCCTTCTACCAAGACTTGACTGTTTTGAAAGTAGTCTTCTACCAAGACTCGACTGTTCCTGTGTCATATGTAAAGTATATTCTCCCTAGTTTATAGGTATCTCGAGTAGAAAATAGATTAACCTTGAAGTGTTACCGACACTTTATGAAAGTAACGGGAGAAGTGAGTACCCTGATGTCGTTTATAATGACATGCGGAGGTACTATTAACCTAAAAACATAATTGTTTTATTACGGTCATAATGTGAAAGCTAGAAGCCCTACTAAACGCTCTCATGTAAGGAGATTGAGGGAACCCAACGCGACCCGAGAAAATCCATGCAAGTCGTGTAATTCACATTAATGTTATATGATCATGTATACCCAATATAACTATCACTAATGCGTTAGCGATTCATTGCTATAATTAGATCATGTCTGCGTGTTATCATGCTATAGCAAATTAACTTGTTTGTTATGTTCTGTTCTGGTGTTGTTTGATTCTTTTCACTGTTTTTTCTGTTATGGTATTGTTTCTTTGCGTGCTTCATTGTACTAGAAGTAATGAATAGTATTCTACCAAACTATACAGATAGTAGTTTACTACTGTTCTATCTGTACTGATGATGAAAAGATTCATTTGTCTACCCTGTTATGCTTATACTTTAAAAACGGAGTTCTGTACAACTATAAAGTAACACAACCTTTGAAAGAGTTTTGAAATGTAAAGACGACTTATAAATGACATAAGTGACATTTTGAAGGATGTTTATAACAAAAATTTACACAATTAACATTGTGTTCAACTTGTATTCCCCCCTTAAAACAGTTAAAATAGTTTAAAAGATTCACTACGGGGTATAAACTCACCTGATGTGGGTGATTCGAACAGGTATGCGCGTACGGATGAGAAGTTCCACGAATGAAGTCCCGAGACACAATAAGTCCTAAATGATATGTAAGGACACATATTCACATGAATATAGTGTTTTAAACAACTATATGAAAGATAACACCTTCCGGGACTAGGAAACACCTTGGCGAGGTGTTGGAATCACATGTGATTCAACAAAGGAAAGTGAAATGACACTAATTGGTGTTTATGGTTTTGTAACCAACTCTATTTGAATTTATGGTTGGAACCCATGAGTTTACTGCCGTAAACTCATGGTACTTTGACCATTTGGTGGTTTGAAGTCCTAGAAGTCCTTTTGAAGCATCCTAACTTCAAGTCTTAGCCTTAGGAAGTGATTAGGGCAACATATCACCCCTTTATAGGGTTTACGGTTTTTGGACAATTTGTCCTTGGGTTTACTGTAGTAAACTCATATGGTTTATGGTCAAATGATGTTTTCAAGTCTTAAACACTTCTAGGTGAAGATCTAGGCTAGTTTCTAAGCTTAAGGAATGAGTTTGGGACATTAAAACATGCTTAAGAAGTGTTTACGGTTTTGGGAGTTTCCCCAAACCGTAAACACATATATATGGGACATTTTTGTGGTTTTGATGTGCTAAACACATCCAAGGAATGTTCCATGTTTGCTTCTAAGGTTTGGCAAGACTTTAGGGCACTTTGGCACACTTTTAGCACCCTTTTTAGGGTTTACGGTCCAAGGAGATTCTTGGACCGTAAACACCTTATCTTTTGTGTTTTTGGGTGTTTTCTTGATGCTCTTAAGGTTAAAACATGTCAAGGGTTGTTGCTATACTTGTTTCCAAGGTCTAAAGGGACAAAAGGCACATTTAAGCCATACTTTTAGTGTTTACGGTCCAAGAAGATTCTTGGGCCGTGAACATCTTCTTCTTGAGGTATTTTGATGATTTCATGGATTTTAACACTTGATCTTAACATACTAAGGCTAGAAACACTTATTAGTTGAAGATCATGAAGAAAAACGGGATGCTACTTCAGAGAGAAATGGCTTTAGTCTTTGGAATTGTGAAAAAGTGATTAAAATAACTAAGTCACACTTATATAGTCTTTTGAGTGTACGGTCCTAATACCATTTTGGACCATAAACTCAAAACTCTTGAAGTTTTGGGCATGTTTTGCTACATAGTACACCCTAAGGTATTCACTCTCATGATATCTTCTGAAGCACTAACTTTAAACCACTCAAACTTATTCCAAAATTTTTCAAAGTTAGCAGAAATAGTTTTAACTCATATTAAAGTGAATGGTTGAACATAATGGAAAGTTTTCGGTTGTCACACTATCAGAGCCGCACCAGGGACCAGGTCGATTTTGATTTCCACCTGTCTCTCTAGAGGTACCCTGGGCAACTCCTTGGGGAAAATGTCCTTAAACTCCCGTACTACGTGCACATCACCCACCGTCGCCCTACTCGCCTCCCGGGTATCCATAACATAGGCGACATAACCTGCGCAACCCTAATGGAGGTAGTACCTAGCCCTCGCTGCTGAACATAAAGCTGGTCCTTGCTGTGTCCTTTCGCCCTGAACCACCAGCTCTCCCCCACTAGGGGTCCTAATCTGTACTGACTGCTACGTGCAGTCGATCACTGCCCCATTGGGGCTAAACCAATCCATACCAATAATAACCTTGTTCCCCCGCAAAGGTATGGGAACTAAGTCCACTAGGTAACATTCCTCGAACAGCCTCAAAACACAATCCCGGTAGACCTCTGATGCTTGTACCGACCGGTCGTCCGCAATCTCGACCTCCGGAGGGAAATCCAACATGCCCGAAGACTCTGGAAACTTCTTGCTAAGCGCAAGAGAGACAAATGATCGAGTGGAACCCGAATCAAACAACACCTGAATGGGGATACCGTTCACATGGAACAATCCTAAGCAAGGCACATAATATATCAAAATCACAACGACATAACATAAAAGCATAAAATAGGAAATCATACCCGTCACCACATAGGGTGCAGCGCGTGCCTCCTCGGCTGTCAGCTGAAATGCTCGGCTCCGAACCACTGGAGCCTCCAACTTGGCCTTCCGGCCATCCACAACCAGTGTTGTCGCTAGAGTCGGCGTCACAGCCGGCGCCGCTGCTGCTGTCAATCTAGGGCAATTGGCATTTTTATGGCCCTTCTGATTGCAATTTAAGCAAATTGGGTCAGATATCTTAATCGTAGGAGTATGGGCAGTACAATCTTTACAAAAATGCCCAACCTTGCCACACTTATAACAGCCTGAACCCGACCTAGTGCGACAAGATCCCTTGTGTGACCGACCGCATTTCCCACAGCGGTCCCGCCCTGACTGGCCTTTCGACCTACCATCAAATCCGTTGGGCTTCTTCCCCGAAGCCCCTGTCGTCAGCCCTTCCGCTGCCTTCCACTTCTAGATGTGCTCCAGATCAATCTCCTTCTCCCTAGCCCTGGAAATCATGGAATCCAGGGTAGGGCAAGCTGAGAAACTGACATGCTCCCGGATGTCAGCTTATAGCATGTCATGGTAGCGGGTGCTCTTCATGTCCTCATCACTCGCATACTAGGGCACCAACAATGCCCTCTCCCAGAAATTGGCGGTGATCTCTGACACAGTCTCCGTAGTATGTCTCATGTCTAAGAACTCCTTGGCCAGCTGCTGAAGCTCCACAGCTGGTGCAAACACCTCCCTGGATCTGGTCACAAAGTCTGACCATGTTATAGCCTCAACAGCCGAGGCTCCCAGAGAGTCACCAACTGACTCCTACCAATCTCTGGCCCTGTCTCTCAACAACCTGCAGCGAAACGGACCTTCGACCCTTCTGGGCAGAAGCTCGTCAGTTGTGAAGACTCGATGTCTGCGATCCATCTCCTAGCAGCAATGGGGTCTTACACCCCATGGAAATCCGGCACACCACTACCTCTGAAGTCCTTAAAGGATAGTGTGCGTGATCCTGACTGGCTGGCCGCCAAGTCACACCTAAACGCCCTGAGGCGATCCTCCATCAGCTTAAGGATCCATTCCTTGATCAACCTGAAGATAACCGGCATCGCATCAAGGATACCTCTGGTGATCTCGGACGTGATGAACTCGCGTAACCCATCATCCACATTCTCGGATCCTGCACCCGAACCCGATCCTGACCCAGATCCTGAACCTCCTGCTCTATGTCGCGTGACCACCATTCTGAAAATAAACATACAAATGTCAGGGTCACATATACTTTTAAAGGTCTCACACACTTTCCAAATTTCCAGGTTCCATCTAAGCCCTCCTTGATTCGAATATGAGTCCTCTGCTTTCAATAATACAGGCCAATACTACCTTCCATATCTACTCGTACTTTCCTCAAGGATTGGTTTGACTTCACCAAGTCCTTTTTACCGATACCCTTTCCACTGACCTCATCCTAGGCTTCCCTAAGGCACTCTCCGACCTACCCTCCGCCATCAGCTGCACTAGGATTCCCCACCACCTCCCCTTAACTAGCTTGCAGATACTGTTACATATCCGTTCCTTAGCTAGTTGAAGATGGCCAGGACCCCCATAGCACATAGCAAGCAGCATTCGTGCGTTGGGTAACCAAACCGGACATAACCTACACAGGCCATCCTACTGCTGACTAAACAGTTCTAACATATAGCTCATACAACAGGCATATAAGGCATCCTCCCAAGACCCTTAGCCCTTACTAGCATGCAATTCTCAAAATCATATATCAAGCACACAAGGCATCCTCCTAGATCCTTAGTCCTATTTTAGCATGCAGTTTTCTGAATCAAGACCATATAACATAACATAGTTGTAACACCCCGAGTTCAGAAGTGCAAGTTCAAGGTTCTTGGTGTATTTAAGGAAGGCCGACTCGGCGAGTCGATAGATAGACTCGGTGAGTCGAGTCGCGATTCTAGTCACACGTTAAGTGGCCAACTTGGTGAGTAGGAAGCTGGACTCGGCGAGTTGGTGTTGGAATGAGAAAAACCCTAATCCGAAGTTTATTTGAAGTGGGAGTTAGGGTTTTAGACAAATTTGTGTCCATATTTATCAAATCAATGCAACCATGATGCGTTTATTGCTTAGCCTTATTGTGGGGGTTCGATGTTGGACACATATATAGAGGAGGGTAGAGTCCAGAGGCCAGAGGATGGTGGTTCTCATGGTGATGGAATTTGTTGGAGGTGGTAATTGGAATTGGGTGAAGTCGTCATATAAATTGTATATGGTATTGGCCGATTCCATTGGCATTAATAATACTCGTTCAATTTGTTAAGGGTTTGGCAATCAATTAGAATGAGTCTTCAGATTTTATCGATGCATTTGACTTTTTCATAACGGGATAAGATCTCATTTTTTTTGAAATGCATAAAGTTGTTGTATATGGTGTTATAAGGGTTTTACCACTTAAAATTCAACATTGAGGCTAAATGCTTATTAATATATAAAGATATATATATATATATATATATATATATATATATATATATATATATATATATATATATATATATATATAAAAGTTTAATAGATGACAACATTAATGGTTCTCTAGGGTACAATATTTTTTTTCAAGTTATACAACTTATTTTTTTATCGGAAAAAAGCTAAATATAAAAATTCATAACTTCACATTGTGAATTCTAAATATATTTTTCGGATTCACTGTGTTCATATTCACACTGTGAATCTGCACAAATTCATACTTATGAATTTGATGAAAAAATTAAGTTTTTTTAATCAAATTTGTTATCATTTGAAAAAGAATAAAAAATTATTAATTTTTGTATTTTAGGTTTATATATATATATATATATATATATATATATATATATATATATATATATATATATATATATAGAGAGAGAGAGAGAGAGAGAGAGAGTGAGAGGGAGAGAGATGCTCAAATGCGGATAACTAATTATTATGTAGATGTAGGGCACCAATCATATTTAAGAAAAAAACTTATTTATTTCTTAAATTATATAAAGGTAATTTTGTAACTTTATATATGATCCTTTGTATAAACCTAGGGGATGCAAAGGATAGATCATGTCATGATTGTAGAGCGAGACAAGAGATTTTTGATTATCCACCTGAAAATATAATAGACAGATAGGGGATCTTCATCTTTGGTATGTGCCTCTCCACCGTTGAGCCAACATCAGGTCATTATAATTTGTTGAATTCCACATGTTATCCCCAAATTGGTGTCCGAATAGGGAATCGACCCTCTAGGTTAGTAAAATTCAAGTGGTTTCATTATTATCGTGAAGCGGTGTCTGTGCAGTTAATGAATTTAGGTTAGTAAAATTTCCATCTGATGAAATGTAGTATATTTACTTTATTTATTTTGTGTTTGATGTTTCATGTTTATTTTGTGTTTCAATTGAAGTGTATATACATATTCAAAATGAAATCAATACAGTCTATCAGCATTACATACTTCCAGGTGCTACGTAAGAAAGAAAAAAAGATAACGAAGAAGGACATTTTAACACTAAAAAAGAAAAAAAAGTTAAAAATGAATAAGAATTTGATACTACAAATGAAAAAAGAAGAAGAAGAAGAAGGATATTTTGATAATGTTGATGAATAAGGAATATAAAGAACAAAAGACTATGGTTTCTGGAGTTACTCCCACTTGCAACTTCATGTTCCCACATAAAAAAAAAACATTAGAATTTGATTTAAAGAAAGACATTCTCACAAAATGTCATTCTCACAAAATGTATTCTCATTCATTCTTATAGAATTACCAAATGATGTTTTTAAGTTTTTCTTTTTGATGTAATACTTTTCGCATGATTTCATGATTATTCTTAGAAGAATAATATTTTTTTTTTTCTTTAATATTGGTTCTTGAAGTTATGTATGTTCATTCTTGCAAGAATGTATAATCAGAAAAAAGTTATACATGTATACGCATTCATGAGTAAACCCAGGTTATTGTATATTTATTTTGTCAGAATATGGATTCCTATTGTACACTCATTCTTTAATTTATGTAAGTTCATTCTTGTTAGAATGCTTAATCAGAGAAAATTTTGTATGGTTCTTTATCAGCTCTTAAATCCATAATCTCGAGAATCAAATTCAAATCCCAAATTTATTTAAATCAGGTGTGATTGTTTGGTTAGTAGCAAGAATATCTCACATGTCATATTTAATTGTTAACGAAATTGTCGTACTTACTCTTAAAAGTGTTTAAACTTATTAATTAAATATCATAATCACTTTTAAATTATCAAAAATGATTGCTATATCTACACAATAATTACAATCTACATTATAACTTATATATATATATATATATATATATATATATATATATATATATATATATATATATATATATATATATATATATATATATATATATATTCAATTGATAAAATAAAAAAGGTTGAGAATGGATGAATCATTATCAAACACTCATTTATTTTTACCGCAAAAGTCTCCGTACTACCGGCGGAAATGGGAAATAAACACATTTGTGTTTTTCAGCAAAACATGTTTCTTTAAAATATGCTAATCATTACCTTAAGATATTCAAAAACAAAGTTTATTTATTTATTTATTTATTTTTAAGGAGCTATTTTTATTGAAAAATATTTTTCAATATATCAAAATTCATAATTTTTTTATTCTTTATATGTAGACATCCATATTAATATAGTTTTAAAATAAAATTATATATATATATATATATATATATATATATATATATATATATATATATATATATATATATATATATATATATTATAACGCTAGTAGATCCGAACTAATCAATTTAGATATAATAGGGGACGAAAACGACTTTTCGACAAAGATTATTTTGTATAAATAATCTTAACCAAGTTGTAGAATATATCTCCAGGGTTCCGTATATATAAAGAGCGCCGAAATCCGAGTGATAACGAAGGAGTTATGACCCGTCGAAATTTCACGAATGAACAGACACGGTTGCGGGGAGACGTAAATAGTGAATTTATGATTAAGCGAATTTTAGCCTTAGTGATCTAAATGAAAGTCATAGAATATGTTAACATGAGAGTGTCCTTAAAAATAACGCTCAAATCTGACTTCGTATGAGGAAGTTATGATTTTTCTAAAATTTGGCTTAGCACGACACAACCCAAAACTTGAATTTTAGTTCGAGCGGATTTTGGCTTACATAAAGTAAATGAGAGTTGAAGATCTCATTAATAGGAACTCAACGGAAAAAACACAGACAAAAACGGAGTCTGTATGAAGGAGTTATGAATTTTTCGCGATCATCTAACAGTCTAATTTTCTCGTACTATTAAATTTAAGATCGGTAGAGAATTAGCTGACGAATTCAAAATGAAAGTTGTAGATCCTATTTTTACCTACACGTGGATATGAAGAACGTAAAAAACGAAGCTCGTATGTTAAAGTTACGGATTTTAGAAGTCGGAAATGTGTTATGCGAAAATGGGTGATGTGGCACAACCTTGGCCATTGCTTTCTCCCCAAGTCTTGCCACCAGATGGTGACATGTGGCACCAAGTTCAACCATATTTCACCCTATAAGTAGAACCTCACCCACCCTCATTTTTTTCACACCTTTCCCATTTTTTCTTCTCTTTACTCTCTCTCTCTAGAACCTCTCTCTAGCCCCAAAACCCTCCGAAAAGCCTAGGGAACCTCCCTAGCATGAGGCGGAAGCTGCGCAGTGCTCGAAGGCTCCGAGAAGAAGAGCTTTTCAGATCGGGAACGTTGCTCCAAGAAAAGATCGATTTTCTATAAAACCCGATTTAAGTGAGTTACGTCTACGCTATTTTTAATATAGATTTTATTCAATTATAGTAACGTTATTAGGAATTTATAATAAGTACTTCGGCTATTATTATGCATTATATAAGTATTGTTTAACACTTATATAATAGTAATAATAGGTAGACTATTAATTAGTCTGGACGAATAATAGACTAATCTCTAGTGATAATAGTACTAGGTTTCGTCGAAGGAAATTACTTTTAAGAAGCGAAGTGCTGTCCGAGTTCGGAATCACCACCTTTTCAAGTGATTGCATAGTTACTTTCATATTAAACATAGATATTAAGTTTTTATATAAATTACCTACTATGTGAGCATATTATTTGAAAACTTGTTGTCTATGCTCGATGAACGATTTAATACATGTTTTAAAAGATTTAAAAGATATATTTATTTTATATCTACAAATATGTTGCGGATGAAACATAGGTAGATGAAATAGTTGGTGTGTGATGAAATAAAATGATGAGAGATAGGTGATTATAGAAAGGTAATGATAATTAGGTAAATAGATGATGATGAATTGGTGATGTAGGATGAAAGGAGATACCATAACCTTAACCGTCAATGTGGCGATGTAGTCATCTGCCAGAGTATAGAAGGCGACAACAGACTATTCTAGACAACCCCGTGGAAACACATGCAGGCCCATAACCTGTAGGTGATGAAGAACTAGTTCAGGCGATGTTGTAACTACGTATTCATGCGATGATACTCTAACCTCTTCCTATAAATTACGCGTTCAGGCGATGTTGTTACTATGTATTCATGCGTTGATGCCCTAACCCTTGTTGGGCACGTATTAAGGGAGTAATCCCTGAATCAATATTGCCTATGCGATGTAGGCGATGATCCTTAGGGAGAGTCCTTAGGAACAAACATATAAGCAAATGCGATGTAAAGAGATGATAGGTAAATATGATGTAGGAGACGATTCCTTAGGATAAATCCTTAGGGAAGATATTTAGGAATAAAGAAGATAATGGGGATTGGTAATTGGGTTAATTGTTTGATGATTAAACATAATAATCATATTATTGTGGGTTGAAAACGCTATGTACTCACCAGGTTTCCTAACCTGACCCACTCAGTTTACTTGTATCACAGGTGACGATGTGAAGTTACATTACACTGAGAGGTTAATGAGATATAGATCACTAGTGTAAATGAATGTAAGTTCTGTTTCTGCTTATGTTTCTGTATTGACGATGACATCCCCAATGTTTTAAAAGGAATAAAAAAACATTTCTTCGGAAATGCTTTGATAATGAAATTATCATGTTTTTCTGGGAACAAATTTTGTAACGTTTTTATTGAAAGAGATACTCTAATTTTTATAAAGGATAAACAAAATCGGTATTTTCTGGCCGTCAAAATGGGGATGTCACAGTTGGTATCAGAGCATTAGTTTAAGCGAACAAGGAATTTGTAGGGTTTTTAAACTTAAAATTAGAATGTTAAGCAATGGTTGTGTGATGTGAGCACTAGCTTATTTTAGGAATTGTGCCTAAAAATGCTTCTATGTGCTAAATACTTTATGCCTGATATGCTGTTGTTTGTTCGGATCTATGGTCTATTCCCGATCAGATCTAGAAACTTTATGTGTTCAGGTTTCTAAACGTTTAATTACGGTATTACAACTGGCATATAACTTTTCAAAGAGATAAGGGGATTATACGTCAATCATAGATGCAATCTTTCCTATCTTAATTCTCATCATTACACACCGACCGTATGATTTGGTGTATAGATCGAAATGACAAGAACCCGAAGTGGAGTCGGGAACGCGAATGGAAATAGGAATCAACAACCCCCAGTAATTGAACAAATACATGTTGTAATAACCGCACAAAAGCCAATAACCATGGTCGGGGTACGAGCGATGATCCAAATGATGTTGGATCTTCTAATGGAGGAAACAAGGTGTTTACTTCAACAAAATTGAGAGGAACTTACGATGCTTATTGAACAGCCCGAGCTAAATGATGGGCAGTCAGAAGGAGGGAACTACAGTAGGACGGTTGGTCAAGACAACCTACTGATAGTTAGACGAAACAATCACGATGGAGGAAATGAGGAACGTGGATGCAAGTACAAGGATTTCAGGGCATCCAAACCCCCAAGTCTTTCTGGAAGCCCATCACTGGTGGAAGTTATGGATTGGCTCTTCAAGATGGAGACAATGTTTGAGAGTTTTGAGTGTAGCAACAAACAAAAGACGACCCTTGTGGTCTCTCTGTTAAAGTCTAGAGTACTGAGCTGGTGGAAACTACAAGGTAACATGATGCCCAAGGAAGAAACAAGCAAAATGTATTGGGAATATTTCCTAGTGCAATTAAAGATGCAGTACTACTCTGAGCAGGATCTTCTGGAGATCAACAATGAATTCTAGAATCTGAAGAAGGGGAGGATGAGTGTCACTGAGTATGTTGCAAATTTTACGGAGAAGATGAAGCTCGTTCTTTATCTAGTTCCAACTGAGGTCTCCAAGGTCAACAAGTTTGCCCACGGATTACCAGTGGACTTTGGTCCAATGGTTAAGCAAGCAACCACTCTGAAAGTCGCCATCTAGGCTGCTAAGAATATGGAGACCCAGATAAGAGAGAACGGTCTGGAGAGAGCTGAAGTTGGTAAGAAAAGGAAGAATGAAGGATCTTCAAAGTCCAACAAGGAGAGAAAATTCCCGAAGTCTTGAGGAGGAGGAGGTGAACTAAGATGGTGTGAGAAGTGCAAGAAGAAGCACTTCGGAAGATGCAATGGAGAAGTGATGTGTTATAAGTGTGGTAGGACCGGTCACTATTCCAGAGATTGTACATTCAACAACAAGAATTGCTATGAATGTGGAAATGATGGGTATATTTCGAAGAATTGTCCAAAGAAGAACAAAGCAAGAAGTACTATGAATGTGGAAATGATGGGTATATTTGGAAGAACTGTCCAAAGAAGAACAAAGCTGCATGTCAAAATGCGCCGCTATAGCCAAAAGCAAGAGCATTCCAAATGATCCTTGACGTTGTAGATGGCAATGAAAGGAATCAGGAGTGAGGATGGATATCCGAGGATCAAGTTATGAAGAAGCCATGCGGATAGTATTAGGAGGTGTAGCCTATTAGAGGCATAGTATAGGTTGAACTTGAATACCTATGTAATCGTTTTGTTATCTGATGTGTCAAATTGTTATGTGATTTTTATGGTTAATTGGAAAACTACAAGACAATACTTGGGACGAGTATGAGTAGGTGTGAAAGGTAGTAGATGCATATACTACCGGAAGCATAGGACTCACGCTTGGATCAGGGAAAGTCACAAGGTTACCAAGAAGCTAGTAATTGATTTCATTTTATTCAAGTATATTGTTACCATCGTTTCGTTAATAACTAAGAAGATGATTTTTATTCTGACCCTAGTACCATATCTAATTGAGTCCGACTACGATGAGTATGTTACGTGGTTCAGAGAACCAAGTTTGATGTAGCATCTGACTTAATTCGGAATATTGAAATAAAAGATAATCAAAGTGATCGGTAGATTTATCGCGATAGTTGCTTGTAGCTAGAAACACTACCTTTTAAGATGTGATTAGAACATTAAGGAGTGTATAGTCTGTTCTGGAATTTGACTCTAAAAGACCTGAGTCCATGCAATGCATCATACGATGAGAGGTTAGTAGAACATGACTCGTCGATCTATTATGATAATCGAAGGAACAAACTTATCTCAAGTTTGTTAAAGAAAGAGTCTCCAATAAAGATCGAGATTACGACATAAAGATTGGAAATCTAACATGAGATAGAGAGTAGGTACAAGATCAGGCACCGCCTGCAGTCAGGAAGTCTTCTGTTAGATACTCGTTCGAAGAAAAATTAAAGTTATGGTTATTACTTAGGATGAAGAGATAACATATGGAGTCATCATGTGAGAACTGTTTCGTTGATGATTCTGGGACTTAATCATCTCAAGGGGGAGATAATTGTAACGCCTATAGATCCAGGCTAGTCAATTTAGAGATAATAGGGGTCGAAAACGACTTTTCGACAAAAGATTATTTAGAATAAATAATCTTAACCAAGTTGTATAATATGTCTCAAGGGTTCCGTACATAGAAAGAGTGCCAAAATCCGAGTTATAACGAAGCAGTTATGACCCATCGAAGTTTCACGAATGAACCGACATGATACCTGGGAGACGTAAATAGTGAATTTATGATAGAGCGAATTTTAGCCTTAGTGATCTAAATGAAAGTCATAGAATATGTTAACCTGAGAGCGTCCATAAAAAGAACGCCCAAATCTGACTTCGTATGAGGAAGTTATGATTTTTCAAAAAGTTTGGCTTAGCAGTACACAACCCAAAACTCGAATTTTAGTTCGAGCAGATTTTGGCTTACACGACCTAAATGAGAGTTGAAGATCTCATTAATAGGAACTCAACGGTAAAAACACAGACGGAAATGGAGTCTGTATGAAGGAGTTACGAGTTTTTCGCGGTCATTTAACACTCTAATTTTCTTATACTATTAAATTTAAGATCGGTAGAGAATTAGCCGACGAAGTTAAAATTAAAGTTGTAGATCTTATTTTTGCCTACACATGGATATAAAGAACGTAAAAAACGGAGCTCGTATGTGAAAGTTACGGATTTTAGAAGACGGAAGTGTGCTGTGCGAAAATGGGTGACGTGACACAATCTTGGCCATTGGTTTCTCCCTAAGTCTTGCAACCAGATGGTGACATGTTGCACCAAGTTCAATCATATTTCACCCTATAAATAGGACCTCTCCCACCCTCATTTTCTTCACACATTTCCCATTCTTTCTTTTCTTTACTCTTTCTCTAGAACGTCTCTCTACCCGAAAAGTCTAGGCAACCTCCCTAGCACGAGGCAGAAGCCCCGGAGTGCTCGAAGGCTCCGAGAAGAAGTGCTTTTTGGCTCGGGAACGCTGCTCCAAGCAAAGCCGATTTTCTATAAATCCCGATGTAAGTGAGCTACGTCTACGCTATTTTTAATATAACTTTTATTTAATTATAGTAACGTTATTATGAACTTATAATAAGTACTTGGGCTATTATTATGGGTTATATAAGTATTGTTTAACGCTTATATAATATTAATAATAGGTAGACTATTAATTAGTCTGGACGAATAATAGACTAATCTATAGCGATACGAATACTAGGTTTCATCGAAGGAAATTATTTTTAAGAAGCGAAGCGCTGTCTGAGTTCGGAATCACCACCTTTTCAAGTGATTGCATAGTTACTTTCATCTTACACATAGATATTAAGTATTTTATATAAATTACGTGCTATGTGTGCATATTATTTGAAAACTTGTTGTCTATGTTGGATGAACGATTTAATGCATGTTTTAGAAGATTTAAACAATATTTTTATTGTATATCTACAAATATGTTGTGGATGAAACATAGGTAGATGAAATAGTTGGTGTGTGATGAAATAAAATGATGAGAGATCGGTGATTATAGAAAGGTGATGATAATTAGGTAAGTAGATGATGATGAATAGGTGATGTAAGATGAAAAGAGATACCATAACCTTAACCGACAATGTGGCGATGTAGTCTTCTACCAGAGTATAGATGGCGACCACAGACTATTCTAGACACCCCGTGGAAACACTAGCAGGCCCATAACCTGTAGGTGATGAAAAACTAGTTCAGGTGATGTTGTAACTACGTATTCATGCGATGATACTCTAACCCCTTACTATGAATTACAAGTTCAGGCGATGCTGTTACTATGTATTCATGCGATGATGCCCTAACCCTTTTTGGGCACGTATTAAGGGAGTGATCTCTGAATCAATACTGTCTATGTGATGTACACGATGATCCTTAGGGAGAGTCCTTAGGAACAAACATATAAGGAAATACGATGTAAGGAGATAAGCGGTAAATATGATGTAGGAGATGATTCCTTAGGATAAATCATTAAGGAAGATACTTAGGAATAAAGAAGATAATTGCGATTGGTAATTCGGTTAATTGTTTGATGATTAAACATAATAATTATATTATTGTGGGTTGAAAACCCTATGTAATCACCAGGTTTCCCAACCTGACCCACTCAGTTTACTTGTAGCACAGGTAACGATGTGAAGTTACATTACACTGAGAGATTAATGAGATATAGATCACTAGTGTAAATGAATGTAAGTTTTGTTTATGCTTTTGTTTCTGTATTGACGATGACATCCCAAATGTTTTAAAAGGAATAAAAATAATTTTCTTTGTAAATGCTTTGATAATGAAATTATCATGTTTTTCTGGGAACAAATTCCGCAACGTTTTTATTGAAAGTGATACTCTGATTTTTAGAAAGCATAAAAAAAATCGGTCTTTTCTGGTCGTGAAAATGGGGATGTCACAGACACACACACACACATACACACACACACATATATATATATATGTATATGTATATATATATACATACATATATATATATATATATATATATATATATATATATATATATATATATATATATATATATAGTTTCAGTTATCGTTATTCACAAGTGAATAAAAATGTATCGGATTTTTACTGCAGTACATTCGTTATTCACTTATGAATAAAAAATATGATTAGTTTTTTTTTTTAAAATTTAAGTATCATTCATATATTAATATAGTATAAAATAAACATAATATATTTATATTTAGATAGTAGACGATGCATTCACTTGTGAATATTAGATAGTATATTCATTTATGAATATTAGAAGGTATATTCACTTATGAATATTAGATGATATTTTAATATGTGAATATTATATAGTATTAAATGGTATATCACATCTTAATATTACATAGTATATTCACTTGTGAATATCAGATGATATATTCACTTATTAATATTAGACAGTATATTCACATATAAATACTACAAGGTGTTATCATAAATATATATAATTTTTATATGTTATTCACATATGAATAACATACAGACTTGCATTTTTGTTTTGTGTTTTTAAAATCATATACTGATCCAGGTGAGAAAAAACATATTCATATGTGAATATAACATGAAATTTTAGTTTATATATTTTATCAAACAATTGGAGTGCATACAATATAACTTTTTTAAAAATGTTAAAACCATGATACTTTGAGTATTTAAATCTTACAAGGTAGTAGACTGATAGAGAATTATATGAAATTTTTCAAAAAAAAAAAAAAAAATGATTTGATCTTTTTCTAACCTTAATTTTGAAGTTTTATGCGATGATCGATATTGAATAAAAGATATAAAGTAGATTTTTTGTTGATTATCGATGATGTTGATCTAATGACGCTCATAGTATAATTATTTGTAGATGTTGGAGATATGAGCGTATTCAAACACAATTGAAGGTTGGATTAAAAGAATCAAAAACGAATTTTTGGTTCGTTTATTGATGAACCAAAAATTGAAGAAGATTGATGATTGATTAACATTGGATGACGTTGATGAGTGTTTAATTGAAGAAATCTGAATGATTTTTGAAGATTGGATGAGAAATTGGATTATAAACAATCGATTCGGAATGAATTTCGACTGTTATCTAATTCTCTACTATTACGTATTTGATATTGAAGGTTATTATCATATTTTACAAGTTTGTCACTATATGTTTATATGCTTAGATTAAATAATTAGTTGAGAATGATTCTCTCATTTTCAACTTTTTTTTTTTCAATTGAACTCTCTCTCTCTCTCTCTCTTTATATATATATATATATATATATATATATATATATATATATATATATATATATATATATATATATATATATATATATATATATATATATATATTACTTAACAAATAGTTTGAAATTTGAAGACAACCACTTAAATCAAAGGCACGTTTCTATGACAGAAAAGATAGTACAGGGACTGTTGTGGGAGTTTTAAACTAAGGACGTAAAAGATTGTCTATAAAGGAAACAAAGAGTAGTTCAGTTCTCATTCACTTTCCCCTCTAAATTTTTTTTCATTTTCCGATGGCTGAAGAGTCATGCATACATGCATTGATACAATCAATTTTATTCTTAATGTCCGGTTACCTTACAATCCTACTTTTATCCCGCAACCGTCCTACCGTTTATCTCGACAATTTTAATATTGTTTCACTGATAAACACATCCAGTTCGTCGACAAACACCGCAATCTATTTGGAACTGAGAATCCAGAATGAGAACTCGTGGATAGGCGTTTACTACGAGGATCCTCTAAATCTCACCATCACTTATTTGCAATCAACTGTATCAACAGGCAGCAATGTTATCATCGAACGATCTACCATTAAAGGCTTTTATCAAGGCAACGGAGAGGTTAAACATATCCAAGCATCTGTGGTGATTCAAGACTTGTTTTCAACAACTGAACGACCAAGGAGACTGGGTGAGACGAACGTTAAGATGTATGGTCCATCGAAAATGATCGACTTCGTAGTGGATTTGGAGGCCGACATAAAGTTCAAGTGTATTGAGAACAAAAAGTCTCATCTGACGATGCAATCTACTGTGGAGGTTAGCGACTACACTGGGACGTCTGTTCTAAAGACTATTCAAATGAAGTACACTTCTGGATCGAATGATTGGGGAGTTTGGCGGTGGGTACTTGCAGTTCCTCTGGTTAGTTTTATACAGGGTCTTTTAAGTCTCGCTTTTTTGTTAGCTTTCCTGTTCCTGTCCTTTGTTTCTCTTATGTGAACCGATCAACCTACCTAATGTTAGAACCCAAATTTAATTTTAATATATGATCTTAAGACCATCCACTATATATTGTGTAATACTAATCATCTTTCAATTGTGCACATGAGCATTTGTAATGGACACCACATCAACGAAATATACGCATCAAATTTTTTCATACAAACATATTTTAAAAGTTAATCATAAAAACTGTACGCGTTAAGAATCAACAAATGTAATGAATTTAATATTATGATATAATGTATGGTTATTTTACTAAACATAAAAAATAGAGAAAATTCTAGACGAAGACTTAAAAAGAAATAGGCCCCACTTGGTTTGTTTGAAAGGCTTTCAATACAATGGAAAGGAAAGTTTTGAGATGGCTTACAAATTTTACTTGCAATGCATTTGCAAGAAGCAAAGTCGATGCTCCAGGGTGTCAATCGTTGACTTGATGAGATTAGTTAAATCGGTTTTCAAATTAGTTGGTCGTTTGACATTTCAAAATTAAGCCTAGCCAATCGAATAAGGTTTTTTTACACCGAATTTCGGTTATTCTATTTCGGTTTATTTAGTTTGCTATACCAGTTAAATGAAATATGATTTCACTTGAGCAACATCAAAATTTTCGTTCACAAGCATGTAGTGAACAAAACCATTAGGAGATAGCAACCATCTCTATCCACCGATGAAAGATGAAAGCTGACACAATAAATGAAGAAAGCAATTGAAGAAGCTTGACTAAACTAGAAACTTTTAGATGTGTTTCTAGGATTCTTTTTCGGTGCAATTTCACTTCAAAATTCTCGAATCCGAGAGAGTCACCCGTTCCAAATTATGTCAGTTTTTATGGTCTCAAGGCTTATAGTTTATGGAATTTGTACCTAGAGTGACCAAAACTAATTATTGTTTATTTTTAGCCTCCACCACCGTTTGTCAAATAAAAGTAGATTGGTTTGTATGCAACTATACACTAGATTTAGGAAACAGAGAGCATGTAACTGATGTTTTTGTATGCAACTATACACTAGATTTAGGAAATAGAAGCATTCAAATATAATTCTAAGTGTACATGCACCATAGATCTAGGTTTTACTATTAAGGAAACGTACTTTCAAAACTACGAAAAAACAATCTCTCAAAAGAGAAAGAATACCAAACTTTCAAGTATAATAGTATATACATGTATTCACTTGAAGATCACAAACACATGTGTTGCTTATTGGAGACGTTATCATCCAAAATAGGAATGTTTATAATAACTCACACCCAAAAGACTAAAACTACAAACTTTTAGAGAGATGGGAGAAAGGATATGAGAAATGATTTTTCCAACCTTTCAGGAGGTTGTAATACACAAATTTGAAGACGTAGAAGGTTTTTTTATATAGTTGTGATGATAGGTAGATAACTTTGATTTGAATTAATTGAATAATAAGATTTAATTCTAATTCACATCTTTTCCTTATCTATTAAACAAGGTTGATTTTGAAAAGTCGTCAAAACCTTCAACACATACGGAGTTCTAGAATGCTCATATTTCTCAACTATTTAACAATTAATACTCAACCCTTGTGCATCTAGATTTATTCTAAATAATCCAAATTAGATCTTATTAATTTCTAATTAGTTTTTAATTAATTTATTAACTTGTAATAAATCAATCAATTAATTAGCTCATTCTCAATTCCTTTCTAGCTATTTTTGGTCATGAGGGCAACCCCAAAAAAAAAAAACTTTGTTAATTTTCTAAAAGTTACACCAATTAGCTATAACATTTGACACATATTTCCAACAATTTCCCACATGGACAAGTCATCAAACACTATTGGTCGAATAATCTTTGAATACCCAATAAAGTGTAGGGTCGAATAGATTCTAAAAGAATGTAATCATGTTGGAAACAAAGTAATGATTGGACACATGAGAGTAAATAAGATTATAATTTCGATCAGACAATACAAGTTTGATTACAATGTCAATCATAACAACTGTTCACAATGTATTCTCTACCTTCTAATTGACATCCGTTTATATAGGTTGACACCTAGGGAATCTGTTAGAGTAACAACTAATAAAAACATGACACCTAAACAATGACGGTCTGTGTAATAGTTAAGCTCATATACTACAAAACGTTGGCATACAAACTTTAAAACTTAACATGCTTTCAGAACGATAAATTGATGACTTGAAGTATTACAATTATGAATGCTTTCACATTAAAGTCAAACACAACACAAACAAACTCCGAGACCTAATAGTCCCCTTCTTTGTGTAGAGTTGCGAAAGAAAGTCTTCACTTGATCTAATTTAAAACTTGCGAAGCATAGTTGAATCATTGTCAGTATCGGCATCCACCATCTCAACATACCAGACACCAGATTAATGTCATTCTTTGGATTCAACTTGTAAAGTTTAGATTTCGAAATAATGCCGGTCGATGTCATAGTCTTATAGAAATGTTAATCTTGTAAGTACATCAGCAATTCTTTAGAAATTTGTTGATTACAACCTTGTAAACTATATCTCATGGTTCTTTTTGAATCTCTCTATCATTTATATTTTAAATTCCAAATGTTTGATCACAAGGACCTACATATGTCTTTTTCTTCTTCAAGAAATCTACTATTTCCACATCCATTTTGTGCATATCCATGAAATATTATCATAATACGAAGCATCCTTGTATTCAACTATCCACAATCTTCAAGCTTGATATCCTTCCCAATAAAAACTTCATCATCCTTCTTTTCAACTTCATACTTGTCATAAGATAACTCACGCTGAAGGGAATTAATCTTCACTTATTTCCTTTGAATCTCATCCTCCATCTTTACCTCAATATATTAATGTTCTACCAAAGTGTTAATGGAAGTTGAAAGCAGGAAGTTATGCATAGTGTTATCATTAAAAATAAAATTTTTAAGCTCATTCATCTTGTTCAATGTCACACCCCCAAACTGAAAAGGCGGAAACGTTTATGGACGGAGGACGTCATGTGAAGTATGACAACAATTTAGTAATAGTAATCAAAGCAACAACAACCATTGTATTAATAGTAATATTTTTACATTGCCTTTGAATTATACTTGATTGGCACCAAAAGTAAATAACAAGTAGAGACTCGAAGCTACTAGGCTCCATCTTCTTAGGCCTGGCGCGTGTACCTGTCTACTGGCGTCCTCAGAATACAAGTATGTTTTGGAAAAACTATCCTCTGTTCTTTCGAAAAGTACGTAATGTTTCTCTAGAAAACTTCATATTTTCTAATGTAATGAATGTTAAGAAAAATGATTCCTGCTAATTTTTCCTACGAGTACTTAGTGTATACAAATCATATACAGCAGGGGTGGATCCAAGGGGATCCCAGGATACCCCTCAAAAAAAATTTCGGTAGTGTAATTTTTGTTTACGTATGCCTCAAAAAAAAAAATTCGGTATAGTGTAGATATATGCATCCCTCCATTTATAAACACAAACACACAGTTGGTCTGCTGGTTAAGGCGTTGGCTTATTAAAGTTAAGGTCTCAAGATCAATTCTTGCTTCTTACATATTATTTGTTTACTTTTGTTTTATTTTCCCAGTTATTCTATCCCACATTGCTAAACACATGTAAACTGAGCCATTTTTTTTTCTATTATATAATCCTGTTATCCTCATGCTTTATTTGGTATCTACTTTGAGTCCCACATCAATTCAAGTATCAAAATATACTTCAACTTCATGTTTATATAACAAGACTTGAGGTTAGCTAAGGATTCGATTAAGATTTGGGTTTAAAACCAAAACTGAACCGGGGAAACCCAAGCACCTCGGGAAAAAAATTGGGTTACCCTAAAAAAAATTTGGATACCCCTTTACATTCATCCTGGCTCCGCCACTGATATACAATCCAGATTGAACAAACAATCGATTGTATGGTTCTGCCTCAAGTCTACAACCAAACAAGGAACAGGAAAAGAGGCGGAGACCACACATTCCACTGGTTTCCAGATCCTCATGTACATAATCCTGGAGCATTCACTAGGTACTTAAAAGGTTAACTGTATTGATCCATTCATATCCGTTGAAAGTGTTCTTCAAGAAAATCCAATATTTTCTTATGTAAAGTATGATAACTCATTCCTTATATGACTTCTTACTTCATACTAGTTATGTATGAACCAATATCGGTTAAATAGTTAATTGTGTTGATCTGCCCTAAACCCACAACCAAACAAGAAACAGGGAATGAGGCAGCAACCACACATTCCACAGTCTATCAGTTATTCTTCATGCATAACTTGGATGCATAAACTAAGTAGTCATGGAAATAAATGATGAATATTCGTTAGTTGGATAGTACCCAACTGTTTAAAAAATTACCAATGTTTACCCTGAATAATCCTATATTTTCCCTAAGTGTACATTATAAAATTATATGTTTCAGACCGTGGTGTGCAAGTATCTACCATACTTATGTTGTTTAAGCATTGTTCTGATTTCCTAAATACGTGGTTAGTACCTGTTGGATTAGTGTCTAAGTCCATAACTATTTTGGTATGTACTTGACCCGATGGTGCATGGTCCTTTTGGGTTGCCTTCACCAAAGCAACTTGATAGGATGAATTATGGAGAGAAAGGATTAAATATGATTTATTAATATATTATGAGAATAATATATTAAAGGAGAAATCATATTGTTTAATTAATATTACTCAAGAATTAATTGGTAATTAGTTTTGTGACTAAAAGAGATTAATTAAACTTAAGGGACTGGAATTGTAATTATAAGATAATTGCAATTTGGGCCATGGATTGTCTTATATTAAGGAGTGGACGAATTCTATGGGGAAACCCATGAGGAAATCATCCAAGGCCTTAAGGAAAGGAGTCCATGGGTTGCTTAGTGCTTAAGCATCCAAATAAGGGTTTCCTTGTTAGATAACCCTAATAGCCTCACTATATATAGAACACTTAAGGCTCAAAAATGTCGGGAAACATCTCTTCTAGGGTTAGAACACGTTTTGGGCAGCCTTTATCCTCTCTCCTCTTCATTCTCTTGCTCTTGGTGTTTGTGAACCATTAGAGGAGTGACATTTGTGACTCTAAGCTTTCTAAAGTCAATACAAAGAGGAATTGAGATTGTTATTGCTACATAACAATCAATGTATGATTTAAACCCTAATTATATGTTATATTGATTATCATATGTTAGATCTAGGGTTTATAGTCTTGGATAACTTGCATGTACAATAGAGAAACCTAGATCCAAGCATTAGGGTTTGTATGAGCACATAGGATGTTCTTATGACCAAAACCCATTAGTGGTATCAAAGCCTAGATTGGTTTCTATTGTATTGATGCTTTGTATGATTGAAAAATTCGATTTTTGGGTTTCTGGGGGCTGAACTCGCTGAGTCCATAGATGAACTAGCCGAGTTCATGCTGAGTCGACGAGTCCATACATAACTCGGCGAGTCGGCTGGTCTGATGGAGGGAAAACCGGGATTTCTTGCTGTTTTTGCTTAAGGATAGTTGCCTTATCTTATTAGATTAATATAAATCTGATTTTATGATATATTTGACTATATTCTTGATCTAATTAAAGATATTTATCAATTAATAAAATATTTGTTTCCATATGTGATAATTGATTAATTATTTTGATTAAATTGGTAAATTGTTTTGCAAGAAATCATTAAATAAATCAAATATGGATAATTATGTGATTAAATGTTAATTAAGATTATTTGTTATTTGATCCTTGTTGTTATGAAAAGTTTCATATTTTCCCCTTTAGGTTTTATAATTTAAATTTGAACTCACAAGTTTTATTGTTTTGAAATTTAAATAGTTAAAACCCTCATGTTTTGAAAAAGATTTCAAAACTTGCGCTCAAGTTTTGGAATTTAAATTTTGATTAAAAGTTTAATTTTGATGTATATTTAAATTCTAACCCTAATGTTTTTGAAATGTTTCAAAACTTTCCCTCAAATTTTGGAATTTAAAAGTTGACTAAAAGGTTTAATTAGGAATGTTAAAATCTAAAACCCTAGTAATGTTTTGAAAAGTTCAAATCACACCCTTGTGGTTTTATTAATTAATTAAGGTGTATAATTAAAAGAGGTTTAATAAATCCATAAATGTTTAGGTTTACAATTTAAATTGAATTAAAAATATAATTGTTAAATTTGACCACCTGGTATTTTAAAAGTGTAAAATACACCCTATACTATATATAACAGTAAAAGTCTAACATTATATATATGTATGAGTAAAAAGTCAGTCTTACCGTTAGTAGGCCTCATTCATGAAGCTGGTCTATAAGGGGTGTTTAAGGAAATTGCCTATAATATGACAATTGAATGGGTATCCGCTCTTACCCACCGCACTCTTGAGTAGTGGAGGGTCGTTAGCCGAACGGGTAGGATATGACGAAACCTTCCATTATAAGTATATTGAAATACAAAAGTAACTAAATATTTTTGCGAATTCCCAATCTTAGTTACTTAGGCAAAGTGAATTGATGCAATTCCATGAAATTACACTTTGTGCCGTTGCGAAGACATTAGTGGAGCGTGTGTGGTTTACCGGCACACTAAATGCTTCTAAGCAAAGGTAGCAAAGGGTGACTCATTGTTTGTCATAGTTCGGTGGAGCGTGTGTGGTTTACCAGCACATCGAATAGGTGACTGTAACATTTGAGGGCACCATCTAAGTTTGCATGGTTTTCACACCCGCTTTGTGATCCTCGCCATCCCAGTCATAAACAAGAGGGGCATATCGAGATTTTAACATGCCATTGAAATGTTCAATGAATCTCAAAGGATCTAGGAGTTTTCATAGATTTAAAACTTAATTTTCTTTTTCGTTTTTCATGGTGGAAATTGGTGAATCGTCATTCACTTACCTTCAAATATTCTGCAATTAGGGTTACGGCATCCCTCTCCCGAGTTGTGGAATATTGTGTTGGCTCCTAGCCTTAGTATCTCATTTGGGTGATTTACTAAGGACTCAATCAATCAACTAACTTTGAATTCGTTTTGTCGCATTTTGTAGATGTCAAAGTTCGACAACTATGGTATTTCCAAATCCCGTGGAACAAGCATTCCACATGAAGATGGTTGTCCACAATTCGATCGAGGAACAAGAAATCATGTTTCACTTCCTCTACTTCCTCCAATTATTCTCCTTAACCCACAAGATCGAAGAATTGAAAGGTTCAATATCACTAAAGCCCTATTGGAAATGAAACATGAAGATGGTAAACCCGTGTGTGCCCACGTTCTAGGAATGAAATCACACATTCATAGGTTGATAATGTTGGGTGTGTCATTCCCGGATGAGTTGGCTGTGAATTGGGTTTTGCATTCACTTCCTAAATCATATAATGAGTTCAAAAGAAAGTATTATATGATGGCTCATGACGACAACCTCATTGACCTAACTTACATGCTTATTGGTGCTGAATTAGAAATGATTTGGCGAAGCAATGAAGTGTATTTGTTGGGAAAGTCAACCAACCATACTTCCGAGGACGTTCTAGGAGAACCGACCTACGTTTGATGCCAAAAGAAAGGGCATTGGATACAATTCTTCTCTAAGAGCCTGAAGATTCCAGAAGATGGGAGAGTCAAAGAGTATGGCTGTGCTTCAGGTAAAATCCACTATCTAACTCCGTTAAGTTCCTATTCAGTGATTCTTAATGCATGATGTGATAAGATTGCATTTGAATGTTTTTCAGGATCGGTGAAAAGAAAGGAAGCTTAGTGAAAGAGCAAGATGAATCTAATTACAAGAAATTGATCTTGATCGCATGGACTTGAAGATTAGATTTTGAGCTTAGATAGTTATGTTAGAGTTGTTTGATTTTTTTTTTTAAATACATAGTTTTCAATGGATTTTGCATTGTAAGGACAAATGTTTTCCGCTGCTTTTATAAATAAAATAAATTTTCGTTTGACTTATTTATTTATTTGTTTATTCGCTTGCAATGAAATCGTTATGAAAATTGATGTTTGAATATTTCTACAACAAATGGATCTGATTCTTATTTATGGTAAGGTCGAGAATTTACCAAATAGGGAGAGTTTCTCATCACCCAAGGCAAGAATGCAAGATTAAGAAAGTTCGATCCATATAAGTTTCAATTTGTTGTAAACTTTGGTTTTAACAAATTCACATGGATAGGAACACATACACCGTTTAAATCTAAGTGTCATAATATTTCCTCCTTCATGAAAATGATTGTGAGGAAATGCTTTCACTAAGAAAGATTTTAAGAAGATAGTGATTGTAAAATTACATTCTCGAATTCGATTATGGTTACAGTATCCCTTTCCATGATTTGAATTGTGAGGTTTGGCAATTAGTCTTAATTGTTTAGACACACATATAAGCTATCTAAGGCAAAGGTGTATAAGTTCAAGAAGCTTTGATAAAAGATTATCAAAGCACCAAGTACTATAAACATGGACTTAAGAAATTCAATAGGTATTGTTTTTTTCTGAAAGTTAAGATGTTTATAAATACATGTCGAAGCTAGTGAGAGCATAAGTGTTATGTTTTATAATAATCATCATGATAGTGGGAGCATAAATGTTATGATTGCTTGATTATTAAGAAGCTGATGTTAAAGATAATTCTGACAATTTTAGCGATATCAGTTAAATTGAAGATGTCGATTGTTCATAGTTGTCTGTCATTAATGTAATATGTTTGTGTAAAAGCAAAGAAAAATATAATGATTTGTTAGCTAAGACTAACACTGATCCAGCCTCCACTTCAAAAGTTTGTGCTTTAGATCATGTTAGTGTTAGAGATAGTCAAACTGACATTAGTGATGATAACGAAAATGATGATGAAAGTTCAAAAGACAGAAAAACAACAAAAGATGTTTCGAAAGAAAGTTAAAACTCAAGAATTGTTGTTGATAAGGTGTATGGTGAAACAGAGAATTTCGACAAAGTTTTCAACAAAAAGGTGCTCATTATCTTGAAAAAAAATACGCTTGTGTATCCCAATTTCTAGTGCACAGATGATGTTATTTTTCCAAATCAAGTATTTGTTACGTTTGGAAATGTTGAGAACATCAAACCTGAATTTAACAAATTAGTAGATTAAGATAATAAGCAAACTTCAAAAGATTATTTTTTTTCTCAAATCAAAGTGTTATCGAAAGTAATTAAACAAAGAATTCATACATTTTTCAAAGACAAAAACCTTAAAGAACATGGATTGAAAAATCAACAATCTCGAAAGAAGTTGAAACAAAATTGGATGTTAAAATACAAAATGTGAAAATAAATTCAAAATAATTGAAGGATCAAATTTACAAATAAGAAAATGGAGTTTCAAAGAGACAGGCAAGAAAGAAAATATTTTGGCAAATTGTTGAGTCTCGAAAGAAACAAAATTATCTGCAAAAGAAAAGAAATGAAAAGAAAATGTCTGAACCAGTTAAGACAATGTCTTCATCTAGTTCAAACATAAGGAAAAATCCATCTTTTTCTAAAAAGCACCTGTCTCAATCAACATCACATGTTGATGTTACGAAAATACATAATTAAGAAACTAAGTTTTTGTCACAAACTCAAAATCATACATCTCATGACAAAACAACTTTCAAATTCGAAAAATTCATCATCTTTGAGGAAACCTCATTTTGATAATCAAACACGGTCTTTCAGTAATGGTTTTTCAAAAACATTACCATCTAAAACCAATTTGTTCTCAATGAACAAGTCTCAAAAGTGTTTTGAGTCATAAGTTGAAACACAAAAGGATAATAAAGTTCACTCAAAATGAAATGTCAAATTCATACCACAACAACCAAAATTTCCAATATCCAACACAACAAGCCTTTAATGTTTTGTATATCAAGGGAAGATCTAGTGAGAAATTTTTTGATAATTGGCTTGATTGCAAAGGAAAGTGTTATCAAACAGGAAATACTCTCAACAACATATCAAAAATACATATGAAGAGTATTTGAATGAAATGTCGAATGTCAGTTCATCATCGAAAGACTCGGAATATTATGTAAAGGCATGGCTTCCTATTTCGAAAGAAAAGGTAACAAAACCACAGTCTGAGAAAGAAAAGGTGAAAGTCAGTGAAAGTCCTAAACTATCAAAAAATTATATATCTGAAAT
Organism: Lactuca saligna; assembly: GCF_052625555.1. Classification (NCBI taxonomy): domain Eukaryota; kingdom Viridiplantae; phylum Streptophyta; class Magnoliopsida; order Asterales; family Asteraceae; genus Lactuca; species Lactuca saligna. The sequence continues at coordinate 118,293,533 of NC_136422.1, forward strand.
GAAGTGTGCTTAATTGATAGTGTTAAATCAAAATTTTCCATTGGTTGCAGGTTTTATGTGACGAGCAATATGATGAAAACCGGTATATTGATTGTGGTTGCTCTCGTCACATGATTGGAAGGAAAGGGAATTTATGTGATTATCGATGTCTGGAAAATGTTGGTGTTGTGAAATTTGGTAACAATCGAAAGTGTCAAGGGAAGGGATATGGTAAAGTCAGATATGGATAGTTTACTATAAATCACTTTGCTTATGTCGATGGTCTTCAACATAATTTGATTAGTGTTTTGCAACTTGTTGTGGGCACGGGTACTCAAGTTGTGTTTAATGAAGAAGGAAGCATTATTTCGAATGACAATACAAAAGAAGTTTTGCTCAAATCCAAAAGAAGTGGAGACATGTTCACTCTTGACATCAAGCCTATTGTTGGTATTCCCTTTGTGTGTTTACTTTCGAAAGCTTCATCAGATATTAGCTTTCTTTAGCATCGAAGGCTATCACACTTGAAATATTGAAATCCAAACACATTGGTGGTTCATGATTTGGTAAGAGGTTTACCCGTTTTAAAGTTTGATAATGATACTTTTTATGTAGCTTGTAAACAAGGGAAGCAGCATAAGCAAGGTCATCCAGTTATCATAGATTCCAAGATTGTCAAACAATTGGAATTACTTCACGTAGACTTATGTGGACCATCGAGAGTTGAAACTCTAAATAAGAAACAGTACATTTTAGTCATTGTTGATGATTTTTCTCGATTTACTTGTGTTTATTTTCTCAGGTTAAAATCGGAAGTTGCTCAAATAAAGATTTATTTTATCAAAAAGTTGGAAACGAGCCTGAAGAAAAACTACGCAAAATCAAGAGTGATAATGGTTCAGAACGTAAGAACAATGTTCTTTATTCGTTTTTAATTAACAAGGGAATTTCCCATAATTTTTCGTTGCCTTACACAGCTCAGTAAAATGGTTTTGTTGAAAGGCAAAATCGATCTCTTTACGAAGCATCAAGAACATTGCTCATCTATGCAACCTTCCTCAATATCTTTGTGCCGAAGCAGTCACAACCGCATGTTTTATTCAGAATAGATCTTTTATTCATCGAAGATTCAACATTACGTCGTATGAAATTATCAATAACCGAAAACATAATGTCAAATTCTTTCATGTTTTTGGTTGCAGATGTCAAATGAATCTGAGGTCGAGAAACAAACTATTAGACCGTAAGTATGACTATGTTCCATGTGATTGTCCGCACGATATCTAAAATGGAGGACTGCACGATCCCTTATCTAGAGGACATGTTGCTGATACGATCATAGTTTGACAACATCTTTAAGAGCTACGATTGCTAATCGAGTTATGCTTGCATTTATGGTTACTAGACTTATCCAAGTGGGAGACTGTTGGATTAGTGTCTAAACCCATAACCATATTTGGTAAGTACTTGACCCGATTGTGCATGGTCCTTTTGGGTTGCGTTCACCAAAACAACTTGACTTGAGAAATAATAGAGAAATCCTATTTGTTTAATTAATATTGGTCAAAAGTAATTAATTATGTGTTCAAAAGTAATTAATTAAACTAGAGGGGTTGAATTGTAATTATGTAATAGTTGAAAGTTAGGGCAATGGATTCCATATGGATACGGTGGACGAATTCAAGGGGATAAGGCCCTAGACTTAGTCCAATGATAAGGCTTCTAGACTTATCTTATGGGCTGCTTAGTGGGCAAGCAACCAGATAAGGATAATGACTGAAACCCTAATCTCCACCCTATTTAAGGACCCCTTGGCTAAGGGAAATCGGCCACTTGATCCCTAGAAGCCCTAGAGCCGATTTTCTACCTCTCCTCTCTCTCTCTCTCTCTCTCTTGCCTTTCCATTTTCTCTTGGTGTTTGTGAGGCATTAGGGGTACTACACATGTGGTGCTTGCTTTGAAATACAAGAAGATTGAATATTTGAGTTGTTATTACAATATAACAAGAGGTATGTAATCCCTTCTACTATCTAGATTTCGAAATACCTAAGAGCATGCTAGGGCTCTTCTTGTGTTCATAATGTTATGTATGTAATAGTGAAATAATAGATTCAAATCTAGGGTTGCATGCATACATAGGATTCTTTGTATAAAAGCCAGCAATGTTCACATCACTGAATCAAAAAATTTCATGAATTTTGTACAAACTTTTTTGTAACTTTATGTCGAAAAATTAGAAATACCAAAAAGATTTTATTTTTGTTTCGTTTTTCAATTTTCGAAAAATCAAAAAGACCAAAAATATTTTATTTTTGTTTCGTTTTTCAATTTTCAAAAAATCAAAAAGACCAAAAAGATTTTATTGTTATTTTGTCATTTAGTTTTTGAAAATTCAAAAACTACAAACAGTTTTTCCTATTTTTGTTGATTGTATTTGTTTTCTTAATGCAGATTTTGACAAAGATCATTAATGCTTCATGTTTGTAGTTCTAGGGTTAGGTATATTTTCAAAAATCTTTTTTACTACTTAGGATGTCCTTAGAAGCATGATGCAACATGTTGACCTAAGCCTCTTTTGACTCAAAGTGTGATTTCGAAGCCTTAACGAATTTTTGATAATAGAAATTTCTATCCAATCAGGCTATATTCACATTAGTCCATGAGCTACCTTACTCTTCTCATTTGAGTTATGAGTTTATTGCTTGGTCCATACACAACAGAGGTACTGACAAATTCTTTAACGAAATCTTTTTCATCCTAAAGTTTTTACATTTTCACAAACAATGACATATGTCCAAGAGATTTATAGTATAAACCAATCAGAATCTTGAAATAATCAAAATTCTGTGTTTATGATCTAATATCGTGAGATCGTGATGAAAGTGAAACCTAAATTTCTTGAAATTTAGAAGGAGTTGATGGGGAACTTTGTTCCATATTTTCACAAAACATTTGTTTCAGTACCAACTTTTGAGACTCAAAATCATATTCATTTGTAATGTATGATCTTGATAGAATTTTTGAATCCCACGACATTTTACACCTAACAAGATCCATTACTTTTTTTGTTTTCTTTAATATGATTTCTATTTGATTGTCTATTCGATTCTTTGTCACTTCAAAAAGTTTTTCCACAACTTACTTGTCGCTGACAACACTGGTCAACCAGGTAAATTCGTGTACAACTTGACACTCATACGTTTTGTAGTGCATTGTAACGAAATGCTAAGCCACCTTTAAACCCATGTAAAAAGAAGCCCTTCGGTACTTATCTATAAGTATTCGATTGTAATTCATGGGAAACCACACAAGTAGTTGATCATTTCTTTTGCTGATTAATGAACTCATCTTTGCCTGGGATTTATCTGCTTTTGTGTCAAAATTTAATTTTTCGACATAACAGATCCAAAATTTTTTTAATTTGTTTCTTATCTTTTTCTTTGGCACATTGCACTCACGAAATCCTTGAGGTTCTGAGTATTACCAACTCAGGTTGATGATTTCAAAAGTCTGGCAAATGACTTTGCTTCTAAACCCAAAAGCGAAAGAGCCTAACCTCCATTCCGAATGATTATGATTGTTCTCATTCCATTGGGGCAAGTTAAACGGTTGATGTGATGGTTTAGGAATGTGGAGCAATTTTTAAGGTCACTTTATCTGACATGGCGTCATTAACGACTAGTGGTGCATGTTTCAAGGGCATACATGGTTAAGTCATTATATGGATCGATTCGTATTCACATCTGAATACATATAAAAAGGGGATTTTGTTTACATTCACACTTTATGCTCTCATAATTTCTCAAAAGCTCTGCGCCCTAATTCCTCTCTGTTCATCAAAACTTTACAAACCCTAACAATGGCGACAAATCCATATGTTACCACTGGCGATATATCTTCTCAACCAATCATGAAGATGCAGAGCACAAAATATCAAGTTCAGGGGGATGTTTCTCTTTACCCAGAAGATATTCAAATGCTGATCGTTACTTTGAAGCACTCTGTATTATCAACAACAATATTCAATTCATATGCATTACCGATGTCTTGGCTTTCTTTGGCAGGTTCCACCACAACTTACATCAATACGTTGAATACTGTTACATTCAACCTAATTAATGATAATAGGTTTCTTCTGAAAAAGAAATTGTTTTTTCAGATTCTTGAATTTCCTAATTCTCCACCATTCTACACTGTTAAGAATGAGCAAGCCCTTAATATGTTTAATGAAATGGGGTATCAACCCTCTCTCACCAAGATCAGTGAGTCCAAGAAGTCTTGTCTACCATGTATTTGGAACATCTTGTTTGGCATTTATCTTAGATGTCTCACAGGTCAGAGTGTTGGACTAGATAAAGGAAGAATAAAATTTTGTGCAATGGTTGTTGGTATTTACTATGATTTAGTAGTGGATTATGGGACTCAGATGTGGAAAGAGTTCTTGAAGAGTGTGGAGAATACAAATGTTGTTGATGGGATATCATGTGTAAGGTATTAGAGTCTTCTTCTTCAATTTGCGGATACCAAAGAAGGGATTTGGGTATCTTCTAATGAACCTGTTGCTGAGTTTGTGAAATATCATTATCCAAGAACTGTGGAAGATGATGAGGAGGTGTTTCCTAATTTGTCTTGAATTCCCGATGCTATTCTTAAGAAGGTTGATCCCGTAAACCTAATTCTTGTGGTGTATATACAATCCATTAATCCTTCTGTGGAAATTGGAGTTCTTTTAACCTGTACTAATGAGGGTTCTTCGAAGAAATCAAAAGAAGTCCAAACATGCAAGTGATGCAATTCCTTCGAAAGTTGTTCCCAAGAACATCACTGATAAGTCACCAAAGAAAGGTTCTGCTGATCAGGAAAATTTTCGAAGAAACTTGAAAAGCAAGTCCAAGATCCAAAAGTAGTTTCTTCAAAGGAAGTAGTACCCTCAAAATCATGGGAACTAAAGAGGTTAAGGAAGTTATCTCATAAGACCAGTTCATCTTCTAACAATCGATCTTCTATAGTGAAAAGCTCAACTTAATCGGAAAGGGGTTACTATTCGTGAAATCCCAACACCGGCTTCACCTTCTTCAAAGCAAAGAAGAGTTCAAGATGTTGCCAAACACATTTCCGATAAGAGAACGAAATGGATGCTTATTATTTAGGAGGATTCGATGGAAGACGAGGTTGTCGTGGAATCACTGTTTGGAGTGACTTCACCATCTACAACATCAACACCAATCACAATTGTTGATATTCCACCCAAAGATTTTGTAACGAAGTCATTTACTAAGGCAGTTCCAACTTGAGGCATCCCTGCACACATATCTAATACATATACACATGTCATCATGGTTGTGTTGGGTTTTGAGCAATCTAACACTTTCTAAGTGTGCATGCAACCCTAATAAACCTTGGATCTATGTTTGTCTAAATACATGCAAAATAATAATTTTCCAAGGTTTATAACCTATCTAACATGGCATGGGGAACATCTCAACATAAAAGAGTTAGAAGAGATTACATACCTTTTGGTGAGTTTGGTTCTAAGGAGTTTGAGGGCCAAGCACCAATAGTGTGAATGCCTCAAATGGAATCACAAACACCACAAACTCTTGGAAAACTTTGATGAGAGTATACACCTTGTATAAATCGGCCACACACATGCACACACACACTAGTTCACTAGTTTTCTCTTAGGCTCAATTTCATGCTCCATAAGCATGCTTATATAGTATGCATGGTTAGGGTGAAACCCTAATAACCCATGTCTTTTCCTTTTCCAAGGATCCATGGGTTAAAAGCTCCATGGATCATCCATGGACTTCCACATAAGCCTAGCCCATTAACAAATGAGTATTAGCCCACACTATATAAAAACACATAGCCCATAATTTAATTAGTCTTCCTTATAATCTCTAAATTAATTCATAATTAATTTAAGACTAAAACTAATTAAATAACGTAACTTCATATTAATATATTATAACCCATAATATATTAATAAACATATGTGTATAACTCTCATAAAATTATCCATAATAGTTTGGATGAGATGCAACCCAAATGGACCATGCCGGTCGGGTCAAGTATATACCAAATAAGTTATGGACTTAGACACCTTATCCAACAGACTCCCACTTGGATAAGTCTAATAACTATATTTGCCTATAACTTCAGGAACCAACCAGCAATCGTAGCTCTCGAAAACTCCCTCGAACAATGAAGACTCTGTCGAACTATGAAGCGCCATTTTAGATAAGTGATCACATAATCCTCTGTTCTCATGATATCAGCCGGACAAAACATGGAACTATGTCTTGCTTATTGTCTAGCAGTTGTTTCTCGATTTTCCGATTTGTTTGACGAAGAACTTCACTGAACACATCGGTTTAGTTCTGACCAGGCCTGGTACATGGGTCAACACAAAATCATCGAGGGGCCCAGATATCGCTTCTATTTCTAGAAGGAACAGATAAACTTCGACTGATATGCTTGTTCTACTACTTATTGAATTGTACACAAAGGCACGTTTTATAACATCAAGTTACTGATGCGTTTACGTGCAATAAATGCACAACCAACTCATAGGTAACAACTCATATCTCTAGGTTTAAAGATTTATATGATGTTATCGTCTCACGATCACTCGAGATAAATTCCATGAAGTGATACAAGTGAGCGTGGGTTTATACCAATATTCATAACTTATGAGTACTCATGAATGTTGCAGCAACCATTGCCATGTCTAAACACCTTTAAGGCATCTACAAACCCAATTCATGATAATCTTGATTCATACCTACTTCCGACGTATGATCGATTGTGGAGGTTTGAATAAATTAATTATTCTGGAAGTCAAAACATGCAAAACTGAAACAATAGTAAATAATTGACAATGATAGTAACACTTTACTCATAAATAAATCACAAATTTTATTCATCATCAAACGTCGATTACATTTTACAAGTTTCAGGAAAACTATCTAATTGGTAAAACTAATATCGTCCCTCAGCCCGATGCGTCTCGCATGCTGAAAGTGCTTAACCCTCGTCAGTCCCTTCGTAAGGGGATCTGCAGGATTCTCATCTGACGATATCCTCCTTGTCACAAGGAGTCCTTCTTCAATCTTGTGTCTTATGAAGTGATATTTTCTGTCAATGTGTCGAGATCTGCCATGATCTCTTGGTTCCTTGGCTAAGGTAACCGCACTATTGTTGTCACAGAAAATCTCTATAGGTTCCTTAATAGCTGGTACAACTCCAAGGTGTCCGATGAAGTTCTTTAGCCATATCGCCTCCTTCGCTGCTTCACTCACTGCTATATACTCTGATTCACAAGTCGAATCAGCCACCGTCTCCTGCTTGGAACTCTTCCAAGAAATTGCCCCTCCATTTAAGGTAAAGATCCAGCCCGACTGAGAGCGGAAATTATCCCTATCAGTCTGAAAACCAACATCACTATACCCTAATACTTTCAAGTCATCACTGCCACCAAGGGTAAGGACCCAATCCTTAGTCCTCCGCAGGTACTTGAGAATGTTCTTTACCGCGGTCCAATGAGCCTTGCCAGGGTTCCCCTGATACCTGTTGACCATGCTCAAAGCAAATGCCACATCAGGACGGGTACAAGTCATGGCATACATGATCGAGCCAACTGCGGAAGCATATGGTAATTGGCTCATCTCAGCTATGTCTGCCTCTGTACTCGGACTCTGAGTCTTACTTAGTATGGTATTGCTTTGGATCAGTAAATCTCCTTTCTTGGAATTCTCCATGTTGAACCTTTTCAACACCTTATCCAAGTAGATACTCTGACTAAGTCCAATTAGTCTTCTACTCCTTTCTCTTAATATCCTTATCCCTAGGATATAGGTAGCCTCCCCTAGGTCTTTCATAGCCAAGCACTTCCCAAGCCAGGACTTAACCTCCTGCAAGGTTGGGATGTCATTTCCTATGAGTAGTATGTCATCCACATACAGTACCAAGAAGCTAACTATACTCCCACTAGCTCTGACATACACGCAAGACTCATCTTCGCTTCTCGAGAAGCCAAACTCTTTTACCTTCTCATCAAAACAAAGATTCCAGCTACGAGATGCTTGTTTTAATCCATAAATAGATTTCTCAAGCTTGCATACTCTATTAGGGTACTCTGCACTGACAAAACCCTCTGGCTGATTCATGTACACATCCTCAGCCAACTTTCCATTAAGGAAGGCGGTTTTGACATCCATTTGCCATATTTCATAATCATGAAATGCTGCAATGGCTAACATAATCCTAATAGACTTAATCTTTGCTACCGGCGAGAAGGTTTCATCATAATCAATACCTTGAGTTTGAGTAAAACCCTTCGCAACCAGTCGAGCCTTATAAGTATGCACTTTTCCTTCCATGTCCGTCTTCTTCTTGAAGATCCATTTGCACCCGACTGTTTTACGGCCTGGTACATTGTCAACCAAGTTCCAAACTTGATTGTCATACATGGACTGTATCTCGTTGTCCATAGCCTCCTTCCATTTAGCAGACTCCGGGCCTGCCATAGCTTCCTTAACACTGCTAGGTTCATCCAAATTTACCAGTGTACTATCACTAATAAACGTATCACCTTCCGTAGTAATATGAAAACCATAATAAAACGAAGGTGTGTTCCTAACCCGTGTGGAACGCCTCGGAGGTACAGACTCGTCAGGTGGATCAACAGGAGTTTCCTCCTCAGGTTGATTGCTAGTGTCTGTGGTTCCTTCACCAATTGATTCTTGAATTTCTTCAAGATCAATCTGCCTCCTACTGTCTCCTTGGCTTATAAATTCTTTCTCGCGAAAGATCCCCCTTCGTGCTACAAAGACCACATTCTCACTGGGTCTGTAGAAGAGGTAACCGAAGGATTTCTGTGGGTAGCTGATGAAAATACACCTTTCACTTTGGGGTTCAAGCTTATCATGAGTTTCACGCCTCACGAAAGCTTCGCAACCCCAAACTTTGATGTGGTCCAAATTGGGAACCTTCCCCGTCCACATCTCATGAGGTGTTTTGGTAACCTTCTTTGTAGGGACTAGATTAAGGATATGGGCGGCAGTCTCTAAGGCATACCCCCAAAAAGAGATTGGTAACGAAACTCGACTCATCATAGAGCGAACCATGTCCAACAAAGTTCGATTACGCCTCTCAGCTACACCATTCAGCTGTGGTGTTCTGGGAGGAGTCAATTGTGAGACAATCCCACACTCCTTAAGATAGTCAAGGAACTCGGTACTAAGATACTCACCACCTCGATCGGATCGAAGCATCTTAATGTTCCTGCCCAATTGATTTTCTACTTCCTGCTTGAATTCCTTGAACCTTTCAAAGGTTTCGGACTTATGTTTGATTAAGTAGACATACCCATATCTACTAAAATCATCAATAAAAGTCACATAATACCGATTAGCATCCCTTGTGGCGGTTTTGAATGGTCCACATACATCAGTATGTATTAGGTCCAACAAACCCTCACCCCTCTCACAAGTTCCAGTGAAGGGTGATTTTGTCATTTTTCCAAGCAGACAAGATTCACAATTATCATCCGATTTAAGGTCAAATGATTCCAAGACTCCACTCTTTTGGAGTTGTCCTATGCGTTTCTTGTTTACATGTCCAAGACGACAATGCCACAATGATGCTTTATCTAGGCTAGTAGAAGAATCAATATACAACACATTATTTCCTAAGTTGTCTACAATCGACACAGTTTCATACACACCATCACAAGGTAATGCTTTAAAATAAAACACATTTTTATAGAAAGCATTAATACCACCACATTCATTATCAAACGAAAAGGTAAAACCTTGTTTGTACAATGCATGAAAAGAAATAATATTCCTCGCCATTTCAGATGAGTACACACATTTATTCAAATCTAATTTTAACCCATTATTAATCAATAAAGTATAAACTCCAATCTTGGAAACAGGTGAAGCCTTCCTATTCCCCATGATTAAGTTTATCTTCCCATGCTCCACATCCTCATTTCTTCTTAGGCCCTGCAAATCAGAACATATGTGAATACCACATCCTGTATCAAGCACCCAAGAGTTAGAGTATGTTGAGTAATTAGACAATATAGTGTAAATACCTGCATAGGTGGGTTTCACTTTCCCATCCTTTAGATCCTGCATATACTTAGGGCAGTTTCGCTTCCAGTGTGCCTTTTCATGGCAATAAAAGCATTCAGCATCCTTGGGAATGGCAGAAGGAGTGGCAGAACCGTTCTTGGTCTTTGATGAGGAGCCTTCAAGAGACTTTCCCTTGGTACCCTTCGAAGGGTGCTTCCTCTTTTTCCCTTTGCCTTGCCCAATAGCTAAAACAGGGGTAGATGTTGGAGTAGGAGTAGTAGAGGTAACAACCGCTTTACCCTTAAGACCGGTTTCAGCGGTCTTCAAGAGTCCTTGAAGCTTGCTGAGGGTAACTTCCTCCTTGTTCATATGATATGTCATTCGAAAATGATCATAACAAGAAGGCAAGGAGTGCAAAATGATGTCAATTGCCAACTCCTCAGGGATGTTAACATTCAGCTTCAGCAAACGGTCCACATACCTTTGCATCTTTTGCATGTGGCCCGTGACGGATTCACCGTCCTTCATGCGGGTAGTTATTATGGAGGAGATTATTTCATACCGCTCCTGACGAGCACTCTGATGGTACCTTTCCATCAGGTCTTGGTGCATCTCAAAAGGGTAGAAATCTTCATACGACTTTTGGAGCTCGGCTATCATCGTGGCCATCATGATACATGCCACCTTAGTAGCATCTCTCTCATGAGTCCTGAATTCAGCGATCTCCTCAGGAGTAGCAGTAGACTCATCAAGTTCTTTTAACTCCTTATCGAGGACATATTCCTTGTCCTCGTAACGAGTAACCATCCTAATGTTCCTAATCCTATCCATGAAGTTGGAACCATCAAAGATGACCCTCCCACAAAGATTCATGAGAGAGAAAGAACCAGTTGGGTTAGAGCCTGAAGCATTAGTGTTGGAAGACATCTGAAAGAAGAAAGTAGTTTAGATTAGATATTTAGGATCCTTAATAAGACACCCAAATGTAATATTAAGGCTAGGATCCAATCACAATATATTACACTTAGAAGAGGGATGCCGTAATCTAAGTAATAATATATTTGAAAGGTAGGTGAATGACGATTCACCAATTTCCACCATGAAAACGAAATGATTTATTAGGTTTAATTGGATTTGAAATTCCTAGATTCTTTTGAGATTCATTGAACTTTTCAATGGCATGTTTCAATCTCGATTGTGCCCTTCAAGTTTTGTGACTGGGATGCCGAGGATCACAAAACAAGGTGTGAATAACCATGCTAATTCACTTGGTACTCTTAATATTATCACCTAATCAATGTGCCGGTTAACCACACACGCTCCATTGATCTATGACAAACATTAAGTCACCCTTCGTGATCCTTACTAGTTCTAGTTAGTGTGCCGGTTAACCACACACGCTCCACCAACGACTTGGTAAGGTACAAAGTGTGAATTCCATGGATTAGCACCATGTTCACATTTTCCTAAAATAACTAAGATTGGGAATTAAAAAAGTTTAGTTATTTTATAATATTCATTATACTTTTAATGAGGATTTAAAGTCATTGTTCTACCCGTTCGGCTAACGACCCTCCACCGATCAAGCAAGCGGTGGGTGAGAGTATTCACCCATTAAGTCGCCATTTTATAGGCAACAACCTTATACCCACCTTATAGACCGGCTTCGTGAATGAGGCCTACTAACGGTAAAACGACTTATTCTTATACATATATATAATAATTAACCATTAATGTTATAAATAGTATAAGGGTTGAATTTTAACTTTTAAAACTCTAAGGTTTGGAATTAAAGTTTATTAAAGTGTGTGAAACTTTACAAATTCCAAAACTTGAGGGCAAGTTTTGTAACTTTGCAAAACTCTTCATTTCATAACTTATGAATTAAAGGTTCATAAAAATGAAGACTCTTCATTTTCATGTAACTTATGTGTTTTAAGTGTGTGTTAAATGAAAGTGACCTTTGGTAATCCATAACTTGAGGACAAATTATGAATCCCATTAAAACACATAAATGATCAAGAATTAATTCTAAACAATTCAGCAAATAATTCCTATCACTTTTTAAATTCATAAGAACATGAACATGATCATCAAAAATTCAAGAATTATATGAACACATAAAATCATGGAATTTTGATATATGCTATTGTAAATGGATTAGAACAACCATTACACCAACTAAAATAAGTTTTATAACACCAAAACAATTTAGGGTAATGTTTCTAGTCCATTTCCAGCAGCAAAAGTCGAGATTCTGCATTCTTTCGATCCTACTCGTCGAGTGCATAAACTGACTCGTCGAGTAGGTTGAAGTTTGCCTTGGACTCGTCGAGTCCCCCCAATGGACTCGGCGAGTCCACCATGCTGACAGCAACGATTTTGACTTTTTTCACTATTTTGCATCAAGTATCAAACAAGCAAGCCTAGGCTCTGATACCACTGTTGGGTTTTGAGCAATCTAACACTTCCTAAGTGTGCATCCAACCCTAATAAACCTTGGATCTATGTTTGTCTAAATACATGCAAAATAATAATTTTCCAAGGTTTATAACCTATCTAACATGGCATGGGGAACATTTCAACATAAAAGAGTTAGAAGAGATTACATACCTTTTGGTGAGTTTGGTTCTAAGGAGTTTGAGGGCCAAGCACCAATAGTGTGAATGCCTCAAATGGAATCACAAACACCACAAACTCTTGGAAAACTTTGATGAGAGTATACACCTTGTATAAATCGGCCACATACATGCACACACACACTAGTTCACTAGTTTTCTCTTAGGCTCAATTTCATGCTCCATAAGCATGCTTATATAGTATGCATGGTTAGGGTGAAACCCTAATAACCCATGTCTTTTCCTTTTCCAAGGATCCATGGGTTAAAAGCTCCATGGATCATCCATGGACTTCCACATAAGCCTAGCCCATTAACAAATGAGTATTAGCCCACACTATATAAAAACAAATAGCCCATAATTTAATTAGTCTTCCTTTTAATCTCTAAATTAATTCATAATTAATTTAAGACTAAAACTAATTAAATAATGTAACTTCATATTAATATATTATAACCCATAATATATTAATAAACATATGTGTATAACTCTCATAAAATTATCCATAATAGTTTGGATGAGATGCAACCCAAATGGACCATGCCGGTCGGGTCAAGTATATACCAAATAAGTTATGGACTTAGACACCTTATCCAACAGGTTGATGCATTATCGAATCCTGCTGTTTGTTAAGGTTCATTTCCTATTATTACTTATTCTACTTTCAAAACCACTACAAGTCCTAGTATTTCTTTACCATTCTTGGTTTTGAAAGTTTTCACCACCACTTCCTCACCTACCTTCGCAACTATTCTACAACAACATATCACTACTCTCTTTACATCTCAATCCACTGATCCACCTAAACCTAATTCCAATGATGAAACTGATGGAGGAGGTTTTGGAGGCACATTTGCAGACTTACAATTTGATCCTGGGGAAGAAAATATTTTGGATCATATGCTAATGTTTGGAAAATAGTTTAAAATACTCAACAGAAAACTCAATTCCATTATTCAATCAGAAGTTGATGCTAGGAGTAAGCATTCATTTTCTGGAATTGAAGTTGACATGATGCTTAAAGCTCAGGAGCTCCGTCTACATGAGAAATTGGATTCAATTGATAAAAACAATGAGCTTAGAGTCAAGGCTCCAACTGCTTCGTTCAATGGTGAAATTAAATAGCTAAGGATGGTGGCAAAAGAATGACATGTTCTATTTGTTAAAGATGTTAAACTGTAATGGACGATGTGAACATAAAATTGGAGGAAATGAAGATTGTTGTTTCCAAAGAGCTGCATGAAATGAATACAAATTATTCTTCAATTCTTTCCAAAGTTAATATTATCACAGCATCCGTCACGAAGTTTGTGGAATCTTATCAATCTCTGATTCCGAAGGTTGATGCTAAGGCAAGTAATTTTGTTGTTGTTTTGAAAAGCTGCATACTTTACTTGCTAAAGTAAAAGAGGTTGTCACGAGTCTTGTTCACCGTCAACATTAACTCATGAGTACTTTACTCAAAAGTTTCAGTCTCTCAAAATGGAGATTAAGACGAAGTTGGCTCCTATGTCCAAATTTGTCAATCTTTTACCAACGAATGCCCCATCTCTTATCCCAAGGGTGCAATGGGGAGAAATGGAGAAAGTTAGTAAAAATGAGAAGCTCAGCAAAGGAGAAGGAGAAAAATAGAAAACTGTTGGGAAGGTAATTTCAACTCAAATCCAAACTCCAATTATTTTGAAAATTGATTCTGATGGGTTTTGGTCATAAGACATCCTATGTGCTCATACAAACCCTAATGCTGGATCTAGGTTTCTGTATTGTACATGCTTTGAATCCAAGACTATAAACCCTAATTCTAGCATACATATAATCATATTAACATGAGAATAAGTTTATAGTGTTACCTTGATTGTTATATAGCAATAACAATCCTAATTCCACCTTGAATTGACTTTGGAATGCTTAGAGTCACAAGTGTCACTCCTCTAATGGCTTACAAACACCAAGAGCAAATGGAGAAGGTATAAAGAGAGAGGAGAGAGGTTAGAATTCGTCCTTAGGACTTCTTGGGAACAAGTACACGAATTCTAAGGCCTTAGGGTCTTTATATAGGTGTAGAGATAGGGTTTCAGTCATTATCCTTATCTAGTTGCTTATCCACAAAGCAACCATAAGATAAGCCTTGAAATCCCTTATCCTTTATCCTTTGGACAATTTCAAGGATCCTTATCTCCTTGAATTTGTTCAACCCATATTTAGGATAACCATTACCATATTTTGTAACTATCACATAACTACAATTCAGCCCATCTAGTTTAATTAATTACACTTGATCACAAAATTAATTCCTAATTAATTATTGACCAATATTAATTAATCAAATATGATTTCTCCTTTAATATATTATTCTTATAACATATTAATAAATCATAATAACCTCTCTCTCTTTATTTATTTCTCTAATCAAGTTGCTTTGGTGAAGGCAACCCAAAAGGACCATGCACCATCGGGTCAAGTACATACCAAAATAGTTATGGACTTAGACACTAATCCAACAGTCTCCCACTTGGATAAGTCTAATAACTATTCTGCGTATGACTTCAGATCCTGATCTGCAATCGTAGCTTTCCAAAGCCGCTATCAACTCTGATCCTATCAGATACGCGTGTCCTTAGATAAGGGATCATATATTCCTCCATTCTAGATATCGTATGAGATATGATTTCAAATCATTCTCTTTGTACTATATCTCTATTTCCGATTTATGACGACTGACTAATTGAACAAATCAAATTAGCCCTATCCCGGCCGAGCATTTACGTTTGTCATCACTAAACCATCGAGGGGCCCAGAGATATCGCTTTTATCCTTATTTGGATAAATGGAGCGGATAAACTTTGATACAATGCTTGCTTGCACTCACTAACCAAATCACACACAACATTATGTTTTATAACACCAAGTTACTAGTGCGTTTACATATTATCAATGTGCAACCGATTAGCAAGATACAACTCACACATCTCAGTTTCAAGAATATAAGATGTTATCGTCTCACCAATCACTCGTGATACAATTCATGGAGTGATCCAAGTGAGCGTGGGTTTAATCCAATGCTCAAATCATATTCATAAGCACTCATGAACGTTGCAGCAAACATTTGCTTATGTCTAATACTTTTCTAGACAATCCACACACCAATTCATGACAGTTTTCATTCATATCTACTTCCAACATATGAATGACTATGGCTCGTTCGAATAATTTGATTATTCTTAATAAACTCAATTATTCTGGAAGTCAAAACATGCAAATGTGAAACACAAGAATAATACTAATCCGATATGGCCTCAAACCTTTGAGTATAAATAAAATGCCTTTTATTTATCACCATATTGATTACTCATTATTTGTCGTTTCGGGTAATCAACTTCTTACTTGAATTATTACACTTGTCCCATGCTCCTAGCATGCACACAATATTTACCTATGGTTCTTACTTTTGTGAAATAGACAAATTGAACACATTTCCAATCATTCTCATTTTACAACTCCAAATCCATTTTCTTAAGTGTAAGAATATCAAAGTCTTGTTACTTATAGAATATACTAGATTCTAACACTTTATGCAACGATCCTTTTGTAATGTCACTGCACCAAAGTCTCAAAGACTATTGCCAATGATATTACAAAGTCCTCTAATGTAGATTGTTACAAGACAATTCCTTAGATATTATGTCTCTCACTCATAGTACATTCCTTTGAACATCCTTTTGCATAAAAGTTTCTAATCTAGACATTGATTTTCAATATTTACTTCCTAATATGGACACGCTTCCATATTTTCCATATGACAACTTATTCTTAATAGAATCTTATCTATTCATAATAATGTCAATATGGTCCATCCAATACCATGCTTCCAACTACTCACAAGCAACCAATCCTCTTCGAACTTTGGATTGTTCTTTTATAGTTGTTTAATTATGTTAGTCAAAACCGATTCTAGTCCCTTTTCCCTCTAAATGCGCTAGACATTTGGAAAATTTTAGAATGGTCAAACATTAAAGCATTTGCAATCGATCCTATACCCGAAGCGTATTGGACACGATGCACAATGTTTTATTTGCTATGTTCTCAAAATTCGAATTGTGAAGAGGAATGCCGTAATCATAATCGAAATTTTAAGAACACACTATGTACCTTTGACTAAATTTATCAACATTTCTCAACCTAATCCTTTAGATTTGAAATGAAGCATAATATTCTCTCCCTTAATTATAGCAAAACAACTTTACAAACCTTACGATTTTGCAAGGTATAATTCTTGCTTTTCTATAATGAATATTGCCAACTTGCAATACTTTCTATAATAATCATACAATCATAACTTTTATGCTCCCACTATCATGATGATTACTATAAAACATAACACCTATGCTCCCACTAGCTTCGACATGTATTCATAAACATCTTAACTTTCAGAAAGACAATACCTATTGAATTTCTTAAGTCCATGTTTCTAATACTTAGTGCTTTGATAATCTTTTATCAAGGCTTCTTGAACTTATACACATTTGCCTTAGATAGTTCATATGTGTGTCTTAAACAATTAAGACTAATTGCCAAACCTCACAATTCAAATCATGGAAAGGGATACCGTAACCATAATTGAATTCGAGAATGCAATTTTACAATCAGTATCTTCTTAAAATATTTCTTAGTGAAAGCATTTCCTCACAATCATTTTCATGAAGGAGGAAATCTTATGACACTTAGATTTAAATGGTGGATTTGTTCCTATCCATGTGAATTTGTTAAAACCAAAGTTTACGACAAATTTAAACTCATATGGACCGAACCTTTTTTAATCTTGATTTCTTGCCTTATGGTAGCACAGCTGCCCACCATGTCTTCCAAGTAGTTAAGCATCTCACCTTTTTCCTATCAATGTACCTTTCATTGATCAAGGTGCTTTGGCTTTTATGCGTTCAAAATGAGAACTTAAAGAACTCACATGCATAATTTATTTAATTGGAATAGTACAGAAATAAAATAATGTCATCACGAGAGGTTGTAAACCTTAACTCGTGTGCTATCAATGATCAATAAGGTTTATTTGATTTGTTCGTGAAACCTTTCGTGACCATTAAGACTCTCACAGACTCTTTGACATATAAGATTCTCTTGTCAATAACCATTCCTTGACTAAACAAATATTCAAGAGTTAGTGTAGCTTTTATCAAAACACTTCATAAATTGGTCCTAGTTGGTCTTTGTCTTATTCAAGACATCACAACTTTCCACATTTGATGAATGTTATAAACCTTTAACACTTTTTACTCATTGTCACAATCTTAACTTTAAGACTTGTTATTGGAACGAATTATGATTGACTTTTGATTTAACCATTTCTTCAATTCTTGATCCCTCTACTTAGACATGCAATTGTACTAAGACTCACTTAGAAGATCAATTAATATATGGTTCTTAATCATAAAGACCTATCATAAAGCATAAAAGGTACTCTCCCTTCTTCTTAGAATGGAGAAACTTTTATCTTTCTACCTACTTGATTCTTCTTATTCGTTCTACTATTGATCTAAACCTTTTAATCAATTCAGAATTACACTTAATCTTGTAAGTGTAATCATATTTACTAAGCCTTTAGTAAATCATGATGAATATCTTTTTTACTCTTATGGTGAACTTGATCAACACATAACTTTGTGTACTCGATCTCCTAGTCCTTCACTTGACACTTTGTCAACGAATTTGTCTAATTTCCAAATATGAAATTTCTCATTCATCACGCAACCAAGTTGCGTGATTCCAAATTTCAGTCCAATTGAAACTTTGGTGATGAGAAACTCTCCCTATTTGGTAAATTCTAGACATTCCCATAACTAACATAACTAAGAATCATATCTAATCGTTGTAGAAATATGCAAACATCAATTTTCATAACGATTTCATTGCAAGGAAGTAAACAAATAAACAAATAAGTCAAACAAAATTTACTTTATTTATAAAAGCAGCGGAAAAACATTTGTCCTTACAATGCAAAATCTATTGAAAACTATGTAAAAGAAAAATTTCTAACAACTCTATCATAACTATCTAAGCTCAAAATCCAATCTTCAAGTCCATGCGGTCGAGATCCATCTCTTGTGATTAGATTCACCTTGCTCTCTTATCAAGCTTCCTTTCTTTTCACCGATCCTTCAAAACATTCAAATGCAATCTTATCACATCATATATTAAGAATCAATGAATAGGAACTTAACGGAGTTAGATAGTAGATTTTACCTGAAGCGTAGTCATACTTTTGACTCTCTCATCTCTTAGATCTCTTAGGTAAACAGGGCAACTTCGTCTCCAATGCCCCTTCTCTTGGCAATAAAAGCAAATTGACTCTTTTGGAACAACACATGGAACTAATTCAGACATCGCCTTTCTCTTATGATCAACCTTTTCGATCATTGTATGTCTTTCATTGCCATTGTCTATATCCATAGAGGTCTTGAAGGCAGATTCACCAATCAACTTTGCTTTTCTATTGCGCCAAACATTGCTGATTCAACAACAATAAGCATATAGGTGAGATCAATAAGGGTTACGTCGTGGTTCATCATATAGTACTCTCTTACGAACTCACTATACGAGTTAGGAAGTGACTGAAGAACCCAATCAACAGCCATCTCTTCACCGACAACGAATCCCATCATTCTTAACCTATCAATGTGTGACTTCATCCCTAAGACGTGTGCACACACCGACTTTCCTTCTTTATGTTTACTTGCCAACAGGGCTTGAGTAATATTGAACCTTTCAGTTTTACAATCTTGTGGGTTAGGGAGAATAATTGGAGGAGGAGGAGGAAGTGAAGCATGATTTCTTGTTCCTCGATCGAATCGTGGAATATCATCTTCATGTGGAATTCTTGTTCCACGGGATTTGAGAAGACCATAGTTGTCGAACTTTGACATCTACAAAACGGGAGAAAAACAAATTCAAGTTAGTTGATAGATTGAGTCGTTAGTAAATCACCCAAATGAAATACTAAGGCTAGGACCCAACACAATATTCTACAACTCGGGAGAGGGATGCCGTAACCCTAATTGCAGAATATTTGAAGGTAAGTGAATGACGATTCACTAATTTCCACCATGAAAAACGAAAAAGAAAATTAAGTTTTAAATCTATGAAAACTCCTAGATCCTTTGAGATTCATTGAACTTTCAATGGAATGTTTAAATCTCGATACGCCCCTCTAGTTTGTGACTAGGATGCCGAGGATCACAAAGCGGGTGTGAATAACCATGCAAATTACATGGTGCCCTCACATGTTACAGTCACCTATTCGATGTGCCGGTAAACCACACACGCTCCACTGAACTATGACAAACATTGAGTCACCCTTTGCTACCTTTGCTTAGAACCATTTAGTGTGCCGGTTAACCACACACGCTCCACTAACGTCTTCGCAAGGGCACAAAGTGTAATTTCATGGAATTACATCAATTCACTTTTCCTAAGTAACTAAGATAGGAAATTTTGAAAAACATTTAGTTACTTTAGTAATTCATTATACTTATAATGGAAGGTTTCGTCCTATCCTACCCGTTCGGCTAACGACCCTCCACTAGTCAAGAGTGCGGTGGGTAAGAGTGGATACCCATTCAATCGCCATATTATAGGCAATTTCCTTAAACACCCATTATAGATCAGCTTCGTGAATGAGGCCTACTAACGGTAAGACTGACTTTTACTTATATATATATATATATATATATATATATATATATATATATATATATATATATATATATATATAATGTTAGACTTTTAATGTTATATATATATATAGTATAGGGTGCGTTTTATACTTTTAAAATACTATGTGGTTAACTTTAACAATTACACTTTTAATTCAATTAAATGGTTAACCTAAGCTTTTAAGGATTTACTAAATCTCTTTTAATTATACTCCTTAATTAATTAACAATACCATAAGGGTGTATTTGAACTTTTCAAAACATTTCTAGGGTTTTAGAATTTAACATTCCTAATTAACTTTTAATCAACTTTTAAATTCCAAAACTTGAGGGCAAGTTTTGAAACCTTTTTCAAAACATTAGGGTTTTAGCTATTTAAATTTCAAAACTTCAAAACTTTTGGGTTCAAATTTAAACTATAAAACCTAAAGGGTAAAATATGAAACTTTTCATAACAACAAGGATCAAATAACAAATAATCTAAATTAACATTTAATCACATAATTATCTATATTTGATTTATTTAATGATTTCTTGCAAAACAATTTATCAATTTAATCAAAATAATCAATCAATTATCATATAAGGAAACAAATATTTTATTAATTGATAATTATCTTTAATTAGATCAAGGATATAGTCATATATATCATAAAATCGGATTTATATTGATCTAACATGATAAGGTAACTATCCTAATGCAAAAACAGCAAGAAATCCCGAGATAAGCATTATCTGACGAGTTGACTCGTCGAGTCAAGCCTGGACTCGTCGAGTCACCCTGGACTCGGCGAGTTCAGCTATGGACTCGGCGAGTCCAACCTCTAAAACATCAAAAATCGAATTTTTTAGATATACAATGCATCAATACAATTGAAACCATCCTAGGCTCTGATACCACTGATGGGTTTTGGTCATAAGACATCCTATGTGCTCATACAAACCCTAATGTTTGGATCTAGGTTTCTCTATTGTACATGCTTTGAATCCAAGACTATAAACCCTAATTCTAGCATACATATAATCATATTAACATGAGAATAAGTTTATAGTGTTACCTTGATTGTTATATAGCAATAACAATCCTAATTCCACCTTGAATTGACTTTGGAATGCTTAGAGTCACAAGTGTCACTCCTCTAATTGCTTACAAACACCAAGAGCAAATGGAGAAGGTATAAAGAGAGAGGAGAGAGGTTAGAATTTGTCCTTAGGACTTCTTGGGAACAAGTACACGAATTCTAAGGCCTTAGGGTCTTTATATAGGTGTAGAGATAGGGTTTCAGTCATTATCCTTATCTAGTTGCTTATCCACAAAGCAACCATAAGATAAGCCTTGAAAACCCTTATCCTTTATCCTTTGGACGATTTCAAGGATCCTTATCTCCTTGAATTAGTTCAACCCATATTTAGGATAACCATTACCATATTTTGTAACTATCACATAATTACAATTCAGCCCCTCTAGTTTAATTAATTACACTTGATCACAAAATTAATTCCTAATTAATTATTGACCAATATTAATTAAGCAAATATGATTTCTCCTTTAATATATTATTCTTATAATATATTAATAAATCATAATAACCTCTCTCTCTTTATTTATTTCTCCAATCAAGTTGCTTTGGTGAAGGCAACCCAAAAGGACCATGCACCATCGGGTCAATTACATACCAAAATAGTTATGGAGTTAGACACTAATCCAACAGATTCAACTATTGCTACCAAAACCACAACAAGACCCATTCAAAAAGGGATTGTTATTGGTTTGACAGTTAGTGGAGGGAGTGCTAGTTCTACAAATACAAATCCATCAGGAGCTGATAAGGGAAGAGGAAAAGAAATTGTGATTGAGAAGTTGAAGGAAGAAAGAAAGGATGAGATAGAGGCAGAAATAGAGAAGCAATGCCAAATTCAAAACATCCCGAGACATCGTGAAAATGATCCTCCTTCAATGGATAAAGGTGATCCAAAGAAACTACATATCTATGAAAATATTGAAGCAAGAGTGTCATATAATGAAATGTATGCATTCTTGAAGAAGCCAAGAAAGAGATATGCAATAGAGAACACATATTTGAATCAATTGGATTTCTCGATTAATGAAATGATGTTCATTATAGCACAATAAAAACTTGTTGAGAAATTCAAGAATGAAGATGATTTTCTACATATGAAGCTCAGGTTTAATGTTGTGTTGGGAAAGGAACGGCAAGAGATTTGGTCCCTTATCAAGATCATTTATGTGATAAGTGTGACTAAGAATGTGTTGTTTGAAAACATAATTCAAAATTTTCGATATCATGTTGTGAGGGCTAACAATACAGTTTGTCATTTCTCAATCGCTGATTTTCCATTGATGAACTTGAATGATCTTATTCAAGTTGCATTAATTCTCAAGGATATGGATGCTTCGAAACTTCAACAGACAGACAAAGACATTTTGAGACTTGTTCTAGGTCATATCAAAATCTTTATAGACAATTACTATGATTGACTAGCCTTAAGTGATACTGAGCTTCGTATAACATTAGGAAGGGAAATAAAAGTTGCTCAAGAAGCTGTAAAGACTCAAGCTAAACTGAATAAGTTTGTTGATGGGGAAATTTGTTTACTGCTAATGGGATTAGTTTTTTCAGGAAAAGACAAGAAGGGAAAAGCTAAGAGCTTCCTATTTCTAGCTTCAGAAGTGGAGAGGTATACAACTGCTCAGTATACGAACTTTATTGTTTGTATGAATAATTGCAAGAAAAAAAATCAAAGGAGATAAGGTTGAGCTAAAGAAGGTTATGAGTTGGTATATAGAGTTTTGAAGGTCAATGCACATGGCTGCTCAAATTCTTATAAACTGATTTCGGTACTGATTACAAAGGGGGAGAATGTTAGTGTCCAATATGTTGTAATGTGTCGAAGTTATTTGAGTCAGTTTCAAAATGTATTTTATTTGTTTACTAATCCATAATAGCTTTTTAGCCTTAGTCCTTAGTATTTTTTGTTTACTTTCAGATTCTCCTATAAATAGGAGTTGTACTGAGGGTTAGATAATAACTTTTCGAGGTCTTTCTGTCCAATACTCTCTGTGTATGTGAAAGTATAATGGAGCTATAAACCAGATCTTGTTTACTCTTCGTGTTCACACTACTTGGATTACTCTGATTACATTCATACTCAATTAACTCTCTTCTTCATAATAGTTGATAGTTGTTGGATTAGGTGTCTAAGCCAACAATTATAACCAGTATGAACTTGATCTAATAGTAGTATGATCCTTTTGGGTTGCCTTCACTTTAGCAATTTGACAAGATGATATCTAGAGAGAAAGGTTAATAAATGATTTCTTAATATATTATGGAAATAATATATTGATTAGAAATCATATTATTTAATTAGTATTTGATCAATAATTAATTTTTAATTAATTATAGGATTAAAGGAACTGATTAAAAGAATAGGGGTTGTTTTGCAAATCATTGATAGTAAGAAAACTAGGTCGTTGGATTCCATTGGAATGGGGTGGATGAATTTCTATAAGGGGCCATATAGAATCCATCCAAGGCTTTATAGTGGAAGGTCCATGGGCTGCTTAAGACCTAAATAAGAAATTAGGGTTTCCTTCAGAAACCGTAGCAACCCACCAACTATTTAAGGACCCCTATATATGTGATTTTCAGCCACTACTTCTTTAAAGATACCCTAGCTGAAATTCTAAGAGTTTCCTTCCCTCTCCTTCTCAATCTCTTGCTACAAGTGTTTGTGATCCATTAGAGGTGCACCATTTGGGGCACTAAGCTTTCAAAGATCAAGATCAAGGTAGGAATTATTATGATTACTATACAACAAGCAAGGTAGTCTTCATAACCCTTTTCATATGTAAATTTTCGAATTACATATGCTAGATCTAGGGTTATTGCTTTGGAATTTCTTTTGCATGTTCAACTAGTGAAAAACTTAGATCCAAAGCAATTAGGTTTTCATGAAGACATAGGAATGTTGTTATGCTAAAACTCATCAGTGGTATCAGAGCCTAGGATGTTTTTTTCTATTGAATATGATGCATTGATGAACTGTCCAAAGAAAAAATCAAAGCAGATTCACAATCTGTTTGTTAAACTTGATGAGTTCATTGAGGAACTCAACGAGTTTGGTCAGCTCAACGAGTCCATTGCCTGATTCGACGAGTTGACTCGTCATATGCCTAATTTTGCGATTTTCAAATATTGTTTGGATTAGGATAATTACCAAAATTGGGTTTTAATGCCTTAAATTGAATTTTTTGCATGGTAATCTGATTTCCTTATCAAATAATATTGATATGGTCAAATTTTAAGATGATTACAAAATTATTTACTTGATTTAATTATTTCAAACTTGATCTAGTAATTTTGAAAAGTTTCAAATTAAACTCTAAAGTTTTGGAATTTAAAATTTAATTTAATCTTTAATGGTGAAATATTAAATTCTAAAACCCTGGTATTTTAAAAGTTTAAAATACATCCTTATATTGCATAAAATTAAAAGCATAATATTATATATGTATAAGAACAGTCAGTCTTACCATTAGTAGGCCTCATTCATGAAGACAGTCTATAAGGAGGGTACTGTTGGATTACGTGTCTAAGCCCATAACTATAATTGGTATGTACTTGACCTGAGAGTAGCATGGTCCATTTTAGGTTGCATATCACAACAACAATTTGATAGGATGAATATTGTATTAAGAGGTTATTTATTATTTACTAATATATTATAAGTAAAATACATTAATTGAGAAATCATAATACTTAATTAGTATTGATAAAGAATTAATTTGGAATTAATTTAGTGATCAAAATAGACTAATTATATTAACAGGGACTAATTATGTAAATTAGTGACACATATGGTTTGGGCTTTTGATCCATGGTGGACTAAGTTTATGTAAGAATCCTTAAAGAGTTAATCCACATGAGTTATGGATCATAAGCCTATGTGTATGGATTAAGGTTTACACATGACCCTTGGAATCCTACATTATATATATATATATATATATATATATATATGTATATATATATATATATATATGTGTGTGTGTGTGTGTGTGTGTGCTACCCCTTAGCCAAAATTGGTTGACCTAATTCTTTTGGGAGCAACTATAACCGATTTTTGTTCTCCATACTCTCTCTCAAGTTCCTACATTTGTTCATGGTTTGTTGTGAACCGTTTGAGGCATCACAATTGGGGAGCTAAGTTCTTAAAGTCCAAAATACAACAAGCTACAATAGGAGGTAATTTTCTAACTAGTATTTTATGATTCAAATATCAAATTGTATGCTAGATGTAGGCTTCATGCTTTGGATAATTTTTTTGCATGTATAACTAGAAAAAACGTACATCTAAAGCATTAGGGTTGTATGTGCACCATAGGATTGTTGTAACACATAAAACCCAACAGTGGTATCAGAGCCATGGGTAGTTTTCTTTTATATAGTTGTATTTGCGAATTGTTCAACGCCTGAAAAAATGAAATTTTTTACTCTGCTAGGGTGAACTCGGCGAGTCCACTCATGAATTCGACGAATTCATCATGAACTCGACGGGTCCATTATCTGACTCGACGAGTTCAACAGTCTACTGGTAGATTTTCTGGGTTTTTGACCGGAATTGGATTTGGATCATTACCTTAAACTGTTTTGTATCATAAAATCTTTTTTTTCCTATATAGTAAGGGCTATCCTCATCCAATTAAAATATAGCTGTCAAATTTTTAAGATAATTGTTAGTTTGAAACTATCTTGCTATAAGAGTTGCATTAGGTCAAATTTTTAAATGATAAAGAGTATATGATTATTTTTATTAGTTTTAAGTTTGATCTAAACGTTTTGAAGAGTTACAAAACTTGTCATCAAGTTTTGGAACTCAAAATTTTTTGAAGGAGTTACAAAATTAAGTCCACAAGTTATGGAAGCCAAAAGTTTTCAAGTGTTTCATAACTTGGGGATATGAGAAGTCACATTCATGAAAACATCAACTCTTGTAATTAAAAGGTTTCATAAGATGAAACTCTTAGGTTCATAACTTAAAAAATTAATTAAATAGTTTTTTAATTTTGAATTTTTATATTAAGAACCTTGATGCTTTGAATAGTTCAATTGCACCTTATGGAATTTATTAAAATAATTAAAGTGTTTAATTAAAAGAGGTTAATAAATCCATAACAATAAGATGGTTTAAGTTTAATTATATTAAGAGTATAGTTTATTAATTAAACCATATAGTATTTGAAAAGTTTAAAATACAGCCTTATACTATATAAAATTAAAAGTTTAATATATTATATATATGTATAAGTAAAAGGTCAGTCTTACTGTTAGTAGACCTCATTCACAAAGCCGGTCTATCAGGGGGTATAAGATGACTGCCTATAAAATGGTGGTTTAATGGGTGTCCACTCTCACCCACCGCTTCCTTGACTGGTGGAGGGTCGTTAGCGAAACGGGCAGGATATGACACTAAACCCTCATTAAAAGTATAATGACTTATAAAGTAACTAAACCGTTATAAATTCCCAATCTTAGTTACTTGAGGAAAAATGTGAATTTGATGCTAACCCATGGAATTGTACTTTTCACCATGCCAAGTCGTTAGTAGAGCGTGTGTGGTTAACAAGCACACAAACTTGCACTAGTAAGGATGGAAAAGGGTAGCTCGATGTTTGTCATAGATCAATGGAGTGTGTGTGGTTAACTGGCACATTGATTAGGTGATAAATGACTTTAAGAGTACCAAGTTAATTTGCAAGGTTGTTCACACCTTGTTTGTGATCATCGGTATCTCAATCATAAACTTGAAGAGCACAATAGACATTAAACATGCCATTGAAAAGTTTAATGAATCTCAAAGAATCTAGAATTTCAATTCATTTAAAACATAATAATCAATTTTGTTTTTCATGGTGGAAATTGGTAAATCGTCATTTACCAACCTTCAAATATTTTTAAGTTGGATTACAACATCCCTCTTTTGAATTGTAAAATATTGTTTTGGGTCCTTAGCTTAATATTTCATTTGGGTGTTATATTAAGGACTTAAATCAACCAACTTGAATTTCTCACTTGTAGTTGTCTACTTCTGGAAACTATGGTATTCCTGAATCTTTTGGAAATAGATTTTCTTATAAAGATGATATTCCTCAAAAGATCGAGGTGAAAGATTAATCCCTTCTAAGTTCTGTAGTGGAACTTCTCTTCCTCCACCTCCTCCAATAATTCTCCCTGACCCACAATTTCATTTAAAACCTAATTCATTTTAAAATTTTGTTTTGTGGTGGAATTGGTAAATCTTCATTTAGCTACCTTCAAGTAATCTACAATTTGATTACGACATCCCTTCTGAATTGTGAATTATTGTGTTGGGTTGTAGCCTTAATATTTCATTTTGAGTGTAAGATTGAGGATTCCTTTTCTAATAAAAACATATCCTTCTTCTTTTGCAGATGTCTACCTCAAACAACTCCTCTAACAACACTTTCTTGCTCTTGAGCATATGTGAAAAGGTGACATTCGGTGGGTTCAATTTCAATGATTAGATCTGAAACATTCGAATGGCCTTATGTTTTGTGAACAAGGAATATTTCCTTGACAAAGAGCTGAACGAGATCGATGATTCCAAATCTACACCCGAAGAGATACCTGAGTATAAGCCCCCTACAAGGACACGACGAAAGTGTCGTGTATTATGGTGGCCACTATGACTGCAGAGCTATAATGGTTCTATGAAGACTATTGGCCTTACAAGATGTACCATAACATGATGGAGAAGTACTATCAAAGAGTGCGTTAAGATAGGTACGAAATAGTCACATCACTCATCACAACCAAGATGAAGAATGAAGAGTCCATCACGAGCCACCTGCAACGCATGCAAAGATATGTGGATCATTTACTCAAGCTAAATGTGAACTTTGATGGAGAGTTAGCCATTAACATTATCCTACACTCTTTGCCTCCCTGCTATGATCTGTTCAAAATGACTTATCATTTTAGCAAAGAGGAAGTCACATTGAGCAAGCTTCAAGGTTGTTGAGAACCGCTGATAATGGATTAAAAGGAAATTCTATTGAATCCACTCTTCCTGTTGCTGCTATTCTAGTCATGGCGATTGGACAAGGAAAAGATAATAAGAGGAAAGCTCTCTCTAAGCAAAGCTGGAAGTGAAAGTCTCATGATGGGTCTTCTTCTAGTGAACCTAAAGCAAAGTCCAGTTCTGTTCCCCCTGCCTCCAATCCAAAAGATGCAACGTGTTTGTATTGCCAAGACAAGGGAAATTGGAAGAGAAGCTTCCCTAAGTACCTACAGGACATCAAGGATGGCAAGATCAAGCATACCTCGGTAGGTATTTACACTATTTTGTCTAAAAATTCATCTCATTCTAATTCTTGGGTCCTTGATACAGGATGTGGTTTTCGCATTTTCTCTGAGTTGCAGGGACTAAGAGAAAGTAGGAATATGAAGCTTGGGAAATGAACCTGATAATGGGCAATAGGAAGTCGTCACGTATTACCAAGATCGACGTTTATTCTTTAAAGCTTAGTAGAGGATTATGTTTAGACTTGAATAATTGTTGCTACTCGTCAAAAATGACGAGGAATAATATTTCTTTTCATGGTTTGTATAGACAAGGTTTTAGATTTTCACTTAATAATGAAATTGGTTCTATTAATGCTTATTATAATGGTTTATTTTATTTTGAAGCATTGCCTTGAGATGGTGTATATGAAACTGTGATGGTTTGTTGAGAATTTTGGAAATAGTGTGTTGGATATTGATTCGTGTAACGGTTAGACAAATCATGGTTGTGGCATTATCGTCTTGGAGATGTCAATAAGAACTGCATTGCCCAACTCCAAAAGGATGAAGTGTTGGAATCATTCGACCTTAGGTTAGATGATACGTGGGAATCTTGTTTTCTTGGAAAGATGACTAAATCACCTTTCACTTGTACTTGTGAAAGAGGTGAGGGATTGTTGGATCTCATACACACCGATGTGTGTAGGCCCTTCAGATCTGCCACAAGGTATGCAAATCAATTTTATGTGACTTCTACCAATGATTATACTAGATATGGATATATCTACTTAATCAAGAATAAGTCAGAAACCTTTGAAAAGTTCAAAGAGTTTAAACATGAAGTTGAAAATTAGTTCGGCAAGAAGATCAAGATGCTCAGATCCAATAGGGGTGGTGAATATCTTAGTATCAAGTTCCACTATTATCTTAAGGAGCGTGGAATTATTTCACAATTGACACCTCCTAGCACACCACAGCTAGATGGTGAGGCTGAGGGGCATAATCGAACCTTTTTGGACATGGTTCGTTCCATGATGAGTCGAGCATCGCTTCCGATATCATTATGGGGGTATGCCTTAGAGACTGCCGTCATATCCTTAATCTAGTCCGAACAAAGAAGGTTGCCAAAACACCTCACGAGATGTGGAATGGGAAGGTTCCCTTGTTGGCACATGTCAGGGTTTGGGGTTATGAAGCTTTCGTTAGACAAGAGACTCAAGACAAGCTTAAACCTCGAAGTGAGTGGTGTATTTTCATCGTCTGTCCATAGAAGTCCTTTGGATACTTGTTCTATAGACCTAGTGAGAACATCGTCTTCGTAGCATGAATATGAGTTTTCCATGAGAGGGAACTCATAGGCACACAGGACAGTGGGAGTATAATTGATCTTCAAGAAATTCAAGAGTCAAGCAATGAAGGAACCTTTAACAATAGCGCTCAACCTAAGGAAGAAATTCATGTTGAATCGATTGACGAGTTGTTACCTCTTATTCGTTCCACTTAAGTTAGCGTTCTGCTTGTGTTATATGGTTTTCATATAACCGTTGAAGGTGATACATGTATCAGTGATAGTACTGATAAATTTGGATAAACCTACAAACTACAAGGAAGCCATGGTGTGCCCTGAGTGTACTAAATGGAAAGATGCAAAGTAGATCGAGATCCAGTCCATGTATGACAATCAATTTTGGAACTTGGTTGACAATGTGTCAGGTTGTAAGACAATTCGGTGCAAATGGATCTTCAAGAAGAAGACCGACATGGATGGAAAGGTGCACACGTTCAAGGAATGGCTGGTTGTGAAGGGCTTTACTCAACCGCGAGGGGTTGATTATGATGAGACCTTCTCACTAGTGGACAAGATCAAATCTATTAGCGTTATGCAAGTCATAGTTGCATTTCATGATAATGAAATATAGCAGATGGATAATGAAATATAGCAGATGGATATCAAATCCGTCTTCCTTAATAGGAAGTTGGCTAAAGATGTTTGCATGAGTCTTCTATAGGGATTTGTAGATGCTAAGTACCCTAATAGAGTGTGTAAGCATGGGAAATCAATCTATGGATTAAAGCAAGTTTCTCGGAGATGGAACATTTGCTTCAATGAGAAACTTAAAGAATTATGTTTCTATAGGAGTGAGGATGAGTCATGTGTATACGTCAAAGCTAGTGGGAGTATATTTAGCTTTCTAGTTTCATATGTTGATGACATGCTGCTCATAGAAAACGACGTTCCAACCTTACAAGAAGTTAAGTCCTGGATTGGAAAGTGTTTTGCTATGAAGGATCAAGGAGAAGCTGCTTTCATTTGGGAATAAGGATCTTGAGAAATAGGAATAGTAGGATAATTAGACTAGGCAAGGTACTTACTTAGATAAGTGCTAAAGTGTTTTAGCATGGAGAACTCGAATAAGGGATAATTGCCTATCCAAAGCAACACCAAGCTGAGTAAGACTCAGAGTCCATGTACTGATACCGAAATAGCATAAATGCATCGAGTTCCATATGCTTCTGCCGTTGGATCGATCATGTATGCTATGACATGTACTCACCTTGATGTGGTTTTTTCTTTGATCATGGTCAGTTGATATCAAGGGAACCCGGGTAAGGATCGTTGGATAGAAGTTAAGAACATTCTTAAGTATTTGCGACAAATAAAGGACTGGATCCTTATGCTCGGTGATAGTGATGACTTAAGAGTTACTGGTTATAGTAACGCCAATTTTCAGACACACCAAGACAACTTTTGATCTCAGTCAAGATGGATGTTTACTCTCAATGGAGCAGCAGTGACTTGGAGAAGTTCCAACCAGGAGACCGTGGCTGATTCAACATGTGAGTCAGAGTATATAGCTATGAGCGAAGCGTCAAAGGAGGCTATATGGTCGAAGAACTTCATTGGAAGTCTTGGAGTTGTACAATCCGTAAAGGAGCCTCTGGAAATTTTCTGCGATATCGAAGGAGCGGTAGCCTTAACCAAGAAACCAAAGGATCATGGAAGATCCACACATATCGATAGAAAATATCATTTCATTAGGCATCGTGTGGAAGATGGACTCCTCGTGGTCAAGAGGGTATCGTTAGAAGAGAATCATACAGATCCCCTCACAAAGGGTCTGAGTAGGATTAAGCACGTTCATCTTGCAATGAGAATTAGTTTAAAGGACGATATTATTTTTAGTAATTATATAGATATTTTAGAAACTTGTAACAATATAAATGTAATTGATATTTGATGATTAATTAATGGAGATTTATTCATAAGTAATTGTTTACTATCTTTTATCAATGGTTTATCTTGTGTTTCACTTTGCATGTTTTCCTTGTCGAATAATTAGATTGTTCAAATTATCCACAGTCGATCATACTGTAGAAGCAAGTAGCGAATTAAGAATGTCATGAATTGGCTTGTAGATTGTCTAAGTGATTACACATAGCAATGGCTTGCTGCAACGTTCATGAGTACTCTTGAAATGGGGGTTTGAGTATTGGATTAAACCCACGCTCATTTGAATTACTTTATGGAATTTATCACTGGTGATTTTAAGATGATAATAAGGTATAATCTTGAAACCAAGATAGATGAGTTGTTGTTTACAAGTTCGTTGTGCATTGATAATGCGTAAACGCATTAGTAACTTGATGTTATAAAACACATTGTTGTGTATGGTTGATGAGTAAATAGTACAAGAAAATAAGTCAAAGTTTATCTATTCCTTTTATCTCAAACGGATAAAAGTGATATCTTTGGCCCCTTGATGATTTTGTGTTAACTTATGTGTCGGACCCGATCAGGGCTGAATTGATGTGTTTAATTAAGTTCCTAGTCATACGAATCATAAATTGGGAAACAAACTATTGGACAATGAGAATGACTCTATTCCATGTCTTTGTCCAGATGATATCTTGAAGAACAAAGGATTATATGATCCCTTATCTTAAGGACACATAACTGACTAGGTTAGAGTTCGACAATGGCTTTTGAGAGCTACGATTGGTAATCAGATTTTGAAGTCATAGTTGCAAATATAGTTATTATACCTATCCAAGTGGGAGACTTTTGGATTACGTGTCTATACCCATAACTATAATTGGTATGAACTTGATCTAATAGTAGCATGGTCCTTTTGGGATGCCTTTACTTTAGCAACTTGATATGACAATATACGGATAGAAAGGTTAATAAATGATTTATTAATACATTATGGAAATAATCTATTGATTAGAAATCTTATTATTTAATTAGTATTTGATCAGAAATTAATTTTGAATTAATTTTGGGAATAAAGGAACTGACAAAAAGAACAGGGGATGTTTTGCAAATCATTGATAATTGGAAAACTAGGCTAGTGGATTCCATTAGAATGGGGTGGAAGAATTTCTATAGGGAGTCCCTATAGAATTCGTCAAAGGTGTTTTATTGGGAGGTCCATGGATTGCTTAATCCCTAAGTAGGAAATTAGGGTTTGCTTCAGAAACCCTAGCAACCCACAAGCTATTTAAGGACCCCTCTACATGTGATTTCCAGCCATTATTTCCATGAAGATACCCTAACCCAAATTCTAAGTGTTTCCTTCCCTCTCCTTCTCATCCTCTTGCTACAAGAGTTTGTTAGAGATTAGAGTTGCATCATTTGGGGCCCTAAGCTTTTAAAGGTCAAGATCAAGCTAGGAATTCTTGTTATTACTATATAGCAAGCAAGGTAATCTTCATAACGCTTTTCATATGTGAATTTTCGAATTATATATAGGGTTATTGCTTTGGAATTTCTTTTGCTATTCAATTAGTGAAAAACCTAGATCCAAAGAAATTAGGGTTGCATGAACACATAGGAAAGTTGTTATGCTAAAACACATCAATAGTATCATCTTAGAATTATTCTTGATAAAATCCATGAAGTAATCTATAAGTGTGGGTTCATTTAATACTTAAAATCTCTATTTTCAAAGTACTCATGAATATTATAGCAATTCCATTATGCAAACACTTCTATATTCCCATATGACGAGCATTCTGATCATGAATCCTCTCAATTTAAAATGTATCACTATAATCCATCCTATTAATATCAATTTTACGCTGTCCACAAGCAACAAGTCTTCCGTAAGCCTCAGAATGTTCTTGATAGTTGTTCAACAACTTTAGTCACATGAATTATAATCCTTTTCACACAATGATAAAGACATTTGAAAATTTGAATAATCGAATTCTATAGCATATGTAATCGATCATATATCCAAAGCATATGGGATTCAACAAAATATTACAAGGATCCAATATCTATTTAACTCTTGGTTATAATATTTCTATATATAGAACCTTATATATTTGGTAAGATATGATGTTTTATAGTGATTATGCATCTTAGTATATAAACTAAGCTGTAAATGAGTGTATAAACAATTAATATACAGTCTCAATAAAATCCAATAAGTTGGTATGCTATAAATGTGGTTTTTATGTATTAGTTTGTGCATATGTAAGTTATAAAGCTATGAATGTGTATTATTTTGATGCACTAAGTGTCTAAAATATCGAATTAAGCTATAAATTAGTGTCTCAAATGTTGAATTAAACTGTGAATTCTGATTTTTGAAGGAAGGATGTGGGTGGTATTGGCACCGATGGTTGGTGGTGGCAATGATTGATAGCCGCATATGGTAGTTGGTGGTGTTAATGTTGGTTGTGTTCATAGAGTAAGGATATATTCTATTTCTAACTC
This sequence comes from Lactuca saligna, assembly GCF_052625555.1. NCBI lineage: Eukaryota > Viridiplantae > Streptophyta > Magnoliopsida > Asterales > Asteraceae > Lactuca > Lactuca saligna. The sequence continues at coordinate 118,327,994 of NC_136422.1, forward strand.
ATCTTCTTTAGTGATTTTAGATAAGTTATCCTCGTTTATGATTCATGGATATGTTTTTCTATTAATGTTGGTTATGAAATATGGGATAATATATGTATGTATTAAACTGTGAATGAGTTGTTTAATATAATGGCATATGAGATTATCCTTATAAATGAGTTATGAACATATTGTATTAAACTGTGAATTTGATATATTATATAGTAAATTTTATTTACAAGTTAATATAACAAATTCACAATTCAATACATAAAAATGCCTCCAAATATGAGCGTGTATATATATATGTGTGTGTGTGTGTGTATATATATATGTATATATATATATATATATATATATATATATATATATATATATATATATATATATATATATATAAGTTTTAAGTTAAGAGTATGCATGTGAATAAATAATTTGTGTTAAACTGTGAATTTTATGTATTAAATTATGAATTGATTGTATTAAGTTGTGAATGGATTGTATTAATGTATGATTTTTTTAAAATAAATTTATGTTTGCTTCTGAAATATGAGAAAAAAAGAATCATTATAAACATATATGATTTTCTCTAATTTTAAATAAATTATATAAAGTTTAAATTACAAATATTGTATAAATTAAATTTTGTACAAAGCACTAGCCTCCGGATCTGAAAGCGTAAATGTAAGTTTTAGGTTAAAAAACATGACATTTCAATATATTAAATTGTTAATTTAGTATATTTAGTTGTGCTTTTTATTTATTAAACGATAATAGACTGTATTAAGTTGTAAATTGATAAAAAATTTATGTGAACTTTTTATAAATTTTATGTTAAAATATAAATGATTTATATATGAACTTTTGTATTAATATTCTTATAAATATATTTATTTTTTTGTTGTATAAGTATCTAAGAATGCAGTACTTTTTACGATTGTTTTATATTAAATTCAAAATGAGTGACTTATTAGGTTTATTAGATCATGTATGTTATATTTAACCTCTCATTGTATTACTTAATATACATATATGATTTGCAAGGAATGATAACTACGACACTGACAAATAACATTGGAAATGATTCATTTCAACAATCCTTGAATTTAGGAGTTGATTTATCGTAGAGACGAGCGAGACAGATGTGGTTTTAAGAGGTAGAAAATGGGTATTTTTGGACCTTCACATAAAAATTATGAGCGGGAAAATTCGCTTTGGGTGGGCTAATTGATAGCCACGTGGCAAAAATGGTTTTATTTATTATATTAGGGGATATATATATATATATATATATATATATATATATATATATATATATATATATATATATATATATATATATATATATATATATTATAATTTATAAAAGCTATTTTTTTGTTAATTTTTTTTTCCATCTATCACTTAAGAATTATTTTTCCGCATTTTATATTTTATATATTATTTTTGCAAATTAATATTGTATTGTTATATATAATTAAATCTAATTGTATTTTAATTAGATGTATATTTAAATATTATTAAAAGAGAATCCTTATGACATCATCTTAAACAATGTAGACCATTGATAATATTTCAATCCAATGTTTTCTACCCTTAGATCAAATTGCTGACATCATCTTCCCAAATGGAATTTATGTAATTAAATAAAATCTTTCCAATTGTTAAAGAAAATTAACTTACATCCGTTGAAATAGAATATATTTAATTTCAATAAAATCTTCCCATATTTTAAATCTTGAATTTCCGATTATAAAAGTTTTAATATGGTCAACTTTGAAAACATATTAGTAACAAACCATTTCAATTAATGCATTAATATCAACCATTAATATAAACACGTTTAGATTAGTAAATCCATTTTTATATCAACCATTTCAAATAGGAAATCCATTTTTATTAGGAAACCATTAGTACCAAAAAATCAGATTCAAATTATCATATATATATATATATATATATATATATATATATATATATATATATATATATATATATATATATATACACGATTCATCATTTAATTCGTAGCTCACATTTATTTTCAATCGTTGTTTTTCTTTAAACCTCCTTCTACAACATCATTCTTATTGTTTATAAATTCCATTATCATTCTCTGCTTCAAACGTTCGTTGTTGTGTACTAGAATGTTACTACCTTCTTTCACTTTTTATATATTTTTTATTATTTTTTTCCTATACCATATATATATATATATATATATATATATATATATATATATATATATATATATATATATATATATATATCGACTTTTTTCGTTACAAATTACATGAAATCGGTTAACTACTTTTCTGAAACTCTTCAAATAAACAGGAAAAAATATTACATACCTTTAACAAAACATAAATTAACTATCTTTGGAATTGACACTAATTAGGAAAATGTTATTTTTATATATTAAAGATGATTATGATTTTTTTTAATTATTATGTCATAAAAATATGGTTAATTTTGGTATGATTTTAAAATATTTTGGTATAATCCTATTACACTTTTAAGTTTATTTAATAGGAAATAATATATATTTTATTTATACATCATTTGAAATTAAGTATGTAAAAAATTTTGTTTACAACTATAATACCTTTGATATATCTTTATAAATCATACCTCTTTGTAGATAAATACATTTTATACGCATTTTTTTATTTTATATAAAAGTTATTCCTAATCCTAATTGTTTTCTCGTTCATTTTACACCTATGGCACAAAACTATCGTGATACGGTTGTCTTTGATAAGGTTGCTGATATCGATGCGTCCAAGGAAACCAGAAACATTCATGTTCAAGTACTCTTGCTTTGGAGGCAAACTTAAAGAACAACTCAAACATGTTTAGCAGCTTGGACATTATTTTAAGTGACAAATATGTACAAAATTTTCTTTTTGTTATTATGTTGCTTTTAATTAAATTTTAGACTTAACCAAATTTTTTTCACTTACATGGCACTAAAATACAAGCAACGATGAAAGTCATTCAACTAATAAAATAAAAAATGTTGTATACAAAAAGGTCATTCAACGATTATAGGTATTTATCGATTTCAATGTATCTTTCATACATTTCAATAATACCAATAACCATAATTTTTTTATAATTTGTATGTTGTAGACATTTGTATGTTTTTATGCGTTCCCCACAATTAACGCGGGTTGTAATATAGTTACATAAAAAAGATAAACTATACAACGGCCTATATACAATTATTATCCCCACCCTATTTAAAATAATTCTTTTATTATATAATTTTTGTGTTTATATGCGTATGTATAACCATTACTTTGTACTTTTTATATTTAGAGTATTTTTTATTTTATTGACAAATAAATATTAACATATATCATTAATTTATCAAATTTATATTAATATAATAATTTATTTATATAATAATAACATAGATATTACTATATATATTTACAAATTTTTTTAATTAAAAATTATTTTATAAACATAATTAAAAAAATAAAAAAGAATTAACAATTTCATTCGTTACAAATATTAGGTAATTATGTAAAAATAAAAAGATGTAAATAACAATTGAATTTTAGATGATTTTGATTAAAACTCTAAAATGATTTCAAACTTTGAAATTAGGCCAGACGGAGTGGTTCCATGGGAAAGGAGCGGGACCAATCATGCACCTGTGCACACCGCACCGTGGGTGCGGAAAAGGAACCTCGGGAATGGATAGGGGGGAGAGAGTCCCGCTCTCTCTCTCTTCCAACTATTGGCCATGCATTTTTTTTCTTTTTTATACTCAAACGGTTATATAGCCGTTAATATATATATATATATATATATATATATATATATATATATATATATATATATATATATATATATATATATATATATATATATATTCATTTTTCCTTTCCTTTTCTTAATCTATAAATACTCACACATTCTATCATTTTTTAAACCATAATCTATATTTCTTTATATTTCTTTCTTAAAAATATTACTCAAAATGTCATTATCTTCATCATCCGATTCGACGGCAGTAGAGGAAGCTAAGTTTATCGGTTCCGTCATGGCGAAAACAGTTGCATACTATTAAAACCGAGTTTGTGAAACATCACGTGCACGACCTAACCTAAGAAAGCCGCCGTTATATAGAAATCACGAAGCCGGACACGATCGTCTTATAGAAGTAGTTTATTAAAAACTCACTTTTTATGTCATTCGGCGCCGTGCCGGTTTTGTTGTGGATCTTCGATTGGTCATAACTTCTTTTTTATAACTCGGATTTTGACGAGGTTTTCACCTACAAGTTTCTAACGAGATTCTCTACAACATCAAAAAATAAAATTTTACTTATTTCAAATTTTATATTTTCGCTAAATTTCATTATTTGGCTATTAATTGAAATCTCATAAGACTTCCAATATTTTATGAGTGATTCTAAACATAATTTTACTTGATTTGTAGTAAAAACTATCTGTTAGAACTCAACACTCAATTTCACATAATATTATTCTCTTTTATAGTTTACAATACACGATTTCAAAACGTGTATGTTACAAATACCTCCTCCTTTTGAAGATTTCGTTCTCAAAATCATAACGATTAAAACAATTAGAGATACTTCACTCTTATTTCATTCTTATCTTATTTTATTCTTATTTTTCTCAAATATAATTAGGGATACTTCACCGTACATAAAATATTCCACAACAACGATCATGATAAACCTTACTTTAATACTACGAGATACGGTTTAAACGAATATTATATTTATTCAATGTTTTTGGTCTTTTTTAAATAACCTCATCTGCTGTGATTTAAAGGATGCCCATGTTCTCAATAAAATATAATAAAGTACCTGTTTAATGAAATATTAAATTGATTCAACGCTTCAGACCTTATTTAAATAATACTATAAGTTTTTTGTAGCGTATAAAATAAATATCGCTTATTCAACGCTTTGATCTGTTTTAAAATAATATGGATTTTTTAATATATATATGGTAGGTAGTATTGATGTGAACCCGTTATTAATGCTTAAAAATCATCATCATTATTATTATTATTATTATTATTATTATTATTATTATTATTATTATTATTATTCATAATTTTAAATTTCCTAATTATGATTTATTATTTATTTTGCGTCATTCAATATACAAATACTAAATGCAATAGCCATCGTTGAACTGTTATAATCAAACATTTAATTATTAAAATTAAACAATAATGAAACTACACACAATGGATATTTTTTTATGTAAAGAAGAATGTAAATTCCGTGAAATTACATGTTGTTTTAAATAAGTTAAACACTAATTCAAAAAGGATTTTAGATGTTTAATCTGTAGCAATGTAAACAAATGTAGTGTGCAAACCAAATACGTGGATTAAATGTCTGCACTTACCAAAAAAATTGTTTATTTTGAAAGCATTACATGTTGCATAGATCATATTAAATCGCATTTACATGTTGTATAGATCATATTAAACTGCATTGAGCATATCTCATAAAAACCAAAAAACCAATACCTACAACTACATCAATTTCAATTTCTAGATGATAGTTAAAGATGGTGGTTATGGTGGAAAAGATGGTGGCGAAAGCAGATATAGCAACCACGGTTGTGGTTAGATGGTAGTAGCAAAGATAGCGGTGGCGTACAATCATGTTCTTTTGCATTTCTTCTTCTCATCTTTGAATTCATTTAGTTTCATGATACAATACATGTTCTTGTGACAACGTTTCAATATTGAAGGAAAAAGTAGAACCGTAATGTTTTCTAGAACTAGTGACACGAACAAAAAATTTGGTGATATTATAGTGGGACATGAAATGAAGATCTATGAAAAAAATCATGGCCAACAACGTAACCATTAAGATGAGATGATAGGTTTTTTAATTCATACAGTTCTTAATGCAATACTAGAAGAAGGTATAGTATGTATAAGTGATAGTGAAGGATTTGGGTTAGCTGAATTTGAAAATTTTTGAAGGTATAGTATGTATAAGTGATAGTGAAGGATTTGGGTTAGCTGAATTTGAAAATTTGAAAAAAAAAATGCTTAGAAGTGTTAGTTTCATTGGAGTCTGTAGGAAGATATGTTACCTAAAATGTACTAGGCACCTAACACCATCAACACTTAATCTAAAATTTTAAATCTATAAATAGTTACTACTCTTAATTCGCTTAAGTTAATGCTCTGTTACTAACTATGACATCCCCTAATTTTCAGAACCAAAAAAAAAATTCTTTAGGATTTGAAATCATATCATTTTTGTTTCTGGAAAATCTTAGTGTAGTAAAACATTTCCGGAAACTATTTTGTTTTATTAAAATATCTTCGAGTAAAGATGATAGTTCAAAATACAAGAAACTCTAGCATTTCACATACAACATTGTTATAGCATAAATACCCAATGTTCATGACACTAATGCATACTCTATCTTAAATCACCTGGAATCCTAATTAAGTTCCAAAAGCTTTATCCTAGTAATTTGTGTTACACATAAATTGAGTGAGTCAGTTTGTAAACCTAGTAAAACACATATGGTTTTCAATCCTACATTATTATTATGATAATAACTTAGAATTATCAAACTTGCAAAACCAACTATTAACAATAAATATAATTATATTGATTCTTACAAATCAGATCAGAGTTCACGATTATCAGAGTATTACCTATCCTGATGAATCACCTTGGCTGGTATATTTTCATAACGACGCTTAAATTATAAGAGTATTTGATGAATATGATATTTCATTTCGTCTACATATGTGCGTAATGACTCCGCAATACCATTGTAATTCGCAAGACTACCTATAATGTCAAGTGTTGTCATCCTACCGTAAAAGATGCTCTAGACATACCCTTCGGCTGCCTGATCTGGACTTGTCGATTTTGACTATCAAAAGGAATATTATTCATATTGTGCTACATAAACCGTGCATCAACTCATGATAGTGTCACAAAATAGATTTCTACTATAAGTTCCTATCGTACACAGCATCAATATGATGCTACCCATAATCCAAGCTTAATTAAACTAAGCATCTTCTTCATGTCCTAGTGATAACTAGACAAGATTACAAAGCCTATAATATGCACAATTTCCTGTCTATGTAATGTCTTTACAACACATGGTGTAACTAAACACTCTTTTAATTTATCTTAACCTAAGCATTCTTTATGATTAATAATTTATTACAAGGTAAGACTTTAATGCTTACAACACATTTCCAAAACATTTTCATGTTTATATAGTACTATCTCAATACAACACATGACTATTCTTTTATCCAACTTAACTAGATCTAAATATTCTTTGTATATCTTAGCTTAGACTTAGATGAGATTACAATCATTGTAATCGCCTTTTATATTAACTCTTGTTTGAACAACACTTGTCGTAGCAGAATATTAAAATTTTATATTACGTATGGTTCCTGATATGTACTTAACTTATAATTTATTCTATTTTATAGAACAACTCGACGAGTTGGGATCCCCAAAATCGTCGAGTAGAGATCATAAGCGGCGTATTTTAACTGACTTACTCGACGAGTTGGAAGGCCTCAACTCGACGAAATGCTGGCAGATATGAAACCTTATTTTCGGGGTTTGCACCCGATTTAAACACCTTAACCCCAAGGTATTGGGCTCATTTCCAGCCTTCAAGTCCCTAACCCTAAATCTCAAAACCTTAAAGCTATTGTGAGTAACTATGAGCCATTTTGGGTGTTTTTGGTGTGTGTTGAAGCCATTGGAAAAAGGAAAAGCTTGATGACTCAAGAAAGAGCCTTTAGATCCCGAATCCTTGCCTCATCCAAAATAATTTGCTGGTATAAAGCATGAAACTTGCCTTGTAGTTGTTTAGATCCTCTTTTAGGGTTATTTTTCTTGGTTTTGGTCCAAATATCTATTGGATTAGTGTTTAAGCCCGTAACTATATTTGGTATGTACTTGACCCGGTTATGCATGTCCTTTTGGGTTGCCTTCACCAAAGCAACATGACAAGGTTATTTAAGAAAGTGAGAGGATATTATGGTTTATTAATATATTATAAGAATAATATATTAAAGGAGAAATCATATGTATTTAATTAGTATTAGTCATAAATTGATTAGGAATTAATTTTGTGACTAAAAGAGATTAACTAAATAAAGGGGCATAAAGTGTCAAATGTATGATCATTGAGTTTTGGGCTGGGAAACCTAGTGGACTAAGGGGGGAACAAAATGATGATGGGGATCCATTAGGGTTTAGACTGAAACCCTTGCAGGATACACTATAAATAGAGACCCTTGCAGGATACACTATAAATAGAGACCCTTAGTGTTCTTCCTCCTCTCTCTTAATAGCCTTCTTGCTTGTGGGGTTTGTGAACCATTAGAGGAGTTACAGTTATGACTCTAAGCTCAAGATCAAGAAGATTCAAAGAATTCCAAGAAATTTGAAAGAGGTAAACACTTCGATCTATATTTATAATGATAATTTCGAATTATACATGTTGGATCTAGGGTTGTAAGTCTTGGAGTCATTGCATGTACAATAGAGAAACCTAGATCCAAGCATTAGGGTTTGTATGAGCACATAGTATTGTTCTTGTGCATAAAACCCATCAGTGATATCACAGCCTTGATTAGTTTCTGTTATATGTGATGCTTTAACTGTTTAATTGTTGAAAATTGTTTTTCTTGCCTCTGCCCGACTCAACTCGGCGAGTCAGTATCTGGGCTCGGCGAGTTGGCTCGACTCGGTGAGTCCAGGACTGAGTCGGTGTGTTTGTGCCTCTGGCAGAGGTTATTTCGGGATTTTGTTGCTGTTTTGTTATGGGATTAATGCCTAAATCGATTTTTGAAGATAAAATCTAAATTTTATTGTATTTGAATGATTACCCCTACCAAAACTATAGATAATTTCAAATATTTTGAATAATAGTTTGTTTATATGATAAATATAGATTATTTATATTATTTGGTATTTATCTTGTAACTAAAATTGGATAAAGTCAAATATAGATAATTATGAAATTAGTTGTTTAATTTAAATTATTTATTATTTGATCCCTTTCGTTTTGAAAAGTTCAAAACATGTCCTCAAGTTTTGAAATTGAAATTTTATGATTAAAAGTTTAATTTTGAGTAATTTAAATTTCAACCCCTTAGAGTTTTACAAGTTTAAAATTCAACCCTATACTATTATATTATTACAAGATTAATATATATATATATATATATATATATATATATATATATATATATATATATATATATATATATATATATATATATGTATGTATGTATGTATATGTATATGTATAAGAATAAGCTAGTCTTATCGCTAGTAGGCCTCATTCACGAAGCTGATCTATAAGGTAGGTATAAGGTTGCTGCCTAAAAAATAGCGCTTAATGGGTGTGCACTCACACCCACCACTTGCTTGATTGGTGGAGGGTCGTTAGCCGAACGGATATGATAGGGCACTTAATACCTAATTATAATTATAATGAATATTGCGAAGTAACTAACATGTTTTTACAAATTCCCAATCTTAGTTACTTTAGGGAAAAATGTGAAAATGATGCTATCCCATAGAATTACACTTTGTACCCTTGTCAAACGTTAGTGGAGCGTGTGTGGTTAACCGACACACTAATTTGGGATTGACATTGGTGGTAAAGGGTGGCTCGATGTTTGTCATAGATCAATGAAGCGTGCGTGGCTAACCAGTACATTGATTAGGTGATAGAGACATTGAGTGCACCATGTTGATTCACATGGTTATTCATAATGTGTTTTCGATCCTCGACATCTCCGTCGCAAATTTGGAGTGCGTATCGAGATTTAAACATGCCATTGAAAAGTTTAATGAACCTCAAAGATCTAGGAGTTTTCAAATACATTTAAAACTTAATTTCTTCTTCGTTTTTCATGGTGAGAAATAGTGAATTGTCATTCACTTACCTTCAAATTATTTACTTTTAAAGTACGACATCCCTTTCTAAGTTGTAAATAATGTTGTTGGGTCCTAGCCCTAATTTCTCATTTGGGTGTTTAATTAGGGACCCATTTCTAATCAAACTTTGTTCCTTTTCTTTTTCAGATGTCTGCTAACAACAACAACAACAACAACGCTTCTGGGTTATTCTCGCTGATGAAACTATGTCAAAAGATAACATTTGATGGGTCAAATTTCAACGAGTGTATGAGGTACATTCGCATGATAACTCGCTATGAGGAAAAAGAATATGTCCTCGATGAAAAGCTTGAAATGATCATCCTAGATGTTACTACTCCTGAAGAGTTGGCCGCCTTTCAAGAGGAAGAGCGTGATGCTATGAAAGTTCATTGCATAATGTTGGCCACCATGAACCTTGAACTCCAAAAGTCCTATGAGGACATGTATCCGTATCAAATGCATCACGATTTGCTGGACAGGCACCACCAAAGCGCGAGGAAAGAGTGCTATGAGATCATTACTAACATGATTACCCCTATGATGGGGAGTGGAGAATCCCTAACCTCTCATTTATAGAAAACGCAGGGGTATGTTGATCGTCTTCTCAAACATACTGTTAAGTTTGATGAGGATTTGGCCATCGACATAATCCTCCATTCCTTGGCTTCATGCTACAACCAGTTCAGAATGACCTACAACATGAATAAGGAAGAGGTCTCCTTGAGTAAGCTCCAAGGACTGCTAATACTACTGAGAGCAAACTCAAAGAGAAATCTGTTGCACCATCCCCTGCTGTGGCTGCTACTATGTTGGTAATTGGTCAAGGAAAGGGAAAGAAGAGGAAGGCTCCATGTAAGAGCCACCAAAAGGGTAAGCACCAAGATGGTTGCTCTTCTAGTGGAACCAAAGCTTGTTCGGTCAAACCCTCTTCTGACCCCAAAGAAGTAGAGTGCTATTACCGCCACCAAAAAGGCCACTGGAAACGAAGCTGCCATAAGTATCTGCAACACATAAAGGATGGGAAGATTAAGCCCACCTTCACAGGTATGTATTCTATTAAATATAACAACTCATCATTTGCTGTTTCATGGGTTCTTGATACAAGGTGTGGTTACCACATTTTCTCTGATTTGCAGGGCCTAAGAAGAAGTTGGGAAGATAAACTTGATTATGGGAAATAGAAGATCATCGCCTGTGACCAAAGTCGAAGTTTATTCTTTAGTGTTGAGTAATGGGTTAGGATTAGATTTGGATAATTGGTGTTAGTCTCCAAATATGGCAAGAAACATTATTTCATTTCATGGATTGTTTAGACAAGGTTTCAAATATTCTTTTGATAATAGTAATGGTTCTATTAATGTTTGAATGGTGTCTTTTAGTTCAATGCATTACGTTGTAATGGGATTTATGAATCTGTGATGGTTGTTGACAATTTAGGAAATGATGTATTGAATATTGATTCGTCTACTAGCCTAGACAAAGCATGCTTGTGGCATTGTTAGCTTGGCCATGTAAAAAATAAACAAATAGCGCAACTCCAAAAGGATGGAGCATTGGAGTCATTCGACCTTAGGGACGATGACGCGTGTGAATCTTGTTTACTTGGGAAGATGACCATGTCACCCTTTATTGGCACTTATGAAAGGGTGAGGGTCTATTGGATCTCACACATATCGATGTGTGTGGGCCCTTTAGATCCACCACAAGGAATGCTTGCCGCTTTTACGTGACTTTTACGGATGATTATAGCAGATATGGATATATCTACTTAATCAAGAAAAAAATGAGAAACCTTTGAAAAGTTCCAAGAGTTCAGGAATGAATTGGAGAATCAAATGGGGAAGAAAATCAAGATGCTTCAGTCAGACCGAGGAGGAGAGTACCTAAGTCTTGAGTTTCACGACTATCTAAGAGAATGCGGAATTGTTTCGCAATTGATGCCTCCGAGAACGCCACAATTGAATGGTGTGCTTGAGAGACGTAATCGGACCTTGTTGGGCATCGTTCATTTTATGATGAGTTGGGCTTCATCACCAATAACTTTCTGGGGGTATGCCTTAGAGATTGTCTCCCATATCCTTAACTTAGTTCCCACCAAGAAGGTCACCAAGAATCCACATGAGATGTGCATACGGAAAGCTCCCTCATTGGCACATATTAAGGTTTGGGGTGCGAGGATTTCGTAAGATGAGAGACTTATGACAAGCTCAAACCTCGTAATGAGAAGTGTTATTTCATCGGCTATCCACAGAAGTCTATTGGCTATCTCTTCTATAGACTAAGTGACATTGTTGTCTTTTTTGCTAGAAGAGGAGTTTTTCAAGAGAGGGAATTGATAAGTCAAGAAGACAGTGGGAGGCAAATTGATCTTGAAGAGATTCAAGAGCAAAGCGATGAAGGAACCTCCAACACTAGCACTTAACCCGAGGAGGAAACTCCGGTTGAACCCGTTGACGAATCCTTACCTCATAGACGTTCTTGTAGGGTTAGTGTTCAACCCCAGTTTTATGGTTTTTATATTACTGCTGAAGGGGATACGTTTATTAGTGATGAAACACTGATAAATTTGGACGAGCCTAGCAGCTACAAAGAAGCCATGGTAGGCCCAGAGTCTGCTAAATGGAAAGAGGCGATGGATAGCGAAATTCAGTCCATGTACAACAACGAAGTTCGGAATTTGGTTGATAATGTACCGACTCGTAAGACAGTTGGGTGCAAGTGGATCTTAAAGAAGAAGACGGACATGGATGGTAAAGTGCATAGTTATAAAGCGCGATTGGTTGCGAAGGGCTTTACTCAAAATCCCAGAGTTTACTATGATGAGACCTTCTCACCAGTTGCGAAGATAAAAGTCTAATGCTCGCAATAGCTGCGTTTCATGATTATGAAATATGGCAGATGGACGTGACAACCGCTTTCCTGAATGGAAAGTTAGTTGAGGATGTTTACATGAATCAACTAGAGGGTTTTGTCGATGCAAAGCATCCAAATAGAGTGTGCAAGCTTGAGAAATCCATTTATGGATTGAAACAAGCGTCTCGCATATAGAATCTTTATTTTGACGAGAAGGTTAAAGAGTTTGGCTTTCTACGAAGCGTAGATGAATCTTGTGTATACCTCAAAGCCAGTGGGAGTATAGTGAGCTTCCTCGTATTGTATGTTGAGGAGATACTACTCATAGGGAACGATGTCCCAACCTTGTAGGAGGTCAAGTCCTGGCTTGGGAAATGTTTCGCTATGAAGGACCTCAGAGAGGTTGCTTATATTCTGGGAATAAGGATAGTAAGAAACAGGGAAAAGAGACAGATAGGACTCAGTCAGGATACATATTTGGATAAGGTACTAAAGCGTTTTAGTATGGAAAATTCAAAGAAAGGGGAGTTACCAATCTAAAGCAATACTAAGCTGAGTAAGACTTAGAGCCCGAATACAGAGGCAGAGATAGCTGATATGTGCCGAGTGCCTTATGCTTCCATAGTAGTCTCTATCATGTACGCTATGACTTGTACTCGCCCTAATGTGGCCTTCGCTTGAGCATGGTCAGTAGGTATCAATGGAATCCTGGTAGAGCTCATTGGATATCAGTTAAGAATATTCTTAAGTACCTACAAAGGACCAAGGAATGGTTTCTAGTCCTCGGTAGGAGTGATGACTTAATGGTACGAGGGTACAATGACGCTAGTTTTTTAGACGGATCAGGATACTTACCGATCGCAGTTGGGCTGGGTCTTTACCCTTAACGGAGGAGCAGTAAGTTGGAAAAGTTCCAAGTAGGAGACTATAGCTGATTCAACGTGCGAATCAGAGTACATTGCAGCAAGTGAAGCGTCAAATGAGGCTATAATATCTTGAATTTCCGATTATAAAAGTTTTAATATGGTCAACTTTGAAAACATATTAGTAACAAACCATTTCAATTAAGGCATTAATATCAACCATTAATATAAACACGTTTAGATTAGTAAACCTTTAATAGGAAATCCATTTTTATTAGGAAACCATTAGTACCAAAAGTTCAAATTCAAATTATTATATACATATACGATTCATCATTTAATTCGCAGCTCACACTTATTTTCAATCGTTGTTTTTCTTTAAACCTCCTTCTAAAACATCATTCTTATTGTTTATAACTTCCTGCCTCCTTCTTCTTTGGGCAATCCTTTGAAATGTGCCCCTCCTCGTTGCACTCATAACATACCTTCTTAGTGAATGTGCATTCGTTGGCATAGTGCCCAGGCTTTCCACATTTGAAACAAGTGACCCCTCCATCACACTTCCCAGAGTGCTTCTTCTTACACTTGTCACACCACTTCGCTTCTAATCCTCCTCCTCTCGAACCAGACTTCGAGAATCTACTCTTCTTGTTGGACTTCGAGGATCCATCGAATTTCCATTTCTCACCAACCTCAGACCTTTCTAGACCTCTTTCCTTTTGTTGGGTCTCCACATTCTTAGCTGCTCGAACGGGTAATTTCAGAGTGGTTGCCATCTTGACTGTTGGGCCAAAGTCAGTCGGCAGTCCGTTTGCGAACTTCTCAACTTTGGAAAGTTCGGTTGGCACTAGGTATGGAAACAACTTCATCTTTTCCGTGAATGCAACAACATAGTCATCGATGCTCATTTTCCCCTTTTTCAAATTTTGGAACTCATTGTTCACATCAATCAGATCTATCTTTGAACAGTACTGCGCCTTCAGTTATTCCAAGAACTCATCCCACGACATTTTCAGAGCTTCTCCTTGTGGCATTGTATATGCCAATAGCTTCCACCAGCTCAATACTCCAGTTTTCAATTGTCTCACAGCGAAGGCAGTCTTCTGCTTCTCGCTACAATCGCAACTTTGAAACACCATTTCCATCTCGGAGATCCAGGCCATTATCTCAATAGGCTTTGGGCTTCCTGAGAGACTTGGTGGTTTCGCACCCAAGAAATTTTTGTACATCCGCCCATCCTTGTTGTTTCTCCCTTCTGGGCCATCCCTTTGCTCATCTTGAGTCCCTATTTGACTCACTTGGTGGCTGTAGTTCCCTTCCTCGGATTGCTCGGGAACTGGCTCCATCGGTTCAACATGTATGGTAGATTCGTCCCTATTCTCGTGGAGAATCTGTCTCATTTCTTCCCTTTGTTCAGCTAGCATATCCTGAATTACGGCTTGAACTCCAACCATGGTGATTGGCTTAGGTGCAACTTCTTCAACAACAGGTATTTGCTGAACCATTGGGGGTTGGTTCATATATCCATTTGCGTTTACGTTTCTGCTACGGGTCTTTGCCATCTTGATCCATACAACGAATAAGGTGAATTTAGATCTTTATTCACTATAGACTCCGAAACGTTTACATGCTAGTTCTAATATTGTAATCATACACTTAGAATCCTACACACATAAGGTTTTCCAGATCCGGTCGGCAACAGACCATAGATCTGAACAATAATATCATGTATAGCAAACACATAACATTTAGCACATAAAAACATTTTAAGCATCTTTCCTAAAATATACTAGTGCTCACACCTCACAATCATCGGTTAGCATTCTAAGTTTAAGTCTATAAATCCTACAAATTCCTAGTTCGCTTAAACTAATGCTCTGATACCAACTGCGACATCCCCAATTTCATGGCCAGAAAAGACCAGTTTTGTTTATACTTTATTTCAAAATCAGAGTAACCTTTTAATAAAAGAATTGCGGAATTTGTACCAAAACAATATTATGATAAAGATTTATCAAAAGCATTTCCTTAGAAATGTATTTCGTTAAAAGACTTGAGATGTCATGTTCGATACAGTACTTAAGTATAAACAGTACATTATAAGCCTTACAACAGTTATTTACAACTAATGGCATATAATCCAAAAGTCCCTCATCATCATCATAATTATGCTCTGAGTCCACTACTTGTAAAACAGTAAGTTCAGTGGGTCAGGCTTGTGAGTCCGGTGAGCATATAGGGTTTTCAACCCAGAAATAATAATAAATTTATTAATTTCATCGATCAACAATAAACTTATTAATTTCATCAACCAACAATATCCCTGATTACCCATTCCTGTTATCCTCACTTTACGTCCCTAAACACCTATACAAGGGACCTAGTCTAAGGATTTTATCATCGGGATGGACACTACTGCTAAGGGGGTTCCTCAACAATAAATGTCCTAAAGGAAACCATGATGTAACACCCAAAGTTTGGAAAGCCAAGAAAAGAAAGAAAACCCCAATTTTTAAGGGGAGACTCGACGAGTCCAAGGAGGGACTCGGCGAGTCCGAGCGGGATCCAGGTCGAGGTGTAAGCGACCGACTCGGCGAGTCGGCCAAGGTGACTCGGCGAGTCTGGTCTGAACGAGGAAAACCCTAAAATCGGGACTTGGAGCCTATTTAAATGCCTCATTCTCTTCCCTAAGTTTCCTTTAGTGCCTCTTTCACCCAGAACACTAATCCCTAGCCGCCATAATCGTTTTGGAGCAAGATCTACCCTCGGTGAAGCTTTTTGGAGCTTAAGAAAGAAGATAGTCATAGTGGAGCACGAAGGGAGCCTTGGATCCAGAGTTGGTGGAACATTTCTGAGCATTTAAAGGTAATAAATCGTTACCTTCCCTCTTTTGCTGAATAGATCAACCTTGGCTATGAGATTTGGAGCTTTTAGGCCATGCTTAAGAGCTATTTCGAGTTAGAAGTCCAGATCTGAAGTTGCTACTTCAGATCTGAGTGTATCTTGGCCTAGAAAGTCATAAAGCATCTGTTTTTGGGTTGATAGTGAAGCCTCTTTGTCTTAAACCCTAGTTTGGATTGTTTTAAGCTTAGATCTCTTGATCTACACGTAAAGTTTGCCACTTTAGGTGAGGGATAGGCCTTAGAAGTGTGGATCCATGAGTTGGAAGCCGTGTTTCGCTCGAAAAGCCACTGCATGGATTAAGGACTGAATAGACTCGGCGAGTCCTTTGAGTTGACTCGGTGAGTAGTATGAAGATGGAGATGAACTCGACGAGTTGGATGAACAACTCGGCGAGTCTATTCTTGGATTCGACGAGTCAAGTCACGAAACTCCAAAACCTTCGAGTCAAGGCTCAGATTAGTGAGTTGAGTGGGGACTCGGTGAGTTGGATACGACAGAACTCGGAAATCAGTGAACTCGGTGAGTCAGTAGACTAACTCGGCGAGTAGGGTCAACATGGAGGGTTGACTTTGGCTAGGACTTTGAATTTGATCGGAGTTGAGTTAGTTGAGTTTTAGAGGACTATCAGGCTAAGTGTTGCTTTGTTATTGGTAGCTTGAAGAGTTAGAGGAGCAACATTTCAGACGGTGGTTGGTTAGCAGTTCGAGGATTTCCAGCAAAATTCAGCAGTTCAGGTGAGTTTCCTTCCAGTGGGAACGGGTCTAAGGCCACAATGCTGGCTCGTGTAGCTAGTAGCAGTTTCCGGACTTAGGTCCGATGCAGTAGTTAGTATGTTTGATGCCTTCGTGGCTTAGACAGAATTTACGTGTTATGTGTTATGTGTTCCGGGCTACGGCCCGATGCAGTATGCAGTATATGTGTTCATGCTAGTTGATATGTTATGCTATGCTATGTTCAGTTAGTTTCCGGACTTCGGTCCGATGTAGGGGGCAAGGCCCTAGTTAGTCCGGACTTCGGTCCGATGCAGGGGACAAGGTCCCAGTCAGTTTCCGGGCTTCGGTCTGATGCAGGGGGCAAGGACCCAGTTAGTCCGAACTTCGGTCTGATGCAGGGGACAAGGTCCCAGTCAGTTTTCGGACTTCGGTCCGATGCAGGGGGCAAGGCCCCAGTTAGTCCGGACCTCGATCCGATGCAGTGGGAAAGGCCTAGTATGTACTTTATATGTTATTGTATGGTATGTGGTAGTTTGCGGGAGCTCACTAAGCTTCGTGCTTACAATTTCAGTTTTTGGTTTCAAGTACTCAGTTTTCAAAAGAGGAGCTCGGAAAAATTGCAGTGCACACACCATAGTCAGCTAGCCTGGGATGTTTTACTCTGATAATAAGTTTGTATTTCGAATTAATGCTGTGAAATTATGTTATGATTTATGATACGGTTTTTATGAATATGGTTTTGCTAATGTTTTAAAAAGAAAATTTTAGTTGTGATTTTTGGCTTGTTTCAAGTTGGTATCAAAGCCTTGCTTTGAGGGATTCGGATACACTTCGACTGTGTCTAAACTCAAACTAAGGAAATGGTAAAAGGTTTTCAAAAGAAAGACATTTTCAAAAGAAATTTTTAGGAAGGAAAGAGTTTTTGGAAAAAGCGAAAAGGAATTTTAGAAAGAAAAGAATTTTAAAAGAGAAAAAGGTGTGGTGCATGCAATCAGACGAGGTCATGTAAGTACTCCCAAATTACCCATGCAAGTTTATGTGATGATTATCAGTTTCAGTTTCAGTTCCAGTTTTAGTTTCAGTTTCAGTAGAACAGCATGTTAGTATAGGACTAAGGATCTAGGAGGATGCCTTATGTGCCTGCTATATGTGTTTTAGCTTTACAAGATTTGCATGCTAGTATTCACTAGACAATAGTAGGATAGCCTGTTAGGGTTATGCCTGATAATATGAGCTTAGCATTGTATGCTAGTACAATATCTAGTTATGAGAATAGATTTGCTTGAGTAGTTTCCTGTATCCGAATGCTGCTTGCTTTGTGCTTTGTGGGACTCTGAGTGATGGGAGTTAGCCATTAGGTGAATACGTCACATCACATGTGATCAGGGTTGAATAATCTTAGAGTGTTGGATTTGGCCCTATTGCGCAACTCTTGTTTGAGTCTAACTGTTGTAGGGACGAGTCTTTTACTTGAAGGATTATCTGAGCCTCATCACATGTGATGGTATTCAGGTGATGGCTAATAAGTGTTACAAGGAGGCCTTCAGCAGCTGAGGACTGGTTTGAGTGGAGTCAGAGATTTCCCTAGGGCAAGCCTAGGATAAGAGTAGCAGAGATCAGTAGCAGTGGAGTGACTTGGTTGAGTTGAGGTAACTCTTGAGGAAAGTACGGATAGATGTGGAAGGTAGTATGGGTCCGTACTACTGAAAGCAGAGGATCCGTACTCGATTTAAGAGGGGCCGAGACAAAACCAGGGAACTAGTAGAGTGTGTGAGAGATCCCTAAGCAGCGGTGTGTATATTGATCACTAGTGTGTTATATTTTTCAGCATGGTGACTTTGCACGAGATACCAGTTAGCAGTTCAGGTACCAGGGAGGGATCTGGCTCGGGCTCTGGAGCCGGGCAGCTTGACGATCAGATGAAGAATTTCATTTCTGTAGACGCAACATTATCGATCAGACTCCAGTGATTTTCTGTTCAGCTAAAAAGAGGCCATTATGGAACTCATGGATAGTCATCTTGAGGCCTTTAGGGTCGGGGTGGTTTCAGGGCAGATTGGGGCTCGGCTAGAGCCCGATTCTTATGAGGTTTAGGGAGATCCCATTTCCAGTTTTCGCCATCAAGGGACAAAAGTGAGTCAGGCACCCTATCTTCAAGAGAGATCTCTACATAATTGGATAGTTGAGGAGGTTTCGCGAGCCATTCGCGAGGGGTTGTCCAACATGGTCGCGAGGATTATTGATAGGTTGACTACGAAGCTCCATGATCAGATGGAAGTTGTTCAGATGATGGATGGGGTCGATAGGGTAGCTTAGGAGCGAGAGACGGGCAGGGAGTCGGGAAGGAAGAGGAAAGTAGATGGGTCACAGGTAGCCACAGGTTTGGGTAAGAGTCCTAAAGGGTTGGATTGGACATCGAAATACTATCAGAGCCAGAGTCGATGCGGGAAGTGTGGTAGGTCGCACTTGGGTGCGTGCAGGAGTGGTAGTGGTGTTGTTTTGGGTTGCTTCAGGTGCGGCCGAATGGGCCATTTCAGCAGGGATTGTACTACTACCATCGCCCAGGGACTTGACCCGATATGTTTCCATTGTGGTCAGAGAGGCCACAAGAAGGCCCACTGTCCAGGTGGGTATGCAGCAGAGCAGGTGATAGCTCCTGCGTCTATGTCTTCGAGTACCACCAGCAGTTGCTGGGGTCGGGCAAGGGCGCCCACGGCTCGAAGCAGATTGTACCGGTTGATTGCAGCTAGGGTTCTGGCAGCGCCGGGTGTTGGAGGTATGTACCTTTTGCCTTCCTGTCAATTATTATTCATGATATTATTGTTATGTTGCTGCAGCGATATTTATAAGCGTATGTATTGGGGTATCATATTACCTGTTTGTGACCGAGCTATATGCCATTTGCATACCTTGGATGTTAGAATGATAGTTGGGGGTCGCTCCCTCTAGAGCAGGCTACTCTGGATATAGTAGCTGTGGCATGTATGTGTAATATTCAGAAGTGTCTTGCTACTTTCGGAAGGTGTCATTCGAGTACTGATCGGTTATATCCCTGGTAGTGACAACCTAGAGCTTCTAGTGGAGCAGCTAGTGGTCAGTAGGGAAGTGAGTTGGAGATATTCACCCTAAACGCAGGTTCTCAGGGTGCAGTCCCTAAAGCAAGTACAATAAAGGACTAAAGGGTGCTCGGTTAGAAAGCAAGAGTGTTTCGGATCTGGTAAAGGTCAGATGGAGTGTTGGCAGAGATAAATGTTGGCGGGCAGCAGATCGCCCTTAGTGGAAGGAAGGTTGGGGAATCCTTTTGACCAGGGATCAGTAAGGAGTTAGCCGGATCCAAGTGGGGGAGAACCCTCCGAGTATACGAGGGCAAGAGCACGCTAACCCGGAATGAGTACGCAATCCTTGAAAGGAAAGGATAGTAGCATAGCAATTGGTAGATCAAGGAGTTCAGAATTGGAAGTTTGAGGAACTTCCGAGCAGTTAGTTCATGTAATTGATATGGTTAGTAGCTGATTGGGAATCCAGGTTGGAGGACCGCCGATAGGACTCTATTGACTCGGAAGAAGGATCTTGAGAAAGGTTAGCAAGAGATGTTACCGTGTTAGTAGTCAGTGGTAGAGACAGCAGGTAGGGTTGTGTGGATTCTGGAGTTGGAAGTTTGGAAACTTCCCAATGTTAGTTTCATGTTCTGGATTAGTAGACGGTTGGTTTAGGGACCAAGTCGAAGAATTCCCCGACGGAACGCTAATTTCATCAAGGATATAAGATGTCGAGGTAAATGTAGAATCCGATGATTCAGGACTGATGTTGAGAATTGAGGATGAGGAATTGTTAGCAGAGCTAGGGATAGTCAGGAAGTCCTCGGAATAGTGATTGGTAAGAAGTAAGATAATAGTAGTAGTGTTGTAAGTCTGCGAGGGTAGCCGTAGCATTTACTAGCAGCCAGATAGTAGTGGTAGTGTTGTAAGTCTGCAGGGGTAGCCGTAGCATTCACTAGCAGTCAGATAGTAGTAGAGTGATGTAAGCCTGCGGAGGTAGACGTAGCGTTCACTAGCAGCCATACAATATTAGGGAGTTGTAGGTCTACGGGTGTAGCCATAGCATTCGCCAGGTTAGTAGACAGCATGAGCGCGTTATCTGGACGCAAGGGTGGGAAAAGCCGTAATACCCACCAGTTCATGTGCAGTAGCAAGCATATAGAAATCCACGGGTTGGATTTTGAATTTTCCAGAGTTTAGTCATGGTTGAGCCAGCCATGCGACGGATGGATCGTCAACACAGTGATGAGATCAGGGAAGCAGTGAACCATTGGGATTCATGTATGTTAAGGGCTACCATTAGCCTGGGAGCCATCATTATAGTCTTGGAATTGTTGACGATTGGACTCGGTCGGCTGGATCGGGAGGTTGTTAGGACCACAGTAACAAGATGATTAGTGGAAAATAGTTCTAAAGAAAGGTTTCGTTTTATGCAGTTCACTGTTGCAGGCAGTTCAGTGTTTCAGGCAGTTCAGTGTTTCAAGCAGTTTAGTGTTGCAAGCAGTCTAGTGTTTCAGGCAGTTCAATGTTTCAAGCAATTCAGTGTTTCAGGCAGTTCAGTGTTCTAGGCAGTTCAATGTTTCAGATGTTTGCAGTATTTTTGGGCAGTATTAATTTTGTCTCGGACTGCAAGTTCAGCCTTATTAGTTGGACCTGGGTGGTCTTAGTTCAACCGGAAGCTAGATTTGGAATAGCAGAATTTTGAGTCAGTAACAGTGTGAGTATGCAGCGTATGGTAGGATTCAGTCAGTTGTTCGTGGGGTGCGCGACACCAAATAGTAGTAGAAAGAATACCCAGTGGATACTGGCGACGGTGACTCGTACTGGGAGTAGTGGGAGTAATAGATTTGGTGGAGACAGGGTCTTCACAATGACGGAAGAGGTAGGTAGTTATGGAGCATCGCCTTGGCAAGGCAAGGAAATCGTGCAAGGAAAGAAGGGGTGTACCCCTACGGGGTCAGTGCAATATTTGGAGAGTATTAGAAAGATTGTCGGTTGAGTGTGTTGCATTTCCAGAATGTTCAGGGTCAGGATGGACCCGAGATTATTATCGGTAAGGATTGCCATTGGTCTGAATGACTGAGCGGAAGGCCAGCGAAGGTAGGCAGCTGGTGTTAGAATGAGCGGTTAGGTATTGGAGGCAGATCGCAGTCGGTGGATCGTAGCGAACTTCGAGGACGAAGTTTAGTTTAAGTGGGGGAGAGTTGTAACACCCAAAGTTTGGAAAGCCAAGAAAAGAAAGAAAACCCCAATTTTAAGGGGAGACTCGACGAGTCCAAGGAGGGACTCAGCGACTCCGAGCGGGATCCGGGTCGAGGTGTAAGCGACCGACTCGGTGAGTCAGCCAAGGTGACTCGGCGAGTCTGGTCTGAATGAGGAAAGCCCTAAAATCGGGACTTGGAGCCTATTTAAATTCCTCATTCTCTTCCCTAAGGTTCCTTTAGTGCCTCTTTCACCCAGAACACTAATCCCTAGCCGCCATAATTGTTTTGGAGCAAGATCTACCCTTGGTGAAGCTTTTTGGAGCTTGAGAAAGAAGATAGTCATAGTGGAGCAAGAAGGGAGCCTTGGATCCAGAGTTGGTGGATCATTTCTGAGCATTTAAAGGTAATAAATCGTTACCTTCCCTCTTTTGCTTAACAGATCAACCTTGGCTATGAGATTTGGAGCTTTTAGGCCATGCTTAAGAGCTATTTCGAGTTAGAAGCTCAGATCTGAAGTTGCTACTTTAGATCTGAGTGTATCTTGGCCTAGAAAGTCACAAAGCATCTGTTTTTGGGTTGATAGTGAAGCCTCTTTGTCTTAAACCCTAGTTTGGATTGTTTTAAGCTTATATCTCTTGATCTACACGTAAAGTTTGCCACTTTAGGTGAAGGATAGGCCTTAGAAGTGTGGATCTATGAGTTGGAAGCCCTATTTGGCTCGAAAAGCCACTGCATGGATCAAGGACTGAATAGACTCGGCGAGTCCTTTGAGTGGACTCGGTGAGTAGTATGAAGATGGAGATGAACTCGACGAGTTGGATGAACAACTCGGCGAGTCTGTTGAAGATTGCCTTGGACTCGGCGAGTCAAGTCGCGAAACTCCAAACCCTTCGAGTCAAGGCTTAGATTAGTGAGTTGAGTAGTGACTCAATGAGTTGGACAGGACAGAACTCAGAAATCAGTGAACTCGGCGAGTCAGTAGACTGACTCGGCGAGTAGGGTCAACATGGAGGGTTGACATTGGCCAGGAGTTTGACTTTGATCGGAGTTGAGTTAGTTGACTTTTAGAGGTCTATCAGGCTAAGTGTCGCTTTGTTATTGGTAGCTCGGAGATTTAGAGGAGCATCATTTCAGACGGTGGTTGGTTAGCAGTCCGAGGATTACCAGCAGAATTCAGCAGTTCAGGTGAGTTTCCTTCCAGTAGGAACGGGTCTAAGGCCACAATGTCGGCCCGTGTATGTGTTATGTGTTATGTGTTCCGGGCTACGGCACGATGCAGTATGCAGTATATGTGTTCATGCTATTTGATATGTTATGCTGTGCTCTGTTCAGTTAGTTTCCGGACTTCGGTCCGATGCAGGGGGCAAGGCCCCAGTTAGTCCGGACTTCGGTCCAATGCAGGGGACAAGGTCCCAGTCAGTTTCAGGACTTCGGTCCGATGCAGGGGCAAGGGCTCAGTTAGTCCGGACTTCGGTCCGATGCAGGGGACAAGGTCCCAGTCAGTTTCCAGACTTTGGTCCGATGCAGGGCGCAAGGCCCCAGTTAGTCCGGACCTCGGTCCGATGCAGTGGGCAAGGCCCAATATGTGCTTTATATGTTATTATATGGTATGTGGTAGTTTGGGGGAGCTCACTAAGCTTCGTGCTTACAGTTTCAGTTTTTGGTTTCAGGTACTCAGTTTTCAAAAGAGGAGCTCGGAAAGATTGCAGTGCACACACCATAGTCAGCTAGCCTGGGATGTTTTACTCTGATAATAAGTTCGTATTTCGAATTAATTCTATGAAATTATGTTATGATTTATGATACGGTTTTATGAATATGGTTTTGGTAATGTTTTAAAAAGAAAATTTTAGTTGTGATTTTTTGGATGTTTCACATGAGGGGGATGGAGTACACCGGTGAACACATCGTTCACAACACCTACAGGTTGCGAGCCTGCTAGCGTTCCACTAGACTATCTAGAAGAGTCTGTGGTCATCATCCATACTCCGCTAGATGATTGGAACAACAACAACATCGAGGCCTCTCATCATTTTAACACACATCAACTATTTTGTCTACCCATGTTCTACCCAACATATTTGTAGATAAAATACATATACATTTTATAACTTGTATAAAACATTGTATTCAATAATCATCTAAAATAAACAATCAATATGATTACACATAACACGTATTTTGTAGAAAATACTTCATATGTATGTGTAAGATGAAAGTGACTATACACTCACTTGATTTGATGATAATCGGGCATCAATTCGTTCCTTAAAATGATCGTTTCTGATAAAACCGGGAGTTTTATGAGAAACCGTGCTCTGCGAGAGTTGGAGCTTTAAAACCGAAAAGATAAAATTTTCCAGGTTTTCGGGCACTTCGGGACGTATTCCGGGCTTTAAAAATGATACCGGGGCTTCGGGGGAAGTCAAAATAGTCAAAATATAAGTTTAGGGGTGAAAAATGTCAAGTTTTCAAAAGTAGTCGGGAGATCTTGTAGCCCTCCTATTTATAGGGTGCGAGGCTGAGGTCTCCATGGCTGAGAAGCTTCCACGTAGCTGCTTGCGAGGCTCGGTGACGAAGGAAGGAGTTGGCTGTGAGGGAACGAGGCGCGTGGTAGCAGCGAGGCGAGACACGGAGGCGGCAACGAGACTCGGACGTGTCTCTGCGTCTTCTGATTGGCCGAGGCTTTGGTCCGAGGGAGTTGCGACACACGTCTGGTTCGGATACGGCCACGTCCTCGGTGATGCAGCACCTTCGTCAGAGGTGACGTGTCCGGTTACTGTTCATGCGAAAATTTCAGAATTTTGAGCCCCGAACTTCTAAAATCCATAACTTTCGCATACGAGCTCCGTTTTTGACGTTCTTTATATGCACGCGTAGCTAAAATCATGCTCTACAACTTTCTTTTAGACTTCATCGACTAATTTTGAATTTAATTTTAATATTATTATTTTTAACAGATCGGGATAGGAAAATCCGTTAAAAATTCATAACATCTTCATCCGACGTTCGTTTTCATCAGTCTTTTTACCGTTGTACTACTATTGATGAGACATTCGATTCTCGTTTAGGTTGTGTCGGCTAAATTATGCTCGATCTTAAATTCGAGTATTTAGCTGTCTACTGCTAAACTAAAACTTAGAAAAATCATAACTTCCTCATACGAAGTTAGATTTGGGCGTTCTTTTTATCGAACTTCTCGGTTTAACAAATACTACGACTTTAGTTTAGATTGTTAAGGTTAAAAAGCACATTATCGTAATATTCACATTTTACGCTTCCCGGTGCCGTGCCGGTTTTGTCACGAAACTTCGACATGTCATAACTTCTTTGTTATAACTCGGATTTCAACGCTCTTTATATCTCCGGAATCCTTGTTTCGGCCACTACAACTTTCTTAAAAGATATCGGCTTTTTATAATATTTATTTTAAATGCTTATTTTTATTATTAATTAATTAAATCATAATAATTAAGAAAATAAGCATATAATTCACATAATATTCACATAATTCCTCTTTACTACTTCAAAATGAGTTACAAAGGTTGACCTACACTATTACAACTTTATTAATGCTTTTAGCCCAGAAACACAGGCGTTACATACAAATGCCGAGAACCATACACACTAAGTTAACTATAATAGGTATTGTTAAGACTACTACCACTACTCGTTACTCCTACTACTATACACGCTATAACCATTATTATTACAAGATGATACATGTATAAGAGAACGCTCTATGAACTATACGAAAGACTACTACTACTCTATAATACAATAGAAAGCACTAATCCAGAGTATAACACAATATCCCTCTATAAGACACTCTATCGCGCTTACTTCCTGTGACCAGGGCTTTCCGGACGGAAGGCAACACTACATGTATAGATCTATACAGTGTAACCACTATTATATCCCGACTGTTATTTACAGTCCGGGCCGATCAGGCTCAGGGATGGCACTACTTCACTACATTACGTATGACCGGGAAGGTCATCGGACTCTCTATTTCTCACACTATTGGTCACATAAAAAGGAATACACATATCCACACCAAAACACTAAGACTAAAGTCTAAGCTAACATCCCGAAGTAAGTAAGTATCTATTACTAATGGAAGTTCGCACCACTACTACTAACAACAGGCATAACTTTTCCTTATCTACACTACATACTGGAGATTTACTACTATACTTTTACAACAAATAGTTTTGAATGATAAAAACTTACTCGCAACTTAAAGGATTTCACATACAATGTACTTTCTGGAAAATATAGGATTTTCTAGGGTTTTCTACTACTTATAAACATAAATTACAACTTTTCATACTATAAGTTTTAAAACATTTTATACATCAACCACACTAAATTCTTATGAACTCACCAGCTTTATGCTGATACTTGTTTTCAAAATAACTTGTATCCTCAGGTCAAAGATAGACAGGTATAGGTGCAGCATTTTGGAGAAGATGGAGCATACAAGACTCCATCTCTTATTTTTGTTGTAATTTTGGTGTCTACTGAAACTTTACAGAACACACTTGTATTTAATATCACTATGTAAATGAAATGGTTGTTGTTTCTTGTTTTTACTATTATGCAATTGTGATGATACTGTACATGGCGTCCTCCACCCCGAAACGTATTCCGCCGTTATCGGTTTTGGGGTGTCACCCTAGAAAAGCCAAATTCCTTGACCTTTTCATCAAAGCAAAGATTCCATCCACAAGGTGCTTGCTTTAATCCGTAAATGGATTTCTCAAGCATACACACTCTATTAGGGTACTCGTTGCTGACAAAACCTTCTGGCTGACTCATGTAAACATCTTCATTCAAATTTCCATTAAGGAAAGCGGTTATGACATTCATTTGCCAAATTTCATAGTCATGAAATGCAGCTATAGCTAAGATAACCCTAATATACTTAATCTTGGCTACTGGTGAAAAAGTCTCATCATAATCCACTCCAGGAATTTGAGAGAAGCCCTTTGCAACCAGTCGAGGCTTATAAGTATGTACATTACCATCCATGTCGGTCTTCTTCTTGAAGACCAGTTGCACCCTACAGTCTTACGACTTGGTACATTCTCAACCAAGTTCCAAACTTGATTGTCATACATGGATTGTATCTCGCTATCCATAACATCTTTCCATTTAGCAGACTCAGGGCCTGCCATGGCTTCCGTGTAGCTGTTAGGTTCATCCAGACCTACTAGTGTCTCATCACTAATAAGTGTCTCACTTTTTGCAGTAATATGGAAACCATAGTAATGCTCAGGTCCATTCCTAACTCTCGTGGAACGCCTCAGAGGTACAAATTCGTGAATTGGCTCGACAGAAGTTTCCTCCTCAAGTTGAGGGCTAGGGTTTGAAGTTCTTTCACTGCTTGACTCTTGAAGTTCTTCAAGGTCAATTTCCCTCCCACTGTCTCGTTGGCTTATAAATTCTCTCTCTCTCTCTCTCTCTCTCTCTCTCTCTCTCAAGACTCCTCTTCTTGCTAAAAAAACCACATTATCACTATGTTTATAGAAGAGGTAACCAAAGGATCTTTGTGGGTAGCCGATGAAAATACACCTCTCTCTTCGGGGTTCTAGCTTATCATGAGACTCGCGCCTCACAAAAGCCTCACAACCCCAAATCTTGATGTGGTCTAGTTTAGGTACTTTACCAGTCCACATCTCGTGAGGAGTTTTGGCAACTTTCTTTGTAGGGACTAGATTAAGAATATGGGCGGCAGTCTCTAAGGTATACCCCCAGAATGAGATTGGTAGCAAAGCTCGACTCATCATGGAACGAACCATATCCAACAAGGTTCGATTATGCCTCTCAGCCACACCATTCAACTGCGGTGTCCTAGCAGGTGTCAATTGTGAGACAATCCCACATTCCCTAAGATAGTCGAGGAACTCTGAACTAAGATACTCACCACATGGATCGGATCGAAGCATCTTAATGTTCCTACCCAATTGATTCTCGACTTCTTGTTTAAATTCCTTAAACCTTTCGAAAGTCTCTGACTTATGCTTGATTAAGTAGACATATCCATATCTAGTGTAATCATCAGTAAAAGTCAAATAATAACGATTAGAATCCCTTGTGGCATGTTTGAATAGTTCACACACACCCGTGTGCATAAGATCCAACAAACCCTCACCCCTTTCATAAGAACCTGTGAAGGGTGACTTCGTCATTTTTCCAAGTAAGCATGATTCGCAACTATCATCAGAATTTAGGTCAAATGACTCCATGACTCCATCCTTTTGGAGTTGGCCTATGCGTTCCTTGCTTATATGTCCAAGACGAGAATGCCATAGTGATGCTTTATCCAAGTTATTATGATTAACCAAATCAACACACAATACATTATTTCCTAAGTTATCAACCACATATACAGTTTCATACACGCCATCACAAGGTACTGCTTTAAAATAAAGAACACTATTAAAGAAAGCATTAATCGAACCAACCTCATTATCAAATGAAAAGGTGAAACCTTGTTTATAAAATGGATGAAAGGAAATAATATTTCTTGCCATTTCTGGTGAATAACAACATTTATTTAAATCTAAACTAATCCCACTAATTAGCGATAAAGTATAAACTTCAATCTTGGTGACAAGTGAAGCTTTCCTATTTCACATGATCAAGTTTACCCTTCCTTGCTCCACATTCTAACTTCTTCTTAGTCCCTTACCTAACCGATGTTCCAGTTAACTACACACTCTCCACCAATCTATAATAAAGTCAAGTTACCCTTTTCCACTCTTGTTAGTCCTTATTAGTGTGTCGGTTAACCACACACACTCCACTAACGACTTGGCAAGGTACAAAGTGTAATTTCATGGGTTAGCAATTATTTCACATTTTCCTAAAGTAACTAAGATTGACAATTAATAATGTATAATTACTTTATAATTTCATTATACTTTTAATGAGGATTAAGGTCCTATCCTACCTTTTTCGGCTAACAACCCTCCACTAGTCAAGGAAGCGGTGGTGAGAGTGGACATCTATTAAACCGCCACATTATAGGTAGTAACCTTATACCCCCCTTATAGAGTGACTTCGTGAATGAGGCCTACTAATGGTAAGACTGACATATTCTTATACATATCTATATAATTAAAATTATAATAATAGTATAAGGGTTGGATTTTAAACTTTTAAAATTCTAAGGTTTAATATTAGAATTAAAGTATTAGAGTGTAAGACTTTACAAATTCAAAAACCTGAGGCCAAGTTTTGAAGCTATTTCAAGACTCTTCAATTTATAACTTATGAGTTTAATCGTTCATAAAAATCAAGACTCTTTATTTTATGAAACCTCTTATTCATTAATGGCAATTTGAAGAAGTGACTTTTGGTTATCCATAACCTGAGGGCAAGTTATAGACACCATCATTAGGCATTAAGATCATGAATTAATGAAACATCTAACTTACAAGTAATTTCATATGATCTTCTAAAACTCATAAGAACAAATATTCATATCAAACAATTTCAAGAAATCATATCAACACATATAAAACTTGAAATTTGATAATAGCCACTGGAAATGGATTAACACAATCATTACCACATTAAAAAAATGATTTTTACACGTCCAAAACAGTTTGGGGTAATGATTCTAGCCCATTTCCAACAACAAACTCGAAAAACTACACAACACGTACCTACTCGTCGAGTGCATGAACCTTCTCGACGAGTAGGATGAATTTTTCCTTGGACTCGTCGAGTCCCCCCATGTACTTGGTGAGTCCAGACGATCAGTGAGCATAATTGTTGATTTTTGGACTTTTTCAACAAGTTTGCATCAAGTATCAAGAATACAAGCCTAGTCTCTGATAAAACTAATGGTTTTTGAGGATTCTAACACTCCTATGGTGTGTTTGCAACCCTATAAACCATGGATCTCTGTTTTCTCTAAGATACATGAAAATTTGATTTTCCAAGGTTTACTTCCTAACTAGCATGACATGGGGAACATGTAATATAAAAATTAGTAGAAGTACATACCTTTCTTGTTGCTTGGATTCCTCATTGACTTTGCGAGCGTGGCACCCCAAATGTTGTGACTCAAATGCCTCACACAACACCACGAGACTTGGAATAACTTGAGAGAATATCACTTAACGCACAAAATCGGCTATGCCCTATTAGAACTCACTATGTGCCGATTTGCTAGCCATTGGGTCCCTTTTATAGTGTTGTCACAATTAGGGTTTACACATGAATGCCATTAATTGTCATGACTCTTCATTTCTAATGATCCATGGGTTTTTAACTCCCATGGACTTCCATGGAGCTCCTAATGGTTATAGCCCAACTTTATAAACCTTGGGTCATTAGCCCACTATAAAAGAATAGACGATTGACAAAATCACTCCTACATATTTACTTAGTCTCATATTGATTAGCAAATTAACTCTAAGTTAATTCTTGATCAACACTAATTAAATAATACTATTATTTATATTAGAACTTATAATATATTAATAACCATAAGTGTCCTTTCTCTTATTTTGTCTATCCAAGTATTGCAATGCCATGCCACCCAAATGAACCATGCTGAGTCGGGTCAAGTACATACCAAATACAGTTATGGACTTAGACACTACATCCAACACCTTCCACGCTTCACAATGCCTAAAAGCACCAAAAATGGCGATAGATCACTCAAATCGGCAAGGGTTTCGATACGAGGTGTTATGGGAGAATAAGGGACAATGGAGACTACAATGAGACGCTTAAATAGGGTGCAAACCCTCATATTTAGGGTTTCCCTCAAACAACACCTACTCGCCGAGTCAGTCTCCCAACTCGTTGAGTAGGTCACTTAAAATGCCTGCGGATCACAACCCTACTCGATGATTTGGGCCACCAACTCGTCGAGTCCCAGATGAAATACATAAATGCTAAAATTAATTGTTTACTAGGAATCAGGTGTCACATGTGTCCCCTCTGATTGTACTGAAAGAAACTCAGATTAGATAATACAGTGGTAATGGTGGTTGAAGCAGCAGTACTATCCTTGATCACATGTCCTGTTCGGTCGCATTTGAAGCAGCCTAAACTCCCCGCCCTGCACGTCCCCTCGTGCAATCTACCACACTTACTGCGGCGGCCTCGACCCTTCGGAACCTTCCCTTAGGAATCTGACTTAGGCTTCTTGCCCGATCCCTCCACGCCAGATAACGAATCTGGCTTCCTCTTCCTCTCCATCTATAAACCAATCTTCGTCTTATGAGCCATCGCAATCATGTCCTCCACCCACCTCCATCTGGCGGATATCACTCCGGAACATCTCATGATATTGGGCTTTCTTCATCTCCTCGTCTGCCACATACTGCGGAACAAGAAGGGCCCTCTCCATGAACTTGACAGTGATCTCCGCCATAGTCTCAATAATCTACTCAAGATCCGGAAACTCACTCGCTAGTTGTTGCACCTCGCTCATAGGTGCAAACTCGGCCATGAACCTAGTAGTCAAATCACTCTAGGTCATTGCATCGGATACTGTATCATAACCAATGGCTCTCCCAACATCCTCCCACCAGTCACATGCCATGTCCTTCAGAAGACAGGACGCAAGCCTAACCTTGTCCCCCTTGGGACTTTTGCTGGTGCGAAATGCATTGGCGACATCCGCCAACCATCTAAAGCTGCCAATGGCATCCCGAGCCCCATCGTAGTCAGGAGCTCTACAAGCCCTAAACTCCATGAACGCCAATGTGCGCGACCCCATCATGGACGGCATCTCAGTGCGGAAAGCACTATAAATCTCATCCAAAATCACAAGAATGCCCTACTTAATCGTGCCAAAGATCACATGAGTCTTGCCTAGTATGTTGTCCGTGATCTCTGAGGAGATGAGCTCCCTAGTCTACTCGACTAGCTGCTCGGCTCCAGAGCCAGAGCCTGATCGCACATCGGCACCTAAACTGCCAACTGCTTGTTTAAGGCGTAACACTAACGTTCTAGAAAACACATCATAACAAACATCAGAATACTGACTGGAGGGATCTCGAACAATACAAGTTTAATGGATTCATCTCAACCTTCCTTGATTCGAGTATAGATCCTCTACTTTCATTAGTATGGGCCAATACTACCTTCCACATCTATCCGCACTTTCCTCAAGAACCACACTGACTCCACCAAGTCCCTTCTACTACTACTGCCTCACGAACTGCTCTCATCCTAGGCTTTCCCTAGGGTAATCACCATACCACTCTCCGGCATCAGCTGCATAAGAATTCCCTGATATCTTCCCCTAACTAGCTCGTGAATACCATTACATATCACTAAGACTAGATAATTATTCGAATGATAGGTTCTACCCTACAACGGTTAGACTCAAACGAGAGTTGCGAAATAAGGCTACACCTAACCTTCTGAAATTATTTAGTCCTTGCAACATGCAACTTAACAGATTGGTGTACTATTTAGTAAAAGACAACTAGAACTCCTAAAAGTACAAAGCAAGCAGCATTCAAGCATTGAGTATACATAATCAAGCATATTCTAATCAGTCAATCATACTAACTTATTTGTACTAGCATGCAGTTCATAAAGATGATATACATATAACAGGCACATAAGGCATCTTTCCTAGATCCTTAGTCCTAATATAGCATGCTTCTCTCCTAAAGCTGGTAAACATATCATAACATAAACTTGTATGGTTAATTTGGGAGTACTTACTTGAGATCAGCTAATTGCATGCACCACACCCTTTTCTCTTTTCAAAGTTCTTTTCTGAAATTACTTTCTTTCTTAAAATCATTTTTATAAAATGGTTTTTCTTTTGAAAGTTTTATACTGCTTCCTTAGTTTGAGTTCAGACACAATGAAAATGTGTCGGAAACCCTCAAACCAAGGCTCTGATACCAACTTGAAACATCCTAAAATTACACTCCAAAAATTTCGTTTTCAAATCATCGCTAAAACATAAATCATCCTAAATTATAAATAAAATTATGAATCATGTATCATAAAATCTCATAATATCTCTCGCGTATTGAATTCACATATCAAAATATCAGAGTAAAACTCCCAGGCTGAAGATTGTGGTGTGTCCCATGTTGTGACAACCCGATATTTCAACTACATGTAAACGACCTAAAATGTCAAGTATTGTAACCACGTTAGTTGTAATAAAATTAACTTCAAAAATAAAATACCCAAAAATCAGTAATTAAATTACCTATTATGTTAGATGTCATTAAACCATGATCGTACGTAAAAAGAACGTCCAAATCCGACTTCGTATAAGAAAGTTAGGAATTTTTCAAGTTCGGCTTAACGGCAGACGACTAAAAACTTGAATCAGAGATCGAGCGACTTTTGACCGGAATGACCTAAACGAGAATCGAAGGTCTCAAAAATGGTATTTCAGCGGTAAAAAGTCTGGCAAAAATCGACGTCAGATAAAGAAGTTATGAATTTCTAAAGAAATTTTCTTACCGCGACCTTATAAAAATA
Organism: Lactuca saligna; assembly: GCF_052625555.1. Lineage (NCBI taxonomy): Eukaryota > Viridiplantae > Streptophyta > Magnoliopsida > Asterales > Asteraceae > Lactuca > Lactuca saligna. The sequence goes on from NC_136422.1 coordinate 118,361,996, forward strand.
AATAATAAAAATAATTTCGGAATTTGCCGACGGGATCTAAACGAAAGTTGTAGAGTATGGTCTCACCTTCGAGTTTTTTGAAGTTTTTTAAATAATTAATATATAAATTTAATTAAAAACCCTTGGTATTATCCGAAGGGGAGTCACTAGATAGGGCCGAGTTACGCCGAGCGTAACCCCCGTACGCCCAGCGTACGCGAGGCCTTGGCCTCGGATCATCTACGTCGCGCATGTGCGAGGCTTTGCCCCGTCCCATCCGAGCTCTGAGGAAGTTGAGGACTCGGTCACGCATGATGCACACGTACGCCCAACGTACGAGGTCGGTTCCTAGCCCCTATATAAGGGATGCGAGGGTGCCGGGAAAATCACACCATTTCTCTGACGTTCTTGCCTCATTTTCCGTGCCCGTGCTACCCCGAAGCCCCAATCACTTTGCTCAAGTCCCGAAGGTCGTTTGTGCTCCTGAGATTCCCGAGAATGCCGAGGAAATCCACTTCCTCGAGCCGAAATTCTATCCGATTTTCATCCCGCAACCTCCGATCTTACAAGTGAGTTCATACCCCTATAATTCACGCTTTTAAATGTTTTATGAGTAATTTTACATGCTTTTAAGGGGGGGGGGGGGGGAATACAAGTGAAACACCCGATTATTATCGTGTGTTATATAAACTTTCACTATACGCGTTTATTCAATGGAATCATATGTGATTTAAAATTATTATAAGGAAACTTTCATATGCCAATTTTACCACGACAACATTTTATCTTTTGAAATGAGAAACGATTTATGTATTTATATAAATCAGATACTTTGCTTATACTACATTTCTGTGTGTCGGTTTTGGCACTACAAAAACTACACTTTTCATAACAAGTGAACATTTTCACTAAGGGTTTATTATACAAACGAAAATCACTTTTAGGAAACTATAATAGCTATAGTTTTACGAGAATACTACGAACTTTTACATACATGGAAATACTATTTCAAGAAGCTGCTTTCGTATACAATAACGAACGAACGTTTTCACACGTAAATCTATTTTATACTAAGTTTTGTGAGACATTAACTTCACGAACGTCCGAGTACACATTTCAAGTCCTGTATTATATACCAGAATCCCTTGGAGGGGGAGCATGGTGTTTGTGTATAGATCTATCCGGGCTTGACAACTCGCGTCCTGAATGTTAGCTACAGTCCACCATTTGGGGTGACAAACGTCAAAACATTCCAACGCCTGAAGAACGTTGTGTATAGGCATTCCTTGTCAATAGTATGGTTATAAAACTCACATAAGAGTATTAAAAACATAATGATTTATGGGGTTTTTCAGACGTATTGGAAATTTTATGCGTACATACATTTACTAGAAACAAACATTAGTCTTGAAAGAAGGCTACATTTATACTAATGGAAAATATAGGATTTTCTAGGAACAAACAAACAAGAACAAAAACATTTCATTTCATACAAACATTGTCATTAAATACTTATGAAACTCACCAGCTTAAATGTTGATCTACTCTTTCAAAACTACTTTTATGTTCGAGGGATTCAGTAATTACAGGTAACAAACATGTTTTGGAGAAGGGACGCTACGGCGCCAGTTTAATTTCATATTTTGACATCATATTGTAATTGGTTTTGAACATGTATTCTTTTAAACAATGTAAACTTTCAATTATATATATATATATATATATATATATATATATATATATATATATATATATATATATGATGGTTGTATTCCTTTCTTTACTATGTATTCATTTGTTATGTTACCACATGAAGTCATCCGCCCCCGAACGTTTCCGCCGTTCCGGTTTGGGGGTGTGACAGATTGGTATCAAAGCAATGTTTATAGTGAACTAACTATATCAAACCTCATAAGATATACAAACTATAAATGCTTAGGGACTCAAAGTCTCTGACAAAAGTTTTCGTACCTAAAATCCTTATTTCATATAAATAGATTTTTTTAGGTTATGAAAATCCAAAATATATGCATACAACGACATGTTTTTCATGATGAGAACTATACAAAAGTATTAAGACAAGTTGGACACTACGATTAGTTCTCGAGATATGTAATCAAATTTGGGACGAATATAGCCTGATCAACTATGTTTATCCGAAATTAGACTAACGTATATCGAGGAATGATTGTAGTGAGCAACAAGTCAAAACTTACCAAAATTAGACACTAGTAATCAACCCTCCAGCCATTAGGAGGAACTTCCAAGGACCGAATCCCGCTTGGGGAAGTCACCTCGTCCACTAGAGCCAACAACAAGCGATACACTCTCCCTACGGTATGTGTCGAGACTTCTACGACATCAGGTACGGAGGTTCAGCCGACCGAGCACTTCCGGCGATGGTAGGTAAACTGGCCAACCAGTCCTACCAATCGGGGGTTCATGCAAACCGAATCCGAGAGGTCAACGTGGATGTACAAGTCCACACGGCCTATATCCGCCGCTTGGATATGTTGCAGAATGACATCCACCTCCGCGCCGAACCATTCCAAGCACAAACGAATGGAGCCCTCGCAGAGTTGAGGGAACAACAAGCTGCCTTCGATAGGCGTCTTATGGAGTCGAAGCAATCGGATGCGGAGTCGAGCTCCAAACGCAACACACGTCGCAAGTAGTACTTGCGAAAACCTCAAATTTTGTTATAAGATAGGACTTCGGCTAAAAGTTTTTAGTTCCTTTAAATTCTTGTAATCGGAGACCCTTTTAAGGGTCAAATTTTCGTGATCGTTGTATCATCTATCATATTAATATAATTCGCACGCTATTACTACTACGTTGAGTATCGCGTTCAATCTTTAAAATATTATGGAAAAACCATACGCTTGTTCATATATTCGGATTTATGAATAACCTTCGCTTTTCTATCTGTGAGACTCATACTATCATCTGTTGTTGAACTATAACAATTTAATTCATGAGACACATTCATTATTCATTTATTCTTATCCATATCGTCATCTTTTAAACGTATAGTTAAAGATGCCGCCCCGCAGGAATCCCAAGCGTAACCCTAACAACGAAACACCAACACCACCATCTCCACCTCCTCAATTTGACACTATCATGTTCCAGGTAGCAATCACTGCAGCTGTGGCAGCTGCCATGTCACATATCAATACCCCTATTACTACTGATTTAGGAATTGGCATACATCCTTCCAACCATGGCGATAGTCATGGGCAACCCCGGGAGTGCACCTATAAAGACTTTACGAATGCTAAACCTCGGATGTTTACTGGAACGGGTGGCGTGATGGTTTTAAGGTAGTGGATTGAAAAAACGGAATCAATATTTGAAATCTGCTCCTGCCCCGAGCACAGCAAAGTCAGGTTTGCAACTTACACATTTAGTAATAGGGCTTTTACTTGGTGAAATGGCCACATTAAGGTACTTACCCTGATAGTGGCAAACTCGATAAGCTGGGAGAGCTTAAAGATCATGTTGATGAGAGAGTACTGACCACGAGGAGAGATTCAAAAACTTGAGCATGAACTATGGACTCTGGAAATGATTGGTACCGACATAGTAACTTATACCAACAGATTCTGCGAGCTGGCAATGGTTTTCCCAGATATGATTGCTCCCGAGAGCAAGGAAATAGAGCGATTCATTTGGGAACTGTCGCCCCAAATTCAGTTAAGCGTGTTAGCTTCAAAACCTGACACTTTTAAAAGTGCCAAGGAGCTGGCACAATCGCTTATTGATTACAGAAATCATCAAAACTCAACAACTTCTGCACCAGAACCACACAAGGGAAACGACAATAACAACAACAACAAGAAGAGAGGGTGGAATAAGGGGAAGGGTGGGTCTTCCCATGAATCCTCGAAGAAACAAAAACTAGTTGTTGTAAACGCTGCGACGGTGCCTACTACCGTTCCTACAAATCTCTACCCAACAAAGCCTTATGTGGGAACCTCCCAAAGTGCACCAAGTGTAATTACCACCACCACGGACCGTGTCGGGAAATTCAGTGCTCTAACTGCAACAAAAAGGGGCACACTGTCCGTTTCCACAAGGCCACCGAGATACCGATCACTCAAGTTCCCGGTGCTGGTGTAGGCCAAGCATGCTACGGTTGTGGCGAGCTCGGCCACTACAAAAGAAACTGCCCAAAGGCAGCAAATACCGGCGGAGTGGGACGAGTATTAACTATTGGTCACGAGGAAGTCATAGCTGATCCTATATTAGTTGCTGGTACGTTTCTTCTCAATAATTCATATGCATGCATTCTATTCGATAGCAGAGCAGAGAGAAGCTTTGTGAGCGAAAACATTATTCACTTACTTAAACGTAAACCTAACATGTTAGAAGAATCATTCACTATAGAAATGGCAAATGGGAAAACGGAAAACACTAATTGCATATACATGGTGTCACACCCCAAAACCAGGAACGGCGGAAACGTTCTGGGGCGGAGGACGTCATGTATAATATCAACAACAATGTAAAGTAGTAAACAAGCAACAACATCATCCATTGCATTAATAATATAATTATTATACAAATGTGTTCTGTCAAATTTTGATAAACACTAAAGCATAAATCAAAATGAAAGATAAGTCTTGAACAAGCACCATCTTCCTTTCTCCTTGCATCGATACCTGTCTATGATGACCTCAGGATACAAGAAATTTTGAAAGCGAGTATAGCTAGTGAGATCATAAGTATTAATGTGTCTTAATTTGTAAAACTTATAATTTTTAAGACTTGACATTGTTTTGAAAGAAAGCTCGTATAAGTATGAAAATGTTTGTAGAACAACTGTAAATGTTTGAAAAACCCTTGAAATCCCTATGATTCCTATTAGTAACAAAAGGAGTCTTCTACCAAGACCTAACTGTTCTGAATGTAGTCTTCTACCAAGACCTAACTGTTCTGATTGTAGTCTTCTACCAAGACCTAACCGTGTCACTATTATTATCATTATAAGAAATTTTATCCTTTGGTACTAGGATACTTAAATATAATTCACCTAATTGGTTTTGTGAATGAGTCACAAAATAAAGGCAATAATACAACTAACCTGAATATTACCCTTTGGTACTAGGGTAACTAACATTGTTAACTTTAAGACATCCGTAGACGTACTTTTACCTCTGTTGCTAACAGCTGGGTATAGGAATAGTTAGTCCCTTAAAGTATACCTGTAATGGTACCAACCGTTGACATCCGTAGATGTGCTTTTACCTCTGTAGCTAACAGAGATTTTAGGAATGGTCAATCCCGCAACGTATCCTTTGGTACTAGGATATTAAATCCAATCTATCTCATCGATTATGTGATTGAATCACAAAGTAAAGATAAGAATGAGGATTTTGATAACAGAGTCGATACATATAAAATGTAATAGGACTCCTCCTGATATATCTATGTAACAGTGCTCCTATAGGTATGATCATGTAAAAGTAATCATGTATATGTACTTATGTAAATGTGCTCATGTAAGTGTAATCATGTAAAATTAATAATGTATATGTACTAATGTAAATATACTCATGTAAGTGTAATCATGTAAAAGTAATCATGTATATGTACTTATGTAAAAGTGCTAGTTGTAATGTGTGTTCTCTCTATCTAGCAAGTATAGTAATGTACTGTAATGTTCTAGAAGGTATTGTCTTATGAATGAACTGGCTCATTTGTATGATATCGCGTTCTAGTAATTGTTCTAGTATCTTCCTAAACTACTCATATGGTAGTTTACCAGAAATCTATCTGGTATGTATGGACATGGATGTATACCCTTGCTACCCAAGGGCATATGTTGAACTGGAAGGACCTTTTATGACTATATATGTACACAATATATATATATATATATATATATATATATATATATATATATATAACTAATATTTAAACGACTTTCGGACGAATACCCGATATCCCACCAAACCACATCTCAAGGCGCAAAAAGGAAATAGGGTGGATAGCCTTCCTAATTCTTTTAAACATTTCTTATATAACTATACGTATAGAGGCATGCAATTTATAATATAAAAGCATAAATAAGTTTTGTAAGAAATTTGAAACAAAAATATTATTTTAAGAAAAGATCGACTTGATGTCAATCTATAAAACAATTTGAAGGCATAAGTTTAATAAAATAGTATAAGTATAAGGAAACATTTGTTTGAAACACAGTTGTAAATAAGCTTGAAAGGTAATGTACGGAGTAAGCTGTATAGTGTAAAAAGGAGTTTAAAACATATAAAATGTTTATAAAAAGTCATTTGAAGGAAACTGTTTGGTAAAACGGCTAATGAGTAGGGAAATCATTTGAATGTTGTATATTAATCACATGTGATTGATGTAATAAGTAATATAATCCTACTTACTAATCACATGTGATTGACATAATAAGTAGCATGATTCTACTTGTATCCCCCCCATAAAACATTTAGAGCAGTTTAAAACATTAGTTAAGGGGTATGAACTCACCTGCAGTAAGTGACTGGAACTGTACGGAATGTTATCGTACGGAAGGATTGGACAAGTGCTTGGTGTTAAGTGAAGACTTAGACACACACAATGATCCTAATTACATATGAAAACATATGTATATAAATAATTAGTGATTATAACAATAATTATACAAGTAATAACATTTAAGCGCGAGGAAAACACTTTTGGTCAAGTGCTAGGAGGCTAAAGGGTTGCAACAAAGGAGTGCAATGCCCCTAATGTGAGTTTAAGGTCTAATGACCATATTCATTGGAGTTTACGGCCCAAGGGAGTAAGCTCCTGGCCGTAAACTCCCAACCAAGGCTTGAAATGGTGCTTACAATTACTACAACTCTAGTGGGGATTTATTCAAGGCTTATACAAGTGTTTGGGCACCATATTGACTCCTTTGGGGAGTTTACGGTCCAAAGACCCTTTTCCCTTGGAGTTTACGGCCATAAAATCTTTTGGGAGGGTGATTATGGTGCTTTCAAGTCTCTATAATAACTAGGAACATTTCTAGGCTTTTGTACTTGGCTTTGGAAGAGTTTATGTCACCATTTGGTACCATTTCTTGGAGTTTACGGCCATAGAACCTCTTGGGCCATAAAATCCCTCACACATGGGGTTCTAAATGTTTTAGCTAGTCCATAACTCATATAGGTACAAGCCGAAATTGTCTCATGGCCTAAGGAAGTGTTTAGGGTGTCCTTTGACCCCTTTATGGGAGTTTACGGCCTAAGAACCACTCTTGGCCGTAAACTCTTCAATACTTGTGCTTTTCTTATGTTTCCTAGGTCCTAAACACATTAGCGTATTTTCCTAAAATAGATTCCAAGCCTTAGGGAAAGTTTTAAGGCATTTTGGCACCTAAAACATGGAGTTTAAGGTTTCTAGGTTTTTGTTTTAAGGCTAAGGGGACATTAGGCACTCATTTGTGCCTTCACTTTGAGTTTACGGCCCAATAGATGTTCCTTGGCCGTAAACTCCTAAAACTAAATGGTTTTGATTGATTTCTAGTCTCATATGTTCATACATATCATCCTAAGCTAGATACCTAACAAGGAATTGGGACTAGATGGCCTTTAGGCCTTGTTTTGGAGTTTACACCCCAAGAATCTTCTTGCGCCGTAAGCTCCCGGATCTTGTGTTTTTGACATGTAAATAATGTTATTAAGTATATAACAAGTATTAAAACACATCTAGGGAAGTAGACTCACAATCTGGGATGAAAACCCGAAGATCCGTGAGAAAGAAATTGGCTTTTCTCTAAATGAAATTCAACTAATGAACCAATTTGGTTCAGGATTCTATTTATAGTCCTGAGATTTTTGGCAGAAAATATTTCTATTCTCGGAATGGATTCTAATGATCTAGGGTAATGGAATTATAGTGTTTGCACAAAATCCTAGTGCAACCACTCTCCTAATATCTCTTTAGGTGTAAAACCCTGAAACTGCCAAACTTATATTCTAAGTCTGAATTTTCACTGTAACTGCTCTACTTCTATTGGATTGAAATGGTTTGATTAGAATGAAAATTTCAGGTTGTCACATCATCCCCCTGTTAAACGGAATTTCGTCCCGAAATTAGAATTTAGGCAAGGAAGTAAGCACGAATGATCGAGTCGTGAGGAGAAAACTTCCTAATCGATTGGTTCTAGCGCACTTAAGTGAAATCGGGCTCTCGGTTGGCATTCCAACGAACCTTCACTAACTGGCGAGGGCGTTGCTTCGTCCGCTTGACCTCTCGGTCGAGGGTCACTACGGTTATAATACGAAGGCGAGGATCTCGACGAGTGGACTTGCAAGAGTCCTAACGGAAAGGTATGGTTTCACGATCGAGAAGCGAAGAGTAGAAAGTATGTTACTGAGTTCGCTGAGTAGGTCTAGTTTGTGCGAGGCACAGGACCGATTCTGATAAGAATCTCGGAGGTCCTGTCTAACTTGGATTTAGCTTTCCACGCTTTACGAAGCGTATTAAGCCATTCCCAGAGTGAGTTATTCTAAAGAACTTGGTCACTCACTTGGAATCTCAAAAGTTCCTTTTCTTGCGTAACTTGCTAGTCAAAGGCCACCCCTTGCTGGGTCAAAGTCGTACGAGTTTCTGTAGCTTGCGAGGAGTTCTAAATGAACTAAGGCGGTAGGTCGGTAAGAGCTATAATTTGGTGAATGACTGTCGGCGTCTCTGGTTTCGATAATTTCGCAACGGTTTTGACAAATCGAAAGAGTACTCAAAATTTCCCACACTACTAATAGTGGGTCTTAGAAATTTGACTCTTCAATTTCAAAACTCGTGCTTTGAGAACATCGTTAAAAGTTTCTCTGAAGAAGATGTTTTCCCATGGGTTCCTTCTTACTACAAGGGTAGATAAGTAAGTCATTACATGGAGAAATGACGAACTGATCCAGGCAAGAAAGACATACCCTACTCGTTTTAGCTCATAAAAGCTATGGGCGTGTTGGTCCTATCCGAAGGGTATCACTACGGACTCGAAGTGTCTGTATCGAGTTCAGGAGATAGTCTTCCGGACATCTTTCCCTAACACTCGAACTGGTGATATTCGGATCCCGGATCCATTCCTGGACGTAGTTTCTTTGTTTGCGTTTGCTCAACCATTTTGTCTACGCGCGGAAGAGATAACGATTTCTAATGAAAAATCTCGATGGAGTCCTCGATAACCGAGGTACATGCAATGCGATCTGTCGATCTCTGGAAGAATATGACCGAGGTTCTCTAGGGTGAGAGACCTAGTCTTCTAATTCTATTTATGTGTAGTTCGCTAAGTTGTCCAAACTGTTCTTGTATCTCTGTGGGTGTTTAAACTATAAGGTAATCTATTTACGGGAGTCGTACTGGGTTCTATGATTGTTCACATGACGATGTGATTACTCGTACTTAGGCAGTTCCCCGTCCTGAAGTTCATATTAGAATTCATACCTAGTTTCACAATCACCCTTTCGTGTATACAAGTCATATATAATTAAGGTTGAAAAGGTAGTCGAATAATTGGTTCTTCTTTAAGTTCACATCCCATCGGGGAAAAAGAATTTGAAGTGGAATCATCAATTCTAAACCTGTAGAACCTTGATTATATATCACTCTTATGCATACCTTCTTCTGTGATAGATCAACCGCATGAATCCCTGGATTAAACTTGACGTACAGCACGAGTCGTACTTCGGGGATTTCTTCGGAAAGAAAATAACTAATAGGTACTCCTGACATGAGTACTTCGGTGTTCTGATGTGACGGTTTCGCTGGAAAAGTGATATAGAAGAAAGAGGTGTACGTATGAAGTTGTTTTCGTGAGGATCAAATTGAATCGAGTCGTATGATAATGTCGAAATCATACCGAAACTTAAAGACATTAGATTTGAACATAAGACGTTTACAGACAAAACACAACCGTGCAACCATGAACAGAGTTACAGTACTTTAGATTTACCACAAGACTATTGCTGCGAATAAGGTATACTACAAAAGATAAGTATACGCAGCACGAGAGTCCTTATACAGATAGGATCTCTCAAAAGGTAAGACTCTAGTTGCACTAGTTCTAGATGGTTTATAAGCCTGTTACAACGAAACGCCTAGATTACATTTAACGTGGTTCCTGAGAAGGATCTCCTGCAGCTGTGATCCTGAGAATCTTCCCGTCTGCGCCAAAGTTCTGCGTTATCGGACAATCCTTCTGGAGGTGTCCAATTTCATCACATTGGTGACATATCAGGACAGTACCCACGTCATTGGAGGAAGTGAAGTGTCGAGTAGGAGTTATGGGGACACGGCTGCTTTCATTGATCTCCCCTTTTGGGCAATTTCTGTAATAGTGCCCCGCCTCACCACAACTATAGCAAAGTAGGCTTGCTCCCGTGGTGGAGGTAATTCTACAGAAGTGAGCAATGTGTCCCATCTTGTGGCAATTATTGCATTGCCAAGCTCGGAAAGTTCCCTTGTGGTGGTGGTTGCACCGGTCGCAGTTCGGGAGTGTTCCTTTATATGGTCTGCTCGGCACTGGGGTGGCAGAGGTTTGTGGTTGTTGCCTGGCAATTTTCTGAAACCGTTTAAATTCTACTTTGGCTTGACGTTTTCTTTTCTTGAACTCTGAGTTGTTGTTTTGGGTGGTGGCGACTGTTACTATTTGTTGATTCCCCGGATCGTTAACACGATCCGGATCGTCAACTTCTTTTTCAGACTTGTTTGCGTTGGCAGTGCTGCGGTTTGCCAAGACTGCTGACAGGGCAGCCATCACGGCAGCTGTAACGGTGGCTTGAAAAGTAGCGGCGTCCATAGGAAAAGTAAAGGTCTCGTTGCTTGGCTGGTTGTTTCCGGATGACGACATGATTCTGTAACACGAAAGATAAGGGTTTTGTGAGCGATCTTGGGTGACCCTGATGTACTTAGATTGTTCATGTAAAGAGTAAGAGTATAATCTCGAAAGTTTGACCTACATCCCTATGATGCAGTCCTAGTACGGAATGGGAGAATGTTCGTAGAATGGTCTCAAGACGTTTGTCGTTCGAGCTGAGGTATCGTGGGTTGGTGAATAGCAAGATCCAACCACTGAAAGAGATTTGGAAGTGTCTTCGGAGATAAATCGCTATAGTCCAATGACTTGACTAAAGCATGTTTCAGATAGAATCCAATGAAAGTATGATAAGAGTACTTGAATGAAGAATGACACAGAAGTTATCCGGTTGTCAATATCTTTGATATTCACGATGTAAAGATTCTGGAAAATGACCTTGTAAAGGTCTTACATCATATCCGCAGAAGATAGTTCCTGACAGCATAAAGACCTAGCTAAAGTACTTACTGAACAAGAAAATTTCATAGAAAATGCCACATTCAGGCATAGACAGAAAACACGATTCCTTTTTATAAGGGAAATAAAGTAAAGCGTCTACTATTGGCGACGGTTATCCCTCTGGTGAACTCGTAGTTCAACCAATTGACGTTCCATGTCAAGTAGGTGTCTTTCGCACACCATCTGGCGTACCCGGAGCTCTACGACTTCAGCTCGTGATTCGGCCAGTGCTTGCAGCAGGTTTTCATGGTTTCTCTCTGATCTCTCGTGTGCATCTTCTAGATGGATGGTGTGGAGGGTATGCATTCTAGCATAGGCGACTACTTTTGTAATCTGATATAGGGCTGTCCTGCCTTGAATCTCATTTCGGGCCACTTTGCGGACCAAGATTTTCAAGACTCTTTCTGCTGAGCCCCCATTGCTCAAGTCGTAAAAGCTTCAGTCACCATCAAATGGCATAGACTGATCCTGTCCTTGGCTCCATGTTTCCAAGCATGCCACTCACTCAGGGTCGGGCCACGAAAAACCGGACGAGGGTTAGGAATTGGAAAGGGAGATGCTCGGGGTAGGTTTTCAACCTCTGGTTCGGAGTTAGCATCATACGAAAGGTCTTCATCATGGTGATCATTCAAGGGGAAAAGGATGATCATTCTCTGGTTATTCTCCAAACCAACCAGCTATGACTTCATTCGGAAGATACTGGTTGTCGAGGGGATGGAGTCCAGTTATGTTTTCTATGCGAGAATTTAGGGTAAGAGAATAACTATTAGACGAACTATCTAGATAATTATTTAGAAAACCTTCATTAGTTACATCCCTATTTGTGAAGTGCATACCAGCTATGTGTAATCAAAACAGGATAGACCTTCGAATATCTGACCTTAATTCCAAATTCACACAGAATAGGGGTATGGCAAAATTATCACAGATTCTAAGTCTATAACATCCTAATTACATATAGCCTTAGTGTATCCACTTAGCAACTATCAACTTAGTAATGAAGATCCCGTTTTAAATTCTCAAGTATAAAGTACTTCTAGTAACACCAAATACTCCTATAGTATTTTAAATTTTAAATTTATGTTCTATTGTTCTCATTGTGGTAGGGTTGGTAAGATTTTTGCATTGTTGCAACCACACACTTAAACTTAGGCACATGCTAGTCTACCCTCGGATAATATAGGTGATCAGGCTATATCTTCCCAGTTTTGACACTGACTTTAGTATGAATGCAACACGTATACTTACTTAAATATTTTATTATTTAAAGTATAAACTCTTGGTCAGAGTATTTTTAATCCCTTATGTATTTATAGTTAGTATATCTTTTATGGGTTGATATACTTAACTCACTATAAACAATGCTCTGATACCAATCTATCACACCCCAAAACCAGGAACAACGGAAACGTTCTAGGGCGGAGGACGTCATGTATAATATCAACAACAATGTAAAGTAGTAAACAAGCAACAACATCATCCATTGCATTAATAATATAATTATTATACAAATGTGTTCTCTCAAATTTTGATAAACACTAAAGCATAAATCAAAATGAAAGATAAGTCTTGAACAAGCACCATCTTCCTTTCTCCTTGCATCGGTACCTGTCTATGATGACCTGAGGATACAAGAAATTTGGAAAGCGAGTATCAGCTTTGAAGCTGGTGAAATCATAAGTATTAATGTGTCTTAATTTGTAAAACTTATAATTTTTAAGACTTGACATTGTTTTGAAAGAAAGCTTGTATAAGTATGAAAATGTTTGTAGAACAACTGTAAATGTTTGAAAAACCCTTGAAATCCCTATGATTCCTATTAGTAACTAAAGGAGTCTTCTACCAAGACCTAACTGTTCTGATTGTAGTCTTCTACCAAGACCTAAGTGTTCTAATTGTAGTCTTCTACCAAGACCTAACTGTGTCACTATTATTATCATTATAAGAAATTTTATCCTTTGGTACTAGGATACTTAAATATAATTCACCTCATTGGTTATGTGAATGAGTCACAAAATAAAGGCAATAATACAACTAACCTGAATATTACCCTTTGGTACTAAGGTAACTAACATTGTTAACTTTAAGACATCCGTAGACGTACTTTTACCTCTGTTGCTAACAGCTGGGTATAGGAATAGTTAGTCCCTTAAAGTATACCTGTAATGGTACCAACCGTTGACATCCGTAGATGTGCTTTTACCTCTGTAGCTAACAGAGATTTTAGGAATGGTCAATCCCGCAACGTATCCTTTGGTACTAGGATATTAAATCAAATCTATCTCGTCGATTATGTGATTGAATCACAAAGTAAAGATAAGAATGAGGATTTTGATAACAGAGGCGATACATATAAAATGTAATAGGACTCCTCCTGATATATCTATGTAACAGTGCTACTATAGGTATGATCATGTAAAAGTAATCACGTATATGCACTTATGTAAATGTGCTCATGTAAGTGTAATCATGTAAAAGTAATCATGTATATGTACTTATGTAAATGTACTCATGTAAGTGTAATCATGTAAAAGTAATCATGTATATGTACTTATGTAAAAGTGCTAGCTGTAATGTGTGTTCTCTCTATCTAGCAAGTATAATAATGTACCGTAATGTTCTAGAAGGTATTGACTCATGAATGAACTAACTCATTTGTATGATATCGATTTCTAGTAATTGTTCTAGTATCTTCCTAAACTACTCATATGGTAGTTTACTAGAAATCTATCTGGTAAGTATGTACATGGATGTATACCCTTGCTACCCAAGGGCATATGTTGAACTGGAAGGACCTTTTATGACTATATATGTACACAATATATATAACTAATATTTAAACAACTTTCGGACGAATACCCGATATCCCACCAGACCACATCTCAAGGCACGAAAAGGAAATAGGGTGGATAGCCTTCCTAATTCTTTTAAACATTTCTTATATAACTATACATATAGAGGCATGCAATTTATAATATAAAAGCATAAATATGTTTTGTAAGACATTTAAAACATAAATATTATTTTAAGAAAAGATCGACTTGATGTCAATCTAGAAAACAATTTGAAGGCATAAGTTTAATAAAACAGTTTAAGTATAAGGAAACATTTGTTTGAAACACAGTTGTAAATAAGTTTGAAAGGTAATGTACGGAGTAAGCTGTACAGTGTAAAAAGGAGTTTAAAACATATAAAATGTGTCTAAAAAGTCATTTGAAGGAAACTGTTTGGTAAAACGGCTATTGAGTAGCCAAATCATTTGAATGTTGTATATTAATCACATGTGATTGATGTAATAAGTAATATAATCCTACTTACTAATCACATGTGATTGACATAATAAGTAGCATGATTCTACTTGTATCCCCCCATAAAACATTTAAAACAGTTTAAAACATTAGTTAAGGGGTATGAACTCACCTGCAGTAAGTGACTGGAACTGTACGGACTGTAATCGTACGGAAGGATCGGACAAGTGTTTGGTGTCAAGTGAAGACTTAGACACACACAATGATCCTAATTACATATGAGAACATATGTATATAAATAATTAGTGATTATAACACTAATTATACAAGTAATAACATTTAAGCGCGAGGAAAACACTTTTGGTCAAGTGATAGGAGGCTAAAGGGTTGCAACAAAGGAGTGCAATGCCCCTAATGTGAGTTTAAGGTCTAATGACCATATTCATTGGAGTTTACGGCCCAAGGGAGTAAGCTCCTGGCCGTAAACTCCCAACCAAGGCTTGAAATGGTGCTTACAATTACTACAACTCTAGTGGGGATTTATTCAAGGCTTATACAAGTGTTTGGGCACCATATTGACTGCTTTGGGGAGTTTACGGCCCAAAGACCCTTTTCCCTTGGAGTTTACGGTGATAAACTCCCTTGGGAGGGTGATTATGGTTCTTTCAAGTCTCTATAATAACTAGGAACAATTCTAGGCTTTTGTACTTGGCTTTGGAAGAGTTTATGGCACCATTTGGTACCATTTCTTGGAGTTTACGGCCATAGAACCTCTTGATCCGTAAACTCCCTCACACATGGGGTTATAAATGTTTTAGCTAGTCCATAACTCATCTAGGTACATGCTCAAATTGTCTCATGTCCTAAGGAAGTGTTTAGGGTGTCCTTTGACCCCTTTATGGGAGTTTACGGCCCAAGAACCACTCTTGGCCGTAAACTCTTCAATATTTGTGATTTTCTTATGTTTCCTAGGTCCTAATCACATTAGGGTATTTGCCTAAAATAGAGTCCAAGCCTTAGGGAAACTTTTAAGGCATTTTGTCACCTAAAACATGGAGTTTAAGGTTTCTAGGTTTTTGTTTTAAGGCTAAGGGGACATTAGGCACTCATTTGTGCCTTCACTTGGAGTTTACGGCCCAAGAGATGTTCCTTGGCCGTAAACTCCTAAAACTAAATGGTTTTGATTGATTTCTAGTCTCATCTGTTCATACATAGCATCTTAAGCTAGATAACTAACAAGGAATTGGGACTAGATGGCCTTTATGCCTTGTTTTGGAGTTTACACCCCAAGAACGTTCTTGGGCCGTAAGATCCTGGATCTTGTGTTTTGGACTTGTAAATAATGTTATTAAGTATATAACAAGTATTACAACACATCTAGGGAAGTAGACTCACAATCTGGGATGAAAACCCGAAGATCCGTGAGAGAGAAATTGGCTTTTCTCTAAATGGAATTCAACTAATGAACCAATTTGGTTCAGGATTCTATTTATAGTCCTGAGATTTTTGGCAGAAAATATTTCTATTCTCGGAATGGATTCTAATGCTCTAGGGTAATGGAATTACAGTGTTTGCACAAAATCCTAGTGCAACCACTCTCCTAATATCTCTTTAGGTGTAAAACCCTGAAACTGCCAAACTTATATTCTAAGTCTGAATTTTCACTGTAACTGCTCTACTTCTATTGGATTGAAATGGTTTGATTAGAATCAAAATTTCAGGTTGTCACACATGGGTTGTACATTAACATTAGACGGTCACTCTTTCCCAAGCAACCTTATGCCAGTCCAAATTAAAAGTTTCGACGTTATAGTTGGCATGGATTGGTTAAGTCCTCTTCGCGCCAACATCATGTGCTTTGAGAAAGCCGTTCGTCTAAATCTCCCTAACCATGAAACATTAGTGATCTACGGAGACAAATCAAGTACAAACCTTCGCTTCATTTCGTGCATCCAAGCTCGAAAGTATTTGCGGAAGGATTATCAGGCATTTCTTGCACACATCTTCGATACAAGTTGGGAGGTAATGGATATAAACAACATCCCAGAGGTACGGGATTTCCCCGATATCTTCCTAGAAGAACTATTGGGATTACCACCACAACACCAAGTCGAGTTTAGCATCGACTTTATTCCAGGGGCTACCCCTGTAGCAAAATCGCCTTATCGTCTGGCACCAGCAGAGATGCAAGAACTTTCCAGTCAGCTTAATGAACTTCACCAAAAAGGATTCATCAGACCAAGTTTCTCACCTTGGGGAGCACTGGTCTTGTTTGTAAAGAAGAAAGACAGATATTTCCGGATGTGCATCAATTATCGAGAGCTGAACAAACTCACTCTCAAGAATCGTTAGCCTCTACCCCGCATTGACGACCTATTTGATCAACTTCAAGGAGCGAGGTACTTCTCAAAGATAAATCTACAATCCGGATATCACCAATTACGAGTGCTAGAGGATGACGTTCCCAAGATAACCTTCCAAACCCGTTTTGGACACTACGAATTTGTAGTGATGTCGTTCGGATTAACCAACGCACCAGCAGTATTCATGGACCTAATGAATAGAGTGTGTCATCCTTACTTGGATCAATTCGTCATCGTATTCATCGATGATATACTTATCTACTCCCTAAGTAAGGAAGAACATAGTCAACACCTACGGAGGGTCTTAGAAACACTTCGATCAAAGAAACTCTATGCGAAGTTCTCTAAATGTGAATTTTGGATTCGAAGAGTCGAATTTTTGGGCCACGTTGTTAGCGAAAAAGGGATACACATGGACCCCTCCAAAATTAAGGCCATTAAGAACTGGTCGGCACCAAAGACACCTACATAGATTCGTCAATTTCTAGGCCTAGCTGGCTACTATCGCAGATTCATAAAGAACTTCTCTAGCATCGTGAAACATCTTACTACACTAACCCAGAAAGGCGTGGTTTTTGACTGGGAAGCAAAACAAGAGAAGGTGTTCCAAACTCTGAAACATGCCATATGCACCGCACCAAGACTATCCCTCCCCGAAGGGATAGAAGATTTTGTAGTGTATTGCGATGCATCGAATCAAGGGCTTGGTTGTGTTCTTATGCAACGAGGGAAGGTTATTGCTTATGCCTCCCGTCAGCTTAAGACACACAAAGTAAACTATACGACACACGATCTCGAGTTGGGAGCAGTGGTATTTGCTTTAAACATCTGGAGACACTACCTGTACGGAACAAAGAGTACTATTTACACCGACCACAAGAGCCTGCAACACATTTTCGATCAAAAGGAGCTCAACATGCGACAACGACGATGGGTCGAGTTACTCAATGATTACGAATGCGAGATTCGTTATCATCCGGGCAAGGCCAATGTAGTAGCTGACGCCCACAGCCGAAAAGAATACACTAGTCGGAGAGTCAAATCTCTGAATATGACCATCCATTCTAACTTATCCACACAAATTAAAGAGGCTCGACTGGAAGCTTTACAACCCGAACATGTGACGGGTGAATCCCTGAGAGCAGTGGAAACGAATCTAGAAATCAAGGGTGGCGGAGCCTATTATCTCATGGACCATATCTGGACACCAAGATATGGTGGTTTCAGGGATGTGGTCATGACTGAAGCGCACAACACGAGGTATTTCATTCACCCAGGTTCAGATAAAATGTATTTGGATATTAAGAAACTGTACTGGTGGCCTAACATGAAAGCAGAGATTGCTACCTTTGTCAGTAAATGTCTTACTTGCGCTAAGGGTAAGGTCGACTACCAGAAACCTTCAGGATTACTACAACAACCAGAGATACCAGAATGGAAATGGGAACAGATCACTATGGATTTCATAACCAAGTTGCCCAAGACAACGGGTGGACTTGATACCATATGGGTCATCGTCGAGAGATTAACCATATCCGCGGATTTTCTACCAATCAAGGAAACTGAGAAGATGGAAAGGCTTACAAGAAATTACATAAGGGAAATAGTACGATTGCATCGGGTTCCGATGTCTATTATCTCCGATAGAGATAGTAGATTTACATCAAGGTTCTGGCAGTCACTACAAAGTTCCCTAGGGAGTAGATTAGACATGAGTACAGCCTACCATCCACAAACAGATGGGCAAAGTGAGAGAATGACACAAAATTTGGAGGATATGCTGAGAGCCTGTGTGATTGAATTTGGAAAGGCATGGGATATCCACTTACCACTTGTCGAATTTTCATACAACAATAGTTATCATACGAGCATAAAGGCTGCTCCATTCGAAGCCATCTATGGCCGCAAGTGCAGATCCCCTTTGTGTTGGATCGAAGTCGGCGAAACACAATTAGCTAAAGGACGAGATACTGAAAGCACTATCACCGGTCCGGAAATCATACGAGAAACGACATAGAATATCGTTCAGATTCGTGAACGGTTGAAAGCATCTAGAGACCGACAGAAAAGCTACGTTGACCAACGGAGAAAACCTTTGGAATTCCAAGTAGGAGACTGTGTTCTGTTGAAAGTCTCTCCATGGAAAGGCTTAATACGCTTTGGAAAGCATGGAAAGCTAAATCCAAGGTACACAGGGCCTTTCGAGATTCTCGCCAGAATCGGCCCTGTAGCTTACAAACTTAATCTACCACGTGAACTTAGTAACATACACCCAACCTTCCACGTATCGAATTTGAAAAAGTGTCTATCCGATGAGACTCTTGTTATCCCACTCGACGTGATTGAGATCAAAGAAAGCCTCAACTTCGTGGAAGAACCAGTAGAAGTCATGGACCGAGAGGTCAAACAAGCGAAACAAAGTCGCATACCCATCGTGAAAGTCCGCTGGAACGCCAAGCGGGGACCTGAATTCACATGGGAACACGAAGATCAGGTGAAACAAAAGCGCCCACATCTTTTTCTCTAATTCACTTGTATCTTTCTTGCTTTAAATTTCGGGACAAAATTCCCTCTAACGGGGGGATGATGTGACAACCCGATATTTCAACTACATGTAAACGACCTAAAAAGTCAAGTATTGTAACCACGTTAGTTGTAATAAAATTAACTTCCAAAATAAAATATCCAAAAATCACTAATTAAATTACCTATTATGTTAGATGTCATTAAACCGTGATCGTACATAAAAAGAACGCCCAAATCCGACTTTGTATAAGAAAGTTGAGAATTTTTCAAGTTCGGCTTAACGGTAGATGGCTAGAAACTCGAATCATAGATCGAGCGACTTTTGACCTGAATGACCTAAACGAGAATCGAAAGTCTCAATAATGGTATTTCAGCGGTAAAAATTTTAGCAAAAACCGACGTCAGATAAAGAAGTTATGAATTTCTAAAGAAATTTTCTTACCGCGACCTTTTAAAAATAAATAATAAAAATAATTTCGGAATTTTCCGACGGGATCTAAAAGAAAGTTGTAGAGTATGGTCTCACCTTTGAGTGGATATAAAGAACGTCGAAAACGGAGATCGTATGAAGAAGATATGAATTTTTGAAGTTTATTAAATAATTAATATATAAATTTAATTAAAAACCCTTGGTATTATCCGAAGGGTAGTCACCTGATAGGGCCGAGTTACGCCGAGCGTAACCCCCGTACGCCAAGCGTACGCGAGGCCTTGGCCTCTAATCATCCACATCGTGCCTGTGCGAGGCTATGCCCCGTCCCATCCGAGCTCCGAGGCAGTCGAGGACTCGGTCAAGCATGACGCACGCGTACGCCCCGTGTACACGTGTACGCCCAGCGTACGAGGTCGGTTCCCAGCCCCTACAAAAGGGATCCGAGGGTTCCGCGAAAATCACACCATTTCTCTCATTTCTCTTACGTTCTTGCCTCGTTTTCCATGCCCGTTCTACCCCGAAGCCCCGATCACTTTGCTCAAGTCCCGAAGGTCATTTGTGCTCCCGAGAATCCCGAGGAAATCCACTTTCTCGAGCCGAAATTCTGTCCAGTTTTCATCCTGCAACCTCCGATCTTACAAGTGAGTTAATACCCCCATAATTCACACTTTTAAATGTTTTATGAGTACTTTTACATGCTTTTAAGGGGGGGGGGGGGAATACAAGTAAAACACTCGATTATTATCGTGTGTTATATAAGCTTTCACTATACGCGTTTTATCAAAGGAATCATATGTGATTTAAAACTATCATAAGGAAACTTTCATATGCCAATTATACCACGACAAAATTTTATCTTTTCAAATGAGAAACGATTTATGTATTTATATAAATCAGATACTTTGCTTATACTACATTTCTGTGTGTCGGTTTTGACACTACAAAAACTACACTTTTCATAACAAGTGAACACTTTCACTAAGGGTTTATTATACAAACGAAACACACTATTAGGAAACTTTAATAGGTATAGTTTTACGAGAATACTACGAAATTTTACGTACATGTAAATACTATTTCAAGAAGCTACATTCATATAAAATAACGAACGAACGTTTTCACACGTAAATCTGTTTTATACTAAGTTTTGTGAGACATTAACTTCACGTACGTCCGAGTACACATTTCAAGTCATGTATTATATACCAGAATCCCTTGGAGGGGGAGCATGGTGTTTGTGTATAGATCTATACGGGCTTGACAACCCGCACCCTGACTAGTAGCTACAGTCCACCATTTGGGGTGACAAGCATCAGAACATTCCAACGCCTGAAGAACGTTGTGTATAGGCATTCCTTTTCAATAGTATGGTTATAAAAATCACATAAGAGTATTAAAAACACAATGATTTACGGGGTTTTTCAGACGTATTCGAAATTTTATGCGTACGTACATTTACTAGAAACAAACATTGGTCTTGAAAAAAGGCTACATTTATACTAGTAGAAAATATAGGATTTTCTAGGAATAAACAAACAAGAACAAAAACATTTCATTTCATACAAACATTGTCATTAAATACTTATGAAACTCACCAACTTAAATGTTGATCTACTCTTTCAAAACTACTTGTATGTACCAGGGATTCAGTAATTACAGCTAACAAACAGGTTTTGGAGAAGGGACGCTACGGCGCCAATTTAATTTCATATTTTGACATCATATTGTAATTGGTTTTGAACATGTATTATTTTAAAAACATGTAAACTTTCAATTATATATATGATGGTTGTATTCCTTTCTTTACTATTTATTCATTTGTTACGTTACCACATGAAGTCATCCGCCCCCGAACATTTCCGCCGTTCCGGTTTGGGGGTGTGAAACATGTGATCATCCCAAGTCCTTCCCTTTGCTAGTGGAAGTACTTGAAACCAAAACTGAAAACCATAAGCACGAAGCTTAATGAGATCCCCCAAACTACCACATACCATACACATGTAACATGAAAATAGAGGGATACGGGCCCCGCCCACACTCCACTAACTAGGAGATACAGACCCCGCCCACACTTAGCTACTACGAGACACAGGCCCCACCCATATTTAGCAATTTCGAGAAACAGGCCCCGCCCACACTCATGCTACTAAACAAATATACATGTATGACACAAACAACATGCATAACTAGTTCTATTAGTCAGACATATATCTATAATCGAACTAAACTTTAAGATACGGGCCCTGCCCACACTCGGCTATTAACATATCATATTATTGGCCCTCCTTGGTGCCTTAGACACGTTCCTACTGAATGGAAACTCACCTCATATGACTGACTGCTAAACACCTGAGTGGGGAATCCATGTCTGCTGCTCCGCAACACTCCGACTGTAAATTCCATAATAACACTTAATCAAAAACTAATAACTCTTCATAGGGTAAAATGATCATCTTAGCCCTGGTCAAAGTTAACACTCTGGTCATAGTCAACATTCTTGGTTGACCAACTCACCCAGTAAAGGTTTTGACTCACCAAGTTCTATCGAGCTGTTCAGTCGCGACATGGCTCATCAACTCATTGAGTCCCTCTACGAACTTGTTTAGTTCTACTAACTGCAATTGGGAAAACACGATATGACGCATCGAGTTCCCTTATGGATTGGACGAGTCCTTCTCTCTGTTTTGTCAAATTAACGGATTAAGCCACTATCTTTTAGATCCAAGGTTCTTAGTTCGTTTGCCCACTAGAAAGTCCTTTCTAAGGGTAAATTCTCCAACTGTACCCCTCCATAACCCTTCTAAAAGGGTTCGTTTGCCTACTAGTAACAACCATGTTACCCTTGACACCACTTTCAATTTCAGCAAACGGCCCATGAATCTTTTCATTATCTACATGTGGCACGTGATGTGTTCACCATCCTTCATTCGGGTTGTTATCATAGAGGAGATGATTTCATACCACTCTTGATGATCACTTTGATGGTATCTATCCACCAAGTCCTGGTGCATCTCAAAAGGGTAATAGTCCTTATAGGACTTTTGGAGCTCGGTTGTCGTCGTAACCAACATGATATTTGCCACTTTAGTGGCATCTCTCTCACGTGCCATAAATTCAGTGATCTCTTCGGGAGTAGCAGACATGATATTTGCCACTTTAGTGGCATCTCCTTAAGCTCCTTGTCGAGGACATATTCTTTGTCCTCGTGATGAGTGACCATCCTGATGTTCCTGATCCAATCATTGAAGTTGGAACCATCGAAGATGATTCTCCCACAAAGGTTCATGAGAGAGAAGGAGCCATTAGGATTTGATCTAGAAGCAACATTGTCAGAAGACATCTGAAAAGGAAGAAAGAAGTTTAGATTAGATATAGAATCCTTAATAAGACACGAAAATGTAACATTAAGGATAGGACCCAACACAATATTTTATAAGTTAGAAGAGGGATTCCATAATCCAAGCTATAAAATATTGGAAGGCAGGTGAATGACGATTCACTAATTTCCACCATGAAAAACAAAATGTATTATTAGGTTTTAATTGGTTTTGAAACTCCTAGATTCTTTTGAGATTCATTGAACTTTTTAATGGCATGTCTCAATCTTGAATGTTCCGTTCAATGTTTGTGACTGGGATACCGAGGATCATAGAACAAGGTGTGAATAACCATGCAAATTACTTGGTACTCTTCGTGTTTATCACTTAACCGATGTGATGGTTAAATACACACGCTCCATTGATCTATGATAATACTTAAGTCACCCTTGGCCAACCTTGTTAAATCCAGGTTAGTGTGGCAGTTAACCACGCACACTCCACTAATGACTTAAGCAACATGCAAAGTGTAATTTCATGGGTTAACACCAAAATCACATTTTCCTAAAGTAACTAAGATTGGGAGTTTATAAAACATTTAGTTACTTTATAATCATTATACTTTTAATGAGGATTAAATTCATTGTCAAATCCATTCGGCTAACGACCCTCCACCAGTCAAGGAAGCGGTGGGTGAGAGTGGGCACCAATTAAGCTACCATTTCATAGGCAACAACCTTATACCCCCCTTATACACCAACTTCATGAATGAGGGCTACTAACAATAAAACGACTTGTTTTTATACATACATACATACATACACACACACACATATATATATGTATATATATATATATATATATATATATATAATTAACTTATAATATTATAAAGTATAAGGGTTGAATTTTAACTTTTAAAATTCTAGGGGTTTGGAACTAAAGTTTTTTAAAGTGGCTTTACATGTTCCAAAATTTGATGGCAAATTTTGTAACTATTCAATACTTCTCAACTCCATAACTTATGAGTTAAAGGTTTATTAAAACGAACACTCTTCATTTTATGTATCTTATGTGTTCTTTAATGGATTTTAAAAGAAAGAATTTTGGTAATCCATAACTGAAGGACAAATTATGGATTGCATTAAAACAAATCAAGATCAAGTATAAAACTAACAAACTATTTGCAAATAATTCCTATGATCTACTAAACTCAAAAGTGTATGAACATTCATATCATAAATTTCAAGAATCACAAAAACACGTATAAAACTTGAAATTTTCATAATTACCATTATAAATGGATTAGCATAATCATTACCACATCAAAAACAGGTTTTATAAATCCAAAACAGTTAAGGGCAATGATTCAACTCCATTTCGAGCAGCAAAACTCGAAAACTGCATTTTTGGCCTCCTACTCGTCGAGTGCATGGACCTACATGATGAGTAGGATGATTATACACATGGACTCGTTGAGTCCCCCCATGGACTCAACGACTTCACTCTGGCAGAATGCAGAATTTTGAGTTTTTCAACAATTTGCATCAAGTATCATGAAAACAAGCCTAGGCTCTGATACTACTGAAGGGTTTTGAGAATTCTAGCATCCCCGAGGTGTACATGCAACCCTAGAAACCTTGGATCTATGTTTTACTAAGATACATGCAAATTTGATTTTCCAAGGTTCTTAACCTAACTAGCATGGTATGGCGAACATGAAACATAAAAGCTAGTAGAAAAACATACCTTTCTTGTTGCTTGGATTCCTTAAGAACTTTGTGAGCCTAGCACCCCAAATGTGACTCCTAAAATGTTTCAAACAACATGATAACTCTTGGAATAACTTTTAGAGAAGTACACACACACTCAAAATCGACTAGCCCTATTGTTCTACCTTTATCCACAATTTTGGTAGCTCATGGGGTCCATTTATAGTGGTGTCATAAGTAGGGTTACACATGTAAACCATAATTGACATGGCTTTTCATTTCCTCCATGAGCCATGGGCTTTAACCTCCATGTACTATCCATGGAGCACCCTATGGGTTTTTCCCCGATTCAATAAACCATGGATCATTAGCCCACTATAAAATAATGGATGATTTACACAATCAACCCCATATATATAATTAGTCTCCTTTTGATCACCAAATTAATTTTAAATTAATTCTTGATCAACACTAATTAAATAATATTATTAATATATTTGAACTTATAATATATTAATAAACCATAAGTGTCATTTCTCTCATTTAGTCTATCCAAGTGTCATGATGCCATGCAACCCAAATGGACCATGACAATCGGTTCAGGTACATTTTATATATAGTTATGAACTTAGACACCTAATCCAACAGTTAGGATCGGGATGATTAAATTTATCACAACGTAACCATGGGATTTTCACGATGTGAGGGTAAGTTGATGATGATTTTGATTGTTGACTTATAGACTTGAGTTGAACTTTTCTAAAATTCTATTTCTAGAATATATGCTAAGGTTGGGCCTTTTATGATTTGAAAAGTGTATTCTGGCAACGATTCCATGGTATTGAGTCGTGGTTTATATGACTTCATCAGATAGGTGAGTCTTCTCCATATACTATATAAGTTGCTAGATTGTCTTATTGACTCTTGCATGAAAGACTATACTTGGATAATAAGATATGTATGAAAAAACTATGGTTGGATCACAACACATGTGTGAAAGACTATGGTTGGACCACAAATCTTGTATGGAAGTATGTGGATGAATCATGATATTTGTTTTTCTTTTTGACTTGCATGGAATACCACACTTGGATATTGGTAGAAAGGTTATAGATTGGTTTTAATATGGTAGTGATTGTAAGACTATGGTTGGATCGTAACATTCATGTAGGGTTGGTCCCACTGATATGTATGGTATGTGGTATTTTGGAGAACCAACTAAGCTTTAATATTATGGTCTTGTGGTTTAAACATTTTCAAGCACTTCCAATTCCAAAGGGAAGGGTACAACTTAATTTCACAATGTCCCCTTGATAATTTTCCACATTTTTTATTATTCTATTGCACTAATGTTTGAGAGATACATTTTATTGTGACTAGTTTAGGAACAAATGATGTTATAGTTTTGATGGTATGGAAATGAAAATTTTTGGTAGTAATTTTTAGGTGTTATATGTATTCAACTGAGCCCATAAATGTGACAACCTGAAATTTCCATTTGTACAAACAATATCTATTCAATAGAAGCCAGTCCAGTTTCAGTAATTTTTAGACTTGTCCAAACAAGTTTGTGTACATTAGGGTTTACGTTTCTGGATATATCAGGAGAGTGGATGCTCCTGTATTTGTGAAACTTGAACATTCCAAGTTTCATAATGCTATAGTCCAACTTCCGGAATATAAATCTTTTCTGTCAAAATATTTCAGGACTATAAATAGATTTCTGAATTTAATTAATCCATTATTCACAATTCCAACTAGAGAAAAGTCATTTTCTCTCTGACGGATCTTCGGGTTTTCATCCCGGATTGTGAGTCTACTTTCCTAAATGTGTTTTAATGTTTGTTATATGCTTTATAACATTGTTTACATGTCTAAAATACAAGATCCGGGAGCTTACGGCCCAAGAATGTTCTTGGGGTGTAAACTAAAAAATGAAGCCTAAAGGCTTCCTAGTCCCGATTCCTTGTTAGACAACTAGTTAAGGGCTTAATGTATAAACACTTGAGGCTAGAAATCAATCAAGAAACCCTAGTTATAGGAGTTTACGGCCAAGGATATCTCTTGGGCCATAAACCCCTTTTTAAGGGCTATAAGTGCCCAAAATCACCCCTAAAGCTTAAGGACCTTTACCCTCTAATGCTTGTAGTTAATTTGGACACCAGAACACTTCAAAATCATAGGGTTTTAGGATTTTACGGACAAGGAAAGATCTTGGGCCGTAAACCCCTTTTCCAAGGAACATCTCTTGGGCCGTAAACTCCAAGTAAAGGCACAAAGGTGTGCCTAATGTCCCTTTTAGCCTTAAGAAAAAACATGGAAGTTATCCTACAGGTGTAAGGGACTTAAATGAATTAAAACCAACACCCCATAGGAGTTTACAGCCGTAAACTCTAGGGGATATGGTCCTTTGGCCGTAAACTCCCCAAAGGAGCATTCCAAGGCCTTAAACTACTTCAAGGATTATTCCAACAAGGCTAGGCTTATTCTAGGATCTATATAGCACTTCAAAACACCCAAAACCACCAAGTGAGGAATTCACGGCCGTAAAATTATGGGTTCACGGCCGTAAACTCCAGTGGGTGGGGTTTGTTGGGTGGTGAACTCATATACAAGGTCATTGGTGCATTAAACCCCTTTTGCCTTGTCCCGTATCAACTTAGATGCAACCATTAGGACCTATAACACTTATATAAAGTGTTTACATGTTACTAAGTGTCTCAACTTACTTTGTTAAGTTATTATTTGGCTAATTAGTTATATATATGCTCATTATATGATAACTAGGCTCGAACGTGTGAACAAGTCTCCGTTTGCCACCTAGCACGGTACCTGATACATCAATCCAATCTACTCACCACATGTGAGTTCATACCCCTTTAATCAACCTTTGAAATAATTTTAAATGTTTTATATACTTTATGGGGGGGATACAAGTTATTACATCAATCACATGTGATTACATTAATCACATGTGATTAATAACTAGAAAACCAATGATTTTATCACTGTTCAAACTGTTTATCAAACTGTTTTATTTCAAAATGTTTTACAAACTCTTTTAATTATCAATTGCTTTTATTAAACTTTGTTTTACTTCTTATAAATTGCATGCCCATATATGTATAGCTATATAAGTAATGTTTAAAGGGCTTAGGAAGGCCATCCGCCCTATTTCCTTTTCGCGCACTGAGATGTGATCTGGTGGGATTTCGGGTGACCATCCGAGGGTTGTTTCAATATTAGTTATATATCATATATACATGTATAGACATAAAATTACTTCCATGTTCATACCTATCAGTACATCAATAGCTAGTTACCATCGGGGTAACACAGAACATATACAACTATACTAGAAACAATACATATACAACTATACTAGAAACAGTACATATACAACTATACTAGAAACAGTACATATACAACTATACTAGAAACAGTACATATACAACTATACTAGAAGCAGTACATATACAACTATACTAGAAACAGTACATATACAACTATACAAGAAACAGTACATATACAACTATACTAGAACGAGAAACATTACATATACATGAATGCGTTAACAATTGTGATCCACTGTGTCGGAGCATGCCTTAAATGTCATGGCCCGAGTTGTAGCCAGAATTCTCTTGGAGGGAGAGCGTGAGTTTGCGTATAGATCTATACTGGATTGACTATCGTACACCTTGCTGCTAGCTACAGCCGAACCTGCAGGTCTGCGGGTGCCAAACGTCATTCCGTTATTACGACCATTCATTAAGTCGTTGTTACCAGTCGATAGCATGCTGCAATTTATCACATTATACCTTAATATAAATCCGGTTTAAGGTAGTTAGTAAAGCAATAGTTCTTATAATACAAAACAACAGTACTACAATGATTTACCCATTACATATTTTAGTGATAACCTTACTTAAACGTTAATGTACAAACTATATTTTGTTAAATGATAGTTACACTTGGGAAATTACACACTTTTACATCAAACGAACGTACAAAATAGTTAAGCCTTGGTAGAAGGTTACTTTAATAGAAAATATAGGTTTTTCTGAGAGATTCAGGCTTTTACAAACACTTTCAAACACTTACTTACATTTTTACAAATTTATACATTGAGACAGGTTCAAACGTTTTGACAACAAACATTGACACTAAAATACTTATGAACTCACCAGCTTAATGCTAATAAACTCTTTCAAAATAACTTGTATTCTCAGGTCATCAGTAGACAGGTACCGAGGCCAGCTTTTGAGAAGATGGAGCACATCCAAGACTCATCGTATTATTTTGATATACATTATATTTGGTGTCTATACTGTACAGAACACTCTTGTATTAAAATTCTATATTTAATGCAATGGATGATGTTGTTTGCTTATTTACATTTACTGTGTTGTGATACTTTACATGACGTGCTACGCCCCAGAACGTTTCCGCCGTTCTTGGTTTTGGGGTGTGACAATAAATATCAAAGAACCCGTTTGGGATAGTGAATGGTTAGTTGCAATGCAAGAGTAGTTTATGGAGTTCGAGAGAAACAAAGTTTGGAAACATGTTCCTAAGCTAAAGAGACATATCAACGGTTGAACTCATTGGGTTTTTTCACAACAAATTGGATGATATGGGAGTGGTATTTTGAAACAAAACCCGACTTGTAGCAAATATTTATAGTTAATTAGAAGTAATTAACTATAAAGAACATATGATCCTGTTGCAAGGCTGGAGGACATATGCATCTTCCTAGTCTATCCAGCGCACAAAAATGTTAAAGTGCATCACTTGGATGTGAAAATCTCTTTCCTCAATGGAAACTGAAAGAAGAGTTATAACTAATGCAATCTCCAGATTTTCAGAGTCTTGACGTTCCAGATTAATACTACAAATTGAAGAAAGTTGTATATGGCATGAAGCAGACACCCATGGCTAGGTATCAAACTCCTTTTACGTTTCTTGTGGAGTCCATATACAAGGGTGGGTGACATGTTTTTCGGTATACCTACTACCACCCTCTTTCGACGTTCATGTAAAAAGAATCTAACTCTTGTAAAAATCTACGTGGACGACATTATTTTTGGTTTAACGGATGAAGTTATGGTAGATGAGTTTGCTAGGCTCATGAAAAGTAAATTCCAAATGAGCATTAACAGAGAGATCAATTTATTTGTTGGTTTTCAAATCAAGCAAGTTCATCAAGGAATCTTCATTCACTAGGAAAATTACGCTTCGAATAAATGTTCTTTAGCAAAGGTCCATATGGACTTTACTTACAATATTACTACCAATCCCACATCAGATTCAGTTGACCAAAAGGTGTACCAATGAATGATTGGTTCACTACTATACATGACATCAAGTAGACCAGATATTGTCTTCATAATGGCTTTGTTTGCAAGATACCAAGTTGATCCCAATTAATTTCATTTGACCGCAGTGAAGCATATATTCAGATACCTTAATGAAAGAAAATAGATGTGTCTTTGTTACCCAACATGAAATGGATTTTTTCTACAAGACGTTGCAGAATCAAACCATGAGGGATGTAGATTAGACTACAAATGCACTTCTGAAGGATGCAAATTCCTTGCTGGGAGATTATTAAACTTGTTTTGAAGAAAACAATATTATGTCTTACTTTCCACCATAAAGGGAGAATATATTGCAACAGCTAGATGTCCTTGAAAATCTTGTGGATGAAAACACAATTTTTGGATTATGGCTACCAAATGCATCACATCCCCATTTACTATGATTCTGAGAGTGCTATTCTAAAATCACACAATCCTATTTAACACTCCATGATGAGGCACGTGAAATTGCGCTGCCACAGGGAGGTGATGATTTAAATGTTATCTTTAGGGAGGTGATCAAAGCACTTGATTCCACTAATCTTATTGGAATTTTATAGACGTTAGGAATGATGAATCCTAAACCTGAGTTTTCTAGCAAATAGATATGTTTCACTTATATTTTCACCAAAAATCTTTGAAGCATCTTTGAAGTACATTTACTTGTCTATGTTTTAAATTTTATCCATTTAAGTCCAACTATTGAGCTTAATTTTCATAAATTATTCTTCAGCTACTTGGTTCGCGGAAGATTATTTATGACCTATTTACTCTCTGCGTCATTTTATTGTTTTTTTGTCTAACCTTGAGATCAAGTTCCACTACAGTGCAAAGAAATATCACGGGCCCAACCAAGAATCATACCGTAGTTCTTCCTTTAAAAACACCGAACTCATTTTTCTTTGTTAGCAATATATAGAGTTTTAAGGTTGTATCATTTAATGAATCAAATCAATCTAGTTTTTTTAAATGAATGTTTTCCTTTTGATTCATAAAAAAGCTTTTTTTTTGCCCAAGTAACTTTTTAAAAACTATCCTTTACAAATAAAGATAAGAAGATTTTTTTCTTTTTTCAATACAGTTCTTTTCAAACCGAAACTCCTTCTAATATGTACATGCTTATATAAACATTCATCCGATTTTCGTCTGGTTTTGTCCCATTTTCCCATAATCCCAGATTAACTAGGTACCATCTTCACTTTTATTTAATGTGCCCTTTCCCGCATTAAAAGGACGTCATTTTCAAAAATTACAGTCAATTAAAATAATTCAAATAGTCAAATAACCTTCTTGTTTTTCAAAGCTGTCAAAACATTTTTTCATTTGAATTATATTTTGAAATTTGGAGGTATAAATACCCCCATTCATTTCCATGAAAGCTTTACACTTTTTGAACCATCAAAGATGAGCATCATCTTCTTCCTTGTTGCTTAAACAGTTTCTGCAAGTTCTTCAAAATGTTTTTCTGCAACAATGGTGAAATCTAGAGTCTCCAAGAAACAATCAAATCCCTTTGGCTCCATGTCGAGCATCAAAAGGTCTAGTCCATCCGTTGCATTGAGAAAATATATGGATATTGTTAAATACAATGACCACTATGCTAAAACGATGATACTAAAGATCCGCTACCTTCAAAAGGACCCTTTTATGATCCATTCAATGTTATCTATGATGTTATTCCTCAATCGGTGCTCTTCAATTATGTTTTCTCATCCTTTAGAGCATAGGAAGATCCTGAACAGATTATGCCAATGCTTTCTGGTGATTCAATTGTTGTTCTTACCAAGGCAAAGTTTCTTAATGCAATCAATAATAGGGTTCCAACTTTAACTGAGATCAAAAGATCTAGCAACAATGATGTTTTATGACATTGTATAAAATTGGATATCAAGAAAATCTTAAACGGATTATCGAATCAAATAAGGGAAATCTACCAGCGGTACGGAAATTTATGTGCCACTAATTAATTTGATGTCTTTGTAATAGAATCAATGGAACGGATGTGATGGGAAAATAACTATTGGACCTCCTATGGAGATTTTTCGTAGGACATGATGTCGACTATGAAACAATCCTATAGGACAACTTCCTCTACTACGTCGAAAAGAACATACCAAGGGAAGGCTTGTTTGAAGTGACCTCTACAAGGTTTTCGTCGCGCTACATTCTGGATCTGGACAATGATGTTGCGGTCAACGTTGGAAAGGATTTCTATCTCTTCTCGTACAAAGATTTGAAAATTTATTCTCTACCCTAAGATCAATCTATTTTCAATCATCTTAGAAAAATCCCAATGCACATCTTGAGTGATATAGCTCTTCTTGATCACGTTGTAACTGACCATATTCAATCCATGGGTGATATACCACCATATCATTCTAGCGTGCCTAGCCCTACACTGCACGCCACTAGACCTATCTTAAACCCTAAATCAACAAGGACCCAAGTGATGTCCAAGAGAAAATCAACTCCATACAATATTGTTAAGAAAGGTACCGGAGCCCACAAAAGTATTGTAGAGCCCATGCATTTTGTAGATAAGGTGAATTCCAAGTAGAAAAGGCATACCGAATAACCAATTCCACTACAAAACCCATGTAAACTGAAGATCCAAATCAAGTGCATGAGGCCATCATCGTAGATCATCCAACCCATGAAGAAGATCCTATTCTTCTTGAACAACAAGGACAATCTAACTTTAAAAACCATTTTTTCAAGTGAAAGTTGTGACTTCATAGCCTAGTTATCCATAAGCAAGCCAAATTCACTTATGTTCTTTAACAATGTTCAAGTGTTGTTCGATTCTACGTAGAATCACCATCATATGCAACATCCTTTGACTCTGCTACAAAAAGTGTAACGATTTTAGGCCAAGAAGATGGGAGTATAGCCCAATAAGGATTCTAAGAGAATCCATAACTCATAAAAAGCCTAAGGTTCCTAGGATTAAAGAACTACACGTCTTTACTCCCAAGAAGCTCAACTCCATCTTTCATTCAGTTACACATAAGCCAAATACACTTACTACACCGTACGGTCATTTTTACAAAGGCCCTACCTAGAACAGAACTGAGGCAAAACTTGGTTTTATAACAAGGAGACCGAGGAAGTTCTGAAAATCCTATAACCCAACTTTAAATACAAGCATGTTAGGCACGAAGAGCACCATTACGCCGGGATCCGTGAACCTAAGGGACACTGTGACAACCCAAACTTTATTTCGTTAATGTTAGCCCGATTTCGTTAATAAATTTTGAATTTTTATTTAGTTCCATC
This sequence comes from Lactuca saligna, assembly GCF_052625555.1. Lineage (NCBI taxonomy): Eukaryota > Viridiplantae > Streptophyta > Magnoliopsida > Asterales > Asteraceae > Lactuca > Lactuca saligna. Next base: position 118,395,524 of record NC_136422.1, read on the forward strand.
AAATTCTTACGTTTTGGAAAATCATTTAGTTATATAATTAAATTTTATATACGATTCGGAACTTAAATCACGAGAAAACCCGAGTTTCTTCGAAAATCAGCAAATCCGACCTGATTGGTGTTCAAGGTCGTGAAACCAATCACGACCATAAACCATTCACGACTGGGTGGAACACACCACCAACCATGAACCCAACATATATATACGTAGTCCTACCCTTATTTATGTTTTTCTAGCCAAAAACACACTTTCTCTCTCTAAAAACCATTACCCGAAAACCCATGTTTTATCTTCATCTATCACTCAATATACCTGGGAGCTCGTTTTGGAGCATCAAACACCCGTCTTTTAATCAAATCAAACATTGGTGTTCCTGAGTTCCCAGACGTAAACCCCTCGAATCTTCAAATATTCAGGTGCTGAAATTAGTTCACAGACGTGAACCCTTCAAACCTTAACATTTTCTTCAAGAACACCAACAATAGGCAGTAAACCATTCAAGGTCCATAAAACCTTCAAGGCAGATAACTGTTCATGGCTAAACGGCTAGCTACAATTAGGCAGACATGCTTGGGGTGACAAATATTATACAGTTTGATGCTTGAAGAATGTCGCAGTGGTCACCAGTTATACCAGGCATGGTTATATGACTCATAATAGTATAAACTAACCTTTGTTAACGGGATTTCATTCTTCATTATTTTTATTTTTATAAATAAAATAACTATACATTACACTGGAGGATTCCAAGGGATACAATACATGGTTTTATATTAACTAATGAAACTACTACACATACTGGTGCTAACCAGGGTTTTCAAAAAGAACATTCTATGCATTACTGGCGACAACAAGGGTCTTTATATCTTTCAAAACAAGGATATACAATACAACTGGTAATAATCAGGCATACACACTAATACATTATACACTACTACAAAACATAGTAACAAACATATATGTTAGAAAATATTGTATTTTCTTGGGAAGCATACAAACACTTTTACATATTCACTAACAGGTTTTCATTACAAAAGCATATTTATGAACTCACCAGCTTAATGCCGTTACTCTTTCAAAATCGCTTTTATTCTTACGGAATCAGTAAGCAGGTACTCTCGAAGGCTTTTGAGAAGACAGAGCGTCTAGAGTCACGTCTTCATATTTTGTTATACTTTTGATGTATTCAAAATATGTATCAAATAGATGTAAATACCTTAATTTCAATTTAATAGTTGTGTTTACTTTGATTACTATGATGCAATTGTTGTGATACTGTACATGATGTCCTCAACCACCGAACGTTTCCGCCTTTTTCGTTTGGTGGTGTGACAGACACACTGATGGTAACTAGTTTTGATGGTTGTGGTTTAGATGACAGTTGGTCATGATATCGATCAATAAAGTAGAAGGACTATGGAGATTCTATGGAAATAATAAATAAGATCGATAGATTCTATAATAAAGAATGTGAATTAAATGATAAGAGCAATGAAGACCAAAAGAGTTTTGAGTGCGTTAATTAAAATAACTCTAGAAGAGTTCTCAAAAACATTTCTATAAAATCTTACAAATGACAATTAGGGTTCCAAGATGTTAACCCTAATGTTACATGCATGCACTATATTTATAGTCTAAACTTGGAAGCATATATGAGAATGGACAAGCCCAAACCGGAATAAAAAAACTATACTATGCATAGATTTGACAAAACATAAATTAGCCCAACAATCTCCCCTTTGAGTCAAATTCCGAATGAAAGTCTCTATTGTTGTCTTCTTTGCGCATTGAAAATGTTGGGCATTAAATTCAGAAGCACACTTTGGACACAGAGATACCTTTTGATCACATCCAAGAAGAATTTCAAATTCGTTGCTATGTTAGCCTTACAAGTTTCAACCATTGAGAGAATAATCTTCAGAGTAGTGGTTGAGTAGGGATGTTTGGGTCACAGAAAGAACATACTTTTCTAAATAGTATCACCAACTTTTTGGATATACACAACACTCAAATGTTGTTTCCAAATAAATTCTTACTTCAGCTTCTAAACGTCCGTAGGCAACTCTTCGGGTTTTAGAGTTGGCCTCTTCTGCAAAACCAATTTTATCTCTATATCCATCATCACAATCTCTTGGATAAAGCAGATAAGCATCCTTTTCATATGGGCTATGATAGGATCATACTTCTTTTCATCTTTCAGAACAATATTGAACAAAGAGATCCGATCATAAGGATTCATAAATAGCAAGTCTACTAAAGTAAATTCATCCAAATTTTGTCGAGTCCCCAAAGTCCCTTGAACCTTATTTTTAGAAAATATTCAGTAGGCACAACTAAGAAAACCTTAAACCCTATAATTCTCTTCAAGCTCCAAGTATGATATTGAGGCTTCGCATACATCAGGTAGAAATTGAAGAGTTTTAGATTCATGGCCTGTTCAGAAATGAAATCCTTTTTAGTGTTCTTAAAATACTAAAATAGAAAAGCCCAAGGAGTAATTAGAAAATGTAGTTGAGATCACTTCATTATTCAGATCGAAATGTACTGTAGGTTCAATCCAATAGACGCTCGTATCATCAGTAGCTTCTTTACGGATTCTATTCATCGACCATGGAGGAATGAGTGACTTTTTATTTTTAAGCATAATTTTTACAATTCTACCCTCCGCTTCTTGTGCTTCAAAATTCTTACGAAGATTCATAAGATCATCAAGTTATGTGTCTCTCTTCTTACGCACAAGCTTCTTGGATTCAAAAAGTTCTTCCTCTTCATCATCAATAATCTTCTCTTTGCCTTTGTTTGATGTAGTAGCTAAATTACCTTTCTAATCATCAACTTTCGGTTTTTTATCTTGGTCATGTTCTTTAGTCCATTACTTTGGATGGGTTTTTGGTTGGTCTTCTTTGTCTCCGCCATGTGTCAAAAGAGCATCACTTTCTGAAACACCTACAAATCTAGTTATGCATGGACTCGTTAGAGTTTGTCCGAAAGTTGTTGGCGAAGTGAGACTGTGAACAAGGAGTCACACTTGTTTTTCAGATACTGCTTAATTTTCGAAATACAAATTTTGACAATTGTTTTCTCAGATTCGAATTCATTAACACCCTCATTGGCATATTGTAGCTTCACCAAAACAACCTTGGCCTTCTGAGTCTTTTCATCCAACTGATCCATAATGTTGTTTTCTGTCGCCAAGTCCACATGGAAGTTTTCAATTTTGGTAACAATGGAGGCTTTGAGTTCAACATTGTCAACCTTCATTGCTGAACGAACAACTAAAAGTGCCTCCTTCTTGACCTGCAAGGAATTAACAAAGCATGCAATAACTTTATTCAAGGATTTGGTGTTAGAGTTAGATGAATTTTCTCACTCAACCATATAGTTTTGCATTTCTTGAGATAGTTTTTCAACTTTTGTGTTCGTCTCTGAATTATTCGGTTCAAAAGCTCTAATGGCCTTCATAAATTCCTCAAGGAATTTTACATTTTCTTTCGTTAACATCTCCACTGTGGCCTTGTGGGTTGTCAACAAATACTCCTAGTTGGTTGAAGACGAAGACTTTGAAGACCCCAGGAGAGAATCCAATTTCTCATTGAGTTGCTTGAACTAGCCTTTCGTCATCGGGGCATCATCATCAACACTATTTTCATGTACAGTGAAGGGGCTAAAAACTAAATCTGTGAAGCTATCTGAATCATCTCCATACATAATCTCCTCAGATTCGTCTGCAGGAGGAAGAGTAGAGGTATCTGGTTCAGAAATCACACCAGTATTGACATTGGACCCAATATCAGATATGTTGAGACTAGTGTCCGAAGCCCTAGTCGCCTCTAGAATGTACTTGACAATCAGAGCTTCTGGTGGAGTGGAACTAGACGATGTGGTAGGAGGGGTGCAATTTGTGAAAATGGTTGATGTTAATGGGGTGGAAATCTGAGGTAGTATAATTGCAATAGAAGGGTTTGGTCACAGTGGAAGGATAGATGATATAGTAATGGAAGTTATGATTGATGAAGATGGTGGAGTGTTGACAAAGAAGTCATCTGTAAGAGGAACAGATGTAGAAATAAGAGATCAGACCTTCGGAGTAGATTCAGTGGGAGTTGGTTATGAGGTAGCAGTAGTATCATCTTCTTCATGCATAACTGTAGCATCCTCTTGAACTTCCAACACAATTCTGGAATTTAAGTCGTCATGAGCAACTCGAGATGGTGATCTTGGTTTCTTAGTGGCTTCATGATTTTCATGGGGATTTTAACTGCTTTAGAAGGATCAGATTTCTCTCTGCGATTACCTCCCATTTTAGGTTTGTGTCCCACCTGAATTTCTTTTTGCAATTCATCCGACATGGGAAGAACACCAAATGTAAATGACTTCTAATATGCATTTACAATCACATTGTCCTGAGGTACCCTTACCAACATCTCCTCCGGAATGGACCCAATAATAGCTCACAAACATAGTTGTTTGGAGAATCAGAATAGTATCTGCAATAGATTTCATCATCAACTTGACCCTATAATAGCTCAGAGCATGATTTACTATGATAGACCAAAATCAAGCACATGAGATCTCTGAATGGTGAGTGGTGGTAACTGTAATTTGGATTAGTTGAGCCCAAAGAATAGCACCATAATCTAAATTTACTCCATGGTAAAGACCATAATTCATAAAATATCTTTAGATAAAGAGTCAACAGCCCATTCCACATAAGAGGAAGAAAGGGCTTCCAGAACATTGACAATAAAGAAATTTCTTCGGTATAACCCATTTGAAAGAGCATCTCAGTGAGAACCGTAGAGGAAATCTATTATGGATCTATGAGATATTTAGAACTGTTTAGCCCTAATAATCTGGTGAAGTAGAGTTTGGAGATCAAGGTCTTGTACGAAGCAACCTCGAATTGGATAACTTTGTGTGTCTTATTTTAGATTGCTAAGGAGTAGGCTTTTAAGCCAATGGAACTGATTCAGCCATGGTCAATGCTTGAGTCAGTGGCAATAACCTCAAACATTCAACTATTGGCCTTAGAACATCACTGTAATTTGATGAATCGGGATCAATGATCATACTTTGTTTTGACTTCATGTTCAGCATAAAGGTAGAAGTTGATTGATCGGTGAAATAAGCAGTTTCAAATGATCTGACCATTGTTTATGTGGAGTAGACGATGAACAATTGAGAGAGTCTTTGAGTTTTTTTCTAAAGACTTTGAATACTTTGTGTGAAGTGAGAGAAAATCAACCATCCATAATACTTTCAGATAGTTTGAAATGAGTGGTGAGAGAAAATCATCGGTTGACGTTCCATTACCCCATAGCCTTGAAAATAGTGATAGCTCATCATTGTGTAAGACGACGTTGTAACTGACTGGCATGATGTCAGGGATTTTCAAAATTTTGCATCTAATTTGAAATCTTATCTCTAATAAACCATCATTTCAGATTTGACGATTTTAGAATAAGTAACTAATCCACCAATCTTTAAGACCATGAAATGTTCTAAGAATGAATGTAACCAATAAGAATTGATCACCGGAGTTTGAAAAATCACAAGGATTTTTATCCAAGAATGTGCCAAAGATACAAAAATAAATCAAATTAAAGTTTAGGGATGCTGTGATGTCATAAAAAATTGTCATGAAAATCAGATGGATATAGGGAAACAAACTCTTCTTTCTAAATCAAGAGAGACTTTGAAGTGCTTGTGTGGCATCCCGTTGAATTACGATCACTCGTTTATTAAGAAATTGTTGAAGGCTTCTTTTAATAGGCTCCATGGGTGGCTAAGCTTTACCCAGATTCCCAAAATTGAAACATGTCTGAAGATCTAAAAGAAGTACTTGTTTGACCAGTGTAGCAATAATAACAAGTATGCTTTGGGTATTCTTTAAGTGACTGGATATTAAGGAAATCTCAAAAAATGGATCTAGTTGGGTAGAAATATCTTAGGTCAATAATATTTCATTATGATCACACAAAAAGAAAATTGAGATTTGAAATTAGAAATGTCTTAGGTCAGTACCTTGTATAAATGTAGATTGTTGAAGAAATCGAGTCAGAGTTTCATACCATGCTCTCGGTGCTTGTTTGAGACAATATACCGCTTTATCGAGAACATGGAAGTAATTCCGATACTTTTCATTCACAAAGCTAGATGGTTGTTCAACATGTATGGTTTATTCCAATTCACCATTTAGAAATGCACACTTCACATTTAATTTATATACCTCAAAGTTTTTGTGAGCTGCATAGGCGTGAAAAATCCAAGAAAATTCTAGTCTAGCCACCGATGCGAACGTCTCTTCATAGTCAATACCATCTTCTTGATAGCAGCTTTTTATGACTGTGCATGCCTTGTTTCGGATTATGTTTCCTTCATTATCCATCTTATTCTGAAACACCCATTTCATTCTGACAATACAAGTATCCTTTGGAGAGGGAACCAATCTCTACTCTTTATTTCGCTCAAATTCAGTTAGTTCATATTGCATAGCTTGCACCAAATATTCATGATCAAGAGCGATTTTAATAGTTTTGTGATTCATTTTAGAAATTAAATAATTAAATATGCAAAATTCTAATTTTGTAAATAATGCATTTTGTTTTGCTTTTTGTTGATCGCTTGTAAGAACTCCTGAAGATGAGTCTCCTATCAGATGAGATTGTGGATGATCTTTAGTCCACTTAGTCATCAGAGGATAATTCGTATCAAGAGCTGGATTGATTTCAGCATAAACTTCTTCGACTTCCGATTCTACATATGGGTCATTATTTTAACTCTCCCCCTGTAGGTTTTCATGTGACTCTATATTTAGAATCAAATCCTCCCCTAGATTGAATCATCACATTTGGAGTTCAAAGTGAAAACCTCCCCCTGGAATGGAGCATCAGTAGGTTGTGGAGGATTGGGAATTTAGAAGCCTTCAAAATTTATTGTTCCTGAGAAGTCTTGATGTTTTTAGCAGCTTCATCAACTATATTCCTTAATTAACATTCTTTGTTATCATTAGCCTTCTAATTTGATGAAATGGCTTTTTCAGGATCATCAAACAACCTTAGAAATTCCACATATAAATTCATGAGAGGAATAGTCAAAGAATTTGTCGATGCAATAATTTCCCGAGACAAACATTCTTTTTTCTGATATCTCTTCATGTAGTTGTCATCAAATGTGACATAGTATGTTTCTTCAATCTTTCTTGACTTCTTGTTCAGAATCCTATATTCCTTTGCAGTTAAAGAATAACCCAAAAAATCCCTTCGTCTGCTTTTACATCGAACTTGTTCCGATTTTCTTTATAATTGAGAAGAAATCATTTAGATCCAAACACATGAAAAAACATAACATTTGGTTTCCTATTATTCAAGATTTGATAAGTATAGATGTAATTGATCAAGAATAAGAAACGTGATCAAATATTAGACTGAATTATGAACATAGAAAGCTAAATAAGATCTGGATGGCTCAATTATAGCTTCTGAAAGATATAGAGAATGTTTTAGAGTAAAGTAGCAAAGCCTCCAAAAGTTACTCTAACTCTAGTACATATCACCAATTTAGAGGCATTATAGAAGCATACAAAAAATAAATAAGGGATTTAAGCATTAAAGATTCGACATACAGACACCCCTATGCAAAACAGAAAAGATTGACTTTGACACTAATACAATGAAAATAACACTTCGACAACTCACAACAATTTCAACCCCAACATTCTCGCCCTTTATGAACAATGTCAAATCCTATGTTATTAGCATCTTAGTAGCCTGATGAAGAACTCTCATATTCAATGTACCATAGGATTGATTTTTTAACTTCAACTTTGTCCCCTTCATATTTTGCTCGCAATTATTTATACGATCAAGAAGATTCTGATATTGAGAGTTAGTATATCTTTCAAGATGTTCTACCATGAATAAAAACTTTGTATCCTTGTAGTTGTTATACTTTCCAATGAATACTATTCCTATTGGTTTGACATAGATTTCAACAAATATTTTTGCATAGCAGTCTATTTTTCGATTGCCAATGCTAACTCCACATCAATTAAAGCAAGACAGTCGTAATAATTGTTAGTGATGATCTTAATATGTGCAAACCCATGTAAGAAATCTTCTTTTCATTTCACCTGATGCTTCAAAGAATCTACTCCTCTTAGAATGTTTGCTACACAGACGAGATCATTAAGATTCATCATGGGAAAGTGAGCTATTGTGAATTCACATACCAGATTATTGGCACGAACAACACGAAAAGAAATGTTTTGTAATAAACCTTCGAATAACTGATCTTTGGTTATTCCCGACACCCTGACAGTCATTACCAATGACCAAATCTCTTCTTCTCTCTTCCCAACTACAGCATGAAACCTAATTTTTAGTTTCTTGTACTCATCTTTATCTTCGAACTTGTGAACTATTTGATACTGAGCTGATACAAACAACATATGGTTGATAGGAAAATCCAGTTGATTGAAATTGGAATTTTCAATATCAAAGCTTTTCTTTGGGACTTTCAAGAAATTAACCACGCTACCATGAGAAAGAATCTTTTCAATAGTTTCATAACAATATGGTTTAGTAGGATCACCTTTCTCAAGAACAGGTTGGTCTCCTTGCATTTGTCGAAGAATACTCTATATCTTCCTTTGTCTTTCTATTTGCATTCCAAAGCAATTTTCTTATCTTCATCAATTGGTTCAATGTTACTACCCTTCCATTTTCCATTTGTTTCTTTAGATGATGGTGGTGGCTTCGAACTTGTTCCACAAATAAATGAACCAATATCTATACATTTAGTTAATGATTTAAAAGTTATGGATGTTGAAGAGGTCATTGTGGACATCAGAAATGAGGTGGGAAGTTGTGTAGTAGTCACTTTACCAACAACTTTTCCTTGATCGGAATCCCTTGATGTACTAACACCATTTTCTCCCCCTTGCACCCCTGTGGAAACAGGTGGGGCAGCTTTGGGCATCAACTTAATAAATGTCAAGAACCGATCAAGATCAGCCTTTAGATAACTTTCCAATGAAGAATGCATTTGTGAGATTGAATCTAGAGAAACTGATGAACAAGGAGGAATTGCAAGTTTGAAAATTAGCTCCTTCAAGTCTTCTAGTAGTCCTTGCAGATGTACAAATGTCTTGGAATCAGATTCGGACATTACATCAACTATGTTCAGAAGAGAAGTGTGATACTCAACAAGCTTCATCATAACTTCAGCAACTATATCCACCTTAGTATGAAGGATAGAATAGTTCCGATCAACTTTTGCAACTTCATGTGTCATTTCATGATGAATATCTTCTATCTTGGAAATCACACAAAATTTGTTATTTTAATCCATTTGATCAATCATGGATTTCAGCCGGATTTCCTGAGACTTGAGCATAATGTCAACCTCAATCCTAGAGACACTATGGCGACTCCTAGCATCAGCTTAAAATTGGCATAACGAATTGATTTGTAGTTAAGAATCTTAAAGTGTTTTCCAGACACAAGCATATGATCTTCTATATTCTCCTCATCTTGATCAAATTGTATGTTATCAAAAGAAACACAAACATCATCATCTTCTGTCTTATTATTAGAAACACATTTTGGTCTTGAAGTTGATTATCAAGGACACAAAGGTGTGATAGGGTTATTGAGAATATTTTGATAAATAGGTGAAGTTGTGGATTGACGTAATGAAGTAGGAATAAGTGAATGAAATGGTGGAAAAGAAGTGGTTGTATCAATTCATGATGTTTCAAAAGTATATGAAACAAGAATAGAATTTGAGTGACCTTCGGCATTAGAAATCAACAACCCATCACCCTTATTGACATTTGCTATCAAATATGTTTGTAGTGATGCCTAAAGTTTGCAACTCCTCCATATTAGACTTGGCATGCAAAACTTTGGGTGGTATTACCGAAGTCTGCTTAGGGATGGATGCTTGTGAATGAGAATTCAAATTGGTGGTTGTGTCTACATGAAATGTTTCCACATCGCCACCAAGACTTCTTGTCGCCTCAACATGTAACTTAACAAGAGAGTCCATCTAATATGATTCGAATCCCATATCATCATAACAAAGTGGAGATTGAGACTTACCACTATCTTCAAACTTAGTCTCAACAACAACCAGAATCAAATTATCGTCCACTTTTTTCGCTTTTTGTTGATTTTCTTCACCATATCTCTAGCTCTTACTTTCTTGGATGACGGAGGAAAATGAGCAGTAATATCCATAATAAGCACCCCCTTTCGATTGATCTGGTGTTTGCAAATATTCTTGATTTTTGATGCAAAAATCTCTCTAGGAGAAGAAACAAATTGCTCGGTAACATTTTCAAGAAAAGGGTGCCTTTCAGGAGAATGACGAGGTCTATGAACGATTTTCTTTGACAACTTGAGAACCCCAGATTCCGAAGGAATAACTACCTTTGTTGATTTAGAATTTTCTTCATGAACAGGCTTAACAACTTCCTGTAGAATTGGAACGGGATCAAGAACTGAAACTGGCTATGTAACCGTCTTCGAAGAAGGAATAAGAGCAGGCTTCGATGGACTAGCCTTGGTAACGTTCTTTGAATTCTTGCCACGCTTTGAAGTACCGGCTATTCCTTTTGGCAGAAGAACACCTGTTTCAATAGAAGGGTTGATTGTTTGTAGATAAGCCATAAGATTAGGATTAGCTGGATCTAACTTTTGAAGCATAACATTGGGGATCCTTGCAACATTAGGCAAAACCACATGTTCATCCTCTGCTGTCTAGGGAATGTCATATAATACAAAATTATGAACAAAATTGTTTCCTTTTTGCATAAGAAAGAGATCGGTTCCTTCTCTAAACAACACAATTTTATTGAGGTGTATATGGAGCTGAAAAATTATGAACTATGCCAAGATTAGTTGGAAATTTATCAAGAACTTGATACATAATTCAATTCCATTCTCACTTTTCATCTTCCTCACTTTCTTACGTAGACTGAGTTTGATATGTTTAATGAAATAAATCATTACTTGAATAGTTTTAGACTTTTTTCAAGGAAATTATACCCATGTGAACCTTGAAAAGTCATCAACTATGACCAATGTGAAGTAATTGAAGAGGTTCAATGATCTTCGTATCAATGATAATTGGATGACCTTGTCTATGTTGCCTCCCTTGTTCGGAAACTGCACATAAAGAATCATTATCAAATTTCAAGATAGGTAAACCACGAACGTGATCAATTACCATTAATTTGTTCAAAATTTTGAAGTTTAATTGAGAAATTATGCCATACCATAGCCAACTTATATCAGATGATACCTTCAAGAGTAAGCATACAGTGGTAACACTAACTATTGGTTTGATATCAAGAGTGAACTTATTTACTTTTCAATTTTACATGAGCAACACTTCTTTTTTTTCTTTGATTGAAATAACACTTGTTTTTTCCTAAGAGAATACTTGATTACCAGTGCCCACAACAAGTTGTGAGACAGTTATCAACTTATGATGAAGACCTTCAACATATGCCACTCGATTCACATAGAACTTTCCATTTGTAACTTTTCCATATCCCTCGACTTGACATTGATTGTTATTCCAAAACTTTAGTACTCCAACATGTTCATGGCTTCAATAATCTCGTATATTTTCCTTTCGACCTGTCATGTGACAAGAACAACCACTATCAATGTACGAATGTTCATTATATTACTTGTCACACAAAACCTGCAATCCTTGAAAGAATTTAGGTCCCCAAGGCTGTTTAATTCCTTGGTTATTATAACAGCATGCATAATGAAATGAAGATCCTATAACCCAATTACAAACTTTGCATTTCAAACTATCAATTGAGTCAAATTCATTAGACTTAGGTATCTAAATTAAATCATGTATAATTTTAGAATCAACATTGGCTTTCCCTTTTTCTTTAGTGGTTTGTATAACCTCAACTCTTACTTTCAAAACTTATCTCCACTTTAGAATCGATGGATTTGATTCCATTATGGACGTACTTCCATGTTGCCATTCGTTTAAGTAGCTTTCATAAGCATACCTAATTTCCATTTGTGAGAAGTTTCCTGATTTAAACATTTGTCCTTTTCCTTCAAGACAACTGTAACAACCTAAAATTTCATTTCATTGCTTGTACCCCTTTTCACGACTCGTTTCGATCATCCAATCGCCGATTCCGGTTTCGTTTCCGAATTTCCGTCAATTAATTAAGTCATTAATGTAGATTTTATTTTATGACTTAATGAGTGTCCTAATACCCTTAGAACTCATTCAAACACCTCGTATTAGTGATCGGAACATTTCTAGAATCAACCATATCGGGTAACGACAACTTAATCGGGTGCGACCAAAAGCCCCGTTTAACGTCGGTATCGAGTAGAATTCCACCGTGTCCCGAACTTAGGACCTATTTAAACATGTTCAAGCTATCGTTTGAAGCTTTTTATTTCTCTCACTACTCTCTCTCTAACCTCTCTCCTAAAATCCAAGTTTAAGGGTCCAAATCATCAACTATAGCCTCCAAATCTTTGAGGTACCTTCCCTACCTTGATATATAACCTCCTTAGCCTTCAAATTTGAGCTCAAAACATGAAATAGGACCACATCCATGAATTTACGGCCCTAGAACAGTGCTAGGCCGTGAACTCATATGAAATGTGTTTTGGGAGCAATAAAACCCTTCCAAACCACAATTGGACCTTAGATATGGCTAGATGGCTTTATGGATGGACCTAGAATGCCTTAAACTATAATTTGGAGACTTGTATATGAGTTTATGGCCAAGGATGGTGTTTAGGTCGTAAAATCATAATTAAAGGGTTTTTATGCCCTTAAACCCTTCCTAAACCCCAACAAGACATGGATATAACTTCTAGAATAATTGCTTTAGCCTTGGAACACTTTCAACATAATTTTTGTGGGATTTATATGAGTTTACGGCCAAGGCATGTGCTTGGGCCGTAAACTCCTTAAAATGGGGGTAAATTCAATTTCAAGGTGTTAGAAAGCCATCCAACACCACCAAAAGCCTTGAAATAAATCATAGGACCAACCAAAAATAGTTTAAGGACCTTAAACATATCAAAACCCCAAATTTGAGAGTTTACGGCCATAAAACATGCCCCATGGCCGTAAACTCCTAAAAGTGTGTCAAATGGTGCCCAAAATTCATTTCTAGGCTTGTGGGAAATTTTAGAATCACATGTGATTAATTTTAAGACCTTAAAAACAATTATTCAAGAGGATATGAGAGTTTACGGCCATAGACCCCATGCTTAGGCGATAAACTCCCTTAAGTGTTGTATTTGGTGATTTTAATTCAATCCAAGCCTTAGGTAAAATTATTCCAAGCATTTCCAAGTGTCCATACCCATTTGTGACCCATTAAACACCATAAACCACCCCACCATGAGCTTACGGCCGTAAAATCATGGGGAATGGGTGTTTTAGACCAAAAACTCTTGTATGATTTTACTCATGGGGAGTAAACTCAAGTTCCAAGTCCCTAGTGCCATTACACATCCTTAAACGCCACCCGGGTCCCTCCAAACACTTGTATCGGGGTGTTTTCGCGACTAGAAGTAATTGTCCCTGTCAAATAATCAATCTAAGTCCTAATTAGAAACAAATGTGTATGTTTACATTATACTTAGGAACCTCATGCGTTTGCAAGCCCCAGACCAACACTTAGCATCCAAATCGTCACATTTCTCGCTCGGTGAGTTCATACCCCTACTCTTTTTCAACTGTTTTCACTGTCTTTAGGGGGGGGGGGGGGAATACAAGCAATAGTACAAGGAAATCTTGTACTCCAATTTATCATTTTCTGTTCAATTGATTTCATTCTGTATGTTCTAATATCAATAACTGTGTTTATCAAATAGTTCGAATTACGAAGTTAGCTTTCAAATCAATCATAGAATCTTGATAAAATGTTGCAATCTAAATTAATTTTCATAATCTACAAATAATTCATACTAATCATCAAACAGAACGGATAACGAAACTATAACTAAGAACAGAACGAATAACGAAACTATAACTAGGAACAGAATGAATACGAATACGACTACGAATACGAATACGAATACGACTGCGAATACGAATACGAATACGAATAGTAATAGGAGTAGGAATAGGGAAACGAATACGACTACGAATACAAATACGAATACGACTGCGAACACGAATACGAATACAAATAGTAATAGGAGTAGGAATAGGGAAACGAATACGACTACGAATACAAATACAAATACGACTGCGAATACGAATACGAATACAAATAGTAATAGGGGTAGGAATAGGGAAACGAATGCAACTACGAATACGAATGCGAACACAAATAAGTACAAGAATATGTTTAAGAATAATAACACGAATATGAAGATAAATATCTAAGTATATTTCGAGATAATACCATTAGGATATCAGAATACCTAGTTAATACAATAGGTACGAATGGAAATAAATCAGTATATCGAAATTCAATAACTAAAATTACTTTTAGGAAAGTATGGGACTTTCCTGGGGAAACGTTACATAACTAAAAAGGAGTAATAAACTAGATAACTATATATCTTTCACAATTAGTAATATACAATCAGGAAAGAATGAGACTTTCCTGGGATCATAGTTAAACATAACCAGAACCGTGTAACCTAATAATTAACCCACCTTCTCTTTTAAGAAAATATGGGATTTTCTTGGATAACAACTTTTCGGTAAACTAAAGGAAACTCGTACATTTTCACAAAGCAAACATCTTATGAAATCACCAGCTTTATGTTGATTTTCAAATTGCTTGTATTCTCAGGTCAACATTAGACTTGTACAAAAGACTCGTCTCTACTTTTGTTTATATATAGTATGTATTACGAATGTACAACTTTACTTTTGAACAAATCTAAACTTTGATATGTAATGTATTGGTTGTTTACATTACTTACTATGTGCATTGGATTTGATACTTAACTTGGAGTCAACCCCGGAAACATTTCCGCCTTTGGTTTTCGGGGTGTGACACCAATGATTAATGTTCTTTATATCGTGGTTTTCTTTGAAAAATGAAGCATTAACCTTTTGGCTTTGAAGCTGCATTTGGAAACTGAGGTTGTGTAGGTTTGAAGGATTCATTTCTTGAGTTATTTACTTCCAAATTATCGAAATGTCTATTTGGAAATTTTGATTGGGCATGAGGTTGAAAACGATTTTAAAAACGTTCATTATAACAAACATTCGTCCAAGTAAAAACTTAAGTTAAATTTGAAAACATCCTTTCATTGTTAACTTCTTTAAAATTCCTTTGTTGTTCAAAATTATTCCTTTGAGAATTATATTGAGAAAACTATGCATTTAAATGATTAGGAACATAATTCCTTTGAAATTGTTTTGAACAAATTTTGAAACTTTTGGTTTTTCGAAGATTGATTTGGTTTTTAAACTCTTTATTGATCATTTAGACATTTTCTTTTTAAAAGGTTTTGTTAATACAAGTTTTTGTTTCTTTCGAGACTCAAAATTTTTCCAATAAACCTTTTTCCATACTTTAGACATTAAAATTCTTTAATCTTTTGAAATATTTTGAATTTATACATAATACATCTATGCGTTTGTGGTTTATGTTGGAGAATCAAATTCATTTGAAAGGTTTTCATCAACTACTTTTTCATTCTTAACCTCGCAAAGTCTTTTTCGCTTTGATCTTTGAAATGTTAATGAATTCTTGTTAATATTGTTTTCAATAGCAATATTGTTATAGAACAACCCTTCGTTCTTTGCTTCGTTGTTGTCCTCAACTACAATTTTGTTGATTTCAGGATTAACTATTTCTCCATTTCCTATTGTAATAAACACTTGATTCGGAAATATCAACTTATCAATGCATTTGAAGTTTGGATAAACCATCGAATTCAATTCAAGATAATGATGACCTTTTTGCTTCATTAATTTTTTTGAAGTTTTTTGATTCCTTATAAACTTGGTCAACAACAACCCTTAGAATAGTTGTGTCACCAGATTCAACTTTGTCATCATCATAAATGTCAGTCTTGTTGGGTTTTAGCCATAAGAACTTTCCTATGTGTGCATGCAAAACCCTAATGCTTGGATCTAGGCTTTCTAATAAACATGCTTTTGAATCCAAGACTTCTAATGGCTAGTTAGGTTAAATAACAGTATTGAAACAGATCTAGAATCATACCTTTGAATCCCTTGTTGATCTTGTTTGTCTTGGAGCTTCTAGAGTCACAATTGTCACTCCTCTAATGGCTTACAAACACCAATAGCAAGCAAGATGATTTAGGAGAGAGGAGAGGGAAGGAATTCGGCCAGAGTATCCTTGCTTAAGGTTGTGTGTAAGGTTGTACTCGAATTCCCCATCCCAAGGGCCTATTTATACCTTTAGACTCCTTAAGGGTTTCACCCTAAACCCTAATTGGATAATCTTCTCTTAAGGCTATCCAAATCCATTCCATAGATAACCCTATGGATGATTTTGAGCTATCCTAAAGCTCTTAGAATCCGTCCAAGGTGTATCCTAATGGATTTATAGTCTAAAGTCTAACTATCAAACAATTGACAGTTTATACCCTCTTATTTAATTAATCTCTTTAAGTCACCAAATTAATACCAATTAATTTATGACTTATATTAATCAAATAGCTAAATATTATTCCTTATAATATTTAATCTCTCTTAACAAATCATCCTTCAAGTTGCTATGGTGAAGGCAACCCAAAAGGACCATGCACCACCGAATATAGTTATAGCCTTAGACACTATTCCAACAGTCTCCCACTTGGATAAGTCTAATAACTATACAAGTACAATACGGTTTGCAATCGTAGCTCTCAAAGACGCTGTCAACTCTGATCTAATCAATCTTGTCCTTTAGATAAGGGATCGTACAGTCCTCTGTTAGATATCATGCTGACAATCTTATGGAATGGTTAGTCTAGCATTTAGATTTCTCGATCTTCGATTTATTTGACATAGAACTTAATCGAACACATCAATTCAGTTCTGACCGGGCCCGGCACATAAGTCAAAACAAATCATCGAGTGGCCAAGATATCTCTTCTATCCTCTTAGGATAAAATCTACAGATAAACTTCGACTTATATGCATTTACTTATTCATTAACCAACTATACACAATAATGCGTTTTATAACATCAAGTTACTGATGCGTTTTCGCATTATCAATGCACAATCATTTAACAAATAATAAACCATATATCTAGGTTTTAAGACCATATGATATTATCGTCTTGCGATCACCTTTTATATCGTATTCCATAAGGTTATTCCAGCAAGCGCGGGTTTATTCCAATGCTCAAAACCAGTTCATAAGCACTCATGAACGTTGCAGCAACCCTTGCTATGTCTAACACCATTTAGACACTCTACACTCCAATTCATGACAATCTTCATTCACATCTACTCCCAACATATGAACGATTGTGGACCATTTGAATAATTCGATTATTCCTAATGAACTCAATTATTCTGGAAGTCAAAACATGCAAAGTGAAACAATAGTTAAACAACTAACATGTGATAGTAACTTTACTCATAAATAAAACTCCTTTATTTAATCATCAAATGTCAATTACATTTATCTATTATACGTTTCTAATACTATCTAATCTATGCTAATATCATCCTTCAGCCCAATACTCCTAGCATGCTGCAAGTGCTTAACCCTACTCAGTCCCTTTGTAAGCGGATCTGCTGGGTTATCTTCTGATGATATCCTCTTCACTATGAGTTGTCCTTCTTCTACACGATGTCTAATGAAGTGATATTTTCTGTCGATATGTCGAGATCTACCATGATCCCTTGGTTCCTTGGTCAAGGCAACCGCACCTTCGTTATCACAGAAAATCTCCATGGGCTCCTTTATGGCTGGCACAACTCCAAGATCACCGATGAAGTTCTTCAGCCATATTGCCTCCTTTGACGCTTCGCTCGCTGCGATGTACTCTGATTCGCACGTTGAATCAGCTACGGTTTCTTGCTTGGAACTTTTCCATGTCACTGCTCCTCCATTTAGGGTAAAGACCCAGCCCGACTGCGAACGGTAGTTGTCCCTGTCGGTCTGAAAGCTGGTGTCACTATACCCTTGCACCTTCAAGTCATCACTCCCTCCAAGGACTAAGAACCATTCTTTCGTCCTCCGAAGGTACTTAAGGATGTTCTTCACCGCAATCCAATGTGCTTTGCCAGGGTTCCCTTGATATCTGCTAACCATGCTCAAAGCAAAGGCTACATCAGGGCGAGTACAAGTCATAGCGTACATGATTGAGCCAACTGCGGAAGCGTATGGTACTCGGCTCATTTCTGCTATCTCAGCTTCGGTACTCGGACTTTGAGTCTTACTCAACTTGGCATTTCCTTGTATCACTAGTTCTCCCTTCTTTGAGTTTTCCATACTAAAACGTTTTAGTACCTTCTCCAAGTAAGTATTCTGACTAAGTCCAATTAGTCTCTTACTTCTTTCTCTTACTATCCTTATTCCCAAAATGTAAGAAGCCTCTCCGAGGTCCTTCATAGCGAAGCACTTCCCGAGCCAGGACTTAACCTCCTGCAGAGTCGGGATGTCGTTTCCTATGAGTAATATGTCATCGACATATAGAACGAGGAAGCTTACTATACTCCCACTGGCTTTGACATATACACAAGATTCGTCTTCGCTTCGTACAAATCCAAACTCTTTGACTTTCTCATCGAAGCAAAGATTCCATCTGCGAGACGCTTGCTTAAGTCCATAAATAGACTTCTCAAGCTTACACACTCTATTCGGATGCTTCGGATCCACAAACCCCTCTGGCTGAGCCATGTAAACATCCTCAGCCAACTTTCCGTTAAGGAAAGCAGTCTTGACATCCATTTGCCAAATCTCATAATCATGAAATGCGGCAATTGCTAGCATCACTCTAATAGATTTAATCTTCGCAACTGGTGAGAAGGTCTCATCATAGTCAACTCCGGGAGTTTGAGTAAAGCCCTTCGCAACCAATCGCGCTTTATGTGTGTGTACGTTCCCATCCACATCGGTCTTCTTCTTGAAGATCCACTTGCACCCTACGGTCTTACGTTCGGGCACGTAATCAACCAAATTCCAAACTTGGTTATCGTACATGGATTGGATCTCGCTATCCATCGCCTCTTTCCATTTCCCAGACTCCGGGCCTGCCATGGCTTCCTTATAGCTATTAGGTTCATCAAGATTTACTAGTGTACCATCACTAATATACGTGTCCCCTTCGGTAGTGATATGAAAACCATAAAACTGGGGATGAACTCTAACTCTATCGGAACGTCTAAGAGGTAAGGATTCGTCAATCGGTTCAACCGGAGTTTCCTCCTCGGGTTGAATGCCAGCGGTAGAGGTTCCTTCATCTATCGACTCTTGAATCTCTTCAAGTTCGATTTGCCTCCCACTGTCTCCTTGGCTTATGAGTTCTCGCTCTCGGAAAACTCCTCTCCTCGCAACAAAGATAACATTATCTTTCGGTCTATAGAAGAGATATCCAAAGGAAGTATGCGGGTAGCCGATGAAAATACATCGCTCACTTCGAGGTTCAAGCTTGTCGTGAGTATCTCGTCTTACGAAAGCCTCGCAACCCCAAACCTTGATATGTGCCAACGAGGGAGCTTTCCCCGTCCACATCTCGTGAGGTGTTTTGGCAACCTTCTTAGTAGGGACTCGGTTAAGGATATGGGCGGCAGTCTTTAAGGCATACCCCTAAAAGAAGATAGGTAGTGAAGCACGACTCATTATAGAGCGAACCATATCCAATAAGGTTCGATTACGCCTTTCTGCCACACCATTCAACTGCGGTGTCCTAGGAGGCGTCAATTGCGAAACTATTCCACACTCCTTGAGATAATCGTGGAATTCAAGACTTAGGTACTCTCCTCCTCGATCGGATCGAAGCATCTTGATTTTCCTGCCCAATTGATTCTCCACTTCATTCTTGAACTCTTTGAACTTTTCAAAGGTTTCTGACTTTTGCTTGATTAAATAGATATACCCATATCTACTATAATCGTCGGTAAAAGTCACATAGAAGTGGTTCCCATCCTTCGTCGTTGATCTAAAAGGTCCACATACATCGGTATGTATTAGGTCCAATAGCCCCTCACCCCTTTCACAAGTACTCGTGAAGGGTGACTTAGTCATCTTTCCAAGTAAACAAGACTCGCATGTGTCATCTTCCCTTAGGTCGAATGACTCCAACACTCCATCCTTTTGGAGTTGGGCTATGCGTTTCTTGTTGACATGTCCAAGACGACAATGCCACAAGGATGCTTTATCCATACTAGTGGAAGAATCAATATTCAAAACATCATTGCCTAAGTTAATCATAACAGTTTCATATATTCCATTACATGGTATAGCTTCAAAGTAAAAGACACCATTTAGATAAGTCAAAATAGAACCATTCTCATTATTAAAAGAAAATCTAAATCCTTGTCTATATAAACCACGAAAAGAAATGATGTTTCTAGCCATTTCTGGCGAATAGCATCAATTGTTCAAATCTAAAACTAAACTATTCTTAAGCACTAAAGAATACACTCCAATCTTGGTCATAGGCGACGATCTTCTGTTCCCCATGATTAGATTGATCCTTCCTTGCTCCACATCCCTACTTCTTCTTAGTCCCTGCACATTAGAAAAAATGTGATAACCACAACCGGTGTCAAGAACCCAAGAAATAGCATGATTAGAATCGTTAGATTTGATTGCATATATACCTGCGAAAGATGGCTTGATCTTTCCTTCCTTGATGGCTTGCAGGTAGTCCGGGCAGCTTCGCTTCCAATGTCCTATCTTGTGGCAGTGGTGGCACTCTGCCTCCTTCGGGTTAGAGCAGGGCTTAGAGGGATCAACTTTGGTCCTACTAGAAGAGGAACCATCTCGGGATTTCACCTTTCGATAGTTATTTGAAGAAGCTTTCCTCTTCTTTCCCTTCCCTTGACCAATAGCCAAGACAGGAGCAGCGGATGGATTGGGAGTTGGTGCAACATACTTGTCCTTGAAGTTGCTCTCAGCAACCCTCAAGAGACCTTGGAGTTTACTTAGAGTGACCTCCTCTTTGTTCATGTGGTAGGTCATCCTAAATTGATTGTACATCGGAGGCAAAGAGTAAAGCACCATGTCGATCGCCAAGTCTTCGCCGAAGTCAACATTTAACTTGCGAAGGCGGTCGACATACCTTTGCATCTTTTGCAAGTGCACGGTAAGAGATTCTCCATGACCCATCTTGGCGGAAATCATGTTAGTGAAAATCTCGTAACGCTCTTGTCTCGCGTTTTGGTGGTACCTCTCCAACAAGTCTTGATGCATCTCATATGGATACATGTCCTCGTAGGACTTTTGGAATTCGGAGTTCATGGTGGCGATCATGATGCAATGTACTTTCATTGCATCTCGCTCATGGGTTTCAAAGGCGGTGATTTCGGCGGGAGTAGCAACTTCGGGGTTGATTTTCTCGAGCTTCTCGTCGAGGACATACTCTTTATCCTCATAGCGAGCAATGGTGCGAATGTATCTTATCCATTCGCCAAAGTTCGTTCCATCGAAGGTGACCTTTTGGCAAAGGCTCATCAACGTGAAAGAACTAGCAGCAGCGTTGTTTGCGTTTGACATCTATAGAAAGGACAAAGATAGATTAGAACAATAATCCCTAATTATCACCCAATAAGAAAAATTAGGGCTAGGATCCAACAATAACATTTACATACTAGAAAAGGGATGCCGTAATCTAACATGCAAATAAATTGAAGGTAAGTGAATGACGATTCACTAATTCTCCATCACAAAACTTAAACTATTAGTCCTAAGTGTTTTTGAGAATTCCTAGGTTCGGATGAGATTCATTGAACTATTCAATGGCATGTTTAAATCTCGATATGCCCCTCTTGTTTGTGACTGGGATGCCGAGGATCACAAAGCGGGTGTGAATTACCATGCAAATTCACATGGTGCCTTCATTGTAACGATCACCTATTCGATGTGCCGGTAAACCACACACGTTCCATCGAACTATGATGAACAATGAGTCACCCTTTGCCAGCTTTGCTTAGAACCAATTAGTGTGCCGGTAAACCACACACGCTCCACTAACATCTTAGCAAGGTGCAAAGTGTAATTTCATGGGATTGCATCAATTCACTTTTCCTAAAGTAACTAAGATTGGGAATTTTAAAAAAAAGTTTTAGTTACTTCGTATATCTTATTATACTTTTAATGAGAGGATGAGGTTGCCCTATCCTACCCGTTCGGCTAACGACCCTCCACCAATCAAGCAAGCGGTGGGTGTGAGTGTACACCCATTAAGCGCCATTTTATAGGCCGCAACCTTATACCCACCTTATAGATCGGCTTCGTGAATGAGGCCTACTAGCGGTAAGACTAGAATTTAGTTATACATATATATATTATTCTAGTAATATTATATAAGTATAGGGTTGCATTTTAAACTTTTCAAAATCAAGGGTTTGAAATTTAAGTTGTCTAAATTAAAACTTTTAATCACAAATGTAAATTTCAAAACTTTAGGGTAGGTTTCAAACATTTAAAACATGAAGGATCAAATAACAAATAATTCCAATTAACAATTAATATTCTAATTATCTTTATTTGATTTATCTTGATTTCTTTGAAGATAATTACCAAAATAGTTAATCATTATCATATAAGGAAATTAAATATTTTATTAGATGATAAATATCTTTAATTAGATCAAGATAATAGTCATATTTATCAAAAAATCGGATTTACATTGATCTAATATGATTAAGGTAAGTTTCCATAAGATAATTATGAAAAAATCCCGAATCTGGCCATTCCTGACGCCTGGACTCGCCGAGTGCACAAGGGAACTCGCCGAGTCAGGCCTACTCGACGAGTCCACCTTGGAACTCGACGAGTCAGTGACTCAAAACCCAAAAATTCGAATTTTGCAGGTTTGTTTCAGTTAATCAAGCAACAATTTAAAGAAAACCAATCTAGGCTCTGATACCACTGTTGGGTTTTAGCCATAAGAACTTTCCTTTGTGCGCATGCAAAACCCTAATGCTTGGATCTAGGCTTTCTAATAAACATGCTTTTGAATCCAAGACTTCTAATGGCTAATTAGGTTAAATAACAATATTGAAATAGATCTAGAATCATACCTTTGAATCCCTTGTTGATCTTGTTTGTCTTGGAGCTTCTAGAGTCACAATTGTCACTCCTCTAATGGCTTACAAACACCAATAGCAAGCAAGATGATTTAGGAGAGAGGAGAGGGAAGGAATTCGGCCAGAGTATCCTTGCTTAAGGTTGTGTGTAAGGTTGTACTCGAATTCCCCATCCCAAGGGCCTATTTATACCTTTAGACTCCTTAAGGGTTTCACCCTAAACCCTAATTGGATAATCTTCTCTTAAGGCTATCCAAATCCATTCCATAGATAACCCTATGGACGATTTTGAGCTATCCTAAAGCTCTTAGAATCTGTCCAAGGTGTATCCTAATGGATTTATAGTCTAAAGTCTAACTATCAAACAATTGACAATTTATACCCTCTTATTTAATTAATCTCTTTAAGTCACCAAATTAATACCAATTAATTTATGACTTATATTAATCAAATAGCTAAATATTATTCCTTATAATATTTACTCTCTCTTAACAAATCATCCTTCAAGTTGCTATGGTGAAGGCAACCCAAAAGGACCATGCACCACCGAATATAGTTATAGCCTTAGACACTATTCCAACAAGTCTAACTATCTTCGACAGTCACATGATCAAGGTTATGAACTTTTGAGGTCGAGTGTAGGTCAATGTTATTCAAAACCAAAGATTCATCACATCTTTCTTTACATTTGTTTATAAAAGTGACATTAATGCCAGATAACTTTGAACAGTAAATAACTTCCTCCTCCTCAATTTCACTGATATTATCAGGATCATCTTCGATATCACCAAAATTGGCTTATGAGTCGGATGTTGAGTTCTTAGTTCTTTTCAAAACTTGCCTTTGTTTGTTTCTGGTCAAGGTCTTATTCACAATATCAACAAGAATATTTGCATCTAAACATTCATCAATTTTTACAATACCATATGCATATGAATCATATGGGATCTTGTCAAACTCAAAAAACTTTTTCTCACAGTCATAGGAAGCTGAATCAATTTTCTCTATTTTGAAAGCTAAAAAGGACAGAATCTTCCTATGTTGTTCTTTGTTGACGTCTGACGAATGATGCAAAGCAGTCAATTTACCATAAAGGCGTTGAGTAGAATTACAATATATATTCCTTTGCTTTAACAGAATGCAATTATCACTTCTAAGTATGTATCTATCGCGAATGACATTAGACAATTTTAAATCTAAATTGTCTATCCTAGAATTCTTTGATTCCAAACTTCTATGAGTTTCTAGTAGTAACGATTTTGACTTTTCAGCATCACTACTAAATTGTCTATCCTAGAATTCTTTGATTCCAAACTCGGATAAAACTGAATTATATGAACTAAAAGGAATATTAAAGGATACGAAAACACAACGTACCTTAAAAGTTATAGGAGAATTGTGAGCCATGGATGAAACAAACCATCTTCCAGTAACATTCTCCTCATCCTCTTCGAACTTGGTGTATATTGCTCCATGAGTTGGGTTTCGCATCTCCTCATCATCTGATCCTGATGAACATATTTCATATGCCCCTTCCTCTTCACCAGTTCCTCTTACAACAAATGAGATTCCCTTCAACTTTGCTTTAACCTCCTCCACCTTAGCAGCATAGTATACTTGATACTTCAAATTTTCTTTCCTCTCTTCTCTCTTTCTCAACATACAATCAGTTGCCATGTGATTTCCTCCATTACAGTAATAGCAGTCGAAACCAGAATCTCCTTTCAGTTTCTTCCCTGGATTTGAAACCTTAGGTTTATCTTCTTTCTTTTCAAACTTCTTCTCCTCTCTCACACTCTTCCCAGATCTAACAACCTAGTTATCACCACTTTTATACTTTGAATTGAATGGCTTATTATTGAATTTCTTTACTTTATTGTTTAAGTAAAAAGACACTGCTTTGTCATCTGAATTAACAACTAAACCTTCATCTTCTGAACTATCATACTCAGTTGACTTAACCTAAGTCTCTCTGTTTGTCACTTTTGACACCAAATCAAGAGGACCACCCAAGCTCATTTTCGATTCTTCAGCAATTTCAGTGATCTTGCTTTCATGAGCTTTCATCATGTTGTATAAAACACCTAGAGAATAGTTGTCGAAAATTTGTGAAGTCACATCTAGAAGGTCAAATTCAATTCCATTGTTGAACAAAGAAGTCCACATCAATTTTATTTGAATATGAATTCATTAAGACGATCAAGGTATAGTTTAATGTTTCACCTTCTTTTTGTCTGAACTCTCCTAGCTCAAGCAGACATTGCTTAACATATCTTTCTTTGTCTTCTCACTCCCTTGATACTAGTCTTTCGAAGTATCCCAAATTTCTTTTGATGTCTTACAACCACGCACATATTTGTAAACCACTGGTGGAAGAGCACCACGGAGTTCATGCAAGCATCACCTCTCATTTTTCTTCCGTTTCTCTATTTGTTATGCAACATTTGAACTAGAATTACAAGTTCCAACATGTTGTAACGGACGTGCATAATGAATTTCATTAGTAATACATTTCTAGAGATCTTCGTTGATTCCATTCAGATAGCCTTCCATTCAATCAGCCCCTTGATCATAGAACTTAGGAATCAACATCGAATTTTTTTTTGATGAACCGAGAAGATGAGAACTACAATGTCATCGTGTTGATGTTGAAGTTAGCCATTGTTGTACGTACGAGCTTTTAGAAACGATTCAGAAATTAGGAATTTGATGAATGAATCTTCCAGAAATCTGATGAGGAACACTCGATTATACAAACCGAAAGTAGAATGAAATCAATACAGAAGATCTATATTGATTCTCAAAATCAAAAGTGCGGAAACTTTTTTCAATCCAGAACGAGATTAAAAAACTTTTGATCACTCTAGAAAATCAGATAGTAGCTGTATGAATCCGACTATGATACCAAATCTAGATGTAAGTAATCGAGTATAAGAAACCTAATCAGATATTTGATTGAATTATGAACACCATAAGGAAAATAAGTTATGGATGGCTCGAATATAGCTTCTGAAGGATACATAGAAAGTTTTAGAGTAAAATAGCAAAGTCTCCAAAGGTTAATTTAACTCTAGTACGTATCACCTATTTATAGGGATTACAGAAGCATACAAAAAATACATATTGGATTTAAGCGTTAAAGTTTCAACATACAGATACCCCTATGCAACACATACAAAACTGACTTTGAAACTAATACAAGACAACGAACACTTCGAAACCTCATAAGAATTTCAATCCTAACAATAAGGATTGATGAGAAATCTTTTATTGATCAAGGAACGTTTCTCTGTGAAGCAGTCAGTTGCAATAGCGTCAGCCCAGAAGTAGAGATGAAGATTCGAAAATAATAACATCGTCCTTGTCGCTACACAAAGAGAGCGGTTTCGTCTTTCAACTACACCATTCTACAGGGGAGTGTAAGGAGAAGAAAATTTGTGACAGATCCCTTTTCCAATTAAGAATTCTTCAAATGATTGATTTTTAAATTCTAAGACGTTGTCACTATGTATTTTCCGAACAAGCTTTCCTAGTTGAAGCTCAACTTGTTTGATAAAATCTATCAACTTTAGAGTTGCATACGATTTCTGTCTAAGAAAGAACACCCAGGTAAATCTAGAAAATCATAAACAATAACCATAATATATTTATTACCACCAATACTTTTGATTGCTAATGGACCACAAAGATTAATATGCAATAATTGCATTGGCTTAATGATTTTGGTACTGATATTGGTTGAGTGACTTTTCATACTTTGTTTTCTGAGCACAATGTAGAACATGAACAAGATTACCAATAACGGGCTTGTTTATATCCTTGCACTTCAATTCAGAAAGCCTTCGGTGTCATAGCCAAAAATTATACAAAGATGCTTTCGTAGTAAGAAAACAGATGGCTTCCCCTTTGATTTGATTCAGATACATCTCACCATTCCTTTTGGACATCAGAAGCATTGCCTTACATTCCTTTTCAATTATCTATGAATCTTCTTCATCAAACTATACCTTTAGTCATGCGCCCACAACCAATTTTGAAACCTTATGAGATTGTGTTGTAGGCCCTCGACATGTGCAACCTTCCGAATCAAGAATTCTCTATTTGTAATCATTCCATAGCCTTTAATTTCCCAAGTGGCGTTACTTCCAAACTTGTCTCTACAGCCATCCTTTAAAGATCTACACTCTCATCATTCTTCTCTTCACCCAGTCATGTGACGAGAACATCTATTGTCGATATATAGCAAAGATATCTTTAATAAAACTCATTTCACATATTATACTTAACTTATTAGACCAACTCCAATGGAAATGGTGATGTTTACACATTAAAATGGTGTTTGCAATCCAATAACACAATAAGATGGTGTTTTTATTTTACTAAATTAATATATATCTCAAAATTTGATAATTATAACAAAACCATTTAATTTTAAAGGAACATGCACTTAATAAAAATATATATGTCAAAATTTGATAATTATAACACAACCATTTAATTTTACTAACATAATATAAACACTGATATGTTTACATAATAAAACATGACCAAGTTAGGAATAGTAAGCTTTTGTTGACTTTCATTTTGCCACACGACTTTCTAAAATTTTACTATTTTAGTCCCTTATTAACACCACAACATATTTACTAATCAAGTAACTACTTATCAAGTAAATTACTATATAATCATATATTAAACCAAAAGAGGTTACATGTCATTAATTGTCATAATATGAAATTACATATAAACAAACTACTCATTAATGACCGAAACTCCCTAGCAAACCTAACGAAATAAGCATCCCACAAACAAATTTCACACCTAAATACCCATTTGTATCCATTCACAAAAGCGTCTGGCACACTAATCATAGACTTCTGCATTACACAAGTTCTATGGAAGCCTTGGAAGTGTACATGTTTTCTCCCTTCCTTATTTAAGCGGGGATGAACCTTGGAACAAGTTGTTCTAAGATTCCAAGTACCTTTTGTTCTGCGGTAAACATTGTTCAACATGTCTAAAGCTTCTTACTTCCTCTGTCTTCCTTCTACGATCAGCATCATTCTCATGACAAATGTTAAATCCAAATGTCCGAATGTAGATGCTTCTTCAAGCATCGTTTTCCCTTTATGATCAACTTCCAAGAAAAATAACTTCATCAAAAAAACATTAAACACATAATTCCTAGTTAAAGTAATGCAAAACAAGAAACAGACCAATCCATATAACAACGTACCAATCCATCCCTGAACATAATATTTGGGTTTCTTATCTCTTTGCATTTGTTGACAACTACATGTTTTTGGTTAGACCAACGACAAAATCGTAATTCATCTAACTCCATCATTTTTTATACTTCTTCTATTTTTCCTGCCTCGTTCAAGATTCTACAATTACAAATGAAACACAATATTAGCCCCAAACTGTCAGCACAAATCCAATATACACATGTAATAAAAGGATCGAAGACAAAACCTAGACACTCTTCATCTTCAAAGCATCGATTACTGAAAATTTTCCCAACTCGACTATTATCGACATAATCACTTCCAATGGCATGTTAGTTAGTGATTTTCGTTGCTTTCTTGGTTGCATCTTTGAAGAAGTACTGGCTTCCATAATATTACTCCTCGAATATGATAACGATTTTGTAAAAACAATTTTAAGGTTTTTTTCCTGTCAGAATTTTGAAATTGTGCTTGATTGCAAGTGACTAAAATAAGACAGAAGACCCGAAACGTCGTGATTCGTCGAACCAATTATTGCGCCTACAAGATATTGACTATAAAATGACCAAATTTCCATCATACATATAATGCCTCATATTAGATTAGTAAGGGTAGTTTTTTTCAAAAATCATAATAGTAAAAAAAATCTAATTTAAAACACAATCGACACAATTTATATATGCCTTTTTGATCTAGCAACTACCACATTGACCAATGACCCATATGCCATCCAAGGGTGTTAACATAACACTAAAAGAAACTGCCATATTGACCCATGTCCCATATGTCATCCATCGGTGTTGTCATGACATTATAACCAACTATCGCATTGATCCATGACACATGGGTATTACCATGACACTATTAGTAACTACCACATTGACCCCTCACCCATATGTTATCCATGGGTATTACCATGACACTATAAGAAACTACCACATGCACAAATGACCCATATCTCATCCATGGGCATTACCATGACACTATAAGCAACTACCATATGAGCAATGACCCATATGTCATCCATGGATGTTATCATGAAACTATAACCAACTATCACATTCACCCATGACCCACAGGTATTACCATGACACTATAAGCAACTACTACATTGACCCATGACACATATATCATCCATAGGTATTACCATGACACTATAAGAAACTACCACATTGACCAATCACTCATATGTCATCCATGGTTATTATTATGACACTATAACCAACTACCACATGGCCAACGAAACATATGTCATCCATGGGTGCTATCATGACACAATAACCAAATATCACATTGACCCATGACCCATGGGTATTACCACAACACAATAAGCAACGAACACATGACCCATGACCCATATGTCATCCATGGGTATTACCATGACACTATAAGAAACTGCCACATTGACCAATGACCCATATGTCATCCATGGGTGTTATCATGAAACTATAACCAACTACCAAATCGACCCATGACCTATATGTAATCCATAGGTGTTATCATGAAACTATAGCCAACTATAATGTTGACCTATGACCCATAGGTATTACCATGACACTATACGTAACTACCACATTGACCAATGACCCATATCTCATCCATGGGTATTACCATGACACTACAAGAAACTGCCACATTGACCAATAACCCATATGTCATCAATGGGTATTACTATGACATTATAAGCACTTGTCACATGACCAATGACCCATATGTCATACATGGGTGTTATCATGATACTATAACTAACTATCACATTGACCCATGACACTATACTCAACTACCACATTGACGCATGACCCATATGTCTTCCATAGGTATTACCATGACACTATAAGAAACTACCACATTGATCAATGACCCATATATCGTCCATGGGTATCACCATGACACAATAACCAATGAGTACATGCCTACAGGCCCATATGTCATCTATGGGTGTTATCATAACCCAATATCCAACTATCAAATTGACCCACGAGCCATGGGTATTACCATCATACTATAAGCAACTACAACATGTACCATGACCCATATGTCATCCATGGGTGTTACCATGAGACTGTGCAACTACCACATGACCAATGACTCATATGTCATCCATGGGTGTTATCATGACACTATATCCAACTATCATATTGACCCATGAACCATGGGTATTACTAAGCCACTATAAGTAACTACCATATTGACCCATGACCCATAGGTCATCCATAGGTATTACCATTACACTATTAGATACTACTGTCACACCCCGAAAACCGAAGGTGGAAACATTTCCGGGGCGGACTCCACGTTGAGTATCATAACCAATGTACATAGTAAGCGAAGTAAAACACAAAACATTACATTACATTACATAGATTTCATTACATCAATTGAAAAGTAAAGTAGTACAAGTTTCATAGATACATAGTTTAAACAAAAGAAAGACGTGACTTCCATTCGCTCCGTCTTCTGCAAAAGGATGCAGGGTACCTGTCTAAGTAGAAACTGAGAATACAAGCAGTTTGAAAATCAGCATAAACTGGTGAGTTCATAAGCGGTTTGTTTTTATGAAAATGTACAAGATTCCTTTTGATTTCTGAAAATGTTACGACCCAAGAAAGTCCCATATTTTCTTAAAAGTAAAGTTTAGTTGTTCTGTTATGTTACAATGTTCTGGTTATGAATTGTCATTATCCCAGGAAAATCCTATATTTTCCTAATGTGAAAGATGTGTATAGAAAACCTGATTAACCTTGTGAAGTGTTATCGAATCTGAAGGTAACGTACAAGTATCTACCATACTTAAAGTATGTGTGTGCGAATTTTCCTGATAGTTTAAATACCTTTAAATGTACATTAGTTTTAAGACGTATATAAAACTAATAATTAAGTATAAAGTTTTTATAATCTTGATTGTGAGCCCTTAAGCATACTACACACTAGATACGACTCGGGCCAGGGTCAGTATCCTCTATGACTTTTGTCACCCTTGAACCTTTCGGTTCATGTATAGCTAGCAGCCAGGTGCGGGATAGTCGGTCCCGTGTAGATCTATACACTCAAGTCACGTTCTCCCTCCTGGAGATTCTGGTTACAGGGATAGTGCTCCACTCTCTCATTCCAAGGGAAGTGTTATAGAGGACGTGTCTCCAATCTTTGAGATTACTCTTTACTTCACGTGCGTAGGGGAAGTAGTATCTATGACTAACTAAGTTCTAATGGTGTCTGTCTGTCACACCACGAAAACCAAAGCCGAAAACATTTCCGGGGTTGACTCCCCGTTGAGTATCAAATCCAATGCACATAGTAAGTAAAGTAAAACAACCATTACATTACATAAGAAAAGTTTTACAGTTGTTTCAAAAGTACAGTTTGTACAGTTGTGATACATAGTATATATATAAACAAAATGAAACGGGTCTTCTGAGTACACCGTCTTCAAGCAACAAGGATCTTCGGGTACCTGTTCTAACGCTGACATGAGAACACAAGCGGTTTAAAAATCAGCATAACGCTGGTCAGTTCATAAGCGGTTTTTGTTTGTGAAAATGTTCAAGTTTCCTTTCTGTTTCTGAAATGTTATGTATACCAAGAAAATCCCATATTTTCTTAATAAGGTTGATTATCATTTGTCAAGATGTAAAGTAAAGTGGTACACTGAAAAACATGTTTTCTCTTACAAAGATGTATAGTTAGGTTATCTGGATTGATATACTGTTTTGGTTGTGTACCAATGTATTCCCAGGAAAGTCCCATACTTTCCTGATTGTTTTACCAATTGTGAAAGATGTAAAGTTATCCGGTTTGTTATCATTTCTGGTTATGTAAATGCTTTCCCCAGGAAAGTCCCATACCTTCCTGAATGTTTATTTCCATGTGTAAAAGATGTATTCCTGTTAGACCTGGTTATGTACAAGGTGTCCCAGGAAAGTCCCATACCTTCTTGAATGTTTATTTCCATGTGTAAAAGATGTATTCCTGTTAGACCTGGTTATGTACAAGGTGTCCCAGGAAACTCCCATACTTTCCTGAATGTAGGTTACCATATGCGAAAGATGTATTAAGTTGTTCGTTATTACTATAAGTAAATCTCTGTTATCCTAATTGCGAGTTCCATAACCATACGATGGACTAAACCTGTGGCAATAAGTAGTCCACATACGTATGACTTTCGTCACCCTTGAACCATTTCGGTTCGGCTGTAGCTAGCAGCCAGGCGTGGGGTAGTCAGCCCCATATAGATCTATACACTCAAGTCACACTCTCTAAATCCCAGAGATTCTGGTTACGGGTGTAGTCCTCCACTCGCGTATCTCTGTGGAGTGTTCACCGAGGACGTGTCTCCAATCATACAGGATTAACAAATTTACTAGTAATAATATGATAATCCTCCACTCGCGTATATATGTGGAGTGTTACCGAGGACAAAACGGTGTACAGATATTAGGTTCAAATGTTTAATGTCATGCTTTTAACTGATAAAAATGTGGAGAGCCATTTGGGAAATATATGTAAAACATAACAGTTTAAAACCCATTTCACAAATATATGTTACGTGATCTACATGTTCAAACAGTTATCAGTTGTAGTTATCAGTATTGAAAGCATATGAAATGTGAAACACACATTTGAAAACATGTTTTGAGTACAAGAATTGCCTTGTACTTTACTTGTGTCCCCCCCTAAAAACAGTGAAAACAGTGAAAAAGGGTAGGGGTATGAACTCACCAGACTCGGGAATGCGACAGTTTCGGACACTAAACGTTGGTTTGGGGTTGGATTACTTGCGATGACCCTATGTAAAATGAAATAATGTCCATATATATTGAATTAGGGATACATTCACTAATTATATGGAACATTACACTCCGACGAGGTTAAACACCTCAAACCACGCGTTTGGAGTGACCCGGGTGACATCTACGGACGTGTAATGGAACTTGGGACTTGGGACTTGAGTTTACTCCCCAAGAGTAAACATTTTATGGAGTTTATAGTCACAAAACACACACATACATGAGTTTACGGCCATAAACTCATGTTGGTGTGATTTTGAGTGTTTAATGGCTTGATTGGACTTGGGGATTGTTGGAATGGATTTCTAAAATGCCTTGGAATGGACTAAATGAATTTATACCACTTAGAAGGGAGTTTACGGCCACAAACTTGGAGTTTACAGCCGTAAACTCACCCATGGTCAAGAATGATTAATTTGAGCTACAAAGGACAATCACATGTGATTCTAACTAATTTTCTAAGGCTTGGTATCAATTTTTGGCTTCAATTAACACCTTTATATGGGTTTATAGCCCAGATGCATACCCTCTGGCCATAAACTCTAATATGGTTAAGAAAAATTAGTTTTTGATGCTTAAAACAATCACATGTGATTCTAGGAATTTATCCAAGCCTTTGGGGTGGTTTAAGGGCATCATTTGATAACTTATAGGAGTTTACGGCCTAGGAGATGATCTATGGCTGTAAATTCACTTATGTAGGGTATTTGATGTGTTTAAGGTCCCCAAACTATTTTTCGAAGGATCTAGGATTTACCACAAGTCTATTGGTTGAGTTACAAGGCATTTAGACATGTTTTAAGACACTTAATCCCCATTTTAGAGGAGTTTACAGCCCAAGCACATGCCTTGGCTGTAAACTCTTGTTTGTCCCCCAAAATTCATGTTTAATGTGTTCCAAGTCCAGATTTGCAAGCCTCAAGGTCATATCTAAGTCCCAACTATGATTTGGAAGGGTAAATTTGGCTTAAAAACCCCATTTTGAGGAGTTTACGGACCAAGCTTGATCCTTGGCCGTAAACTCATGTTCTTGGTCCGAAAACATAATTTAAACATCAGTTTGAAGGCTAAAGAGGTTAGATAACAAGTTAGGGATGTTACCTCTTTGATTTGGAGCCTTAAATCTTTGTTTTTGGACCTTTGATCATGGATGAGGAGAGAGGTTGGAAGTGTTTATGAGAAAATGGACAAAGGCTTCAAATGAAGGCTTAGAACACTTTATATAGTGTCTAAGTTTTGGACACGGAGGAATTTTACCCGATACCGGCGTTAGGCGAGGCTTTTGGTCGTACCCGATTAGGTTGCCGTAACCTGATATGGTAAATTCTAGAAATATTCTGATCACTAAAGTGGGGTGTTAAAATGATTTTTAAATGTATTAAGACACCCATTAAGTCATTTTAGATACATATAAGTTAATGACTTAATTAAACAAAAGACCGGAATCGAATTTGGAAACGACGATTGGTTGCGTGAATTGTACTAAGAAAGAGTTACAAGAGATGGTATGGAATTTCGAGTTGTTACATTATCCCCCTGTTAAAGGGAATTTTGTCTCGAAATTCAAAGTTTAAAACACAAGACAAGATACAAATCATGGAGCTGGAAAGAGTTGTGGATACTTCTGTTTCATTGAATCTTCCCGCTCCCAAGTGAATTCCGGTCCCCGCTTGGCATTCCAGCGAACCTTCACTAACGGGATGCGACTTTGCTTTGTACATTTGACTTCTGGAGCCATGATTTTAATTGGTTCCTCCACAAATTTGAGGTTTTCGTTGATCTCGATCTCATCTATGGGAATTGTTAGGGTTTCATCGGATAGGCACTTTTTGAAATTTGAAACATGGAAGACAGGATGAATGTTACTGAGTTCATGAGGTAAGCGAAGTTTATAGGCAACTGGACCGATCCTGGAGAGGATCTCGAAGGGTCCAATGTACCTTGGATTAACTTTCCCACGCTTACGAAAGCGTACAGTGCCTTTCCAGGGAGAGACTTTTAACAGGACACGGTCTCCAACCTGGAATTCTAGTGGTTTCCAATGATTATCAGCGTAACTCTTTTGGCGATCTCGTGAAGCTTTCAATCAGTTACGGATTTGAATGATCTTTCCGGTGGTTTCACGGATGATTTCAGGACCAGTGAGAGCACTGTTGGGGACTCGACTCCTGGCTAACTGTGTATCCCCCACCTCGGCCCAGCATAGAGGGGATCTGCACTTACGACCATATAGGGCTTCAAACGGAGCAGCCCTAATGCTGGTGTGGTAACTGTTGTTGTATGAGAATTCGATCAAAGATAGATGTGTGTCCCACGACTCTCCAAAGTCAATGACACATGCCCTAAGCATGTCCTCCAGCGTTTGGATTGTTCTCTCACTCTGTCCATCGGTCTGAGGATGATACGCCGTGCTCATATCTAGTTTCATTCCAAGGGCTTTCAGGAGGGAATGCCAGAATCTGGAGGTAAACCTGCTATCTCAATTAGAGATAATAGATACAAGTACACCGTGCAGTCGAACTACCTCCTGGATGTAGATTCGTGCGAGTCTTTCCATCTTGTATGATTCTTCGATAAAAATGAAGTGAGCGGATTTTGTCAAATGATCGACAATTACCCAAATGGTATCGTATCCACTAGAACACTTGGGCAGTTTGGTGATGAAATCCATGGTAATCATCTCCCATTTCCATTCGGGGATCTCGGGCTATTGGAGCAAACCCGAGGGTTTCTGGTGTTCAACTTTGACTTTGGCACAAGTCAGACACTTGCCCACGAATGTAGCTATCTCACCTTTCATGTTGGGCCACCAGTATTGTTTCTTGAGATCCAGGTACATCTTGTCCGAACCTGGGTGAATGGAGTATTTGGTTTTATGTGCCTCCTCCATGACAATCTCCCTGAATCCTCCGGACTTTGGAATCCAGATCCGATCCATGATACAATAGACTCCGTCACCTCTGATCTCAAGTTTCTTTTCCATTCCTCTCAAGGTTTCGATCAACATGTTCTCAGGTTTGAGTGCTTCTAACCGGGCTTCTCGGATTTGTATGGGTAAGTTGGAATGGATAGTCATCGTCTTGTTCTTCACTTTGTGGCCTGCACTATCCTTTCGGCTAAGGGCATCTGCTACCACATTGGCCTTGTCGGGGTGGTAACGGATTTCGCACTCATAATCACTGAATAATTCTACCCATCGCCGTTGCCTCATGTTCAAGTCTTTCTGATCAAAGATATGTTGCAGGCTCTTGTGATCAGTGAAGATCGTGCACTTGGTTCCGTAGAGATAATGTCTCCAAATCTTCAATGCAAAGACTACGGCTCCTAGTTCTAAGTCATGTGTGGTATAGTTACCCTCGTGTGCTTTCAACTGTCTTGAGGCATAAGCAATCACTTTTCCTCTTTGCATAAGCACACAGCCTAAACCTTGATTAGAAGCATCGCAGTAGACAACGAAGTCCTCTGTCCCTTCGGGCAGGGACAGAACAGGTGCGCTGCATAGGGCCCTCTTCAACATTTGGAATGCATTTTCTTGTTTATCACTCCAACAAAAGGGTACACCTTTCTGTGTTAGAGTGGTTAAGGGTTTGGCAATTTTGGAAAAATTCTGAATGAATCTCCGATAGTAGCCGGCGAGACCCTAGAATTGACGAATTTCTGTGGGTGTCTTCGGTGTCGACCAACTCTCTATCGCTTTAATCTTGGAAGGATCCACATAAATTCCCTTCTCGCTTACCACGTGACCGAGGAAAGTCACCTTCCGTATCCAGAATTCACACTTTGAGAATTTCACGTATAGCTTTTCGGATCTAAGGGTCTCCCACACTAACCTCAAGTGTTGCTTACGGTCTTCTTCGCTTCGGGAGTAGACGAGGATGTCGTCAATGAACATGATGACGAACTTGTCTAAGAAGGGACGGCACACCCGGTTCATCAGGTCCATGAACACAGCTGGTGCATTGGTTAGACCGAAGGGCATCACTACGAACTCGTAGTGTCCATACCGAGTCCTGAAAGCTGTTTTGGAAACATCATTCTCCTGAACTCGTAACTGATGGTACCCTGACCGTAGGTCTATTTTGGAGAAATAGCTGGCTCCCTGAAGTTGATCGAAGAGGTTGTCTATTCGTGGAAGAGGATATCGGTTCCTAACGGTCAACTTGTTCAGCTCACGGTAGTCAATACACATCCGAAAGGATCCATCTTCCTTCTTGACAAATAGTACCGGAGCTCCCCAGGGTGAGGAACTCAGTCTAATGAATCCTTTACTAAGAAACTCATTGAGTTGACTGCATAACTCCTGCATTTCTGTTGGAGCTAAGCGATACGGAGACTTTGCTACGGGGGTAGCTCCAGGAATTAGGTCAATACGAAACTCGACCTGACGTTCGGGAGGGATTCCAGGAAGCTCTTTGGGAAACACATCAGCAAAGTTACAGACTTCGGGGATGTTCGCGAGGTCTCTAACTTCTTGTTTCTCATTTATCACATGGGCTAAGAATGCAATGCACTCCTTTCGTAGGAGCTTTCGATCTTTGATGCAGGAAATGATACGAAGATTGGAACTGAATTTATCGCCATAGATTATGAGAGTTTGATCCGAGCGAAGGTTGAGATGGATGGCTTTTTCGTAACAAAGGATATCAGCACGATTGGGACTCAACCAATCCATGCCAATTATAACACCAAAGCTCTTAATGGAAACGGGCATGAGATCTATAGGAACTGACTGATCATTTAGGGTAAGCGTACAAGCTATGAATACATCATTAGCGCTTTCTTCCTCACCGTTAGCCATCTCGACGGTAAACGTTTCAGTTAGTTGTTGGAGATTACGTTTTAGATTATGTTTGAATGCATGACTAACAAAACTCCTTTCAGCACCCGAATCGAAAAGAATACTAGCATATGAGTTGTCGAGAAGGAACGTACCTGAAACAACACTGGGATCAGGAACTGCTTCCTCCCGTCCCATGGTTAGAACCCTTCTGGTGTTATCAGCAGTTGACTTCTTGGGACAGTTTCTTTTAAAGTGCCCAGCTTCTCCACAGTTGTAACAGGCTTGACTAACACCTGCTCCAGATGATTGGTTGGCTGATTGGGTAGGAGTTTTGCAGAATCGAACTGTGTGCCCTTTCTTACCATAGTTGGTACAGGATAGTTCTCGGAAGGGACCACGATTGTGATGGTATTTGCACTTGTTACA
Source organism: Lactuca saligna (assembly GCF_052625555.1). NCBI lineage: Eukaryota > Viridiplantae > Streptophyta > Magnoliopsida > Asterales > Asteraceae > Lactuca > Lactuca saligna. Next base: position 118,433,940 of record NC_136422.1, read on the forward strand.
CAGAGGAAGACTACCAGCATATTTACTGGTAGTAGTTGGAGCTATGGATCCCACGACAGAAGCAACAACAATAAGGGTAGTAGCAGCATGGACTGCTACTGTCTGCTGTTTCTTGGAAGATCCTTGAGAAGATTGAGCCTTCTTCTTCTTCCAGAATTTTCTCTTTTCTCCACTCCTTTGGGTCAGCTCAGAAGTGGTAGTGATTTCCTTAGCGTCATCGCTGTGATCAATCAGAATTTGAGCTAAAGTCTTGGCACTATCATAAGTATCCGGACGAGCAGCCAAAACATGACTCTTTGTCGGTTGGGATAACCCCCAGATGAACCTTTCGTTCTTTTTGTTCTCAGGAGTGACTAATCCCGGGCAGAGAAGTGCGAGATCATCGAATCGAGAAGTGTATGCAGCAATGTCGGAACCTTTCATCTTCAGGTTCCAGAGCTCGTGCTCTAGTTTCTGCATTTCACCACAGGGACAGTACTCGGCAATGAGGAGTTCTTTCATGGCTTCCCAGCCCATGGCATTGGCTATGGGTAAGGTCAGAGATTTGACTCGGCTATTCCACCAAGTCAAGGCTTTATCAACGAAGGTACAGGACGCGAACTTGACCTTATCAGATTCCGCGCTAGCACAGATTTCGAAAATGGATTCGATTTTATCGAACCATCGGGATAAAGAAATGACACCTCCAGCGCCATTGAAGGATGTTGGTTTCGCATTGATGAAATCCTTATAGGAACCCCCTCTTTGGTGTCCCTGGCTAATTTCGGGGTTCTGGGATTGGGGACCACTTCCTGAACCACCAGGGTTCATTTGTGACATGGCTGCCACCATTGCAGCAGTCAGGACCATCTGGAGTGATGCTAGGTAGGGGAAGAGGTGGCGGCAAAGAAGGATTGTTGTTGTTCTTTGAGTTGGGTCTCTTTCTAGGAGGCATCTTGATCTAATAAGATCAACAAAAAGAGGATGGTAAGTCCTCTACATTGAATCGATAGATATGGTAGTTATATGATGTGAATAAGCGATAAAGCAGGAAAGAGTTATCGAAACAGATAATTTATCGCTAAGAATAATCAGAGAAAGCCACTCGAATAAGGATTTCTATAGAGGATTGGCTCGAGAAATACTCCCATAGTATTTCATGAATTGATTACGACAATGGTTCGGTGTTTGGGATATTAGGTTAAGTTTTAGGCATGTCGCATACCACAGTCACTCCCAAGCACATGTTGGCCGTGTCTCGAATGAATTTAGTTGGCCAGGCTATATTGACCCTAGACACGACTACATAACTGCCCAGGTTTAACCATTTTACACAACACCCAATTACTTATGTTCTGTTCTACTTGTGGTTACGGATGACGACGGTTCGGTATACTTGTAGACATTTTGAAAATACTTGTAGTTTGAAGATACTTTTAATTCAGAGCACTTAGGCCCTTTAGTGTTTATAGTTTTATACCATGTAAGGTTTGGTATACTTCATTCACTATAAACAAGGGCTCTGATACCAATCTGTCACACCCCGAAAACCGAAGGCGGAAACATTTCCGGGGTTGACTCCACGTTGAGTATCAAATCCAATGCACATAGTAAGTAAAGTAAAACAACCATTACATTACATAAGAAATTTTTTACAGTTGTTTCAAAAGTAAAGTTTTTACAGTTGTGATACATAGTATATATATGAAAAAAATGAAACGGGTCTTCTGAGTAGACCGTCTTCAAGCAAAAAGGATCTTCGGGTACCCGTTCTAACGCTGACCTGACAACACAAGCGGTTTAAAAATCAGCATAACGCTGGTGAGTTCATAAGCGGTTTTTGTTTGTGAAAATGTTCAAGTTACCTTTCTGTTTCTAAAATGTTATGTATACCAAGAAAATCCCATATTTTGTTAATAAGGTTGATTATCGTTTGTCAACATGTAAAGTAAAGTGGTACACTAAAAAACATGTTTTCTCTTACAAATATGTATAGTTAGGTTATCTGGATTGAAATATTGTTTTGGTTGTGTACCAATGTATTCCCAGAAAAGTCCCATACTTTCCTGATTGTTTTACCAATTGTGAAAGATGTAAAGTTATCCGGTTTGTTATCCTTTCTGGTTATGTAAATGTTTTCCCCGGGAAAGTCCCATACCTTCCTGAATGTTTATTTCCATGCGTAAAATATGTATTTCTGTTAGACCTGGTTATGTACAAGGTGTCCCAAGAAAGTCCCATACCTTCCTGAATGTTTATTTCCATGTGTAAAAGATGTATTCATGTTAGACCTGGTTATGTACAAGGTGTCCCAGGAAAATCCCATACTTTCCTAAATGTAGGTTACCATATGTGAAAGATGTATTAAGTTGTTAGTTATTAATATAAGTAAATCTCTGTTATCCTAATTGCGAGTTCCATAACTATACGATGGACTAAACCTATGGCAATAAGTAGTCTACATACTTATGACTTTCGTCACCCTTGAACCATTTCGGTTCGGCTGTAGCTAGCAGCCAGGCGTGGGGTAGTCAGCCCCGTATGGATCTATACACTCAAGTCACGCTCTCTAAATCACAGAGATTCTGGTTACGGGTGTAGTCATCCATTCGCGTATCTCTGTGGAGTGTTCACCGAGGACGTGTCTCCAATCATACAGGATTAACAAATTTACTAGTAATAATATGATAATCCTCCACTCGCGTATATATGTGGAGTGTTACCGAGGACAAAATAGTGTAAAGAAATTAGGTTCAAATGTTTAATGTCATGCTTTTAACTAATAAAAATGTGGAAAGCCATTTGTGAAATATATGTAAAACATAACAGTTTTAAACCCATTTCTCAAATATATGTTACGTGATCTGCATGTTCAAACGGTTATCAGTTGTAGTAATCAGTATTAAATGCATATGAAATGTGAAACACACATTTGAAAACATGTTTTGAGTACAAGAATTCCCTTCTACTTTACTTGTGTCCCCCCCCCCCCCCTAAAAACAGTGAAAACAGTGAAAAAGGGTAGGGGTATGAACTCACCAGACTCGGGAATGCAACAGTTTCGGACACTAAACGTTGGTTCGGGGTTGGATTACTTGCGATGACCCTATGTAAAATGAAATAATGTCCATATATATTAAATTAGGGATACATTCACTAATTATATGGATCATTATACTCCGACGAGGTTAAACACCTCAAAACACGCGTTTGGAGTGACCTGGGTGACATCTACGGACGTGTAATGGAACTTGGGACTTGGGACTTGAGTTTACTCCTAAAGAGTAAACATTTTAGGGTGTTTACAGTCACAAAACACACACACACATGAGTTTACGATAAAGCAGGAAAGAGTTATCGAAACAGATAATTTATGTGTGATTTTGAGTGTTTAATGGCTTGATTGGACTTGGGGATTGTTGGAATGGATTTCTAAAATGCCTTGGAATGAACTAAATGAATTTATACCACTTAGAAGGGAGTTTACGGCCACAAACTTGGAGTTTACGGCCGTAAACTCAACCATGGTCAAGAATGATTAATTTGAGCTACAAAGGACAATCACATGTGATTCTAACTAATTTTCTAAGGCTTGGTATCAATTTTTGGCTTCAATTAACACCTTTGTATGAGTTTACGGCCCAGATGCATACCCTCTGGCCGTAAACTCTAATATGGTTAAGAAAAACTAGTTTTTGATGCTTAAAACAATCACATGTGATTCTAGGAATTTATCCAAGCCTTTGGGGTGGTTTAAGGGCATCATTTGACAACTTATAGGAGTTTACTGCCTAGGAGATCATTTATGGCCATAAACTCACTTATGTAGGGTATTTGATGTGTTTAAGGTCCCCAAACTATTTTTAGAAGGATCTAGGATTTACCACAAGTCTATTGGTTGATTTACAAGGCATTTAGACGTGTTTTAAGACACTTAATCCCCTATTTTAGAGGAGTTTACGGCCCAAGCACATGCATTGGCCGTAAACCCTTGTTTTCCCCCAAAATTCATGTTTAATGTGTTCCGAGTCCAGATTTGCAAGCCTCAAGGTCATATCTAAGTCCTAACTATGATTTGGAAGGGTAAATTTGTGAACAATCAATTGTGAAACATAACAATATATAATAAGAATTGGAATCGTTTGAACAAAAAAATCTACCAGTTAAAACAATTTGTTAGTAGGTTTTCAATTCTTAAAAGTGTACGAATTTATGAAACCATTTAAATGAAATAATGAATTTAAGTACAAGATATTCTTGTACTTTTGTATTCCCCCCTGAAAACATTTAAAAACCATTGAAAAAGGGTAGGGGTATGAACTCAACAGACAAGAAATGTATCGACGAGGATGCGAAACTTCGGATCAAGCCTTGAAAACGTTCGAGGTTCCTATGTAATGTTAAACGATACAAAAATCTATCTAACTAGACTTTAAAGCACTAATCAGATACGATTTTACACTCCAAGACATGAAAACACTTAAAATTAAGTGTTTGGAGTGACCCGGGTGACGTTTATGGACATGAATGGCTAAGATATGGAGTTTACTCTTCAAGAATAAACTCTAGGGAGTGTTCACGGCCCTAAACACCACATCCCCATGAGTTTACGGCTGTAAAATCATGGTGGGGTGTTCTTAGATGCTAAATGGCCTTAATTCAAATGAGAGGTGTTGCTAGGTTTGGTTCTAGGGCATTATCAAGGAATTAACTCAACCATATGGACATTGATTTATCACAAGTGATTTATCACAATGAATTAGCTTAACCATATGGAAGTAAAATAAGTGTTTACGGCTGTAAACTCTCACCCACATCATACTTAAGTGTTTTTAAGGTCATTGAGTTATCACAAGTGATTCTATTAAATTTTACATGCCAATGGGTGAGTTAAAGGCATCATTTGACTTGATTTTAGGAGTTTACGGCCCATGACTCCCCTCATGGCCGTAAACTCCTTAGAGGGGTGAATTCTCTGTGTTTTAGGTCTCTAAGATGTTCATGCTTGCTTCTAGACTTTATTCCAGGGTTTATGAGGTGTGTAAGTTGCATTTTAACACCCAAAAAGGAGTTTACTCTCCATGAAATGCTGTTTATGGCCCAAGGTTGTTGTTGGGTAGTAAACTCATGTTTACTCCCCAAAGTTTGAGTTTAAGGTGTCCTAAGTCCAATCCAATAAGCCGTTAAGCCATATTTAAGCTCCAATGTTGATTTGGAAGGGTTTGAGGCTCAAAAACACCACTTATATGTGTTCACGGCCCAAGAGTGTTCCATGGACGTAAACACATGCTTGAGGTCCTAATTCATGAATTGAACTCGAATCTGAAGGGTAAGTATGAAGTACAAGAAGCTAGGATGATTACCTTGGTGTTTTGAGGATTGAAATGGATGATTTTTTGATCAAATTCTTGAGTTGAGGAGAGAGGTTAGAGAGAGAGTGAAAAGGCTCCAAATGAGTCTTAATTCACTTTAAATATGGTTTGAATTTGATACACGATGGAATTCTACCCGATACTGATGTTAAACGAGGGTTTTGGTCGCACCCGATTAAGTTGTCGTCACCCGATATGGTCGAAACGAAACTTTTTCTAATTACTAGTTTGTGACATTTTCACATGTTTCCATGTAACATCCCGAAATATCAAGAGTAGAGTTGAAGGGGATAAAAGAGTAAGTTGTGAGAGAGTGACTCGGCGAGTCCATGGATGGACTCGGCAAGTAGAGTCGCGACTTGGTCGCGTGTTAAGTTGCCGACTCGGCGAGTCAGTGAGGTGGACTCGGCGAGTAGGCGCTGAGTGGAGAAAACCCTAATTCTCGGGGTTGAGCCTTATATAAAGATTATTATGTTTTCCTCTCAGCCTCTTTATCACCCCTTGAGCCCCAGAAAACCCTAAATCACGGAGAAGCACCATTGTTGAGTGGATTGGAGCTTGGAGAAGTAATTGTTGAAGGAATTTTGGGAGATTGAAGGCATGGAGCAAGGGGTTTTGCTTCGATTCAAATTACATTGCAGTTGGGGCATCACTTAGAGGTAATATCTCGTTATTGAGCTGTTGTTATGTTGTTTCTTCATTTTGGGGTTTGTGAGAATTTGTCTATGGATGAAATGGAAAGTGTAGAGGTTAGATCTGAGGTTGCTACCTCAGATCTAGAAGGGAGAAGAATCAGAGAGCATGAAAATCCCTGTGTTGGAGTGTTTAGTGAAGCTTACATGTCCCAAACCCTAGCCCAATGTGCAAACGGCTTAGATCTCTTTGGATTCACGTAAAGTTTGCCACTTTACGTGATGGATGAGTGGTAGGAGACTAGATCTATGTTTTGGAGCAGTTGCATGACCTGGAATGCTTCTGAATGGATTCAGACCGGTGGTACTTGGTGAGTCACATGGGTGTACTCGACGAGTTGCTTGAAGATGAGCTAGGACTCGGAGTGTTGGAAGAACAACTCAGCAAGTAGGTTGATGATAGCCTTAGACTCGGCGAGTCTGTTCTTGGACTCGGCGAGTCTTGTCGAAGGGTCCCGATATTCTCTGGTTGATTCGAGAATCTGTGAGTCGAGGGATGACTCGGTAAGTTGTCTGCGAGTGGACTCAGAGTTATTGGACTCGGTGAGTCTCGGGGTGACTCGGCGAGTTAGGTCACGGATTAAGTGATGTTCTGATTATGGGAACTCGACGAGTGACAGGGTTGACTCAGCGAGTAGGGTCAGTTAGGGGTTGACTTAGACTGAGGAATTTGATTTTGACCAAGGGTTGGTCGTTGACTTTTAGGGTTTGGTCAGCGATGTGGCCTTTGGGCCAAGAGAGGGGTAAAATAGTCTTTTACCCTTAAGAGGGTGTCATGAGAGGATTGATTCTAGTCTCGAGAGTTATATTCATGAGAGTATTTGCCTTACGTGTTAGGCGGTGGCGAGTTCGAGATTTAAGTGTGGGGATATCTGCTTTCTGTTTGCCAGCTTAGTCTTCTCACTATAATTTACCTTAAGTAGGTAATCAGAGTGATATGATCAGAGTATTTGTATGCTATATGTACGTGATGTGTTGTACTACATTATTTCTATGTGATTTATGCTGTGCATGTTATAGAGTTGGAACCGGAAGGTTCCCAGAGTTAGAACCTGAGGGTTCACAGAGTTTGGGTGCACGGACCCGTAGAGTTATAGCCTCGAGTGGCTAATATGTGTTATGTGTGGTATTTTGGGGAACTCACTAAGCTTCATGCTTACAGTGTTTTGTGTGATGGTTTCAGGTTTCTTTCAGTATCACAAGACGGCACCGGCTTGATTGTACACACCAGAGAAAGAGTCATTTTTGAAGGATCCTGGTTTTCTATGCAAGTGAAAATGGTGTTGTGTTTTGTAATTAGACTATGAATGAGGTTTTAAACAAGCGTTTCTAAGAATAAAATGATTATTTTAAATGAAAATTTTGTCTTGAAATTTACGATGTTACAAGTTGGTATCAGAGCCTTGGTTTGAGGGATTCGGATGCGCCTTCGGGTAAATCTGGACTCAAACTGAGGAAGTAAGAAAAGTTTTTTTTTAGGAAATAATTTTCTAAAAGTGAATAAGAGTTCAAAGAGAAAGCAAGAAAGAGCAGTGTGCACAATCAGCCAGAGCCTGAACGGTGATTTCCCAAAATATCTTTACTTTTGTGTTATGATATATATAGGATGCACTTTATGAGATATTATTGCATGCTAGAGACAGGCTAGGTATTTCATATGTTAGGACTAGAGTGGCCTGATTTGTGATGCCTTAGCCTAGGACTCGTTGTTATATGTGTTATGCTTTTGAGTACGTGATGAGTGAGAGTATCCAGTTAGAACCCATGAGGGGTAGAGTTACAGAGTTCGGTGGTACTTTCGAGGATGAGCCGAGAAGGTGGAGTTATCACAGAGAGGGAGTCCTATGTATTCTTCGATGCACGAATGCTGCTTGCTTGGTGCTTTGTGGAACTCTCGATGATGGGAGTCAGCTACCAAGTGAATATGACAATATTCAGGAGGTAGATGGTTGGCATCATTAGGACCTCTTCAGCAGCTGATAGCAAAGAAGTGGGAGGACAACGGAAGGGCCTAGGGAGTAACCCTAGCTAGATGAGTGCGCTTGTAGAATAGAGAATTTCGCTGGGGAGCGAGCATGCGCGATGTGATTGGTGAAAGAGAAGGTCGAGCAGCTACTTAGAAGCTCTGGGATGGTCCGTGTGGAAAGTATGGGTAGATGTGGCAGGTAGTATGGCCCTGTACTACTGAAAGCAGAGGACCCATACTTGATACAGGGAGTATTCTGAAGGTTCTATAGAGCGGATTGAGAAGTGATGTTATGGTTCGGGTACGATACATCAGAGCAGATTGAGGAGTGATGTTATGGTTCGAGTACCATACATCGGAGCGGATTGAGGAGTGATGTTATGGTTCGGGTACCATACATCAGAGCAGATTGAGGAGTGATGTTATGGTTCGGGTACCATACATCAGAGCAGATTGAGGAGTGATGTTATGGTTCGAGTACCATACATCAGAGCGGATTGAGGAGTGATGTTATGGTTCGGGTACCATACATTAGAGCAGATTGAGGAGTGATGTTATGGTTCGGGTACCATACATCAGAGTAGATTGAGGAGTGATGTTATGGTCCAGGTACCATACATCGGAGCGGATTGGGGAGTGATGTTATGGTTAGGGTACCATACAACGGGGCATATTGAGAAGAGATGTCATGGAATGAGTACCATGGTTCATAGTAAATGATGTTTGTGGTCCTATGGTTATCCGGTCATGAGTAAGTTCGAAGAGGTGTCCCTTGAGAGGGAGATCGAGAGCCCCTCAGAGTATTTTAGTAAGGAGTAAGTGAGAAGGGAGAGTTTCGATCTGAGTTGAGCGATCAATCGATGAAGGAGATGTCACCTCCTATGACCTGGGAGGTACTGATTATGCTCGTGTGAAAAATATGAGAAGCATGATGTTTTAGTTTTGGGTTTAGGGGTAAACCCTGCAAATCGTCATTGATGATAATTTACCACCAGAGTATCAGGTAGCATGTGTGCCGCGAGGCAGTGATTTATCATGAGCAGATAGTTAGTTGGGACTGAGATAGTTGAGGACCACACTACACCTATTTGAGTATAGTAGGAGGTATTGTAGAGGTATCAGTGGGGAGTTCAGTCGAGTTCAGCGGTGCAGAGAGTTTTCTATCCATAGGGTGTTGAATTTGGGAGTGGATCCCTGTTCTTGGGATGATCCCGGTGTTGGAGCGTTGGTTGATGAGTTGAGGTGAGGGGTACGATGATTTTATGGTTCAGTCTATGAGTCAGGGATGTTATTGAGCAGTTGAGTTGTTTGGTACTAAATTGGTACGAGATTTGGATTGACTAAAGGTGGACGTGACGAGAAGTTCTTGAGGAGTTCACCAGAGGTTCAGAGTATATGAGGTCGATTCATTTCCTTAAGGGGGATTATCGGGCGTTGTGTAGCACTTTCCGGGGGCAGGTGCGATTTAGCTGGAGAATATAGTTATGGATTAGTTGCGTGCTATTTGGTGATGGTTCGAACCCTAAGTGGGGGAGAACCGGGTGCCATATGTAAGAAAGCAGAGATTTGTCAAGAGGAGTTATAAGTGGAGTATAGAGATATGCGGTAAGAAATCATGAGACCAGAGATGTCGGTGATCAAGGAAAGGGGTCAGAGTGAGTTAATGCGGGAAGTACTTGTTTGAGAAGGATAAATGTCTCCACAACAGGTGTCTATTGGTCAGGAATCTGGTATTGGTCAGTGTTGGGGCAAGTAGATAGGGAATGATTGGGCAGCCAACTCCCGGGTCGGTATGCGTATCCTTGTTGGATTTTGAGCGGCGGAAAAAAAAGGGTTTCGGAGAATTATCAGCATATTTCGTAGCGTTAGCGTTTCTTCGTATTGCAATTGAGAAATTGAATACACCGAAGTTGCAACTTGGGAAAATGAAGATCTAGTTATGGGGTTCATAGGGAATGTATTATTGCATCTATATGGTGCTTAGGGCAGGAGATCAGTGGTTGTGGCAGGATCTCGTGATGTTCGGTGGGGGTGTTCCGAGGTATCCAGGTATTGATATCTTTATTTCGGAGTTACTCGCGAATCTTGAGTTGAGACGACTTGTGGTATATCAGGTATCTACGGATCTAGTGAGAGCCCTTCAAGTATGGGCATCCACGGAGATTATTTGGGAGAGTGGATCTTCACAAAGGTGGGCATCTGTTATGACGATTTCCTCCAGAGTCTGTGATGAATATTCTAGACGAGTATGGGTAGACGCCTATGATAGTCTGCGGGGCACGAGCTAGTGGGGTCAAAGGGTGTTGTGAAACCGCGGGGAGCCATAGTACTCACTAGTAAGAGGGTGTTGTGATACTGCGGGGAGCCGTAGTACTCACTAGTCAGAGGGTGTTGTGATACTGCCGGGAGCCGTAGTACTCACTAGTCGGAGGGTGTTGTGATACTGCGGGGAGCCGTAGTACCCACTAGTCAGAGGGTGTTCTGATACTGCGGGGAGCCGTAGTACTCACTAGTCACAGGGTGTTGTGATACCACGGGGAGCTGTAGTACTCACTAGATGGCAAGAAAGTGTGATGATGGAATCTTCTCCGATCAGTGTATGATGTGGAAGAGTTTTGGGCTTGAGTAGCCCTAGTATTGTGTTTTTGGAACCTGGATGTTGGACCGGGGGCGAGACTGGGGTCCCCGTCTCTGTTAGGAAATGTGGTGAGATGCGCAAGGGATATGCGCAACAGAAACCAGAGATCATAGTCGAGACGATCCTCGGTTGGATTGTATTCTCGCATAAGGAAAAGAGAATTTCGTGACTTGCGTGTCACAGGTCCGGGATAGTGGTCACGGGGAGGAAGTTAGTGGGATATTTGGATCATGATATGGGTGACCTTTAGAGGCTCAGCTGTGGAGTCAAAAGCTGACCTGGTGCTCAGTCTCGAAGAGGGATATGAGAAATGAGCTAGAGCTTATCATGATGATGTCTGAGGACACCTCAGAGGGAGCGAACAATTCAGACGCTCAAAGACATGCTTCGGGCATGTGTATTAGATTTCGGAGGGAGTTGCAGCACGTATCTATCCTTGGTTGAGTTATCCTATTTCAACAGCCATCATTAGTGCATTGGTATGCCACCCTTTGTGCTGTTGTATGGGAGGAAGTGTCGGACCCTCATTTGCTAGGGAATGTGTTGATTTGCGGAAGTGGAAGTTGTAGTGAGAATGGATGATTTGGAGTATGGTGGTCGAACACTGTGTCTGTGACAGTGGTATGGAATGACATCACGATGGGATGTCTGCTGAGGATGCGGAAGGGATTCCGCGGGTGTAGAGCCAAGAGTCTTAGGATGGATGCAGGGATGGAGTCTGGGACTCCCAGCTTGATTCTGATCAAAGGTTGTGTGAGTAGTGGTGTTTTCTCCTGGGGATGTTAGAGATGTCATCAGTGTGATGGGTTTTCCTAACCCGAGAGTGCGAAGGTTGGTGCGGCATGGGTGTGTGATTGCAGGAAGAGGACTCATGGGAGTTGCTCTGGGATTGAAGAGTGGGTCTTTCCGTCATCACGGATTGGATAGAGTGGGATTCGGATCGGGGATCCGATGGTTCATGGCTTCTAACCCTTATGGGTCGAGTTATTGTTGAGATTTGGGCAGTTATGCTTCACGGGTAATTCTCGGATCGTTGAGTGTGGTTATCAGAGGGTACATCCGGTGCACGGTTCGAGACAGTGGTCAAGACATCGTAAGGAAAGGGAAAGTGTTTTCGAGTTTCGATGGGTATGCCTTGTCAGACCTGGTCCGATTAAGGCCAGGTGGCACGTTGTGGGAGTATTTCTGGAGTTGAGTTGCTGTAGGCTTCGAGGGTGAAGCCTAATTTAAGTGGGGGAGAATTGTAACATCCCGAAATATCAAGAGTAGAGTTGAAGCGGCTAAAAGAGTAAGTTGTGAAAGAGTGACTCGGCGAGTCCATGGATGGACTCGGTGAGTAGAGTCGCGACTTGGTTGCGTGTTAAGTTGCCGACTCGGCGAGTCGGTGAGGTGGACTCAGCGAGTAGGCGCTGAGTGGAGAAAACCCTAATTCTCGGGGTTGAGCCTTATATAAAGATTATTATGTTTTCCTCCCAGCCTCTTTATCACCCCTTGAGCCCCAGAAAACCCTAAATCACGGAGAAGCACCATTTTTGAGTGGATTGGAGCTTGGGGAAGTAATTGTTGAAGGAATTTTGGGAGATTGAAGGTTTGGAGAAAGGGGTTTTGCTTGGATTCGAATTACATTGCAGTTGGGGCATCACTTAGAGGTAATATCTCGTTATTGAGCTGTTGTTATGTCGTTTCTTCATTGTGGGGTTTGTGAGAATTTGTCTATGGATGAAATGGGAAGTCTAGAGGTTAGATCTGAGGTTGCTACATCAGATCTGGAAGGGAGAAGAATCAGATGCATGAGAGTCCCTGTGCTGGAGTGTTTAGTGAAGCTTACATGTCCCAAACCCTAGCCCAATGTGCGAACGGCTTAGATCTCTTTAGATTCACGAAAAGTTTGCCACTTTACGTGATGGATGAGTGGTAGGAGACTAGATCTATGTTTTCGAGCAGTTGCATGACCTGGAATGCTTCTGAATGGATTCAGATCAGTGGTACTCGGCGAGTCACATGGGTGTACTCGACGAGTTGCTTGAAGATGAGCTGGGACTCGACGAGTTGGAAGAACAACTCGACGAGTAGGTTGATGATAGCCTTAGACTCGGCAAGTCTGTTCTTGGACTCGGCGAGTCTTGTCGAAGTGTCTCGATATTCTCTGGTTGAGTCGAGAATCGGTGAGTCGAGGGATGACTCGGTGAGTTGTGTGCGAGTGGACTCAGAGTTGTTAGACTCGGCGAGTCTCGGGGTGACTCGGCGAGTTAGGTCGCGGATAGGGTCAGTCAGGGGCTGACTTAGACTGAGGACTTTGATTTTGACCAAGGGTTGGCCGTTGACTTTTAGGGTTTGGTCAGCGATGTGGCCTTTGGGCCAAGAGAGGGGGAAAATAGTCTTTTACCCTTAAGAGGATGTCATGAGAGGATTGATTCTAGTCTCGAGAGTTATATTCATGAGAGTATTTTCCTTACGTATTAGGCGGTGGTGAGTTTGAGATTTAAGTGTGGGGATATCTGCTTTCTGCTTGCCAGGTGAGTCTTCTCACTATACTTTACCTTGAGTAGATAATCAGAGTTATATGATCAGAGTATTTGTATGCTATATGTACGTGATGTGTTGTACTGCATTATTTCTATGTGATTTATGTTGTGCATGTTATAGAGTTGGAACCGGAAGGTTCCCAGAGTTAGAACCTGAGGGTTCACAGAGTTTGGGTGCACGGACCCATAGAGTTATAGCCTCGAGTGGCTAATATGTGTTATGTGTGGTATTTTGGGGAACTCACTAAGCTTCGTGCTTACAGTGTTTTGAGTGATGTTTTCAGGTTTCTATCAGTATCACGAGATGGCACCGGCTTGATTGTACACACCAGAGAAAGAGTCATTTTTGGAGGATCCTGGTTTTCTATGCAAGTGAAAATGGAGTTATGTTTTGTAATTAGACTATAAATGAGATTTTAATCAAGCATTTCTAAGAATAAAATGATTATTTTAAATGAAAAATTTGTCTTGAAATTTACGGTGTTACATTCCAACATGTTTGAATACTTACAAGTTCAAATAAAAGTCTTAACTTAATTGACCTAACCCAAAAACAAAATCAGAATAATTCGATTAAAACGAGTTTTGCGGACGAAATGGGTTGCAGCGAAGGAAAAAGTTCGGGTTGTCACATTATACCCCCGTTAGAGGGAATTTCGTCCCGAAATTCAAAGGTTAAGATACAAGTTATGTATAAGGATGTGGATGTGTCTGCTATATTGGGTCTTCGCGCTCCCAAGTGAATTCAGGTTCTCGCTTGGAAGTCCAACGAACCTTCACTAACGGGATATGGCTTTGTTTCGTACGTTTGATCTCTCAGTCTACGGTCTCGCGTTGTTCAAGAGGAATTACTAAGGTTTCATCGGTCAAGTACTTCTAAAGATTCCGAACATGGGAGACAGGAGGGACGTTTCTATGTTCTGAAGGTACTCTGAGTTCGAAGGCTACGGGGTGTATCCTAATGAGGATCTCGAAGGGTCTAATGTACCACTAGTTAAGCTTTTCGTGCTTTCCATAGTGTGTCATGTCTTTCCAGGGCGGGATCATTAATAGGACACGATCTCGAATTTGGAATTCCATAGGTTTCCATTGTACATTGGCATAACTCTTCTATCGATCTAGTGAAGTTTTCAATTGTTCTCGGGTCTAGATGATCTTCTTGACGGTTTCGCGGATGATTTCAGAACTAGTGTGGGTACTACCGGGGAATTGACTCTTGGCTAGCTGCGTGTCTCCTACCTTGACCTAACACAAGGGAATATTCACTTTTTACTCCAACAAAAGGGTACACCTTTCCGTGTCGGGGTGGTTATGGGTTTGGTGATTCTGGAAGAATTTTCTGAATAGGTCTGCAATAATAGCCGGCGAAACCCAAGAATTTACAGGTTTTCTATGGGTGTCTTTGGTGCCGACCAATTCTCTATTTCTTTGACCTTATGAGGATCCACGTGTAAGTCTTCATTGCTCACTACATAACCAAGGGAAAATGATTTGACTGAACGGTATCAATACGAACTCCTAGTGATCATCTTGAGTCCTGAATACTGTCTTGGAAACATTATCCTCATGAACTCGTAGCTGATGGTGTCTTGACCTAAGGTCTATCTTCGAGTAGTAGCTAGCTCCTGAATTTTATCGAAGAAGTCATCTACTCGGGAAAGAGAATATTGGTTTTGACGGTCAACTCAATAAATCGACTGGATAACTCCTGCATTTCTATTGGGGAATAAATGGTACGGAGATTTAGCTGTGAAGGTAGTTCCAGGGATTAAGTCGATACGAGACTCGACTTGATGTTCGGAAGGAATTTTCAGGAGCTCTTCGGGAAGATACCAGGAATACTACAGTTTTCGGGGACGCTCTAGAGGTCTTTAACTTCTTGCTTCTCGCTGATTACATGGACTAGCAATACTTAATACTCCTTTGTAGAAGTTTTCGATCTTTGATACAGGAAATGATGTGAAGATTTGAGCTAAGCTTGACACCGTATATCATGAGGATCCGGTTAGAGAGGAAATTGAGACGAATAACTTTTTCATAACAAAGTGTATCAGTATGTTCAGGACTCAACCGATACATGCCAAAGATAACACCAAAGCTCTTTATTGAAATTGACATCAAGTCAATGAGGAAAGAATGATTACTCGAGATAAGGATACAGTTCAGAGATAAGTCGTTAGTGCACTCATTCTCACCGGTAACCATCTTGACGGCAAATGTTTCGGTTATTAGACGAGGACTATGTTTACAATGATATTTGAATGAATGACTAATAAAACTTTATTGACACTAGATTCGAAAAGAATGCGAGCATAAGAATTGTCGAGAAGAAATATACCCGTGGTAGTGGTGGGATCAGCGGCTGCCTCCTCTTGCTTCACAACTAAAACCATTTCGGCGTTGTTTACGTTGTTGGTGGTTGCTGTTTTTGGGCAGTTTTGCTTGAAATGCCCGCTCTCTCCACAGCTATAGTAGGCCCGTCCGGTACTCGATCCCGAAGCTTGATTGATTAGATGAACTAGTGTTCTGCAGGTTCGAACGGAGTGGCCCTTTTTTCCACATCTTTTATATATCCACTAACGGCATGGGCTAGGGATACGATGGTGATAACTGCACTTGTTGCACCAAGGGTGATTGCGAAAATACCCATTGATAGGTGTTTGAGCTGTAGACACAACAACTGGAGTAGTGGTAGCTTGAGTTGTAGATACAACAACATGAGTAATGAAAGTTTGAACTACCACAATTTCATGCTTCTTGGAGGGTCCCTGTGAACTCTGACCCTTTGGCTTTTTACTCTTATCACCTTCATTCTGTTGCTCCTAAACATTTACATGGTTTTGGAGGTTGGTGTTACTTCTTGGTCCACTGAACCTATCGGGGCAGAAATATGTCACCGCGGCAATCACTGCAGCAGAAATAGCCAACTGGAACATCACTGGGTCGAATCGAGAGGGAGGTGGCGAAGGAGGGTTGTTGTTACTTGAACTGGATCCTTCCTTTGAAGAAATTTCGATCTAAAGTGAATAGGAAAAAGAGGGTGGTAAGTTCTCTGCGTTAAATCAAGACATGTGAAACAAGGGATATCTCTTTAAGACAAACATATATTTCTATTAAGCGATAGAGTAGGAATGAATTATCAAGGCAGATAAACTATCGCTAAAGGAATGATCGAGGGGAAATGCTTGAATGAGAATTTTCTACAACAAAGTTAGATCTAGAAATACTCCCATAGTATTTCATGATTCGCTGCGACGACGACTCCTTGTTTGGGATATTTGGGTATGTTTTAAGCATGCTAAACACCACAGTCACTCCGAGGCACACGTTGGCCGTGTCTCGATTGAATATAGTTGATCAGGCTATATTGACCCTAGACACGACTACATAACTGCCTAGGTTTAACCGCAGCATACAACACCCATTTACTTATGTTTTTTCTACTTGTAGTTACAGATCTCGATGGTTGGGTATACTTGTATGTTTTTAAAAAAACTTATATTTTGAAGTATACTTTTAGTTCACAACACTTATCCCCCTTAATGTTTATAGTCTTATACCATGTAAGGTTTGGTATACTCAGTTCACTATAGACAAGGGCTCTGATACCAATTTGTCACACCCCGAAAACCGAAGGCGGGAACATTTCTGGGGCGGACTCAACGTTGAGTATCATAACCAATGTACATAATAAGCGAAGTAAAACACAAAACATTACATTACATTACATTACATCAGTTGAAAAGTAAAGTAGTACAAGTTTCATAGATACATAGTTTAAACAAAAGAAAGACGTGACTTCCATTCGCTCCGTCTTCTGCAAAAGGACGTAGGGTACCTGTCTAAGTAGAACCTGAGAATACAAGCAGTTTGAAAATCAACATACAGCTGGTGAGTTCATAAGCGGTTTGTTTTTATGAAAATTTACAAGATTCCTTTTGATTTCTGAAAATGTAACGAGCCAAGAAAATCCCATATTTTCTTAAAAGTAAATTTTAGTTGTTCTGTTATGTTACAATGTTCTGGTTACGAATTGTGATTATGCCAGGAAGATACTATATTTTCCTAATGTGAAAGATGTGTACTGAAAACCATAACCTTGTGAAGTGTTATCGAATCTGAAAGCAACGTACAAGTATCTACCATACTTAAAGTGTGTGTTTGCGAAGTTTCCTGATAGTTTGATTACCTTTAAATGTACATTAGTTTTAAGACGTATATAAAACTAATAATTAAGTATAAAGTTTTTATAATCTTAATTGCGAGTCCTTAACCATACTACAGACAAGATATGACTCGGGCCAAGGTCGGTATCCTCTATGACTTTTTTCACCCTTAAAGCTTTCGGTTCGGCTGTAGCTAGCAGCCAGGTGCGGGATAGTCAGTCCCGTATAGATCTATACACTCAAGTCACGTTCTCCCTCCAGGAGATTCTGGTTACAGGGATAGTCCTCCACTCTCTCGTGCCAAGGGAAGTGTTACATAGGACGTGTCTCCAATCTTTAAGATTACTCTTTACTTCTCATGCCTAAGGGAAGTAGTATCTATGACTAACTAAGTTCTAATGGTGCCTGTCCTTTACACTCGTGCCTAGGTGTTTTATTAAGGACATTACAAATGTTTTATGTTTTCTAATGGTGTCTATCCTTTGCACTCGAGCCTAGGGTGTTTTATTCCAGACATTACAATGTTTTATGATCTCTATTAATATAATTGTCAACAATCAATTGTGAAACATAACAGTATATAATAAGAATTGGAATCGTTTGAACAAACAACTCTGCCAGTTAAAACAATTTGTTAGTAGGTTTTCAATTCTTAAAAGTGTGCGAATTTATAGAACCATTTAAATGAAATAATGAATTTAAGTACAAGATATTCTTGTATTTTTGCTTGTATTCCCCCCTGAAAACATTTAAAAACCATTGAAAAAGGGTAGGGGTATGAACTCATCGGACGAGAAATGTATCGAGTATGCGAAACATCGGATCAAGGCTTGAAAAAGTGCAAGGTTCCTATGTAATGTTAAATGATACACAAATGTATCTAATTAGACTTTAAAACACTAATCAGATACGATTTTACACTCCAAGACATGAAAACACTTAAAGTTAAGTGTTTGCAGTGACCCGGGTGACATTTATGGACATGAATGGCTAAGATATGGAGTTTACTCTTCAAGAGTAAACTCTAGCGAGTGTTCACGGCCCTAAACACCACATCCCCATGATTTTACGGTCGTAAACTCATGATGGGGTGTTCTTAGGTGCTAAATGGCCTTAAATCAAATGAGAGGTGTTGCTAGGTTTAGTTCTAGGGCATTATCAAGGAATTAACTCAACCATATGGACTAAATGATGAGTTTATGGTAGTAAACTAAGTGTTTACGGCCGTAAACTCTCACCGACATCATTCTTAAGTGTTTTGAAGGTCATTGATTTATCAGAAGTGATTCTATTCAATTTTACAAGCCAATGGGTCAGTTAAAGGCATCATTTGACATGATTTTAGGAGTTTACGGCCCATGACTCCCCTCATGGCTGTGAACTCCATATAGGGGTGATTTCTTTATGTTTTAGGCCTCTAAGTTGTTCATGCTTGCTTCTAGACTTTATTCTAGGGATTATGAGGTGTGTAAGTCGCATTTTAACACCTAAAAAGGAGTTTAATCTCCATGAGATAGTCTTTACAGCCCATGCTTATTCTTGGGCAGTAAACTCATGTTTACTACCCAAAAGTTGAGTTTAAGGTGGCTTAAGTCCAATCCAATAAGTCCTTAAGCCATATCTAAGCTCCAATGTTGATTTGGAGGGGTTTTGAGGCTCAAAAACACCACTTATATGTGTTCACGGACCAAGAGTGTTCCAGGGCC
This sequence comes from Lactuca saligna, assembly GCF_052625555.1. Taxonomy (NCBI): domain Eukaryota; kingdom Viridiplantae; phylum Streptophyta; class Magnoliopsida; order Asterales; family Asteraceae; genus Lactuca; species Lactuca saligna. The sequence continues at coordinate 118,452,984 of NC_136422.1, forward strand.
GTAAACACCTGTTTGAGGTCCTAATTCATGAATTGAACTCGAATTTGAAGGCTAAGTATGAAGTACAAGAGGCTAGGATGATTACCTTAGTGTTTTGAGGCTTGAAATGGATGATTTTTGGACCAAATTCTTGAGTTGAGGAGAGAGGTTAGAGAGAGAATGAAAAGGCTCCAAATGAGTCTTAATTCACTTTAAATATGGTTTGAATTTCATACACAGTGGAATTCTACCCGATACTGATGTTAACCGAGGGTTTTGGTCGCTCCCGATTAAGTTGCCGTCACCCGATATGGTCGAAACAAACTTTTTCTAATTACTAGTTTGGGACATTTTCACATGTTTCCAACATGTTTGGATACTTACAAGGTCAAATAAAAGTCTTAACTTAATTGACCTAATCCATAAATAAAATCGGAATAATTCGATTAAAACCAGTTTTACGGATGAAAGGGATGCGGCGATGGAAAAACTTCGGGTTGTCACAACTACCACATTGACCAATGCGGCAATGACCCATATGTCATCCATGGCTATTACCATGACACTATAACAAACTACCACATGACCAATGACCCACATGTCATCTATGGGTGTTATCATGACACTATATCGAATTATCACATTGACCCGTGATCCATGGGTATTACCATGACACTATAAGCAACTACCCCGTGACCCATGACCATATGTAATCTTTGGGTATTACCATGACACTATATGAAACTACCACATTGACAGATGACCCATATGTTGTACATGGGTGTTACCATGACAGTATAAGCAACTAAGACATCGACCCATGACCCATTCTTCTTTTATATATAAATTTTGGCTCAAACATAGCATCATAAAGATGTATAGTTTATTATTGTCTAATTGTCATTTATTATTTTAAATTACAATTATGGTATGAACACCCCATTACTCTTTGTTGTTTATTGACATTATATACCCTTTGTATCACGCTAGAACTAGTTTAAAATATTTGAAGTACTAAATATTTTGTGCTAATTTGTATTTTTTGAATTTTTCATTAGTGGAACTTCAAAATATTTCGCAATTCCTTTCCCTCTAACCTATATATGATAAGGATGCATATTAGGGTAAGTTAACTGATTAGAAATAGAGTTTAGATTTTCTGTAATCATCTCCGGTGGCTAATTGATTGAAATCATTGTTCATTACGTTTACTCATATCGTGATCATCATTTCTTGTTCTCTAATCAGCTTCATGTATATTATCATCTTAAATTACAACTACATTGGTTTTTATTGTATTCAATAATATGCATGCATAGTAATGCCTTCATCTATAAATTATTTTTATTGTATGATTCTTCTCCGCTCATTAATAGTTTATCATATTTAATGGCTTGGTATTGACTATAGTTTTTTGTTTATTTTAAGCAAGAAAGATGTCGAACTTCAAACCAAAAGGAGCATCAGGTGTGATGCTAACTAAATTCATTTCACGATAGATTTTGAACTACCACAAGACTGAAACTGCATAATTCACAGAAAAAATATTACAAGATGAAGAAATCGACTTCCCAATAGTATCAACCACATCCAATGCACCTATAACATCTAGAACCAAAACCCCTTAACCTAAATCATTAACACTAAGCATCACTACCACTTCCTCGGCATCACTTACAACATCCACACCATCCTCAACAAATACATCTAAAACTCCAGCAACTTGAACAATACAATTCTCAACACCTACATGAACAACCATAACTTTAGCACCTACATGTTACAATTAGGGTTACAACATGTATACCCTAATTGTCATACCTTTTCATTTCCATGAACCATAAGTTATGTAACCCCCATGGAGCATCTTTTGGGTTTAACCCAACTTCCTATTCCATGGAGCCTTGGCCCACTATATAAGTTATGGATGATTGACACAATCAACCCATATATTTAATTTATCTTATTTTGATCACATAATTAAATCAAAATTAATTATTGATCAATACTAACTAAATATTATTATTCTTATTATTAATATATTAGAACTTATAATATATTAATAAACCATAAGTGTCTTAGTTCTCTCATTTAGTCTATCCAAGTGCATGATGACATGCAACCCAAATGGACCACATCGGGTCGGATCAAGTATATACCAAATATAGTTATGGACTTAGACACTATATCCAACAGTCTCCCAATTGGATAAGTCTAATAACTATAGTTGCAAGTATGACTTCAGGAACCGATCAGCAATCGTAGCTCTTTCATGGCCTCTCGGAACAGAGAAGATGATGGTGTGCCATTTTAGATAAGTGATCATATAATCCTTTATTCTAGATATCAGTCGGACAAATACATGGTACAAAGTCTTTCTATTCTCTAGTAGTTGTTTCCCGATTTCCAATCTGTTTGGCACAAAACTTAATTGAACACATCAATTTAGTTCTCACCGGGCCCGGTACATGGGTTCAAACAAAATCATCGAGGGGCCAAATATTTCTTCTAATCCATGAAGGAACTGATAAACTTGGACTCATATGTTTACTGTACTACTTGTTGAATTACACACAAAGGAACGTTTTATAACATCGAGTTACCAATGATATTACCAACTCATAGGTAACAAATCATATGTCTAGGTTTGAAGACTTATATGATTTTACCATGTCACGATCACTCGAGATAAATTCCATGAAGTAATAACAGTGAGTGTGGGTTGACTCCAATACTCAGAACTTATGAGCACTCATGAGTATTGTAGCCCCCTTTGTCCAACATGTTGGACCTCTACAAACCAACCCATGACAGTCTTGATTCATACGTACTTCCAACATATGATTGACTGTGGAGAATATGAATAATATGATATATACCATAACATAATTATTTTGGAAGTCAAAGCATGAAAAAAGAAATAATAGTAAATGATTGACAAGAGATAGCAACACTTTACTCATAAATAACAACTTTTATTTATCATCAAATGTCAATTACATTTTACATATTTCAAAATTATCTAACTTCTAAAAAGTAATATCATCTCTTAGCCCTATGCTCTTAGCATGCAGATGATGCTTAATCGTACTCTGTCCCTTCGTGAGGGGACCTTTCGGGTTCTCATATCATGATAACCTCTTTGCCATGAGAATTCCTTCTTCTATTCGATGTCTGATGAAATGATCTTTTCTGTCGATGTACCTGGATCTCCCGTGATCCCTTGGTTCCTTTGCTAAGTCAACTGCACTTTTACTATCATAGAAAGTATCCATGAGCTCCATAATAGCTGGTACAACTCCAAGGTCTCCAATGAAGTTCCTTAGCCATATAGCCTCCTTTTCTACTTCACTTGCTTCTATATACTCTGATTCACAAGTGGAATCAAACACTGTATCTTGCTTGGAACTTTTCCAAGTAATTTCCCCTCCATTTAGGGTAAAGACCCTGCCCTACTGAGAGCGTGAATTATCCTATCAGTCTGAAAGCTAGCATCACTATACCCTACTACATTCAAGTCATCACTCCAACAAAAGGTAAGGACCCAGTCCATAGTCCTTCACAGGTACTTGAGAATATTCTTTACTGCACTCCAGTGAGCCTTCCTAGGATTACTCTGATATCTGCTAACCATGCTTAAGGCAAAAGCAACATTAGGACGAGTACAAGTCATAGCATACATTATTGAGCCTACAGCGGAATCATATGGAACTCAACTCATCTTAACTATCTCTTCATCTGTACTCGGGCTCTGAGTTTTACTCAATCTGGCATTACACTGAATAGGTAAATCTCCTTGCTTCGAATTTTCCATACTAAACCTCTCCAACATTTTTTCTAAGTAGGTACTCTGACTATGTCCAATTAGTCTTTTACTCCTGTTTCTCAAAATCTTTATCCTAAAGACATAGGCAACTTCTTCTAGGTCTTTCATAGTGAAACACTACCCAAGCCAGGATTTCACGTCCTGCAATGTTAGGATGTCATTTCCTATGAAATGTATGTCATCCACATAAAGTACCAAAAAGCTAACTATACTCCCACTAGCCGTGACATATATACAAGATTCATCTTCACATCTCGAAAAGCCAAACTCTTTGACTTTCTCATCGGAGCAAAGATTCCATCTGCGAGGTGCTTGTTTCAATCCATATATGGATTTTTCAAGCTTACACACCCTAATAGGGTATTATGTACTTACAAAAACCTATGACTGAACCATGTAAACATCCTCAACCAACATTCCATTAAGGAAAGCGGTTTTGACATCCATTTGCCATATTCAATAGTCATGAAATGCAACATTGGCTAATAGAACCCAAATAGACTTAATCTTGGCCACTAGTGCAAAGGTCTCATCATAATAAACTCCCGGAGTTTGTGAATGATCCATTTCAACTAGTCGTGCCTTATAAGTGTGTGCATTACCATCCATGTCGGTCTTCTTCTTGAAGATCCATTTGCACCCTACTATCTTACGACCTGGTACATTGTCAACCAAGTTCCAAACTTGATTGTCATACATAGATTGTATCTCGTTATCCATAGCCTCTTTCCATTTAGCAGACTCAGGACCTGCCATGGCTTCCGTGTAGCTGTTAGGATCTTCTACATTTATTACTATATTATCACTGGTAAGGTATCACCTTCTACAGTAATATGGAAACCATAATAATGCTCAGGTGCATTCCTAACTCTGGTGGAACGCTCAGAGGTATGGACTCTTCAGTCGGCTCAACAGGAGTTTCCTCCTCAGGTTGAGGGCTAGGGTTTGAGGTTCATTCACCGCTTGACTCTTGAACTTCTTCAAGGTCAACATGCCTCCCACTGTCTCCTTGGCTTATTAGTTATCTCTCTCGAAAGACTCCTATTCTTGCTACAAATACCACATTGTCATTGGCTCTGTACAAGATATATCCAAAAGATTTATGTGGGTAGCCGATGAAAATACACCTCTGACTTCGAGGTTCGAGCTTGTCGTGAGTCTCGCGTCTCATGAAAGCCTCACAACCCTAAACCTTGATGTGGTCTAGATTTGGAACTTTTCCAGTCCACATCTCATGAGGTGTTTTGGCAACCTTCTTTGTAGGGACTAGATTAAGGATATGGGTAGCAGTCTCTAAGGCATACCCCCAAAATGAGATTGGTAGCGAAACTTGACTCATCATGGAAGAAACCATGTCCATCAAGGTTCGATTGCGCCTCATAGATACACCATTCAACTGTGGTGTTCTGGGAGGTTTCAATTGTGAGACTATCACACACTCCTTAAGATAGTCAAGGAACTCGGTACTAAGATACTCACCACCTCGATCGGGTCAAAGCATCTTAATATTCCTGCCCAAATGATTCTCCACTTCTTGCTTAAACTCTTTGAATTTATCAAAGCTTTTTGACTTATGTTTGATTAATTAGACATATGCACATCTACTAAAATCATCAATAACAGTCACATAAAAGCAATTAGCATCTCTAGAGGTGGTTCTGAAGGGTCCACACACATCTGTGTGTATGAGATCCAACAAACCTTCACCCCTAGCACAAGTGCTAGTAAAATGTGACATTGTCATTTTTCCAAGTAGACAAGATTCACAACTATCATCCGACTTTAGGTCAAATGATTCCAAGACTCCATCCTTTTGGAGTTGGCCTATGCGTTTCTTACTTACATGTCAACGACGACAATGCCATAAAGATGATTTATCTAAGCTAGTGGAAGAATCGATACACAATACTTTGATTCCTAAGTTATCTACAATAGATACAGTTTCATACACACCATCACAAGGTAATGATTTAAAATAAAGAACACTATTATAGAATGCTTCAATGCCACCACTTTTATTATCAAAATAAAAAGTGAACCCCTTGTTTATACAATGCATGAAAGGAAATAACATTTCTGGCTATTTCTGGCGAATAACAATATATATTCAAGTCTAATGTAGACCCACTATCTAGTAACAACGAATAAACTCCACTCTTGGTGAGAGGTAAAACATTCCTATTCGCCGTGATTAGGTTTATCTTTCCATGCTCCAGATCCTCACTTCTTCTTAGTCCCTGTAGATTAGAACATATGTGAATTCTAGAACATGTATAAAGGACCCAAGACTTAGAATGGGATGAGTTATTAGACAATATAGTATATATACCTGGATGGTTGTGTTTTACTTTCCCATCCCTCAAATCTTGCTGGTACTTTGGGCATTTTCCCTTCCAGTGCGACTTTTCATGGCAATAGAAGCATTCAGCCTCATTAGGGTTAGCAGAAGGAGTGACAAAACCTTTCTTGTTTTTTCCTGAAAAAGAGCCTTCAAGGGTCTTACCCTTGGTACCCTTATATGGTTTCTTTCTCTTCTTACCTTTGCCATGCCTGATTGCGAATACATTGGCCTCAATTGGAGTAGGAGGAGTAAGAACACCCGACTTACCCATAAGACTACTTTCTACGGTCTTTAAGAGTCCTTGAGGTTTACTAAGTGTAAATTCTTCCATATTCATGTGATATGTCTTTCTAAATTGATCATAACATGAAGGTAAGGAGTGAAAAATGATATCTATTGCTAACTCCTCAGGAAGGTCAACATTTAGTTTCTTCAAGCGATCCCCAAGTTTTTGCATTTTCTATAAGTGGGTCGTGAGGGACTCATTGTCCTTTATTTGGGTGGTTACCATGGAGGAGATTATTTCATACCTCTCTTGAAGTGCACTTTGATGGTATCGTTCCATCAAGTCCATCTGCATCTCAAAAGGGTAATAATCCTCATATGACTTTTGGAGCTCAACTGTCATTGTGGCAGTCATGATACATGCTACTTTGGTAGCATCCCTTTCATGTGCTTGAAATGCAGCAATCTCCTTTGGGGTAGCAGTTGACTCATCAATCTCCTTCAACTCCCTATCAAGGAAATATTCTTTGTCCTCACAGCGAGTGACAATCCTGATGTTTCTGATTCAACCCATAAAATTGGATCCATCAAAGATGAGTCTCCCACAAATGTTCATGAGAAAGAAGGAGCCAGTAGGGTTTGAGCCAGAAGCATTGTTTTATGAACACATCTTAAATGAAAGAATGAGTTTGTATTAGATTTCAGGATAGTCCTTAATAATGCACCTAAATGCTATATTAAAGCTAGGACCCAACACAATATTTTATAACTTAGAAGAGGGATGTCGTAATCCAAGCTATAAAATATTTGAAGGTAGGTAAATGACTATTCACCAATTTCCACCATAAAACGGTATAAATATTATAAGGTTTTAATTGGTTTAGAAATTCCTAGGTTCTTTGAGTTTCATTGAACTTTTCAATGGTATGTTTCAATCTCGAGTGTGCCCTTCAAGTTTTGTGATTGGGATGCCGAGGATCACAAAACAAGGTGTGAAGTAACCATGAAAATTACTTGGTACACTTAATGTATTACCCCTCAATCAAAGTCTCAGTTAACCACACATGCTCCAACAATACTATGATAAACATTAAGTCACCCAAAGTACAAAGTGTAACTTCATGGATTAGCACCTTATTCACATTTTCCTAAAGTAACTAAGATTGGGAATTAATAAAAGTTTAGTTACTTTAGTATATTCATAATACTTATTATGAGAATTATAGCCCTTGTTCTACCTTTTCGGCTAATGACCCTCCACCGATCAAGGAAGCGGTGGGTGAGAGTAGACACCCATTATGTTCCCATTTTATAGGCAACAACCTTATACCCCCTTATAGACCAGCTTCGTGAATGAGGCCTACAAATGGTAAAATGACTTTTATCTTATACATATATAATTATTATTCACTTATAATATTATAAAGTATAATGGTTGAATTCTAATATTTAAAATTCTAAGGTTTGGAACTAAAGTTCTAATTATGACTTTACTTGTTCCAAAAGTTGAGGGCAAGTTTTGTAAAATTTCAAAACTTTTCATTTCTCATTACTTATGATTTTATTCGAGTATTAAAATGAGGAATCTTCATTTTCATAACTCATGTGGTCTTTTAATGGTTTTAATTCAAGTGTGACTCTTGGTTTTCCATAACTTGAGGACAAGTTATGGACTCCATTAAGACACGTAATGATCAAGAATTAACTAACATGGAGGTTACAAATAATTCCTATGATCATCTAAATTCATAAGTTCAAGAACATGATTCTCAAGTCTTTTAAGAATCATAACAAACTTATATAAAACATGTAATTTTTGGTAATAGCAATTCTAAATGGATTAGCATAAAAATTACACCAACTAAAACAAGTTTTAAAACACCAAAACAGTTTAGGGTAATGTTTCTAGTCCATTCCCAGCAGCATAACTCGAAAATCTGAACACTGCAGCATGTACTCGTCGAGTGCATGAACTGACTTGACGAGTTGCATGCATTTCTTCATGGACTCATCGAGTTTCCCCTTGGACTCGGTGATTTCATGCGAGAAGTGAACAAAAAACTGTGTTTTTCAGCTATTTTGCATCAAGAATCAAACAAACAAGCCTAGTCTCTCACACCACTGTTGTGTTTTGATCATTATAGCACTCCTATGGTGTACATACAACCCTAGAAACCTTGGATCAATGTTTGACTAAGATACATTCAAAATGATTTTCCAAGGTTCATAATCCTATCTAGCATTCATGGGGATCTTTTATTATAATAGTTATGAAGAATTACATACCTCTTTGTAGCTTGGATTCCTTTGAAACTTTGTAAGCCTAGCACCTCAAGTGTGATGCCTCAAATGCTTCACGTAACACCAAGTACACTTGGAATAAACTCTTAAGAGAATAAGAACAATTAGTATTTCGGCTAGCCCTCTTATGTTCACTCTAGTTGCCGAAAATGGTGAAGAATAGCTTCTTTATATAGTATGTTACAATTAGGGTTACACCATGTAAACCCTAATTGTCATGACCTTTCATTTCCATGACCCATGGGTTATGTAACTCCCATGGAGCTTCCATGGAGCATCTTATGGGTTTAACCCAACTTGATAATCCATGGAGCTTTGGCCCGTTATATTGAATTGATAGTGAAAACTTTGGGATTCCGGGAAAGAAAAAGTACGAAGTCCACGAGTTTATCTTTTAAGAGCCTTAGAGCTGAGGAAGCACTCAAGAATTTGGTCTCTTTCTCCCATGTTGTAAGTGTTGACTCCATTATCGTTTCATTTTTCATTTTGTTTTTTGCTAACTCGCTACATCTTTTCCATAGGTCTCTAATCATGTTTCTGCTGATCTAAGGATCCGGGCAGAGATGGCTGAATAAGTCCTTCAGGAACAGGAGAACATGTGGAAGATGACCAATGAGGATATTCTGAGAAGGGCGAAGCTGCTCAGCAGGGAGAAGGCCGAGAGAGGAGGAGGAGCACGTACACAAGCTCGAGGACATGATCTCCAATGCCAAGGTCAATATTGTAGTTGTCGGTTGGGAGGCCAAGATTTGTCTTGCGGAGGATCACTGCTAACCTCTGATGATAAGATTCTTCACTAATGAGGATCCTTACCAATGAGGGTCCTTAATGTTGAGGATCCTTAATGATGAGGATCCATAGTCATAAGATCATATAGCGGAGCTCCCTTCTTAGGATAACCTATTTAGGTTATAGACTCTGACAAAATTATTTTGTAACACTAAAGGTTGGATGGATAACATGTTAATGTTATACACTAGGGAGGATCCCTACTATTGATATAATTAAGTGGAAAGCTCCTTACTTATGATAAGATGAAAATGTTATGGTTCATGTGTTCTCTGGAGAAAATTCCCATTGTGTGATAACATGAAGATGTTGTAGACTTGATGTAGTTTCTGGGGTAAGATCCCAATTTTTGATAGCATGAAAGTGTTATAAACCTTAAGGATCTCAACTTATGTTCCAAGATAAGAGGGTTTCCAAGCCACTGAATTGTGAAACGATCCACTTATTCGTATCCCATAGTTAGATATGATGTGTTTAAGCAAGGTGTATAAACCTTATTTCGTATGGAAGAGGTCATTAGCTCTTTGGACCATAGAGGGGATTAAGTAAACTTAAGTGTATGAGAGATGATCAAAATCTAGCTTATGTATATGATAGTTTAAATACTACACTATTGATATAATGGAGTTTCCTAAGTGTTAAGATGTTGAAATCTTCGAATGTTAAGATCCTTATGCTTCAGGATCTTTAATCTAGAGGATCCTAAGATTTCATGATCATAGCTTATGGAGATCCTTAGTTGTTCGTTGTTTTGCATATAAAACGTTAGCTAGGGGTGGGAGTTAGTCTAGAAAACGCCCCTCCAATGCTTAAGTTAATAATATAATCCAGGAGAAAGTAATGATGAAAAGCTTAAGGTAAGGGACATGTGTACCTTGGTTTTGTTGAGGATTAACGGACCCTACTTACATGTAGTATGCTTTGAGATGTATGGCATTCTAGGATATTGGTAGAATGTCTCCTTCGAGTGTTTCTAGCCAATATGATCCTTTCCCTGCTTTACCATCTATAAGATACACTCCTTCCGATTTGGGAGCTCATTTACCTACATTCTGATCCTTGGTGTTTTGAAATGTTTTCCTTAATACCAAGTCTCATATTTGAAATCTTCTGACATTTATTTTATTATTTTAAGCCTTGGTGATTCTCTTTTGACGAGCATCAATGTGTATTTTGGCAACATCTCTAAGCTCGTCAATAGTGTCAACATCATGTGCTAGGATCCTCTCATTATTCTTTTGGTCTTGCCCCAAATATCTTACCGTTGGGATCACTACTTGAGTATGGATCACTACTTCTATCCGAAACACCAAACAAAAGGGGTTATGACATGTGGCCATTTTGGAAGTAGTTCTATCTGCCCACAAAACGAAAGGAAGCTCTTCTTCCTATATTCCTTTCTTTTTTTCCAGCATTTTCTTCAAATTGTTTACTATGATTTTGTTGCTAGATTCTGCTTGACCATTAGCTTGGGGATGAACAATAGTGGATATTATCGTTTTGATTCCCCAACTTGTGCAAAATTCTCTTGTGCGTTTTCTTATGAATTGGGATCCATTGTCGCATAAGATTTCAGTCGGGATCCCGATCCTGGTAAAGTTATCACATTTAATAAGTGAGACTACCTCTTTGTCTCTTACCTAAACAAAGGCTTCAGCTTCAATCCACTTTGAGAAGTAATCGTTCATCACTAGCATGAAGACTTCTCCTCCTGGGGCTATCAGTAATTTTCTCACTATATCCATCCCCCATTTCATGAATAGCCATGGAAAGATAATAAGATGTACAGGCTTTGCCGGTTGATGTAGGATGTAGCTATGTCTCTAGAAAGCATCATGCTTTTGAGCACGTAGAAAAGAATATCTCTTCATATTTTTCCAGTAGTATCCTGCTTTTAGTATTTTGGAGCATAATGATCTGCCCCCAGTGTGATTTCCATAGTCCCCTTCATGTATGTCTTTCAAGAATTTTGCAGCTTCAGGATCTTCAAGGTATCTAAGGTACGGATCTTCCATAGAGTTTTTATAGATTTTACCTTGGATTATCACGAATCTTGAGGCTCTCGTTCTGAATGCTCTCTTGTGTCTTTCTTTTGGTCGGATCGTTCCGTTTTGGAGTTCCGCCATAAGGGCTTGGATCTTTTTAAAGATCCTGTTCATCGAGGTCTTTTTAAGGAGGGATCTGAGAGTCAAGATCTTGAATAGGGATACACTTGTTGGTTGTCCAGTATCATCGGATCTGTCGGAAAGGGTTTTTATGGATGGTGTTATTATATGGGTTATAGGAATCTTCATCTCTGGTGGGATCCTAAAAGAGGATCCTAAGTTGGCTAATGCATTTGCTTTTTTGTTTTCTTCTCTGGAAACTTTGGTTAGGCGAAAGTTTTCAAATTTAAAAGCTAATTTTTTTATGTAAGTCCCCAAAATGCCTGTGTATCAATCATATCTATTTGATGGTGCGGAATCCCAATCAAACAGATGATGCCAGATCAAAATAGAAGAGAAGGAGAAGAAGAATAATATGAATCTTGTATGTATTGAGATGAATGAAGATCCGGATACAACAGATTCACACACACTAACACACACTCCTCTCTAGACCGTGCACTCTCTTCTGTTCATCAATCCCTACTCCTCACTCCTAACACCTGTATATACACAAGGAAAACATGGGCCGGAGAACATCAGCCTTAAATGGGTTTACGGTCATAAACCTGTTTACGGCCGTAAACACTGACCGTAAACACCCCACCTGGCCGTAAACTAGACTGTAAGCTCATAAAATATTACATAAAAATACAATTGCCCAGAAAAGCAAAGTATAAACCATATTTTGACCAAACAATCTCCCCCTTGGTTTATATCTTTCATTTCTTAATTGACCCAACAAGCTCCCCCTAAAAAGTAGCTAACTCTTCTTGTCAGTCTTCAATGGGATCTTGGTTTCAGCTTTAACCTTCGATTTCTTCACAACATCAGGATGAACATATGAATCTTCCATGAATGACTTCATCTTGAGCCCTTGAGCTTTCTTTAGAATTTGATATTGAACACACATTGGGTGAGGATGCTTGATGTACCCATTCTTGAAAGATTGCTCTTTCAGCTTGAGAATCTTCAGTGAGAAGAAATCTTCTAGGTCACTTTAGCAGGTTTAAGATAGCAGCAGACTGATTGAGAGGCTTTAATGCAATCTGTCACATAATCTTCAATTTCAGCTTCACCTTGCTTCTGGGGTTGAAGGATTGAATGTCGAAAGAATAATCTTCATTTCTTGCTCCTTCGAATGCGAGTTCTTCGATGATCACGGATGAAGCCTTGGCTCAGAAAATCTTCAATACAGTCTCCATGAGTCTCATCTACACCTGAATTCACTTTTCAAGACAAAACAAAACTAAAAGAAAACTTAACACACAAATTAAAACAGAGACAAAAATATTTTTGGATTTTTTATTTTTCTGAACAAGAAATAAAACAGAAATAAAAATATTTTTGGATTTTTGATTTTTGATTTTTGTTAGGTCCGAATCTGGATCTATCACTGGTAATCAAACAATCACAAGAGGAGAATAACACAATAAGATGAATGAATTGAGCTTGAATACGATTAAACACTTGAATTGTCAGATATAACTCAAATACCAGCCGTAAACTCTAGAGCATCAAACCCCTCAAAAGACCAACTCCTAGACTATTTATACTCGACAAGACTGCAAACATAGTTTGCTTCCGTAAACACGTTTATAGCCGTAAACGTGTTTACGGTCATAAACAACACAAAATACAAACTAACATAAAGTGCAATTACAGACATAACACCAAAACAAATCACATGCAAAGCCTAGCCCAAACCATTTAAATGAGCCTTAAATCTCCTTATTGGTTTGGAGCAGGCTTGGATTTAGTTTTTGTCAAGAACCAGCACATCAGATCTCCCTAGAGCTCCATTCAATATTCTCTTGTCGATAATTGTAGCCACCATCCATGTATATTCCTTTGCAGCAGGCTCAAATAGCTCATCAGCAACAACAATCTAATGTCTTGCAAGGTGATGAATGTCGCGCTTTCCAAACTGGAGTAGTTCCCTTTTGTCACACAAGCGAATGCAATCTTGTTTGAGCTTGATAACAGCAGCATCTGATGTTTCATCATACACCCAATAATGCATAGAGTGTAGAGATCCATCAGGAAACATTTGAGGAATAGGGATGCGTTTGACTTGAGCAGTAGCAGGCCACATCACCGCTCGAACAGGCTCGCTGGTTTTGGGATCAAAAACACGCTTGTGGACTTCAACAAAAGACTCTGCAGTTTTCATTGATGGAAAACCCTTAGCCACTTGATCTACCAAGAAAGATTTGAATTGGTAGGCTTAGGGGTTGTTTGATGGATTTGAGAAGGGAGCTTTGGATAGCTCAATAAGATCAACCTTGGTAAAGGAGTGGAAATCATGAGCATCCTTATATAATTCTTTATTCCCGCTCTTCCTTCTTACCATAAACATATCCTATGTGTCATGAAATCCCCACGATATGATTCCTAACCTATCACCATATACGTCTCTGAAACTTTCAGTGCTTAGGTCAGTGAAAGTTATGCGAGGTCTGTCCCAAGGTGATTTATGATCCACATTTCTTTTAAATATCCATTTGTTTTTGTCGATTGACTTATCCGCAACTCTCTTTTTTTAGCACCTTTTTCCTTTGCAGCTCTGGATGGCAGTTCTGGATCCACTTCAAAATGATCTACAACAATTGTGGGTCTGATTGGTTGAGAGGAAATGGGAGCATCAATATGGTGAGTATCTGGAATAGGGGGATCGACATGAGGTTCATCAGTAGTTGTTCTGAAATCATCACCAAACCTGCCATCAAGCTTCTTTTGCAACTCGAGGAGATTTTCTTCATTATGTTCGCCATTTGAATATTAAGCTTGGTATTTTCAGATTGGAGATCAACGATCTTGATGACAAGCTCAATATTTCTTTGATCAAGTTCTACATGTTTCTGTTTGATGGCATCGAGCTCCCTTTGAAGTCCATGGAGTGATGGGGAATCATCTTGTAACAACCCGAAATTCGTATCACTGCTTGTAACCTTTTTTCTAACTCATTCCGATCAACCAATCGTTATTTTCAAATTTGTTTCCGATTTCATCAATTAATTAAGTCATTAAATGGAAATGATCTAAAATGACTTAATGAGTGTCCTAATACATTTAGAAATCATTTTATCACCTCATATTAGTGATCGGAACATTTCTAGAATCAACCACATCGAGTTACGCCAACTTAATCGGGTGCAACCAAATGCCCCGTCTAACGCCGGTATCGGGTAGAATTTCACCGTGTCCAAGTTTTGGGACCTATTTAAACGTGTTTAAACATTCATTTGAAGCTTTTGCTTCCTTTCTCTACTCTCTCTCTAACCTCTCTCCTAAATCCAAGTTTAAGGGTCCAAATCATCAATTTAACGCTCCAAATCTTTAAGGTAGCTTCCCTAGCTTGTTATGCAACCCCTCTAGCCTTCAAATTCGAGTTCAAATCATGGAATACCACCACATTCATGAGTTTACAGCCCTGGAACAGTCCTAGGCCGTGAACTCATATAAAATGGGTTTTGGAGCCCAAAAACCCTTCCAATGGACCTGTGGAGCTTAGATATGGCTTAATGGCTTAATGGACTGGACTTAGAATGCCTTCAACATGGATTTTGAAGAGTAAACATGAGTTTACTGCCCAGGAACATACTTGGGTTGTAAACTCATATATATGGGGTTTTAGAGTCATTCAACCCTTCCAAATCATTGTTGGGACTTAGATACGACTTTGAGGCTTACAAACCAAGACTTGTAACACCTAAATCTTGAATTTAGAGGGGTAAAAATGAGTTTACGGCCAAGGTTCATTCTTGGGCCGTAAACTCCTCAAACATGCGGAGTACCTTTTAACATGTTAGAATGCCTTGAAACTTAACCAAAAGCCTTGGAATAAATCATAGATCCAACCAAAAATAGTTTGGGGACCTTAAACATGCCAAACACCCTCCAATTAGGTGTTTACGGCCAAGACACCCCCCAAGAACATATTCATGGGCCGTAGACTCCTTTATACATGTCAAATGGTACCCTAAATTCATACCAAGGCATGAAAAATTAGTTGGAATCACATATGATTAAGCTAAGTCCATTAAATGATCAATCTAAGGAGGATAGGATTTTACGGTTTTAAACTCCTTGTTTAGGGCTGTAAACTCCCTTAAATAATGTCATTTTATGATTTAATTTACACCCATGCCTTAGGTGAAATTGTCCCAACACTTCCCAAGTGATATTGACCCTTTAAGCACCATAAACCTTGCCAACATGAGTTCACGGCCGTGAACTCATGTGTGAGTAGTGTATAAGTCCGAAAACTCATTAGGGAGTTTACTCTTGAAGTGTAAACTCAATTCCGAAGTCCCTTGCATCAATACACGTACGTAGATGTCACCCGGGTCACTCCAAGCACTCATTTTGAAGTGTTTTCGCTCATTGGAGTGTAATATCATATCTAATTAGTGTTGATAAATCTAATTAGATATATTGGTATATCATTTCATAATCCATAGGAATCTTGTGCGTTCGCGAACCCAGAACTAACATTTAGGATCCAAACTAACGCGTTTCTCAATCGGTGAGTTCCTACCCCTACCCTTTTTCAATGGTTTTTAAAAGTTTTCAGGGGGGAATACAAGCAAAAGTAAAAGTATATCTTGTACTTAAATTCATTATTTCATTTTAAATGGTTTCATAATTCTCACACTTTTAAGAATTGAAAACTTACTAACAAACTGTTTTAACTCGTAGAGTTGTTTGTTCAAACCGATTTTCAATTCTTATTATATACTTCTATGTTGTATACTTTACAATTGATTGTTCACACTTGTATTGATTGACATTATAAATCATATGTAAAGTATGTAATAAAATACCCTAGGCACGAGTATAAAAGACAGACACCATTAGAAAACATAAATAAATCGTAATGTCGTTAATAACACACCTAGGCTCGAGTGTAAAGGACAGACACCTTTAGATTACATAAAACATTGTAATGTCCTTAATAAAACACCTAGGCTCGAGTGTAAAGGACAGGATCCATTAGAACTTAGATAGTCATAGATACTACTTCCTTAGGCACGAGAAGTAAAGGGAAATCTTCAATATTGGAGACACGTTCTCTATAACACTTCCTTAGCTCGAGAGAGTGAAGGACTACCCCTGTAACCAGAATCTCCGAACGTAGGAGAGCCTGGCTTGAGTGTATAGATCTATACAGGATTGAAAATCCCGCACCTGGTTGCTAGCTACAGCGGAACCGAAAGGTTCAAGGGTGACGAAAGTCATAAAAAGGATACTAGGCCTGGCCCGAGTCATATCTAGTGTGAAGTATGGTTAAGGACTCGCAATCAAGATTATTAACACTTTACACTTATTTATTAGTATTATGTACGTAATAAAACTAATGTACATTTAAGGATAATCGGAACCGGTAACAGTTCACACACCCACACATTCAGGAAAGCATGGGGTTTTCCTGGGGATAACATTGAACATAACCTGAATCGGTAATAGTTAGCACACACAGAATTGGCAACAGTACACACACACACTTAGGAAAACATGGGGTTTTCCTGGGATTAACATTGAAGATAATCGGAACCGGTAACAGTTAGTACACACAGAATCAGTAACAGTTCACACATACACATGTAGGAAAATATAGGATTTTCCTGAGTTACCATAGTACAAAACCAGAAAAGCGTAACAAGTTAAATAACTAAACTTTACAATTTAGAAGAACAATCATGCTTTCATTGTACATCTTTTACATTACAATTTGGATTTGGTAAACATTACTTTTAAGAAAATATGGGATTTTCTTGGATAACCGCTTTTCAGGAAACCAAAGGAACTCGTAAAACTTTCAGATAACTAACCGCTTATAAACTCACCAGCTTTATGCTGATTTTCAAATTGCTTGTATTCTCAGGTCCGCATTAGACAGGTACCCGACGATCACTTTTGACAAAGACGTAGTGCGTAGAAGAATCGTCTCATTTTGTTCATATATGTTATGTATCACACTTTTACAATTTACTTTTGAAACAAATGTAAACTTTTATATATGTAATGTAATGGTTGTCTACTTCGCTTACTTTGTGCATTGGTTTGATACTCAACGTGGAGTCAACCCCGGAAGTGTTTCCGCCTTCGGTTTTCGGGGTGTCACAGATTGGTATCAGAGCCCTTGTTTATAGTGAACTAAGTATACCAAACCTTACACGGTATAAAACTATAAGCACTAAAGGGCCTAGGTGCTCTGAACTAAAAGTATCCTTCACAATATAAGTATTTTCAAAAGTATATAAGTATACCGAACCGTCGAGATCCGTAACTACAAGTAGAACAAAACATAAGTAAATGGGTGTCGTACGCTATGGTTAAACCTGGGCAGTTATGTAGTTGTGTCTAGGATCAATATAGCCTGGCCAACTATATTAATTCGAGACACGGCCAACATGTGCTTGGGAGTGACAGTGGTGTGCGGCATGCCTAAAACTTACCCAGATGCCACAAACACCGACCCAGTGTCGTAAGCAAATCATGAAATACTATGGGAGTATTTCTCCAGCCAATCCTTGTTTGAAATCCTCAATCAAGCGTTGTTTCCCTGATCATTTCTCTAGCGATAAATCTTCTGTGTTGGTAACTCCTTCCTGTTTTATTGCTTATACGGAATATATAATTGTCATATCTCTTGATTCAATTCGGAGGACTTATCATCCTCTCTTTCTTAATCTTATTAGATCAAGATGCCTCCAAGAAAGAGACCCAGTGCAAAGAGCAACAACAATCCTCCTCCATCATTACCTCCCCTCAATTTGATCTTGCATCGCTTCAGGCAGTTCTTACTGCAGCAATGGTAGCCGCCATGTCACAAAGAAACCCCGATAGTCCAGGAGGTGGTCCCCAGCCCCAGAACCTAGAATATAGTCAGGGACACCAAAAAGGGGGTTCCTAAAAAGACTTCATGAATGCAAAACCTACATCCTTTGATGACACTCAAGGTGTCATTTCCCTCACCCGATGGTTCGAGAAGATCAAATCCATCTTTGAAATTTGTGCCTGCTCAGAATCTGACAAGGTGAAGTTTGTCGCCTGCACCTTTATTGACAAATCCTTGACTTGGTGGAACGGCTGAGTCAAATCCCTAACTTTACCCGTAGTCAATGCCATGGGTTGGGAAGCCATGAAGGAACTTCTGCTGGCTGAGTAGTGCCCTGAGGGCGAAATGCAGAAGTTAGAACACGAACTCTGGAACTTGAAGATGAAGGGTTGTGATATTTTCGCTTACACTTCCAAGTTCGATGACCTGGCGCTACTCTATCCAGGAATGGTTACCCTGGAGAGTAAGAAGATAGAGAGATTCATCTGGGGGCTGACCCAGCCAACAAAATGGAATGTCATATCTGCGAGACCAAACACATACGACAACGCCAAATGTTTAGCACGAATCCTAATAGATCATAGTGATGACTTTGAAGAAGCAGCTACCACTCCTGAACCGACAGAGAGGAGTGGTGAGAAAAGAAAAATTGGGAAGATGAAGGAGGTCAGATATCGAAGGAGTCCTCGAAGAGACAATAAACAGTGGCAGTTCATGCTGCCACTTCCTCTGCCGCCGTTTCTGTTGTTGGATCCTCAACTCGAAAACCCGCCAGTAGGTATGCTGGAACCCTTCCTAGTTGTGAGAAGTGCAGCTATCATCACCTTCCTTCCGTTCCATGTATACAAGTATTTTGCAACAGTTGTGGCGTAAAGGGTCACATGGCGAAAAACTGAAAGACACCAACCCAATCAACTAGTCAAACTGCCGGAGCGGGCATCGGTCGGGCCTGCTATGGTTGCGGAGAAGTCGGACATTACAAGCGAAACTGCCCCAAGGCAGTAACATCTGGCAACACTGGAAGAGTTCTAGCGATAGGACAAGAGAAGTTAGCCACCGATCCCACCGTTGCCACAGGTATATTTCCCATCGTTAAAAATTTTATGCCTGTGATTCTTTTAGATTCTAGCACCAAAAGAAATTCACTAACCATCCATTTGAACATCTTTTAAACCCTGTCGTTCGTGAGTAACCGAAAAAAAAATGTATGCCGTCGAGATGGTTATCACGTGAGAACGAGAACACTTATATCGTATCTGTAGATTGTATCCTCAATCTGAACAATTATTCTTTTCTGTTCGACCTATTGGCAAACTTGTTATGTAATGCTTTGATGTCACCTTTAGCATGTAATGACCGAGTCCCATTCATGTTGTTATTCCTAATTTCGAGAAAGTTATTCGTCTTAACTGTCCTCTGATCCGACTCTCATCATTTTCGTGCATCAAAGCTTAAAAAGTTTTTCCCATGTATTCCTCGTCCATGTGATGATCGAGAAACGAGAAATCTGCAATTCTTTCCCCGATACTGTTTCCGAAGAATTCTTGAGAATTCTTTCCGAAAGTGTAGTCAAGTCTCGCATCGACTTAAATCCCTGGAATTACCTCGTAGCCAAAACCTTAATAAGGATGATGTGTTCAATACAACAACCAGGACTGGATACGATCACTTCGAGATTGTAGTGGTGCCCTTCGGTCAAACCATTTTCTTGGTCATATAGATAAGCAAAGCAGTTATACTTGTAAACCTTTCCCAAAGCGAAGGCAATAAAGAATTAGTCGGCACTAGGGATACCCATAGAAACCCCGTCAATTCTTGGGCCCCATCGGCTATGATCGTAGATTCACATAGAAGTTTCCTTTAGGACCATCGGACCCTTAGCTACTATGTCACATGAAGATGTACCCACTTGTTGGAAGTCTTACTCTGGAAAGACATAGTACGCCTTTGGAAGTACGGAAAACTTGACTCATGAAATATTAGACCCTTCGAGATCCTCGTTAGGAATCGATTCCATAGCCCTCTCCGAGCTATCTTCAGAACTCAACATCAACCATCTGGTATTCCACATCTTTGATAGTAAGGATTGTCGACTTGACAAAACCATAGAAATCCTTTGATGAGATCGAAACCAACGGAAGTCTGAACCTTCATGGATGAATCAGTTAAGATCATGGATTCGTCGGTTGACCGTTCGAAACAAAGCCACATCCTGACAGTGAGGGTTCGCTAGAATGTCAAGCGGAGACCCAATTCCACTAAGGAGCATGAAGACCCGAAGCAGTAGATTCATCTTCATATCTCTCTTCACCTCGTTATCGGTGTGCAAATCTTTGAATTTAGGGACGAAATTCTCTCTAACGGGGGGATAACGTAACAACCCGAAATTCGTATCACTGCTTGGAACCCTTTCGGTAACTCATTCCGATCAACCAATCGTCATTTTCAAATTCGTTTCCGATTTCATCAGTTAATTAAGTCATTAAATGGAAATGATCTAAAATGACTTAATGAGTGTCCTAATACATTTAGAAATGATTTTATCACCTCATATTAGTGATTGGAACATTTCTAGAATCAACCACATCGAGTTACGTCAACTTAATCAGGTGCGACCAAATGCCCCGTCTAACGCCGGTATCGGGTAGAATTCCACTGTGTCCAAGTTTTGGGACCTATTTAAACGTGTTTAAACATTCATTTGAAGCTTTTGCTTCCTTTCTCTACTCTCTCTCTCTCTAACCTCTCTCCTAAATCCAAGTTTAAGGGTTCAAATCATCAATTTAAGGCTCCAAATCATTGAGGTACCTTCCCTAGCTTGTTATGCAACTCCTCTAGCCTTCAAATTCGACTTCAAATCATGGAACGGGACCACATTCATGAGTTTACGGCCCTGGAACAGTCCTAGGCCGTGAACTCATATAAAATGGGTTTTGGAGCCCAAAAACCCTTCCAATCGACCATTGGAGCTTAGATATGGCTTAATGGCTTAATGGATTGGACTTAGAATGCTTTTAACATGGATTTTGAAGAGTAAACATGAGTTTACTGCCCAAGATCATACTTGGGCCGTAAACTCATATATATGGCATTTTAGAGCCATTTAACCCTTCCAAATCATTGTTGGGACTTAGATACGACTTTGAGGCTTACAAACCGGGACTTGTAACACCTAAATCTTGAATTTAGACGGGTAAAAATGAGTTTATAGCCAAGGTTCATTCTTGGGCCGTAAACCCCTCAAACATGGGGAGTAAACACCTTTTAACATGTTACAATGCCTTGAAACTTAACCAAAAGCTTTGGAATAAATCACAGAACCAACCAAAAATAGTTTGGGGACCTTAAACATTCCAAACACCCTTCAATTAGGTTTTTACGGCCAAGACACCCCAGCTAGAACATATTCATGGGTCGTAAACTCCTTTATACATGTCAAATGGTACCCTAAATTCATACCAAGGCTTGGAAAATTAGTAGGAATCACATATGATTAGGCTAAGTCCATTAAATCATCAATCTAAGGGGGATAGGAGTTTACGGCCATAAAATCCTTGTTTAGGGCCATAAACTCCCTTAAATAATGTCATTTGGTGATTTAATTTACTTCCATGCCTTAGGTAAAATTGTCCCAACACTTCCCAAGTGTATTCACCCTTTAAGCACCATAAACCTTGACAACATGAGTTCACGGCCGTGAACTCATGTGTGAGTAGTGTATAAGGCCGAAAACTCATTAGGCAGTTTACTCTTGAAGAGTAAACTCAAATCCCAAGTCCCTCACATCAATACACGTCCGTAGATGTCACCTGGAGCACTCCAAACACTCGTTTTGAGGTGTTTTCGCTCATTGGAGTGTAATATCATATCTAATTAGTGTTGATAAATCTAATTAGATATATTTGTATATCATTTCATAATCCATAGGAATCTTGTGCGTTCGCGAACCCAAAACTGACGTTTAGGATCCAAACTAACGCGTTTCTCAATCGGTGAGTTCATACCCCTACCCTTTTCCAATGGTTTTTAAATGTTTTCAGGGGGGGAATACAATCAAAAGTACAAGGATATCTTGTACTTAAATTCATTATTTCATTTTAAATGGTTTCATAATTCTCACACTTTTAAGAATTTAAAACTTACTAACAAACTGTTTTAACTCGTAGAGTTGTTTATTCAAACCGATTTTCAATTCTTATTATATACTGTTATGTTGTATACTTTACAATTGGTTATCACACTTATATCGATTGAGATTATAAATCATATGTAAAGTCTGTAATAAAATACCCTAGGCACAAGTATAAAAGACAGACACCATTAGAAAACATAAATAAATCGTAATGTCCTTAATAACACACCTAGGCTCAAGTGTAAAGGACAGACACCTTTAGAATACATAAAACATTGTAATTTCCATAATAAAACACCTAGGCTCGAGTGTAAAGGATAGGATCCATTAGAACTTCGATAGTCATAGTTACTACTTCCCTAGGCACGAGAAGTAAAGGGAAATCTTCAAGATTGGAGACACGTCCTCTATAACACTTTCTTGGCTCGACAGAGTGGAGGACTACCCCTGTAACCAGAATCTCCGAACGTAGGAGAGCGTGGCTTGAGGGTATAGATCTATACGGGACTGACAATCTCGCACCTGGCTGCTAGCTATAGCCAAAAGTCATAAAAAGGATGTTGGCCCTGGCCCGAGTCATATCTAGTCTGAAGTATGGTTAAGGACTCACAATCAAGATTATTAACACTTTACACTTATTTATTAGTTTTATGTTCGTAATAAAACTAATGTACATTTAAGGATAATCAGAATCAGTAACAGTTCACACACCCACACATTCAGGAAAACATGGGGTTTTCCTAGGGATAACATTCAACATAACCTGAATCGGTAACAGTTAGCACACACAGAATTGGTAACAGTACACACACACACTTAGGAAAACATGGGGTTTTCCTGGGAATAACATTGAACATAATCGGAACCGGTAACAGTTAGTACACACAGAATCAGTAACAGTTCACACATACACATGTAGGAAAATATAGGATTTTCCTAAGTAACTGTAGTACAAAACCAGAAAAGCGTAACAAGTTAAATAACTAAACTTTACAATTCATAAGAACAATCATGCTTTCATTGTACATCTTTTACATTACAATTTGGATTTGGTAAACATTACTTTTAAGAAAATATGCGATTTTCTTGGATAACCGCTTTTCATGAATCCAAAGGAACTCGTAAAACATTCAGATAACTAACTGCTTATGAACTCACCAGCTTTATGCTAATTTTCAAAACTCTTGTATTCTCAGGTCCGCATTAGACAGGTACCCGACGATCACTTTTGGCGAAGACGGAGTGCGTAGAAGACTCGTCTCATTTTGTTCATATATGTTATGTATCACACTTGTACAATTTACTTTTGAAACAAATGTAAATTTTATATATGTAATGTAATGGTTGTCTACTGTGCTTACTATGTGCATTTGTTTGATACTCAACGTGGAGTCAACCCCGGAAATGTTTCCGCCTTCGGCTGAGACAATTGTTGGCGTGATTGTTGGTGGAGCTGTAGCACTTTGGGTCATTGTAGTCTGAGTTGCTAACCTCAGTACGAGTCTACGACGTTTGATTGGAGGAGGAGTGGCTTCAGTGATGGTGAGATCTTCTTCCATTGGCATGTATGTAGGTAAACCAGTGTCAAGGGGAGGAATCCCTGACATTGTCACCATAGGAATTACTATTTCCGCCGCTGGATTGGAAACAGGAGGAGCGACTACGAAAACATCTTCTTCTACTCTTGTCTCGGTGGCCACATGAGCAACTTCATTGACATCGTCAAGCAAGTTCTCAAGGTTCATTTCAGATAAAAAGTCATCATTTCCACCAAAGTTATGTGGGATGTCATCTCTGTCAAATCTCGTTAAGTCAACATCCTCATCTTCTTTGTCATCTTTTCTCAAATCCTCAATGTAGTCACTCTGAACTTGAACAGATTGCAACTCAAGTACATCATCAACTTGAGTCTTTGGAGAAGGAGTCTCATCACCTTCATGATCAGAAGCTGTGATGATAAATTCAGAGGACACCTTTTCTAATGAAGTTGGCTCTGACAGAGTCTTCTCAATAGTTTCATGGGATTCAGAAGACTCATTGATCTCTGCAAATTGTCCGAATTTCACCAAGGGATGTAGACCTTGAAACACCACTTTTCCCTTTCGATTTTGTTTGATAAGACCAACAGTGTGAGGGCCTAAGTACTTTGTGTCCATCTTTTCAGCAGACTTGACCATGTCCGGAAATTGATCATCAATGAAAGTTTGAATGAATCGGGGATACATCAAAAATGCATCTCTGTTTCCCCGAGTCATAGCACCAATGTTTACTAGAAACTCATCGAAGACATATTTTGAGAAGATAAATTTGTTGTCGGCTGCCAAATATACAATTGCTCCTGTGTTTCTGATTGAGATCTCATCTGCTCCTGATCTCCGTCCTGACACACAACTAATGAACACTTGACCCAAGAAGCACCAGTAAGGAGGCAGAAGCTTTTTCACGGTAGGAGGATGAGAACCCTCATACCCCATCCTTTCAAGAATTTTTGGAATTTCTTCAGCATCATCTTCAAATGGATAGTCAAATTCATCAAGGATCATCAATGTATCTCTGAGATATTGCTCTGAAATTATGACAGTGCAGTTTTGCACAACAGCTTCAATAATCATTTCTTTATTCTTCTTGATCACTTTGGCTGTTCTCCTAAATTCTTGAATAAGACTTCCATGGATGACAGGATTCACTGTGATAGCATATGCCAAGCAGCATTCTCGTAAATGATATATCATGGACATGAAATCTTTGTGAGCCTCTGGTGGATCATCCAACACTATTGCAATATTATGCAACCATAGCTGTTTCTCCACTAGTTGTAGCTCCTGCACGATTGTTTCCTACTGCAACCATCTTCCTGTTGTTGTTGATTCTGCGATCAGGGTTCGGGCAATCACGAGCAAAATGACCTTGCTCATGGCAGTTTAAACGTCTTAACTTGCTTTTATTGAATCCCACCTTCTTGTCAGCATTCATGGCCCAATTGCTTT
Source organism: Lactuca saligna (assembly GCF_052625555.1). NCBI lineage: Eukaryota > Viridiplantae > Streptophyta > Magnoliopsida > Asterales > Asteraceae > Lactuca > Lactuca saligna. Next base: position 118,478,552 of record NC_136422.1, read on the forward strand.
TCCCAGTTTTCTTGGCGAATTATTTGGCTCTGAAAATAGCCATGGCAATTTGCCATGTAATGTCCATTTCCTCTACATCTTCAGGATGTATCTGATCCAAATTAGCAAATGATAGCTAAGGTGGAAGATCTCCAGCTACAAAGGCATTATAACAGTTGACTAGCCCAATAGATAGAGCCAGATTTTCATCAGATTCTTTGGAGTTCGAGGTAGAGGCTTTAACTGACACATTGGGAGCAGAAATGGTTTGAGGGATGGCGAATGACACATTTTGGTTTTGATGGTGAGGGATGGATAGTAAGCATTGAAAGTTTGAATCTGGGGTTGTTGAACTGTGAAAGATTAACCTGAGGGAGTCATGTAAGATGATAGAGCATTATTGGATGAAACTCCAAGATTTACAGTGGAATAAGAATTCACATGGTTGATTTCTCTCTGTTTGTCATCAATGTCACATGCCTTGATAGCCGCCATAACTTCTGCAAGAGAGAGACAACTCAAATCCTTGGTTTTCTTAATCACAACAACATTCATATCTCATGACCTAGGAAGAACATTCAGAAGTTTCTTGTTGATTTCTGACTTGGTCAAGAAAATTCCTGAAATGTTCATGTCAGTTGTGAGTGCAGTGAATCTTTGCAATTGTGCTTCAAGAGTCTCTCCTGAAATGTAGTTGAACATGTTGAATTTCTGCCTCAGCATGACCTGCCGACTCTCTTTCATATCTTCATTTCCCTCATAGACCTCAATAAGTGCTTTCCATAGAGCTTTATTTTAAGTGTACTCACGAAAACCTTGAGCAATATCAGGGGATAATGTCGTGGTTAAGGTGGCTAAGGCTCTTTCGTGTTCTTCATTCAACTCAAAATCCTCATCAGTATAATCATCAATAGATTTTTCAACCAATTGACCTCCAATATTCACAGTGATTCTAACAGAATCTCTTAGAATTCTTCTCCAGATCTTGAAATCTTTCATCTTGATATATTTTGCTATCCTATATTTCCACTCGGGAAAACCTTTAGAAGACATCAACCTTGGAATCCGAGTAGTCATGCCCATAACAGCATCAATTTCTTGAAATTGAGTTTGACTTTAAGAATCCATTTGAAATTGAAATGATTAGAAGTTCCAAAAAGGTTTACGGTTAATAAAAGGTTTACGGTCGTAAAGTGAGTTTACGGCCGTAAAGAGAGTGTCACACCCCCAAACCAAGGATGGCGGAAACGTCTGGGGTGGAAGACTTCATGTACAGTATCACAACAACGTGTATAATAGTGCTCAAAGTAAAAACAACCACCATATATATAATTGCAAAAGTTACACCAAAGTATATGTTTACATGTTTCCAAAAGCAATTACATTATGATGACAAAATAAATTGTTGACAGTTTAACGTCCCATCCTCAAAGCGATGAAGTTTTCCTGTTTCACTGATTTCCTGAGAATACAAGTAGTTTTAAAAAAAATGTCAACACAAAGGTTGGTGAGTTCATAAGAGTTTTGTTTGAAGTAGAAACCGTTTTTCCTTGTAAGATCGATATAGTTTGATTTCCAGAAAATCCAATATTTTCTTATTTAAGTGCGAATAGAAATATTCCTATATGATGCATTAATGAACCCTAGAATGACCCGTAGAGTTCCTCTATAATCGTCCAGTGTATATAAGTTATATAAGATTTAAATTAGATAAAACATTGAATATAGTGGGTCTGCCCTAGGTCCACAACCCAACGAGGAACAGGAGATGAGGCGGGCACCACCAATTCTAGGCCAATCAAGACTAAATTCTTATATGACTCAAACATATACGCTCATCGACTATAGTTGAAGTCTAACAATTTTAGATGAAAAATAGTTTGATTTCCAGAAAATCCAAGATTTTCTTAGTTAAGTATGAATAGAAATATTCCTACATGATGCATTAATGAACCCTAGAGTAACCCGTAGAGTTCCTCTATAATCGTCCAACGTATAAAAGTTATATAAGGTTTAAATTAGATAAAACGTTGAATATAGTGGGTCTGCCCCAGGTCCACAACCCAACGAGGAACAGGAGATGAGGCGGGCACCACCAATTCTAGGCCAATCAAGACAAAATTCTTATAGGACTCAATATATATACGCTCAGCGACTATAGTTGAAGTCTAACAATTCTAGAGGAAGTATAGTTTTAATATCATAATAACTTTGTATAGAGACCCGGCACTTTGTATTTGTACCCCCTTTTTGTATAGAGACCCAGTACTTTGTATTTGTACCCCCTTTTTGTATAGAGACCCGGTACTTTGTATATACGTAGTCCTAAATTAGAGGACTGAGAAATAACAAGTATTGACCATACTTAAAAGTATAAATGTGGTTTCAAATGATGTGTAGTCGTAACTACCAAAACCAAAAGTGTACAGTAATATTTGTACTCATAGAGATAAAAAGGTGATTTTAAATCGACATAAAACTCATTTAGATTTTTAAAATAAAATCCCGTAAACTTATGGATTGTTATATCCCTATGTGAGTCGCTATAATCATACTATGACTATGTGAACCTGCCACGACGTTCTCAGTGTCGCGAAAAATGAAATGACATTTGTCACCCGTAGACCTGCAGGTCCAACTGTAGCTAGCAGCAAGGTGTGGGGTGTCAATCCCAATATAGATCTATATACAAGTATCACGTTCTCCCTCAAGGAGATTCTGATTATAACTACCAGGAATTATATCCCGCACTCGGACGTACGGGGAGAGAGAGAGAGAGAGTCTCACAATATAGGGTAACAAGTTTACGTGAAATGTGTGTGAATATAAATATTTCTTGTATGAATGTACCCTTCTTGTACGAGTGCGTAGAGTGATGTATCATAAACTATACCTATTATAGTTTATCTATAATGTATGTAATATGTATGAACTCTTTTATGGAAATGTAATAGTTTTATGAATTTATCAAACTATACTTTTTATAGTTAAATAATACGTGTTCTAAAATGAATGAATAATATTTAATATGAATGTCTTAGTTTCAGTTCATAATGATAAACTAACAAGGAAACACATTCAAATATTAGAACTTATGATTATACACTTTGCTCAACATAATAAAAAGTGTTATGATATTTACATGCTGTTGGCTAACTTTAGCCATTCTGCCCTGTTTTTGGAAAAATCATAGAAAAATTATACGAAGTCGAAAACTAGATCCATAAATTCTGAGAGTTCACAAAATGTGTCTAGTTTACTCATAATTTTTATCACGATTTTTAATGACCTCCAACTTAGGTGAAAAAGTCCAAAATCACAGACTGGTCCGGATTGTTGTTTGAAATGATAGGCAGTTTTGTAAAAATCACCATAAATTGTAGAAAAATCGTATGGAGATGTGCAAGTAGCCATTTTAAAGCTAAAAACTTGAACTATTTTCACCTTGTACAGTTTTGAAAACAAAAATGTTTAAGATGCCCAAAACAGTCCGTGAATGGAGTTGAACTTTTCTGTTGAAGGCTGTTAGAAAAATTTAGTTATGTTCTTAGTGTTTTAACTTGTATTCCCCCCCTGAAAACTTGAGAAAACATGAAAATGTAGGGGTATGAACTCACCTTAAGTGATTTCAGTAGATGATTGTTGAAGAATGGAAGTGTTTAATTCAAGAACACTTGGAGATGCCTTGAAGGTTTTCGAGAATCTAACATCATAGTTAGGGAGTTTGTGTAAGCAATCAAAGATTTGAGTAGAATGAAGTGAAATAATAATAGGGAGGATGAATTTTTACTTACTAAGTGTGGAAGAACACTTGAAATCAGCCTTGGATCTCGAAAATTTGTGTAGAAGAGTTTGAGAGAAAAAGTGGTGTTTGTTACTTAGTGGAATGAGAGAAATGAGAGAAAATGAGGAGTGTGGTTGTTTGTTCCAGCTCAAAAACGTGGGAGTGAGTGAAATTTGAGTGTAAGGGAACATTGAAGTGACATAGGTAAGGTGGAGAGGTGTGGTTAGTCAAAGAGTGGGTGTGGGGTGGTTGCTTGTGACATTGGATAAGGCAAAGTCAACACTCCACCTTTAATAATTCACCCATTTGATTTTTATTATTTAAATAATGATTTTCATCAAAATATGTTTAAATTATGATTATTTAGAGTTTATTATGTTAAAATATAATTTCTGGAGAAAATCCCGCTTTAAAATCACGAAAAACGGGCTTAAAATGTTAAAAATATCAAAAATGGGCTAAAAGTGACAAAAATGCGAAATCTGGCCGAGGCTCGGCCTTCTGGTGCTGAACCGAGAGAGAGAGGGAGGCAGAACCGAGAGGGAAGAAGAAGGAGGGAAGGAACCGAGAGGGAGAAGGAGAGAACAGAGGGCGCGAGACAGAGGGGCGGAGTAGAGAGACAGGGACCGAGCGAGCGAAGAAGGAACAGAGGGCAACAGAGCGGCGGAGTAGCGAACAGAGACCGAGAGGAGCAGAGCGTGAAGCGACAGAGGCAGAGGCTCGGTCTCTGGTCTCTTAGCCACCAGAGGCTCGGTCTCTGGTCTCTTAGCCACCAGAGGCTCGGTCTCTGGTCTCTTGGCCACCAGAGGCTCGGTCTCTGGTCCTAAGAGGCCTCTCACTCCGGTTTCGGTTCCTAAAGCCTATTTTTCTCGTTTTCGCCCCGTTTCAAGCCATTTTTTTTTTTGACCCGGTTAAGGGCCGGAATGACCCGAATGATTCCAAAAAGTTACGGGAAACTTTTGAGAGAGATTTGGGAGAGATTTCTCACACTTGGAGAGATTTGGGAGAGATTTGACATTCTTGGAGAGATTTCTCATACAAAGAGATATTTGAGAGAGGCTTCACATACTTGGAGAGATTTGGGAGAGATTTGACATTCTTGGAGAGATTTCTCATACAGAGAGATATTTGAGAGAGATTTCACATACTTGGAGAGATTTGGGAGAGATTTGACATTCTTGGAGAGATTTCTCATACAAAGAGATATTTGAGAGAGGTTTCACATACTTGGAGAGATTTGGGAGAGATTTGACATTCTTGGAGAGATTTCTCATACAGAGAGATATTAAAGAGAGATTTCACACACTTGGAGAGATTTGGGAGAGATTTGACATTCTTGGAGAGATTTCTCATACAAAGAGATATTTGAGAGAGGTTTCACATACTTGGAGAGATTTGGGAGAGATTTGACATTCTTGGAGAGATTTCTCATACAGAGAGATATTTGAGAGAGATTTCACATACTTGGAGAGATTTGGGAGAGATTTGACATTCTTGGAGAGATTTCTCATACAAAGAGATATTTGAGAGAGGTTTCACATACTTGGAGAGATTTGGGAGAGATTTGACATTCTTGGAGAGATTTCTCATACAGAGAGATATTAGAGAGAGATTTCACACACTTGGAGAGATTAGGGAGAGATTTGACATAGAGAGGGATAGAGTGAAAACGATTGAGAGAGGATCCATGTGTGACAATTGTGAGTGTCCGGCATCGCAATGCATGGTTCGTAAACCCTGTTAAGCCTTGTTTAAGGATCTTACACACTCCCGATGAGTATGCATCATTGTTTTATCAGTTTGGCTTGCCACTTACCACAGTTTTTAGGTTAAAGAGATCCAGTTGTACGTACTTTTCAATTTATGTTTTCTTATTAGAATAGCGACTTGTTTAGTAAATACTGAACGTAAGTCCAAGTACACAAGGGTTAGTTGAGTTGACCGGTTTGACTTGTTGACTTTATTTGACTTTGAATTGACCAGAATTTGACGGTTGTCACAGAGAGTTTACGGTTGAAATGATTGCGACTGAAAATTGAGTTTACGGTATATGTTCACGGTTTATAGACTTTACGGTTTATGGGTTTGCTGTTCTTCAATCCTGTTTACGGTGCTTGAATATTAAGAGATTACGATTTTTGAATATATCCTTTTATGACGGTAAACTGAGTTTGCAGTTGGCAGTAAACTCTCAAGTGGCTTTCAAAACATGAGTTTTCAGATAAGATCAGTTGCTTCAAAGCCTAAAACATAGAATTCGAAGATCAAACAGTGAAAATAACAGCTTGAACACTCAATATCTCTATCGAATGAGTTTTGATACCAGTTTACGCTCTGATACCAATTGTTAGGTCCAAATCTGGATCTATCACTAGTAATCAAACAATCACAAGACGAGAATAACACAATAAGATGAATGAATTGACCTTGCATACGATTATACACTTGAATCGTCAGATACAACTCAAATACCAATCGTAAACTCTAGAGCATCGAACCCCTCAAAAGACCAACTCCTAGACTATTTATACTCAACAAGACCGCAAACATACTTTGCTGTCGTAAACACGTTTACGGTCGTAAACACGTTTACGGCCGTAACCGTGTTTACGGTCCTAAACAAGACATAAGACAAACTACATAAAGTGCAATTACAAACATAAAACCAAAACAAATCACATGCAAAGCCTAGCACAATCCATTTACATGACCCTTCAATTTTTTTTAATTCTCCCCCTAAATTTGTGCATAGAGGAAAACAATGAACAAATTTGACAAAAAGAAAAATATTTGGGATGAAAGTTGTTAGACAGTCTTAGTCTACTTATCGGTACCCTTATTTTCATGTCTTCGTCTGATCGATCACCAGTATTGTAGTCCACTTAAGCACGAAACACTTGTTATAGAATTTGGACAATTTACCAAATAAATGACATTTTTAGCCCTTATTTATAAATAAATTTCCTTGTGACCATTTAACTGACTACAACTAGGGATATTGTTGTCCACCTAAATTGAGCAGCGAGATCTACAAACAATCTTTATGTGTTCATTTTAATTGTACTAGAACGTGTTTCCCGCTTCCTAATATGCCTCAGCCATTAAGGACCTCCAAAATACTCCTTCCACCGGGTGAGCAGACAATTATTAAGAGAGAAGATAGGTTTAGAATGCATATCTTGTACATCCAGGTTGAATCTCTTCCAATCACGCAAAGGATGAAACATATGACTAACTGAAGTTTTAGAGGGATTGAGAAGAGAATGTTGCATATACTTTGTACTAGGTCGAATTCTGAGTCACGCAAAGGATATAGTATGTGGCTAACAGATAGAAAGAATTGCATAGAGAGAAGATGCAGAGAGATAGAATTGCATATGTTACAGTCCAGGTTGGATCTCTCGATCACGTAGAGGAGGCAACATATGACTAATAGATAGAAAGCAAGAAAATAACCTTCTACATACGTAGTTTATCGGAATTTCCCAGTCACCACATCAAAACCGGAATTAAGGACAGAATCTGCACATCAAGGAAAATTTAATCCACAGTTCTAGATACGGGTTATTTTAATGTGACTGGTAGATTCTCATGTATATCTCCCTACTCAACCTATCCGAGTGTCATAATGTCAGGCTAAACGGATCTAACTAGGTTAATGTTTGTCAATTCCTTGAATTCCTTAAGCTCAACTCTCCCTAGTCAAGTCCATTTAAAATCTTTTGTGCCTACCGGCGCATCGAACACAGTGCGTAGACGATTCAGATTAGGTACGTTACGCAGATTCAGATTGCCCGTTATCACTTGCTAATATCATTTCCCGATAATAACTACTAACAAAAAACTATTCAGAAAATGAAATTTTGTCTTTAAAACGAATCATAGTAAGATAAACTCAGGAATATAGAGAAGAAAATGCAAACCGTGATTCACCGATTGAATTTGCATCCAGAAGGTCTGAGAACTGGATGCATAATCTTAGAATAGATCCGAAAACACTTCATGTCATTATGCACTAACCCCATTTGTGATCTCTTCCTTTTCTCCTTTCTTTCCTTTCCCGCAAAGGACACATACTCTTGAACAAGGTTCCGAGTGTTGTATAGTTGAGAGATGTCCCCTATTGTATGCCAGGAGAAGCCACTACGAACAAACCGAAGTCTGATGAAATGCCTCCATAGCTGCTCTGACACAGAGCATGATCAGTTGGTCTTTGGAACCCAGTCCATTTTAAAATTGGGTTGACCTTTGTCATCATCGCACGATACTCTCTCCCAAGACATATCCTGCTTATCACAAATAGAAGATGTAGAAATATTAGAATCATTAATTGATTTGGGAGATTGAACCTTTAGTACCCATTTGTAGTCGAGTTTAACCCATTTCTTGTTGGATCGGATGGGTGCCTCGACACTTTCTTTCGATATTGATGTCAGTTGTTGAAGTAAATTTGACCTAATCAGTCTTTGTTTCACTGGAGCATCTCTTGGATTGGGCTTCTTGGCCGACATTTCCTTTTTGCCCTTAGGATTCGGATTCTTGGCCTTCTATGCGTTCCAGTCACAATGGTCTGAACGTGACATTGAGGGGTTTTTTTGAAGTATCTCCCTCTTGGTGTGTTCTGCCAGCCTTGTGCGTAGTAGGGAACGTATGCACGATTTGGACAGTTTCGGGCAATACGTCTAGTTGTTCCAAAGTTTAAACATGCCTTTTTCTTCACTGTGAAGTTGTTTCTTCCTGCCCCTGGTGGCATATCGTTTCCTTGTCTCTTATTGTTCCCAAATGCACACTTACAACAAGGACTCTGTTGCACAGAAATTGGTGGCTTGTATTTCTCAACGACAAGTTTGTTAGGGTAACAGAATTCGAAGCAACAGATTCTGAGTTCAAGGAGTCATTGGTTTGTTCAGTGGTGTTCTCCTTCTTCTCATCTTCTGCTACTTTACGTGCACATGAAGTAGAAACATTACTATTTTCAACCTGTATACCTCCTGACACAAATCCAGCTGGTTTGCCATATTGAAGATGTGCCTCCCTATCAATTTCTTCCTATGTCATAGGGATGGATGTGTACTTATGATTGAAAGGTGATAGAACACTATCATACCCTAGACCCTTGTTTTGATTATCTTTGAATTTTAATTGGGTTTCAAATAAGGAATCGACTATCTAACTTGAAGCAGTATAATTTTTGAAATTAACAACTGTTTTTCCACACTGAAATTTCAAAGTGTCAAGTTCTTCAGTTACAACAACAAGTTTTCTCTTAATATAGTCATAATTTTCACACTTGTTGCTATACTCTTCCTAAAGCTTCCGAAACTCTTTGGTTTTTGCTTCTAATTCAACCTTCAGGGGCTTTTATCGTTTCCTAAGTTGATATCCATCGTATTTTAGGTCCTCGACTTCACTTTTTAGCAAATCATTATGTTCATGGAGAATTTTAATCGTATCTTCACAAGATGCAGTACATGAAGCTTCATTGACTGGGATGTTTGTAGAACTCAATGCTTCTCCACATTTCAAAGAATCAAGCCCTTCAGTTATATCAACAATACTAAGATGTCTGATATCTTTTTTCTTCTTGATGACAGCCACGTTTATATCCCACGATTTCGGAAATGAATTCAGTAGTTTTTTGTTTATCTCCGACTTAGTCAAGAAGATCCCAGCTATATCATCTCAGTAGTGAGAGTGGTGAATCGTTGCTGCTGAGCCTCCAGGGTTTCTCTAGAGATATAATCGAACATGTAGAAATTTAGTCTTAACATCTCTTGACGACTCTCTTTCATGTCTTTATTTCCCTCTTTAACCTTAAAACCATAAAAGTAATTAAAAACACAACTAGAAGCCAAAAGATCAAACTTAAAACTCAAACCCTTTGATTACAAACCTCAAAAGTCAACCTTAAAAGTCAAATTTAAAAAAGTCAAACTTGGAAAGTCAAACTCAAAAGTTAAATTTGAAAATTTAAAAGTCAAACGAGAAAGTTAAAGTTGAAAGTTAAAGGTCAAACTTGAAAATCAAATTCAATATTTTTTTTAGTAAACTGTCAAAAAATAAAAGTCAAAAAAAAAAATTAAACACCAATTATTATTATTATTATTATTATTATTATTATTATTATTTTGGTTAAATTTGGAATTTAATATGAAGGAAAATGAATTTTTCGGCTAAAAGTGTCAATTTGTGAAATTAAGGTGCGATTGGAAGTGCTTTTGTGCTAAATTTCGAAGGAATGGAACAAAAGAATTGATAGTCCAACTGGTAAGGCGCATTTTTGAAGACATAGAGGTCTCGAGTTTAAACCCTTGCAGCCTCTAAACCACTTCTATATTTTTAATGAATCGCTTGCAGGAGCCGCAATCCACCAAGTCGAGCCGTAAATCATTGAACCGCAAACGTCCGAGCCGAGGCTGCAAACTCCAAGCTGCATACCTTGGGCCGTGAAATCTGAGGTTGTAAACTCTGAAACCCTAGCCACTGCCGCCGAGAAACCCTAGCCGCAAACTGTTTACGGCCGAGAATCCTTCATTGGTCGTAAACCCTTCAAAAAACAACATTTTTCACCCTTTTTTGCTCAAAAACTCGATCAAATACTCGTTATTATAAAAAATACAAAGAAAAAACCCCTTTATTTTTCTGAGATCAATCCAAAAATACAAAAAAAAAATCGAAAATGTGATCAAATATGCTCCAGATATGACAAAATTGACTGATACAATCCTTGCTCTGATACCAATTGTAAGTCCCCAAAATGCCTATGTATCAATCAGATCCGTTTGATGGTGCAGAATCCTAATCAAATGGATGATGCCAGATCAAAACATGAGAGAAGGAGAAGATGAATAATATGAATCTGGTATGTATTGATATGAATGAAGATCCGGATACAAGAGATTCACACACACTAACACACACTCTTCTCTCTAGACCGTGCACTCTCTTCTATTCATCAATCCCTACTCCTCACCCCTAACACGTATATATATACAAGGGGAACATCGGCCGGAGAACATGGACCTTAAATGGGTTTACGGTCGTAAACCTGTTGACGATAAACACTAACCGTAAATACCCCACCTAGCCGTAAACTAGACTGTAAGCTTATAAAATATTACATAAAAATACAATTGCCCAGAAAAGCAAAGTATAAACCATATTTTGACCCAACATTTTAGGATCTTCAGATATAGTGCTAATCTTTCTCCCTTCACTGCATAAGATCCATTGAAGTGATTGGTTAGTAATAAAGTATCGAAAAATACCTGAAGATCCGTGATTTGAAGATCCTTATCCAATTGTAGTCCCATGATGAGTGCTTCATATTCTACTTCATTATTGGTAGTGCTAAGTTCACAACTAAGTGCCATGGGTAGGATTTCCCATTATGGCAACTTTATTATGATCCCTAACCATGTTCCTTTTTATTTTAAGCTCCATTTGTGAATCGTGTCCATTTTCCCAGTTGCTCATCTTTTAGGAGTTGCTTGGCTTCCATGTCTACATTGTTTTCTAAATCCTCACTAAAGTTAGTCACAAAGTTTGATAATGCTTGTGACTTTATGGCAGATCTTGGTTCATATCTGATGTCAAACATGCTTAAATTCACTGAACATTTTTTCATCCTTCCTGACATTTTTGGTTTTCTCATGACTTTCTTAATTGGATAATTAGTCTTTACATGTATTGTATGTGGTTTGAAATAATGTCTTAATTTAGTAGAGGCAGTTACTAAGACAAGAATTAGTTTTTCGAGGTGAGAGTGCCTGATTTCAGGATCTAGGATACTTTTACATACATGCTAGATAGGATGTTTGTCTCCGTTAAGATCCTTGGCCAAGACAACACTTACTGTGTTTGAGGATACTACATTTTGAGTTCCTACAAAGCTTTTTCATCATCTTCAGTCCATTGGAACCTCTTGTTCTTCTTAAAGACGTCGTAGAAGGGTTTACCTCTCTCTGAGGATCTTGAAATGAACCTGTTGACTATCGCTACCATTCCAGTTAGCCTTTGGATATCTTTTGTTAAAGATGGGGATTTCAACTCGATGATTGCTTTAATCTACCCGGGCTTGCTTCTATTCCTCTCCTTGTTACCATATATCCAAGGAACTTGTCCAACTTCGTCCCAAAATGGCATTTGAGTGTATTCAACTTCATAATATATTCATCCAGGATGTCAATTGCTTCCTTAAGATCTTTGAGGTGATCTTCACCTTTCATTGACTTCACTACCCTGTTGCCAATGTAGACTTCCATGGTGTCACCCATCTTGTCTTTAAACATTTGATTCACCAATCTTTGGTATGTTGCACCTGCTTTTTTAAGATTAAATGGCATTGTAGTGTAACAATATATACCTATTGTTGTTATAATTGTTGTATCTTCTTGATCGGATGGCTCCGTCTCGATTTGTTGGAATCCTGTTGAAGCGTCCATAAGGGTTAAGATTTTGTGGCCATTCGTCGCATGTATTATAGAGTCAATATGTAGTAGATGAAAAGTACTCTTAGGAAAAGCCTTGTTAAAATTCGTGTGGTCTACACACACTCGCATTTTCGTGTGGTCTAATCGAATTTTGGTTTCTTTGAACTTCACAAACCCACGTAATTTTAGGATTATCTGATTTTTTACGTTTTATTTTTCAATATTCAACGGATTTGGGGTCCTTTATCTTGAAGTCTTTGTTTTATATAGCTCCGAGTTGTTCGATTCTTCATGTTGGTTTCAAATTTCATTGTTTCATATATTTGTACAGAGTTAGTCGTACCCTAATTTGGTGTTCTTTACTTGAATTTCTTGCTACATGTCCAAGATCGTTGTCAGCAAGTTTTTCTTATCTTTTGTGCCTTTTCTTTGACTAATTTTTTGAATGAATTTAGTTTGTCTAGCGCTTTATTAATATCATTTTTGCTATAAGTTTAAATTGTTTTTGATCTTCTTTACGTGTTTTATTCGATGATCTGCTTTAAGATGTTCTTATTCTAAAAAATAAAATGCGGAATAAAATTAGGGTTTTAAACCTAGAAAAATTTCTTATAATCGTTAGATAAAAGCAGTTGGAATAGAATTGTACAAACTTCATATACATTATTCCATTGATCAAAGGTTTTTTACGATTCTAGTACAAAAATAAACCCTTCACAGGTTGGTGAAAAATATATACATTACATTGTTAAACTGTGAAATGAATACTTGAAGTCGAAGGTTCACACGACTTTATTAATGATATTAATAGCTATAAGTTGGTTAAAATATAGATGATAATGTATAACAGAGGTGTAAAAAAACGAAGCGAAAAAAATGACGTTTGGTGCTCGAAAAATAAAAAATAAGAAATATCCGTAGTTAATCCGCATAAATAATAATTATAGTTATAATAATAATAATAATAATAATAATAGTAATAATAATAATAAGGTAGTGTATAAAACTAATCATCAACCAACTAGGAATGGATGTGGCATTCCCGGCCGATTGGTAATATAGCGATGATAACAATAATAATAATAATAATAATAATAATAATAATAATACATCTAATGGTTCATCCAAAAAGCATACCAACATCCGTTAACCTGACCAACGGTTGGGTATGGCACTACTTTCAAATGGGTTTGACAACCTAAGAAATGGTTCTTCTTAAAAATAGGTTTGGCCATGAAAATAATGAATATACTTGTCAGGTTTTATTGATTAAATTTACCTGCTAATTTGCCAAGTAACCCATCAAATAGTTCTCAAATTTATTTGAAAGCATTTATTTCAACATTTGTAGTTGACACTTTTAATGTGTCTTAAATTTAATATAATGTTTGTTTTGTAGTTGAATTTCAATATTAATATAAGTTTAAATGTAAAGGGTTTTTTCAATATTTTGGATAGAAAAAATTAGATTTTTTTATAATTTTTTTACTATTTTTTAAATATAAAGTAATTAGCTACGGATTAACTACAGAAAATCTGTAACTATTTACTTATGTAGCTATTCCGTAGCTATCCACTTCCGTAGCTATTTAGTTCCGTAGATATTACGTAGCTATTTAGTTCCGTAGTTATTCTGTAAGAAATTCATTGCTATTGTAGTTACGGAAAATTCCGTAGTTATTCCGTAGGTATAATTTAACCACGGTTCATTATGTTACAGACATTTTTCCATAACAATTCCGTATCTATCTGCTTATAATTAGTGGCAGAGGCAACCACTTTAAGTGGGGTGCATGGCCCCACCTGGAGGTGGCTCCCACCCCATTTAGTACTATAAAGCCCTCAAAAAAATATGGTTTTTACTAAAAGTCTCTCTTTCGCACCCACATTTACATTAACTACCCCTATTGATATTTTTTTTTCTAAAATAACCTAATTTTTTTAAAAACTTTCACAAGTTTATACTTGGATGCATTTTTTTTATCAATAATGGACTCCAGTTAGATTTCCTTTTGGATCCGCCACTGCTTATAACTACGGAATAGCTATGAACTGTGTTGTAGCTATTGCACTACTTTTCTAGTAGTGGATTGTAACGACGTAAAATTTTAAAACAATTTTTTCAATTTTGCAGACATCAAAAACCATCGTTTAATATTCCAAATTCAAACGTGAACAATGTTATCATAACAATATACATCCCAATGATCATAAAATAGTTTCCCCGACAATGTGTACGATCACGCCGACGCGTTCCCACGGTCCTCGCTAGTACTTGTAACACATAACACAACAACTGTAAGCATAAATGCTTAGTGAGTTCCCCAAAATACAACTTACACACATACGCCTTTCCAGGCCCTGACCTTCCGGTCCATGTGTCTCAGGGGACTTCCGTCTCGACTAGGTAAACCTTCCGGTCCTATCTACGTCAACCTTACGGTCCACATCACCACGCCTTCCGGCCCATAACATATTCGCCTTCCGGCCCATATCAAGCATATCATACATGGCACATATAAACGATTAACTTATCACATACCATGCATATATCTCATAACATATTCGACCTTCCGGTCACACGATAAAAACCCTTCTGGGTACAGTATAGTGAGAAAACTCACCTCGTGGAAAGTCTAAGATCTCGCGTAGTCGCTATCTCCAAATCCCAACGACGACCCTACCTCGCCTAATCATAAAAATATCATTTAATAATCAAAGACTTCCACAACTAAAACTTTACCTTTATCATCATTCCTCAGAGGGTAAAAGACCATTTTACCCTTCCTTGACCTGAAGTCCTCATGTTGACCAAAACCCTAAAAGTCAACAAAAGTCAACCCTGTGAGTACGCGGGGCATACTGCTAGATGTACGCGGGTCGTACATCGCCAACCCATGGATCGGGGTCTCCACCCAATACGTTGCGCGTACTAGAAGTTACGCCCAGCACAACCATAAGATTCTAACACACTTCATTTCTGCTCTTAATCGGTTAAGCCATTACTCCAACTTCTAGATCCGACTCTGTTAATGTGTCTAAACCCATAAAGTCAGGACCTTTAATCCTTGGCATGGCTGTAAAGGCTCCAACACTTCTTAACATCATTTTATTCCAACTAAAGGACCTAGATCTCATGCATGGTGCAATATTCACGTCCAAGATGTCATTTTTATGAGTCTACAACTCCAATAGATCAGAAGTATGAAGGATCTAAGCTTATGGAGGCCATTTGCACAAAAAGTCTCCACCTTTGGGACTAAAACCCTAGAAAATGGTACTTGAAGCATATAACATGAACCAAGTGACAAGATCCAAACTTTTTACCTGAAAATGAAGCTTCAACCCTTGCAAAGCTCGGATCTACACTTGAACACCACTTCTAGTCTTTCCAATGAGCGCTTCTTCTCCTTTGCAACCTTGGAATGGCACCACCAAGCTTAGAATACTCACAAAATGGCTTAAGAACGAATGCACACTCTTTTTAGGGTTTCTCTCTGAGGGATGGTGGCTGAGAAGTCCAGCCACACATTCCTTTTATAGCCCTCCAAAGGAATTAGGGTTTTTAGGTCTGGACCGGTTACGCCAAGCGTAACTATTGGGTACGCCCAGCGTACCTGAGGGTGAATGCGTCCAAATGAGGTGCGCGAGTACGTGCAGCGTACACCTTGTACGCCCAGCGTACTCGCCTATCATGAAAACCCTAAAATGACAACTTAACCAAGATGCAGGGCCAAATAGAAGAATACCTGGATTTCGGGCTGTTAAAATCCTCCCCCACTAGAACCAGACTTCGTCCCCGAAGTCTCATACTGAAAACAACTCTGGATATGGATCCCGCATCCAAGACTCGGACTCCCATGTCAGCTCGGACCCCTTCCGATGTTGCCACTGCACTTGTACCAAGGGTACTTCCTTGTTCCTGAGTACCTTAAGCTTCCGATCCATGATCGTCACTGGTCTCTCCACATAGTTCAGGCCTGCATCCACCTGAATATCATCTGATGACACCACTACCGACTCGTCGGGATACATTTCCTCAACTGCAAGACATGAAAGGTATCATGGATCTATCCCATCTCAGCAGGTAGATCCAACCGGTAGGCTACCCTGCTTACCCTAGCAATTACCCTGAAAGGTCCAATATACCGGGGTCCCAACTTGCCCCTCTTCCTGAATTGTATCACTCCTTTCCAAGGAGAGACCTTTAGGAGCACAAGGTCTCCAACCTGAAACTTGAGTTCGGACCGACGCCTGTCCGCATAACTCTTCTGGCGACTCTACACGGTCAACAACCTCTGCCTGACCTGCTGAATTTGCTCGGTCTTCTGGAGTACAATCTCCGTGCTACCCATCACCCGCTGCCCCACCTCTCCCTAGCATATGGGGGTGCGACACCTCCTCCCATAGAACAGCTCAAAGGGTGGCATACCAATGCTCGAATGATGGTTGTTGTTGTAGGAAAACTCCTCTAAGGGTAAATAGGTGTCCCAACTCCCTCCAAAATCCAAAACACATGCACGGAGCATATCCTCAAGCGTCTGAATCGTCCGCTCACTCTGTCCATCTGTCTGCGGGTGGTATGCGGTACTGAAATGCAGCTTCGTACCCAGCTCCTCATGAAACTTCTTCCGAAACATGGAAGTAAAACGTGCATAACGATCTGAAACCATCGACCTTGGAACCCCATGCCGCGATACCACCTCCCTCACATATAATTCCGCCAACTTCTCCGCAGAAGAGCTCTCACTGATGCCTAGAAAATGAGCGCTCTTCCTCAATCTATCCACAATCACCCAAATCGCATCGACTCCGCTAGAAGTCCTCGGAAATTTGGTGATAAAATCCATGGTAATTTGTTGCCACTTCCATTTGGGAATGTCTAGCGGCTGCAATTTACCGTGCGGATGCTGGTGCTCGGCCTTAACCTATCGACACGTCAGGCACCTCTCGACGAACCATGCAACATCCCTCCTCATACATGGCCACCAATACTCCTTCCTTAGGTCCAAATACATCTTAGTAGCCCCAGGATGAATCGAGAATTTCGATCGATGCGCTTCCTCCATAAAAATAGTACGCGTACCGCCCACAGACGGTACCCAAATCCGACCCTCAAAAGTCATAATTCCCCGACAATCTGTAACGAATTCTGATACCTGACCAACAACCCGCTCCCTCTTTTGGTTTTCTGGTCTCGCAGTCTCAGCCTGAGCTCCTCGAATGGTGTCCAAAATCGGGGCGCTTTCCGCCCTACGGCTCAATGCATCGGGTCGGGTGGTAGAGGATTTCACAATCATTGGTCACCACATTAGCCTTGGCCGGGTGGTAGAGGATTTCACAATCATAATCCTTTACCACATCCAACTATCTCCTCTGTCGCATATTCAGATTTAGCTGATCCATCAAGTACTTCAGACTCTTGTGGTCCGTGTAGATGGTACACCGAACCCCATAAAGATAGTGCCGCCAGATCTTGAGGGCAAACACAACAGCCCCCAATTCTAGGTCGTGGGTGGGATATCTCGACTCATGAGGCTTCAACTGCATCGAAGCATAAGCTATAACATGTCCCCTCTGCATAAGTACCGCCCTAGACCCGATATAGATGCATCACGGAATACCACAAAATCCTCCATCCCTTCCAGGAGTGCAAGCACCGGGGCCTTGCACAATTTCTGACGAAGGGTCTCGAATGTGGACTGCTGCTCCGGTCCCCATGAAAATGCAACACCCTTCCGGGTCATCTTAGTAAGTGGCACGGCGATCTTGGAGAAATCCTTGATAAACCTCCAATAATAGGTGGCCAATCCCAGAAAACTCCTTATCTCAGTGGGCGATCTCGGTACTTCCCATCTCAACACCGCCTCAATGTTGGCCGGATCGACCAATATCCCTTGTTGGTTGACAAGTTGCCCTAGGAACTGGACCTCTCGTAACCAGAAATCACACTTGGAGAATTTGGCATACAGCCTCTCCGATCTCAATACTCTAAGAATTTCCCTCAAATGCTCCTCATGCTGCTCCCTAGACCTTGAATATACCAGAATATCATCAATGAATACGATCAACGACCGATCCAGCATCGGCCTGCACACCCTGTTCATAAGATCCATGAATGTAGTCGGGGCATTGGTGAGCCTAAAAGGCATCACCACAAACTCATAATGTCCATAACGAGTTCGGAATGCAGTCTTCTGAATATCTTCATCCCGAACCCTCATCTGATGATAACCTGACCTCAAGTCTATCTTAGAGAACCAAGATGCCCCCTGCAACTGATCGAACATATCATCGATCCTAGGTAACGGATACCGGTTTTTTAACCGTCAACTTGTTCAACTCTCGGTAATCGATACACATCCGGTGTGAACCATCCTTTTTTTTGACAAATAAAATCGGCGCTCCCCAAGGTGAGCTACTAGGTCGAATAAACCCCTTTCCCAACAGCTCCTCAAGCTGCGAGGATAACTCTTGCGTTTCTGGTAGAGCGAGGCGACAAGGCACCTTGGCGATGGGCGCCGCTCCCGGAACCAGATCGATACGGAACTCCATTTGCCTTACCGGAGGCACACCTGGTAATTCTTCGGGGAACACATCCGAAGACTCGCATACTACTGGAACGTCATCAACCGAATTGGGCATCCCTGCGGCCACTCAAGTGTCCATCACGTAGACTATGAATCCACTGCAGACCTGCTGCAAACTCTACCTCGCCCTGGCAGCCAAACAAAACGCTAACCCACACCGGATCCCCTCGCCATACATAGTAAGCACTCCCCCACTAGGGTCTCGTATAGTCACTGGCTGTCTCTTGCAGTCAATGACTGCCCCAAACATACTGAACCAGTCCATCCCCACGATGATGCAGACATCCCCCATCGCTATAGGAACCAAGTCTATAGGGAACTCGACCCCAAGAATCTCGACCACACATCCTAGAATCACGTCAGTGGCGTATACCGCTTTCTCATCTACTATAGAAACCCGCAGGGGTCGACTCATCACCTCCCGATCAATACTGATGTGCTGGCGAAAAGCCAACAATACAAAGACCGACTTGCACTCGACTCAAATAATACCAAGGCAGGTACAGAATTCACAAGAAAAGTACCTACGCATATCATAATATAAGCACAATATCTTAGCATAAAAGTAAATACATGAAAGAATACATACCAGCTACGACATCGGGCGCCGCGCGGACCTCCTCCGCAGTCAACTGAAAATCTCTCCCACGAGCCTTAGGAGCCTCGGCTTTCACCGGCCGAGTCTCAGTAACCCTGGCAGCAGGCGCAGATCCCTCGCGAGGGTTGGGGCACTCGACCTTCCGATGGCCGGTCTGGTTGCAATGAAAGCAAACCATAAATCCCTTGGGGCAATCCCTAGCAATGTGCCCCTCCTTGCCACACTTGCAGCAAGCACCCGGTCGACATGCCCCCTCGTGACCCTTGCCGCACTTTCCACAACTGCGGCCCTTCTGACCTCCTGTCCTCGAATCGGCGGACTTGGTCCGCTTGGCTGCCGGCTGGGACTAAGCTCGCCGCCGATCCACCCGCTGAGACTCGGCCTCCTCCCTGGCCTGGGTCTCCAACTCGATCTCTCTCTTCCTGGCATTCTCCTGGAGCTCAGCAAAGGTCTCGTATGACGAGTTCGATACGAAATCCCGGATATCCCTCCTTAGTAGACCCAAATATCGGCTCATCCGAGCCTGCTAAGTGGACACGTGCTCATGGCAAAACATCGCCCTCTCATAAAACTTCCGAGTGATCACCGTAACAGAATCATTACCCTGCTTGAGGGTCAAGAACTCCTGAACCAACCGTTCCCTCTCCACTGGGGTAACATACTCATCTCTGAACATAGCAGTAAATGTCTCCAAAGTCATGGCTGAAACCTCTGCAAGAGTGAAGTTCGCCGTCACGAACTTCCACCAATCCTTTGCTCCCAGGTAGAGCTAGTTCAAAGTGAACCGTACCCTCAGATGCTCCGGACATGAACAACTGTAGAAGCATCCCTCGATATCAGCAATCCATCTCATCGCAGTGATCGGATCCTGCGTCCCGTCAAACTCGGGTGACTTCGTGTTGCTAAACTCTAGGAACAGCAACGAGTCACCTCCCTACGGTCTGGCAGCGACCACAGTTACGGTAGCTGCAGCAGCTGTGGCCTCAGTCACTGTTGCGTATCGCTCATCAAAAGTCTCCATCAGTGTGGTCTTAATAGATCCAAACATCTCCGTAATCTCGGCCCGGATCGCCGCAGCCACCTCCTCGTGAATCATCTGACGAAGCTCCTCGTCATTCACACCGCTCGTACCAGGTTTGTGGCGTGGTCCAACCATGATGCCTCTGAAATACAACATAAAAATATAAGAGACTCCATCGAGTATAATCGCACTCGATAACGCAACCATACTCGGTCTCCGATACCCAAAGATTCTTACTTGGGTTGCCCACTAACCTAGTGTCTTCCATAGTACGGGCCCAATACTACCAACTACACCACATCAGCATTCACCCCAAGTCCTCCTCCCCGAACCCTGGATCATGAGTACTCTATTCCTTCTATGCACTAGCTACCCACTCGCTCTCAAAGCGTCTCATAACAGCAGTTTTTCCCTAGACTAAGGCATCACAAATCAGGCCACACTAGTCCTAATATGAATACCTAGTCTACTAGCATGCGTATCATATCATAACATATCTCATAACACATATTGTAAGAGTAATTTGGGGATTTTACCGTTCGGGCGCTGCCTGACCGTACACACTGCTTCTCCTTTGGTTGTTTCGAAATCTCTTATCAAATTTTTATTGCTTTTATTAATTAAAATTTTCTCCAATCCCCGGTTTGAGTTCAGTTACGCCCGAAGGTGTACCCGAATCCCTCAAACCAAGGCTCTGATACCAACTTGTAACGACGTAGAATTTAAAAACAAATTTTTCAATTTTACAAACATCAAAAACCATCATTTAATATTCCAAATTCAAATGTTAACAATGTTATCATAACAATATACATCCCAATGATCATAAAATAGTTTCCCCGGCAATGTGTACGATCACGTCGACGCCTTCCCACGGTCCTCGCTAGTACATGAAACACATAACACAATAACTGTAAGCATAAATGCTTAGAGAGTTCCCCAAAATACAACTTACGCACATACGCCTTTCCAGGCCCTGACCTTCCGGTCCATGTGTCTCAGGGGACTTCCGTCCCAACTAGGTAAACCTTCTGGTCCTACCTACGTCAACCATACGGTCCACATCACCACGCCTTCCGGCCCATAACACATTCGCCTTCCGGCCCATAACATAATGCCTTCCGGCCCATATCAAGCATATCATACAAAGCACATATAAACGATTAACTTATCACATACCGTGCATATATCTCATAACATATTCGACCTTCTGGCCACATGATAAAAACCCTTCCGGGTACAGTATAGTGAGAAAACTCACCTCGTGGAAAATCTAAGATCTCGCGTAGTCGCTATCTCCAAATCCCAACGACGACCCTACCTCGCCTAATCATAAAAATATCATTTAATAATCAAAGACTTCCACAACTAAAAATTTACCTTTATCATCATTCCTCAGAGGGTAAAAGACGATTTTACCCTTCCTTAACCTAAAGTCCTCATGTTGACGAAAACCCTAAAAGTCAACAAAAGTCAACCTTGTGGGTACGCGGGGCGTACTGCTAGATGTACGCGGGGCGTACATCGCCAACCCATGGATCGGGGTCTCCACCCAGTACGCTGCGCGTACTAGAAGTTACGGCCAACGTAACCATCAGATTCTAACAAACTTCATTTTTGGTCTTAATCGGTTAAGCCATTACTCCAACTTCTAGATCCGACTCTGTTAATGTGTCTAAACCCATAAAGTCGAGACCTTTAAGCCTTGGCGTGACTATAAAGGCTCCAACACTTCTTAACATCATTCTATTCCAACTCAAGGACCTAGATCTCATGCATGGTGCAATATTCACGTCCAAGATGTCATTTTTATGAGTCTACAACTCCAATAGATCAGAAGTATGAAGGATCTAAGCTTATGGAGGCCATTTGCACAAAAAGTCTCCACCTTTGGGACTAAAACCCTAGAAAATGGTACTTGAAGCATATAACATGAACCAAGTGACAAGATCCGAACTTTTTACCTGAAAATGAAGCCTCAACCCTTGCAAAGCTCGGATCTACACTTGAACACCACTTCTAGTCTTTCCAATGAGCTCTTCTTCTCCTTTGCAACCTTGGAATGGCACCACCAAGCTTAGAATACTCACAAAATGGCTTAAGAACGAATGCACACTCTTTTTAGGGTTTCTCTCTGAGGGATGGTGGCTGAGAAGTCCAGCCACACATTCCTTTTATAGCCCTCCAAAGGAATTAGGGTTTTTAGGTCTGGACCGGTTACGCCAAGCATGACCTTGGGTACGCCCAGCGTACCTGAGGGTGAACGCGTTCAATTGAGGCGCGCGAGTACGCGCAACGTACACCTTGTACGCCCAACGTACTCGCCTATCATGAGAACCCTAAAATGACAACATAACCAAGATGCAGGGCCAAATAGAAGAATACCTGGATTTCGGGCTGTTACATGGATTTTTAGGAGCACAAAATCCATCTTCTCATGTTTTAAATTGCACAAGCTACAACTAAGTCTGTTACTCTTTCTCTCGTGTATATGTGTACAGGTGGCGGGGTGTTTATTGTATCTTGAGGAACTAAGGGTGTTACTCGAAGGAGTAAGAAAACAAAGAACTTCCTTACATAAAAAAAAAAAAAAAAATCCTTCAACAAAGTTTTGAAGTATAGTGACAACTGACAACCCTCTATGTGATACGGTGGCATCTAACTTTATATATCACTGTATGTGTTAGGATGTTCATGTAATTTAGAAGCATAAATAAATACATCCCAATTGAAGTATGAACCTTGTACAACCCGGTTCAAAACAAGGATATAAGGACGGTACAATTTCACATATGACTTGTTAGCATAAAACCCGGTTATATAATTGATTTAACTGGGTCCGTTACCGGTTTTGTAGTGCATGGTGTTAAGTAAAATTTAGAGGCGAGAACTTAAGTTAATGTTATCCCGACCAAAGTTGAAACTACATGAAATTACAATTATTTTAAATAAGTTCCCATACAACCTAAGCAACCCTTCCAGATCCAGTACAAAAGACAAATTAACTACATTTTAATAAGAAGAAACGAAATAAAAACTACCACTAGCATGACTGGTCCTCCTGCGGGGGCTGCGGATTCCACCAACTCAAGACTTCCAAGCGAAACCATCTCACCGGTATTAAGGTCAACGACCGTGTTACCACCCAGCTCGAGTTGATGCTCAGATGATCCGACCCAGTAGTCGAATCTATAATTAATAACCACAGCAATCCTAATATTCACTGCCTGTATCCGACCCACCATGCCCTTACGAATCTCTGCGAACGTAGATGGCAGCTGGAGGTGATCCTTGAGCAGCGCTCTCGCATGACCAGTCTCTACCAGATCTAAGGTTTTCTTTACGGGTTCAACTAGCACGGTAGGTGGAAATTCGAGGTCGTTCTCCTTGAGGGATCTGATATGCGAAGTCTTACCACCACCTTGGTAAAAAGCTGCCATAGTGCCTGCCCACGCATATTTCTGGTAGGGATCATCATATGGGTAATAAAAGAAGGCGATGCTTAATGGGTCATCGTAGTAAAGACCGATTGCCTTATTCATATTTCTGAGTTTAAGGTCGAAAAAGATGTTTCCGGTGGTCTGGTCTGACGAGTTGGTGAAGGCTGGAACCGAGAGTTCCTCTATAGATAGCTTCGGGGGGTTTGGAAATGAGTACAGACATAGAAGGACGATTACCACCACGGTGACCATAAGATTGAAAGCGAAAGCACCACAACTACCATCGCTCATCTTGAAACAGGAAAAAGTTTAAGAAATTTAGGGGATGAAACTTGGAACAGGATTATTCCATTATTTATAGTACCAGTACATACTACATAGTCGTTCCGAAGAGTACAGAAATTCCATTTTTTTTAGTTTTATCTAGAGTTGTTATAAATGACATATACATGATTAATGATTAATAGGAAATATAAGGACCAAACAATAAATTAAGACTGGGATAGCCTCACAATCGCCTTTGCAAATAGACAAATTATGGAGACTTATAATTAAAATCAATAATTCTTTTTTATATCTATTATTACTTACATATTTAACTACTTAAACTTCTTTTTTTTATTCTCATCCTATTTTCATAAACAATAGTTCTTCCTGAATAACTATATGTAAATATACTTACTAAGTAATTAATTTTTAACATTCTACTTTCATTCGTATCCTATTTGTTAATAAACAAATGCTTTTGAATATTAAAAACTATATAAATGAAGGTACCTAGAGAAAATTTTGTTTTGTCATGAACAAATAATTTTCCTTATCATATAAATTAGTAAACTACACCTTCAAGACGGTCTATTTAAAGGTCAACTGATAAACATTATAAATATTAAGGGACTGTCAAGCTTTAAACCATAGATCTTTTATGAAATTTCATTTTTCAAAGACTTTTATCAACGGGTATCATATAACATAGGCAAAATGACACAATCGGTCCTTTGGTTATCCAAAACAGTGTTATTATAGACAACTTTTGAAACTTCTACGCACATAGTCGTCTTTATAGTTTGTGTTTTTGCCCATGGTCATCTCATCCTTAAAAAGACTTTCAATTCTTCCGATAAAATTCATTGGATAAACAAACGAAGAAATACTACAACACTCAACTTCCCGTATCACCTCTTCCGATAAACTAGAAAAAAAAAAATCATCAGAAAAACGACCCCAGATAAAGCACAAATGAAGGAAAGCATCAAAGGTATCCGGAGTTGCATGCTAAGAGAGAGGGGTAGGGGTTCTACAACGATAACTAGAAGTATTAGAGCTCAAGGATATGAGTGATGTTGGAGTTGCTAGTGATAGGATCTGGAGGAGGAAAAAGAGAGTAAAACAAAAACTAACCCGACATATGTCTGTCGACAATGGAGATGCGAGGGGGACCATGCACTTTTAGGTTTTCTTAGAATGTTTTATAATGGTTTTTATAGTTAACAACAATGTCAAAACAAACAAAAACTACCAAATTATAGTAGAACAATAATTATGAAAATTGACGGAGTTAATCTCAAGTCGTACCATATTTTCAAACCATGACAATGAGACACATCATTTTTGAAATCTTAAACTATAACTGTAGATTTTTGTAAACCGGAAAGACAAAAACTGAGTTTTACACATCAAATTATTAAAGATTTGGATTGGCATTGGGTGTATAGGGCTACTTTTGCCATGAATCGGTAAAGCTTGTTACACTGTATTTTGGATTAAGAGAAATTAAATATCCATTTATATTTATAAACTATTTTTTCTTCCTACCTTTTTAAGATGATAAGAATTATATTAATTTAACATTCCAATTGAATTTGCATTAAAATTGAATGAAATTTGTTAACATTTAAAATATATAGGAAGATAGTAAGAAGAAAAAGCATAAGGATATTTAATTTCTCTTGGATTAAATTGTATTCTTAACTCACAATTTAAGCAACATGGTACCTACAATATGCCTTCATTATTCCATAGAATTGAGATACAGTAGTTAAAATATGAGAACTATCATCGATTTTATATTCTCCTGATGTATATAAAGTGTGTTTACGTTACTATCCAGTTAAAAGGGAGTAATCAAAATGAGTAAATTATTCAAATGGGTTATGTGTTTTTTAATTTTTTTAATTTGTTAAATCATAAAAGATGATTTTTGTTAAATGATAAAGAGTATAAGGAAAAACCAAAAAAATATATTTAAAAGTTTTTGATTTTATGTAAGATGAAGAAACAATGATACGTGAAAAAATATGAATTATTCTATTTCCATTTTTCTTTGTAATTAATAAATTTAACATAAAGAAGAATTCATTTGGCATCATATTATTATTAAGGGTAAACGACACAAATGGTTTTTGGGTTTAGGATAATCTGCATCTTTGATCCCTAATAATTTTTTAACTCCGGTCGTCTCTAATTTATATTTTTGTTACACGCTTTGTCCTCGTGGTTGTATAAAGATTGGTTTACACTTACTTGTTTCTTTTATGTATCTTAAATTATCAATTAATTAAAAAATAATAATTAAATATGGAAAAAAATATATTAATTAAAAAAATATCTGTCAAATTTAAGAATCTACACCACCATCCCCTCCTTCCCTCCCTTCCCTCATTGTGTTCACTCGTTGGGCAATCTCACTCTTCTTGTGGAAAATCCCATACGTTGACGATGTTCTCCCCAACTGCACCTCTGCCTCCACATACCCCAATTATTATCTTCTCTTGTGACCTCCCAATTTTCACGGTCAGAAAAAACCGATTTGTTTATGTTTATTTAAAAATCATAGTATCTCTTTTGAAGAATAAGGTTGCAGAATTTGTTCCAAAAAATATGATAAATGTATTATTAAATCATTTCTAAAGAATTGTATTTTATTTATATTAAAACATTAGAATTCAATTGTCAATACATAAACATAAGCATAACGAACTAGTACAACCTTTACAGTAATTAAACTAGTGGCTTAATACTCCTTGAATCTAACAGCATAATGTATCTTTCATGTAGCTACCTGTGATACAATAAACTGAGTGGCTCAGGTTGGGAAACCTGGTGAGTACATAGAGATTTCAATCCCACAATGTGATAATAATGTGTATCTCAAACCTGCAAATCCAACTACTATCATTTACACATATATATATATATATATATATCATAAAAAATTATCCATTCCTTCGATTCACACATATAGATCCTATACAAAGATCTTATAAGATCTAGCCTAAAGGATCAATATGAAAAACAAAGTGACGACGTTGCTTCAGAAATTCCCTGGAAAACAAACAAGGATCAATAAATACATCAAATGAGGGGAATGGAATAAGTTTCACCACAAACCTCCATTCGTAAAAACAACAAGACAATTAAATCAGGGGTGGTTATCTAGATAATTATGTCTAGCAGTGATCTGACACCGTGAGGTATTTTACCCCTAGACTCACCCTATCCGACAATACAACATCAGATATACCTATTAGTGGTCTATTATTGACACGCTTTATGCAGTCTACGAAGTTCGCTTAATTACTTCGTGAAAGTAAACGCTGACACACAAAGATCATCAAAAGAAAAAGTATGGGGAAATACAAATAAATTACTCATGTACGCTCCTGTACCCCGACACATAATAATGTCAAAATAAGACTTTGTACATGATAGTACTTCTGTCACATTATAGTACCCTGGTATGAGTATGTATCGTACCCAGAACGTAATAATACCCCGATAAAAGCATCCCCTAAGACACAACGCTTTGAAAAAGACTTGGTACATAGAAAGTACTTTTGTACGTAGGACATACTCCATCGATCATCAACCTCCTCGAATAGAGCTTTTACTCTCTATTCCTATCACACACATAGCCTTAACAAGATACTACCCAATATCTAAACTTAATTGAACTAAACATCTCTTTTAAGTCTTATTTCATCACTAAGTAAACCTACAATTCTTATAATCAATTTTCAGTGTGATCCTTGTTTTG
The DNA here is from genome assembly GCF_052625555.1 of Lactuca saligna. Classification (NCBI taxonomy): domain Eukaryota; kingdom Viridiplantae; phylum Streptophyta; class Magnoliopsida; order Asterales; family Asteraceae; genus Lactuca; species Lactuca saligna. The sequence goes on from NC_136422.1 coordinate 118,506,432, forward strand.
GCAACACTATCCTAATTTACTGTCGTATTTTATATAGACTATTAAGTATTAACATACATTTATCTTCTCATTTATAATACTTCTATTATTATTATCATGAAAATACATTTTAATACATATAAAACCATGTTTGCTTCGTAAAGCGTATATCATGAAATATACATATATCACATATTTCCAAACTTTATGAATATGATGTTTTGGGCCAAGTTTTGATAATGGATCTTGGAATTAGGCCCAATTAGGGAGTTAAGCCCAATTTGGTAAATTAGGCCGATAATGGGCTTGGTATAAGGACCTACAAGGTTAAGGAATTGGCATTGGGCCTTAACCCAATAAAGAGAATGGACATGATGGATTGTGTGGAGCCCTTAGTCAAGATTGTTATGCTGTGTAAAGACTTGGTATTTATTATTTGGATAGTTTGGGATCCTTGGTGAGGCAGCGATTTGGGAGTTCGATTCTTCAGTTCGGATCGACTTTGCGAGGTGAGTTTTCGTCACTATAGTTAATGGTCTAAGGCACCAATGTCGGCCTTTTTGGATTGCTATCCTGATATGTTATATGCTCGAGTATTGTTATGACTCGTTAGATCAACATCCTGGTAGATAGGATGTTATATGCTGTTATGATTCGTTAAATCAGTATTCTGGTAGATAGGATGTTATATGCTTTTATGATCCGTTAAATCAGTATCCTGGTAGGCAGGATGTCATATATTGTTATGATCTGTGAGATCAGTATCCTGGTAGACAGAATGTTATATATTGCCATGATCTGTTATATTGGTATCCTGGTAGATCAGATGTGGTTATGCTTAGTGACTTATAGTTTGGTTTGACTGTCTGTATGCTGGTAGGAGATTACATGTTATATGTGCACATGATTAATTGGTATTTGAGGGTATTCCATCCCGAGGATGATAGGGCCATACTATGTTGTCTTTATAGACTGTTATACAATTATCTGATATAGGTGCACATGTTTTGATTGGTTATGTGGTGGGGGGGGGGATTCCAACCCGATGGTTGTGGGTCGAGAGTATTCCATCCTGAGGATCATTGGACTTATAGTATGTTGGAATTCCAACCCGATGGTTGAGGGCCGGGGGTATTCAAACCCGATGGTTGATTGGACCCATAGTACGTTGGCATTCCAACCCGATGGTTGAGGGTGTGGGGTATTCCAACTCGATGGTTGATTAGACCCATAATATGGTGGCATTCCAACCCTCCCGATGGATGATTGGACCCATAATATCTGGTATATATGTGTTGTGTGTGGGCATTCCAACCATATGGTTGAGGGACTGTGGTATCCTATCCTGATGGATGATTGGACCTATAGTATGTTGCTTTTTGTTGTATGTGTATCGTTGGGTGTATGGGTATTTTTGGGGTAACTCACTAAGACTTTGAGCTTACGTTTATCGATTATTGTTTCAGGTACAGCGGATGACCGCAGGAAGGCGAAGGTGTGACCGTACACTTCCTCGATTTATGATTTTGATTTTCGGGAGCTCTGATGCTTAAACTATTTTGAAAACACTTTGTAATAATTAATGTTATTTAGGATATCTGAAAATTTTTAAATTGGCTTGATTTTTATTGATGTTACATTTTGTGTTTCAATTTGGAGTCAGATCAAGGGTTTCCAACCTAATTTTGATATGAAATTATTAGCAGATCTTCCACTTTACACCACCACCACCGATGCTAAACCTTCATCTTCACCTCTCTTCCTCTCTAATGTTTTTTTCTTTTTGTGTGATTTTCTCAGGTTTGAAAGCATAAATGAACATATTTTCGAGCTTAAGACACATTTTGAAGCATCAACCTAGGATTTCAAGTATGTATTCATAAGTATGGAATTTTGTTTTTTTTTTTTAGGTTGCTCATAACAAACCTAGTTTTTTTTGTATATTATCTATGATCAAACCATCAACAGTTCAAATATGAAGTGTATACCAGGTGTGTGTTTCTTTTTTCTTTTATTCCATATTTTACTAACTGTGTGTGTGTGTGTTTAACTATTTATGTGATAAATAGTCTCAAATCTATGTTTCTATGTTTAACTCTAATTGTATGTGTTTGTGTTATTTACTTTGGTCTAGTGGTTTCTGATGTGGGTTTTGAAAGAAAATCAACTATGTAGTGGTGTGAACCTGCGGCTTTATATCCATTGCTACTATAGTTTGGAGGAGGTAAAGTATTTCCTCTTTCAACCCCCTCTCTCTCATTCGATAGATTTAATGATAAATCTGTAGCTTTTTTTGTGTTTTTTTTTTCTGATATGCAAAGTTTGGTATCAAGAAATCTACAAATGATGGTTTGGAATCTGTTAATAAGGTTTGAAATTGTTATATTTTTGTTTATCTACTTATTACTTGGAATCTACATATTTTTGGAGCAGGAAAACTTACTTTTCTGCCCATGGGTTTGGTAATTGGGTTACATTGGGAGGTACAATTAGAGGTAACATACAAGGCTCTTGCTGAAAGATTTCAAGTTGGTAGATTGAAGAGATGGTGAAGGGAAAACCTTCTGTTTCTTTGATGATAACAAAATTAACTCTGGTTTGGTCCTTTATGCTTTAATCTTCTGTTTATTTAACAATGTCATATTATCTAATTATTGATGGGATGGTAAATATGGAAAACTTTTTTCCTGGTCGTATATTGGATAGAACCAAATTATACCGATTCATTTATCAAAATGATTTTGAAAAACTATGTATTGGTTTAGTGTTGCATATCGATTCAGTTTTCAAAATGATTTTGAATTCCTTTTCCATTAAAACTTTGAAGTCTCCTTAAGGGTTTAGTGTTGCATATCGCTTCTCCCTATCCTTAAGCTTTTCAGGTCGGTTTTTATGGGCTTTTTTTAGTTGTAGTTTAATTTAATGTTTCTGGTCGGTGTTTGGCTCTATAAGCTTTATAATGATTTGTTAACTTTGTGTATATTGTGTAATTTTAATCTTATACTTATTTGGGTGTGTATGTCGATTTTGTAGATCTATACACCAATATATTTTTGGCCCAGAGAATCCTTAATCAAAGACAAAAAAAAAAGTAAGTCTAACTTTGATATAATTTTTTGACAAAAATCTTATAGAATTTTAAATATTGGGGCATATGATGTTTTTGAGAGATACGGGCATAATCAGAATTTGACAAATGTCAGTTTTTGTTTTAGTAGCATCCAACTTCATACAAGAAAGCTATGGTCTTAGTAAACATGCAATTTCATCCATGAAATGTTTGGTTTTAGTAAGCATATGATTTCATCTATGATTTAGTATTTCCTTAAGGTATCATGAATTAAAAAAAAAAACTACTTTTGAAGTGAATAAAGTTTGAAGTGGAGTGAAAAATGATTTCTTTAAAGTGGGAGTTGTCTAGATGCCAACACGGAAACAATAATACTTAATGGCGTCAAAAAGACTTCATTCTTATCTTTGGTTCAGATCTAATAGAAACAATAAATACCCACGATCACGTTATTTGAAATACATACTTTCCAATTTCTCTATTAGTTTCATGTAATATGATGTTATGTTGTTGAAAACACCTGATACTATGAGATTGAAGTGAAAATGTTAGGTACTATTCACTTTGATTATATGTGTTGAAATATGAACATGTAATTTTTGGTCTCTTTCACAGTTTGATTTGATGTAAATAGAAAGGGATGGGACACATGAAAGGAACCCAATTGTAGGCTCTTTCCATTTGACGTGTTTTTAGGAATTAGTTGTTCAATTTCTTTTAATGAAAACATTAATCTATTAAAGCAACTTTTTATGACCTATGACAAATTGTTTGTAATTTCTGAATTTTTTAAACCTGAACCTACTTGGGTTGTCACGGCCATTGAAAGGTGGATGTGGATGAATATGGGAGGATTGAACATTGAAAATGAACTGCAGGTATCTGTTGCAGAATATTGTTGATGGTGGGGTGTAATTGGAACATTTTTGGAGGGATTGGCATATGCACTCACCTCAATATTACTACCTGTTAATCTTTGTCATTCTACCCTTTAATCAATCAATTGTGAAGCACGTTTAATGTGTTTTACAGAATGCAAGATTGTAATCGGTTCTACAAGCACACTAAAAGCGACAATTGTTAACAGTCTTGAAGAAATACGAATCTAAATCTGATGAGATTAAACTAACCTTTAATCTACAAAGATCGATTAGATCTTGAACAAGTATATAAACATAAAACAGTATGAACGTAATAATAGGAACAAGTCAAGATGGAATCAAACGTGTCGAATGATTAAACAAAATCCTCAGAAGAGCTCGATTAAGAACATCAACTGTAGAGGATTGGAAGGTTACAAGAACGATTAAAGAAACCTGTTATCGTCTAGATGAATCGCTATTTCGTAGATCTCTAAAAACGTTAACCTAATATGCATGCAAGCGTAAACTTATATACAAAACATAAAAGGTTCACGGTTTGACAGGCCCAAACCGGAATACAAAATAACTTATGCTATTGAGCCCAAAAGACGCAATCTTCAAAATAATCTTCAGCCCAACAATCTCCCCCTTTGCGTCAATTTGGAGCGAGACCTTCACTAGTTACTTGGGCCAGCAGCTGAAGCAGGTACCTTCTTCTTCACGGTGCTAAACAGACATTTGGTGATGGAGAGAATGGTCTGTCTAAACCGAATGTACCAATTAATCATATCTTCGAAGTACTTGATGTCATCAGCCGTGTTCCCTTTACACCGTTTGATAATGAATAACACATGCTCCAAACAAGTTGTGGTGTAAAGGTGCTTGTCAGCTAAAGCGAAGAGACATTTCTGTCCTTCCGCTCTAGTGAACATAACCGAGTTGCGTCTCGGGTCGATCCTGCCCAATTGCATTTGGTTGAGATCACTGGCCGATCCCACAGGAGCAATCTTTGGTTTCTTCTTGAAGACTGTGGCGACCTCCTGATCCATTAGGGCAACCTCCATGATGTAGCAGGCTAACATCCTTTTGACATGGTCTAGAATGGGACCATATTCGGCTTCATTAGTCAAAAGGATATTATACAGGACAATCCAATCATGAGGATTTAGATTCGGTAGATCTGCCAGGGAGATAATATGAGCAGTTCTTGCAGATCCCCGAATCAACTTGAACCGAACGTTTATGAAACGACCTTCGGTATAAGGTTTCAGCACCCGAACGTTTACAATCTTCTGGGCGCTCCAAGTGAGGTATTGAGGGCGAGCAGCCGCCAGATAGAAGTCAATGAGCTCCCTGTCAAGCTCAGCATTCGGGTGAGGGACTTCAAAGATGTTTGAGGAGACGTGGAAGATGAACGCCTTTCGAGTCAACGGCATATCGAACTGCGAATCGACAGTGTTGTTGCAATCGAACGAGATAACCGGCTCGAGCCATAAAATGCTAGGAGTTTCTATGGCCTCTTTAATCAAACGTTCCCTGGTCCAGGCAGGGAAGAGAGTCTTTCGGCTCTCAAGGAGATCGTGGGCTTCCTTTTGTTTGCGTTCAGCTTCTTCAGCCTCTCGCGCCACACGACTGGCATCATCGTCAACCTTGCAACTGTTCTTTCTTTTTAAAATGTCAGCAATGGTCTCCTTGTCTCCTTCTTCATGTTCTTCCTCAGCTAAGTTTTTGCCTTTGTTCTTCACACCCGAGCCTAAAGATTGACCAGTCGGAGATGGTTCGGTCGTGTGAGTAGCTTTGGAGGAAGGAGGTGGTTTCGATCCTGTCTTCTCATCTCCCCCTTGTTTCGGAATGGACACGAAACTCGGTAGCCCTTCGACTTTGTTGAGAAGATCGATGGCCGGAGAGAGTTTTTCAGCGAGGGAACGCCTCACCGAAAAGTTTAGAATGGGATCGTGTGCTTCCAGGATGTTGGATATTGCGGCGTGGACATCCGAAACACACGTTTTGATCACCTCCCTTTCGGATCGAAGATCTTCAAGTTGTTGTTGGTTGTTGGAGAGTTGTGTGCTCTTGACCTCGAGAGCGGTTGTTTTGCTTGCCAGATCGTCCATCAAGGAATGCTCGGTTGCAAGATCCTCTTGTAGCTTGGCGAGGAGAGCATCGATGGAGGCACGAAGTGCCGAGTTGTCGTCTCTTAGGTGTTGGCGAAGAGTAGCAAACGAAGTCAACTCCGATGAGACAAATTTGGCCAATTGTTGAACAATTGGTTCCAAAGATGTCTTGGTGGCATTGGCGCTTTCCTGCAAGGACTTCAGCAGGGCAGAAGCGTCAGAGAATAGTTTATCGACTTTTGCGGTCGCCGCCTCACACGCTCTAGTGGAGGCATCAATCGCAGCAGTTGTTGAGGCCACTGAATCATGTTGAGCCTTGGAGAAGGCATCAACAATTTTCTGAAGGCCAGCTTCAGAAAGAGAGGACTGCTGGTTGGAAGAGGAGGCGAGAAGTAGGTCAATCTTCTCGTTGAGATCTTTGAGATGCTTCTTTGTCACTGGAGCATCATCCTCCTCGTCACTCTGAACTTGAAACGGACTATAGTAGACCGAATCAAAGATCATGTGTTCACCACCAAGATAAGGGTTTTCACCATCAGAGGCATTTTCAGGAGATGAAGGGGGGGTGAAGTTGGGGGTGTTGTGGGTTTGGTAGGATCAGGTTGAGTGGGTGTTGGTATAGTTTTGGGTGGTGGTTGAGTATGGGTAGTTTCGGTTGCATGGGTTTTGGTTTGTGGTGGTTCGGTTACATGAGGTGATTCGGTTGCAGTGATAAAGATTGGTGGAGGTGAAGGAACTGGGGAATTGGGAAGTTCCATCTCTGGGGTAGGGGATCGAGGTGGTGTGTTGCCTCGTTGAGGAGATTCGTCTCCTTGAGAGCCGTCAGAATCCGAACTCTCACCCTCAGAGTCACTCGAAGAAGATGGAATTACAAGCTTTCGCTTCGGTTGAGTCTTCCTCCTCTTCGGCTGTGGGGATTGTGCAGCCTTCGTTTGTTTCCTCTTTTTGGGAGAAGGTCCCTTTGGAGCTTTGGACGTTTGCTTCCCTTTTTCTACGTTTTTGCCCCTGCTCACCGGTTTGTTTGCATCGTGAATCGACCTGAGCATATCCGGTGTCAGTTCCCTTGGACCAGATGGCCTTAGCTCCTTGATCTTCCGAATCAACCTGCTGTTAGATGGCACGTCGCCATACATTGACTCCGGGATGGAGCCAATGAAGGAAAATTTTGATGCATATGAGATGATGATCTTCTTGGTATGGAATGTACCGATAGAAGACATCGATGCACCGTCAGCAGTAGGAACATCAAATTTATCCATTGCCCATCGTGTAATCAAGATCCAGAACCGAGCCAATGACACCTCAGAGTGTCGGGATGATGAGGAGAGGCTCTGAATAAGATGTTGCCATAGGACAAACCCATAGTCCAGGTTAATCCCGTTGTAAACCCGTACATTATTGTTAGGAAGAGACGACTTGCACCGTCGGATCCTGAGCTCCTTTCCGACAAGCCCTTGAAAAGGACTGTAAATAGGCCATTCCACTGTGGCGGCAGACAAGACTTTTTGAACTTAGCGATAGAGGTAAGAACCTCTGTGTATCCCATGTTGTAAAACATGTTATACAGATGACCAATCTGAATCGTCTCCGGATGAACTCTTGAAGGGTCAACAGCAAACCCTAGCAAGGTGCAGAAGCGTTGGCGAGAGACTGAGGTCTTGTGTTCTGCAATCTCGAAAAACACCCGGTCGACGGCCTTGTCGTAGTATGCAGTCGCGTAAACCTGCGATAGGGCCACCATTGGCACAGATTCAATTCTAGAGAGAGCCGGAACAAGTTGGGAATACTTCAAACATTCTATGACCGGCGACATATAGGAGTCGTACGCTAGTGGGTTAAGATCAATGACCAGACATTGTTGTGGGCGAATGGGAAGGATCTGTGAGGTAGCATGAACGGAAGAGGAATCAGCCATTTTTGCAGGTATGAAGAAGATGATGAACAGGAAACTGTTTGGGAGTATTTGCGCTTTGGAAATTTTGAAGGCTGTAAAGAGGTAAAAGGTGGTGTAGAGGGCTATTTATAGTGGGTGATAGGAGAGAGAAAAATCGTTTCAAATCTCTTATGGAAATTTGAACCGGGTTGTTGAGTGACAGATGGATGACAGTTGAGGCATGCGATGATCACGTAGGAGAGAGAGTGTCAGGTTCCTAGGATCACGCCACCCAACAAGCGCCGTTTCAGAGAGAAAAGCCGTTACTATTTCCACACACGCATTTAATGCCACAGGACAAGAGAGACCCTAAGGTTAAAGTGTGGATTCCCGTTAAATTACGATCAAACATTTATTAAGAAATGTTGAACGGCTTCTTTTAATTAGGCTAAATAAGGGTGGCTTGGAAAAATATAAAATCTCAGAAAGAAAAATAAGAACTAGATCCCAAGGGAAGAAATGTTATGGGTTTTAACAATTTCATAGGAATCACATAAAATAAAATTTGAGATTTTAGTAGGGTACATTCGTCAATCCTTTAGTGAAAACTTGAGCAACTTAATTGTTCACCGTCAATTCATTAGGTGTGGAATTTTGGGTTTCACTTAGCTCGTAGTGACACGAGATTAAGATCATAAACACAGATGTTGTGTAACCATAAACCTCAGCGGTAATTTCTGAGAGTCTCAAGGGTTACTATGATGGAACGAGTGTAGTGGAGAAGTAAAATGGAGATGGTGTAAGAGAACGTAGTACCTCTGCTGTGAAAATAAGGACCAAGCAGGAAACTCTTAACTCATGTGAGAAAAGAGTGAGGTAGCTCACGATTAGAATAAATGAGTTAGCCTTATTGGGAAGACAAGGTTTGTGTATACCAGGTCATGAAGGCCATTATTCAAAATCTTATGAGGCTTGGGACACATACAACAGCATGCTTCTAGGGACACTAAAGTAATTCATCAAATTTATCCCCATAAACGAACACAAACACACAAGAAATAAAAAAAAATATTTTTGGAGTTTTTGAGATTCAAAAAAAAAAAAAAAAAAGTAAGAGGAAAAGAAAAAGAATAAGACTTAAAAAAAATAAGACATAAAAAAAACTTTGGAAAGAATATGAAAAACCGAACCCGAACGTTCGGTTGGTTTCGGTTCTAGAAAATTTTGAAAAACCGAACCCGGACCTTCGGTTGGTTTCGGTTGTAGAAAATTTTGAAAAACCGAACCCGAACCTTCGGTTGGTTTCGGTTTAGGAAAATTTTGAAAAACCGAATCCGAACCTTCGGTTGGTTTCGGTTTAGGAAAATTTTGAAAAACCGAATCCGAACCTTCGGTTGGTTTCGGTTCAACAAAATATTGAGAAACCAAGGAATTTAGACATACAAGGAAAAATATTTTAACACAAGGAAAAACAAAATTGTACAAGAAATATACAACAAAGAAAAACTACCTTTGAAGTAATGAGCGAGTCAGATAGTTGAACCGAACCCGAACGTTCGGTTGGTTTCGCTTCTTACGTTTGAGGTTGAGAGGTATTGTGAGGTACTGACTCTGATTCCATCATACCTAGCCCTTGCAATATTTTATTGAATGATGCTTCATGAAGAGCTTTGGTAAAGACGTCAGCCAGTTGATCAGTGGTTCTTACGAAGTGAACTTCGACGTTTCCATCTTCCAAGTGATCTTTGATAAAGTGATACCTCAGAGCTATGTGTTTGGTTTTGGAGTGTTGCACTGGGTTATGACAGATCCTAATTGCACTTTCAGAGTCACAATATAGTGGGATCTTCTTCATATTGAGTCCATAGTCTCGAAGTTGACTTTGGATCCAAATCACTTGTGATGTGCAGGATGCAGCTGCAATGTATTCCGCTTCGGTAGTAGACAATGACACACACGTTTGTTTCTTGGATAGCCAGCTGACTAACTTCCCGTCAAGGAATTGACAACCACCAGTTGTGCTTTTACGGTCGAGTCCACATCCTCTAAGGTCAGCATCAGAATAGGCTTGAACGAAGAAGCCTGAGTTGGATGGATACCATAGACCTAAGGAGGTGGTTCGCTTGAGATAGCGTAAGATGTTCTTCACTGCAAGCATGTGAGGTTCGCGTGGGTTTGCCTGAAATCGAGCACAATAACACACAGAAAACATGATATCAGGTCTGCTAGCAGTTAGATACATCAGTGAGCCTATCATTTGACGATAGAGCGTGATATCGACAGCCGGTTTGTCTAGAGATGGGGTAAACTTGGTGCCGAATGCCATTGGGACTTTGACTTTTGAGTCTCCCATCATGCCAAACTTTTCTAGGAGAGTCTTCGTGTAAGCTTCCTGATTAATAAAGATGCCTTCGGGTCCCTGTCTTATGTTTAAACCAAGGAAAAAGTTAATAGGACCCATTGAGCTCATTTCAAACTTAGTCTCCATCAGCTTTCTGAATTCAGCTGTTAAGCTGGGATTCGTGGAGCCAAAGATGATGTCATCGACATAAATTTGAACTATCATAAGGTGGTTACCTTCCTTTTTGCAAAAGAAGGTTGGGTCAACCGAACCTTGTTTAAATTTAGACATCTTCAAAAATTTTGTAAGCATTTCATACCAGGCTCTCGGAGCTTGTTTGAGGCCATACACAGCTTTATCCAGAATATAGCAATGATTTGGATGCTTTTCGTTCACGAACCCAGGAGGTTGCTCCACATACACAGTTTCTTCGAGTTTTTCCATTGAGAAATGCACACTTGACATCCATTTGGAAAACCTCAAAGTTTTTGTGAGCAGCATAAGTCAGACATATTCTAACCGATTCTAGCCTAGCTACTGGAGCGAAAGTCTCTTCATAGTCTATCCCTTCCTCCTGACAGTATCCCTTTACCACCAGACGAGCCTTGTTCCTGATAACATTACCTTCCTTGTCCATTTTTTTCCTAAAAACCCATTTGAGACCCACAACCGAAGCATCTGGAGGAGTTGGAATGAGGTGCCAGACTTTGTTCCTTTCAAATTCGTTTAGTTCATCCTGCATTGCTTGAACCCAATCAGAGTGATCTAGGGCAGTGTTAACTGTCTTCGGTTCAACTTTTGATACGAATGAGTTAAACATACAAAACTCAACCTTTGAAAATAAGGATGTCTGTTTTGCCTTCAGTTGTGATCGGGTCAGAACCTTTTCAGATACATCACCAACTACTTGAGAGATAGGATGATCTCTGGTCCATTTGATAAGAGGAGGGTAATTCGGATCCAAGGTTGGGTCTAGTTTAGCATTAATCATTTCTTCTGGCTCAGATTGGCTATCGTACTCAAGCGTCATATCATTATGTTCCCCCTCAATTAATGAGTTTTGAGAAACATGAGGTGCAGGTGTCTCTTGTGGTGCTGAGCTTCCAAGCGTTGAAGCACCTTCAGTTGGAGAGGTATCATCGGTTGGAGAAGCACCTTCAGGTGATGAAGGACCTTCGGTTGAAGTGGTAGAATTTGGCTCCCCCTGGACTTGTGAGCTTGGCTCCCCCTCGACTTGTGAGCTTGGCTCCCCCTCAACTTGTGAGCTTGGCTCCCCCTCGACATGAGCGTTGTTGGAAGGAGAGTCATTAGTGGTCGATCCTCCTTCATGCATTCTTCTTGCAGCATTTTCGACAATCTGCTTCATATGATCAACTTTGTTGTCTGCTGCACCTGCTTCGGAGAGTGAAGCTTTCTCTGGTTCGTCAAAGAGCTCCAGAAATGTCTCGTATAAATTGGCGACCGAGACTGTGACCTGGCCAGTTAGAGGAAAGATTTCCCCAGCGGTGTCTTCTTTGGCCTGCAGCTTCTTGACATAGCTATCATCAAAGGTCACATAGTATGTCTCTTCAATCCTTCTCGAACGCTTGTTTAGGACCCTGTACGCCTTGGATGTGAGCGAGTAACCCAGAAAAATTCCCTCGTCGGCTTTGACATCAAACTTGTTGCGATGCTCTTTAGAATTAAAGATGAAACACCTTGAGCCGAACAGATGGAAAAATTTCACATTGGGCTTTCTGTTGTTTAGTATCTCATATGGAGTGAGCGTGAAACGCTTGTTGAGATAGGACCTGTTCTGTGTAAAACAAGCAGCCGAAATAGCGTCAGCCCAAAAATAAAGAGGTAAGGAAGCGAAACTTAGCATAGTTCGGGCAGCTTCACACAAAGATCGGTTTCGTCTTTCGACTATCCCGTTCTGTTGCGGTGTGTAGGGAGCTGAGAAATTGTGACTAATTCCATTTTCTTTAAGAAACTCTTCAAACTCCCTGTTCTTGAATTCGACACCATTGTCGCTCCTGATGTTGCGGACGACCTTCTTGAGCTGTATTTCAATTTGCTTGATAAACACTTTCAGCTTTTGAGTCGCTTCAGATTTGAGCTTTAGAAAGAATACCCATGTAAATCATGAAAAGTCATCAACAATAACAAGAATATACTTGCTACCACCGATGCTTTCGATAGATGAAGGAACACACAAATCGATATGAAGTAATTCGAGTGGTTCAACAACTTTTGTGTTGATTATAGATGGGTGACTTTGACGACTTTGCTTCCCCATTTCGCATGCAGCACACAAATGATCTATGTCGAACTTGAGCAATGGAAGACCCCTAACATGACCTCCAGTGACAAGTAGGTTGATATCTTTAAAATTGAGATGAGAGAGTCTTCGGTGCCACAACCAGCTTTCATCGGATTGAGCTTTTGATAACAAGCATATAGCTGGGTTTCCTTTGATGGGTTTAAGGTTTAAGGGAAACATTTCACCCTTTCGCTCTGACTTGAGAATCACTTTCTTTGTCCTTTTCTCTATGATTTCAGAACCTTCATCATCGAATGAGACTTTAAGACCTGTACCTCCAACAAGTTGAGATACACTAATGAGGTTGTGTTGGAGTCCTTCCACATAAGCCACCTTCCTTATAGTAAAGTCCCCATTTGTTATCATCCCGTATCCCTTTATGGTGCCGAAATAATTATTTCATCTTTCTTTTTAATGGTAAAAACTTTTATTTTGTTAGGATTGGGTGTGTTCGGTTTGGACTCTGGTTTGGATTCATTGACCTTCTGCTTTCCTTTTTGTTCAACAGACGAATAAGATTTTTGAGAACAAGCGGAATTAGCTTTAGAGCGAGATGGAGATGAATCGGTGGAAGTAGAAGAATTAGAAGAACGAGAAGAATTAGAATGAGAGGGTTTGGATTGAGAGGATTTCCTGGCTGGAGACTCTAGGTGACCCTTTTGCTTTTGATCGTTGGGGGGACCGACCTTAGAGTCTTGTTTTCTTTTGACTTCAGAACTGAACCTTTGCATTTGGTTTGAGCTGTCCTTGGAACCGAACCTTTGGTTTCGGTTGAAGTGTTTTTCAGAACCGAACCTTTGCCTTCGGTTGATATTTTCTTGTGAACCGAACCTTGGCTTTCGGTTGTTGTGACTTTCAGGCTTTCCTACAGGATTGTTTTCATACTTCAGATTCTTGTCTTGATGTGAGAAATATGCATTCTGGGAATGCCATAATTGTTTCCTTTCAGAAAGGTTCTTCCTGTATCTATTGTTCCTTTCTCTCTTCCTATTCCTCATCTGTTTAGGTTGATGATGAACATTCGCTTTCGTTTTTGGTGTCTCCTTGGCTGGTTCCTTTTGAACTGCAGGAGTTTTACTTTAAGCCAAAGGAGCAGAGGGAATGTCTGTAGAAGTTCCACTTTCAGCTGAGGGAGTAGAGGTAGCATGTTCTTTTGCCGAGCGATCATCCTCCTAAGGAATATCTTTTGTACCACTGGTGCTTGGCTCATCGAAATTATCCGGCTTATTCAAGGGTTCAGGTATGTATCTTCCTTTGCTCTTCCAGGAAGTTCTTTCAGATAAACCAATGGTTTCGTTTGCATTATCTATTGGAGCTGTGAGTTCAGCTGTTTGATGTTCGGTAACTCCTGTCCCCTTGTATACTTGATTCGGAATGGTCCTGACCTTTTGATACACAACTGCTTTCTCAACTAATATCGGGGACTTTTGATGGGACAATCGAGTGAACTCCACTGAATTTTCAGAAATGAGATTCTTGTGGTTTTCAGGTTCATTTTTAATAAATTCTGAGCAATCAACCGTGTCCTCTACAGAAATTTCACTCATGTTTTCATCCTCGTTAAGCTCAGATGCATTTTCAACATCAATTTTGTTTTCTGAGCTTACGTTGGCGTTTAAAGAGTCAAATTTTTGCATGGTTTCGGTTCTTAGTTTAAGTCTGTCATTTTCATCGAAAAGGTTTTTAAGCATGTCCTTGTGATCCTTGGATTTAATGAAGGACTCAATTTTGTCCAGTCCATACATGTAGGTCGGATTGACATCATCAGACAATACCACACTCTCACAATTGTAGGCTTCGGCATCGATTTCATCCTCCTTAAACTCTAGGAAGGGCAAAATCATGTGATGGATCTTTTGGCCTATTTCACAATCCAAGTGAAGCTGAGTAATATTAGAATACAAACGTTTAGCAATTAAACAAAAAACATTCTGCTGTTTTAACAATTTTAAATTGTCTCTTTGCAAATAAATGTTTTCGTCTTTAACTTTAACTAATTCCGACTCCTTTAACTCGATCCATATTCTCCGCTCCTCACTCTTCGACACCACCCTACTTAATTGATCAGTTAGGTTAGAATTGGTGACTCGAGTTTGAGTTAAGCTACTATCTAGATGAGAAATTCTTGTATTAACGTTTTTTAGTTCTTTCTCATATGAGGATGGTGGTACTTTGGATGAAATAAAAATAGATTTTACCTTCTTTATCAGTTCATCGAGCTCATTGAACTGCTGGCTAAGTGGTTTGGCCGTAAAGCACATGTCCTCCTGTACCTTCGATCCATCGCTTCCTCCATCGGTGTTGTATCCCCTCATTTGAGATACGTCAGTCACCATGAAGCATCTTCCTCCACTGCTTTCCTCCTTAGCCACATAAGCCTTTCCATGGGTAGGCTTCCTCACTTCATCGTCTTCTGAGTCGGTAGACCAAACTTCCGTGCTACCGAACTCGTCATCTTTAACCGAACCCTGCACAATGAGAGCATTAATAGAAGGGTTAGCGGTAGACTTCTTCTTTCTCAACTCGTCCAATCTTTTCTGCAACACAGCTTCCTCATCATTTCCATCATGCTTTTCAGCCATCTTCTTAAGGACACAGTCCTTAGCATAGTGATTTTTCCCACCACAGTAGAAACAACTTACTCCGGAATCGCCATCCACCTTCGGTTCCTTCTTGTGCTCCTCAGCCTTCGGTTCATTGTTCACCTTTTCAGAGTTGTAACTCCCCTGCCAGTTTCGGTTTTTGTTGCTGGGGAATCTCTTCTTTATGAACCTCTTGGGATTGGACACCATCATGGCATAATCCTCAGACGTGAGATCATATTCCTCCAAGTTGAGGTCTTCATCCTCCATCACCGCTTTACTTTTAGATAGGAGGGCCAACGAACCAAGACTAGAAACGAAGTTCTTTTCTTGCACCACAATCTTCTCTTGGGACTTAAGAATACCCACCAGTTTCGCCAAAGAGTATGATTTAAACTGCTCATGGGCTTTGACTGTGGAAACAACTGCTCTCCATTCAGACCTCAATCCGTTCAAGAAAGTAACCTTCTGTTCGATAAGCTTCCTTTCAATATCGTGTTTGATCATCTTGCTGAGAAGATGATTGAAGCGATCAAACGTCTGGGTCACCGTTTCTTCGGCTCCTTGCCTGAATTCTCCAAACTCAGATAAAAGCAAAGTTTGAATAGAGTGTTCAAGATCCTCGTCTGTAGAGTGTCGTTCACGAAGTCTATCCCAAACTTCCTTTGCTGTCGTGCATGAGCTGACCAACCTGAATGTGTCGGACTGAAGGGCGAATCTGATCAACCTTAACGCCTTAATATTGCACTAGAATTTATCCTTTTCATCTTGTGCAAAATCCTTCACATCCTTTAGCAGATCATTGTACTCCTTTTGTGTCTTGATGATTCTGGACGATGCAGAATGAGAAAACGGTCCATTGGTGATGGCTTCTCATATGAGGTACCCATTATCCTCCGATCCAATCACGTAGTCTTCAAAGTGATGCGCCCATACTTCATAGTCATGGGTGTATAAGATTGGAATCTTTGTCGTTGAACCGATGCTGTTGGAAATATTAATAAGGTTTGATTGCGTCGCGTCCATTATGATCGTAAAAACCTGTTCAAAGATCAGACTTGTAATAAAGCAGATTAGGGCAAAACAATAAATATCAAGATACGTCAATAAAGAGATGACGGCTCAATAAATATTGATAAGTGCGGAAAAACCCTAATGGAAATCTTTTTCACAGAAAAGATGTGTATTGATTACACAGCCTCCTGCTCTGATACCAATTGATGAGATTAAACTAACCTTTAATCTACAAAGATCGATTAGATCTTGAACAAGTATATAAACATAAAACAGTATGAACACAATAATAAGAACAAGTCAAGATGGAATCAAACATGTCGAATGATTAAACAAAATCCTCAGAAGAGCTCGATTAAGAACATCAACTATAGAGGATTAGAAGGTTACAAGAACGATTAAAGAAACCTGTTATCATCTAGATGAATCGCTATTTCGTAGATCTCTAAAAACGTTAACCTAATATGCATGCAATCGTAAACTTATATACAAAACATAAAAGGTTCACGGTTGGACAGGCCCAAACCGGAATACAAAATAACTTATGCTATTGAGCCCAAAAGACGCAATCTTCAATATAATCTTTAGCCCAACAAAATCCTAATTATTACCGAAGCAAGATAAAGAGATCAAATAGGAAACCACCAGAAGAATCAAAATCTAAGAATTCTTACAAAGAACTGATATGTAGAGGCAAAATGAAAGTTGACACAACCATCAAACTGTATCTAAACAATCGAGAAAAAAAGTTAGCTTATCGTTCATGTATTGCGTCTTATCCTTCAAATATAGGTTTAAATCTTTTCTCTGGTAAATTCTTCATTTTTTTGCTCCATTGAAAACATAACTCAAACTTGGAATTTCTTTTTGATTAGGTATCTTAATTTTGTTTGGGTTACTATATTTGGTCTATATGTTTTTTTCAGTAAACGGTTGGCATGCTTTGAAAGATGCACTGAAGGAGAAGATCCAACATATGAAAGGTGTTAAATGGTGGACCATTGATGAATTTCTCTTCATCAAATTTATAAAAAAAATAGTGTTCACCACCAGTTTCAACAACAATAGTTGAAAGTTATTTTTATATTTTTATTGTAGGTCTATTAGTGTTAGTTTAGGACTAGGTTAGTTGATAAGTCATTGTCAGTCATATTAGTCATATTTATGTGTGTTATTAATGAAAGATTGAAAAGAAACTTTGATTAATTTTTTATGTATTATTTGAACTTTCAAAATCTTTTATTAAAATTAATAAACTTTTAACTTTTCTAAACATTTAACTTTTCTATATATAAGGTTATGATTTTTTTTTATAATATAATATAAGCAACTATGATTGTTAGTCTAAATTTTTTTATAGAAGGTTATGAATTTTTATGTTATTGCATATGGAACAAGTCAATGAAACATATGTTACATTCATTTTGATTGACATGTACAACATTCATTGCATACAGTGCAATATTCATTGTGTATTGTCCAGTATTCAGTCCAATACTGAAAAAACCGAAACCGAAAAGTTGACAATCCAATAACCGATAAGCAACCCGAACGTAAAACCGCGACTGATCTGCCAGTCCAAATGGCCTATAAATTTTGTTGCAAAATTTCCACACACATTGCCTCTCCCCCAACCCATGGTGATTACTCATACAAAAACAATGATATATATATTTTCTAAGCAAATATATTTTTAATTAAAAACATCATACTTTTAATTTTAACTCAAAACAACAACATATATCATAGATATATAATCAATTGTATTTGCAAATGCCTTACATGTTCATTGGAATATGCAACCCTACAAATAATAGATTGCTCAAGAGATTATTCGTCGTCGCCACTTTGCGAGGGTGAATGGATAATATGTGTATACATACATATATATATATATATATATATATATATATATATATATATATATATATATATATATATATATATATATATATATGTCACACCCCGAAAACCGAAGGCGGAAACATTTTCGGGGTTGACTCCACGTTGAGTATCAAATCCAATGCACATAGTAAGTAAAGTAAAACAACCATTACATTACATAATAAAAGTTTTACAGTTGTTTCAAAAATAAAGTTTGTACAGTTGTGATACATAGTATATATAGACAAAATGAAACGGGTCCTCATGTACTTCGTCTTCTGATAAAAAAGGAATCTTCGGGTACCTGTTCTAACGCTGACCTGAGAACACAAGCGGTTTGAAAATCAACATAAAGCTGGTGAGTTCATAAGCAGTTTTTGTTTGTGAAAATGTTTCGAGTTTCTTTCTGTTTCTGAAATGTTATGTACACCAAGAAAATCCCGTATTTTCTTAAAAGTTGGTTATTGTTTCACAAATGTAAAGTATAGTAAGTTTGTACACTAAAAACATGTCCACTCATATGAAAAGGTATAGTTGGTTATCTGACTTGTTAAACTGTTCTGTTTACTTATCACGTGTTACCAGGAAAGTCCCATACTTTCCTTATTGTATGTTACCAATTATAAAAGATGTAATGTTATCTAGTTTGTTACTCTTTTTGATTATGTAAGTGTTACCCAGGAAAGCCCCATGCTTTCCTGCTTGTTGGTTTCTAATGTGAATGATGTTCAAGATGTAAAAGATGTAAGCGTGATTAGGTTCCATGTTTTCCCCAGGAAAGTCTAGTACTTTCCTGAATGTTAGTTACAGTATGTGAAAGATGTAAAAGATGTAAAAGATGTAAAAGATGTATAAGGTGGTTCATTATTACTATAAGTAAATCTCCGTTATCCTAATTGCGAGTTCCATAACCATACAATAGACTGAAACCTGTGGCAATAAGTAGTCCACATGTGGCAATAAGTAGTCCACATACTTATGACTATCGTCACCCTTGAACCATTTCGGTTCGGCTGTAGCTAGCAGCCAGGCGTGGGGTAGTCACACTCTCTAAATACCAGAGATTCTGGTTATGGGTGTAGTCCTCCACTCGCGTATCTCGGTGGAGTGTTCGCCGAGGACGTGTCTCCAATCATACATGATTAGCAAATTTACTAGTAATAATATAATAGTCCTCCATTCACGTATATGTGTGGAATGTTACCGAGGACAAATCAGTGGACAGGTATTATGTTCAAATGTTTAATGTCATGCTTTTAACTGATAAAATGTGGAAAACCATTTGTGAAATATATGCAAAACATAACAGTTTAAAGACCTATTTCACAAATATATGTTACGTGATCTGTATGTTCAAATGGTTATCAGTTGTGATGATCAGTAATAAAAGCATATGTAATATGAAACACACATTTGAAAATCATGTTTTGAGTACAAGAATTCTCTTGTACTTTGCTTGTGTTCCCCCCCCCCCCCCCTGAAAACAGTGAAAACAGTGAAAAAGGGTAGGGGTATGAACTCACCGGACTCGGAAATGTGTCGGTTTTGAATACTAGACGTTGGTTCGGGGTTTGATTACTCGCGATGTCCCTATGTAAAATGAAATAATGTCCATATATATACAATTAGGGATACATTCACTAATCATATGGAACATTACACACCAACGAGGTTAAACACCTCAAAATGAGCGTTTGGAGTGACCCGGGTGACATCTTCGGACGTGTAATGGCACTAGGGACTTGGGACTTGAGTTTACTCCCAAAGAGTAAACATTTTAAAGAGTTTACAGCCATAGAACACACACATACATGAGTTTACGACCGTAAACTCATGTGGGTGTGATTTTGGGTGTTTAATGGCTTAATTGGACATGGGGATTGTTGGAATGGATTTCTAAAATGCCTTGGAATTGATTGAATGAAATTATAACAATTAAAAGGGAGTTTACGGCCACACCATAAGATTTTACAGCCGTAAACTCACCTATGGCCAAGGAAAATTGATTTGAGCTTCAAAGGTCAATCACATGAGATTCTAGTTAATTTTCCAAGCCTTGTTATGAATTTAGAACATCATTTAACACACTTTTTGGAGTTTACGGCCTCGAGGTATGTTCTAAGGCCGTAAACTCTCTTATACCCATGAAAAAGTTAGTTTTTGATGCTTGAAACAATCACATGTGATTCTAGAAATTTATACAAGCCATTTGAGTGTGTTTGATGCATCATTAACATGGTTTTATGAGTTTACGGCCAAGGGTATGTTCCTAGGCTGTAAACTCCTATAAATGACATTTTTGATATGTTTCAAACCCTTAAACTATTTTTAGATGCATCTAGATTTTACCACAAGGCCATTGGTTGAGTTTCAAGGCATTTGGACATGATTTAAGGCACTAAATCCCCATTTAAGTGGAGTTTACGGCCCAAGAATATGACTTGGCCGTAAACTCACTTTTATCCCCCAAAAATCATGTTTAAAGTGTTCCAAGTCTAGTTTAGCAAGCCTTAAGTTCATACCTAACAATTAAAAGGGAGTTTACGGCCACACCATAAGATTTTACGGCCGTAAACTCACCTATGGCCAAGGAAAATTGATTTGAGCTTCAAAGGTCAATCACATGTGATTCTAGTTAATTTTCCAAGCCTTGTTATGAATTTAGAACATCATTTAACACACTTTTTGGAGTTTACGGCCTAGAGGTATGTTCTAAGGCTGTAAACTCTCTTATACCCATGAAAAGTTAGTTTTTGATGCTTGAAACAATCACATGTGATTCTAGAAATTTATACAAGCCATTTGAGTGTATTTGATGCATCATTAACATGATTTTATGAGTTTACGGCCAAGGATATGTTCCTAGGCCGTAAACTCCTATAAATGACATTTTTGATATGTTTCAAACCCTTAAACTATTTTTAGATGCATCTAGATTTTACCACAAGGCCATTGGTTGAGTTTCAAGGCATTTGGACATGATTTAAGGCACTAAATCCCCATTTAAGTGGAGTTTACGGCCCAAGAATATGACTTGGCCGTAAACTCACTTTTATCCCCCAAAAATCATGTTTAAAGTGTTCCAAGTCCAGTTTAGCAAGCCTTAAGGTCATATCTAAGTCCCAACTATGATTTGGAAGGGTTATTTGGCTCAAAATCACTTGAACATGTGTTTACGGCCCAAGAATATGTCTTGGCCATAAACTCACTTTTGTCCCTCAAAATCAATGTTTTAAATGTTATAAGTCCTTTCCATTAAGTCATTAAGCCATATCTAATGTCCAACATTGCTTAGGAGGGGTTTTAGGGCTTAAAAACCCCATCTTTAGGAGTTTACGGCCGAAGCTTGTTCCTTGTCCGTAAACTCATGTTCTTGGTCCCAAAACACAAATTAAACATCAATTTGAAGGCTAAAGATGTTGAATAACAAGTTAGGGGTGTTACCTCTTTGATTTCAAGCCTTAAATCTTTGTTTTGGACCTTGATTTTGGGATGAGGAGAGAGGTTGTGAGAGTTAAATGAGAAATGGACCAAAGGCTTCAAATGGAGGCTTAAAAACGTTTATATAGTATTTAAGTTTTGGACACGGTGGAATTCTACCTGATACCAGCGTTAGACGAGGCTTTTGGTCGTACCCGATTGAGTTACCGTAACCCGATACGGTAATTTCTAGAAATATTCCGATCACTAAAGTTGGGTGTTAAAATGATTTCTATATGTATTAAGACACCCATTAAGTCGTTTTAAATACGTACAAGTTAATGACTTAATTAAACGGAAGATCGGAAATCGAATTTGGAAACGACGATCGGTTGCATGAATTGTATTACGTAAGACTTACAAAGGATGGTACGAAAATTTCGGGTTGTTACATTATCCCCCCGTTAAAGGGAATTTCGTCCCGAAATTCAAAGTTTAAAATACAAGACAAGATACAAATCATGGATCAAGAAAGAGTTGTGGATACTTCTGTTTCATTGAATCTTCCCGTTCCCAAGTGAATTCTGGTCCCCGCTTGGCATTCCAGCGAACCTTCACTAACGGGATGCGACTTTGTTTTGTACGTTTGACTTCTCGATCCATGATTTCGATCGGTTCCTCCACAAAGTTGAGGTTTTCATTGATCTCGATCTCGTCTAAGGGAATTGTTAGGGTTTCATCGGATAGGCACTTTTTGAGATTTGAAACATGGAAGACAGGATGAATGTTACTGAGTTCATGAGGTAAGTGAAGTTTATAGGCAACTGGACCAATCCTGGAGAGGATCTAAAAGGGTCCAATGTACCTTGGATTAAGTTTCCCATGCTTACCAAAGCATACAGTGCCTTTCCAGGGCGAGACTTTCAACAGGACACGGTCTCCAACCTGGAATTCTAGTGGTTTCCGACGATTATCAGCGTAACTCTTTTGATGATCATGTGAAGCTTTCAATCGGTTACGGATTTGAATGATCTTTTCGGTGGTTTCGCGGATGATTTCAGGACCAGTGAGAGCACTGTCGGGGACTCGACTCCTGGCTAACTATGTATCCCCCACCTCGGCCCAGCACAGAGGGGAACTGCACTTACGACCGTATAGGGCTTCGAACGGAGCAGCCCTAATGCTGGTGTGGTAACTGTTGTTGTATGAGAATTCGATCAAAGATAGATGTGTGTCCCACGACTTTCCAAAGCCAATGATACATGCCCTAAGCATGTCCTCCAGGGTTTGGATTGTTCTCTCACTCTATCCATCGGTCTGAGGATGATACATCGTGCTCATATCTAGTTTGGTTCCAAGGGCTTTCTGAAGGGACTGTCAGAATATGGAGGTAAACCTGCTATCTCGATCAGAGATAATGGATACAGGTACACCGTGTAGACGTACCACCTCCTGGATGTAGATTCGTGCGAGTCTCTCCATCTTGTATGATTCTTTGATTGGAATGAAGTGAGCGGATTTTGTCAAACGATCGACAATTACCCAAATGGCATTGTACCCACTAGAACACTTGGGTAGTTTGGTGATGAAGTCCATGGTAATCATCTCCCATTTCCACTCGGGGATCTCGGGTTGTTGGAGCAGACATGAAGGTTTCTGATGTTCGACTTTGACTTTGGTGCAAGTCAGACACTTGCCCACGAATGTAGCTATCTCAGCTTTCATGTTTGGCCACCAGTATTGTTTCTTGATATCCGGGTACATCTTGTTCGAACCCGGGTGAACAGAGTATTTGGTTCTGTGTGCTTCCTCTATGACTATTTCCCTGAATCCACCGGATTTGGGAATCCAGATTCGATTCATGAAACAGTGAACTCCGTCACCTCTGATCTCAAGTTTCTTTTCCATTCCTCTCAAGGTTTCATCTGACAGTTCTCGGGTTTGAGGGCTGTTAACTGGGCTTCTCGGATTTTCATGGGTAGGTTGGAATGGATGGTCATCGTCTGGTTCTTCACTTTGTGGCCTGCACTATCCTTTCGGCTAAGGGCATCTACTACCACATTGGCCTTGCCGGGGTGGTAACGGATTTCACACTCATAATCACTGAGTAATTCTACCCATCGCCGTTGCCTCATGTTTTAGTCTTTCTGATTAAAGATGTGCTGCAGGCTCTTGTGATCAGTGAAGATTGTGCACTTAGTTCCGTAGAGATAATGTCTCCAGATCTTCAATGCAAAGACTACTGCTCCTAGTTCGAAGTCATATGTAGTATAGTTGACCTCGTGTGCTTTCAGCTGTCTTGAGGCATAGGCAATCAACTTTCCTCTTTGCATAAGCACACAGCCTAAACCTTGATTAGATGCATTGTAGTAGACAACGAAGTCCTCTGTCCCTTCGGGCAAAGACAGAACAGGCGCTCTGCATAAGGCTCTCTTCAACGTTTGGAATGCAGTTTCTTGTTTATCACTCCAACAAAAGGGTACACCTTTCTGTGTTAGAGTGGTTAAAGGTTTGGCGATTTTGGAAAAGTTCTGAATGAATCGTCAATAGTAGCCGGCGAGACCCAAGAATTGACGAATTTCTGTGGGTGTTTTCGGTGCCAACCAATTCTCCATCGCTTTAATCTTGGAATGATCTACATGAATACCCTCCTCGCTTACCACGTGACCGAGGAAAGTTACCTTCCGTATCCAGAATTCACATTTGGAAAATTTCGCGTATAGCTTTTCGGATCTAAGGGTCTCCAACACTAGCCTCAAGTGTTGTTTGTGGTCTTCTTCGCTTTGGGAGTAGACGAGGATGTCGTCAATGAATACAATGACGAACTTTTCTAGGTAGGGACGGCACACCCGGTTCATCAGGTCCATGAACACAGCCGGTGCATTGGTTAGACCGAAGGGCATCACTACGAACTCGTAGTGTCCATATCGAGTCCTAAAAGCTGTTTTGGAAACATCATTCTCCTGGACACGTAACTGATGGTACCCTGACCGAAGGTCTATCTTTGAAAAGTAGCTGGCTCCCTGGAGTTGATCGAAGAGGTCGTCTATTCGCGGAAGAGGATATCGGTTCTTAACGGTTAACTTGTTCAGTTCACGATAGTTGATACACATCCGAAAGGATCCATCTTTCTTCTTGAAAAACAGAATCGGAGCTCCCCAGGGTGAGGAACTCGGTCTAATGAATCCTTTACTGAGCAACTCATTGAGTTGACTGGATAACTCCTGCATTTCTGCCGGAGCTAAGCGATACGGAGACTTTGCTACGGGGGTAGCTCCAGGAATTAGGTCAATACGGAACTCGACCTGACGTTCGGGAGGAATTCCTGGAAGCTCTTCGGGAAACACATCTGGAAAGTTACAGACTTCGGGGATGCTCGCGAGGTCTCTAACTTCTTGTTTCTCGTTGATCACATGGGCTAAGAATGCAATGCACTCCTTCCGAAGGAGTTTTCGAGCTTTGATGCAAGAAATGATATGAAGATTGGAACTGGGTTTATCGCCATAGATTACGAGAGTTTGATCCGAAGGAAGATTGAGACTGTTGAAGATAATCGTGTTGCGTCTTGGGCCCTTTTGTTTTACAACCGGATTGGGCTTGTCAATCTGTGTTTAACTAGATTAGCCTTCTTTTTCTTAGAAAAACGGTTAGGGTTTCATTATAAATATATGCATGCATGTATGCGTATAGTAATGGCCGTCACTCTCATTGAATATTGTAAAACCCTAAAATCCTCTACAGTTGATGTTCTTTATCGAGCTCTTCTGAGGATTGTTTATTAAATCATTCGACACCTTTTGATTCATTAGCTTGTTCTTAATTGTTTATCTAGTCATTTATCTACCTGTTTCATAGATCTAATCGATCTTTAAGTTTATTTTAAACTCTTCAATTGGTATCAGAGCAGGAGGCTGTGTAATCAATACACTTCTTTTCTGTGAAAAAGCTTCGATTAGGGTTATTCCGCATTCATTGATATTTATTGAGTCGTCATCTCATAATTGACGTATCTCAATATTTTTTATTTTTGCCCTAATTTGATATATTACAAGTCTGATCTTTGAACAGGTTATTCGATCAATTATGGACGAGTCACAATCCAATCCCATCAATATTTCAAACAACATTGGATTAACAACAAAGATTCCCATCCTGTACACCCATGATTATGAAGTTTGGGCGAATCACTTTGAAGATTATGTCATAGGATCTGAGGATAATGGATACCTCATCTGGGAAGCAATTTTCTCTGGACCGTTTTCTCATTCAGCAACTTCAAGGGTTATTAAAACTCAAAAGGAGTATAATGATCTCCTGAAAGATGTTAAAGATGTAGCGCAAGATGAAAAAGTTAAATTTCAGTGCAATGTCAAAGCACTAAGATTGATTAGATTTGCTCTTCAATCCGATACCTTTAGGCTGGTAAGTTCATGCACGACTGCTAAAGAGATATGGGACAGGCTACGTGAATTGTACTCTACAGATGAAGATCTTGAACACTCTATTCAAACCTTACTCTTGTCTGAGTTTGGTGAGTTCAAGCAAGGAACAGAAGAAACGGTGACTCAAACATTCGATCGCTTCAATCATCTTCTTAGCAAGATGATCAAACATGACATCGAAAGGAAGCTTATTGAACAGAAGGTTACTTTTTTAAATGGACTCAGGTCTGAGTGGAGAGCAATCGTGTCCACAGTTAAAGCACACGAGCAATTCAAATCCTATTCTTTGGCGAAACTGGTGGGCATCCTAAAATCTCAAGAAAAGATCGTACTGCAGGAGAAGACCGTGGTTTCAAGTCTAGGTTCATTAGCCCTCCTGTCGAAAAGCAAAGCTGTGATAGAGGACGAAGATCTTAACTTGGATGATTATGATCTCACGTCTGAAGACTATGCTATGATGGTGTCAAACCCTAAGAGATTCATCAAGAAGAGATTCCCCACCAATAGGAACCGAAACTGGCAAGGAAGCTATAGCACTGAAAAGGTCAAAGATGAACCGAAAGCTGAAGAAGCAAAGAAGGAACAGAAGGCTGAAGGAGATTTTGGAGTGAGCTGTTATTATTGTGGAGGAAAGAACCACTATGCAAAAGATTGCGTCCTCAAAAAGATGGCAGAAAAGGATGAAGAAAATGATGAAGAAGCTGTGTTAATGAAAAAGCTTGATGAGTTAAGGAAGAAGAAATCTGCTGCTAACCCTTCCATGAATGCTTTAATTGTGCAGGGTTCGGTAGCTGATGATGAGTTCGGTGGCGTGGAGGTTTGGTCAACCGACTCTGAAGATGATGAAGTGAGGAAGCCTTCACATGGAAAGGCCTATGTAGCGAAAGAAGAGAGCAGTGGAGGAAGATGCTTGATGGTGTCCAACGTTTCTCAGATGAGAGTATACAACACTAATGGTGGGAATGATGACAAAGAACAACAGAATCAGCGAGCAGTTCAGCGAACTTGATGAACTGATCAAGAAGGTAAAATCAGTTTTTATCTCAATTAAAGTCCCACAATGCTCATATGAAAAGGAATTAAAAAGTGTTAATTCAATAATCTCTCATCTAGATAGTAGTTTAACTCAAACTCGGGTCACCAACTCTAACCTAACTGATCAATTAAGCAGGGTGTCTTCGAAGAGTGAGGAACGGCGGATGTGGATCGAACTGAAGGAATCAGAGTTAATCAAAATAAAAGATGAAAACATTTATTTGCAAAGAGACAATTTAAAGCTTTTGAAACAGCGAAATGTTTTTTGTCTGATTGCCAAACGTCTTTATACTAATATTACTCAGCTTCATTTAAATTGTGAAATAGGGCAAAAGATTCATCATATGATTTTACCCTTTCTTGAGTTTAAGGAAGATGAAATTGATGCTGATGCATATAATTGTGAGAGTATTATTTCGTCTGAGGATGTTAATCCAACATATTTGTATGGACTGGACAAAATTGAATCTTTCATAAAATCCAAGGACCACAAGAATATGCTCAAAAATCTTTTGGATGAAAATGATAAACTGAAGCTTAGAACCGAAACTATACAAAAATTTGACTCACTGAATGTCAACTTAAGCTTGGAAAATAAAATTGATGTTGAAAATGCATCTGAGCTTAATGAGGACGATAATATGAGTGAAATTTCTATAGAGGACACAGTTGATTGTTCAGAATTTGTCAAAAATGAACCCGAGAACCGCAAAAATCTCATCTCAGAAAATTCTGTGGAATTCGCTCGGTTGTCCAAACAAAAGTCCCCGATTCTTGTAGAGAAAGCAGTTGTATACCAAAAAGTTAGGACCACTCCGAATCAGGTATACAAAGTCACATGTGTAACCGAACATCAGACTGCTGAACTAACAGCTATTGTGAACGAAGACAATGCTGATGGTTGTGATGAGTTCTTCTGGTCGGCTCCCATTGACAATGCTGATGAAACGGTAGGTCTGTCTGAAAGGACTTCATGGAAAAGCAAAGGCAGATACATTCCAGAACCTTTAAATAAACCTGATTGCTTCAACGTGGTAAGAACCAGTGGAACAAAAGATGTCCTTCAAGAGAAATAAATTCCTGCAAAAGAAGTCACATCTCCAAGCAAAGCAACATCGGTTCAGAGTGGATCAACCAATGAAAATCAAAAACATAAAGCTAATGTCCATCATCAACCAAAGATGATGAGAAGTCAAAAACGGGAAAGGAATCAGAGATACAGGAAAAATCTCTCAGAAAGAAAACAGTTTTGGCAATCGCAAAATGCCTATTTCTCACATCAAGACAGGAATTTAAAACCAGCGAAAAATCCTGTTGGATCGATGGAGAGAAATGACAACCGAACGTAGAGTCTCGGTTCTGAGCAGAACAACAACCGAAAGCAGAGGTTCGGTTCTGAGCAGAAGAATAACCGAAAGCAGAAGTTCGGTTCTGAGCAGAACAACAACCGAAAGAAAAGGTTCGGTTCTAAGCAGAACAATAACCGAAAGCAGAAGTTCGGTTCAGAGCATAACAACAACCGAAAGCAGAGGTTCGGTTCAGAGTAGAACAATAACCGAAAGCAGAGGTTCGGCTCAGAGCACAACAACAACCGAACGTATAGATTCGGTTCAGAGAATGATTTCAACCAAAAGCACAAGTTCGGTTCGGGAATTAAAAGAGGTCAAAACTCTAAAGTTGGTCCTACCGTTAATCAAAAGCAAAAGAGTCACCTAGAATCTTCAATCAAGAAGTCATACCATTCTGAGTCATCTCATTCTAACTCTTATAACTCCTCAAAATCCTCTGACTCTTCTTGTCCTAAAGTCCACTCTGTTTCTTCTCAAAAATCTAAGTCATCAGCTGAACAAAAGGGAAAACAGAATGTTTCAGATACTGAATCAAAATCAATACCAAAACCATTAAATCCAAATAAAATCAAAGTTTTCACCATAAAAAGAAAAGATGAAACAACACTAATAAAAAGAACTTATGTTGTTGACATCTCTCTTACTATTCCCGTAAACAACTCACGAGGACCCAAGAAGCTCTGGGTTCCTAAATCTGCTTAATTTTTGCAGGTTATCAGTGACGAGCAGTATGACGAAGAATGGTACATTGATAGTGGCTGCTCGCGTCACATGATAGGGAGGAAGGAAGAACTAAGGGAATTCAGATATCTTTCAAATGGTGGAAATGTCAAATTTGGGAACAATTCCTTCGGAACCATCAAAGGCTACGGGATGATTACAAACGGTGATTTCTCAATCAGGAAAGTTGCATATGTAGAGGGACTACAACACAATCTCATCAGTGTATCTCAGCTTGTTGGAGGTACTGGTCTCAAAATCTCATTCGATGATGAAGGTTCGGAAATTATTGAGAAGAAGATGAACAAAGTTATTCTCCAATTAGAGCGCAAAGGTGAAATGTTTCCCCTAAATCTCAAACCAATCAAAGGAAACCCAACCATCTGTCTGTTATCCAAAGCACCATCTGACGAAAGCTGGCTGTGGCACAGAAGACTCTCTCATCTCAACTTCAAAGATATTAACAAACTTGTCACTGGAGGTCATGTGAGGGGTCTCCCATTGCTCAAGTATGACAGAGATCATCTGTGTGCTGCATGTGAAATGGGGAAGCAGAGTCGTCAAAGTCATCCATCCATAATAAACACTAAAGTCGTTGAACCACTGGAATTACTTCATATCAATTTATGTGGTCCATCTTCTATAGAAAGCATCGGTGGTAGCAAGTATATTCTTATTATTGTTGATGACTTTTCACGTTTTACATGGGTGTTCTTTCTGAAGCTTAAATCTGAAGCGACTCACAAGCTAAAAGTGTTCATCAAGCAGATTGAAGTACAGCTGAAGAAGGTCGTTCGCAACATCAGAAGCGACAATCGGTTGGAGTTCAAAAATAAAAAATTTGAAGAATTCCTGGAAGAAAAGGGGATCAGTCACAACTTCTCAGCTCCCTACACACCTCAACAGAACGGAATTGTCGAAAGACGAAACCGATCCTTATGTGAAGCTGCCCGAACAATGCTAAGTTTTGCTTCCTTACCTTTATATTTTTGGGCTGATGCTGTTTCTGCTGCTTGTTATACACAGAATAGGTCGTATCTTAACAAACGCTTCACTCTCACTCCTTATGAGATCATCAACAACAGGAAGCCAAATGTGAAGTTTTTCCATGTGTTCGGTTCCAGATGCTTCATTTTCAATTCCAAAGAACACTGCAACAAGTTTGATGTCAAAGCTAACGAAGGGATATTTCTGGGTTATTCTCTTACTTCCAAAGCATACAGAGTGTTAAACAAGCGTTCAAGGAAGATCGAAGAAACTTGCTATGTGACTTTTGATGATAGCTATGTTAAAAAGCTTAAGGCCAACGAAGACACAGCTGGAGAAATCTTTCCTCAAACTGGCCAAGTCACAGCCTCGATCGCTAATCTATTCGAGAAATTCATGGAGCTTTTTGATGAACCAGAGAAGGCCACTCTTTCTGAACCCAGTGCAACAGACAACAGGGTAGATCACTTGAAGCAACTTATTGACGATGCTGCAAGAAGAATGAATGAAGAAGAATCGAGTTCATAAGACCCTCCTTAACACAATGCATCAGTAGAGGGGGAGGATCCACCTTCATCCCAGCCAAGTTCACAAGTTGAGGGGGAGCTAAGGTCTCAACCTTCAACCGAGAGTGTCTCACCAACCGAGAGTGTCTCACCAACCGAGAGTGTCTCACCAACCGAGAGTGCTTCACCAACCGAGAGTGTCTCACCAACCGAGAGTGCCTCACCAACCGAAAATGCCCCACCAACCGTAGGTACATCAACACCCGAAAGATCATCACCTCAAGAAACCACTATCGCTCAAGATTCACAAGACATTCCTGCAAGATCATATGTCGAGGGGGAGCATGCTGATATGTCATACGACTTCGACAGTCTGTCCGAACCAGAAGAAATGATAAATGCTGAATTAGATCCATCTTTTGATCCAAAGTTCCCTCCTCTCACCAAATGGACCAGAAATCATCCTATCTCTCAAGTTGTCGGTAATATCTCAGAAACAGTTCTGACTCGATCACAACTCAAGGCAAAACAAGCATCCTTGTACTCAAAAGTTGAATTCTGCATGTTTAACTCATTCGTATCAAAAGTTGAACCAAAGACAGTTTAAACTGCTCTTGATCACTCCGATTGGGTTCAAGCAATGCAAGACGAACTGAATGAATTTGAAAGGAACAAGGTCTGGCATCAACTCCTCCACATGCCTTGGTTGTTGGTCTCAAATGGGTCTTTAGGAACAAACTTGACAAGGAAGGGAACGTTATCAGAAACAAAGCACGTCTGGTCGTCAAAGGATACCGTCAGGAGGAAGGCATTGACTATGAAGAGACTTTCGCTCCGGTAGCTAGGCTGGAATCAGTGAGAATATTTCTTGCTTATGCTGCTCACAAAAACTTTTAGGTCTTTCAAATGGACGTCAAGTGTGCATTTGTCAATGGAGACCTCGAAGAGACTGTGTATGTGGAGCAACCTCCTGGATTCGTGAATGAAAAGTATCCCGATCACTGTTACATTTTGGATAAAGCCGTGTATGGTCTGAAACAAGCACCGAGGGCCTGGTATGAAACGCTAACTAAATTTTTAAAGATGTCCAAATTCAAACAAGGTTCGGTTGACCCAACCTTCTTTCGCAAAAAGGAAGGTAACCACCTTATGATCGTTCAAATTTACGTCGATGATATCATCTTTGGCTCCACGAATCCAAGCCTAACAGCTGAATTCAGAAAGCTGATGGAGACTAAATTTAAAATGAGCTCGATGGGTCCCATTAACTTTTTTCTTGGTTTAAATATCAGACAGGGACCTGAAGGCATCTTTATCAACCACGAAGCTTACACAAAGAATCTCTTAGCAAAATTTGGCATGATGGGAGCTTCAAAGGTCAAAGTCCCAATGGTATTCGACACTAAGCTCACTCCATCCCTGGATAAACCGGCTGTTGATCTTACACTTTATCGTCAAATGATAGGCTCTCTAATGTATCTTACTGCTAGCAGACCTGACATAATGTTTTCTGTTTGTTACTGTGCTCGGTTTCAGGCAAATCCACGGGAACCTCATATGATTGCAGTGAAAAACATATTCCGTTATCTCAAGAGGACTACCTCTTTAGGTTTGTGGTACCCTTCTAACTCAGGCTTCTTCGTTCAAGCCTACTCAGATGCAGACCTTGGTGGTTGTGGTCTCGACAGGAAAAGCACCACTGACGGTTGCCAATTCCTCGATGGGAAGTTGGTTAGCTGGCAGTCAAAGAAACAAAAATGCGTGTCTCTGTCTACTGCTGAAGTAGAATACATTGCCGCTGCTTCCTGTACCTCTCAAGTGATTTGGATCCAGAGTCAACTCCGAGACTATGGACTCAATATGAAAAAGATCCCACTATATTGTGACTCTGAAAGTGCAATTAGGATCTGTCATAACCCAGTGCAACATTCCAAGACCAAGCACATCGCACTGAGGTATCACTTCATCAAAGATCACGTGGAAGACGGAAACGTTGAAGTACACTTTGTTCGAACCACTGATCAATTCGCCGATGTCTTTACCAAAGCTCTTCCTGAAACGACTTTCAACAAAATTCTACAAGGCTTGGGTATGATGGTAGGAGAGTCGGTCCCAAATCCTCAAATCTCCAACTAAGAATCAAGAACCGAAATAGACAGACCGCTCGGTCGCTCTCTGCTCTGGAGATTTAAAGGAACCGAAGCAAACAGACCGCTCGGTCGCTCTCTGCTCTGGAGATTTAAAGGAACCGAAGCAAACAGACCGCTCGGTCTCTCTCTGCTCTGGAGATATAATGGAATCGAAGCAAACAGACCGCTCGGTCTCTCTCTGCTCTGGTGATTTACTGGAACCGAACTAGACAGACCGCTCGGTTCATCTCTGTTCTGAAATTGTCACCGAAATACATAGATCGCTCGGTCTATCTCTGCTTCATCATTTGTTATGTTGTACAATTTTATCTTTCTGTTTTTATTTATTTTTCAGAAAAATCTCAAAATTACAAAAACATTTTATCTTTCTGTTTTTTTATTTATTTTTCAGAAAAATTTCAAAATCACAAAAACATTTTATCTTTCTGTTTTTTATTTCTTTTTCAGAAAAATTTCAAAATCACAAAAACATTTTATCCTTCTGTTTTATTCCGTTTTCTTACTTATTTCCACTACTCGCTAGTCCTGGTCGGTGTACGCTTTGCACAGGTAAATACAAGTATCACCTTCTGTAGTGTTTACCCAGGTATGTTTTATCTTTCTCTCAGACTAGTTAGACGTCCTGGGAGCATGCTGTTGTATGTTGTCGCAAGCCTCTATGACCTTGAGTACGCCTTAATGATTCGATCAATACCTATCGTTTCTTCCCAATCAGGCTAGTCTCTCTCACTCGGTCTAGAGCTACCTTACTCTACTCATTTGATACATGAGTTGCTCTGCTTTGTCCCACTTCTGTAGCAGAAGGTACGTTCGGTCTCTTAACCGCCTCCTCAAATTCTACATTTACCTTCGATTCCCTAAAGTAACCCTTGATGCTTTCGGTCTTTACCACTGAAGCTTATGGTTACACAACCTCTGTGTTTATGATCTTGGATTCGATTACCACGCTCTAAGTGAAACCCAAAATCCAATACCTGAAATGAATTGACGGTGAGTGATATACTCAAGATATTACTTGGAAATCTCATTTTCTTTTTGTGTGATCTTTTATGAAATCGTCTCCACCTAAGACATTTCTTCCCAAAGAGGTCCAGTTTATTTTTCTTTGAGATTTCTGTTTATCCCATGCTTGTCACACGATAATTCCCACCTACCTGTTCAACAGATCACATCGGTCTCACAGGTATCTCTGCCAACACTCAGTTTTATGTTAAGACTTGATGTTCGGTTAGAGGTTAGCTACCCCTCAGCCCATGATCAAAAGATGCCTTTCATTGTTTATTAATAGACAACTGATCGTATTTCCAGGGAAACCACACAAGCACTTCAAGTCTCTCTTGGCTTTGAAGGAAGTGATTCTTGCCCGGAATCTTCGGCTTTCTGTCTTCTTAATAGACAACACTCACCTCTCAAACACCTTTGATTTATTTCTTTATCTTTCACACTCTTATGCACGAAAATTAATTTTTTCCAACATTCTGATTGCTGTTTGGTATATGGTTTTAAGTTTCAGTTGTAACCAAACAAGGGCACAAGGAATTTTAAACGGTACAAAAATATGATTTGGGCGCATGCAATTGATTCGTTTCACACCCACGTGTGCTGACGTATTCCTGGGATACACCATAACTTCCAATCGCGCTTTTTCAGGCGACGTTTTGGTTTCCTCATCATCATGATTTTCTCTCTCCAGTGAACGGTATAAATAAGGGGTGATCGTGCTCTTTGGCATTTACCTCCCACGTAATCTCTCTCTCTGAAAAGTTTCCACTGTTCATCTTCTTCTTCAATTCAACAATGGCGACTTCTTTTTCTGCACAAGATCAAACTGCATCTTCATCTTTGCTCTCCATCAAGCCTAATCAAAATATGATTATAGAGATGACCCCGTTCTTATATGATGCGTACATGCTCCACGTGGTGGAATGCCTAAAATATTCCCCAATGCTGTTGGCACTCACGCAGGTGGAAGCCGTTCCAATGTCCCTGCTTTCTCAAGTCTACACAACAGCAAACTATGACAAACACAAAGATCGCATCTACTTCACCATCCATGACAAGAAAACCTCTGTGTCCAAAACCAGGTTTTGCTCTCTTCTAGGGCTTGCAGTTGATTCTTCCGTCATCTCACCGGATTTTATCACCACTACTCAACTTTTCTCGATGATGTACGAGATGGGTTATACGGATGTTCTTACAACAATCGCGAAGGTCAAGAAATCTTGTCTTCCTTCTCAATGGAATGGATTGCTTACCCTTTTGATCAAGGGTTTAGCGGAGCGGTGTGGTGGTTCTGATACCACGAGTAAAGGATTTCTCACCATACTTTATGGTCTTTACAACGGCATCAACCTAGATTATGGCTCCATAATCTGGTCTCAAGTCGTTCAGAGTCTCAACACCTCTACACAGTACTTTGAGATCTCATGCGTCCGTTTCTGGACGCTTATCACAAAGAAGGCCATGGATTCCCTTGAAATCCCTGTGATGAAGGGTGCTCTTATGGCTTCAATTGCCTTTTACCACACTAAGAAGATCATCGTTTCTGATCCAAGTAAGTTTCTCCATTATGGATTAATCCCTGAATCCATGTACAGGTGTGTCACGCCTCACAGCAAAATGATGGCTGACTATAGCACCAGAACACCCTTGCCTCCAAGGGTTCTGTCCGAAGAATAGAAAGCTGCACTAAAAGCCCTTGATCAACATGCCAACCGTGGCAAGAGGGCCGACAAAAAGGAGAAACCAGAGAAGAAAGAAACTGAACCAAAAAAGGAGAGAAAGCGAAGATCCTCCAAACGAAAATCCGATGCAGAGGAACCTTCTCAGTCCAAATCAAAGAAGGTCAAGAAGATGGCTAAAAGAGCCAAAGGATCTCCTTCTCATGGCTCTGCTCCTAATGACCCATCCGACACAAAGGCTGCTGCTCCTCCAACAGAGACAACAATTGCTCAGTCTCCTCAACAACCATCTTCTCCTGCAGGCACTCATCTTCCCTCTCCACCAGCATCTCCCAAAATTACCAAATCACCCTCTCCACCAGCATCTCCCAAAATTACCAAATCACCCACTCCTCCAACTTCAGCTAAAAATCCTACCCCACCCCAATCACCAACACAGAAGGTCCCACTTTCTTATCCTATAACCATCCCTCCCACTACAATAGAACCAACCATTCCCTTCTCTGTTACTCAACCTACATCTTCGATCCCCACACCAATTATCACCGAATCAGTTACTATCACCTCTTCCCAACCACCAGTAACAGTCAATGTATCTGATACAGGGGCTACTACTGTGGTTGAAACCCCCGTCATCAACATCCCACCATCTCCTTCTCCATCCTCCAACTCCGGTGCTACCTTGGGCGGTGATGATGAAGAGTACGATTCTCTTTATTATAGCCCATATTGGATTCCCACAGACACTGATGCCGATACCCCTGTTACCAGTCAGCATCTTCAAGAAATTCACGACAAACTCGATAGT
The DNA here is from genome assembly GCF_052625555.1 of Lactuca saligna. NCBI lineage: Eukaryota > Viridiplantae > Streptophyta > Magnoliopsida > Asterales > Asteraceae > Lactuca > Lactuca saligna. The sequence continues at coordinate 118,542,552 of NC_136422.1, forward strand.
CTGTTGGCTGATAATAAAGCCTACGGGGGTGTCGTGCGGAAAGCCTTCATCGAGTCTGCGATCAAGACGTATACTGACGCTCTGGATCATTCCACTGATGCCATCGACAACTCAGCTGCTTCATGCTCCAAAGCCACAAAGGAAGTTTCTGAGGTTGTTCACACAACTCAGATCTTTCTTGATTCTCTCAAAGAACATGCTGATTCCAGTGCGGCCAAGTTTCAGACGTCAGTCGACTCCTTTTCGGCTACCCTTCAGGGTGAAACCTCCAAGTTTGAGGCTCTGCGTGCTGACCTCAAAACTGAATCTACCTCTTTTCTCCAATCTTTGGATTCACGTTTTGCTTCTCTAGCAGCAGAGAGCACCTTAAAGGAAGATCTTGTCAAGCATCAAGCAACTATCGACCTTCAAAAGATACAAATGGCCAAGGCAAAACAAGAAATCTCTTTGCTGAAAACTCAGCGGGCAGTTCTTCAAGGTTGCGCTGGTGATGTCAAGAATATGTTGACAAATGTTCTTGACACTCATGATCCCTTCCTTACCCTTACTATCAGACAGCATCTCCAGGCTAAACTCCTTCCTGCGATTAACATCTTGAGCGAAATGAAGGGTGTCTCAGAGAAGCTTGTTCTTCCGCGACAAGGGGGAGAGGAAGGTTTATCAAAGACAGAACCGAAGGTTAATGTAGCTTCGGGTTCTGGAAAAGAGTTCCTTGTTGAGAGCGAGTCAGATACAGATGAAACTATCGCTGATGCTCTTCAACAAAAGAAAAGGGACAAAGAGCTGGATGAAACCCTTAAAATAGCTCGAGAGGCCGAGGCTAGAGAAAGAAAAATCAAGGAGGATGAGGATGCTCTACAAGCCAAGAAGACTCTGTTCCCAGAATGGGACAGAGACACACTCATCAATCAAGCGATTGAGTTTCCCTCCATATATTGGTTGGAACCGATTGCATCTTTCGAGTGTGAAAATACCAAAGACTCGCAGTTTGACATGCCAATCATGCGAAAAGCTTCTACATTTCATTGCTTTGATGTCACTGCCGATGTCCCTCATCCAAACTTGAGGGTTGACAGAGAATTAATAGATTTCTATTTGAAGTATGGTCAACCGCAGTACTTGACATGGAGTGCACAGAAGATAATTAAAGTGAATGTACTGAAACCAACACAGGCTGGGAAATTTGTGAACGTTAACTTCAAAATCAATAGAGGAACGACCAACACAGAACATCTCATTTCTCTGGCAGATCTTCCCAGTCTGAATCCGCATGATTGGATTCTGCTATACAACATTCTTGTCTCCAACCATAGAGAGTATGAACCGATTCTGAAACATCTCAAAAGAATGTTGGCTTCCTACATCCATGAGCTCGCCACTATGGATCAGGAAATAGCAAAGATAATGAACAAGAAACCGACCGTCAAGCCTACTTCCAAGATAGGAGACGTTCATAAAATGAAGTTAGGGCAAATTAACTCTTCAAATCTGATGGTCATGTTCACAAGAGGCGACAAGCATAAGTTTCTGTTTGCTTTGGTAGTCAAGCATCTGTTTTCAACAGATTGTCTGGAGCATATTATAAATATCATTCACCGATGCAAGCAGAACTCCACAGCAGACAAGAAGAACTTCACTGATATGCTTCGTTGGTATATCACCTTCAGGCATCACATTCTGGCTATTATACCGAGGATTTTTGAGACGGTGAAGAAGCCTTCTGTTGTTAAAAGGGAATGAAGATTCTGTGCCAAAGACGCAAAGGGGGAGATTGTTGAAGATAATTGTGTTGCGTCTTGGGCCCTTTTGTTTTACAACCGGATTGGGCTTGTCAATCCGTGTTTAACTAGATTAGCCTTCTTTTTCTTAGAAAAACGGTTAGGATTTCATTATAAATATATGCATGCATGTATGCGTATAGTAACGGTCGTCACTCTCATTGAATATTGTAAACCCTAAAATCCTCTACAGTTGATGTTCTTTATCGAGCTCTTCTGAGGATTGTTTATTGAATCATTCGACACCTTTTGATTCATTAGCTTTTTCTTAATTGTTTATCTAGTCATTTATCTACCTGTTTCATAGATCTAATCGATCTTTAAGTTTATTTTAAACTCTTCAGAGACGAATGGCTTTTTCGTAACAAAGAATATCAGCATGATTGGGACTCAACCAATCCATGCCAATGATAACATCAAAGCTCTTAATGGAAACGGGCATGAGATCTATAGGAAATGAGTGATCATTTAAGGTAAGCGTACAACCTATGAATACATCGTTAGCGCTTTCTTTCTCACCGTTAGCCATCTCGACGGTAAACGTTTCAGTTCGTGGTTGAGGATTTGGTTTTAGATTATGTTTGAATGCATGACTAACAAAACTCCTTTCAGCACCCGAATCGAAAAGAATACTAGCACATGAGTTGTCGAGAAGGAATGTACCCGAAACAACAGTGGGATCAGCAACTGCTTCCTCCCGTCCCATGGTTAGAATCCTCCCAGTGTTATCAGCAGTTGACTTCTTGGGACAGTTCCTTTTAAAGTGCCCAACTTCTCCACAGTTGTAGCAGGCTTGACTAACACCTACTCCAGATGATTGGTTGGCTGATTGGGTAGGAGTTTTGCAGAATCGAACTGTGTGTCCTTTCTTACCACAGTTGGTACAGGATAGTTCTCGGCAGGGACCAGGATGATGATGGTATTTGCACTTGTCACAGAGAGGAAGATTACCAGCATATTTACTCGTAGGAGTTGGAGCTGTGGATCCCATGACAGAAGCAGCAGCAACAGGGGTAGTAGTAGCAGCATGGACTGCTACCGTCTGCTGTTTCTTGGAAGATCCTTGAGAAGATTGACCCTTCTTCTTCTTCCATAATTTTCTCTTTTCGCAAATCCTTTGAGTCGGCTAAGAAGTGGTAGTGATTTCTTTAACATCATCGCTGTGATCAATCAGAATTTGAGCTAACGTCCTAGCACTATCATAGGTATCCGGACGAGCAGCCAAAACATGACTCTTTGTTGGTTGGGATAACCCCCAAACGAACCTTTCAATCTTCTTGTTTTCAGGAGTGACTAATCCAGGGCAGAGAAGTGTGAGATCATCAAATCGGGAAGTGTATGCAGCAATGTCGGAACCTTTCATCTTCAGGTTCCAGAGCTCGTGCTCTGATTTCTGCATTTCACCACAGGGGCAGTATTCAGCAATAAGAAGTTCTTCCATGGCCTCCCAGCCCATGGCATTGGCTACGGGTAAGGTTAGAGATTTGACTCGGCCATTCCACCAAGTCAAGGCTTTATCAACGAAAGTACAGGCTGCGAACTTGACTTTATCGGACTCCGCACAAGCACAGATTTCAAAGATGGACTCTATTTTCTCGAACCATCGAGATAAGGAAATGACACCTCCAGTGCCATTGAAGGATGTTGGTTTTGCATTCATGAAATCTTTGTAGCAACCCCCTCTATGGTGTCCCTGGCTAACCTCGAGGTTTTGAGATTGAGGACCACCTCCTGAACCACTAGGGTTCATTTGTGACATAGCTACTACCATTGCAGATGTCATCATCGTTTGGAGCGATGCTAGGTCAAACTGGGGAGGAGGTGGTGGCGAAGAAGGATTGTTGTTGTTCTTTGAGCTAGGTCTCTTTCGGGGAGGCATCTTGATCTAATAAGATCAAGAAAGAGAGGATGGTAAGTCCTCTACATTGAATCGATAGATATGGCAGTTATATGATTCGAATAAGCGATAAAGCAGGAAAGAGTTATCAAAACAGATAATTTATCGCTAAGAATAATCACAGAAAGCCATTCGAATAAGGATTTCTACAGAGGATTGGGATCGAGAAATACTCCCATAGTATTTCATGAATTGTTTACGACAATGATTCAATGTTTGGGATATTAGGGTAAGTTTTAGGCATGCCGCATACCACAGTCACTCCCAAGCACATGTTGGTCGTGTCTCGAATGAATATAGTTGGCCAGGCTATATTGACCCTAGACACGACTACATCACTGCCCAGGTTTAACCATAGCACACAACACCCAATTACTTATGTTCTTTTCTAATTGTGGTTACGGATGACGACGGTTCGGTATACTTGTATACTTTTGAAAATACTTGTAGTTTGAAGATACTTTTAATTCAGAGCACTTAGGCCCCTTTAGTGTTTATAGTTTTATACCATGTAAGGTTTGGTATACTTCATTCACTATAAACAAGGGCTCTAATACCAATCTGTCACACCCCGAAAACCGAAGGCGGAAAGATTTCCGGGGTTGACTCCACGTTGAGCATCAAATCCAATGCACATAGTAAGTAAAGTAAAACAACCATTACATTACATAATAAAAGTTTTACAGTTGTTTCAAAAGTAAAGTTTATACAGTTGTGATACATAGTATATATAGACAAAATGAAACGGGTCTTCATGTACTCCGTCTTCTGATCAAAAAGGAATCTTCGGGTACCTGTTCTAACGCTGACCTGAGAACACAAGCGGTTTGAAAATCAGCATAAAGCTGGTGAGTTCATAAGCAGTTTTTGTTTGTGAAAATGTTTCGAGTTTCCTTTCTGTTTCTGAAATGTTATGTACACCAAGAAAATCCCGTATTTTCTTAAAAGTTGGTTATTGTTTCACAAATGTAAAGTATAGTAACTTTGTACACTGAAAACATGTCTACTCATATGAAAAGGTATAGTTGGTTATCTGACTTGTTAAACTGTTCTATTTACTTATCACGTGTTACCAGGAAAGTCCCATACTTTCCTTATTGTATGTTACCAATTGTAAAAGATGTAATGTTATCCAGTTTGTTACTCTATTTGATTATGTAAGTGTTACCCAGGAAAGCCCCATGCTTTCCTGCTTGTTGGTTGCTAATGTGAATGATGTTAAAGATGTAAAAGATGTAAGCGTGATTAGGTTCCATGTTTTCCCCAGGAAAGTCCAGTACTTTCCTAAATGTTAGTTACAGTATGTGAAAGATGTAAAAGATGTAAAAGATGTATAAGGTGGTTCATTATTACTATAAGTAAATCTCTGTTATCCTAATTGCAAGTTCCATAACCATACAATAGACTGAAACTTGTGGCAATAAGTAGTCCACATGTGGCAATAAGTAGTCCACATAGTTATGACTTTCGTCACCCTTGAACCATTTCGATTCGGCTGTAGGTAGCAGCTAGGTGTGGGGTAGTCAGCCCCGTATAGATCTATACACCCAAGTCACACTCTCTAAATACCAGCGATTCTGGTTATGGGTGTAGTCCTCCACTCGCGTATCTCGGTGGAGTGTTCGCCGAGGACGTGTCTCCAATCATATAGGATTAACAAATTTACTAGTAATAATATAATAGTCCTCCATTCGCGTATATGTGTGGAATGTTACCGAGGACAAAACAGTGTACAGGTATTATGTTCAAATGTTTAATGTCATGCTTTTAACTGATAAAATGTGGAAAACCATTTGTGAAATATATGTAAAACATAACAGTTTAAAGACCTATTTCACAAATATATGTTACGTGATCTGTATGTTCAAATGGTTATCAGTTGTGATGATCAGTAATAAAAGCATATGTAATATGAAACACACATTTGAAAAACATGTTTTGAGTACAAGAATTGTCTTGTACTTTTCTTGTGTTCCCCCCTGAAAACAGTGAAAACAGTGAAAAAGGCTAGGGGTATGAACTCACCGGACTCGGAAACGTGTCGGTTTTGAATACTAGACGTTGGTTCGGGGTTTGATTACTCGCGATGTCCCTATGTAAAATGAAATAATTTCCATATATATACAATTAGGAATACATTCACTAATCATATGGAACATTACACTCCAACGAGGTTAAACACCTCAAAATGAGGGTTTGGAGTGACCCGGGTGACATCTTCGGACGTGTAATGGCACTAGGGACTTGGGACTTGAGTTTACTCCCCAAGAGTAAACATTTTAAAGATTTTACAGCCATAGAACACACACATACATGATTTTACGGCCGTAAACTCATGTGGGTGTGATTTTGGGTGTTTAATGGCTTAATTGGACATGGGGATTGTTGGAATTGATTTCTAAAATGCCTTGGAATTGATTGAATGAGATTATAACAATTAAAAGGGAGTTTACGGCCACACCATAAGAGTTTATGTCCGTAAACTCACCTATGGCCAGGGAAAATTGATTTGAGCTTCAAAGGTCAATCACATGTGATTCTAGTTAATTTTCCAAGCCTTGTTATGAATTTAGAACATCATTTAACACACTTTTTGGAGTTTACGGCCTAGAGGTATGTTCTAAGGCCGTAAACTCTCTTATACCCATGAAAAACTTAGTTTTTGATGCTTGAAACAATCACATGTGATTCTAGAAATTTATACAAGCCATTTGAGTGTATTTGATGCATCATTAACATGGTTTTATGAGTTTACGGCCAAGGGTATGTTCCTAGGCCGTAAACTCCTATAAATGACATTTTTGATATGTTTCAAACCCTTAAACTATTTTTAGATGCATCTAGATTTGACCACAAGGCCATTGGTTGAGTTTCAAGGCATTTGGACATGATTTAAGGCACTAAATCCCCATTTAAGTGGAGTTTACGGCCCAAGAATATGACTTGGCCGTAAACTAACTTTTATCCCCCAAAAATCATGTTTAAAGTGTTCCAAGTCCAGTTTAGCAAGCCTTAAGGTCATATCTAAGTCCCAATTATGATTTGGAAGGGTTATTTGGCTCAAAAACCCCTTGAACATGTGTTTACGGCCCAAGAATATGTCTTGGCTGTAAACTCACTTTTGTCCCTCAAAATCAATGTTTTAAATGTTATAAGTCCTTTCCATTAAGTCATTAAGCCATATCTAATGTCCAACATTGCTTAGGAGGGGTTTTAGGGCTTAAAAACCCCATCTTTAGGAGTTTACGGCCCAAGCTTGTTCCTTGTCCGTAAACTCATGTTCTTGGTCCCAAAACACAAATTAAACATCAATTTGAAGGCTAAAGAGGTTGAATAACAAGTTAGGGGTGTTATCTCTTTGATTTCAAGCCTTAAATCTTTGTTTTGGACCTTGATTTTGGGATGAGGAGAGAGGTTGTGAGAGGTAAATGAGAAATTGACCAAAGGCTTCAAATGGAGGCTTAAACACGTTTATATAGTGTTTATGTTTTGGACACGGTGGAATTCTACCCGATACCGGCGTTAGACGAGGCTTTTGGTCGTACCCGATTGAGTTACCGTAACCCGATACGGTAATTTCTAGAAATATTCCGATCACTAAAGTTGGGTGTTAAAATGATTTCTATATGTATTAAGACACCCATTAAGTCGTTTTAAATACGTACAAGTTAATGACTTAATTAAACGGAAGATCGGAAATCGAATTTGGAAACGACGATCGGTTGCGTGAATTGTATTACGTAAGAGTTAGAAAGGATGGTACGGAAATTTTGGGTTGTTACATTATCCCCCTGTTAAAGGGAATCCTCTCTCTCTCTCTCTCTCTCTCTACCTAGGGTTGAATCAGTTGACCGCCTCCATCGTTTGCACACCACAATATATTCATCTCTTAGCCTACCTCCATCGCACCTTCGATTTTCGTAGCCCTAATCGGATCTGCAAGTAGATTTGCAATCCGCGTCCCGCAACTCGATCTCAATCGGTCTCCTACAACCCATTTCATGGAAAACCGAGAGGGAGGTATGTACCTGTGTCACACCCCAAAACCAAGAACGGCGGAAACATTCTGGAGCGGAGGACGTCATGTAAAGTATCACAACACAGTATAATAGTAAATAAACAAACAACATCATCCATTGCATTAAATATATGATTTTAATACAAGCGTGTTCTGTAAAGTTATAGACACCAAAAATGTAAATCAAAATAATAAGATGAGTCTTGAATGCGCTCCATCTTCTCAAAAGCTGGCATCGGTACCTATCTACTGATGACCTGAGAATACAAGTTATTTTGAAAGAGTTTATCCGCATTAAGCTGGTGAGTTCATAAGTATTTTAGTGTCGGTGGTTGTATCAAAATGTTTGAACATAGTTATAAGTATGAGTTTGTAAATGTTTGTAAGTGTTTGTAAATGTTTGAATCTCCTAGAAAAACCTACATTTTCTATTTAAAAGTAGCCTTTTACCAAGGCGTAACTGTTTTGTATGTTCGTTTACTGTAAAAGTGTGTAATTTACCCAAGTGTAACTATCATTCTCAAAATATAGTTTGTACATTAATGTTTAAGTGAAAAGATCACTAAATATGTAAAGGGTAAATTAATGTAGTGTTGTAGTGTTGTATTATAGGAACTACTATTGTACCAACTCCCTTAAACCATATTTATATTAAGGTATCATGTGATTCATTGTAACATACTATTGACTGGATAAAGAACGACAAATGTAGGTCATAAAATGAAATGACGTTTAGCACCCGCAGACCTGCAGGTACGGCTGTAGCTAGCAGCAAGGTGTAGGATAGTCAATCCAATATATATCTATACGCAAACTCACTCTCTGTCACACCCCCGAACCAGACGGCGGAAACGTCCGGGGGCTGTTGTGACTCAATTGAATACCATCACAATGAATATACATGAAACATAATATTATACATCACCAAGCATTGGAATGATACAACTAGTAGCGTTTACATCCATTACACTGTTTCAAAATATTACATTCCAAAATACATTGTTCGTTGTTACTTAAACAACCACAAAACAATCATAGAGTACAGTCCTTTCTTCACTTATTTGTTACCTGAGAATACAAGTATTTTGAAAAACGTCAACATGTGAAATGTTGGTGAGTTCATAAGTAATGTTTGAAATCCAATGTTTGTAATGTTTTGAAAAACCACCAGAAAATCCGATATTTTCTGAAAATAGAATAGCGTAAAAATATGTGAAGATCTGTGAGTATGCTTGTTTGAATTCTATAGATGTAAGTGTAAGAGTTGTGAAATTCGACATGTAGTTCATAAGTGTACTTGTTGAAAACCCTAGGAAAACCCGACGTTTTCCTATCACTTTGCTTTACTTAGTTTGTGTACTGTTATTTCGTTACGTTAGAGGTGTTCGTTGAGCTCCGGAGGCATTGAGTATACAGAGGGTGGTGAATTGTTGTAACGTACGTTAATGAAAACGTCCAGTTGACAACCGTACTAGCGATCCCTTAGGCGTCACTCGCAGTTATTCACACCAACTCAATCCTCCCGGACTTGTGTAGTCCCACGACCAAGGAGAAAAAGTGAAGGTGCGAAACCCTCGGTATTTCCCTACGTCGTTCAAGACCATTGCAATTGCGAAGGGCCCGAAGCCCAACCCGAAATCGTGAGTTCCCGACTTTACTAGCAGCACTGAAGGACCCTTGGGGACCAGCAACATGTTTGCCATTGAAAGTCCTTTTACACGCGGTCGAGTCGTATTAGACCCAACTACATGTAAGCAAGTGTCCTTTGGGCCTAAAGATCATGTCATCGGGCTAGCTAGGCTCGACAAGCATGATTTGCAAATTTTGGGCCTAAGGAGTGTACGTCGATGTATTGAGTAATTCCACAAGAGTAAAGAGTTCCAAGAGTTCCATATGTGTATTGAGCGTTGTAGTGTTAGTAGTTTTGGATTTGTTATTGATTCGAGACCGAATCAATTCGTTTGGAAACGATTGTTGGTGATATTGTGTATTGTAATTCATCGAGAGTCGTAGTGTCAATCTTTGTTCACAACGAGTGTATTGAATTATCATTGAAAATTTTCTGTTTACAACCCCTCTTTATTTTGTAAATTTACTTTTTCAACCCTTTAGGTAAAATAATTTCCGGTTTAGTCCTTAAACCATTTTTCTTGACATTTTAACACCAAAAATTATTGAAATTAATATTTTTCAGCATATTTTTCATTGAAAATAGTTTAAGTCCCTGAAATTGCAGTTTACTCGGTTGTAACCCCTCTTTTTCGCAATTTTTACATTTTTGGCCCAAATTGGAAAATTTTTGCAACTTTGGTTCTTTTTAAAATTGAAAAGCATTTTAAACCTCTGAAAAGTACTTGTGACACTAGTGGTCCATTGTTTTATAGAAAAACACAGTTTTGGCCCTCCAAAACAGAAAATTTCGCATAATGGCCCCTATTGGGCCGAAATTGTCATTTTTAGCCCATTAAGCTTGAAATTTATGCTTTTAATCCTCCAAATAGTATATTTTCAGAAAATACATTATGGAAACTGTTTTGACTCATCTCACCCATGAGATTTCGAAATATTTCATTTTAGGCCCTTCAACTTTGTATTTTTAACATTTTGTGTCAAAAAAATGAGTTTTTAGCCCAAAATAAGTGTTGTCAAGCCATTTGGCTATTTTTCTTGGTATACTTTGCATGTAGTAGTATATTTTATGCTAGTATAAAATACATCTCGGTTTTTAGCAATTCATAACTAGATCTAGCATCAAAATCATACAAAACATACATATAAGCATAGAAATCAACCAAAACATACACATAATGATGGATCTACACCTTTGCTTGTATTCTCCCCCACAAAAACTTATTAAAACCGAAAATAAGGGGGTATGAAGCTCACCTTGGGTGTTGATTCGGTTTTTGAAGAAAGGATGGAAGAAATGAAGTGATTTTTGGCCTTAGCACCCTTTTCTTGAAGATCTCAAGTTTGAGGGGTTCTTGGATGGTGATATTTGTGAAAAATCTCCTTGGAATGCACTTAAACCTTGAAAATTTTAGGAGAGGGAAGGAGGAATGCTCTTCAAGACTTGGAGAGGTTTGGAATGAATTTTTGATGAGTGAAGAGGGGTGTTCGGCCGAGAATGAGAGAGGGGAAGAAGAAGAGAGGAGTTTGCATGGAAAGATGAGATTGTATGGATGTTTGGAGTGTAAAACATGGATATCCCCCATGTAAAAGTGAGGTGTCATGGTAATAGTCAACTTATTCCTCTTGGGCTTGTCTTGGGCCGAAATTTGGAAGGAAAAAGAGAGTATTGGGCTTTAATGCCCACAAGCCCATGTGTAAATTAAGTTGGATGAGTTTTAACCTAAAAACAAATATAATATGATTTTTACACTTTGCTAGGCTAGTTTAGGTTAATCATGGATCAAAGCTTTTAATTTATTTCATTCTAGGCCCAATATGGCCCAAAATATTGAAATAAGTAAATGTGGGTCCAATTAGAGCCCATTTAAGGGTTCTAAGCCCATGATAGTCAAATTGGAAGCTTATTGGTCCATTTAGGTCCAATAAGGAAGTCCTAGTCCAAAATGGACCTAATCAAGAACTTCTAGGGTTTCCAATTGCTTGATGTAGTGAATTGGGGTTTAGTTTTCCATTGAGTAAGCATCATACATGCTCTTGAGTTTTTGAATTCAACATTTACTTGAGTATAGTGATTACAAGACACAAAATTTCTAGTTGTGACATCATCCCCCCGTTAGAGGGAATTTCGTCCCGAAATTCTATTTGAAAGCTAGATTTGAGAATGCTAGAATAGGTGAGGGTACTTTTGCTTCATTTGGTCTTCGCGTTCCCACGTGAATTCTGGCCCACGCTTTGTGTTCCACCGTACTTTCACGATCGGGATGCGACTTTGCTTAGTATGCTTCACCTCCCTGTCCATGATTTCAATTGGTTCTTCAGTGAACAGGAGATTTTCGTTGATTTCGATTTCGTCAAGAGGAATGAAAAGGGTTTCATCTGATAGGCACTTCTTCAGATTAGAGACATGAAACACAGGGTGTACACCGTTTAGCTCTGCGGGTAGTTGCAGTCTGTATGCTACTGGACCAATTCGGGCGATGATTTCGAAAGGTCCAATGTATCGTAGATTTAGTTTTCCCCGCTTCCCAAAACGAATAACTCCTTTCCAGGGCGAGACTTTTAACAGTACTCGATCACCGACCTGAAATTCTAAGGGCTTTCGCCGTTTATCAGCGTAGCTCTTTTGTCGGTCATGCGATGCTTGCAATCGAGCTCTGATTTGAACGATCTTTTCTGTGGTTTCATGGATGATCTTCGGTCCCGTTAGTGCTTTGTCTGACGTATGTGTTTTTGCTAGCTGGGTGTCACCTACTTTAGCCCAACATAACGGTGATCTACATTTATGCCCGTACAGTGCTTCGAAAGGAGCCACCTTGATGCTCGAATGGTAACTATTGTTGTATGAGAACTCGATTAAGGGTAGGTGGGTATCCCAAGACTTTCCAAAGTCTATCACGCATGCGCGGAGCATATCTTCGAGCGTTTGGATGGTTCGCTCGCTTTGACCATCCGTTTGTGGATGATAAGCGGTGCTCATGTTGAGGTTTGTTCCCATCGCCTTATGGAGTGATTGCCAAAATCGTGACGTGAACCGACTGTCCCTATCCGAGATGATAGATGTTGGTATTTCGTGGAGTCTCACGATCTCTCGAATGTATAAACGCGTCAATCTCTCCATCTTGTAAGATTCTTTAATTGGCAGGAAATGGGCAGATTTCATCAGTCGGTCGATTATTACCCATATGGTGTCTAATCCATCCGACGTTTTGGGTAGCTTGGTCACGAAATCCATAGAAATCCCCTCCCATTTCCACTAAGGGATTGTTGGTTGCTGTAACAATCCTGAGGGTTTCTGGTATTCCACCTTTACTTTGGCGCACGTAAGGCACTTACTGATGTAGGTCGCGATTTCCACCTTCATGTTAGGCCACCAATAGTGTTGATTAATATCCAAATACATCTTATCGGAACCGGGATGAATGGAGTATCGCGTCTTGTGGGCTTCCTTCATGACAACATCTCTAAACCCTCCAAGTTTACGGACCCAAATACGGTTCATGAAATAGTATACTCCATTCTCCTTTGCCTCCAGGTTCTTTTCCATTCCGCGCAATACTTCACTTGCTCTATTTTCCGTCTTCATGGCCTCTGACTGGACTACTGCAATTTGAGTGGCCAGGTGAAATTGAATGGTTATCGAGAGAGTTTTCGTACAACGATTAGAGTACTCCTTCCGACTTAATGCATCAGCTACCACGTTGGCCTTGCCTGGGTGGTACTTAATCTCACACTCATAATCGTTTAGCAATTCAACCCATCTTCGTTGCCTCACGTTCAACTCCTTTTGGTTCAAGATGTGTTGGAGACTCTTGTGATCCGTGAAGATGGTGCACTTTGTACCGTAAAGGTAATGCCTCCAAATCTTTACGGAAAAGACTACAACTCCCAACTCTAGGTCATGGGTCGTATAGTTTACGTCATGCGTCTTTAGTTGGCGGGATGCGTAGGCTATCACTCTCCCACGTTGCATGAGAACGCAACCTAAGCCCTGATTTGACGCATCGCAGTAGACTACAAAATATTCCGTTCCTTCAGGCAGAGATAGTACAGGTGCGCTACAGAGAGCGTGTTTCAAGGTTCGAAACGCAATCTCTTGTTTGTCTGTCCATTTGAATGGTACGCCCTTTTGCGTAAGCGAGGTAAGTGGCTTGGCGATCTTAGAGAAGTTTTGAATGAATCTCCTATAGTAGCCTGCTAAACCCAAGAATTGACGAATTTCTGTGGGCGTTGTCGGGATTGCCCATCCTTCTACAGCTTTGACCTTAGAGGGATCCACATGGATTCCATCTTGGCTGACTACATGACCTAGGAAGTTCACACTCCGCAGCCAGAACTCACACTTGGAGAGTTTGGCATAAAGCTTTTCTGATCGCAGAGTTTCTAGGACTTGTCGAAGATGTTGGCCATGCGCTTCGTTGTTTCGAGAATAGACGAGGATGTCATCGATAAAAACAATGACAAAGTTGTCGAGGAACGGTCAGCAGATTCGATTCATTAGGTCCATAAATGCGGCAGGGGCATTCGTTAGACCGAAGGGCATTACGACAAATTCATAATGTCCGTAGCGAGTTCGAAAAGCGGTTTTTGGAATATCCTCTTCCCGGACTTTGAGATGGTGGTATCCGGACCGTAGATCTATTTTAGAAAAATAACTAGCTCCTTGGAGCTGATCAAATAGGTCATCGATTCGTGGGAGTGGGTAGCGGTTCTTGATTGTGAGTTTATTTAACTCTCTGTAATCGATGCACATTCTAAAAGATCCGTCCTTCTTTTTGACAAAGAGCACCGGAGCTCCCCATGGCGAGTAACTAGGTCGAATAAATCCCTTGTCCAAAAGTTCCCTGAGTTGGCTGGATAATTCCTGCATCTCGGCAAGAGCTAGCTGGTAGGGTGATTTAGTGAGAGGAGTTGCTCCTGGAATGAGGTCGATTCGAAACACAACCTGTCTCTCTGGGGGTACTCCCGGAAGATCTTCAGGAAACACGTCCGGAAATTCACACGCTACGAGAATGTCTCGAACGTTAATCTCCTCCTTGGTTTTATCCACCACGTGAGCCAAGAATGCCAGATTGTTCCTTTGTAGATATTTTTGTGCCTTGATGCACGAAACGAGGCGAAGGTTCATGCTAGATTTGTCTCCGTAAATTACTAGGGTTTCGTGATTTGGAAGACGAAGACGAACGGCCTTCTCGTGGCACATAATTTCAGCATGGTGGGGGCTTAACCAGTCCATGTCGATGATCACATTGAAACTCCTAATTGACACTGGCATTAGATCTATTCGAAAGACATGTTGATTAAGGGTTTGGGTACATCCGGTGTAGATTTCCCCAGTGGATTCGGTTTTCCCATTGTCCATTTCCACTGTATAGGTTTCATTTAGCTTTTGGGGCAGTTGTTTTAATAAATGCTTAAACATATTGCTTACGAAACTTCGCTCCGCTCCGGTGTCAAATAAGATGCATGCATAAGTGTGGTTTAAGGGAAACGTACCGGTAACAACAGAGGGGTCTTGAATAGCCTCACCCTGACCCATGGTCAACATCCTTCCTGTTCCTCCGTTTCTTAAATTGTTGTTGTTAGGACAGTCTCGGCGGATGTGTCCAGTCCTCCCACACCCGAAGCAGGTGTGGCTAGGCCCTGCGTTATTGCCGCCGGCATTGATGTTGTTGTTGCTGCGATGGTTGTTGTTGTTGGTTCCCTGATTTTGGTTCTGGGGAGGGTAAGTCCTGCAGTACTTTGCAGTGTGTCCCCTTCGGTTGCAACTGGTGCATTAAAAATCCTTGCATTCTCCATTGTTATGGAAACCGCACTTGTTGCATTTGGGAAGATTACCGGAATAAGGTCTGGAAGCATTTGAAGTGGCTGAGGTTGGAGCATGTGGTGTGGCTGGAACCGGTGCGGTAACAGCATTAACCGCCACTGTCTGCTGCTTCTTGGAGGTGTCGGGGCCCTGGCGCCCCTTCCTCTTATTGTTCTTTCCCCTCTTGCCATCACCTTCCTTCGTCTTCTCAGTCTACACTGGCTTCTCTCCCTTCTTGTTGTTATGGTCATACAGCTTCTTTGCCAATCTTTTCGCACTGTCAAATGTTTCGGGGTTTGCAGCTATCACATTCCCTTGAATTGGTGATGTTAGTCCCCAAATGAATCGCTCAATCTTCTTTCCTTCCGAGGTGATCATACCCGGGCACAGCAGAGATAGTTCGCTAAATCTCGATATGTAGGCATCGATATTCGCATTCTGCACAGTGAGGTTCCATAGCTCTTGCTCCATCTTCTGTATTTCGCCTCGTGGGCAGTACTCAGCCATTAACATTTCTTTCATCTCTGCCCACGGCATAGAGTTGGCTACAGGGAGCATCATGGATTCTACATGCCCATTCCACCAGGTGAGCGCTTGATCCACAAAAGTGCAGGCCGCGAACTTCACCTTCATGTGCTCGGGGCAGTCGCATATCTCGAATACCGACTCCACCTTTTCGATCCATCGCTTCAGAGTGATCACCCCTCCAGTGCCATTAAAAGTTCGTGGTTTGGCGTTTGTGAAGTCCTTGTAGGTACATGTCTTGGTGGGTCCTTGATTCATTCCGTTGTTCGAACTTCCGGCTCCTTGCCCATTGACTCCTCCATTGTTCCCTTGATGAATTTGCGCAATCGTTGCAGTGACTGCTGCAGATACAGCTGCCTGGAACGCGGCTGAGTCAACTTCAGGTGGTGTTGGTCCTGGGTTTCCGCGAGTAGGTCGGGGAGGCATCTTTCTGTCACAAAACGGAATGATGTTGAGGGTATGTTGTTTCTGTGAGGTCATGATCCTACTGATTAGGTGCATGGTACGAACTTAAACACTACTACCATTGACCAATCAATTATAATTTCTCAACACCTAGCAATTTGTAATATCGTAACAAAACACGTAAAAATTTATTAATATTATCCACATTTGATACATGAAAATTTTTCTCGTAAGAGCATACATGAGTGATACTAGTTCGACAGCATAACGGCTCTATGAGTAGTGTAGTCAGTTAAACATAGAGTCGAGGTACATAGCATAGTTCCTAACGACCTACTAAGATAAGTCTATCCGTAACCGCGATGAGTTGCGTCCTACTATAACGGTGAAATCATATGCCGAAGTGCTGAGCCAAAAGCTGAGCCATCTCAGTCATGTCTACAATGACCTCATCCCTCTCATGCTCTGCTTGCACGGTACGTGCTTCCATGGCGAACAGTTGTTGCCGCAAGTCGGCAATATCGGCTTTTGGGGAGCGATTCTCCCTCGCGGGATTCACTGGTGGGATGTGGTGATCCTGTTGCACTTCGCTAACAGGAGATGTGACGTGATCCATGTATGGGGCCTGATCCTCCTCCATGTCATCGTTGGTCTCCTCGAACTCGTAGTCGGTGTCCATGTACTCGTCAGGTTCAATACCGTGGACTCCCTCTTGATTCCCCTCTGGTTCGTCTTCGAGTATCCCGTGTGCCCCTAGGGCTTGGTGAAACTGAAAGCCCTGATGCTCTCCCTCCATGAAGACTGGGAGAAAGTATACGAATAAGCTATCACTTTCCTATGACTCTACCGCTATTGCACAAGCTAAACAGGCGTTTTCTTTTCGGTGGTAGGGGTATAGTTTTAGATTTCCTAGCTATCCTGATCTCATCAGGACGTGTGTTAGTTATACTTTGGAGAGAGTGTAGTTGATCAGGCTACATCCACTCCTTGGTACCACTAAGAACAGTCCTGAATTTAACCGAGACACTAGTATTATTTTTGTTTGGTTCGACATTATGTTCCTATTCCTAATGCAAGCAAGGGTGTTTTATTTACTTGTTTTGTTCGGAGTTATGTTAGTCCCTCTTTTTGGTTTATAGTTGCATATGAATGTGTGGCTAGATATGCTAGTTCACTATAAACAAAGCTCTGATACCAACCTGTCACACCCCCGAACCAGACGGCGGAAACGTCCGGGGGCTGTTGTGACACAATTGAATACCATCACAATGAATATACATGAAACATAACATTATACATCACCAACCATTGGAATGATACAACTGGTAGCGTTTACATCCATTACATTGTTTCAAAATATTACATTCCAAAATACATTGTTCGTTGTTACTTAAACAACCGCAAAACAATCATAGAGTACGGTCCTTTCTTCACTTATCTGTTACCTGAGAATACAAGTATTTTGAAAAACGTCAACATGTGAAATGTTGGTGAGTTCATAAGTAATGTTTGAAATCCAATGTTTGTAATGTTTTGAAAAACCACCAGAAAATCCGATATTTTTTTAAAATAGAATAGCGTAAAAATATGTGAAGATCTGTGAGTATGCTTGTTTGAATTCTATAGATGTAAGTGTAAGAGTTGTGAAATTCGACATGTAGTTCATAAGTGTACTTGTTGAAAACCCTAGGAAAACCCGACGTTTTCCTATCACTTTGCTTTACTTAGTTTGTGTACTGTTATTTCGTTACGTTAGAGGTGTTCGTTGAGCTCCGGAGGCATTGAGTATACAGAGGGTGGTGAATTGTTGTAACGTACGTTAATGAAAACATCCAGTTGACAACCGTACTAGCGATCCCTTAGGCGTCACTCGCAGTTATTCACACCAACTCAATCCTCCCGGACTTGTGTAGTCCCACGACCGAGGAGAAAAAGTGAAGGTGCGAAACCCTTGGTATTTCCCTACATCGTTCAAGACCATTGCAATTGCGAAGGGCCCGAAGCCCAACCCGCAATCGTGAGTTCCCGACTTTACTAGCAGCACTGAAGGACCCTTGGGGACCAGCAGCATGTTTTCCATTGAAAGTCCTTTTACATGCGGTCGAGTCGTATTAGACCCAACTACATGTAAGCAAGTGTCCTTTGGGCCTAAAGATCATGTCATCGGGCTAGCTAGGCTCGACAAGCATGATTTGCAACTTTTGGGCCTAAGGAGTGTACGTCGACGTATTGAGTAATTCCACGAGAGTAAAGAGTTCCAAGAGTTCCATATGTGTATTGAGCGTTGTAGTGTTAGTAGTTTTGGATTTGTTATTGATTCGAGACCGAATCAATTCATTTGGTAACGATTGTTGGTGATATTGTGTATTGTAATTCATCGAGAGTCGTAGTGTCAATCTTTGTTCACAATGAGTGTATTGAATTATCATTGAAAATTTTCTGTTTACAACCCCTCTTTATTTTGTAAATTTACTTTTTCACCCCTTTAGGTAAAATAATTTCCGGTTTAGTCATTAAACCATTTTTCTTGACATTTTAACACCAAAAATTATTGAAATTAATATTTTTCAGCATATTTTTCATTGAAAACAGTTTAAGTCCCTGAAATTGCAGTTTTCTCGGTTGTAACCCCTCTTTTTCGCAATTTTTACATTTTTGGCCCAAATTGGAAAAATTTTGCAACTTTGGTCCTTTTTAAATTTGAAAAGCATTTTAAACCTTTGAAAAGTACTTGTGACACTAGTGGTCCATTGTTTTACTAAAAAACACAGTTTTGGCCATCCAAAACAGAAAATTTCGCATAATGGCCCCTATTGGGCCGAAATTGTCATTTTTAGCCCATTGAGCTTGAAATTTATGCTTTTAAACCTCCAAATAGTATATTTTCAGAAAATACATTATGGAAACTGTTTTGACTCATCTCACCCATCAGATTTCGAAATATTTCATTTTAGGCCCTTCAACTTTGTATTTTTAACATTTTGTGTCAAAAAAATGAGTTTTTAGCCCAAAATAAGTGTTGTCAAGCCATTTGGCTATTTTTCTTGGTATACTTTGCATGTAGTAGTATATTTTATGCTAGTATAAAATATATCTCGGTTTTTAGCAATTCATAACTAGATCTAGCATCAAAATCATACAAAACATACATATAAGCATAGAAATCAACCAAAACATACACATAATGATGGATCTACACCTTTGCTTGTATTCTCCCCCACAAAAACTTATAAAAACCGAAAATAAGGGGTTATGAAGCTCACCTTGGGTGTTGATTCGGTTTTTGAAGAAAGGATGGAAGAAATGAAGTGATTTTTGGCCTTAGCACCCTTTTCTTGAAGATCTCGAGTTTGAGGGGTTCTTGGATGGTGATTTTTGTGAAAAATCTCCTTGGAATGCACTTAAACCTCGAAAATTTTAGGAGAGGGAAGGAGGAATGCTCTTCAAGACTTGGAGAGGTTTGGAATGAATTTTTGATGAGTGAAGAGGGGTGTTCGACCGAGAATGAGAGAGGGGAAGAAGAAGAGAGGAGTTTGCATGGAAAGATGAGATTGTATGGATGTTTGGAGTGTAAAACATGGATATCCCCCATGTAAAAGTGAGGTGTCATGGTAATAGTCAACTTCTTCCTCTTGGGCTTGTCTTGGGCCGAAATTTGGAAGGAAAAATAGAGTATTGGGCTTTAATGCCCACAAGCCGATGTGTAAATTAAGTTGGATGAGTTTTAACCTAAAAACAAATATAATATGATTTTTACACTTTGCTAGGCTAGTTTAGGTTAATCATGGATCAAAGCTTTTAATTTATTTCATTCTAGGCCCAATATGGCCCAAAATATTGAAATAAGTAAATGTGGGTCCAATTAGAGCCCATTTAAGGGTTCTAAGCCCATGATAGTCAAATTGGAAGCTTATTGGTCCATTTAGGTCCAATAAGGAAGTCCTAGTCCAAAATGGACCTAATCAAGAACTTCTAGGGTTTCCAATTGCTTGATGTAGTGAATTGGGGTTTAGTTTTCCATTGAGTAAGAATCATACATGCTCTTGAGTTTTTGAATTCAACATTTACTTGAGTATAGTGATTACAAGACACAAAATTTCTAGTTGTGACACTCTCCCTCCAAGAGACTCTGGCAACAACTCGGGCCATGACATTTAAGGAATTCTCCGATACGGTGGATCACAATTTTGTCAATGTATATATGTATATGTAATGTATTGTTACTCATTCTAGTATCGTTGTATATGTTCTCATAGTATAGTTGCATATGTTCTCTTTCTAGTATAGTTTTATATGTTCTCATAGTATAGTTGTATATGTTTTCCTTCTAGTATAGTTGTATATGTTCTCATAGTATAGTTGTATATGTTCTCCTTCTAGTATAGTTGTATATGTTCTCATAGTATAGTTGTATAAGTTCTCTTTCTAGTATAGTTGTATATGTTCTCATAGTAATAAGTATTGACTCATGAATGAACTGACTTATTGATCTAACAATAGTATGTGTATAATCTTGTGTTACCCCAATGGTAACTTACAAATGATGTAACTAATATGTATTAACAAGGAATAACTTTTATGACCATATATGTACACATGATATATAATTAATATTGAAATGACCTTCGGACGGCTACCCGATATCCCACCAGGCCACATCCAAATCGAGGAAAAGGAAATAGGGCGTGCGGCCTTCCTAAGTCTTTTAAACATTTATTATATAATTATACATATATGGGAATTCAATTTATATTAAGTATAACAAAGTTTAGGTAAAAGTATTTGATAAGAAGAAGAGTTTGTAAAAACAGTTTGAAGTAAAATAGCTTTGATAAACAGTTTGAATAGTAGTAAAATCATTGGTTTGGTAGTTATTAATCACATGTGATTGATGTAATAACTATAAGTATTCAACTTGTATTCCCCTCCCGCCCCCATAAAATCATTTAAAACATTTAAAAGTATTTCAAAGGTTAATTAAAGTGGTATGAACTCACTTGTGGTGAGTGGATTGGATTGAAGTGTCGGGTACGGTGCTAGGTGACAAATGAAGACTTGTACACACGCACGAGCCTAGTTATCATATAACGAACATATATATATATATATATATATATATATATATATATATATATATATATATATAACTAATTAGCCAATTTATAACTAATAAATTAGATTGGGACACTCTAGAACATGAAAACACCTTGTTTCAAGTGTTAAAGATCACAAGGATTGCATCCGAGTGTTGGTAGGGCAAAACTAGTGTGTTTGGACTCCAAGGGTAAACTCCTTTGGAGTTTACGGTTTTGATGATAAGACTTTGGGATTTTACGGTTTTGATGTCAAGACTTTGGGAGTTTACGGTAGTAAACTCTAGTTTTAAAGTCCAAGTGTTGTTTTGGGGTTTAGCAAGCCATTGAAGCTTTTCTCCTAAGTGGTTTGGCCTTTGGAATGGACTAGGGCAACAAAACACCTCATTTGAGGAGTTTACGGCCTCATGGCTTTTTCCATTGGGTTTAAAAAACCGTAAACCCATATGGAAGAGTGTATAGCCATGTTTTCAAGTACTTAACACAATTAGGTAAGTGTATAAGCTAGTTTATAAGCCTAAGGAAGGAAAGTAATCCATTTAGACATGCTTTTGGGTGTTCACGGTTTTTGGGAGATCCCCAAACCGTAAACACCTAATTTTGTGGGCATTTGATGTTTTTCAAGACTTAAACACAACAAAGGAAGGTTTAAACATGTCAAGGATGGTTTATACGTCAAACTAGGGCTTAGATAAGGACTTAGGCACACTTTGCTGCATTTTAGGGTGTTTACGGCCCAAGCATCTCCTTGGACCGTGAACACCTTTAAACATGTGTTCTTGGCATCAATTTTTGATGTTTAAATGTAATACTAGCTTAAAATCACTCAAGGATGGAAGCACTTACTAGTAGAAGGCTTGATTTGAGCTAAAACGCCAAGAACACTTAGTTTGTGTTCTTGGTGTTTTGGAAAATGTAAACAAAAACAAGAAATGTATGGATGAATAGATACACAAACACTAGATTAAGTGTTTTACTTACTTGAAATGGTTAGAACACTTACAACGTTGAAGATTTGGAATTAAATCTTGAATGATACTTGAGAGAGTTTTTGGAGTTTACTCTTTTGACTATTGGGGAGTAAACACAAATGACTAGTTTTTGGGGAGTAAACTCATACATATGTATGAGTTCACGGTTTTTGGGTGAATTCTAAACCCAAAACCTAAAAGTTTGGTCGGGTGTTTCTAATACGCGAAGTGATTGCGGTTTTCAAACATCAAAACCTGATACGACACTTTCTTTCACCCGTTCGTTTAAAAATAATATTAAAATAATAAAACGAACTTTATATTTCTTAAAAATAAGAAATAATGATATTGATTTATGATACAAAGTGGTTGACTTTTAGGGTTTGACCAAAAGAAAATTTCGGGTTGTCACAACCTGGTCCATATAGCAATCAATTCATGGAAAACTGAGAGGGTGGTGTGTACCTGGTTTAGATCACAATCGAATATTCGTCTTGAAAGATAAAAGAATATGAAATCATTCCACCTTTCTCTTTCGAGCTAGCTATTGCTTCTAGATTTGGGACTCAGATTCATCATTGCCGAAGACAGGTGAAATCCTTCCTTCTGTTGTTCACTTATTTCATTTCAATCGTAGCATTAATTGTTTTTCGGTTGGTTTAGTTTGATGGCTAGAGTGGTTGATTCAAGGATGAATTTGGACATCGTGTACTTCTGCATGACAATTAAATAAAGATTGTATTAACCTTTTGTTCACTTATTTTATTGTAAAATAATATAAAGTTCTTAAGTTATAATCTCACACGTAGATTATTGTTTCCCAAACTCAAATTCATCATTTCTGAAGATGAAGTCATTCCACCTTTCTTTTCCGCCTTTCTCTTAAGATTGCAATCGGATATCCATCTTAAATGACACAGGAAGATGAAATTGTTCTTCCTTTGATCAGAATACATTTCAAGCTCCTCTGAGACTGAGGATTCCTTTAATTTCAAAGACGGCGAGGTTCATAAGGAAGAAACAGAGAAATGTTTTTCTGAAGATGTGCATGGATTGTTGGATGAAAGGTTTCAAATTCAGATTTTTGAAGGTTTTTGCATGTTTAGTTAAATAAGGGTATTGTACTTGTTTATGATAGAATGTGTATTTATTTATGAATAACAGTGTATTTATGTGTGAATTGTTGTATGTATATATGAATTGTATTGTATTCATGTGAATGAGTGTACTTATTTATGATTAGAGGTATTCATTTTATGATAGAATGTGTATTAATATATCAATAACAGTGTATTTATTTGTTAATAGTTGTGTATTAATGTGTAAATGTTTTTATTTATTTATGAATAATAACGTATTCATGTGAATGAGTGTGTTTATTAATGTGAATGAATTATTTGTAATTTGATGTGCATTCATTTGTGATTGGAGTGGTATTAGGTTTTTTGAAGAACTATTTCGTTTGTGAATACAAGTGTATTGATTTGAGATTAGATTTCTCTTCATTTTTTTTTTTTGAAAAACAAAAATGTGAATTAGGAGAAAAAAACAATTTTTTTAGATATTTTTTTTTCCAGATTTTAAATAAATTTGACTAAGATCGTTTTTTATATATCGTTAATACAAAAATAAAAAATTGAATATTTCTTGGTATTTTGGTAACTGATTCTAAATTTACGGGAATTTGATTGAATTTTATTTTATTTTAATTTAATTAAAATATACAGTTACTAATATGCCCTTATATATTAATTGGTCCAGAATTCTTCTCGTATTCTAAACCTTTTAGGTGTTTTCATTTGATCTTCTCTCTTTCTCTCTCTCTCTCTCTCTCTCTCTCTCTCTCTCTCTCTGTCTCTCTCTCTCTCTCTCTATATATATATATATATATATATATATATATATATATATATATATATATATATATATATATATGAGAGTGTTCAATCGACAACATTTCTTATCCCTAGAACATTTGAGAACAAATTTGAAAAGCACAATTTTTTTTAAATAAAATTATAAAATAATATTCATATAAATCAAAAAAATAGTTACAAATAATTAAAAACCCCACTAACTAATAGCACTCACCACCCAACCAACACCATCCATTACCACTACCAACTACCACCCACCACCACAAACCACCACCCGCTACCAGCGCACATCACTAACCACCACCACTAACCACCACTCACCACCCATCACTATCCACCACCCACCACCAATCAGTCATCGCTACCACCACCAACCACCACCCACCACCACCATCACCACCCAACCACAACCACCCACCTCTACCCACCACCACCACTACCACCCGTGTCACACCCTGAAAACCTAAGGCGGAAACGTTTCGGGGCGGACTCCACATAGAGTATCAAATCCAATGCACATAGTAAGCAAAGTAAACAACCATTACATTACATATTAAAATTTACATCTCTTCAAAACTAACATGTTACAAGTGTTATACATATATATATTAGAACAAAAGTTAAGACGAGTCTTCTGTACACTCCATCTTCTCCGAAAGATCGCAGGTACCTGTCTAATATGGACCTGAGAATACAAGCAGTTTGAAAATCAGCATAGAGCTGGTGAGTTCATAAGATGTTTGTTTTCTGAAAATGTACAAGTTCCCTTTGGTTTTTCGAAAATTTTGTTATCCAAGAAAATCTCATATTTTCTTTTATGTAAAGTTTGATTAACTTTTTAATTACACGAATCTGGTTATGTACAACTGTTATCCCACGAAAATCCAATATTTTCCTAAAATTAAGTTTACTTATTTAATCCCAATGCAATGTTTGATTATCTTTCATACATGTTATATTAGATAGGTATTCCGATATCCTAATTGTGTTACATTTGAATGTACCTAGATGCGTGCGTTCGTATTCATATTCCTATTCTTAATCATATTCATACTCGTATTTTATATTCGTATTCGTATTCGTATTCGTATTCCTAGTCCTAATCCTAATCCTATTCGTATTCGTATTCGTATTCGCATTCGTATTCGCATTCGTATTCGTATTCCTAGTCCTATTCCTAATCGTATTCGTATTCGTATTCATATTCGTATTCGTATTCGCATTCGTATTCATATTCCTAGTCCTATTCCTA
Organism: Lactuca saligna; assembly: GCF_052625555.1. Classification (NCBI taxonomy): domain Eukaryota; kingdom Viridiplantae; phylum Streptophyta; class Magnoliopsida; order Asterales; family Asteraceae; genus Lactuca; species Lactuca saligna. The sequence continues at coordinate 118,567,803 of NC_136422.1, forward strand.
ATCCTATTAGTATTCATATTCGCATTTGTATTCGCATTCGTATTCGTATTCCAAGTCCTATTCCTAATCCTATTTGTATTCGCATTCGCATTCGCATTCGTATTCCTAGTCCTATTCCTAATCCTATTCGTATTCATATTCGTATTCGCATTAGTATTCGTATTCCTAGTTCTATTCCTAATCCTATTCGTATTCGTATTCGTATTCGTATTCCTAATTCTATTCCTAATCCTATTCGTATTCGTATTCGTATTTGCATTCGTATTCACATTCGTATTCGTATTCCTAGTCCTATTCCTAATCCTATTCATATTCGTATTTGTATTCGCATTCGTATTCGTATTCCTAGTTATACTTTCGTATTCGTTCTGTTCCTACTTGTACTTTCATATTCGTATTCGTATTAGTTCTAATTGATGATTAGTATGAATTATTCGTAGATTATGAAATACATTTTAGTTTTTAACACTTTATCAAGAAATCTATGATTAGTCTGAAAGCTAACTTCGTAATTCGAACTATTTGATTAACACAATTTTCAATATTAAAAACATACAGAATATAGACATTTGAACTGAAAATAATAAGTTTGAGTAAAAGATTTCCTTGTACTTTTGCTTGTATTCCCCCTGAAAACAGTTGAAAAACATTGAAAAAGGGTAGGGGTATGAACTCACCGGTCGAGAAGCGTGTCGGATTGGATACTAAGTGTCGGTTCGGCGCTTGATAACGCGTGAGGTTCCTAAGTAATATGAAATGATATACAAATGTATCTAATTAGACTTTAAATTACTAATTAGATATGATTATACACTCCAAGATGCGAAAACACTTCAAATCAAGTGTTTGGAGTGACCTGGGTGACATCTACGGATGTATATGGCTTGGATAATGTGTTTACTCTTCAAGAGTAAACTCCTTATGGAGTTTTCGGCCCTAAGACCAACTCCACATGAGTTCACGGCCATGAACTCATGCTGAGGGTTTTATGGTGCTAAATGGCCTTATATGACTTGGGAAAATTAGCTAAGATCAAACCTAGGGCATATGAATGGATTTAACTCACTTATGGACAATTTAATGGAGTTTACGGAAGTAAACTAGGTTTTTATGGCTGTAAACTCCCCCACACCCATTCCTTATTCGTTTTGGTGGTGTTAGGACAATCACATGTGATTTAAACTCATTTTACAAGCCTTGGATGGAATTTTGGGCATCATTTGACTATGTTATAGGAGTTTACGGCCCAGGAACACATCCTTGGGGGTTTTACATTCGTTAACTCCTAAGGGAGGGGTTTTCATTGAGTTTAAGGCTTCTAATTCGTTTGTGGTTGTTTCTAGACTTTATTCCACGGCTATTGGTGTGTTTAAATGGCAATTTAACACTTAAAAATGAGTTTACTCCCCATGATATGGAGTTTACGTCCCAAGCATGTTCTTGGGCAGTAAACTCATGTTTACTCTCCAAAAGTTAAGTTCAAGGTGTTCTAAGTCCAGTACATTAACTCATATAGCCATATCTAAGCTCCAAAGGTCGATTGGAAGGGTTTTTGGTCTCCAAAACCCAATTTATATGAGTTCATGGTCTAGAACTGTTCTATGGCTGTAAAATCATGATAATGGTCCTATTCCATAGTTTGACCACGAATTTGAAGGCCTAAGATGCTATACTAGGAGTTAGGGTAGTTACCTTGGTGATTTGGAGCTTAAATTTGATGATTTTGGACCTAAATCTTGAGTTTGAGAAGAGAGGTTAGAGAGAGTAGTGAGAGAGAGGAAAGGCTTCAAATGAAGTCTTTTGAGCTTTAAATAGGTCCTAAGTTCATGACACAGTGGAATTCTACCCGATACCGACGTTAAACGGGGCTTTTGGTAGCACCCGGTTAAGTTGTCGTAACCCGGCGGGACAAATTCTAAAATTTATCAAATTATCATATTGGGATGTTTTTTTGAGTTTCTAATGGGTTTGGATACTAATTAATTCATAATAGAAGTCTCGGAATAAATGACTTAATTTTTTAAAAATGTAAACGGAAATGATTTGAAAAGGACGAATTTTATAGACGAAAACGGGTTTCGGCGATGGAACGAACTTCAGGTTGTCACAACCCACCACCACACCCATCACTAACCACCACCACCAATCACCACCCACCACCATCACTACCCACCACCACCACCACCAACCACCACCTGCCACCACCATCACCACCCAACCATAACTACCCACCTCTACCGCCTGCCGCCACCACCCACAACCCCTACCTACCACCCATCACCACCACCCGCCACTACCACCTATCAATACCCAGCACCACTAACCACCACCCACCACAACCACCAAAAACTACTACCTACCACCCATCACCATCACCATCACCCGCCACCACTGGCCACCAGCACTACCCACCGCTACCCACCACCACTCATCGCCACCACCACCAACCATCACCCACCACCACCCATCCAGCACAACCATCACCACCCACCTCCACTACCACCAACCACCACCCATTACTACCCACCACCACCACTTACCACCCATCACTACCTACCACCCACCATCACACGCCACCACCACCACCCATCACTACCCACCACTCACCACCAACCCCCACCCACCACCCACCACTCATCACTACCCACCACCACCAACCACCATCCATCACTAACCACCACCGACAACAAACACTCACCACCAACATCACCACCCACCACCATCACTACCTAACCACGACCACCCGTCACCCACCACCACCCACCACCACCTGCCACCACTATCACCACCCAATTACCACCACCCTGCCTCTACCACCCCAACCCAACCTATAAAGATTTGTTATTGTGTTTTTGACTCATTAGGCTTTCTCTTGTATATAATCACATGTGATTATATGTATCGAGTCACATGTAGTTACATGTATTGAATCATATATCATTTATATGTTATTAAATACATATAATTACATGTGATTAAATACACGTGAAAAACTAGTGAATCGAGAATGCAAAAATGAATATTGTCCATGTAAATCATATGTGATTAAATACATATAACTACATGTGACTATATGTATTTAATAAAATATTATTTACATGGGTCGTATTTATTTTCGTGTTTTCTATTTAATAATTGGCATCGTGTATTAAATCACATGTGATTATATGTATTTAATCACATATGATTTACATGGACAATATTTGTTTTCATGTGTTAATTTAATAGTTGCTCTTGTGTATTTAATCACATGTGATTATATATCTTTAATCACATATGATTCGTATGGAAAATATTTATTCTTGCATCGATTCAATAATTGTTCTATCTATTTAATCACATTTGATTATATTTATTTAATCACATATGATTTATGTGTACAAGATTCATTATTTCTTTCTCAATTCAATAGTTGTACTGATGTACTTAAGCACATGTTATTATATGTATCAAATTGCATATGATTTATATTGATAATATTCATGAGTCAATATTTTTTCTTATGTATTTAATCATATGTCCTATCATCAAACCCTGCTACCTTCGACAGTGCCAAGCGACTGGCACAACGACTCATTGACCATGGAGTCAAATGCCCATCAGCAACAACAACCCTAGCCATCTCGGAACACTCCAAACCCGCTGACACTAAGTGGAAGTTCTGGGATGAGAAGAAGAAACAGCGAACTGCCAAAAAGCAGCAAATTGTGGTTGTTCATGCCGTAATAACCCCTGCTGCTGCTACTGCTCCGGTGAGGTAGTATGCTGGAAGTTTTCCTAAGTGCAAAAAATGCAAATTCCACCACAACGGCCCTTGTCGTGAAATGCAGTCCTTTAACTGCAACATGAAAGGACACACTGTCCGTTTCCGTAAATCTCCGGCGAGGCCTATCACCCAAGCCCCCGGCTTTGGCGTGAGCCAGACCTGCTATGGATGTGGCGAGGCGGGCCACTATCAGAGGGACTGCCTCAAAGTATTCGCGATAGGCCTACATTCCTCCTCGATAACTCCTATGCATCCATTTTGTTCGATAGTGGAGTGGAGCGAAGCTTCGTGAACCATAAATTTGCTCGCATGCTTAAACAACAACCACACACACCTAAGGAAGTATTCACAATAGAAATGGCTAATGGAAAAACCGAAAGCACGAATAGCATATACTTAGGATGTACCCTGACTCTAGATAACCATTCATTTCCCATCGACCTTATGCCGGTCTCAATTAAAAGCTTCGACATTATCATCCACATGGATTGGTTGAGTCATCATCGCGTCGACATCATGTGCTTTAAAAAAGCAGTCCGTCAAAACCTCCCGACTAACGAAACTCTTGTCGTCTACGGTGACAAACCCGGTGCGAGTCTTCGTATTATATCAAGTAATCAAGAACAGAAGTATCTACGTAAAGAATACCGTGCATTCCTTGCTCACGTTGTTGATACGAGCCTCGAAACGGAAGAACTAAAGAACATTCCAGTAGTGCGTGCTTTCCCGACATCTTCCTAGAAGAGCTACCAGGATTATCTCCGCAACGACAGGTCGATTTCAGAATAGAATTAGTCCCAGGAGCTACCCCAGTAGCCATGTCACCCTACCGATTAGCACCAGCAGAGATGCAGGAACAATATGGTCAACTTAATGAACTGCTCAACAAGGGATTTATAAGACCAGGTTTATCGCCTTGGGGAGCACCGGTCTTGTTCGTTAAGAGGAAAGACAGATCATTCCGTATGTGTATCGACTACAGAGAACTCAACAAACTGACGGTCAAGAATCGTTACCCTCTGCCTCGCATAGATGATCTATTTGACCAACTGCAAGGGGCGAACTACTTTTCCAAAATTTATCTAAGATCCGGATATCACCAGTTACGAGTGCTAAAGGAGGATGTTCCGAAGACAGCCTTCCGAACTCGTTATGGACACTACGAGTTCATGGTGATGCCGTTCGGATTGACCAATGCGCCCGTAGTTTTCATGGATCTGATGAATAGAGTATGCCGACCTTACTTGGATCAGTTCGTCATTGTCTTCATCGATGACATCCTGATCCACTCCCGAAGTAAGGAAGAGCATGGCGATCACCTACGACATGTTCTAGGAACTTTACGAGCGGAGAAGCTCTATGCGAAGTTCTCTAAATGTGAATTTTGGATCCGAAGAGTCGAATTCTTAGGACACGTGGTAAGCGAAGAAGGAATCCACGTGGACCCATCAAAAATTAAGTCCATTGAGAACTGGTCAACACCGAAGATGCCTACAAAAATTCGTCAATTTCTAGGTCTCGCTGGCTTCTACCGCAGGTCATACATAGCTTCTCTTGAATTGCGAAACCTCTTACAACACTGACCTAGAAAGGCGTGGCCTTTGATTGGGAAGAGACATAGGAGAGAGCGTTCCAAACGCTCAAGCGAGCCTTGTGCACCCCACCAATACTATCCCTCCCCGAAGGGATAGAAGACTTCGTTGTCTATTGCGATGCATCAAATCAAGGGCTCGGTTGTGTTATGATGCAAGAGGGTAAGGTCATCGCCTACGCCTCGAGACAGCTGAAGACACACAAAGTTAACTACACGACCCACGATCTTGAGCAAGGTGTGGTTGTGTTTGCTCTGAAGATCTAGAGACATTACTTTTATGGCACGAAAAGCACTATCTTTACCGACCACAAGAGTTTACAACACATATTCGATCAAAAGGAGCTCAACATGCGACAACGATGGTGGTCGAACTACTCAATGACTACGAATGTGATATTCGTTATCATCCGGATAAAGCCAACGTAGTAGCAGACGCCCTAAGTTGGAAGGAATATTCTGGTCGAAGAGTCAAGTCGTTGATAATGACTATCCATTCACACTTGTCTAAGCAAATTTAGGCGGCCCAGCTTGAAGCCATGAAACCTGAAAACGTGACGAGTGAATCCCTTAGAGGAATGGATAAAAATTTAGAAGCCAAGCGTGGCGGAGCCTTATATTTCATGAACCGGATCTGGACATCGAAACACGGTGGTTTCCGAGACTTGGTCATGACCGAGGCGCACAACACTCGGTATTCCGTCTACCTAGGTTTAGATAAGATGTATCTGGATCTTAAAAAGTTATATTGGTGGCCTAATATGAAAGTAGAGATTGCTACCGTCGTAAGTAAATGCCTTACTTGCGTAAAGGTTAAGGTCGAGTACCAGAAGCCCTCTGGTTTACTATAACAACCAGAGATTCCAGAATGGAAGTGGGAGCCGATCACTATGGATTTCATAACCAAGTTGCCCAAGACAATGGGTGGACTTGATACCATATGGGTCATCATCGATAGATTGACCAAGTCTGCACACTTCCTACCTATCAAAGAAACTGACAAGATGGAGAAGCTTACGAGGATATACATTAGGGAAATTGTACGACTGCATGGTGTACCTATATCCATTATATCCGATAGAGATAGTAGGTTCACCTCAAGTTTCTGGCAATCGCTAGAACATTCCCTGGGAACAAGGCTGGACATGAGCATGGCCTACCATCCACAGACCGACGGACAAAGTGAGAGAACCATCCAAACACTGGAAGATATGTTGAGAGCCTGTCTGATTGATTTTGGAAAGGCATGGGATACTCATTTACCCCTTGTCAAATTTTCCTACAATGACAGTTATCACACGAGCATCAAGTCTGCTCCATTTGAAGCCCTCTATGGCCGGAAGTGCAGATCCCCTCTGTGTTGGGCTGAAGTGGGTGATACCCAGTTAGCTAGGGGGCAAGTTTCTGACAGTACTCTCACAGGCTCGGAAATCATTCGGGAAACGACAGAGAAGATCGTTCAGATCCGTGAATGATTGAAAGCCTCTAGAGACCGGTAGAAAAGCTATGCGGACAAACGAAGGAAACCTTTGGAATTCCAGGTAGGAGACCGAGTCCTTCTTAAAGTCTCACCCTGGAAGGGCTTGATACGCTTCGGTAAGCGTGGGAAGCTCAATCCGAGATACATATGGCCTTTCGAGATTCTCGCAAGAATCGGCCCTGTAGTATACAAACTCAACCTACCCGATGAACTTCGTAACGTACATTCTACATTCCACGTCTCTAACTTGAAAAGTGTTTGTCTGACGAGACTCTTGTAATCCCACTCGACGAGATCGATATCAATGAGAGCCTCAACTTCGTGGAAGAACCAGTAGAGGTCATGGACCGTGAGGTCAAGCAGACGAAGCAAAGCCACATCCCGATTGTGAAGGTTTGCTAGAATGCCAAGCGAGGACCGGAATTCACTTGGGAGCGTGAGGATTAGATGAAACTGAAATACCCTCATCTTTTCGCTTAGTTATTTTGTAACTTCTTATTTGCTTAAATTCTAATTTCGGGATGAAATTCCTTCTAACGGGGGGATGATGTGACAACCCAAAATTTCCATTCTATACGAACATTATCAAGTCAATAGAAGTTAGAACAGTCGCAGTACAGTTAAAGAGATAACAAGAGAGAGGATGTACTAGGGTTTTGTGAAATGCTGTTATTTCAGATCTCTATGATATTAGAGTTCATTTCTTGAATAAAAATATTTTCTGCCAAAAATCCTAGGACTATATATATAATTCTTACCCAAATTATTTCATTAGTACCATTTCAAACTAGAGAAAAGTCATTTTCTCTCTCACAGATCTTTGGGTTTTCATCCCAAATCGTGAGTACATCTCTCTAGTTGTATTATATAGCTTGTTAAGTACTTAATAACATAGAAATCATAACAAAACCGCAAGATTTGAGATTTTACCGCCCAAGAACACCTTGGGGAGTAAACTCTTTTATAAGGGTAAAATGATTCCTAGACCTTCCCCCATGATATGTAAGTATCTTTGGCTTGTATGTTAGTGTTTATAAGACTAGAAATCACCCATGAACACCAAGAGTAAGGTGTTCACGGCCCAAGAAGTTCTTAGACCGTGAACTCCAAACTCAAGGGCCAAAGAGTGCCTTAATCACTCCTAAAGCCTTGGAACAATAGCCTTGATTTACTCCTAGTTAGTTAGGAACATTAAATTATCAAATGCCCATCCCAAAGAGAGATTACGGCCGGAATCTCTTATGGTTTTGGTCTTTGGGCCGTGAACATCAAAAAGGGGTACCAAAGTCTGCCTAAGGCCTTCATTAGCGTTCGATAATTGTCTAAAACCTATCCTATATGAGTATGGGACTTGAAAACATAAAAACACCCATTTCCATATGAGTTTACGACAGTTAACTCAAAAGGAAATGGCCTTGGGGCCTTGAACTCCTCAAAGGAGTGTATTAGTGCCCTAAACCCTTTCAAGAATTAATCCACCAAGTAGGAATGCTTCTAGGGATCATTTAGAACTTCAAAACATCAAATGACATTAAGATTAGGAGTTCACGGCCGTAAACTCCTTGTGTGAGGTTTATTGAAGAGTAAACTCATGTATAGGGTCCTTTGGAACCCTAAATCCATTTGCCTTGTACCACAACAACTTAGATGCAATCCTTAGGACTTATAACACTTATACAAAGTGTTTTCATGTTCTAGAGTGTCCCAACTAAGTTTATTAGTTATAATTAGACTAATTTGTTATATATATGTTCATTATATGATAACTAGGCTCGTGCGTGTGTAAAAGTCTCCATTTGCCACCTAGCACCGTATCCGACACTTCAATCCAATCCACTCACTACAAGTGAGTTCATACCCCTTTAACTTACCTTTGAAATACTTTTAAATGTTTTAAATGCTTTTAGGGAGGGGGATTACAAGTTGAATACTTATAGTTATTACATCAACCACATGTGATTAATAACTACAAAACCAATGATTTTACTACTGTTCAAACTGTTTTACTTCAAACTATTTTACAAACTCTTCTACTTATCAAATACTTTTACTTAAACTTTGTTATACTTTTTATAAATTGCATGCCCATATATGTATAGTTATATAAGCAATGTTTAAAAGGCTTAGGAAGGCCGTCCGCCCTATTTCCTTTTCGCGCTTGAGATGTGGTCTGGTGGGATATCGGGTAGCCGTCTGAAGGTCATTTCAATATTAATTATATATCATGTGTACATATATAGTCATAAAATTTCTTCCATGTTCATACGTACCAGTTACATCATTTGTATGTTACCATATGGGTAGCATAGGATAATACTTATACTATTGTTAGAACAATAAGATGTGTAATGAGTCAGTTCATGTGACAACCGTCAAAATTCGAGTTAGTTCTAGATTTGAATAAACTTAGTTACACATATAGGCACTACACATATTAGACTTAGTAACTAGAAGCTAAGTTATAACCTAGTGGAATCTTGGAAACAGATAGAGACAATGGATAATGTGCTTGGATTTCACATTGGTATGTGAATTCTACAACTACTTAACTGTAGTGGCTATCTATATTCGGGTTACTCTTTGACTCGAACAACATTTCATGACTCATATACACACATTATGCACTTAACCTAGTAGTAGAAATTAGGTCGGAGTCTCATAGAAACTTAAGTCAAAGTTGAAGACTAGGACTAGTATACTTGATTCCTCAATTTCGCTTGAATCTCGGAATCACTACATAGAATGCCAATAAATCCATAAAAAAAATAAATTACAAACATTATTTATAACTATAAAAGATTTATAATACCATAAGATAATTTGAAGTCTCAAATATTCAATTTATTTTGATATTCAAAGTTTATTAAACTTCAAAAACCCTAAATGCCCTAAAAACTCATATTTATAAACTTTAACCTTAAAAATTTCTATAAAAATAATTATGAAACTTATAATATGATCTTATGATAATAAAAATTATGAGAGTGAAATTAAGAAAAATAAAATTTAATTCATTAGTATTTAACCTTATTTCTATGCAAAAAAAAAAAAAAAAAAAAAATCAAGGTTTTGTGAATGAAAATTAAAATAAGGTGCATATTTTATAAAAACTTGATATTTTTATAAAATAAAGTTATAATTTTATAAAATTTAAGAGAAGGAGACCTTCTCTCCACTCCAAAGTCGGATTCCCTCTCCCCATACACTCTCTCTTCCCAAAACACAATCATTAAGTCAAAACCCTCACTCCACCTCCTCTTTCTTCACTCTCTTACACTCCACTCTTCACACACTTCACTCTCTTCTTCCCTCTCTCTAAACTCACGAAAATCCTCTCATTCCTCTGCAAAATTTCGAGATTGTGAAGTCCTTGAAGTGTTCTTACTTCCCTCAAGATCATAACAAAGGTAAACAACATCATCTTCTTCCATAGTTACATGATTTTACTTCTTTTCCTTCTTAGTTTTCTCTTCTTTTCAGATTCTATGCCATTCCATGGAAAGAAATCTTTATTTTTCCCTTGTGGTTTGTAGATTCTCACCATAACACAATGCATGTGTTAGAGATGGTGAAAATCCGGGATCAAACCTATGCAAGGAGTGAAAAAGATGCACATATGATCATGTGACATCAAAACCTAATATTTCATGTTCTTCTCCATTTCTTTTCTGTTCATGCATTACCTAAAGCATTTAAACCATTTATAGTACATCTTGGATGCTCATTCATGCCATGCATGTGTTAGAAATCGGACCTTACCAAAGGCATGCATGATGTTCTTGTTGAAATACCCTAATAATGCACACAAACAAACATGCAATCTGCCAGATTACTTTGTTCGACTTTGAACGGCCATAACTCGGTCATTTCTTAACCAAATCATGATATTATTTCTGTATTGGATATTTCCACGAGTTAACTTTCAAACCCAACGGGTCTCACTGTAAACTATTAAATATCCGATTTTTGGCAATTTTTACAAAATAATTGCGCATACAGCTCTTTTTCAGTGATCTCTATTTTTGTCTTGAATGATCACTGGCCTTAAACCCAACCATAAATCTGAGGAAAAATACCTTAAAAACTTAACATATCTAGTGATTGATGGTTGAAATTTCGTGTCTTAAAACCTCACTGAATGGGCTACACAAATTCATGAACTTCAGCCATATCTACACTTCATTCATTATTGCATGCAACTTTTCTTAAATTGTTTGGATTCATTACTCTCATTTTTTTCTGAATACATTTTTAACATTTTTCCTTTTGAAAGCCCTTGCATGCATAAGATAATCTGGAAAATTTCAAAAGTTTTTATTATTTCTTTGATTTATTAAAATTATTGCTAAAACCAAGGGCATAAATCATATATAATACTTCCAGAGGTCAATAAATATTAAATAAATTCATGGAAGATTCCTATGGTGAATAATGACGCCTCACCAAATTTCAACATTTTTTGTTACTGTTTAATACGATTTCTAATTTTCTTTTGTTTAGGGCATGATAAATTACAAAACCACTTTAGAGAATGTGAAAATTTTATATAATAATTTTCGCATACCTTACCTGTGATGGGTGACTCCAGAAAATAATTTCAAGATTTTTCATCATGTCTTACTATTTTTCCCAATTTTTGGTAATTATAATGGTCTAAAAATGAGAAAAATAGTTCAGATTATCCAAAATTCATGAAAATTTACCAGAATATCATATTATACAGTAGGAGGTTACATAAAAATTTTGAGGATTTTTCCCTACTGTAACTTTTTTTCCCTTATTTTCTAAAGTTAATTACACTTAAATACACTTAAATACACATAAATACCCAAAACCAGATTATACATTATGAAAACCACTTTTGATATTTTTCTCAGGTTATTTATACTGTAAATGATGTTACAAAAAATTTTGGTAATTTATTTTAACTGTTTAATATTATTTCTTCAATTAATGATTAATTAAAGGAATAAAACAAGGAAAAATAGAAATACCCATTGAAAAATATCTTTTATAATTTTCTCAGCCTAGTTATGTATAATAACAGTTAAATAAAAAGTTTGGATAACTTTGGAAACTATTTTCTATTTATTTCAATTTTTATTGGAATAAATGCTCAAAAATCATAAAATATAATTAAACAGCTTGGAAATCTATTTTTATATTTTTCCCAGCTTAGTAATGTTTAATAACAGGTAAATAAAAAGTTTGCGAAATTTTCTTAACTCATTGATATTTTTCATGAATTTATGGTTATTCAAGAAACTAAAATGGTGAAAAATAGTTAGACAACTCAAAAATTCAAGAAAATTTATCTTGAGGTTTTTTGACTTCAATTAAAACTGAAATGCAAAGTTTGGGATATTTTAGAATTGAATTGATTTAGTTTTGAATATTTAATCATTGGAACACCTCTAAAATGTTAAATATTAACATTTCAATAATGAAAATTTTCCACTTAAATTGTTATATAACAATTGATTCTTTGAAACTTAATTTCCACAGAAAAATGTTTGTAACTTATCGATATTAAATTTTGACACAATATTGGCATAATTCTATTGTAGTACCATGTATACTAGTGTTAGATTTCGATTAGAGACTCACTAGCGAATACCATTATTATAGGAATCGATAGTGATACGAGTGGAGCATAGTCAAGGCACCATTTGCATCATCTCAATGCACATTGTGAGTATTCACGCACTCCCCTATTTTCGGTTTTTAAATGTTTTGGGGTGGAAAAGCATGTCCTAAACGATTTTTATGTTCGTTGTATTTATTTTGACTTGTATGAAACTTGGTTGCTATATTTCGTATGTATGTGTATGTTACTTTAATTCATGAGGACTGTATCGCAGTTAAGTCCCTGGAATCTCTAGACACGACTCATTAACTCTTTTGAGTCTATGGTTATTATGGATAGCGCTATCAGGAGGTAGACAACTCCTCACTCGCACGATTCGCTTGAGTGATTTTACCATTTTATACACTATGTTTGCGATACACATAGTAGTCAATAGGGCACGATTCGCTCATTAGGCTTGGGTTGTGAACTCATGAATGGAAACTTGATGCACGTACTATTCTTTATACACATACGAAACTTGTATCCCATGTTAGCAACGACACTTGTATACTTATTTTAGCAATGAAACTTGAATACTTATTTTAGCAACGAAACTTGTTTCTCATTATAGCAATAAACTTTGTTTCTCATTATAGCAATGACCTTTGCTTCTCATTATAGCAATGGACTCTATTTCTCATTACAACAACGAACTTTTACTACTGGAAACCTATATACATGTTTTAGCAATGAAATTGTTTGCTCCTTGTAGCAACGAAATTGACAGCTCATTTTAGCAATGAAACTTGTTTTACTCGTTTGAGCAACGAACTCTATCTTCCATGAAAATATGAATGTTGCATCTTATTCGGGCAACATACTTTATTTCTCTTGATGACAACGAACTGTGTTTACAAACTTATTTACTCCTTTTAGCAATATACTTTTATTATTGGAAACTTTTATCAAAACTTTGATTTCAACTCATGAACCAATATTATTTCGTTAAACTTGTGAGTACTCACCAACTATTTTTATAGTTGACGCTCGTTTTACATGCTTTTTCAGGAATCATCGAGTAAGTGGCACTTAGAGACACTTCAAGTTTAGGAGCATTTGCATGTGTTGTATTTCTATTTTCATTGTAATTTCTTTTAAAAGTTGTTCAAACCTGTTGTAAATTTGTAATGGTTTTTAATACTATGGTTGATGTTGTCTTTAAACTTTTGTTATGAAATCCTTTGTACTGCCACGCCTCGTGTTTCCGCTTTAGCGGGGTGTGACAGTTCATTCATGAGTCAGTACTTATTACTATGAGAACATATACATTACATTACTATGAGAACATATACATTACATTACTATGAGAACATATACATTATATTACTATGAGAACATATACATTACATTACTATGAGAACATATACAACTATACTAGAAGCAGAACATATACAACTATACTAGAAAGAGAACATATACAACGATACTAGAATGAGTAACAATACATTACATATACATGAACACGTTAACAAAATTGTGATCCACTGTATCGGAGCATGTCATCAATGTCATGGCCCGAGTTGTAGCTAGAGTCTCTTGGAGGGAGAGCGTGAGTTTGCGTATAGATCTATACTGGATTGACTATCCTACACCTTGCTGCTAGCTACAGCTGGACCTGCAAGTCTGCGGGTGCCAAACGGCATACCTTATTATGACCTACATTGTCGTGTTACCTAGTTGATAGTATGGTACAATTTATCACAAATACTTTAATATAAATCCGGTTTACGATAGTTAGTACAGCAGTAGTTCCTATAACACAACACTACAATACTACATTAATTTACCCTTTACATATATTTAGTGATCATTTCACTTAAACATTAATGTACAAACTATATTTTGACAATGATAGTTACAAAGGGAAAATTACACACTTTTACAATAAAAGAACATACAAAACAGTTTCGCCTTGGTAGAAGGCTACTTTTAATAGAAAATATAGGTTTTTCTGCGAGCTTCAAACTTTTACAAACACTTACAAACATTCACATACTTTTATCACCAATGTTTACAAACTCATACTTGAAACCACGTTCAAACGTTTTGACACAAACATTGACAATAAAATACTTATGAACTCACCAGCTTTAGTGCTGATACTCGCTTTCAAAATAACTTGTATTCTCAGGTCATCAGTAGACAGGTACCGCGGCCAGCTTTTGAGAAGATGGAGCGCATTCGAGACTCATCTTATTATTTTGATTTACATTTTTGGTGTCTATAACTGTACGGAACACACTTGTATTAAAATTATATATATTTAATGCAATGGATGATGTTGTTTGCTTGTTTATGGTTATACTGTGTTGTGATACTTCACATGACTCCTCCGCCCCAGAACGTTTCCGCCGTTCTCGGTTTTGGGGTGTGACATATGTCCACATAAATCATATGTGATTAGATTCATATAATCACATGTGATTATATGTATTTAATCATATGTGACTAGATTCATATAATAACAAAGCAAAAATGAATTACCTCTACCACCCACACCCACCCACCAACCACCAAAACTGCCACCTGTCACTATCACCACCACTTGCAACCACCCCACCCACCACCACTCGTTACTACCATCACCACCCACCATCATCACCACCTAACCACTACCACCCAACTCCACCACCCATCATCACCACCACCCACATCTACCCACTACCTACAAAAACCACCACCCATCACTATCACCACCACTCAGAACCATGCACCCACCTCCACCGTCTGTCACCATCCATCACGACCACCCTGCCTCCACCACACATTATCACCACTCGCCTCCACCACCCCCTTCCGTACCTACAAAAACTACCACCAACCACTGCCTTCCACTACCACCACCAAACATCACCACACGTCACCACTACCCATCACCATCACCCCACTCACCACCCACTACCATCAGCACTATCCGCCACCAACATCTCTACCACTAACTAACACCCACCACCACCCACCAACATCATCCCCACCTACCATAACCACTTACCACCACCGTCACCACCAATCATTACCTCACACCACCACCACACACTATCACCCATCCATTAACACCACCACCACCCACCATAACCACTACCCAACACCCCACATATCACCCCCACCACCTTTTACCACTACCTACCACCCCACCTGTATTTAATCACATATGATTTTTTTGTTTCAAAACATTTTATGTGATTAAATCATATATGATATATGATTAAATACATATAATGGCATAAATCATGTATGATTATATGTACTATTTTTATATGTATTTAATCACATAAATCATATGTGATTAAATACATATACTTATATGTGATTATATGTGTCTAATAACATATGATTTATATAAAGAAGATTCGTTAAAAGAAATCTTTTCCAAATAAATCACATATGATTAGATACATATAATTACAATTGATTCAATCATATGCGATTATATTTATTTAATCCCATATGATTAAATTTGACAAAGAACAATTATTGATTCGACAACGTGATAATGAATCTTCTCCACAAGAATCATATGTGATTGGATGTATATAACCACATGTGATTATATGTATTTAATCACATATGATTATATGTATTTAATCACATATGATTTTTCACTTCAAAAAAGTATATATGATTAAATCCTATGTGATTATATCATATAAGATTAATTACATGTGATTAAATCCTATGTGATTATATCATATAAGACTAATCACATGTGATTATATTATATGTATTCATTACATGTGATTTCACATATCTAATCACATATAATGTTTCGCTTTAAAAAAATTTCTCTTGTATTAATCATATGTCATTTTATATATTTAATCATATATATACTTTTTCCTTGTATGTTTATTAAACTGTGATTAATTTATTATCGCGTTCACCAATAATTTTTTAGAGACGAATCAAAGCTACCCTACTAAATTACCAATCAATTAAATCACTCCAAATTGAAGGTACAACAATTGGTTACAGATTTCTCATAAAGAATGGAGTTTATCACGATTTGAAGCCTTTTTTTTTCAAGAAAATAAAGTCTAAAGTTTACAATAAGTTGATTTAGACGCACACCATCTCCTTTTAAGTAAAATCTTCTACCACCGCTACACTAGCAACTAAATATAACAAGAAAAAAGATGCATTAGCCCTTCAATTTGCTTAAACATCTTAAAAGTGACTCAAATAATTATAATACCTGTTTTTAAATCTACAATTCCAAGTGTGTTCATATGTTAATAGGTCACTAAGTGTGTTCAAGTCTTTAATTGACACCGAGCACCCAATCGGGACCTTCGTCGGATCCACTTACAACAGGTGAGTTCATACCCCTGAATTAACCATTCAAATGGTTTTACATGCTTTTATGGGGGGATACAAGTTAAACATGCCAGTTATCATATCAATTACATGTGATTGATAACCCGCATTCAAAAGGATTTATTACATTGTCAACCGTTTTACCAAGAATGATACTGTAAATGGTTTTCTAGAATGTTTTTACTTGTTCAAAGCTCTTCTCAAATTGTCTCTCGTGATGTATGTTTTATTTCAAATTCCGTTACAACAGCATTTTAAACAAAGTTTTTCTTTACCTAAAATGTTTTATCAAAGTTTTATTTAAAACGTATTTTACAAAATAATACCAAGACGTGATTTTCTCAAGTATAAAAGTTTTCCCAAGTTTTCATCAAAGTTTTCTTCCATGTTTTTATACTCCTACTTTGTTAGATACTACTGCATCGTTATACTTCCTTGTAGTTAATGCTACTACGTTGTTAACACTTTCACTTCACGATACGCTTTGACTTCACGATACGCTTTTACTTCACGATACACTTATACTTCACGATACGCTTATACTTCACGATACACTTCTACTTCCCGATACACTTCTATTTGTTAACACTTATACTTTGTGAAACACTTCTACTTCGTTAAACACTTAAATTTCGTTAAATGCTTCTACTTAGTTAAATGTATGCCTGTGCTTGTATAAGTTATATAAATAATGTTTAAAGGACTTAGGAAGGCTAGTTCGCCCTATTTCCTTTTCTTCGATGAGATGTGTTCAGGTGGGATCGGATGTCCGTCCGAAGCTTGTTTGATCATTAGTTATATATTATGTATACAAGCATAAACATACAGGTTTACATTAGTCAGTTCAGTTGTGAGTCTCTATCATTAGTCCAGTATTTTACATCACATCTCACTACACGAGATACATCTTCAGTACACGACCTTCTCCGTTGTCAAGTTGGTAACCAGAGTCTCTTGTAGGCAGAGCGGACATTGTGTGTATAGCTATACGAGATTGACACTCCCGCACCCTAACTGCTAGCTATAATCCACGGTGTACCAAGCCAAGGGGTGACAAATGTCATATTCATACCGATGCTTGCAGGGCGTCAAGTTCTCTAGTGTCTATCAGTATGGTTACGAGTATCTCGGGGTTACCTTATAATTCATGGCCTTAAGGTAACAAGTTTTAACATTGTATTTGTTGGATTAGTGTCTAAGTCCATAACTATTTTGCTATGTACTTGACCCGATGGTGCATGGTCCTTTTGGGTTGCCTTCACCAAAGCAACTTGATTAGAGAAATGAATAAAGAGAGAGAGAGGATAATATGATTTATTAATATGTTATAAGAATAATATATTAAAGGAGAAATCATATGTGTTTAATTAATATTGGTCAATAATTAATTAAGAATTAGTTTTGTGATCAAATGTAATTAATTAAACTAGAGGGGATGATTTGTAATTATGTGATAGTTACAAAATAAGGTAAGGATTATCTTATTTATATGGTGGACGAATTTAAGGTTGGAAAGCCTTAGAATTCGAGTATGATAAGGATTCAAGGATTATCTTATTGGTTGCTTAATGGATAATCAACTAGATAAGGATAATGACTGAAACCCTATCTCTACACCTATATAAACACCCTTAGGGTCATGAATTCATGTATTCCTTCCCAAGAGGTCCTAGATACGAATTCTAACCTCTCACCTCTCCCTTTATACCTTCTCCATTTGCTTATGGTGTTTGTGAGTCATTAGAGGAGTGACACTTGTGACTCTAAGTATTCCAAAGTCAATCCAAGGTGGAAGTGGGATTGTTATTGCTACATAACAATCAAGGTATGATCTTAAACCTAATTACATATTAATATGATTACTTGTATGCTAGAATTAGGGTTTATAGTCTTGGATTCAAAGCATGTACAATAGAGAAACATAGATCCAAGCATTAGGGTTTGTATGAGCACATAGGATGTCTTATGACCAAAACCCATCAGTATTCACTGTATTCAATGTATTTAGACCTTGCTAGACGTATCATTCATTTGATACTGTCTGGGGTCTATGTTCACTGTTTTTAGACCTTGCTAGATGTATCTTTCAGTTGATACTGTCTGGGGTCTGTGTCTCCGTTTTTGTTAGACTGAGCCAGGCGTACCGTTCATTCGATACTCCCCTGGAGTCTATGATTTCTTTTTCCTTATTCAGCAGTCTTCACTACTGAGGCATATGTTATTTTCCGTGATATTCTCCTACTTTCTTTCAAAGTCAATACCACATTTTGATAATGATAGTGTTAAGGAAAAATTACTTTTTACCACATAACTCTGTCCAGTCTTGGTAGAAGACTGCTTTAATTAGAAAATATAGGATTTTCTGGAAAGGACTCTAATTCACTGTATACTTTAAAACTACTACTTATATAAAGTTAATTGGATAAAATGACATTAAATACTTATGAACTCACCAGCATTTGTAAAAATGCTGATACTCGCTTTTCAAATAACTTGTATTCTCAGGTCAGCGATAGACAGGTACATCTTAGGCGCTTTTTGTGAAAACCATTTAGTACCAAGCTGCATCTATATTATTACTTTTAATACTTTGATGATGTAATGTAATGTAAACCATGTAAAACTATTAATATTAATGCAATGGTTGTTGTACTTTGATTACTATACTGCATATGTTGTGATACTTGACATGACGTCATCCACCCCAGAACGTTTCCGTCGTTCTGGTTTTGGGGTGTGACAAGAGGGGACCTAATGGTGCTCGTTTCATCACCAATAAGGTATGGATGTCAATAACTTGGTTGATTATATATAAATTTTCCTCAAAATCATAACAGATTTTTGATGTATTTCTAGATTTGAGACTAGAGTGAAACAATGATTCAAATCGGTTTCTAGATGATACATTTGCGAGATTGAAGCTTGAATATAAAAAAAAAAATTCAATCTCATGTTCAAATTATCAAATCAAGCAAGCTCTGATAAGAATCGTTATCTCCGAGTTTTCAGAAATTGAAAAAATAACAGTCAAATAAATCGATATAATCGAAGAAAATCATACCAAGAAAGGGACATTCAACAATTGATTTCATATGGTAGGGTGGGGCACGTGGGGGTGGTGGTGGGTTGGGATTTTTTTGTAAATATGTAGGATTGAATATATATATATATATATATATATATATATATATATATATATATATATATATATATTAAGGTTCATTTGAGACTATTCTAATTTTGTGAGACCGTGAGACCAAATCTAAAAATAATTTTAAAATGCAAAATAAATGGAAAAATCTAAAAATTCTTGTTGTAAATATTATTTTCGGAACTTGAATTAACTAAAAAAAAAAAACAATAAAAATAAAAATAAAAAAAGTTCTGTTTTTTTTTTTGAAAAATAAGTGAAACATTCTAATAGAATATTACACTGGTAAAGTATTCTAATAGAATATTAAACTGGTAAAATACAGGTGTCTTTACCATATATATATATATATATATATATATATATATATATATATATATATATATATATATATATATATATATATATATATATATATATATATATATATATATATATATATATATATATATATATATATATATGAACTTTATGATGGTATGGTATGAATTAGTCTATAAAACAATCAAAAAGCTAGTTTTTTTATCAATATACGTATCTCATTCTCTCTACACCTCTAGTATGGCATTGAAATATTGCCAGTATTATACGCAAGTTCTGGAGCAACGATCACTCAGAGACATAGTTTACGCATGCGTTATATATTTAAGAATCTCACTTGTCTTCTTATCCGGTATTTCATATTACTTGACAGTCGTATTTCTATCTCGTGATCGTCCCACCATTTCAGTTGATGATTTGTATGTTTCTTCGCTAAACAAAACCTCCACTTCGTTGACTAACACCACCACATTCTATATCGACCTCAAATTCCAGAATGAGAATTCTCGGGTAGGCATTTACTATGAGGATCCTCTAAATCTCACCATCACTTATATCCGACAAAACATAACCACTTTTATCAACATTCAAGGGTTTTATCAAGGGAACGGAAAGGGTAACAATATCCAAGCCTCTGCAGTGGTTCAAGACTTGCTTTCAGACGTTGAACAACGTAGGATACTGGGAGAAACGCATGTTTCATTGTTTGGTGCAGAGAAAGTGATTGATTTCAGGGTAGATTTGGAGGCCAAAATAACGTTTAAGTCGATTGAGCACAAAAAAACCAATCTAATGGTCAGATCTGATGTGAAGGTCAACGGTAACACTGGGACGTCTGTTCTGAAGACCATTCAAATGAAGTATACTTCTGGATCGAATAACTGGGGAGCTGTGCAATGGCTACTGTTCCTTCCTTTTTTTATTTCATTTATGGTTGTTACTTTCATTGGTGTTTTGATACCTTTATTATTACTGCTGGTTTATTCTTCTAAAAACTTTTAGGGTCTGTTTCATACGGTTTGCATTGGACTTTCGCATTTTAACCCTTATATAATTATATGAGTTTTATTGTAGTAAATTTTTCACATAGAAAGTTGCTCAAATAAGGATACCTAAATAAATGAAATCCTTTGAGCACAGCATTTTTATTGAGTTAATATTGGATCATTGTCTTTTCCGAGAAAAATAACCGCATCCTGAGCCGGGGAGCAGGGGACGTGGTTAAGGGAAAAAAATTAACGCTTTTGTTCACATATAACATTTTTTAGAAATTAAAAACCCAATACAAAATGGGATTTCTGAAAAACCAAATCCGGTCTTTAAAATTTGGTAAGAAACAAATTAGATTTAAATATATTTTTGGTCCTTCATTATAAGTCTTTTTTTGAAAACTTAAAGCCCAAAACTTCTTGTTCGATAAATTTGTTGTTATTCTTAAGTTTCATTGTAGTTTCTTTAAATAACAATGTAGCATTTAAATGTCTAAACACCATCAAGTGATGTTCTATCACTATTATGAAAAATTAATTTACCTACGAAATTTAGCTTTGGAGATAATTTCGTCGGTAATCACCGCTAGAATAAGGACATAATGAGATGCCGTAATTTACTGATATCATTGTGATGGAATAGCTACGAAAAAGGGACCAAAGACAAAATCGTTGGTAAATACCAACGGAAACTGATGAAAAACAATAAAATATTGTTTTATAAAAAGTGTCTTCTACTCTATCGGTAAAAAACAATAATGAAAAATGCAATGTTGGGGTTCGAACCCGAGCCATTGCTCTGGAGGGTGTGGGGTGGGGCTACCACTTCCGTGAAAGCTCGGTCCAAACATTTGTATCATATATAATTTATATAGAGTACAAATATCTATAATTTATGTTATTATTATTATTATTATTATTATTATTATTATTAGAGGCTCAGTTTATTTACACATTTATCATAAATTTTAATATTCATTATTGTCATACATATACACTCATGTAACACGAATCGAGAGAACGAATAAGAATAATGTATAGGCTACTAGTTGTTGGTGATCTTAGTGTCACAATGTCATTTTATGAAATTGAAACAAACATGTGTGTTAAACGGCTTCATAATTTGTACTCTGATATATGTACAAGTTTGTGCAGAGTACACATATGTATAAGATTGAATTAGAAATCGAACGACAAGTCGGAGGTCTGTGGGCAGCGCCCCTGGGTCCCGGGTTTCAAAAGGGCAACTCCCATTTTTTGAGGTCAAAGGGCAGTGCCCCTAGCAAGGTGTAAGGGGCAGAGCCCCTGTCTGGGGTCCAACTGTCTGAATTTTACATATGAGAACAACATGGTAGAACTAATAAAATTTGTTAGTTTTGGAAAACCAGATCCTTATTAAATTTCAGATTTCTAGACATACTTCTAAAGCATCTGATGACGGCCAACCCTAATGAGGATTTAGGTTTTCCGATAAACCTAAAGGAAAAAAAAAACGAGAGCTAATAATTTTTGTGACAAATCCGATACACCCAAAGGAAAAGTTGAATCTAGATAGTCCTCAATTCATATGGTTGAAAACAAACCAAGAAATCAGAACCACAAAGGACAAGACAAACGTAAGTAGGAACATGTTTCAAGTAACTCCAATAAAAAGAGAAAGAATCTGGTTTGTTGGAGGTGCGGTTAGGCATTGAAAGTGTGATTGTCATGTGAACTTAGGTAACAATGGTGTTGGAAACAGTGGAGCCAATGGAAAAGTGAATGGGTCTTCAGCCCAAGTTAAAGGAGGTTAGTTTTTGACTAACTTTGATAATTCTAAGAATAATTATGTTTAATATGTTTCTTTCATTCTTGAATCTTTCTATGTTCAAGATGATGATGTTGCTTGGTGGATCGAATCTGGGAAATGGACCATGTATGCAAGGATAAATGGATGTTTGAAACATTAACTCCGCTTGAAGACGAGTCGACGCTAAATATAGGAGAAAATTCATTTATTCCTATTTGTGGTGTGGGTGTTGTGTTTCTTGAATTTACTTCGGGAAAGACAATTAGGCTTTTTGATGTTTTGTTTATTCTCAAGATTCGCAAGAATCTTGTTAGCTCTAATTGTTTGAATTCTGATGGTTTTAAATAAGTTATTGAGTCGGATAAGTTTCTTTTATCTAAAGGTGGAATGTTTGTTGGCTTTGGATATTTTTATAGTAGAAAGTTTTATTTGAATATTGTTGACAAACTATTACCTATTCAAAATTCTACATTTGTATTTTCTGGTCCTAATGTTGATAATATGCTTTGGCATGTAATATTAGGTCACGCCGATTTTAGAAGGATGTATGAGATGCCAAAAATGGATTAATTCTATCCTTTGATATGAAATCTGATAAATGTAAAACATGCATGCTTATAAAAGTGACAAAACAGTCCTTTCTGTAATAACCCGTTGTTTCGAGTTAATGTAAATCAAACTAATACAAATAAAAGTCTAGACTACAACCATGTACAAGTGAATTCAACCCATAACATTGTTACCATAAGAATTTGAATGCCAATAATACTTGTATATATAAGTTCATATGATAACAGAAGGGATAAATTGAAACCCATATTACTTTAAGTTGTTATAAGTCGACAAAACTTACACTAGTTTCAAACAAAGATTTAATATTTAACTTAAAGTTATAATATACTTTATGTATACATGGATTTTGGTCTACAATTAGGCTTGGCCGAAAACACATTCTTTTGGGAAAGACTTGCCCGAAAACACATGCTTTCGGTAAAACCTTGACCGAAAACACATGCTTTTGGAAATCCTTGGCTGCAAACCATTTTCTCTTTGACTATTTGGCCGAAAACTCTGTCTTTGTTGACCCTAAGATCGCAAACCCTTTACTCTTTGGCTTTAATGCCGAAAACACTTCCTGGAAGTGTAGGACTAGAAACCCAAAGGTTTAAGTCCATTAGGACCGAAAAGTATCCCTATATATATGTGTGTTTAGCCGTGAACCCAATTCATTTCTAAATCTCCCAATTGTAAACACCCTGATCTTGCTCTCAAAAGTCATACAAAATCTTCAAATATGTAAGTGTTTTCTACCCAGATCATCATAATTCCACCTAGAACACTAATAACAAGCTTTAAATTGTAATAATTTAACAAAGAACACACCGAAACCCCCCCCCCCCTCCCCTGCCCCAACCTCACCGAAAACGCCTAGTACACCCGAAATAATTCCAAATAATTTTCTTAAGTATTCTTTAAATAATTAAAGTGTTGTCTAACACTTTAATTATTATTTAAATCATTATTTAATCTATTATTTAAATTAACATCTTGCTATTTTAAATACGGCATCAGATACAATTATCTTTAGGATAATGCTATTCTTGTGTACGCTAGCCTGAGGATCGTCTCTACAGTTTTGCTATCCGAACTCGAACACGCACTAGAGGTGAGTTCATACCCCTACATTTTCACCTTTTTCAATGTTTTAGGGTGGGGGGATACAAGTAAAACACAAAGATTCTTGTGTTGATATATGAACGATTCAAACTGTATCAGACCAATTGCAATTGTTTCAAACCGACTTATAATTGCATTTTATCAAAATATATATATATATATATATATATATATATATATATATATATATATATATATATATATATATATATATATATATATATATATATATATATATATATATATATATATATATTTAACGCTTTTGTAACATGTCTAGCAAAATGGTATTTTTCACGAATCTATTACTACCGCTTTATCCACACTGTTAAATTGCAAATGTTTCAGTTCATTACCGAGCATACATTTAAACTATAATTGGTATAGTTTGTGAACCACTACGCTAAATTGCTTAGTTTAATAAACGAAACTATAACATACATTTATACTATAATAGGTATAGTTTGGAAAACACTACACTATTTTACAAGCTCAAAAATACTATACATAAACAAATATATAAACTATAATAGGTAAAGTTTATGGAACACTACCCTATTTCACTAATTAAAGGATACGCTACTAAATAATTATTTAAGTATAATTCTTTTAGATTACAAAGTACACTACTACAATGTAATACATATAGTTTCAAGTAAAAGAGAACAATATAACACTACACATAAACTAGTTAATACATGGTAGTGAGGCACTACTTCATTGTACCTATCAGGGTACTGGTTCAAACCCTATAAATTATAACTAGAGTCTAATGGAGCGAGAGCGTGAATTTGTGTATAAATCTATACGGGATCAACAATCCCAAACTTGAGCTGCTTACAACAAGTAGGCCGTCAGGCCTGGGGTGAAAAATGTCATAACATTCTGATGCCTGAAGAACGTCGTAGAGGCCACTAGTCATTTTAGCATGGTTATATGAAAGTCACAATAATATCAACTAAATCATTGTTTACGGGATTAACACTACTTCAAGGGTTTTATTTTAAATAATGAAAGTACAGTACGGTATTTTACACTACAACTGGTGGATTCCAGGTCATTCATATAAACGGTTTTTATGCAAACACTACTGTTTAGTTTAGAGTTCACAAGTACAATATACAGTTTAAAGAAACATTCATGATATAGGTTTTTAATAAGATTATGGTATTATAATTTCAAAGTAAAGTAACGAACATACATTTTGTTTTTATGGCCTAAGACTACATTTCATTTACTAAAGAAAATATTGGATTTTCTGGAGGAACATACTAAGGCTTTTCAAGGAACAATGACAAGTTTTCCATCATAAAAACATACTTAGGAAGTCAGCAACTTAAATGTTGATAAACTTTGAAAATAACTTGTATTCTCAGGGAACCAGTAGATAGGTACACTACAGGTTTTAGAGAAGATAAAGCATTCATGGTGTCTCATGTATATTTTTTTACTATATATTTTGATGTTCTACAAATAATGTTGCAATCACAATGTAAACACTATATTATCAATGCAACGGTTTTTGTTACTTTGATTACTATTATTCATTTGTTCTGATACAATACATGATGTTCTCCGCCCACGAACGTTTCTGCCATCTCGGTTTGGGGTGTGATAGATTGGTATTAGAGCATTGTTTATAGTGAACTAGGTATATCAAACCTTGTAAGATATACAATTATAAATACAGAGAGGCCAAAGTGCTCTAACTAAAAGTATACTTTTAAAATATAATTATTTTACAAGAAGTATATGAACATGCATACATACCAGAAACAATATCATAGTAAGAAGCTACATAAAATTATTTGGACGAGTTGGACACTACAATTAAACATGGATAGTTTTGTAATCTTATCTGGATAAATATAGCCTGGTCAACTATATTTATTTGAGATACGACCAACATTTGTTTTGTAGTGATTGTGGTGTTGCAATAAGTTCGAAACATACCAATTCTACACAAAGGAACACTAGAACCAAACATAAAGTTTATATATTATAGGAGTATTTTATATCACTATAATACTAGAATCAGCCATGTGAAAACAAAGGACCTTTGTTGGTAGATCTATAATTGCTAAGTGTATATGTAGGAATTATATATAACTACTTAGTGCCC
The DNA here is from genome assembly GCF_052625555.1 of Lactuca saligna. NCBI lineage: Eukaryota > Viridiplantae > Streptophyta > Magnoliopsida > Asterales > Asteraceae > Lactuca > Lactuca saligna. The sequence goes on from NC_136422.1 coordinate 118,594,632, forward strand.
TAGAATGGTCTCCCTGGAAAGCAAGAGTGTAGAAAGATACATCTAGGGACTCTCTCCTCAGATCCAATGGAATATAATAGCTGCAAACCCACTTACTTTCAAGAGCACAAAGCATCTAGCACAGACCCTCGTAGATCATGGGGTTCATCAAGGATTCATGACGGCCGTCCCCAAGCAACCCAAAGAAAGTGGTGCAAGAAGAAAGTCTATAACAAAAGAAAGGTGAAATCATATTAGGATCCCTCAAAGAAGCAACAAATTGTAGTTGTTTATGGTCGAATCTCATTCCAGGAGCACTCATGAACACTACATCCACATTATCCCAGAAAAACTACAGACGCTTCATGACAATCTTGTTGGATTGTGTCTAAGCTTGTAACCATATTTGGTAAGTACTTGACCCGGTTGTCCATGGTCCTTTTGGGTTGCCTTCACCAAAACAGCTTGACTTGAGAAATAATAGAGAAAGAGGTTATTATGCTTTATTAATATATTTTAAGAATAATATATTAAAAGAGAAATCATATTATTTAATTAATATTAGTCATAAATTAATTAAGAATTAAATTAGTAACTAAAAGAGATTAATTGAATAAATGGACTTAAACTATTAAATGTGTGATAGTTGGATTTTGGGCTGGGAAACCCAATGGGACAAAGGGATGAACAAAATTATGATGGGAGCCCATCATATTTTCATCACTAGCCTTATTCCAGAAGGTTCCATGGGCTGCTTAATATCTAAGTTGTCCATTAGGGTTTTTGGAGAAAACCCGAGCTGCTCACAACATAAATAAGACCCCTAGGCTACATAAATCATCGACTTGCTTCTAAGAGAACCCTAACACTGAATTTTGTAGCCTCCTACCTCTCTCTCTCTCTCTCTCTCTTGCCTCTCTATTTTCTCTTGGTGTTTGTGAGCCATTAGAGGTACTACACTTGTCGTACCTGCTTTCAAGGATAAGGAGAATCAAGATTTAAGTTGTTATTACTACATAAAAACAAGAGGTATGTAATACATCTCATCTTATGAATTTCGAAATTCATAGAAGCATGCTAGGGCTCTTCATGTGTTCATAATGTTGTGTATATAATAGTGAAAACATAGATCCATGTCTAAGGTTGCATGTACACATATGATTGTTTGTATAAAACCCATTAGTGGTATCAAAGCTTATGGGTTTTTGTTTTCAATTAGAATTATACAATTGTATGAATTTGACACTTTAGGGTTTATGGCCAATAAACCCTAGGAGGCATTATTTTCAAAATTAGGGTTCTTGAACCCTAATTTTCGAAATTTTGATAAGGGTTTTTCAAAACGTTTCCTTAGCCCAAGATTTCGAATTCTAGGGTTTGCAAACCCTAGGGTTTCGAATTTAGCCTCATTCCCCAAGATAAGATCCTAAATTTTAGGGTTTAGGATAATGCCATATCTTATAATTATCTTTTAAATGTTTAAACATGATAATTAAAGATTTTGAATTATCCCATCCCATTTTTTCAATTTTTAGGGGATTAAAATGATTAGGTTAAATTACTTGTTTAATTTAAAAGATAATCCTTCAAAATTTGATAATTAAAATTAATTGTTTAATTTAAAGATAATTATTAAATCAAGATTTTTAATATTTAAAATTTTTAAATTTAAAATGTCTTAAATTTTGAATTTTAAATTGAAATTAAAACCCTAGTATTTTGAAATATTTAAAATACACCTTATACTATTATAATATTACTAGATTAGTATATATATATATATATATATATATATATATATATATATATATGTGTGTGTGTGTGTGTGTGTGTGTGTGTGTGTGTGTGTGTATAACCTAAAATGCCAGTCTTACCGTTAGTAGGACTCATTCACGAAGCCGATCTATAAGGGGGTATAAGGTTATGGCCTATAAAATGGCCATTTAATAGGTGTCCACTCTCACCAACTGCTTCTTTGATTGGTGGATGGTCATTAGCCGAACGGGTAGGATTGGGCAAACCCTTCCTCATTAAAAGGTATAATGAATTATAAAAGTAACTAAATGTTTTGATAACAATTCCCAATCTTAGTTACTTTAGGAAAGGTGAATTGGTGCAATTCCATAAAAATACACTCTGCACCCTTACTAAGACATTAGTGGAGCGTGTGTGGTTAATCAGCACACTAATTAGATTCTATGAAAAGGTGGAAAAGTGAGAGTCATTGTTTGTCATAGTTCAATGGAGCGCGACGGTTAACCGGCACATCGAATAGGTGACTGTAACAGTGAGGGCACCATGTACATTTGCATGGTCATTCATACCCGCTTTGTGATCCTCGGCATCCCAGTCCCAAACTAGAGGGGCACATCGAGTTTGAAACATGCCACTGAAAAGTTCCATGAATCTCAAAGGAATCTAGGAGTTTTCAATACATTTAAAACTTAATACTTTTTCGTTTTTCATGGTGGAGAATTAGTGAATCGTTATTCACTTACCTTCAAATTATTTGCATGTTAGATTACAGCATCCCTCTTCTAATTTTTAAATAATGTTGTTGGATCCTAGCCCTGATTTTTCATTTTGGTGTTTAATTGGGGATTCATTTCTAATCAAAATTTACTCTTTTCCTTTTCAGATGTCGAACACGAACAACAACAATACTTCCGACTCGAATTCCTCCGGCTCATTCTCACTCATGAACTTGTGTGGGAGGGTGATATTTGATGGAAATAATTTCAAAGATTGGATACACAACATAAGATTGGTCACTCGTTACGAGGAAAAAGAGTATGTCCTTGACAAGGAGCTGAAGTAGATTGAATTAAACACTTCCACTCCTGAAGAGATCACTGCCTTTGAGGCCCACGAGCATGATGATATGAAAGTCCATTGCATCATGCTAGCAACCATGAATTACGAACTCCAAAAGTCCTATGAGGACATGTATCCCTACGAGATGCATCAAGACTTGCTGGCCTGGTACCACCAAAGTACGAGTCAAGAGAGGTATGAGATCATCACTTCGATGATCACTACCCGAATGGGTAGTGGAGAGTCCCTTACCGCTCATCTGCAAATGATGTAGAGATATGTCGACCTCCTACTGAAGTTAAATGTTGACTTCGATGAAAACTTGGCAATTGAAATTATCCTTCACTCATTGCCTCCCTGCTACAACCAGTTCCGCATGACTTACCATATGAATAACAAAGAGGTCACCTTGAGCAAGCTTCAAGGCTTATTGAGGACCACTGAGAGCAATCTCGAGGACAAGTCCGTTGCACCAACTCCCATTCCCTCTGTTGCGCCTGTCTTGGCAATAGGTCAAGGGAAGGGCAAGAAGTGGAAGGCTCCCTCAAAGAGCCAACATAAGGGAAAGTCCCAAGATGCTACCTCTTCTAATGGAACCAAAGTTGGTTTTGCTAAGCCCAACTCTAACCCTAAGGAGACAGAGTGCCAATACTGCCACAAGATAGGGCATTGGAAGAGAAGTTGCTCTAAATATCTGTAAGCCATCAAGGATGGTAAGATCAAGCCATCTTACATAGATATTTACATAATTAAATCTAATGTGTCATCACATTCCATTTCTTGGGTACTTGATACAGGATGTGGTTTTCACATTTATTCTGATTTGCATGGCATAAGGAGAGATTGGGATGTGCAGCATGGGAATATAAATTTAATCTTGGGGAACAAAAGATCGTTGCCTGTTACCAATATCATAATTTACTCTTTAATGCTCAGTAGTCGATTAGGATTAGAATTAGAAAAATGTTTATATTCTCCATATATGGCTAGAAACCTCATTTCATTTCATGGTTTATATAGATAAGGTTTTAGATATTCATTTGATAATGAAAAAGGTTCTATTAATGCTTATCTTAATGGTGCATTTTATTTTGAAGCATTGCCTTGTAATGGAATATATGAAACTATGATGGTTGTAGATAACTTAGGAAATGATGTGTTATGTGTTGATTCTTCCAATAGTATGGACAAAGCATGTTTGTGGCATTGTCGTCTTGGACATGTCAACAAGAAACGCATAGCCCAACTCCAAAAGGATGGAGTGCTGGAGTCATTCGAACTTAGGGAAGATGATGTGTGCGAGGATTGTTTACTAGGAAAGATAACAAAGTCACCCTTCACTGGAACTTGTGAAATGGGTGAGGGTTTATTGGATCTCATACACACCAATGTGTGTGGGCCCTTTAGATCCACCACAAAGGATGCGAGCCAATTCTACATGAATTTTTCCGATGATTATAGAAGATATGGTTATATCTACTTAATCAAGCATAAGCCGGAAACCTTTGAAAAGTTCAAAGAGTTTAGACAAGAAGTGGTCAATCAATTGGGTAGGAAAATCAAGATGCTTCGATCTGATCAAGGAGGAAAGTGCCTAAGTCTTGAATTCCACGAGTACCTCAAGGAATGCAGAATTGTTTCGCAATTGGTGCCACCAAGGACACCACAGTTGAATGGTATAGTTGAGAGGCATAATTGAACCTTGCTAGACATGGTTTGTTCCATGATGAGTCGTGTTTCACTACCCATCTCATTCTGGCAGTATGCCTTAGAGACTGCCGCCCATATCCTTAAATTAATCCCTAAAAAGAAGGTTGTCAAAACACCTCAGGAGATGTGTACATGGAAGGATCCCTTGTTGGCACATATAAAGGTTTGGGCTTGCGAGGCTTTCGTAAGATGAGAGACTCACGACAAGCTCGAACCTCGTAGTGAGCGGTGTATTTTCATAGGCTACCTGCAAAAGTGCATTGGATATCTCTTCTATATACTGAGTGACAAGGTTGTCTTCGTTGCGAGGAGAGGGGTTTTCTGAGAGAGAGAGAGAGAGAGAACTCATAAGCCAAGGGGACATTAGGAGGCCAATCTACCTCGAAAAGATTCAAGAGTCGAGCAATGAAGGAACCTCTAACGCTGACGCTCAACCCAAGGAGAAAACTCCAATTGAACCGATTGACGAGTCCTTACCTCTTAGACATTATGAAAAAGTTAGGCTTCAACCCTAGTTTTATGGTTTTCATATTACTATCGAAGGGGTTATGTTCATTAGTGATAGTACACTAGTGAATCTGGGTGAACCTAATAGCTATAAGGAAGCCATGGCAGGCCCAGATTCTGTGAAATGGAAAGAGGTGATGGAGAGTGAGATTCATTCCATGTATGACAACCAAGTTTGGAATTTGGTTGACCATGTGCTCAGACGTAAGACGGTCGGGTGGAAGTGGATCTTCTAGAAAAAGAGCGACATGGATGGGAATGTGCACACTTATAAGGTGCGATTGGTTGCAAAGGGCATTACTTAAACTCCTGGAGTTGACTATGATGAGACCTTCTCACCAGTTGCGAAGATAAAGTCTATTATGGTGATGTTGGCCATTGCTACATTTTATGATTATGAAATATGGAAGATGGATTTCAAAACCGCTTTCCTTAATGGGAAGTTGGTTGAAGATGTTTACATGGCTCAGCCAAAGGGTTTTTTCAATGCGAAGCATCCTAATAGAGTGTGAAAGCTTGAGAAGTCCATTTATGGACTTAAGCAAGCATCTCACAGATGGAATCTTTCTTTCGACGAGAAAGCCAAAGAGTTTGATTTTCTGCAAAGCGAAGATGAATCATGCGTTTATGTCAAAGCCAATGGGAGTATAGTGAGCTTCCTCATATTGTATGTGAGTGACATACTACTCATAGGAAACAACATCTCGACACTGCATGAAGTTAAATCCTGGCTCGGTAAGTGCTTTGTTATGTAAGACCTCAGAGAAGCTGCATATATTCTGGGAAATTAGGATAGTGAGAAACAAGAGTAAAAGACTAATAGGACTTAGTCAGAAAACTTACAAGAAAAGGTACTAAAACATTTTAGTATGGAGAATTCCAAGAAAGCGGAGTTACTAATCCAAAGTAATGCCAAATTGAGTAAGACTCAAATTCCGAGTACCGAAGTCGAGATAATAGAAATGAGTCGAGTACTTTACGCTTCCGCAGTTGGTTCGATCATGTATGCTTTGACTTGTACTCGCCCTGATGTGGCCTTCGCTTTGAGCATGGTCAGCAGATATCAAGTGAACCCTAGAAAGCACATTGGACCGCAATCAAGAATATCCTTAAGTACCTTCGGAGGACCAATGAATGGTTTCTAGTGCTCGGTGGGAGTGATGAATAAAAGGTGTGAGAGTACAGTGACACTAATTTTCTGACCGATAGGGACAACTACAGTTCGCAGTCGGGCTGGGTCTTTACTCAAAATGGAGGACCAGCGAGTTGGAAAATTTCCAAGAAAGAGACCGTAGCTGTTTCAACATGTGAATCAGAGTACATTGCAGACATCGAAGCATCCAAGGAGGCAATATGGATGGAGAATTTCTACGGAGATCTTAGAGTTGTGCCAACCATAAAGAAGCCCATGGAAATTTTCTATGATAACGAAGGAGCGGTTTCCTTGACCAAGGAACCAAGGGATCACGATAGATCTTGGCATATTGACAAAAATATCACTTTATTCGACATCGGGTGAGAGAAGGACTCCTCATAGTTAAGAGGGTATCGTCAGAGGATAACCCAACAGATCTGCTTACGAATGGACTGAGTAGGGTTAAACACCTGCAGCACGCTAGGAGAATTGGCCTGAGGGATGATATTAGTTTAGATTAGATAGTTTGGAAACATGTAATAGATAAATGTAATTGACATTTGATGATTAAATAAATGGTATTATTTATAAGTAAACTTACTGTCTTGTGTTAATTGTTTACCTATTGTTTTGTTTTGCATGTTTTCACTTCCTAAATAATAACATTATTCGAACCGTCCATAGTCGTTCATATGTTGGAAGTAGCTATGAATGAAGATTGTCATCAATTGGTGTGTAGATTGTCTAAAAGGTATTAGACATAGCAAAGGTTTGCTACAACGTTCATGAGTGCTTATGAACAAGTTTTGAGAGTTGGAATAAACCCACGCTTGCTGGAATCACTTCATGGAATTTATCTCGAGTGATAGCAAGACGATAATATCATATGGTCTTAAAACCTAGATATATGGTTTATTGTTTGCTGATTGGTTGTGCATTGATAATGCGAAAACACATCAGTAACTTGATGTTATAAAACAAATTGTTGTGTATGATTTAATTAGTGAATATTAAATGCATATAAGTTGATGTTTATATGTTCCTTTTATCCTAGTGTTCAATTGATTTATATGTCAGACGAATATGAGATCGAGAAAAAACTGCTAGAAAAAAAGTATGACTATGTTCCATGTGATTGTATGCACGATATATAGAACAGAGGATCATGATCCCTTATCTAAAGGACATTTTATTGATAAGATCAGAGTTCGATAATGTCTTTGAGAGATACGATTGCTAATCAGATTCTACTTGCATTTATGTTACTAGAATTATTCACGTGGCAGACTGTTGGAATAGTGTCTAAGCCCGTAACCATATTTGGTAAGTACTTGACCCGGTTGTGCATGGTCCTTTTGGGTTGCCTTCACCAATGCAACTTGACTGGAAAAATAATAGAGAATGAGGTTATTGTGGTTTATTAAGATATTATAAGAATAATATATTAAAAGAGAAATCATATTATTTAATTAATATTAGTCATAAATTAATTAACAATTAAATTGGTGACTAAAAGAGATTAATTGAATAAAGGGACTTAAACTGTCAAATGTGTGATAGTTGGATTTTGGCTTGGGATACCCAATGGGACAAAGGGATGAACGAAATTATGATGGGAGCCCATCATAGATTCGTCCATGGCCTTATTCCAGAAGGTTCCATACCTGCTTCTAGTATAAATATGTGCCCTATGCTACAGAAATTGTCCACTTGCTTCTAAGAGAATCCTAACGCTGAATTTTGTAGCCTCCTACTTCTCTCTCTTGCCTCTCCATTTGCTCTTGGTGTTTGTGAGCCATTAGAGGTACTACACTTATGGTACTTGCTTTCAAGGATAAGGAGAATCAAGATTTAAGTTGTTATTACTAGATAACAACATCTTAAGAATTTCGAAATTCATAGAAGCATGCTAGGGTTCTTCATCTGTTCATAATGTTGAGTATCTAATAGTGAAAACATAGATCCAAATCTAGGGTTGCATGCACACATAGGATTGTTTGTATAAAATCCATCAAGTGTTGCCTCAATACTTACTTCCAAAATATGATCGATTGTAGATGATTTGAATAACCTAGTTATTCGGGAAGTCAAAACTTGCTAAGTGAAACACAAGAATAATACTAATCTAATATGGCCCCAAGCACCTTTGAGAGTAATTAGAACACCATTTATAAAAACACCATATTGATTACTCATTATTCATTGTATAATTTTTCAAATTTATCAACTTAATACTTGAATTAAAAAAATAGTTCGCACATGCTCCAAGCATGCACACTATGTTTTCTAAACAATAGTTATGTTGTACTCCAAGTATGCACACTATGTTTGTATATGATACTTACTTTGTGAAATAGATCAACTGAACATGATTCCAATGATGCTCATTTCACAATCCCAAATCCATATTGTAAATGTAAGAATTCCAAATTCCTGCCATTTACCGAAATCTGTTAGATTCTAAACTTATATGCATTGATCCTCTTGTAATGACTATGCACAAAGTCACAAAGACTTGTCAGTAGACATTACAGATTATTCCTATGGAGATCAATTCCATGGAAACGAAGTCTCAAATTCGAAATACATTCCTTTGAACATCCTTCTTGCATTAAGTTTTCTAATCTTACACAAATTTAATGAATAACTTCCACCTATGAAACATTTCCATATTCCAATTCTGACTATCACTTCTGAATAAGAGTTGTCTCCTTTCAGAATATGTCACTATGGCCTTTCCAAAAATTTACATCATACTTCCAATTGTCCATGAGCAAACAATTTTTTGGTAAACCTCAGATTATCCTTGACAATTGCTTAATCATTTTGGTCATATCCAATTCAAGACCTTTTCCCCTATTGATTCCCTAGGAGTTTGGAAAAATTAAAAATTATAAATATTATAGCATGTAACACCGTAAAATTTAAAACAATTTTTCGCATTTTTAAACATATTTTTCCAAACACATTTATTAACGAAATCCCATTGTATCATAACTTTGTTTCACAAAATATTTCCCAAGATCAAAATACATAAAACCCATGCGTGTGTATGCATCATGTCGGCGCCTTCCCGCGATCATCACTGGTACCTGAAACGCATAACACATAACACTGTAAGCATAAAGCTTAGTGACTTCCCATAAATACCATACATAACTCATACTAGGCACTCGAGGCTGTAAATATGTGGGCCCATGGGCCCTAACTCTATGGACCCTCTGGTCCTAGCTCTGCGAACCTTCCGGTTCTAACTCTGATATACTCTAATATACACATGGCATAAATCATATAGACATAATTCAGTGCAACACATCACATAATAACATACAGTAACTCTGTCACATGACTCTAATTACCCCTCAAGGTAAAGTATAGTGAGAAGACTCACCTCAGATGCCTCGGTAAATCTCTGACTCGGTAGAAATACGATTTAGCCTCCACCTAATCACATAAAGTAATACTCTCATAAATATCACTCTCAGGACTAGACTCAATCCTCTCTAAGCACCCTCAGAAGGGTAAAAGACCATTTTACCCCTCCTTTGGCTCAAAGGCCCTCATTGTTGACCAAACCCTAAAAGTCAACCAAAGTCAATAGTCAAACTTTGACCCGACTCTTCGAGTGCACTTGGGAAGCTCGGTGAGTCCACACGTGTCTACTAACTCCCTAGTCTCACCTGGCATGTTGAGTCCCACCCCTTGCTCGACGAGTCACACATGGCATGAATCGCGGGGCTACCCCGACTCAACTCACCGAGTCTCAAGATCAACTCGGCGAGTTCCATCTTGAACTGCAGTCCTCTAGTTCCTCTCTGACTCGCTGAGTTATTCCCCCGACTCGGTGAGTCTACTCGCTGAGTGATTTACGGGAGACACTAACCTTACTCGCCGAGTCTATCTTTAGACTCGGCGAGTTCATGCCATGCAAAAACTCCATTGACCTCCTGAGGTCAGATCTGTTCCTTAAACCCATAGATCTAACCTTCCCAAGCATGATAATCATGTAAAGTTCAGACCTTGACACTCATATAACATGTAAATGGTCCTACTTGATGATTTAGCCCCAAAAAGAAACTCATAAGTTCATGGCTCCCATAATAACTCATAAAGCTCCAAGGGTTAAGGTGTCTGGACCTCTTTGAGTCCAGATCCAAAGCATAAATTCGAGAAGGGACCAATTGCTCCACATATCCATTCTCTAAAGGGGTTAGAAAACCCTAACTCTAAGAATCAACACCAAAACTGAAGAAGAACTGAATAAATACCTCAAGATGAAGTCTCTGAACTCTGAAATCACCAGATCCGCTACTCCTTCAACCTCCTCTTACCTTGGTCACCTCCTTTTTGCAATCACACCAACAAAATGATCAAAAGTGTCCTCTCCTCCCTCACAAATGCTCTAGATCTCTTAAGGTCTCTCTCTGGGATTTGGTAGTCGCAAATAACGACCCTAAGGGCCTTTAAATAGGTGCCAAACCCAGGAAATTAGGGTTTCATTAAACAGCATGGACTCGATGAGTCTACTCATGGACTCGCCGAGTCCGGTCATGAGCCCAGATGAGAATACGCGACCCTACTCGGTGAGTCTAAGCACCAACTCGCCGAGTCCCTCTACTAACTCCAAAATAAATGAATAAAGTAATATACCTGGGAATCCGGATGTTACAGTTCTCACCCACTAGAATCAGACATTGCCCTTGAAGTCTCACTCTGCAAACCACTTTGGATGCTGCTCACGCATCTCGCGCTCCTGCTGCCACTATACCTGCACAAGAGGCACTTCCTTGTTCCTCAGAACCTTGATCTACATGGTTCAGGCCCACATCCACCTGAATATCCTCTAATGGTACCACTGCCGACTCGTCGGCTATACACTTTCTCAACCGCGACACGTGGAAAGTATCATGAATCTGAACCAACTCCGCAGGTAGCTCCAAACGGTAGGCTACCCTGCCTACTCTCCCGATCACCCTAAAAGGTCCAATATTTCTAGGCCCCAACTTGCCCCTCTTCCTGAATCGGATCTCTCCTTTCCAACGAGAGACCTTCAGGAGCATGAAGTCGCCGACCTGGAACTCGAGCTCGGACGGGCGCCTGTCCGCATAAGTCTTTTGACGACTCTGAGCGGTCAACAACATCTGTCTGACCTGTTGTATCTTCTCAGTCGTCTAAAGCACAATCTTTGTACTACCCATCACACGTTGCCCTACCTCTCCCCAGCAAATGGGGTCCGACACCTCCTCCCATACAACAACTCAATGGGTGGCATACCAATACTCGAATGATGGCTGTTGTTGTAGGAAAACTCTGCCAAGGGAAAATATGTGTCCCAACTCCCGCCAAAATCCAACACACATGCTCGGAGCATGTCCTCGAGCGTCTGAATTGTCCGCTCACTCTGCCCGTGAGTCTGTGGGTGATATGTGGTACTAAAATTCAGCCTCGTACCCAACTCCTCATGAAATTTCTTCCAGAATCTGGAAGTGAAACGCACTTCTCGATCGGAGACAATCGAGATTGGTGCTCCATGTCGCAATACCAACTCTCTCACATACAACTCTGCCAGCATCTCCGTAGAAGAGCTCTTGCTAATAGCAAGGGAGTGAGTGCTCTTCGTCAACTTGTCTACAATCACCCAAATTGCATCAACGCCCCTCGCAGTCCTCGACAATTTGGTGATAAAATCCATAGTAATCTGCTCCCATTTCCACTCGGGAACCTCTAACGGCTGCAACTTACCATGCAGTCTCTGGTGCTCGGCCTTAACCCTACGACAGGTTAGGCACCTCTCAACGAACCACGCGACGTCCCTCTTCATACAGGGCCACCAATACTCCTTCTTTAGGTCCACAAACATCTTAGTGGCCCCAGGATGGATCGAGAACTTCGATCAATGTGCCTCTTCCATCAAAATGGTACGTGTCCCGCCCACAAACAGTACCCAAATCCAACCCTGAAATGTCATAAGTCCCCGACTATCGGTAACGAACTCCGATATCTGCCCGATAACTCGCTCCTTCTTCTGGTTTTCTGGTCTCACAGCATCAGTCTAGGCCCCTCGAATGGTGTCCAACATCGGTGTCATTACTGTCAATCTCATGCAAACGTCCCGCATCAGGGCGCTTTCCGCCCTACGACTCAGAGCATCAGCTACCACATTAGCCTTACCTGGGTGGTACAGGATCTCGCAATCATAATCCTTTACCACGTCTAACCATCTCCTCTGCCGCATATTCAAGTTGGGCTGATCCATCAAGTACTTCAGTCTCTTGTGATCCGTGCATATGGTACACCGGACCCCATACAGATAGTGACGCCAGATCTTGAGGGCGAACACTACTGCTCCCAACTCTAGATCATGGGTGCGATACCTTATCTCATGAGGGTTCAGTTGCTTCGATGCGTATGCTATCACGTGACCTCTCTGCATAAGCATTGCTCCAAACCCTGATATCGATGCGTCGTAATATACCACGAAGTCCTCCATTCCCTCCGGAAGGGCTAACACTGGGGCTTCGCATAACCTTTGGTGAAGTGTCTCGAAGGAGGCCTGCTGCTCTAGGCCCCATGAGATAGAAACACCCTTTCGGGTCAACTTGGTGAGTGGCACATTGATCTTGGAGAAATCCCTGATAAATCTCCGATAATAGCCTACCAATCCTAGGAAACTCCTGATCTATGTAGGTGACCTCGGCACCTCCCAACTCATCACCACCTCAATCTTGGCCGGATCGACCAATATCCCTTTCTGGTTAACGAGATGCCCTAGGAATTGGAACTCTCGTAACCAAAAATCACACCTGGAGAATTTAGCGTAAAGCCTCTCCAATCTCAAAACTCCGAGGATCTCTCTTAAATGTTCCTCATGCTGTTCTCTGCATCTCAAATACACCAATATGTCGTCAATGAACAAACTCACTGAGCGATGCAACATCGGCCTACATACTCTGTTCATGAGATCCATGAACACCGTCGACGCATTGGTGAGCCCGAAAGGCATCACCATGAACTCGTAATGCCTGTAACGAGTCCTGAACGTTGTCTTCTGGATGTCCTCATCTCGCACCTTCACCTGATGATATCCCAACCACAAATAGATCTTGGAGAACCAAGATGCTCCTTGTAACTGATCGAATAAATCGTCGATCCTCAGCAACGGGTAACGGTTCTTGACCGTCAGATTTTTCAATTCCCTGTAATCAATGCACATCTGGTGTGAGCCATCCTTTTTCTTAACAAAAAGGATAGGAGCTCCCCATGGCGAACTGCTCATCCGAATAAACCCCTTCCCGAGCAGCTCCTGAAGTTGCGAGGATAACTCCTGCATCTCTGGAGGCGCAAGGCGATAGGGTGCCTTGGCGATAGGCGCAGCCCCCGGAACCAAATCGATGCTTAACTCAACCTGCCTCTAGGGAGGCACACCCGGTAACTATTCCAGAAATACATCCGGGAACTCACGCACTATCGGAACCTCATCTACAGAACTTGGTCTCTCTGAATCAACCCTCGTATCTATCACATATACTACAAACCCCTTACAGCCCTGGTGTAGACTCTGCCTTGCTCTAGCGGTTGAACAAAATGCCGACCCAGAACGCATACCCTCGCCGTACACGGTAAGAACTCCCCCACTAAGGTCTCGTATGGTCACTAGCTGTCTCTCGCAGTCGATAACCGCTCCAAACTTGCTCAATCGGTCCATGCCCACGATGACACAGACATCTCCCATCGCAATATGAACTAGATCAATTGGAAACTCAACGCCTAAAATCTCGAGTACACACCCTCGGATCACCTCGGTGGCATACACCGCTCTCTCGTCAGCTATGGAAACTCAAAGAGGTTAACTCAATGCCTCTCGACTAATAATGATGTGCTGACTAAAAGCCAAAGATACAAAAGACCGACTCACACCCGAGTAAAATAACACCAAGGCAGGTACAAAATTCACAAGAAAAGTAGATACGCATATCATAATATAGGCACAATATTTCAACATAAAAGTAAATATATGAAAGAATACATACCAGCCACGACATCGGCCGCTGCGCGGACCTCCTTTGCAGTTAATTGGAAGGCTCTCCCTCTCGCCTTCGATAAATCGATCTTCACTGGCCAGCTCTCAGTAGCTCTGATAGCAGCAGGGGCAGATCGCTGAGGTGCTCCCTGGGTAGTCCCTCGTAACTTTGGACACTCTACCTTGCGGTGTTCGGTCTAGTTGCAGTGAAAGCATACTGCAAACCCCTTGGGGAAATCCTTGGCCATCTGCCCCTCCTTGCCACATTTGTAGCAAGACCCCACTCTGCACACCCCCCTCGTGGCTCTTGTCGTACTTGCCACAAGTGCGGCCCTTCTGATTCCTAGATCGCGAATCAGCGGGCTTGGCCCGCTTGGCTACCAGTTGAGACTGTGTCGGTCACTGATCTCTCACCTGAGACTCAGCCTCCTCCCTAGCCTAGGTCTCCAGCTCAATCTCCCTCTTCTGGGCATTTGCCTGAAGCTCAACAAATGTCCAATACGTCGAGTTTGCCACGAACTCCCGTATATCCCTCCTTAAAATACTCAGATAGCGGCTCATACGTTCCTGCTTGGAGGACATGTGCTATGGGCAAAACATCACCCGCTCATGGAACTTCCTCGTAATCACTGTGACAAAGTCAGTACCCTGCTTGAGGGTCAGAAACTCCTGGGCCAAACACTCCCTCTCCACCTGGGGAACGTACTCATCTCGGAACATAGCAGCGAACCTCTCCCAAGTCACTACAGCAAGCTTAGCAGGCGAATAATGCGTCGTCACAAACTTCCACCTATCCTTCGCTCCCAAGCGAAGCTGGTTCAACGCGATCCAGACTCTCAAATTCTTAGGAGATGAGCAAGTAAAGAAACATCCCTCTATGTATGATATCCACCTCATCCCTACAATCGGGTCCTAGGTCCCATCAAACTCCGGTGGTTTTGTGTTGCTGAACTCCCAGAACAGCAACGCATCTCCACCCTGTGGTCTAGCTGCAACTACAACTGCAATGGCCGCAGCAACAGCAACATCAGAAAGAGCAGCGTATCTCTCGTCGAATGTCTCTATCAGGGTGGTATTGATAGACCCGAACATCTCTGGAATCTCATTGCGGATGGCAGTAGCCACCTCATCATGAATCATCTGGCGGAGCTCATCATCGCTCACAACCCCTCCACTGGTCCCTGGTCTGTGGCGTGTCCCTACAATGATGCCTCTCTGAAATAAAACATAAGATATCAGTAATTTGCTCGGATGTACACACACTCGATATCCCAACCCTACTTGATCTCTGGTACCCTAAGGATTCTTACTTGGGTTGTGCACTGACCCGGTGCCTTCGGTAGTACGGGCCCAATACTACCGACCACACCGACTCAACATTCACACCAAGTCCTCCTCCCAGAGTCCCAAATCCCAAGTACACTATTCTCTCTAATCATGTGCTACTCACTAGAAGATCTCTCATAATCTCCGTGCTGCTATCTAAACACTCTTAAGCATCCCTAGTAGCAAAACCTCTAGACTACGACATCATGTATCAAGCCACTCTAGTCCTAATAAGAATACCTAGTCTTACTCCAGCATGAATAATATAATTCATCATATAGCATAGCATAAAGTTTCTTTTAAAACTTATTGTAAGGGTCTTTTTGGAAATCACTGTTCGGGCGCTGGTTGATCGTACACACGGTTCTGCTCTGTTTGTCTCAAAACTGTTTTTACTCTTTTTAAAAATTTACTTTATTATCAAATTTTTCCTCAAATCCTCAGTTTGAGTTCAGATACGCCCGAGGATGCATCCGAATCCCTAAAACCAAGGCTCTGATACCAAATTGTAACACCGTAAAATTTAAAACAATTTTTTTGCATTTTTAAACACATTTTTCCAATCACATTTATTAACGAAATCCCATTTTATCATAACTTTGTTTGTTTCTCAAGATCAAAACACATAAAACCCATGCATGTGTACGAATCATGTCGGCGTCTTTCCGCGATCATCACTAGTACCTGAAACACATAACACATAACACTGTAAGCATAAAGCTTAGTGAGTTCCCTAAAATACCATACATAACACATACTAGCCACTCGAGGCTATAACTCTGTGGGCCCATGGGCCCTAACTCTGTGGACCCTCTGGTCCTAACTCTATGAAGCTTCCGGTTCTAACTATGATATACTTTAATATACACATGGCATAAACCACATAGACATAATGCAGTGCAACACATCACATAATAGCATACAGTAACTATGTTACATGACCCCAATTACCCCTCAAGGTAAAGTATAGTGAGAAGACTCACCTCAGATGTTTCGATAATTCTCTGACTTGGTAGACATACGATCTAGCCTCCACCTAATCACATAAAGTAATACTCTCATAAATATAACTCTCAGGACCAGACTCAACCCTCTCTAGGCACCCTCAGAAGGGTAAAATACCATTTTACCCCTCCTTTGGCTCAAAGGCCCTCATTGTTGACCAAACCCTAAAAGTCAACCAAAGTCAATGGTCAAACTTTGACCCGACTCGTCGAGTGCACTTGGGAAACTCGGTGAGTCCACACGTGTCCACTAACTCCCTAGTCTCACTTGGCAAGTCGAGTCCCTCCCCTTGCTCGACAAGTCACACCTGGCATGAATCGCGGAGCTACCCTGACTCAACTCGCGGAGTCTTAAGATCAACTCGGCGAGTTCCATCTTGAACTCTAGTCCTCTACTTCCTCTCTGACTCGCTGAGTTATTCCCCCGACTCGGTGAGTTTACTCGCTGAGTGATTTACGGGAAACCCTAACCCTACTCGTCGAGTCTGATCTTTGGACTCGGCGAGTTCATGCCATGCAAAAACTCCATTGACCTCCTGAAGTCAGATCTGTTCCTTAAACCCATAGATCTGACCTTCCCAAGCATGATAATCTAGATGGTCCTACTTGGTGATTTATCCCCAAAAGTAAACTCCTAAGTTCATGGCTCCCATAATAACTCATAAAGCTCCAAGGGTTAGGGTCTCTGGACCACTTTAAGTCCAGGTGCAAAGCATAAATTCGAGAAGGGACCAATTGCTCCACATATCCATTCTCTATAGGGGTTAGAAAACCCTAACTCTAAGAATCAACACCAAAACTGAAGAAGGACTGAATAAATACCTCAAGATGAAGTCTCTGAACTCTGAAATTTTCAGATCCGCTCCTCCTTCAACCTCCTTTTGCCTTGGTCACCTCCTTTTTTCTATCACACCAACAAAATGATCAAAAGTGGCCTATCCTCCCTCACAAACAATCTAGATCTCTTAGGGTCTATCTCTGGGGTTTGGTAGCCATAAATGACGGCCCTAAGGCCCTTTAAATAGGTGCCAAACCCGGGAAATTAGGGCTTCATTAAACAGCGTGGACTCGCCGAGTCTACTCATGGACTCGCCAAGTCCGGTAATGAACCCGGATGAGAATCCGCGACCCTACTCGGCGAGTTTAAGCACCAACTCGCGGAGTCCCTCTACAAATTCCAAAATAAATGAATAAAGTAATATACCTGAGAATCCGAATGTTACGTATCACATGTAATCGATCCTATATCCGAAGTATATGTGACACAATTCATGATGTCTCACCTAAAGACATGATCCTGGACGAGTCTTTTACTACATTATTTTTTTTAAGAATGCAATATACATATATACATGATCCTGGACGAGTCATAATTCGACTATGAAGAAGGATGCCATAATCATAATCGGATTTTAAGAATGCAATATACATATATATATATATATATATATATATATATATATATATATATATATATATATATATATATATCTGTGTGTGTGTGTGACAACCCGAAATTTTCCATCCAGTACAGTCAAACACTTCTAGTAAAAGTTAAATGATTTTCTGCTAATTTCTAGCTAGTTTAAAGTCCATTTGAATATTTTAATTAATTATTCATGAATCGGACGGATAAATGGAAGTGATTTCTAGTTAATCGGGGATGTAATGGAACGATCAACACCTTGAATTGGTGTTCACGGCCAAACAAAGAGAGTTTGGTCCGTGAACTCTCCTAGGGCCGAAAACTCATGCCTTAAGCATGAGTTTACTCTCCATTCTACCATTTCTGTTATTCCTAAATCAAGAACCAAAGCCATTCTCTCTCAAGTAGCATACCGTTCTTTACCCGATTTTCCGAAAATGTAACTATTACTTGACTTGATATGTTTTTATAACCTATCTCCTAGTCATTATACATCATTTCATCCATTCAATTGTTGATTTTCATTAGATCTTCAAAACACCAAGAACACGAAGAACACACACTAGTGTTCTTGGACCTTAAACACCCAATCGAGCTCCGATCTTGTAAGTGCACTTGCTATAGCTTCTTTTATGCTTAGTATGATCCTTATAAAACTTTAAAATCATCAAGAAACCATAGAACAAAGGAGTTTACGGCCAAGGATGATCTTGGGCCGTAAACCCCTTTCAAGGATGTAAATTGGACCTGAGCTCCTTCCTATATCTTCGATGCCAACCTTGATCCTTCCTAGAAGTGTTTAATACATTAAACAACAATCAAAACAACTTCCCATAGGATTTTATGGCCGTAATCACCTAAGGAAAGGGTCCTTAGGCCGTGAACTCTACTAGGTAGTGTTATTGTGCCCTTAATCCTATTCTATGGCATTAACTTGATCATTTGATTCCCAATCATGATTTGTAAGACCTCAAAACACAATTTGGCACATAGTACCATGATTTTACGACCCTAAACTCATGGGGAAATGGTCTTGGGCTGTAAACTCCATAAAGGGGTGGTTCATGGGGCATAAACTCCAATGTCATGTCATACATCCCTTAGGTGCAACCCTTTTGTACCCATAACACTTGAATCAAAGTGTTTCTATGACTTAGGGTATCTAACTTGATTAATTAGTTATTAATTAACTAATTAGATACATATATGTTTGATTATATGTTAACTAGGATCATTGTGTGTACAAGTCCTCACTTGACACTTAGCAACCTACATCTTTCGATCATCCAAACCACCAACTACAGGTGAGTTCATACCCCTTGAATTAACCTTTTAAATGTTTCTAAATGTTTTTAAATGCTTTATGAGGGGATACAATTTGAATGATGCTAGTTATTATATCAATCACATGTGATTAATAACTAATATGCAAATGGATTAACTATACGTTAGTTGTTTTACCAAACAGATTTGTTCAAATGACTTTCTGAAACGTTTTTATATGTTAAAAATTCTTTATCAAACTGCTTTCTACACTGTATGTTTCTTTTCAAACTATGTTACAAATGTCTTTCAAACAAAGGTTTTCTTTATACTTCAACTGTTTACTCAAACAAAATACTTTCAAACCGTTTTATAAAGTGACATCAAGTCGATCTTTTCTTAGATATTAATCTGTTTCAAAGGTTTTACAAAACTCCTGTTATGCTTTTTATTATCAAATGCATGCCCATATGTGTATAGTTATATAAGTAATGTTTAAAGGACTTTGGAAGGCTAACTCACTCTATTTCCTTTTCCTCGTTGGGATGTGGCTATGGGGTATTGGTTATCCATCCGAATGTCGTCTAAATATTCATTATATATTATGTATACATATGTTGACATCAAAGTGCCTTCAGTCAATTTCAGTACCTTTGGCTAGCAAAGGTATACCTTCATTGATACTTGTACATTACTAGTAACTATTATAGGTATGGTTAGGAGATACTACTTGCTATTCCTATTACAAGGAATTACACCAGAGTCAGTTCATACATGAGTCTATACTAAATGCTATAGGAAGAGATATGTTTACTTGGATACACTTACTTGGATACACTTACATGGATACACTTACTTTGATACACTTACATGATACCTTTACATAGATACCTTGTGAAAAGCATGCCTGTATATGTATAATTATATAAGTAATGTTTAAAGGACATAGGAAGGCTAACCCGCTTTATTTCCTTTTCCTCGTTGGGATGTGGTCTAGTAGGGTATCCGGTATCCGTCCGAAGGTCGTTTAAATGTATAGTTATATATCATGTGTACATATACGAACATAATAGTTTTAGTTGGGTACCTTTGGGTAGCAAAGGTATACGTTCATATATCCCTAGTAAACTATTATAGGTGTAGTTTGGGCTTATATATGATTTGGTAATTAATATGGATTTCGACCTAGCGATTCGTTGCGGAAGTCACCTTTGGTTCCAAATGTAGATTAGGGACTACCAATCATATTATTACTTACTTACAGCGGGTCTCGTGAGAAGACTACTTACTTACTAGACAGGACTAACCATTTCGGCACCCAACTGTTAGCAACAGAGGTAATGAACATCTACGGATGCCTACGGTTAATACTTATACTAGGGTACCTTTACGGGACTAACCATTCCTACGACCTGTTGTTAGCTACAGAGGACAATGATCATATACGGACGTTCAAGGTTAATACTATTTCGGCATTCGCGATGTCGGGTTGATCCTAATACAAAAGGATAACACTTACATGGATATATTTTCCTATTACTTTTATTTTGTGATACATTCACATAAATGATGAGGTAGACTATACATATTGTTAATAGTAGTCATACAAGGGAAAAACCAGCTTTGTTACTTTCAAAATAGTCTAGTCTTGGTAGAAGACTACTCTTTATACTAATAGAAATCATAAGGATTTGCTAGGGTATTTAAACGTTTTCAACTACTTTCAAATAGTTCATACTTATACAAACTTTTTCCAAATGTCACAAGTCTTTACTTTCTAGTTTTACAATTCTAAGACACATTAATGCTTATGAATTCACCAGCTTTATTGCTGATACTCGCTTTCAAAATACTTTTACTCTTAGGTCACAAATAGACGGGTACGACGACCGGTTTTTGTGAAGATGGAGAAATCAAGACTCCTATTTTATTTTGATTGTTCATTATGTTTTCTTATACTATGAAAGAACACTTGTAATTAAAATTATACTATTAATGAAATGGATGATGTTGTTCCTTGTATACTACTTTGCATTGTTGTGATACATTACATGATGTCCTTCGCCCTAGAACGTTTCCGCCGTTCCGGTTTTGGGGTGTGACAGATTGGTATCAGAGCCTTTTTTATAGTGAATATAGTATATCAACCCATAAAAGATATACTAACTATAAATACATTGGGATTAAAACACTTTGACCAAGAGTATATACTTTAAAATAATAAAATATTTAAGAAAGTATGTGTGCCAGCATTCATACTAAAATCAGTGTCACAACGACAAGAACAAAAGTATTACGATTGTTGAACATCAGAAATAAGCTTGGGGATGTATGGTCAGTCTTGGGAGTGGTATAGCCTGATCAACTATGCTGGTCTGAGGAGTGATTAGCTTGTTCCTAATAATGGTTGTGATGTGGCAACAAGTCTAAAAACTTACCAACACAACCACAAAGAAATACCATATGGGTATTTGGTATTACTGTACTTACTCATTTGAGAACTAAATAGATCTTTATTAATATGTCAATAGTTGTTTGGTGGATACCCTAAAGTTATATGTACTAGGATGTCATAGACTTAGAATATGTGAATCTTTTTCGTATGTCCTGTCCTCGTTGGGTTGGGGGCTTAGGGTTAGGGTCACTTATTCGAAGGTCTATCCTGTCCTAACTACATATAATTGGTATGCACCAAACAAGTATTGAAGCAACTGATAAAGCTCATCTTATAATTATCTTAGTTAGTTCGTCTATTTATTTTATTCTTATATCCCTTTTCTCGCATAGTTATCATGGTTGGATTCCATCTCCACGACAACCCGTACTACCCCAACCACGACAATGCTGGATGGCTCGGAGAGGAGCTAGAGAATGATCACCCAATCCCTTCTATTGATCACTCAACTGAAGACTTTTCTAGTAGTTCTCGTTGCCGATAGAATCTCATCGACTCCTCCTTTGGATATAACCTAATTTGGAGAGGAGCTAGAGAATGATCACCCAATCCCTTCGAATGATCACTCAACTGAAGACTTTTCTAGTAGTTCTCGTTGCCGATAGAATCTCATCGACTCCTCCTTTGGATATAACCTAATTTATGTAAAGTTCTGGTCTAATTTCCTATCGTTGTAAATCTTGGATATATTAGGACTTGATTAAGTCGTTTTCCTGTCAAAACTTTCCCATCAATGGTTGATGTAAGGCCTACTCCTAGGCCACTCTTCCAGAGCATGTTACATCTATAATTCCAGTATTTTTGACAGATACCAAATCGTATGGACGTTATTATCCAAGTACTTTCACCTTTCGATACTAGATCCTCATTCAAACATGTTATTAAATTATGTTGTTGGACTATGGAGAGTTAGTCCATGAGTCACTCTCCTTATTCATTTATTCTTACCTTATTGTTATCTTTTAATTGTATAGCCAAAAGATGTCGACTCGTAGGAATCCAATACGTAACCCTATTAACGAAACGCCAATACCACCGCCTCCTCCACCACCTCAACCACCTCCTCCTTTTGATGCTGCAATGTTCCAAGCAGCCTTCACGGCTGCAGTGGCAGTTTCCGTATCAACCATCAATTCTCCTGTCCCTAGTGGATCGGGAATAGGTGCACCTCCTTTACACCATGGCGAGAGTAATAGGCATCCCAGGGAATGCACCTACAAGGACTTTACAAATGCTAAACCCTGAAACTCCAATGGAATTGGTGGGGTTATGGTCCTAAGGTAGTGGATTGAAAAGACAGAAGCAGTCTTTGAGATATGCACCTGCCCGGAGGGCAACAAGGTCAAGTTTGCTAATTGTACCTTTTCTGACAGAGCATTAACTTGGTGGAATGGCCATGTTATGTCCCTGACTATAGTAGTGGAAAATTCGATAAGTTGGGAATACTTGAAGATCATGCTGATGAGAGAGTACTGTCCTTGAGAGGAAGTTCAAAAGTTTGAACAAGAACTTTGGAGTCTGGAAATGGTTGGTACCGATATATCAACCTATACGGGTAGATTTTATGATCTGGAAAACCTGTGCCCGGATATGGTTGCTCCTGAGAGCAAGAAATTAGAGAGGTATATTTAGGGATAGTCTCCCCAAATTCAGTCAAGTGTGTTAGCATCAAGGCCCGATACATTCGATAGTGCCAAAGAACTAGCATAATATCTGATTGACCACGGAAACCATCGAAACTCAAAAATTTTGGTACAAGATCAACAAGGAGGAAACAACAACAACAACAACAGGAAAGACGAGTCCTCACAAAGATCCTCAAGGAAACAACAACAAGTTACAGTCAATGCTGCTACTGTACCTATGATAGTCGCTACTAACCCATTACCAGCAAAGCCATATGCGGGTAATCTCCCAAATTGCAACGAATGCAACTATCACCGCTATGGACCATATCGAGATATGCAGTGCTTAAACTGCAACAAAAAGGGACACACCATCCGTTACTGCAAGAGTCTAGCAAGACCGATCAACCAAGTACACAACGCTGGTATGAGCCAGGCTTGCTATGGTTGTGGCAAGGTGGGTCACTACAAAAGAAACTGCCCAGAGGCAGCAAATACTGGCATAGACGGAAGGATGCTAATGATCACCGCCGCAGTAGAGACTACTCCAGACCCATGTTAGAATATCTACGACATGCGTTGTAACAGACTCATAAACTGTTTAGAACTAGTGCAACTAGAGTCTTATCTTTTGCGAGATCCCATCAGTTAATGGATCCTCGTGCTGCGTATACTTGTCTTTTGTAGTATACCTTGTTCGCAGAAATAGTCTTGTAGTTAAACTAAAGTACAATAAATTTGTTAAAGGTTGCACTGTTGCGTTTTGTTTGTAACGCCTTATGTTCAAATCTAATGTCTTTAGTTTCTGTATGATTCCGACATTATCATATAACTTGATTCAATTCGATCCTCGCAATACCAGCTTCGTGTGCACATCTCTTTCTCCGAAATCGTCTTGCTAGCAAAGCCGCCATTCCAGGACATCGGAGTACTCATGCATAGATTACCCCATGTTCTTATCCTTTCCGAAGAAACCTCAGCAGACCTCCCCGAGGTACCACTCGTATAGTACGTTAAGTTCAATCCAAAGACCCATACGGTTGATCTATCATTGAAGAATGTATACAAAGGGGTGGTATATAATCAAGGTTATACAGGTTTAGAATTGATGATTTCACTTTAACTTATTTCCTCGTTGGGATGTGAGGTTAAATAGGAAGCATTTATTCGACTACCTCTCCAATCTTAATTATATACGACTCGTATACACGAGAATATGATCGATGAACCATGTATGAATTCTAATACGAACTTCAGGACGGAGACTGCCAAAGACTACGAGTAATCTCATGGTCATGTGAACAAACTTAGGACCCAATGCGACTCCTGCAACCAGAATCCACCCTGTAACTCACAAACCCAGCTTACACCGCGAGCTCTGTAACGTATATTTTACCCTTAACATCTCGAACTTGAAAACGTACTTTTCCGTCAGGACTCTCGTAATCCTACTCGATGAGATTGAGATCAACGAGAGCCTTACCTTCGTGGAAGAACCGCGGTGACCAAGGACCTGAATTTACTTGAGAGCGCGAGAAGCAATCGATTAGGAAGTATCCACACTTCTTGTCTCGATTATTGATACCCACTTCCTTAGCTAAATTCTAATTTCGGGACAAAATTCCTTTTAAGGAGGGGATGAAGTGACAACCCGAAATTTTCCTTCCAGTACTGTCAAACACTTCAATTAAAAGTTAAATGCTTTTCTGCTAATTTCTAGCCAGTTTAAAGTCCATTTGAGTATTTTAATTAATTATTCATGAATCGGACGGATAAAAGGAAGTGACTTCTAGTGAATCGGGAATGTAATGGAATGATCAACACCTTTAATTGGTGTTCATGGCCAAATAAAGAGAATTTGGGCCGTGAACTCTCCTAGGGCCGAAAACTCATGCCTTAAGCATGAGTTTACTCTCCATTCTACCATTTCCCTTTTTTCCTAACTCAAGAACCAAAACCATTCTCTCTCAAGTAGAATACCGTTCTTCACCCGATTTTCCGAAAATGTAAGTATTACTTGACTTGATATGTTGTTATAACCTATCTCCTAGTCTTGCTGATTTTCATTAGATCTTCAAAACAACAAGAACACCAAGAACACATACTAGTGTTCTTGGACCTTAAATACCCAATCAAGCTTCGACCTTGTAAGTGCACTTGCTATAGCTTCTTGTATGCTTAGTATGATCCTTATAACACTTGAAAATCATCAAGAAACCATAGAACAAAGGAGTTTACGGCCAAGGATGATCTTCGGCTGTAAACCCCTTTCAAGGTGGTAAATTGGACCTTAGCTCCTTCCTATGTCTTGGATGCCAACCTTGATCCTTCCTAGAAGTGTTTGAGACTTTAAACAATAATCGAAAAAACTCCCCATAGGAGTTTACAACCGTAATCAACTAAGGAAAGGGTCCTTAGGCTGTGAACTCTACCAGGTTGTGTTATTGTGCCCTTAATGATATCCTAAGCTTTGGACTTGATCACTTGATGCCCAATCATGACTTGTAAGACCTCAAAACACAAATTGGCACTTAGTACCATGAGTTTACGGCCCTAAAATCATGGGGAAATGGTCATGGGCCGTAAACTCCATAAAGGGGTGGTTCATGGGCCATAAACTCCAATGCCACGTCATACAACCCTTAGGTGCAACCCTTTGTACCCTTAGCACTTGAATCAAAGTGTTTCTATGACCTAGGGTGTCTTAACTTGATTAATTAGTTATTAATTAACTAATTAGATACATATATGTTTGATTATATGTTAACTAGGATCATTGTGTGTACAAGTCCTCACTTGACAATTAGTAACCTACATCTTCTGATCATCCAAACCACCAACTACAGGTGAGTTCATACCCTTTGAATTAACCTTTTAAATGTTTCTAAATGTTTTTAAATTCTTTATGGGGGGGATATAAGTTGAGTCATGATAGTTATTATATCAATCACATGTGATTAATAACTAACATGCAAATGGATTTACTATACGTTAGCTGTTTTACCACACATATTTCTTCAAATGACTTTGTTAAACGTTTTTATACGTTTAAAACTCTTTGTCAAACTGCTTTATACACTGTATGTTTCTTTTCAAACTCTGTTACAAATGTATTTCAAACAAAGATTTTCTTTATACTTCAACTATTTATTCAAACAAAATACTCTCAAACCGTTTTATAAACTGACATCCAGTCGATCTTTTCTTAGATATTAATCCTTTTCAAAGGTTTTACAAAAATCCTTTTATGCTTTTATATTATCAAATGCATGCCCATATATGTATAGTTATATAAGAAATGTTTAAAGGACTTAGGAAGGCTAACTCGCTCTGTTTCCTTTTCCTCGTTGGGATGTGGTTATGGGGTATCTGTTATCCGTCCGAATGTCATCTAAATATTCATTATATATGATGTATACATATGTAGACATAAAAGTGCCTTCAGTCAATTTTCAGTACCTTTGGCTAGCAAAGGTATACCTTCATTGATACTTGTACATTACTAGTAACTATTATAGGTATAGTTAGGAGATACTAATTGCTATTCCTATTACATGGAATTACACCAGAGTCAGTTCATACATGAGTCTATACTAAATGCTATAGGAAGAGATATGTTTACTTGGATACACTTACATGGATACACTTACTTGGATACACTTACATGATACCTTTACAAAGATACCTTGTTAAAAGCATGCATGTATATGTATAGTTATATAAGTAATGTTTAAAGGACTTAGGAAGGCTAACTCGCTTTATTTCCTTTTCCTCATTGGCATGTGGTCTGGTAGGGTATCGGGTATCCGTTCGAAGGTCGTTTAAATATATACTTATATATCATGTGTACATATACGAACATAATAGTTCTAATCAGTCAGTTCGGTACATTTGGTAGCAAAGGTATACGTTCATATATCCCTAGTAAACTATTATAGATGTAGTTTGGGCTTATATATGATTTGGTAATTAATATGAATTTCGACCTAGCGATTCATTATGGAAGTCACCTTTAGTTCCAAATGTAGATTATGGACTACCAATCATATTATTACTTACTTACAACGGGTCTTGTGAGAAGACTACTTACTTACTAGACGGGACTAACCATTCCGGCACCCAACTGTTAGCAACAGAGGTAATGAACATCTACGGATGCCTACGGTTAATACTTATACTAGGGTACCTTTACGGGACTAACCATTCATACGACCTGCTGTTAGCTACAGAGAAAAATGATCATCTATAGACGTTCAAGGTTGATACTATTTCGGTAGTCACGATGTCGGGTTGATCCTAATACAAAAGGATAACACTTACATGGTTATATTTTCCTATTACTTTTATTTTGTGATACATTCAGATAAACGATGGGGTAGACTACATATATTATTAACAGTAGTCATACAAGGGAAAAACCAGCTTTGTTACTTTCAAAATAGTCTAGTCTTGGTAGAAGACTACTCTTTATACTAATAGAAATCATAGCGATTTGCTAGGGTATTCAAACGTTTTCAACTACTTTCAAACAGTTAATACTTATACAAACTTTTTCCAAATGTTCACAAGTCTTTACTTTCTAGTTTTACAAATCTAAGACACATTAATACTTATAAATTCACCAGCTTTATTGCTTATACTCGCTTTCAAAATACTTGTATTCTCAGGTCACAAATAGACAGGTACGACTACCGGTTTTTGTGAAGACGGAGAAATCAAGACTTCTATTTTATTTTGATTGTTCATTATGTTGTCTTATACTATGAAAGAACACTTGTAATTAAAATTCTACTATTAATGCAATGGATGATGTTGTTGCTTGTTTACTACTTTGCATTGTTGTGATACATTACATGACGTCCTCCGCCCCAGAACGTTTCCGTCGTTCCGGTTTTGGGGTGTGACAAGATATATATATATATATATATATATATATATATATATATATATATATATAGATGTATATATATATATATATCAAATTTGCTTAAGTTGAACCATTCCAACATTAAATTCATATATATATATATATATATATATATATATATATATATATATATATATATATATATATATATATATCCTTGACTAAAGATGATTAAAATCTCAATCTAAGCTTTTTTTTATAATTGAAATGAAGTATAATTTCCTCTCCCTTAAATATAGCAAAACAACTTTTTCAACCCTGAGAACTATAATTAACACTTAACATAATAACCATGCTCCCACTACCATGATAAGCATTAGCATAAAACTTATGCTCCCACTAGCTTTGATATGTATCTAGAAATCACCTGGACTTCGAGAAATCAATACTTTATTGACTTTCTTACCAAGGTTCATATTTCTGATACCAGATGCTTTGATAACACTTTATCAAAATCATAGACCTTTACTTAGATAGCTCACATGTGTGTCTAAAAAAGTTTTAGAACTTCGAAAAGGGATTTCTTAATTGTAGTCTCAATTGTTTACACCTTTTTCATTTCTAACAAGTCCATGTTAGTGTGCCAGTTAACCACGCACGCTCCACTAACGAATTTGTTAATGCAATATCACAATTTCTATCAACTTAAAATCTACTTAGTGAAAGCGTTTCCTCACCATCATTTTCATGAATTGGAGAGAAACCTTATGACACTTAGATTTGATGGTGTATGTGTTCCTATCCATGTGAATTTGTCAAAACCATAATCACAAAACAAGGTAATGACAAATCCAAAATCATATGGACTGAACTTGTGCAATCTTAACTTCTTAGCACTTGGCATCACAAGGCCTACCATTTCTTCTAGGTTGTTATAAAAATATTGAGGACTTGTAGAACTCATATGCATAGTCAACTTTAACTGGAATGGGCACACAAATAAGAATATGTTAACACGATAGGTTACAAACCTCAAGTCGTGCACTAGTGATAAACTATAGGTTTAATTTTTGATTAGTTCTTGATAATCCTTCAGGATCTTTTAGACTCACACTGTCCTCTTGACATATAAGACTCTCTTTCCAAGAACCATTCCTTGAAAAGCAAATATTCAAGAGATAATGTAGATTCTTATCAAGACAAACACTTCACATAATTGGACGTAGTTGGTCTTTATTTTATCCAAAACATCACAACTTACCAATTTCAAATGTACAAGAGTAGAAAACATTTTACTCTACATTTGACAAGTGTTGTAAACCTTCTTTATGATATATTAGTCAAGTTACAATCTTGGAGTGTGACTCTAATAATTGTTTTGGAATGGAGTATGAATCATCTTCTTGAGTGAACCACTTCAATAATTCATGACTCTTCTTCTTAGCCATATGAATGCACTAAGATGTCCCTAGAGGATTAATTATGATATGGTTTCATAATCATTAGGATGATCATAAAACATGATGATAAAGTACTCTCCCATCTTTTTCATATTTGAAAAACTTTTATCTTTCTGCCTAATTTGATTCTTCTCATTCGTTGTGCCATACATTGAAACTTTTCTTATGTTTTAGAATTATACTGAAACTTGTTAGTATAACCATATTTTGCTAAACTTTAGTAAATGATGATGAATAGTCTTATTAATCTTTGTGGCGGACTTGACCAGTGCGCAAGAATGTGTAATCGATCCATTAGTCCTTCACTTGACTCACATATACATGTGAACAAGGAATTGGTTATAATTTTCCAAAGATGAAAATTTTTATTCACGATACAATACAACCTGCATCATTCCAAGTTTCGGTCCAATTGAAACTTGGTTGATGAGAATCTTTCTTTATTTGGTAAATTTAGACACTACCACAAATGAAAGAATCAAATTCATATTTCCAATATTTCTAGAAGCATACAAAGACAGTTTTTCATAAATGCCATTGAAAGGAGATATAAAATAAAGTAAAACAAAATTTTATTTATTTATAAAGTGCGGAAAAATCTATTTCCTTACAATGCAACTTTAAATGAAAATTATGCTATTACATATTTCCTAGCAATCTATCATAACTCCTAAGTAGTAGCTCAAACAAACAATCTTCAAACCATACGATTGAAATCCATCTTCATGATCAGATTCAGCATACTCTTCCTTTAAGTTTCCTTCCCTTTGCTTGATCCATCCAAACATCAAAATGCAACCTAGTCACATCATGTATTAACAATCAATAATTAGAAACTTAACAGAGTTAGATAGTGTAGTTACCTGAAGCAGAGTCAAACTTTTGATTCTTCCTTTTCTAAGATCTTTCAGGTAGTTAGGGCAGCATCGCAACCAATGCCCCTTCTCTTGGCAATAAAAATATATAGACTCTTTGGGAATGGTACATGAGACTATCACATATTTAGCCTTTCCCTTTACCATTTGGTCAACTAAGTTGACTAAGGCCGATCCCTTTCCATTGGGAAGAGAAAGCTTTTCTGGACTTCCAACGTTGCTATTGTCAATGTCCATGGAAGGTTGAGAAATAGACCTTCCACCCAAATTTACCTTTATAGTGTGCCAAAACATTTTTGATTAAGCAACAACAAGCAGATAGGTAAGATCAATAATGTTCATGACTCAGGAAGTGACTGAAGAACCCAGTCAATAGCCAACTTCCTCAGAACAACGACACCCAACATTCTCAACCCGTCAATGTGTGACTTCATCTCGAAGACATGAGTACACACATGTCTTCCATCATTATGTTTAATTGCAAGTAGGGCTTGAGTGATTTTGAACTTTTCAAGTCTTCGAGCTTGTGGGTCAAGGAGAACAATTGGAGGAGGTGGAGGAAGAGAAGCATGATTTCCATGATCCAATTGCGAAACATCATCTTTATTAGGAAAACTTGTTCCAAGAGATTTGGGAAGATCATAGTTGTCTGATCTAGACATCTACAATAGGAGAAATTCAAGTTAGTTGATTTAAGTCCACAATTAACACCCAATATGAAATATTAAGGCTAGGACCCAACACAATATTTTATAACTTGGAAGAGGGATTTTGTAATCATAGTTATAATGTATTTGAATGTAGGCGAATTCCGATTCACCAATTTCCACCATGAAAAATGAAATAGTTATTAGGTTTTAATTGGATTGAAACTCCTAGATCTTTTGACATTCATTGAACTTTTCAATGGCATGTTTAATTTTCGATTGTGCCCTTTCAAGTTTGTGACTAGGATAGTGAGGATCATAAAGAAGGTGTGAATAACCATTCAAATTAAAATGGTACCCTTAATGTTCTCACCTAATCGATGTGCTGATTACCTACACGCGCTCCACCGATCTATGATAAACATTAAGTCACTCTTTGACACTCTTACTAGTCCATGTTAGTGTGTTGATTACCTACACACACACACTCCACCAATGAGTTGGTAAGGTACAAAGTGTAATTTCATGGGTTACCACCAAATTCACATTTACCTATATTAACTAAGATTGGTAATTTATAAAAGGTTTAGTTACTTTATATTTATCATTATACTTTTAATGACAATTATAGTCCTTGCCCTACCCGTTCGTCTAACGACCTGTAACAACCTATAATTTCACCTCAAACATGACTTTTTGATAAAGGATTATTTAGAATAAATAATCTTATAAAAGTTTTATTCTATGTCACCAGGTTTCCGTACATATAAAGAACGTCAAAATCCGAGTTATAACGAATAAGTTATGACATGTCGAAGTTTCATGACAAAACAGACACGAAAACCAGGAATCGTAAAAAGTGAGTTTACAATCGAATGCTTTTTAGCCATAACAATCAAAATGAATGTCGTAAAATTCGTTAAACAGGGAACATCCATAAAAAGAATGTCTAAATCTGAATTCATACGAGGAAGTTATGATTTTTATAAGAGTCGACATAGTAGTATCCAGCCCAAAAATCGATTTGAAGATCAAACGATTTTTAGACGACACAACCTAAACTAGAATCGAAGGTATCGTATATAGTAACAAAACAATAAAAAGACAGACGAAAATGCATGTCGGATGAAGAAGTTATGAATTTTTAACGAACTTTTCCTGTCTAGGTGTGTTAAAAATTTACTATTAAAAATAAATTAAAAACCAGCTGATGAAGCTTAAACGAAAGTTGTAGAGCAGAAAATCACTTACATGTGGATATAAAGAACGTCAAAAATGGAATTCGTATGCGAAAGATATGAATTTGTGAAGTTCGGGGCACAAACTTCAAGATCTGACAGAACTCATAACATGACATCATCTTCACGACGTGAGTTAGTTGGTCGACACCTTCCAGAGCTAGGCAAACAAATGTCGAAACTACGAGCTGATCAAGACCAAGTTCACGATGTGAGCAATTGCATGTTCACGATGTGAAACTTGAATCATCCCCTATATATAGAAATCGAGAACTCCAGGTTTAGGTTGCAAATTCACAACCTCTCCGTTACTTTTACCCAGATTCAAGCCCTTTTAACTACCCCGACACCCCGGTAGCATTTCCACGCTGTGACGAAAACCCGAAGCACTGGAATTCCCGAGAAAAATATTTTTTCCGGTCGAAACTCTGCCCGCGTTAAGCCCGATTTTCATCAGAAACTTGCGGTTTTCTCAGGGAAATTCATTTCTAGAAAAGAAACGCTGCCCAAATCTCCACTAATCAAGTAAATTATGTTTTCTTACTGTTTAAATATATTTGGACTTGAAACTTGTTAAAGTCATAGAAATGAACTTATAAACATGGTTTATGAAACAAAAGGAAATATTTTTACAAGATTGCTTGAAAATTATAAAAAGCTTTTACATTGTATATAAAGAATTAGTATAGGATTGTGAACCACTAGATGTACCATTCAGGGTACCCGTTTGAATCTTAATTATAACCAGAATCTTCATAAGAGAGAGCATGAGTTGGTGTATAGATCTACACGGGACTAACATTGTATTAGTATGGTTATAATGAATATTCATAATAGTATTAAATAATTTTTTAAATATACTTTTCAAGGATTACTAACTATATAATTTATTAGTATATACTATAGGGTTAGATAGAATTAAAGTCCGGTAGACAGTGGAATGTGTGACTTCCGCCTCATTTTCTGTTCATTGTTTGGTTGTGGACTTAGGGCAGATTCACCCATTCAACTATCTATTCAATCTTGGTGTTATACAAATCGTGTGTACTAAGTGATCATAGGAGGGTAGTATTGTCACGTCGAGTTTTCAAGGTAATCACATTTTCAAATATGCTTACTGATAAACAAAACTAGGTATCATTAAGCTAAGTATGGTAATTATACTTGTGCTTCTCGGTCTTGGAGTGTTTAAGACTACCAATCAAATTTATAGAAAATATAGTATTTTTTATGGTTTACATTGTTATTTTGGAGGATAAACTTATCTACAAAAGGTTTAATATTATATTATTAAACAAGTATAACATAAACATCATTTATGGTTAATTCTATAATTCCTTAATTTATACATTCAAATTATATATAAATAATATCCGATAGGTTGTGGAATGTGTGACTTCCGCCTCATTTCCTGTTCCTTGTTTGGTTGTGGGTTTAGGCCAGATTCACACATTCAACTGTCCGTTCGATATTAGGTTATAAATAATTAGTATAAACTAAGTGATTATAGAAGGATCTATTGTGGTTACCTGTTATGAGAGATTCATTAATGTCAATTATGTAATTACTTGCTGAATGCATTATTATTATATATAATAAAGATCCGGTAGACAGTTGAATGTGTGACTTCCACCTCATTTCCTTTTCCTTGTTTGCTTGTGGCCTTACTGTAAGTATTCACCGAATGATTACAGAAGGATTAACTTCAGTCATTTTACTTATTAAGAAAATATAGGATTTTCTTTAGGGATGTTTTCAATTTAAAGGATCATTAAACTAAATGCTAAAAGTACTTAGAGGATACATCAGGGTTAGATACATGAGGATATGATAGATAGCGAGATGTGTGGAATCCACCTCATTTCCTGTTCCTTGTTTGGTTGTGGACTTAGGGCAGAAGCACACAGTCGACTATCTATTCGATACGAAAAAATCTTGAATTGTTTTACTTATCATTTAACAGCAGAAAATATACGATATTTTGGAGGCACTGGCAAACTTTTCAAAAGAATAAAGGATATAGTTTCTATAAAATAAATACTTTTGAACTAAGCAACTTTAATGTTGACACTGTTTCAAATCACTTGTATTCTCAGAGTGGTTAGTAGATAGGTACTCTCTTCCAGGTGCTACAAAGATGGAGTTTTTCGTCTTATCTATTGTTTTACTTTTTATGTATTTCAATTAATGTTTCGAATACAATTTAACTATTATATTATCAATACGATGGTTTTTGTTACTTTCATTACTATGATGCATGTGTTGTGATAGTTAACATGATGTCGTCCACCCCCAAATGTTTCCGTCGTTCCGGTTTGGGGGTGTGACAGATTGGTATCAGAGCATTGTTTATAGTGAACTTAGTATATCAACCTATAAAAGATATACAACTATAAATATAGTGGGACCAAAACACTATGACCAAGAATTATACTTTTAAAATATAACAATATTTTATAAAAATTTTATATACTAGAACAAGTATCACAAGAAGAACAAAACATAAGTATTTGGATGCTGGACACTACAGTCAAACCTCGATAATTATGTAGTCATATCTAGAATCAATACAACATGATCAACTGTATTTTTTTGAGATATGACCAACATGTGTTCGGGAGTGATAGTGGTATTGCAGCAAGTCTAAAACTTCCCGAACCAATACACAAAGGAATCCTAGAATCAAACATAAAATACTATCAGAGTATTTTAGGTACTATAAAAAACTTGTGTGAAAACTAAAAGATCTCTACTGGTAAGGTTATAATTACTGAGTGTATAAATAAGGTTATATATAATTGAGATTCTATAGATGTAGAATTAGTCATTTTCACTCTACTTCCTATTCCTTGTTTGGATGTGGTTTTAAAGTAGGATCACTTATTTGAAGCTCTATTTGATTTGGTATAATATAATCTGTATACACTAAGTGATTATAGAAAGACCTAGTAAGGATCATCCTCGTAAGAATATATTTTTTAATAAAAGTGTTTTATTAGTCTCGTAGATTCTTTAAACACTTCCATTCTTGTACAACCGATAAACCTATACCTCGCGAACAGCCAACAGAGGAATCGAGACAGAACCAAAAGAGGGTTCACAAGGACGATTTTGAGAAAGAATCAAACAATGAGAAAGGTCCTAGAGAGATCATTATCAAACCTTACCTTATCAAGAATAAACTAGTAGGAAAGAAATGAATTTAACTTAATGAGCTAATGATTACACTGCTCACATCAGGTATTAAGTTTATCACGTATTTCATCACAACTAGTACTTGTAACTCAAGTCAAGAGACCTCAGTAAGGGTATTCATTATTGAAAAATTCATAAATTTATATTCACATAGATTTCTTTTATGAATTGATTTCAAAACACTTTCGAAACATGATACACTCAATATTCTGGTATTATATCTTTCGATTTATATGACCGATGTCTTACCAACCTTTCATCTTTAAACTTTATTACAAAAAGATGCTGCCTCGTAGACACATCAGGCGTAATAAAAACACGTAAACAAATGCACCACTGCCACCTCCACCGTATGATCATGTTATGTTCCAGGCTGTAGTTACTGCCGTCATAACATCCGCCATGTCTCATATCCATGAAAGTGGTACCAATGGTATTGGAGGTGGTGCCAACCCATTAAACTACAGAAACATCCGTGGACTCCTTAGGGAGTGTACATATAAAGAATTCATGAATTGCAAACCCAAATGATTTAGTAGAAATAGAGGAGTCATTGCTTTAATACAATGGTTTGAGAAAACGGAGTCAGTTTTTGAAATTTGCATGAGCCTAGAAGGGACCAAAGTAAAATTTGTTGCTTGTAATTTCTCTGATAGAGTCCTGACATGGTATAATGGCAATGTCATGTCACTGACCCTTACAGTGGCAAATTCGATGGGTTGGGACAACTTAGAGATAATAATGATGAAAGAATACTGCCCGAGAGGCGAAATACAAAAGCTAGAGGAAGAGCTTCGGGGTCTCACCATAACGGGCTTAGACATAGTGGCCTACACTAATTGATTTAGTGACTTAGCGGCATTATGCCCCGAAATGGTTACCCCGGAGAGCAAGAAGATAGAAAGGTACATCTCGGGATTATCTTCCCAGATTCAAGCAAGTGTTTTAGCCTCCAAATTAACTACTTTTGATAGCGCCAAACAGTTGGAGCAGAGTCTTGTGGACCATGGGGTTCGCCAAGGAATAATAACCTCTATTCCTGAGCAAACAAAAGAGGGCAACAATAAGAGAAAGTATGGAAGCAAGAAGAAAGGACAGTCAAATCAAGAGGCCTCAAAGAAATAATAGATGGTTGTTGTTCATACTATTACAACACCTTCCATGCCAACACCAGCACGACAACATGTGGGGAATCACCCAAAATGCAACAAGTGCAATTTCTATCACTATGGAGCGTGTTGAGAATTACACTGCAAAAATTGAAATAGAAAGGGGCACAATGCCTATTTCTTTAGGGCACCATCACAACCACATAACAAAGTACCCGATATTGGAGTAAACCCGGCTTGTTACCAATGCGGTGTAATTGGACACTTCAAGATGAATTGTCCAATAATTAAGAATGCTGGCAGGGATAGAAGAGTACTGATGATTACCGCAGGAGAGACTGTCTCAGAACCCTGTGAATAGTGGTACGTTTTCCTAATGAAAATATTTTTAAAACTTAACACTTTTTATAAATAATTATAAATAATTGAATAAAATACATCATTCATTAAATAAATTAAGAACCCTTTTACAGATAAGTTGTGATGGCTTAGTGTATACATTACGGTCATTTATAATTGAGATTTGTACGCTTAAAGTGAGTAATTCCACCTTATTTCTTGTTTCTTATTTGGTTGTGGATTTAGTGTATACATTACTGTCTTTCAAATCTTAATTATACATGACTTGTATACACCAAACGATTATTGAGAGATCTGTTAAGGCTTATCTTATGAAAATTAATCAGTCTCGAATATCAGAACACTCATACTGCTAGTACCCGCTTAACGCGGTACAGATTGTTAAAATAATAATAACAAGGAAAAAATCGGAGGGCACTGAAAACACATATATAGGATAATATGTCCTTCTATTCGAGTTAACAGCCGTCACGATAAGAAGTTCCGATGTCATCTTTAGAAATATATTGGTTTGGTCCTTACCATACCAATTTCTTGTGTTACATAAAGACCTTTCGCTTTAATCAACCATCTAACGGACTCCTTATAAGCTTTAGCGACAAACTTGACACAAACCTTCACATCGTGTGTCGTTTCAAAACTTAGAAGTACCCGTGTGAGGGCTACCATATCTTTCTAGTTTACTCCGTAGACAAAGAGCTTGAAGGGAGACACCGAGGATATTCTGAATGTCTCCATTTCTTCCGGAGTATTTCCAATAGATCTCCTAGGAACGCTACTTATACGATAAATCAAGTTCAAGCATAGAGGCTAAGGAAAAATACGGTTAACCTATCACTATTAAGTGTATACGTGATAGTGGTATATAATTAAGATTCTATAGACCTAGGATGCGTGGGTCCGCCCTATCTCCTGCTCCTTGTTTGGTTGTGGACCTGGAGTAGAGTTGCACATCCGACCATCTTACTAATCTTAATTAGATATGAATTGTATATGTTGAATAAGGAGTCTAAGTCCATAACTATATCTGGTATGTACTTGACGCGATTTGGCATGGTCCATTTGGGTTGCATGACATCATGCATTTGGATAGAATAAAATGAGAGAAATAACACTTAAGGCTTATTAATATATTATAAGTTCCAATATATTAATAATATTACTTAATTAGTATTTACCAAGAATTAATTTGGAATTAATTAAGTGATCAAAAGGAGACTAATTAAATATATGGGTTGATTGTGTAAATTATCCATACTTATATAGTGGGCTAATGCTTCATGGATTATCAAGTTAGGCTAAAACCCATAGGATTCTCCACGGTGTTTATAGAACCCATGGGTCATGGAAATGAAAGGTCATGACAATTAGGATTTACATGGTGTAACCCTAATTGTAACACACTATATAAGCTTCATGTTGCTCACCAAGATGGGACACTAAGACATACAAGTGAGGGCTAGCCGATTTCTAAATGTTCTTCATTTCTCTCTAAGTTATTCCAAGTGCATTTGGTGTTGTGTGAGACAATTGAGGCATCACACATGAGGTGCTAGGCTCACAAGGTTTTCAAGGAATCCTAACAACTACAATTTATGTATTTCTTAATAACTTTTATGTATAAAAGTTCCCCATGTATGCTAGATAGGTTATGAAACTTGGAAAAACAATTTTGCATGTGTCATAGATAAAACATAGATCAAAGGTTTCAAGGGTTGCATGTACACCATAGGAGTGTAGAATGCTCAAAACCCTTTAGTGGTATCAGAGCCCAGGCTTGTTTGCTTGATATTTGATGCAAAAATTGTGAAAAACGCTGAAAAACCTGTTGTCTAGAGAGTGGACTCTATCGAGTCCATGGGGGGAGTTGACGCGTCCAATCACATATTCATCCTACTCGTCAAGTAGGTTGTTGCACTCGACGAGTAGAAGGCTCTAACAAAAGATTTTCGACTTTTGCTACTGGAAATGGACTAGAAAAATTACCCTAAACTGTTTTGGTGTTTTAAAACTTATTTTAGATGGTGTAATGGTTGTGTTGAATATTTTAGTGTTGCGTCTTGGGCTATTTGATTTGTAAACGGATTGGGCTTGTCCATCTGTAGTTATCTAGAATAGTTTCCTTTATCTAGATAAGTTGTTAGGGTTTTGTTATGAATATATGCATGCATGTATGCGTATAAAAATAGAGAATAGTCGTTCACGTTGATTCTTGTAACCCTAATATTTACCTCTACAGATTGAAGTTCTTAATCGAGATCTTCTGGGGTATTTTGCATTAATCATTCGACATATTCATTGCAATACTTGTGTTCTTATTTACGTTCTTATTTATATTTTGCTTAGAATCATACGATCCTGGTAGAACTTTGTTCTAACAATTGGTATCAAAGCAGGAGATTGTGTTCGTCGATACACTTCTCTTCTGTATTCACAAATAGTTAGGGTTTCCGCTTTTATCAAAGTCGTCGTCTTCTTAACGACGACTACTCAGCTTTTGATAAAACCCTAATCTTAAGTTTACAGGTAAGATTCTAGCAGCTCACCATGTCTCATGATGATACGCATACAAACCCTATTAACATCTCAAACAACATCGGTTCTACAACTAGAGTTCCCATACTCTACACTCAAGACTACGAAGTATGGGCTCATCACTTTGAAGATTACGTTGTTAGATCTGAAGATAATGGCTATCTCATCTAGGAAGCTATTGTTCTTGGACCGTTTGTGCACTCAGAAACAAACACGATCGTCAAGACACAGAAAGATTACAACAAGATGGTGACAGATGTTCAGAAGATGCCTCAAGATGAGAAGGACAAGATTTTGTGCAATGTCAAAGCCATTCGAATTATATGATTCACTTTACAATCTGACACCTTTCGGCTTGTAGGCTCATGCACATCTGCTAAGGAAATATGGGATAGGTTGAAGGAACTCTACTCAACTAATGAGGATCTGGAACACTCCATTCAAACTCTGTTGCTGTCAGAATTTGGAGTGTTTGAACAGAAACCTGAAGAGAAGCTCATTCAGACCTTTGATCGGTTCAATCATCTTTTAAGTAAGATGATCAAGCATGGAATTGAAAGACAAGCATGGAATTGAAAGAAAGCTGATCGAACAGAAAGTTACATTCATGAACGGGCTCAGACCAGAATGGATGGCTGTGGTTTCCACTGTGAAGGCGCATGAACAGTTCAAATCCTACTCTCTGGCGAAACTAGTTGGGATACTGAAGTCACATGAAAGTGTTGTAACTAAGGAGGCAAAAGTGGTCTCTGCCATGGGATCGCTGGCTCTTGTCTCTAAAGGAAAAAGTGATGTTGAGGAACAAGAAGAGTCAGACATGTCAGAATGTGATCTTACAAGTGAGGAGTATGCTCTAATGATAACAAATCCAAAGAAATTCGCAAGAAGAAAATTTCCCACCAATAAGAACCGAAATTGGCAAGGAAGTTACAGTACTGAGAAAGTAAAAGAGGAACCGAAAGGTTCTTCTCAAAAGGTGGAAGAGAAAAAGGAAAACAAGCTTACAGGAGACTCTGGATACAACTGCAATTACTGTCATGGCAAAAACCACTTTGCCAAAGATTGCATGTTAAGAAAGATGGCTGAGAAGAGATAGGGTGAAGATGATGAAGTGTGTTACATGCGAAAACTCGAAGAAGTCAAAAAGAAAAAGGCTTCCAACAGCTAGATGAATGCTCTATTTGTATAAGAAAATGCAGGGGAAGATGAGTTTCGCGGCGTAGAAGTATGGTCAACAGACTCTGAAGACGAAGAGGTTAGAAGACCCACACATGGAAACGTGTTTCTGGCAAAGAATGGAGGTTCTGGTGGAAAATGCTTGATCGTCACTGCTGGACCATCAACTGAAAGTGCAGACACAAAACCGAACATGACTGAAAACAAGTGTTTTGCAGCCAAACCAGTGAGTGAGAAGATCAACGACTGCGATCGATTGAACAAGAAGGTACATTCTCTCCTTGAATCTCTTAAAATTTCCAAAACTGAATATCTAGAAAAAATAAATGAACTAAACTTTAAATTTAACAACCTAAGTAGTAGCCTCATGCAAACCCGCTTAGCAAACTCTAACCTAACTGACCAACTCGGCAGGATGTCTTCAAAAAGTGAGCAGAGAATGATCTGGATTGAGCAGAAGGAAGTGGAGTTAGTTAGGGCTAAGGATGAGAATATTTATTTGCAAAGAGACAATTTGAAATTATTAAAACAAAGAAATATTTTCTGTTTAATTGCTAAGCGTCTTTATACTAATATTGCTCAATTACATCTTAATTGTGAAATTGGAAAGAAAATACATAAAATGATTTTGCCCTTTCTTAAATTTAAGGAAGATGATGTTATAGCAGAGTGTGAATCAGAAGTTTCCTCTGAAGAAACATCCATGTCATATAGGCTAGGCTTAGATAAGATAGAAACTTTTATCGATTCTAAGGAACATAAAACTATGTTAAAAGATATCTTAGATAAAAATGATAGGCTGAAAATTAAAACCGAATCTAAACAAACATTCGATGAATCAAATGCCAAAATTGTCAAGGATAATAAAATAATAATAGATAACTCTTATGAATTTGAAACATAGAGTGAGATGAGTGAAATCTCAGAAGAGGATGTTGTTGATTGTTCTGAGTTTGTGAAAAATGAAGACAAGAGTGAAAAACCTCTTATTTCAGAAAACTCAGTTGAGTTTGCTCGTCTGTCAAAGGAACAGAAACCGAAACTCAAAGAAAAGGCCTTGGTCTATCAGAAGGTATAGACTGTACCAAACCAAGTTTATGCTGTAACTGGAGTCACTCACAGACAAACAGCTGAATTAAGGACAATAGTTGAGGAGGATAATGCTGAAGGATGCGAAGACTATTTATGGTCTGCTCCCATTGACAATGCAGATGAGACTGTGGGTCTGTCTGAGAGAACCATATGGAGAGTCAAAGGACGATACATACCAAAACCCATCAATAAACCTTCCAGTTTCAATATTCCCAGCACAAGCGGAATGAAAGATGTTCCTGAAGAACCATCAATGCAACCTGATGCTCCAATCGAAAGAAAAGAATCAAAAGGTCCACTCAAGAGACAGGAAGCACTGAAAGTTCAAACTAAGGAACACACCAAAACCAGAGTGGAAGACAAGAAAATGAAGGAGAAATCAGAGCCAAGCTTCAATGTTCACAAATCTCAGAAGGAGCTAGCTGAACAGAAAAGACTCAGAAATCAGCGATATGCCTCGAATCTGAATGAATGGAAAAGGCATTGGAATTCTCAAAATCCTAACTATAAGCCTCCTAGGAAAGAATCCATGGATAAAGGAAAGCAAAAGTTAAAGGAAGATTTCGCTCCTAATTCCTATTATTCCAAATCCCAAAACCGAAAGTCAAGTTTCGGTTCTAAACCAAGTTTCAGTTCTAAACCAAGTTTCGGTTCTAAACCAAGTTTTGGTCCTCGGCCAAGTTTCGGTCATCGACCCAAGTTCAGTCCTAACACCAGATTCAGTCCTAAAACCGGCTTTGGTCCCAATTCTAGATATGGATCCTCTAGGTTCCAATATAAACATAAGAGATCATCCCCTAAACCTAAGAATCAAACGAAAAACACTAAACCAACTAATGAAGATACATTAAAATTTAAAGAAGATAAAACAAAAATCAAGGTGTTTACCATCAAAAGAAAAGATCAAACAACTCTCGTCAAACAAACTTATTTTTTTGATGCTTCTATTGTTATTCCTTTCTCTGTGAAAACTCACCAGGACCCAAGAAACTTTGGGTTCCTAAATCTGCTTGAAATTGCAGGTAATCAGTGACGAGCAGTTCGACGACGAATGGTATATAAACAGTGGCTACCCGCGTCACATGACAGGAAGAAAGGAGGAATTAAGGGAGTTTCGGTCTCTAAAGGATGGTGGTTCTGTGAAATTTGGAAACAACTCCTATGGAACAATCAAAGGATACGGGATGATAACTAATGGGGACTTTTCCATAAGAAAGGTGGCTTATGTGGAGGGATTGCAGCACAACCTCATCAGTGTCTCGCAATTAGTTGTGGACACAAGCTTGAAGGTATCATTTGATGATACAGGATCTGAGATAATAGAAAAACAAACCAAGAAAGTTCTGCTAAAATCTGCACGAAAAGGAGAAATGTATCCTCTGAATCTTAATCCTATTCGAGGGACACCAGCTATCTGTCTGCTATCAAAGGCAAAAACTGATGATAGTTGTCTTTGGCATCGACGTCTATCTCACCTGAACTTCAAAGATATCAACAAATTAGTAATTGGTGATCACGTTCGAGGTCTTCCTCTTCTAAAGTTCGAAAAGGAGCATTTATGTGCAACATGTGAAATGGGAAAGCAAAGCAGAAAAAGCCACCCAACACGCATTAATACCAAGATCGTGGAAGCACTTGAACTGTTACATATCGATTTG
This sequence comes from Lactuca saligna, assembly GCF_052625555.1. Classification (NCBI taxonomy): domain Eukaryota; kingdom Viridiplantae; phylum Streptophyta; class Magnoliopsida; order Asterales; family Asteraceae; genus Lactuca; species Lactuca saligna. The sequence goes on from NC_136422.1 coordinate 118,638,108, forward strand.
TGTGGACCATCTGCTATAGAGAGTATCGGTGGAAGTAAGTACATTCTAGTAATTGTAGATGATTTTTCACGTTTCATGTGGGTTTTCTTTCTTAGACAGAAATCAGATGCAACTCCCAAGCTGAAGATGCTCATCAAGTAAGTGGAAGTTCAATTAAAGAAGACCGTGAGAAACATCAGAAGTGACAATGGGCTGGAATTCAAAAACAAGGATTTCGAAGACTTTCTGGCTGATAAGGGGATCACACACAACTTTTCGGCTCCTTATACACCACAGCAAAACGAAATTGTTGAAAGACGAAACCGATCGTTGTGTGAAGCAGCTAGGACCATGCTCAACTATGCCTCTCTACCTCTATACTTTTGGGCTGATGCCACTGCTGCGGCCTGTTATACTCAGAATTGGTCACTCCTCAACAAGCGATTCCCAATAACTCCTTATGAGATTTTAAACAATCGGAAACCAAACGTCAAGTTTTTCCACATATTCGGTTCCAGGTGTTTTATCCTTAATTCTAAAGAAAAACGAAATAAGTTTGACGTTAAAGCCGATGAGGGGATCTTTCTGGGTTATTCTCTGTCATCAAAAGCATATCGAGTGTTGAACAAACATTCCAAAAGAATAGAAGAGACTTATTATGTCACCTTTGATGACAATTACATGAAGAAGATTCAAAGGACAAAAGATGCCTTTGGAGACATCTTTCCAGCATCTGGACAGGTCTCAGTTCCAATATCCAATCTGTTTGATGAATACATTCAGTTGTTCGATGAACCAGAAAAGGCAATCCATTCGGAGGTAACAGCAGCAGACAACAAGGTAAATAATCTGAAGAAAGTAATAGACGAAGCTGCCAAATCAATGGAAACCGAAACACCTACTCCTAAACCATCACCTAGTACTTCAAACTCCGATTCAACGTTCCAGGGGGAGAACTCTAACACTTTCAAACCATCTGGAGTTTCTGTCGAGGGGGAGAATTACCATTCCGCCCCATCTGATACTCAAACAACTTAACCAAAATTAACAAGCGAAAATCCAATCGAGGGGGAGACCCCTACTACCGATTCTGTTGTAGACGTAGGCTTCACTTCGCCAGTCGAGGGGGAGAAGGAGAGAACAAGTGATAGTTCAACTGACAAAGGTGAAGGGGATAAGTCAGATGTTGAAATTGAAGTTGAAGCAGAACTAAATCCAGAATATGATCCAAGCTATCCTCCGCTAGTAAAATTGACAAAAGACCATCCCAAAGAGCAAATTATTGGTGAATCGTCCAAAAGTGTTCTTACTAGATCTCAACTGAAGGCAAAACAAACAACATTATTCTCCAAAGTGGAATTTTGTATGTTTAACTCGTTTATCTCCAAAATAGAGCCGAAAACCGTAAATGCTGCACTTGATCATTCTGATTGGGTACAAGCAATGCAGGATGAGCTCAATGAATTCGAACGAAACAGAGTTTGGAGATTGATTCCTACACCGAAAGATGCCTCTGTTGTTGGCTTGAAATGGGTATTTAGAAATAAGCTGGACAAAGAAGGTAATGTCATTCGTAACAAGTCTCGGTTGGTTGTAAAAGGCTATTGTCAAGAAGAATGGATTGATTATGAAGAAACGTTTGCTCCTGTGGCACGGTTAGAGTCTGTTTGAATTTTTCTAGCATATGCCGCTCACAAGAACTTCGAAGTTTTCCAAATGGATGTCAAATGTGCATTCTTGAATGGAGAATTAGAAGAAACCGTCTATGTTGAGCAACCACCTGGTTTTGTGAATGAACAGTACCCGGATCATTGCTATGTACTGGATAAAGTTGTCTATGGGCTAAAGAAACCACAAGAGCCTGGTATGAAACTCTTACTCGCTTTCTAAAAATGTCAAAGTTTAAACAAGGTTCGGTTGACCCAACCTTCTTTTGAAAGAAGGAAGGAGAACATTCACTACTAGAAAAACAGCCTTTTACGACGCTCATTGCGCGTCGTAAAAGGCTCAGACGACTCGCAAATGCGCGTCAAGGAAGGCCCTGTCATAAAGAGAGACGACGTGCTTTTGCGTGTCGTCTATAGACGACGTGCATTTACGACATGCATTTATGACGCGCAATTACGACGCGCGTTTACGACACTCAATGCTTATCAAGGAAGGCCTTGTCATAAAGGAAGACAACACGCATTCGCGTGTCGTAACCTTACGACGCACGTGTTAATGACACTCAATGCGTATCAAGAAAGCCCTGTCAAGAAAGGCCATGTCATAAATGAAGATGACACACATTTTTGTGTATCGTAAATTTATATGTTTAAAAAAAATAATTTATATATTTATTAATTTTTAAATTAAATTTGCATTTAATTTCTCATAATAGAAATAAAATACCATATACAAAAATACAATCCATTGCATAATATAAAATAAAATTTCATACTCAAAAAATAAAATAAATTGCACAAATTATAATGTCATACAAAGAATCATTCAAATGTTAAACAAAAATAATACATTGCTAACATGGGTTATACATTCCTGTAAAACTAAAAAGTAATCATACAACTCTATTTCTTACTGGATAGGAATGCCAAACATGATTACAAGTCTCCCTTAATCTTGATTACTCACCTGCTTAAGTAGAATGCTATTGTTGAGAAGGTTACCTAGCAACAGAGAAAAACACAACACATCTCCCACAATCACAACATCATTTACAGAAAAAGGGTTGTCAATTACTTTAATTAAGACTTTCATTCAATCAAAAAAATATTAAATAAAAGGGTGAAAAAAATAACTTACTTTTGATAAGTGGATCTCCCTTAGAGCAAACACAGCTAAAGCATTGAACAAGACCCTAGGACCTTAACGTGTGGTGTGGTTTACAATTTTTTAAAGCACCTTCCCATGTGACTCTTAATTATGAGATTATTCTCCTCCCAAAACCTTTCCTTTTGCTTCTTCTTTTAATCGATGTTGCATGCATAAAATTCGTATCTAACCCGCGCCAATGGCTCGAGAAACTTCTACTAGTTTATATATATATATATATATATATATATATATATATATATATATATATATATATATATAAGATATAGTTTCATAATATAAAAAAAGTTAGTTATGTGTACCTTACTAGAACGTAAAAAGAATACCTGCTCATTAAAAAAGTGTGTTGAAACAGAATTTAGTGAGTACGAGCTCAATTTATAATCTCTTTGCATAGCCTGCAGAAAATAAGATAATGAATCAAAACCTTATAGTTATCCCTACATATCAACTTACTTGTTCAATAACATTTATTAGAAGAAATGACCTGAAGTAAATCAAACTGAACTCTCCTTTCCAATGTAACTTCTTTACTTTCCCTTGTACCATACTGTCTGCAACGCAAAACCAATATTAGAAAAATTCAGCATCATGAAGACCTTTCTTTATCTTAATATAAAAAAAGTTAGTTATGTTTACAGATATAACTAAGCATATGAATGGAGAAATGAACTAACCAAATATAAATGTATCTAGTCTAACAAGATTTCAATGTTGAAGTTTAGCAATAAGCATAACCTCATTTTTGAACTCTTGCAAACCTTGTCCAGAGAGGCTTGACAACCTCTTCACTGCAATTTCTTTTCCTCCAGGAAGCTTACCCTATAATAAAGCACTTATAATTGGCTGTATTGCGACCTCTTGTGAAGAAAATTAAGTGAAAATAGGCCCAAAACCACCTTACCCAAAACCAGCTCAAAGTATGTGAAAAAGTTGATTACTTTAGTAAAGCTTATAGTTAACAGGGTATCAGGTAGGGAGTTTAAGCTTATGGGTTAGTGTGTACCTCAAGGATAAGTCAATATAAAGTCTCAAGAAGAAGGATAAAAAGGTAAATGTTGTGAAGGGTATATTGGTCAGAATGCTTTGAAGAAGGCCTCAAGGTCTGTGACTATGTCTCAGGGACATAATCAAAAGGATTTGGATTGCTTTTAGTGGTAACTATAAAAGTAAAAGAATAAAAATAAGCTCACTTAGGTGTAGACACATATATGAAATAGAAAGAGACATGATCAGGTTTGTACACCTAGTAGGTCACCCTCACATTCTGCCCCCAGTAGTTTCATGTCCAAATAGAAGGAAAAGTTCATAAAAGTTACCGTGTTTCCATTTGTGTGAAGATATGTAGGATATTGGAATATATATACATATATATATATATATATATAGAGAGAGAGAGAGAGAGAGAAAGAGAGAGAGAGAGAAAGAGAGAGAGAGAGAGACTTACCCGGTCTTGATCCTTGATAAGCATAAGAAATGAGGAAATTTTAGGGTAGAGGACCGCATCGATCTTCTCTGGTCGTTCAACTATTGAATACTTGACCGAAACAACAACCGTTGCCCTGGTGAATGCAGCAGGACTAGTTGTTCACTCCTAAAAAATTTATATTAAAAACAATTACATTTTATTAATTAATTTAAAAAATATTAAAGGAGGTTAAAAATATATATGTATACCTTGAGGGCAGAAACGATTTTTGAAGGCTTGATGAGGGCAATTTTTCATAACACTTTTGGTCCCTAAATCGAATAAATTTATGAAAATGACCATTTTGCCCTTGTATACTTTATCGCTTCTGTCTTTAATGGTCACGGTGTATAATTATACCCCAACAGCAATCCATCTCTTTTCTCGAGAAACCCTAACCAGATTCAACCAAATCCTATATAAATCAAACCAAACCAAAATCAAAGTTAAAGATCTAACACCAAAATTCAAAACCAAATCAAAATGTGCCTTTGTTTCGTCAAGTCTTAAGAGGCTACTCAATCTGAACCAAACAGCAGAACCTAAAACCAAATCCATGCTTTTTTAATTTTTGTAACTCCAAAAATAAAATAAAAAATAGAAAGCTAACCTGTTGCAGTTCCCTAGTTGAAAGCATTTCCAAGAGAAAAAGTTGTCAGCAACACTCTCCTCAACTTTACAGAACTGCTAATCTGATATAACCACGACCCAACATATTTAAAAATTAAGTAAGCTTTAATCCAATCTTATAGTCACTGAATAGCTGCATAATTAAAGTCACATGTAATTACAAAGAACTTGCATGTTCTACTGATAAATAAACAATGTTTAGCTTATCCCTAAGTTCTGAAACCTAAATTTGCAAAAAGAACAGTAAAGTTAAAATATGGTAAATATAAGAAAGTAGGAAATGCAAAGAATAGTATCTCCTGACCTGTGTACTAAACTGCAACTTATAAGAGTAAACTATGAGTTTAGCTTCCGAACATGGAACTTTCATTAGCTCTAAGAAGATCTATTACAAAATAGCAGATATTAAATTTTTAAATTTTGGTCCCCAACTTCACTGACATACTAATGATATAAATCCAGAAGACGGGTATTATGTACCTGTTCACAATTTCCAGAATTATCGGGTTCTCCTTCATATCCCTAAGAATATATATAAAACGTAAGTTATAGTATAAATAAAAGATGTGGGTATGTAATGTAATGTAGAAATGTAGAATGTAAATACGCCTTAATTATTTCGTGTTTCCTTCTGCAGTAGCACCACTTCCATTTAGCAACAGGTATGTCTCTTGTTTATCCTCCTTCTTGAACTTGGCAATAACATAAGTCCCATAAGAAGTTCTCTGCAGCATGGGTCAGAGTACGAATCTTCATATATCAATTCAAGTGAATCATCACGCCAGCTTATTCCTCTGCTGATATTGAAAAAAAAAATATGACTTTATGCCGAGGGAAAATAAAAAAGAAAAACTTACTCAAAGCGAAGATCAAGCATGTGAAAGATGTTTGGGTCTTCTTCACCTCCAGCAGCCTGTGTGTAAACTATGTCACGAGGAGAAACTTCTCCTTTGACATCACCTCCATCTTGTGTCTCCATCAGCAGCGTACCACAAATCAATCTGTTTGGGAAATCTTCCACATGGGACAGTAAAGGAGAAGGGTCTATGAAATGAAGTAAGTAAATCAATCCGTTGTGCAACTTTGATTTCTTTATGATGAATGTAAGCTCCCCGAATCAAACAACAAACAAACTCATAAAGACTCAACAAAACTAATGAATTTGATAAACAATTGTCAAATTTAAAATGCCCAAAAAGGTTCAAACATATCCTCACCTTTACTCGGAGTTCCTTCATTAGGTGAGGAGTCAACAATGATCGGATTGTTGTATGAATTGACCCCTGCACATGCACATGCATTATATTTTAAACAAGAAAATAGCGTCATTCGTTCATATATTTATTAATTATAGTATACAAACAAAAAGTAACTCGAATGTAGCAACAAAGTGTTTGCACTTACCTGAAAGCCACAAACAACAATTTCATCTCCTTCATGAAGCACACCATTAACCAAAACCACATCAATGGTTGTTCCAAGGTCGTCTATCACTTTAACCTCCAATACCGCACAATACAAAGATTTTTCATTCCAAGAATCAATAATCAGAACTCTCACAGATGGAATAACGGTGGAATTAGAAAAAGGATATATATATATATATATATATATATATATACACACACACATGCACACACCTGAATATCATTGTTGTATGTAAGTTTTTCAATCATTGTCTTCTGAGCCCATTGGACAAGTAGCAACAACATCTCAGGTATGCCTTCACCACTGTTTTGCCCCAAAAAGCAAATATTTTGTTCAAAGTTCAAAACCCAATATTCAAATGGTGTGTGAACAGTAGATCTCATAAAAAACTACCTGATAGCACTTGTGGGTACAATACTATAAGTATCCCCTCTGTCTTTGTTCTTGCTGTACAATTCGGTATTCAATCCTTGCTCCTTGAATTCTGTAATTATCTGAAGTCACAAAGCACAAATCATGAGAAAGCCAGCAAGAAAAGAAAATAGATGCCCGGTGTTGGCATCGATTATGTGAATTGCAGCACCCTGTTGGCCCTTATGTCACAACATGTCAACTTTTCCATCCTTACCCATCTTATTACCTCCATCTTTACATAGCCAAAAGATGAAAGAAATTATTATCTTCACTCACTTGAGCATTTCATCAAACACCTCACGTGCACTCGATCATTTCACTTTAAATTAAAATAAAAACTGATAGAAATCCCACCAACAAGTAGATAACACAATCAGGTAAGTAAAGAGATGAATTTAGAAAAAATCATTCCTGGGAATGATGAAGTCAAATGCGATGATGAGAATTCGTGGAAAGTAAATGAATAGATGTTGATATTGGAGTTTAAAAGAGAGTTGTACCTTGGAATGTTGAGCATAGATGAAAACAGATTGATACAGGAAGACGATAACATTTATTTGAAGGAGTCGATAATTCTTCCAGCCTTGATCACATGTCAATCGGAGTTGAGGGCTTTAAGAACTGGAATCGGACCATATTTTGTCTGACATTTGTGTGCATAATACTCGAAATTCAGAAACCCTAGATGTATAAACCATGCTTCGTGAACCCCATACAATCGAACCTATCAGTTGTTGTGGAGGAAAAGGGGAGGGGGGAGAACGAACTAGGGTTAGAATCGAACCTATCAATTGTTGTTACCGATTTTAGGGTTTCACATAGAACAAGAAAGAGGTGGTGATGGAGAAGATGGTAGGGCGGCGATGGATGGTAGGAATGGTGGTGATGGTCGATTGTGTTGAGGTTGCAGGTGGTGAGATGTAGCTGTGACAACCATGGTGGTGGTATGGAGGTGAACTGTAGAGAGAGAGAGAGAGAGAGAGAGAGAGAGAGATGGTGGTGAGTCTGATGAGGTGAGCATTTCCATGGAAGGAGGAGACACAAGCGGGGTTTTTAATTTTTTGGATTTCATTCCCCCCAAAAAATAAAAACACGCGCTAATAGACTAAAATTATAAAGCGACAAGGTAACACGGCGCGCTTTTTAGGATAGGTGCCCTCTGTGTTTTTAAATTTTTTTGTTGGACACTAATTTTAAGGCGCTCAAAAATGCGTTTCCTCTATCCTTCAAACTTTCCAGAGCTGGCATTATTTTTTAGGGCACGCACAAATGCATATCCTCTATTAGCGCGCGTCATTGTTTGCGCGTCATTAAAGGCCAGTTTTCTAGTAGTGATTTGATGATTGTTCAGATTTATGTCGATGATATCATCTTCGGCTCTATGAATCCTAGCTTAACCGCTAAATTCAAAAAGTTGATGGAGACTAAATTTGAAATGAGCACAATGGGTCCGATTAACTTTTTCCTTGGTTTGAATATTAGACAGGGACCAGAAGGCATCTTTATAAACCAGGAAGCATACACCAAAAATCTACTGACTAAATTTGGAATGAAGGGTGATTCAAAAGTAAAGGTTCCAATGGCATTCGGCACCAAGCTGACCCGATCTCTGGAGAAACCAGCTGTAGACATAACTCTTTATCGACAAATGATAGGATCCCTTATTTATCTAACAGCTAGTAGACCAGATATCATGTTCTTTGTTTGTTATTGTGCCAGGTTTCAAGCTAATCCAAGAGAACCCCACATGACTGCTATGAAGAATATTTTTAGATATCTGAAGAAGACTTCATCTCTCGGTCTCTGGTATCCTGCAAGATCTGGATTCTTCATACAAGCCTTTTCAGATGCTGATCTTGGAGGATGTGGATTGGACAGGAAAAGCACTATCAGAGGATGTCAATTCCTTGACGGAAAACTTGTCAGTTGGCAATCAAAGAAGCAAACCTGTGTTTCCTTGTCCACAGCAGAAGCAGAATACATCGTTGCTGCATCATGTACCTCTCAGGTTGTTTGGATTCAAAGTCAGTTAAGAGATTATGGGTTGAGTATGAAAAAGATCCCTCTCTACTGTGACTTTGAAAGTGCAATCAGGATTTGTCATAATCCAGTGCAACATTCGAAAACCAAGCATATAGCCCTTAGGTATCATTTCATCAAGGATCACGTAGAAGACAGGAACGTAGAAGTACATTTTGTTCGTTCTGCTGATCAACTGGCCGACAACTTTACTAAAGCCTTACCAGAAACAACCTTCAATAAAATATTACAAGGCTTGGGTATGATGGAAGGAGAGTCGGTACCGAATCCTCAAATTTCTCCTTAAAATAAAGACGACAGAGATAGACAAAGCGCTCGGTCTATCTCTGCTCTGGATTTTTGGACATAGACAGAGCGCTCTGTATATCTCGGCTCCGTAAATCTCGGCTCCGTAAATCTCGGCTCCACTCTGACTACTCTTATTAATAAAATAAGGTTTCAATTGTATATTTTAAGTTTTTCTGTTTTTATTCTTTTTCAGAAAATTTCAAAAATCCAAAAATATTTTTTTTTCTGTTTTTATTCTTTTTCAAAAAATTTCAAAAATCCAAATTTTTTTTTCCGTTTTTATTCTTTTTCAGAAAATTTCAAAAATCCAAAAATATTTTTTTCTGTTTTTATTCTTTTTCAGAAAATTTCAAAAATCCAAAAATATTTTTTCTGCTTTTATTCTTTTTCAAAAAATTTCAAAAATGCAAAATTTATTTAATTTTTTTTTCAATTGCTTGTTTGTTTTGTTTGGTGTCTGTTATTAATAGGTAAACACAAGAATAACCGTCGAAAGATCTCAAGCAGGTATGATTTCACTTTTACACAACCTAGTTAAGTGTCCTAGAAGCATGCTGTTGTATGTTGTCACAAAGCCTCTATGATCTCGAGTAAGCCTTAATGATTCGATCGATACCCATCGTTTCTTCCAAATCAGTCTATCTTAACTCACTCGGTCTAGAGCTACCTTACTCTTCTCATTTGAGTAAAGAGTTTCTCTACTCTGTCACGCTTATCTAGCAGAAGGTACATTCGGTTCCTTAACCACCTTCTTATATTCTCCATCTACCTTCGGTTCACTAATGTGACCCTTGAGACTCTTGGTCTTTACCACTAAGTTTTATGGTTACACAACATCTGTGTTTATGATCTATCAAGTCCTTCTTCCCACTTACTGAGTCACCCCTAACTCACTACTGTTGGGTTTTGAGCAATCTAACACTTCCTAAGTGTGCATGCAACCCTAATAAAACTTGTATCTATGTTTGTCTAAATACATGCAAAATAATAATTTTTCAAGGTTTATAACCTATCTAACATGGCATGGGGAACATTTCAACATAAAGAGTTAGAAGAGATTACATACCTTTTTGATGAGTTTGGTTCTTGACGAGTTTGAGGGCCAAGCACCAATTGTGTGAATGCCTCAAATGGAATCACAAAACACCACAAACTCTTGGAAAACTTTGAGAGAGTGTATACACTTGTATATTTCGGCCACACACAAGCTCACACACACTAGTTCACTAGTTACACTAAGGTTCCATTTCATGCTCCATAAGCATGCTTATATAGTGTGTATGGTTAGGGTGAAACCCTAATAACCCATGACCTTTCCTTTCCAAGGATCCATGGGTTAAAATCTCCATGGATCATCCATGGACTTCCATATAAGCCTAGCCCATTAACAAAAGAGCATTAGCCCACACTATATAAAACCAATAGCCCATAATCTAATTAGTCTTCCTTTTAATCTCTAAATTAGTTCATAATTAATTTAAGACTAAAACTAATTAAATAACATAACCTCATATTAATATATTATAACTTATAATATATTAATAAACATATGTGTATAACTCTCATAAAATTATCCATAAATAGTTTGGATGAGATGCAACCCAAATGGATCATGCCGGGTCGGGTCAAGTATATACCAAATAAGTTATGGACTTAGACACCTTATCCAACAGACTCCCACTTGGATAAGTCTAATAACTATATTTGCGTATGTTACTTCAGGAACCAACCAGCAATCGTAGCTCTCGAAAACTCCGTTGAACTATAAAGACTCTGTTGAACTATCAAGCGCCATTTTAGATAAGTGATCATATAATCCTCTGTTCTCATGATATCAGCCGGACAAATACATGGAACAACGTCGTACTTATTGTCCAGCAGTTTGTTTCCCGATTTCCGATTTGTTTGACAAAGAACTTAATCGAACACGTCAATTTAGTTCTGACCGGCCGGTACATAGATCACAACAAAATCATCGAGGGGCCCAGATATCGCTTCTATTTCTAGAAGGAACAGATAAACTTCGACTCATATGCTTGTTGTACTACTTGTTGAATTGTACACAAAGGCACATTTTATAACATCAAGTTACAGATGCGTTTACGTGCAATCAATGCACAAACAACTCATAGGTAACAACTCATATCTCTAGGTTTGAAGATTTATATGATATTACCGTCTCACGATCACTCGAGATAAATTCCATGAAGTGATACAAGTGAGCGTGGGTTTATTCCAATACTCATAACTTATGAGCACTCATGAATGTTGTAGTAACCATTGCTATGACTAAACCCATTTAGCCATCTACAAACCCGATTCATGACAGTCTTGATTCATACCTACTTCCAACATATGAACGACTGTGGAGTGTTTAAATAACTTAGTCATTCGGAAAGAGTAACCTCCCTATTTTGGAAGTCAAAACATGCAAAGTGAAACACAATAATAATCGAATCTAATATGGTCTCAGAACCATTTTGAATATAAATAGAACCACCTTTTATTTATCACCATATTGATTACACATTATTCATTGTATAATGTTTCAAACAATCAACTTAAGACTTGAATAAAAACAACCATCGTCCCATGCTCTTGGCATGTACACTTTGTTTTCCTAAACAATAGTTATGACACACTCCAAGTATGCACACTATGTTTGTCTATGATCCTTACATTGTGATTTAGATCAATTGAACATGATTCCAATGATACTCATTTCACAATCCCAAATCCTTATTGTAAATGTGAGAATCCCCGATTCCTATCATTTACCAAAAATCTGTTAGATTTTAACTTTTATGCAATGTTCCTCTTGTAATGATTATTCACAAAGTCACCAAAACCTTGTCACCAGTCATTACAGAGTATTCCAAAGAAGGTCAACTTCTGTGGAACGAAAGTCTCATATTCAAAGTACATTGCTTTGAACATCCTTCTTGCATTAAGGTTTTCTAATCTTACATAGATTGAATAACTTCCACCTATGGAGACATTTCCATAGTCCCATTTTGAATATCACTTCCGAACAAGAGTTACTTCTTCTCAGAACATGTCAATACGGTCCTTTCCGATAACTTACATCATACTTCCAACTTTACCTGAGCAACCAATCTTTGGCGAACCTCAAATTGTCCTCGACAATTGCTTAACCACTTTAGTCATATCCAGTTCTAGACTTTTCCCTTCTCAATGCCTTAAGCATTTGGAAAATTTAGAAAAGATGAATATTATAGCACATGCAATCGATCCTATATCCGAAGCATATGGTACACGATTCATTATGTCTCACATAAAGACATGATACTAGACCAGTCTTTTGCTAGAATATTTTTTATTTGCCATGTTTTCAAGATTTAACTATGAAGAGGGATTCCGTAATCATAATCGAATTTTGAAAATGCAATATATATATATATATATATATATATATATATAATTTCTTCAAGTTGAACCATTCCAACACAAAATTCATATATATTCTTGACTAAAGATGATTAAAATCTCAATCTAAGCTTTAGAATTGAAATGAAGTATAATTTTCTCTCCCTTAATTACAGCAAAAAAACTTTTCAACCCCTGCAACTTCACGAATTGAGACTTTGTTTTCTATAATTAACATTGCTAACTTGCAACACTAAACGTAATAATCATGCTCCCACTAACATGATCATTATCAGCATAACACTTATGCTCCCACTAGCTCTGACATATTTCCAGAAATCTGCTGGAATTCTGAAGTTTAGATTCATACACCATTTCTTAGATAGCTTACATGTGTGTCTAAACAATTTTCAGAACTATGAAAAGGGATGTCGTAATCATAGTCTCAATTTCTTAGGCATTTGCCATTTCTCACAAGTCCATGTTAGTGTGCCGGTTAACCACACGCGCTCCACTAACGACTTTTGAAAATGCAAATAACACAATTTCTATCTACTTAAAATCTATTTAGTGAAAGCGTTCCCTCACCATCATTTTCATGAATCGGAGTGAAACCTTATGACACTTAGATTTTATAGTGTATGAGTTCCTATCCATGTGAATTTGTCAAAACTATAATCACAAGATAAGGTTAGTGACAAATTCAGCCTTACATGGATTAAACTTGTTCAATCTTAGTTTCATGTCACCTTGGTAGCACAAGGCCCACCAATGCTTCCAAGTTGAATTCTGATAACTCACATGCAAATTCAACTTATTTGAAGTAGGTACAGAAATAAGAATTATGTCAACACGATAGGTTGCAAACCTTAAGTCGTGTGCTAGTGATAAATTACAGGTTTTACTCTTGATTAAATCTTGAAACTGTTTCAGTATCTTTAAGGCTCCCACTGTCCCCTTGACATATAAGTTTCCCCAGTCGAGAACCATTCCTTGACAAAACAAATATTCAAGGGATAATGCGGATTCTTATCAAGACTAACACTTCACACAATTGGTCTTAGTTGGTCTTTGTCTCATCCAAGACATCACAACTTACCAATCTCAAATGTACAAGAGTAGAAAACATTTTACTCTTACATTTGACTAGTGTTAATAAATCTTCCTTTATGTCACTCAAGGTTACAATCTTGGAGTATGACTCTAAGAATTGTTTTGGAACGAAGTATGACTCATCTTCTTGATTTTAACCAATCCAACAATTCATGACCTCTCTTCTTAGCCATAACAATGCACTAAGACGTCCTTAGAGTATGAATTTGTGATACGGTTTCATAATCATTAAGATGATCATGAAATATGATACTAAAGTACTCTCCCATCCTTTCAGATTTGAGAAACTTTTATCTTTCTGCCTAATTTGATTCTTCTCATTTGTTTTGTCATACATTGTAACCTTTCCAATGTTACAGAATTATACTTAATCTTATAAGTATAATTATATTTACTAAACTTTAGTAAATCATGACAAATCAATCTTTGTGGTGGACCATGACCAGCGCACACCCAGTGTACCTAATTCCTTAGTCCTTCAATTGACTCACATATACATGTGATCAAAGAATTAGTCTTAATTTTCAAAGATGAAAATTCTCATTCATCATACAATACAACTTGTATGATTCCAAGTTTTTGTCCAATTGAAACTTGGGTGATGAAAAACTTTTCTTCATTTGGTAAATTCAGACACTACCACAAATGAAAGAATCAAATCCACTTTCCAATATTGCTATTACTGGAAACATATAAGCAACAATTTTCCATAGATGCCATTGTAAGGATATTTTTAAAATAAATAAAAATTAAAACCCCTTTTTTTCTTTTATTTTAAAACTTTGCGGAAAAACTTATCCTTACAATCCACATGAAAACCATGTTGTTATCTATTCATAAGCAATATATTATAACTCTTAAGCAACAGCTCAAAATTTTGATTACCGAACCATGCGATCGTAACCCACATTCGCAATCAGAATCAACATATACTTACTTTAAGCTTCCTATCTTTTCTTTGATTCTTAAAACATCAGCATGTGACCCATTCACATTATGTAATAAGAATCTCCAAATAGGAATTAATAGAGTTAGACAGTGGACTTTACCCGAAGTATAGTCAAACCTCTTGACTTGATCAACCTTATGACCTTTCAGGTGAATATGGCAGCTTCGCAACCAATGCCCCTTCCTTTGGCAACAAAACACATGGGCCCTTTGGTAATGGCACATGAGACTATCTCAGACTTAGCCTTTCTCTTTACCATTTGGTCAACCGAGTTGACTCTGACCGATCCCTTTCCATTGGGAAGAGAAATGCTTTTCTAGATATCTAATGCTACCATTGCCAATGTCCATTTAAGGTTTGGGAAGTTGATCTTCTAATAAAATTTGCTTTACTAGTGTTCCAAATCATGCTGATTCCACAACACCAAGTAAATAGATAAGACCATTAAGGGTCATGTCATAGTTTGTCACATAGTAGTCCCAAAGAGACTCACTATGTTACTAAGAAAGTGATTGAACATCCAACTTTCATGAGACTTTGACAACCAACTCTCCCCGCTTGTCAATATTTGACTTTATCTCCAAAATGTGAGCACACATAGACTATGCTTGCCAATAGGGATTGAGTGACTTTAAACTTTTCAAGAACTTGTGGGTGAGGGAGAATAATTGGAGGAGGTGGAGGAAGTGAAGCATGATGTTGAGGGACACCATCTTCAAGAGATTTGGGAAGATCATAGTTGTCTGAACCAGACATCTATAATGGGAGAAAATCAAGTTAGTTGATTCAAAGTCCTTAATATAACACCCAATATGAAATATTAAGGCTAGGACCCAACACAATATTTTATAACTTGGAAGAGGGATGTCGTAATCCAAGCTATAAAATATTTGAAGGTAGGCGAATGACGATTCACCAATTTCCACTATGAAAAACGAAATAATTTATTAGGTTTTAATTGGATTTGAAATTCCTAGATCTTTTGAGATTCATCGAACCTTTCAATGGCATGTTTCAATCTCGAGTGTGCCCTCTCAAATTTTGTGACTGGGATGCCGAGGATCACAAAACAAGGTGTGAATAACCATACCAATTCACTTGGTACCCTTAATATTATCACCCAATCAATGTGTCGGTTACCCACACACACTCCATTGATCTATGACAAACATTAAGTCACCCTTCGTGATCCTTACTAGTCCAAGTTAGTGTGTCGGTTACCCACACACGCTCCACCAACGACTTGGTAAGGTACAAAGTGTGAATACCATGGGCTAGCACCAAATTCACATTTTTTCCTAAAGTAACTAAGATTGGGAATTAAATAAAAAAATATTTAGTTACTTTATAATAGTCATTATACTTTTAATGAGAATTTAAAGTCATTGTCCTACCCGTTCGGCTAACGACCCTCCACCGATCAAGCAAGCGGTGGGTGAGAGTGGACACCCATTAAGTCACCATTTTGTAGGCAACAACCTTATACCCACCTTATAGACCGGCTTCGTGAATGAAGCCTACTAACGGTAAAACGACTTGTTCTTATACATACATACATACATATATATATATATATATATATATATATATATATATATATATATATATATATATATATATATATATAATTAACCATTAATGTTATAAATTGTATAAGGGTTGAATTTTAACTTTTAAAATTCTAAGTGTTGGAATTAAAGTTCATTAAAGTGTGTGAAACTTTTCCAAATTCCAAAACTTGAGGGCAAATTTTGAAACTATTCAAAACTAATTAATTCCATGATTTATGTGTTTAAAGTAGTTTTAATCCAAAAACTCTTCAAGTTCCATAACTTGAGGACAAGTTATGGAAGACTTTAAACTAATAAAAGAATTACTTTTTCTTTATTTTATAACTTATAGAATTAATTAAGGTTACACTTTATTTATATATTTATTAATGAAGTAACTCTTGAACCTCCATAACTTAAGCACAAAAGACTCTTCATCTTTTGTAACCATCCAAAACTTTTCATTTCATAACTTATGAATTAAAGGTTCATAAAAATGAAGACTCTTCATTTTCATGTAACTTATGTGTTTTAAGTGTGTGTTAAATAAAAGTGACCTTTGGATATCCATCACTTGAGGACAAATTATGGACTCCATTAAAACACATAAATGATCAAGAATTAATTCTAAACAATTCAGCAAATAATTCCTATCATCTTCTAAATTCAGCAAATAATTCCTATCATCTTCTAAATTCATAAGAAAATGAACATGATCATCAAAATTTCAAGAATTATATGAACACATAAAATCATGGAATTTTGATTATAACTTTGAAATTGGTCCACCATCATCAATACCACATCAAAAACAGGTTTTATGAGTCCAAAACAGTTTAAGGTAATGATTCTAGACCAATTCCAGCACCAAAACTCGAAGATATGTTGTTTGGGGGTCCAACTCGTCGAGTGCATGAACCAACTCGCCGAGTTGGATGAGTTTTTCCTTGGACTCGTCGAGTCCCTTCATGGACTCGGCGAGTCAGCTGTGCAGACAGCATAAAATCTTCGATTTTCAGCAATTTGCATCAAGTATTCAAACAAGCAAGCCTAGGCTCTGATACCACTGTTGGGTTTTGAGCAATCTAACACTTCCTAAGTGTGCATGCAACCTTAATAAACCTTGGATCTATGTTTGTCTAAATACATGCAAAATAATAATTTTCCAAGGTTTATAACCTATCTAACATGGCATGGGGAACATTTCAACATAAAGAGTTAGAAGAGATTACATACTTTTTTGACGAGTTTGGTTCTTGACGAGTTTGAGGGCCAAGCACCAATTGTGTGAATGCCTCAAATGGAATCACAAAACACCACAAACTCTTGGAAAACTTTGAGAGAGTGTATACACTTGTATATTTCGGCCACACACAAGCTCACACACACTAGTTCACTAGTTACACTAAGGTTCCATTTCATGCTCCATAAGCATGCTTATATAGTGTGCATGGTTAGGGTGAAACCCTAATAACCCATGACCTTTCCTTTCCAAGGATCCATGGATTAAAAGCTCCATGGATCATCCATGGACTTCCACATAAGCCTAGCCCATTAACAAAAGAGCATTAGCCCACACTATATAAAACCAATAGCCCATAATCTAATTAGTCTTCCTTTTAATCTCTAAATTAGTTCATAATTAATTTAAGACTAAAACTAATTAAATAACACAACCTCATATTAATATATTATAACTTATAATATATTAATAAACATATGTGTATAACTCTCATAAAATTATCCATAAATAGTTTGGATGAGATGCAACCCAAATGGACCATGCCGGGTCGAGTCAAGTATATACCTAATAAGTTATGGACTTAGACACCTTATCCAACAACTACTTGGGACGATTAGGCCGACTCGCGATCCGACTCGCCAAGTCCGAGAACAACTCGACGAGTCTCACGAGTAGATCTCCTACTTGCTTCCAAATCCTCACCAGAGCATCCATCTTGAGGATTTGGGTTTTTGGGACTATTGCTACACGTTAAATTGTTAACTCCGCGCGTAGCTACGAAGGGTTGGAACTTCTACACTTAACCCCTCTTAATTCAGTAACAGTTCATATCACTCGCCAAGTTTGAAGAACAACTCGTCGAGTTCCAGGCAATCTTCATAGGACTCGCCGAGTTGTTCATCCAACTCGTCGAGTCTAAGACCATCATCATAGAACTCGCGAACTCCACTTTGGAACTCGTCGAGTCCCTTCAACCCTCCTCCCATACAGACCAAATCTGAGACATGCAACGGTTCCAAACCATAGATCTAAGCTCCTAGGGCATTCTTATCATGTAAAGTTGCAAACTTTACGTGCATGCACAGCCCTATGAGCTCCAAAAGGCAATTCCAAGCTCTTTATGAGGTCATACACTCAATAGGTACTTTAATCACTTCAGCCACAGAGACTTTGCACTTCTAAGATGTCCATAAGGTCTATATCCGAAGTCCTTTCAGAACATAGAGCATAAACACATGGGGTTTGAGGTTTTAGGGCTTGAAAACCACCAATTAGGGAAAAAGGGGGATCTAATGAACTAGTGATCAAGGTAGGGACTTTTCTACCTGAATGGAAGCTTCTCATAGTGTAGATTTCGGATCTACCTCCCCTCCTTGCACTCCTCAACCTCCTCCATCTTCTTCTAAGCTCCAAACTTCCTTCACAAAGCCAAAAATCACTCAGAAGAACAATATGGGGCCTAAGGTTTCGCTCTACAGCTCTCTGTATGGGTTAGGGACAAGGGAGGCCGAGCTAGAGTTGTTTAAATAAGGTGTAAACACTCGGGTTAGGGTTTTACTTGCCCAGCACAGACTCACCGAGTCCCTCACTTAAATCTCGCCCCAAAATTGCTCATACTCGGCGAGTCGAGCCTCCAACTCGCTAAGTCCAATGCAGAATGAGAAAAATATAAGAATAGAAATCGTACCAGGAATCCGATGTTACAGAAGCTTCGTCTTCTCCAAAAGTTATGGATGTACATGTCTACTGATTTCCTAAGAATACATGTAGTTTTGATAAGAGTATCAACAATTAAGTTGGTGAGTTCATAAGCATGTTTGTAATTGAAATCTATTGTATGTTCCTTGAAAATGTAAGTGTGTATTCCCAGAAAATCCTATATTTTCTGTTGTAATGTGATGAGCTCAAAATGTGTAAATGTTATTGTACTCCGAGACAGTATAATGTAGTTTTAGTTCACATGAAATCCTGAAAAGTACGTTTTCTCTGTACTGGAATTGTATTCTGTTTTTTACAAATATAAAAATGGTGTAATTGTAACTGTTTGAATTCACCAACTATACTTGTAAAATATTGTATTATAGTCTTATTATTTAATAAAACTATGTGAAGTTGTTTACTTATTCATACACTAATCGTATTGTTCAATACCAAATTGTGAGTTGTTAACACCATGTTTGATAACCTAAGATGGCCTAAACACAACGTTCTTCAGATGTTGGAATTAGTACGACATTTGTAACCACAGGCCTGCCAGCCTAGCTGTTGCAAGCAGCTCTGCTACAGGATTGTCGGTCCCATATAGATTTATACACAAGTGTCACGCTCTCCCTACAAGGGACTCTGGTTATAATTTTAGGACTTGGTTGGTACTCAGATAAGTACTTCAAGTGTGTCTCACAAATGCTATATTAACGGTTACGTGTAGAATAATGAAAAGTTACTTTATAATTAATAAACTGTAAGTATATCTCATAAACTATATTTAATATAGTTTATATGTTTGTTTTCTGTAATGTATTCTGAATATGTAAAGTAGTGTATATGTTTCATAAGCTATACCTATTATAGTTTATATGTTTGTTATCCGTGTTGTAATCTGAACTTTGAAAGCAATATATCAGTTTCATAAACTATACCTATTATAGTTTATATATTTGTGTTTTACTACAAAAAAAATCTTTGTTTAAATTGTAAAATATGTATTATGGTTATCTGTTGAAATTCAATATTTATGTCCAAATGGTACTAACACAGTTTGCAAAAATTATATTTTTGTTTAACAACTTTGAAATCCTTTTATACTTATATAAATATAAGATTTATATAATTATGATTAAATAGGCAGTTGAATAAATAATTCTACCTCAAGCCCACAACCAAACAAGGAACAAGAAATTAAGCCAAATTATCAATTCTAAGTCTGTTGAACCGTAATTATATAATTTATACATATATAAATATATATTTTTAACAACGGCAACAGTTAATAAAATATTGAAAACATTTAGATATTAACACAAGTTTTATTGTGTTACACTTGTATCCCCCCTTAAAAAGGTGAAAAATTATGAAAACGTAGGGGTATGAACTCCCCTTGTGTGTGATAATGGTTTAGCTAACCAATAGAAATGGTGACTTTAGATTAGAATACAAAATTGATAGCCGTATCCTAACATTTTTAAACATATATTAACTGTTATAAATTAGTTGATCTTAATAATTTATAGAGTTTAATAACACTAGTTTTATAAATAAAGCTTACCAAAGTTTGTAACTAATTTCATGTGAAGATCTTGGAATGAAAAGGAAATAAACTAATATTTTAGATGGGTTGAGAAGATTTTGTGGTCACTGGATGTGAAAAATGGAACAATGATCCCTTTTTATACTTAAATATGAAGAAATATGGAGGTGGTTTGAGTGATTTCGGCCAAGAACATAATCCGAGGAATGGGGTTCTCGGTGTGGAACTTTACCCGAGGATAAATGTTTTCGGCTGAAAAGGGAATCCCTCTGAGGAGGGTTTGCTGCTGGAAGGGACTTTACGGTCCGAGGGTTCTCGGCCGAAAACTGGTTTTCAGTCTAAAGGATATACGGCATGCGAAGGTTTTCGGTTGGAACTGTTTTCGGTCCGAGGCTTAGTGGTTCTATGCGAAACTTCTCGGTTTTGATGCATTTTGATTTTTTTATTTAATAAAGGTTATATACAAATTAAAGTATTAATTTAACTTTAATAAACTAACAATTCAACAACTTAGACTTTTATTTAGCAAGTTTGACTTTTGTTGACTGTTATAGATTTGAAAATAACAGGTTGTTACAGTCGATGATTAGGTTGCAAGTTGGTTGAAGAGCATTTGTGTTCATCAACAATTTCGATACTTGAATAAAGTCCAATCGAATTTTACTTTCCCTTTGCTCTGGTTAACTAAGAATAATATTTTCTAACATAAACAACCTCATACCTTGATTTGGTTGATCTACTAGTCTTCAACTAAAAACCATCATCAAGACATGTTTTCTCAATCGCCAATTTAAGAAGGTCATTGTTTCTAAATATCTATAGGCATTCAATATTTTGATTACAGTCTATCGTTTGCGATGGAATATTGTCATTACCATTAATTGGACATGCCGGTAACGGTGGCATACCATAAAAAGATTATCAGAAAATACAGGTTTAGGTTCATCACCCGACTCATCTCCATTAGATTAAATATATAAGTAGGATACATCCAATTATACATCCATAACATCAGGAAAATCCCCATAAACATTTAGGTTATCATTGTTCTGAATCATAACATTTTTGTTTCATCTACTATGTTGATGTCGTTAACCTTGACTTTTTGTTAGCGATCGTTAACAAAACGGACACCCTCATCATTAAGATATGTAGCAACATTATCATCACTAACAAACTTATAATGTTCATGATCCACATAGCGAATTAGTGAATACACATTTATATTTTCAGCAACACTATGAAACTGAGATACACTAAGAGTCATAAAAGTACCTATTGCCTTGCTCACTTTCTCGCTGGATATGTTTCCAACAATCAATTTTCCTCTTTCGTCACCTTCGTCAAGCACCATAAACACTTTCAGAGCCTTTCCTCCAACTAATTTATTATGTTGATCAACATTCTAATATTCATGTCTTAAACTATAGTCATATAATGATGCAATTCAAGATGATGGAAGCAAAGATTAATTTTATATCTAGGAAACAAATTAATTTTTATTTTTATAAAAAATATAAAATCACTGTAACTAATATACTCCAAAAAAAATTAAAGCAGATACATAAATTCCTCCCTATGAACAAATTTATTCCAGATTTCTCTCCATTAACTCCCACCTCCTGCTTGTTACCACCCAAACCAAATATTTACTCATTTTTATACAAAGAACCTAAACAATATTTCTAAAGAAATAACTAGTAAGATAAGTTTTTTTGCTAATTTTTATATAAAGTCTATCTATTTTTATGAATTCATAGTCAACAATATCTGACTTCGTACTCAACCTTACCAAATCTAAATCTGTAGTCAAACTTAAGTTTAAAAAAATAATAATAAATAAAATATTATAATCTCAGCATAAAATCACAGATGGAATACAACCCATATGCGATTTGGTGGAATAGATTTCAAAAAATATCCTTTTTATAATCTTTGTCATGGATATGGATTAAGACTCACAAAATAACAGATGGATATGAAGGAAATAGCAAATTGACTCACCAAATATAAGATTGACCCCACGATATAATAGCAGATAGAAGGTCATAATTGCATATGAGATCTAACCACCAGCAATTATAGCTAGTGACTATTTTGCGTAAATTGTTATTTTATTTATTTTTTAATATTTTGAGCATATTAGTTAGCAAATTTGGCTAAATTATCAGATTTCTCTTGTTTTTAATGTCATAATTAGTAAAAGCTTATGCTAGCAGTTAGATAAAATGTTCTTTTTGTTCTTCGTTTTATTCATGTTTGTATGATAAATCGCTTCCAACTTTAATCTATCTTAATTACATTACCACTCTTTTATTCTTATTCATTCGTATTTCAAATACAGAAATAATAATGGTATTCATGTTGAATGATGAGTTAGTCGAAAGTGAACACACACTGGTAGAAAAGTGGACCCAAATATGTATTTCAGATCGATTAAAATAGTTCAGCCGACTATGTCGACTTAAAATGGTCAATCAAATAAATCTTTGTAATATTCAAAGCAATACTCCAACTTGTTGAATTGTTTACATGATTATCTACAAGTAGTTCAATAAATTATTGTATTTTTTGATATAAATTACATATATAATCCTGGCTTTCTTTATTCAATTCAATTCCAAGTTGATATGTATTTAGGTTTCAATAAGTGTTTTGACTTTTCGTTTTCAATATTATAATTCTGGATCTACGTATTTGAATATGAGTTTGAAACATCGATGTTTAAGAAGATGAAAAACAAGGATGAACATAAGTGAAATTATACTTTTACTACTTCGATGATTGCCATGTACAAGTTAACAAATAGTTTGAAACAAACCACTTGTATAGAAGTTTCCTTTCTATAACTGGTATGGGCTTAGGGCTTACATATAGTCTAAGGACAATACTTTATAGTCTACTCAAGTACTTCTCTATAAAGGAAACAAAAGATTAGTTTCTGTTGTCATTAACTTTCCCATCTTATTCTCTTTACACTTCCTGATGGATGCACTTTCATGCATACTCACATACATACAACTATGTCTATACGGTATTGCATATTACTTTACAGTCCTACTTCTATCCCATAACCGTCCCACCATTTACCTTGATAATTTTAATGTTGTTTCCAATTCGTTGACAAACAACGCCACAATCTATTTGGACCTGAGAATCGAGAATGAAAACTCGTTGATAGGCATTTACTACGAGGATCCTCTAAATCTCACCATCACTTATTTGCCACCAACAAAATCATCAGGCAGCAATGTTACTATCGGACAATGTGTCATTCGAGGCTTTTATCAAGGGAGCGAGGAGGTTAAACAAATCCAACTTTCAGTCGTGGTTCAAGACTTGTTTTCAACTACTGAACAACGAAGGAGACTGGGTTCAGCTAAAGTGATCGATTTCGTAGTTGATTTGGAGGCGAATATAAAGTTCATGTTATTTGAGAACACAAAGTCGCATCTGATGATCCGATCTGGTGTGGAGGTTAACGACAACACTGGGACATCTGTGTTAAAGACTATTCAAATGAAGTATGCTTCTGGGTCGAATAAGTGGGGAGTTGTGAAATGGCTAATGACAGTTCCTTTGTCTCTTCTGTTCCATTTTGTTTTTTATTGCGCTTGTTGGTTAGCTTTCAGATTTTTTTCATTTGTTTTTTTGTGTCCGTCTAATTAAGTTCTGAATCGGTAGCAGGGTGTAATTCGATATGTTAAATCAGTAATAGGATTAGTAAGTTTTTTAACATCTAAATATTACCCGTAACCCAACCTAACAAGAGTTAGTTATATCGGTTTTTGATTATTCTATTTTTACAACATAAACCGAATAAAGTATCACTTTAGCGATGTATATGATTAATTTTACTTTATTCCTATATATTTGTTTAATTTGCTTAATATTTAATATGATATAAAACACAAATATAAATTACTTTAGTTGTTAATTATTAAGTAGTATGTTTAATAAAACATTTTGAGAAGTAATTAAAATTCAATCTTAATTTATTATACTAAAATAAAAAAATTTATCGAATTGATAACTTTGTTTATTTGGTTTAACAAAGATAGATATATTATAAGCAAATAAGTCATCTTTATTCCGTAAACCAAACTAAATTACCCAAAAACAAAATAAATTAAACTAAGTAACCCAAGCATCATCTAGTTCGGTTTGGTTATTCGGTTTTGGTTGTTTCTCAAACCACTTCACGACATGATAACAAAATAAAAGACATGAAACTAAATTTGGATGAAATTGAAATGTCAATTTGTGTCCATGTATAGTGTTAAAAACATGTTGTGTCGTCTTGTGTTCGTGTTCAAAATTTGACACGAAAATTCAGACGATATTAACATAGGTTTGTAGTGTTTGTTGTGTTTTATGTGATTTCCTATGAATTAAATAAACTAATCATTATTGTAGGCTATCTTTGTATTGTCATGTGATATTTACATAATTCAATTGTTTTCGTGTTGGTAAAATAACAACATTGTGGTGTGTTGTATTTGTGTTTCATAAAACTACTCAACAGTATCATGTTAGACAAAAGTATGACACAATTTGTGTGGCTTAACACCTATATATGCACCCTATTGGTTTAAATATCAATTATCTAACTTAGACTAAATTACAAAAATGTTTCATGTGGTTTCGTGATTGATGTGTAAATGAGCTCTTGTTTTTTAAATTTATAAACGACTTTACTAGAACTCGGGACTATTACACAACTAAACACTATATCTAATCTTATACTAGTATAACCGAGGTACATGTTATCCAACCCTAGAGGAGAAGGTACATGTTGTCCAAAGCTAGAGGAGCGGATTCAGTTCAAGAAATCTAATTGCTAATTAACCTAAAACAACTAAGTAAATGGGGGAATTTATCTAAAATAATAGATTAAGAACATCAGCAAACACAAGTAAATATGATATAAGAAACTGATTTGGAAACAGATAAATAAAGGTACTTATACTCGATTACTCCCTTTATGGTTGGTTTCTTGGTCGTGCAATGGATATTTAGTTCATTATTCACCGATTCCTAGGTTGCTTATCCTCTTGATCCGATTCTAACCTTAATGATGATAATTACATTACCTTAATTGTGATTATATTAACTAACCCATATTATCAATTTTTAGTTCATATCATTCAAAATTTGATCTTGTAATTAATCTCAAAGGCCATGAAAATTAATTGGTATACATAATGGTCAACCAACGTAAAGCAACACATTAAGGTTCATTAGATTATTAACCTAACCCTATGATTCTTTTTGTCACTAGTCATAATTGCCAATGGTCACAATCACCTATGATTCAAGTAAACATAGTCTGAGTGCTCCTCTGGATAATATTAACTCACTAATACGGAATAATGATCCAAACATCAACATATAAGGATCTTTGATTGAGAAAACATAACAAATTAAACTTCCAATATCTAAATAGAAATCAAACCATGATTTTAGGGTTCATCTACACCTCACCAAAAGAAAAAGGTTTTTTAGCCCAAAATCAGAAAGAAGAACATAAGGAAATCCGAATAGAATGCTACATATAGAAAATAAATCAAACCAACCGAATCCCTAGTGATTCTGCACTTGATTCTTCGAATTCCTGATATTATCCTTTCGGCCTTCAAAATGCCTTCTGGACTCTCAAATCACTCCATTTGTTACTTAATGTCGTTGTTAGATGCTATGATGATAGAGGAAAGGCTATTTATACTTTTCGTAGACAACCTCAATTACACGGCATGTATGGATAATATGTTCGATTAGTGTCTAAGTCCATAACTATTTTGGTATGTACTTGACCCGATGGTGCATGGTCCTTTTAGGTTGCCTTCACCAAAGCAACTTGATAAGATGAATTATGGAGAGAGAGGATTAATTGTGATTTATTAATATATTATGAGAATAATATATTAAAAGAGAAATCATATTGTTTAATTAATATTAGTCAAGAATTAATTGACAATTAATTTTGAGGCTGAAAGAGATTAATTAAACTTAAGGGAATGGAATTGTAATTATAAGATAATTGCAATTAGGCTATGGATTACCTTATTATATAAGGTTGGACGAATTCTATGGGGAACCCATTAGAAATCATCCAAGGCCTTTAAGACAGGAATCCATGGGCCGCTTAGGGCTTAAGCAGTCATATTAGGGTTTCCTAGTTTAAAACCATAATAGCTTACATGTATAAATAGCACCCTTCAGCCCCAAAAACGTGTTCCATACGCTTCGGGTGTAGGATCGATTGCAAATGCTATAATATTTGACCATTCTAAAATTTTCCAAATGTCTAGCACATTTAGAGGGAAAAGGACAAGAATCGGTTTTGACTAAGATAATTAATCAACTATCAAAGGACGATCCAAAGCTTGCTGAGGATTGGTCGCTTGTGAGTAGTTGGAAGTATGATATTGGATGGAGCATATCGACATAATTATGAATAGATAAGATTCTATTAAGAATGAGTTGCGATATGGTAAGTATTGAAAGGTTTCCATATTGGGAATTGGATATTGAGAATCTATGTCTAGATTAGAAACTTTTATGCAAAAGGATGTTCAAAGGAATGTACTTTGAGTAAGAGACATTACATCTATGGAATTGTTTTTGCAACAATTTCCGATAGAGAGCTTTGTAATTCATTGGCAATAGTCATTGTGACCTTAGTGCAGTTACATTACAAAAGGATCATTGCATAAAATGTTAGAATCTAGCATATTCTACAAGTGGCAAGAATTTGATATTATTGCACTTGTGATAAGGATTGGGAGCTATGGAATGAGTATGATTGGAAATGTGTTCATTTGATCTATTTCACAAAGTAAGAACCATATGTAAACATTGTGTGCATGCTGAGAGCATGGGACAAGTGTTGTAATTCAAGTAAGAAGTTGATTACCCGAAACAACAAATAATGAGTAATTGATATGGTGATAAATAAAAAGTGTTTTATTTATACTCAAAAGGTTTAAGGTCATATGGGATTAGTATTATTCTTGTGTTTCACTTTGCATGTTTTGACTTCCTGAATAATTTAATTGGTTAAGAACAGTCAAATTATTCAAACGAGCCACAGTCGATTCATATTTTGGAAGTAGGTATGAATGAAGACTGTCGTGAATTGGTGTGTGGATTGTCTAAAGAGTATTAGACATAAGCAAATGTTTGTTGCAATGTTCATGAGTGCTTATGAATATGATTTGAGCATTGGATTAAACCCACGCTCACTTGGATCACTCCATGAATTGTATCACTAGTGATTCGTGAGATGATAATATCTTATATTCTTGAAACCGAGATGTGTGAGTTGTATCTTGCAAATCGGTTGCACATTGATAATATGTGAACGCACCAGTAACTTGGTGTTATAAAGCATATTGTTGTGTGGTATTCGGTGAGTAAGTGCAAGCGAACATTGATTCAAAGTTTATCCGTTCCTTTTATCCAAAGTAGGATAAAGGCGATATCTTTGGGCCCCTCGATGATTTAGTGATGACAAACGTAAATGCTCGGCCGGGCTAGGGCTAATTTGATTTGTTCAATTAGTCAATCGTCAGAAATCGGAAGTCGAGAAATGGTACAGAGAGAATGATTCGAAATCATGTCTTATACGATATCTAGAATGGAGGAATATATGATCCCTTATCTAAAGGACACGCGTATATGATAGGATCAAAGTTGACAGCGGCTTTGGAAAGCTACGATTGCAAATCAGGATCTGAATTCATACACAGAATAGTTATTAGACTTATCCAAGTGGGAGACTATTAGATTAGTGTCTAAGTCCATAACTATTTTCGTATGTGCTTGACCCGATGGTGCATGGTCCTTTTTGGTTGCCTTCACCAAAGCAACTTGATAAGATGAATTATGGAGAGAGAGGATTAATTATGATTTATTAATATATTATGAGAATAATATATTAAAGGAGAAATCATATTGTTTAATTAATATTAGTCAAGAATTAATTGACAATTAATTTTGAGGCTGAAAGAGATTAATTAAACTTAAGGGAATGGAATTGTAATTATAAGATAATTTCAATTGGGCTATGGATTACCTTATTATATAAGGTTGGATGAATTCTATGGGGAACCCATTAGAAATCATCCAAGGCCTTTAAGAAAGGAATCCATGGGCTGCTTAGGGCTTAAGCAGTCAGATTAGGGTTTCCTAGTTTAAAACCATAATAGCTTACATGTATAAATAGCACCTTTCAGCCCCAAAAACGTGGTGGTGAGATCCTCTAGGGTTTTGGACGATTTTGGGTAGCCTCCTTCTCTTCTCTTCTTCATCCTCTTGCTCTTGGTGTTTGTGAACCATTAGAGGAGTGACATTTGTGACTCTAAGCTTTCTAAAGTTATTACAAGAAGGATTTTAGATTGTTATTGCTACATAAAAATCAAGGTATGATCTAAACCTTAATTCATATGTTATATTGATTATCATATACCAGATCTAGGGTTTATAGTCTTGGATGATTTGCATGTACAATAGACAAACCTAGATCCAAGCATTAGGGTTTGTATGAGCACATAGGATTTTCTTATGGATAAAACTCAGTGGTATCAGAGCCTTGATTGGTTTCTATTGTATTGATGCATTATGTGTTTGTTCAGGTTGCAAATTCGATTTTTGGCCAACCTGCCTGATGAACTCGGCGAGTCCCATTATGGACTCGGCGAGTAGCCCCCTACTCGGCGAGTCCATGAGGGTACTCGGCGAGTTTGAGCATCAGAAAGAGGAGATTTTGGGATTTCTTGGTGTTTTACTCATGGATACTTGCCTTATCTGTTTTAGATCATTAAAATCCAATTTTATTCATATTTTTTAATATATCCTTGATTAAAAAAAAGATAATTACCAATTGATTAGATAATAACTTCCTTATATGATAAAGATTGGATTATTTGTATTAATTGGGTAACTTATTTTGCAAGTAATTGAAATTAGGTCAAATATAGATAATGATGAAATTAATTTTTTAATTTATATTGTTTGTTATTTGATCCTTGTGTTATGAAAAGTTTCAATTTTCCTCTTTAGGTTTTATAGTTTGAATTTGAACTCAAAAGTTTAGTTTTGGAATTTAAATAGTTGAAACCCTAATGTTTTGAAATGTTTCAAAACTTGCCCTCAAGTTTTGTAATTTAAAAGTTGATTAAAAGTTTAATTTAGAAATGTTAAATTCTAAAATCCTAGTATTGTTTTCAAAAGTTCAAATCACACCCTTATGCTTTTATTAATTAATTAAGGCGTATAATTAAAAGAAGTTTAATAAATCCATAAAAGTTTTGGTTTACATTTAATTGAATTAAAAGTATAATTGTTAAATTAGACCACCTAGTATTTTAAGAACTGTAAAATACACCATATACTACATATAACATTAAAAGTCTAACATTATATATATATATATATATATATATATATATATATATATATATATATATATATATATATATATATATATATATATATGAGTAAAGGTCAGTCTTACCGTTACTAGGCCTCATTCACAAAGCTGGTCTATAAGGGGTGTTTAAGGAAATTGCCTATAAAATGGCGATTGAATGGGTATCCACTCATACCCACCGCACTCTTGACTAGTGGAGAGTCGTTAGCCGAACCGGTAGGATAGGATAAAACCTTCCATTATAAGTATAATGAAGAAAAAAAGTAACTAAATGTTTTTACAAATTCCTAATCTTAGTTACTTTAGGAAAAAATGAATTGATGTAATTCCATGAAATTACACTTTGTGCCATTGCGAAGACATTAGTGGAGCATGTGTGGTTTACCGGCACACTAAATGGTTCTAAGCAAAGGTAGCAAAGGGTGACTCAATGTTTGTCATAGTTCGGTGGAGAGTGTGTGGTTTACCGGCACATCGAATAGGTGACCGTAACGTGTGAGGGCACCATGTAAGTTTGCATGGTTATTCACACCCGCTTTGTGATCCTCAGCATCCCAGTCACAAACAAGAGAGGCATATCGAGATTTAAACATGCCATTGAAAAGTTCAATGAATCTTAAAAGATCTAGGAGTTTTCATAGATTTAAAACTTAAATTTCTTTTTTCGTTTTTCATAGTGGAAAATTAGTGAATCGTTATTCACTTACCTTCAAATATTCTGCAACTAGATTATGTCATCGCTTTTCTAGGTGGTAGCGTATTGTGTTGGGTCCTAGCCTTAGTATATCATTTGGGTGATTTACTAAGGACTCAATCAATCAACTAACTTGAATTTGTTTTCTCTCGTTTTGTAGATGTCAAAGTTCGACAACTATGGTCTTCCCAAGTCCCGTGGAACAAGCATTCCACATGAAGATGATATTCCACGATT
Organism: Lactuca saligna; assembly: GCF_052625555.1. Classification (NCBI taxonomy): domain Eukaryota; kingdom Viridiplantae; phylum Streptophyta; class Magnoliopsida; order Asterales; family Asteraceae; genus Lactuca; species Lactuca saligna. The sequence continues at coordinate 118,669,043 of NC_136422.1, forward strand.
CGCTCGAAGAACAAGAAATCATGCTTCACTTCCTCCTCCTCCTCCAATTATTCTCCCTAACCCACAAGATCGAAGAATTGAAAGGTTCAATGTCACTAAAGCCCTATTGGAAATGAAACATAAAGATGGTAAACCCGTGTGTGCCCACGTTCTAGGAATGAAATCACACATTGATAGGTTGAGAATGTTGGGTGTGTCATTCCCGGATAAGTTGGCTATGAACTGGGTTTTGTAGTCACTTCCTGAATCATATAATGAGTTCAAAAGAAAGTATTATATGATGGATCATGACGAAAGCCTCATTGACCTAACTTACATGCTCATTGCTGCTAAATCAGAAATGATTTGGCAAAGCAATGTAGCGTATTTGTTGGGAAAGTCAACCAACCATGCTTCCGAGGATGTTCTAGGAGAACCAACCTGCGTTTGCTGCCAAGAGAAAGGGCGTTGGATACAAGTCTTCCCTAAGAGCCTGAAGAGTCCAGAAGATGGGAGAGTCAAAGAGTATGCTTGTACTTCAGGTAAAACCCACTATCTAACTCGATTAAGTTCCTATTCGTTGATTCGTAATACATAATGCGATAAGATTGCATTTGAATGTTTTGTAGGATCGATGAAAAGAGAGGAAGCTTGATGAAATAGCAAAAGATGAATCTAATCACGAAGACATGGATTCAAAGATTAGATTTTGAGCTTAGATAGAGTTGTTAGGAATATCTATTACATAGTTTTTTAGTTGATTTTGCATTGTAAGGACAAATGTTTTTCGCTGCTTTTATAAATAAAATAAATTTTGTTTGTCGTGTTTATTTATTTATTTCCTTGCAATAAAATCGTTATGAAAAATTGATGTTCGTATATTTACAACAAATGGATGTGATTCTTAATTATGTTGTTTGTGGAAATGTCGAGAATTTACCAAATAGGGAAACTTTCTCATCGCCCAAGTTTCTATTGGATAGAGATTTGGAATCGTACAACAAGAATTGTATAATGAATGAATAAACTTTCACATTTGAAAATTAGACTAATTCGTTGACAAAGTGTCAAGTGAAGGACTAGGAGATCGAGTACACAAGGTTATGTGTTGATCAAGTCCACCACAAGAGTAACAAAGATATTCGTCATGATTTACTAAAAGTTTAGCAAATATGATTACACTTATAAGATTAACTGTAATTCTGAATTGATTGTAAAAGTTTAAATCAATAAGCAGAACGAATAAGAAGTATCAAGTAGGCAGAAAGATAAAAGTTTCTCTATTCTAAGAAGAAGGGAGAGTACCTTTTATTATGTTTTATGATAGGTCTTAATGATTAAGAACCATATCTCAATTGATCCTCTAAGTAAGTCTTAGTACAATTGTATGTCTAAGAAGAGGAACCCAGAATTGAAGAAATGGTTAAATCAAGAAGTCAATCATACTTCATTCCAAAACAAGTCATAGAGTTAAGATTGTGACATTGAGTAATAAGAAGGTTTATAAAATTCATCAAATGAGGAAAATTTGTGATGTCTTGGATAAGACAAAGACCAACTAGGACCTATTTATGAAGTGTTTTGATAAAAACTACACTAACTCTTGAATATTTGGCTGTCAAGAAATGATTTATTGACAAGAGAATCTTATATGTCGAAGAGTCAGTGGGAGTCTTAATTGTCTTGAAAGGATTCAAGAACAAATCAAAATAAACTTTATCTAACATCACTAGCACATAACTTGAGGTTCATAACCTATCGTGTTGATACTATCTTGTTTCTGTGTCGTTCCAATTGAGTTAATTATGCATGTAAGCCCTGCGAGTTCTCATTTGAATGCATAAAAGGCAAGGACCTTAATCGATAAAAAGTACATTGACAGGAAAGGATGAGCTGCTTAAATGCTTGGAAGACATGGTGGGCAGCCGTCTTACCATAAGGCAAGAAATCAAGATTGAGAATGTTCGGTCCATATGAGTTTGGATTTGTCGCAAACTTTGGTTTTGACAAATTCACATGGATAGGAACACACACATACACCATTAAATCTAAGTTTCATAGGATTCCCTCCTTCATGAAAATGACTATGAGGAAATGCTTTCACTAACAGAGATTTTAAGAAGATAGCAATTAAAAAAAAATGTATTCTCGAATTCGATTATGGTTACGGTATCCCTTTCCATGATTCGAATTGTGAGATTTCGCAATTAGTCTTAATTGTTTAGACACACATATGAGTTATCTAAGGAAAAGGTGTATAAGTTTGAGAAGCCTTGATAAAGGATTATCATAGCATTAGGTATTAGAAACATAAACTTAAGAAATTCAATAAGTATTGTTTTTCTGAAAGTTAAGTTGTTTCTGAATACATGTCAAAGCTAGTGGGAGCATAAGTGTTATGTTTATAATAATCATCATGATAGTGGGAGAATAAATGTTATGATTGTATGATTATTAAGGAAAGTATTGCAAGTTAGCAATATTAATTATAGAAAACAAGAGTCATACTTTGCAAAGTTGTAAGGGTTGAATAGTTGTTTTGCTATAATTAAGGGAGATAATATTATGCTTCATTTCAAAACTAAAGGCTTAGGTTGCGGAATGTTAATAAATTTTGTCAAGGATACATAGTGTGTTCTTAAATTTCGATTATGATTACGGGATTCCTCTTCATAATTTGAATGGTGAGAACATAGTACATAGAATATTATGGCAGAAGATTGATAAAGTATCAAATCTTTATGTAAAACATTATGAATCGTGTCCCATACGCTTCAGGTGTAGGATCGATTGCAAATGCTATAATATTTTACCATTCTAAAATTTTCCAAATGTCTAGCACATTAAGAGGGAAAAGGACAAGAATCGGTTTTGACTAAGATAATTAATCAACTATCAAAAAACGATCCAAAGCTTTCTGAGGATTGGTCGCTTGTGAGTAGTTGGAAGTATGATATTAGATGGAGCATATCGACATAATTATGAATAGATAAGATTCTATTAAGAATGAGTTGCGATATGGTAAGTATTGAAAGTTTTCCATATTTGGGAATTGGATATTGAGAATCCATGTCTAGATTAGAAACTTTTATGCAAAAGGATGTCCAAAGGAATGTACTTTGCGTAAGAGACATTACATCTATGGAATTGTTGTTGCAACAATTTGTTGGGTTTTGAGCAATCTAACACTTCCTAAGTGTGCATGCAACCCTAATAAACCTTGGATCTATGTTTGTCTAAATACATGCAAAATAATAATTTTCCAAGGTTCATAACCTATCTAACATGGCATGGGGTACTTTTAAACATAAAAGAATTAGATGAGATTACATACCTTTTGATGATGAGTTTGATTCCTAAGGAGTTTGAGGGCCAAGCACCAATAGTGTGAATGCCTCAAATGGAATCACAAATCACCACAAACTCTTGGAAAACTTTGAGAGAGTGTATACACACTATAAAATCGGCCACACACAAACACACATACTCTAGTCACACTAGTTGCACTAGTGGCTATTTCATGGAACATAAGCATGCTTATATAGTGTACATGATTAGGGTGAAAACCTAATAACCCATGACCTTTCCTTTTCCAAGGATCCATGGGTTAAAAGCTCCATGGATCATCCATGGACTTCCATACAAGCCTAGCCCATTAACAAATGAGTATTAGCCCACACCATATAAAACCAATAGCCCACAATCTAATTAGTCTTCCTTTTAATCTATAAGTTAATTCATAATTAATTTAAGACTAAGACTAATTAAATAACATGACTTCATATTAATATATTATAACTTATAATATATTAATAATCATATGTGTATAACTCTCATAAAATTATCCATAAATAGTTTGAATGAAATGCAACCCAAATGAACCATGCCGGGTCGGGTAGAGTATATACCAAATAAGTTATGGACTTAGACACCTTATCCAACAGACTCCCACTTGGATAAGTCTAATAACTATATTTGTGTATGTTACTTCAGGAACCAACCAGCAAACGTAGCTCTCGAAAACTCTGTTGAACTATGAAGCGCCACTTTAGATAAGTGATCATATAATCCTCTGTTCTCATGATATCATCCAGACAAATACATGGAACAACGTCGTACTTATTGTCCAGCAGTTTGTTTCCCGATTTTCGATTTGTTTGACAAAGAACTTAATCGAACACATCAATTTAGTTCTGACCGACCGGTACATAGGTCACAACAAAATCATCGAGGGCCCAGATATCGCTTCTATTTCTAGAAGGAACAGATAAACTTCGACTCATATACTTGTTCTACTACTTGTTGAATTGTACACAAAGGCACGTTTTATAACATCAAGTTACTGATGCGTTTACGTGCAATCAATGCACAACAAACTCATAGGTAACAACTCATGTCTCTAGGTTTGAAGATTTATATGATATTACCGTCTCACGATCACTCGAGATAAATTCCATGAAGTGATACAAGTGAGCGTGGGTTTATTCCAATACTCATAACTTATGAGTACTCATGAATGTTGTAGCAACCATTGCTATGACTAAACCCATTTAGCCATCTACAAACTCGATTCATGACAGTCTTGATTCATACCTACTTCCAACATATGAACGACTGTGGAGTGTTTAAATAACTTAGTCATTCAGAAAGAATAACCTAGCTATTTTGTTAGTCAAAACATGCAAAGTGAAACACAATAATAATCGAATCCAATATGGTTTCAGAACCCTTTTGAATATAAATAGAACCACCTTTTATTTATCACCATATTGATTACACATTATTCATTGTATAATGTTTCAAACAATCAACTTAAGACTTGAATAAAACAAAGAGTCGTCCCATGCTCCCAGCATGTACACTTTGTTTTTCTAAACAATAGTTATGCCATACTCCAAGTAAGCACACTATGTTTGTCTATGATCCTTACATTGTGATGTAGATCAATTGAACATGATTCCAATGATACTCATTTCACAATCCCAAATCCTTATTGTAAATGTGAGAATCCCCGATTCCTATTATTTACCAAAAAAATCTGTTAGATCTTAAACTTTTATGCAATGTTCCTCTTGTAATGATTATGCACAAAGTCACCAAAACCTTGTCACCAGTCATTATAGAGTATTCCAAAGAAGGTCAACTTCTACGGAATGGAAGTCTCATATTCAAAGTACATTGCTTTGAACATCCTTCTTGCATTAAGGTTTTCTAATCTTACATAGATTGAATAACTTCCACGTATGGAGACATTTCCATAGTCCCATTTTGACTATCACTTCCGAACAAGAGTTACTTCTTTCCAGAACATGAATACGGTCCTTTCCGACAACTTACATCATACTTCCAACTTTCCCTGAGCAACCAATCTTTGGTAAACCTCAGATTGTCCTCGACAATTGCTTAATCACTTTAGTCATATCCAGTTCTAGAATTTTCCCTTCTAAATGCCCTGAGCATTTGGAAAATTTAGAAAGGATGAATATTATAGCACATGAAATCCATCCTATATCCGAAGCATATAGGACACGGTTCATGATGTCTCACATAAAGACATGATACTAGACTAGTCTTTTGCTACAATATTTTTTATTTGCCATGTTTTCAAAATTTAACTATGAAGAGGGATGCCGTAGTCATAATCGAATTTTGAGAATGCAATATATATAGAATTTCCTAAAGTCGAACCATTCAGACATAAAATTCATATATATATATATATATATATATATATATATATATATATATATATATATATATATATATATCCTTGACTAAAGATGATTAAAATCTCAATCTAAGCTTCTAGAATTGAAATGAAGTATAATTTCCTCTCCCTTAATTATAGCAAAACAACTTTTCAACCCCTGCAACTTCACGAATTGAAACTTTGTTTTCTATAATTAACATTGCTAACTTGCAACACTAAACGTAATAATCATGCTCCCACTCACATGATGATTATCAGCATAACACTTATGCTCCCACTATCTCTGACATATTTCCAGAAATCTGCTGGACTTCTGAAATTTAGATTCATACACCCTTTCTTAGATAGCTCACATGTGTTTCTAAACAATTTCCAGAACTATGAAAAGGGATGTCGTAATCATAGTCTCAATTGCTTAGGCATTTGCCATTTCTCACAAGTCCATGTTAGTGTGCCGATGAACCACACGCGCTCTACTAACGACTTTTGAAAATGCAAATAACACAATTGATATCTACGTAAAATCTACTTAGTGAAAGCGTTTCCTCATCATCATTTTCATGAATCGGAGAGAAATCTTATGACACTTAGATTTTATAGTGTATAAGTTCCTATCCATGTGAATTTGTCAAAACCATAATCACAAGATAAGGTTAGTGACAAATTCAGCCTTACACGGATTAAACTTGTTCAATCTTAGTTTCTTATCACCTTGGTAGCACAAGCCCAACCAATGCTTCCAAGTTGAACTCTGATAACTCACATGCAAATTCAACTTATTTGAAGTATATACAGAAATAAGAATTATGTCAACACGATAGGTTGCAAACCTTAAGTCGTGTTGTGACAACCGTCAAATTCTGGTCAATTCAAAGTCAAATAAAGTCAACGAGTCAAACCGGTCAGCTCAACTAACCCTTGTGTACTTGGACTTACGTTCAGTATTTACTAAACAACCCACTATTCTAATAAGAAAACATGAATCGAAAAGTACGTACAACTAGACCTCTTTAACCTAAAAATTATAGTACGTGGCAAGCCAAACTGTTAAAACAATGATGCATACTCATCGGGAATGTGTAAGATCCTTAAACAAGGCTTAACAGGGTTTACGAACCATGCATTGCGATGCCGGACACTCACAATTGTCACACATGGATCCTCTCTCAATCGTTTTCACTCTATCTCTGTCTATGTCAAATCTCTCCCTAATCGCTCCAAGTGTGTGAAATCTCTCTCTCTAATATCTCTCTACATTAGAAATCTCTCCAAGAATTTCAAATCTCTCCCAAATCCCTCTAGGCATGTGAAATCTCTCCCAAAATATCTCTTTGTATGAGAAATCTCTCCAAGAATGTCAAATCTCTCCCAAATCTCTCCAAGTATGTGAAATCTCTCTCAAATATCTCTCTGTATTAGAAATCTCTCCAAGAATGTCAAATCTCTCCCAAATCTCTCCAAGTATGTGAAATCTCTCTCAAATATCTCTCTGTATTAGAAATCTCTCCAAGAATGTCAAATCTCTCCCAAATTGTGACAATCGTCAATCTTGAGTCAAGTCAAGTCATCAAGTCAAGCCGGTCAACTCTATTAAACCTTGTGTATTAGGGTTAGTGTTATGTTCGTATTGTATAACTTGCTATGTTAATGGGAAAACATCACAGGAGAAAAGTTTGTGTTAAAATGCGAAGGTGATTAATGCGAAGGGATGCGAAGGGTGTAAGAATGAAGATGCGAAGTATTTCACAGTAGAATGCGAATTGGGGAAGAAAACAGAAGATTTCAAATATTGTCCCTGGAGTTTCGCATTTTTGGAAATAAATACTCAACTTCGCAAATGGGGGTCATAAAATGATGAAATTGCAAGAATTTAAAAACTCGATTGTGGAGTTGTTGATGCTCATTTTGCGAAAGTAAAACAATCGAGTGTTCGCATCTATGAATCAATTTGAAGTCAATTGGGTTAATATTCGCATATGGGTTCAACATATGAAAATTTTGATTTCGCAAGTTTAGAGTTCAAGAACTAAACTGTGTTCGCATCTGGAATGAAAAATTTTGTGAATCGCATTTGATTAATTAGGTTAAAATGCGAAGGTGATTAATGCGAAGGGATGCGAAGGGTGTAAGAATGAAGATGCGAAGTATTTCACAGTAGAATGCGAATTGGGGAAGAAAACAGAAGATTTCAAATATTGTCCCTGGAGTTTCGCATTTTTGGAAATAAATACTCAACTTCGCAAATGGGGGTCATAAAATGATGAAATTGCAGAATTTTTAAAGAGATACACACACATAGACAACCACACATATATTTAGAAAATTAAACTAAAAATGGGATATAGACTATTATAAGACATTGTTCTTGACTTTTGAGTCCAAAGACGTATGATCCGAACTTTAATTGTGAAATCGTCCTTGATTGAGTCAATTTCCTTTATAGGAGTAATATATTCCATTGTGCCTTGCAAGTTTAAAAAAAAAAAAAAAAAAAAAAAAAAAAAAAAAAAAAATCAAAGTCACAAGCAACCACCCCACACCCACTCTATGACCAGCCATACCTCCCCACCTTACCTATGTCACTTCAATGTTCCCTTACACTCAAATTTCACTCACTCCCACGTTTTTGAGCTAGAACAATCAACCCCACTCCTCATTTTCTCTCATTTCTCTCATTCCACTAAGTAACAAACATCACTTTTTCTCTCAAACTCTTCTACACAAATTTTCGAGATCCAAGGCTGGATTCAAGTGTTCTTCCACACTTAGTAAGTAAAAATTCATCCTCCCTATTATTATTTCACTTCATTCTACTCGAATCTTTGGTTGCTCACACAAACTCCCTAACTATGATGTTAGATTCTCGAAAACCTTCAAGGCATCTCCAAGTGTTCTTGAATTAAACACTTCCATTCTTCAACAATCATCTACTGAAATCACTCAAGGTGAGTTCATACCCCTACATTTTCATGTTTTCTCAAGTTTTCAGGGGGGGAATACAAGTTAAAACACTAAGAACATAACTAGATTTTTCTAACAGCCTTCATCAGAAAAGTTCAACTCCATTCACGGACTGTTTTGGGCATCTTAAACATTTTTGTTTTCAAAACTGTACAAGGTGCAAATAGTTTAAGTTTTTAGCTTTAAAATGACTACTTGCACCTCTCCATACGATTTTTCTACAATTTATGGTAATTTTTACAAAACTGCCTATCATTTCAAACAACAATCCGGACCAGTCTGTGATTATGGACTTTTTCACCCAAGTTAGAGGTCATTATAAATTGTGATAAAAATTATGAGCAAACTAGACACATTTTGTGAACTCTCAGAATTTACGGATCTAGTTTTCGACTTTGTATGATTTTTCTAGGATTTTTCCAAAACAGGGCAGAATTGCTAAATTTTACCAACAGCATGTAAATATCATAACACTTTGTATTATGTTGAGCAAAGTGTATAATCATAAGTTTTAATATTTGAGTGTGTTTCCTAGTTAGTTTATCATTATGAACTGAAACTAAGACATTCATATTAAATATTATTCATTCATTTTGGAACACGTATTATTTAACTATAAGAAGTATAGTTTGAATATATTTATAACACTAATACATTTCCATAAAAGGGTTCATACATATTACATACATTTTAGATAAACTATAATAGGTATAGTTTATGTTACAGCACTCTACGCACTCGTACAAGAAGGGTACATTCATACAAGAAATATTTATATTCACACACATTTCACGTAAACTTGTTATCCTATAACGTGAGTTTCTCTATTTTTCTTTCTCTCTCTCTCTCTCCCCGTACGCCCGAGTGCGGGATATAATTCCTGGTAGTTATAATCAGAATCTCCTTGAGGGAGAACGTGATACTTGTATATAGATCTATATTGGGATTGACACCCCACACCTTGCTGCTAGCTACAGTTGGACCTGCAGGTCTACGGGTGACAAATGTCATTTTATTTTTCGCGACACTGAGAACGTCGTGGCAGGTTCACATAGTCATAGTATGATTATAGCGACTCACATAGGGATATAACAATCCATAAGTTTGCGGGATTTTATTTTTAAAACCTAAACGAGTTTTATGTCGATTTAAAATCACCTTTTTATCTCTATGAGTACAGATATTACTGTACACTTTTGGTTTTGGTAGTTACAACTACACATCATTTGAAACCGCATTTATACTTTTAAGTATGGTCAATACTTGTTATTACTCGGTCCTCTAATTTAGGACTACATATATATAATGTATTAACAAACATGAGAACGTACAGAAATTTTGTTTAATTCAAAAGCGTCCATGTCCATTTAAATACATAACATTTTCTACTAATAAGAAGGGTTACTTATACATTTTGGTCTTCAGTCATAAGACGACATTACACAGGTTTTAAAGAAAATATCGGATTTTCTGGATACATACTCTAACGCTTTTTCGAGGAAAACGATTTACTTTTCTAACGAAATCTCTTATGAACTCACCAACCTTTGTGTTGACACTTTTCAAAACTACTTGTATTCTCAGGAATTCAGTGAAAACAGGAAATCAACAACGTTTTGAGGATGGGACGATAAATCGTCAAACAGTTCATTTCGTATTATAATGTAACTGATGTGAATCATGTAAACATGTGCTTCGATGTAACATTTTCAATTATATTTGTGTTGGTTGTATTTACTTTGAGCACTATTATACTCATTGTTGTGATACTCTACATGAAGTCCTCCACCCCCGGACGTTTCCGCCATCCTTGGTTTGGGGGTGCGACAGATTGGTATCAGAGCATTGTTTATAGTGAACTCAGTATATCAAACCACATAAGATATACAAACTATAAATGCATTGGGACTAAGTCTCTGATTTAAAGTTTCAAAACAACCATACTTTTAGAAATAAATAGTTTCTTATTAAAGGTATACATGCATACATACATACTAAGGTCAGCACCACTCTAGAACAAAACAAAAGTAATGATTGTCGAATATCACAGGTAAGCTCGGGGATGTATGGTCAGTCTTGGGAGTGGCATAGCCTGATCAACTATGCTGGTCCGAGGAGTGATTAGCACATGCCCAAGAATAGTTGTGATATGTCGACAAGTCTAAAAACTTACCAACACTACCACAATAAGAACAGTAGAACAGAACATGAGTTTAAAATTCTATAGGAGTATTTTGTAATATCATAACTTATATGAAAACTAAATAGATCCTTAATAATAGGTCTATAGTCCCTAAGTGGATACTTTAAGGTTATATAACTTAGAAATTATAGACATAGCATTTGTGGTCATTACTTTACTTCCTTTTCCTTGTTTGGATGTGGACTTAGAGTGGGATCACTTATTCAAAGGTCTATCGTATCTTGTTATATGTAATTAGTATGCACTACGTCATTATAGAAGTAACTAATAAGGATCACCCCTATAAGTAATTGATAATAGAGTTAGACGCATAGTACTTATCTCCTCCCCTCCTATTCTCGCAAATACGGCATAGCAAAATCCTACTTACCGGACGACCCTTACTTTTCTAATCCGAACTCGAGGAATGGTGAACGATTATGAGAAGAATCATAAGCGGGACCGGAGGTAATCAATCCTCCATGCATAGCAAGGGTTCCGTGAACCGTTTCGACTATAATGAACCTGTGACCCGTTGGGAAATCATGATCGAGAGTTGAATGTCGACAACAATGACAACAACCACCATGTGGAGACCAACGAGGGTGCTATGACCTCAACCATGGGGGACTGACGGACAGAGCCCTCCCGGCAAAGACCCGGCAGATCGCGATCATCGGGGATCAAAACAGGAAGACTACAATCTGAGTTCAGAAAACTGCGCGCCACTATAAACCCCATCATCTCATGTACCGGTGACTCAGAATTATACTACTATTCTCGAGACCAACTCTCTTTCCAGAACCTTATCACCACTCGTGAAGAGGAAAGAGAGAAAAAGGGTAGGACACACAGCATTCAAAGAAAGGATGATTGTAGCCAAGCGCTGATTGGCAAAGCTACAAAACTACATCGACCTTGCCTCAGGCATCACAAGGGATGGATCATCGTAAGTAGAGTTCGTACCGCTCACCAGACCTGGTAAATTAACTTCATAAGTATGTGCTGGTGCTACTCTATTGTAAGTGAAATCGCGACACAACAAATTAAGTGGTCATTCTAATCGAGGAAACTATCTATTATCAAAACCCGCCCATGCGCAAATGTGAAGTAGACCTGCATCGAGGTCAAAATTTTCACTGAAACCACGATTTCTACAGTCATATTAACAAGATGGGTTTAGGACGTACCTAACAGACTCGAAGGACTATCTAGCCTTAATTATATAACTAAGCATACATCAATAGGTCGTGATAAGGACCTAGCTTGGGTCAAGTATAAGGTTTCACTTGGAAACAGAACTACTAAAATACATGAGTTTATTATACAAAGAATCTCGTTATAAATTGTTTTCAGAACACCCTAAACAACCGAACTTTGATACAAATCGATATGAGATAAACTTAGTTAGAAAACTCGCGACATATAGCCATTCTATAAACTCATTATCGTCTCACCCTTTAAACATTAGTTGAGAAGTTTCTTCTTCATAGACCTATGGGTGCGATCATACCAGCACTAATGCACCGGATCCCCTCAAAATTTCCTCAGCCAAGATTGTTAGGACAAACATGATTCTAAGAGGAGTAAGATTTAACGTCCGTATGAAACCCACTCCTACCCACTGCCATAACTCCATCTCGGGAGCGTTAGTAGAAACACTAAGGATAGTACAGTAATGTGCAAAAATTTATATGCGTAAATATAAATTGTAAGGATGCACTTAAGACAATCATTTCCACTAACGAAGTCGTTTTTCGTCATGAAACAGAGCTATGTCTTCACCAAGAGGCAACAAACCAACTAGCAAGGAGCCAACACTTCGGATAGACGCTGCTACTTTTCAAGCTGCAGTCACGGCAGCTGTGGCAGCCGTCATGGTGCATTTCAATACTAACAACATCAACAAGGGTGGAAGCGGTACTAACAATACAAATTGTGGTAACAATCAGGGACACCAATGGGTACCTACCAACAAAAATACCTCAGGCCACGAACCTACGAACAAGAAGAGAAAGTTTTGGGACATGAAAAAGCGCCACCAATCAAAGGGATACACTAAAAGACAACAGCCTAAGGCCGCCCCTACCATTACAATAGCAGTCATGACAAATGCCTCGACACTAGCCTCGGGGTCTGCCACCCAAATGCCTGCCAGACCATATGAGGGATCACTCCCAAAGTGCAACAAATGTGGCTTTCATCACCATGGGGCTTGCCGGGAGATGCACTGTAAAAACTGCAACAGGAAAGGGCATACCGCTCGTTTCTGTAGGGCCTCGGCCCATCACCTCCCTTCAATCAACTGCACCAAGGTAGGCCCAGTATGCCACCTATGCGGTGAAACGGGACACTTCAAGAGAGAATGTCCAACTGATAAGAACGACGAAGGAACAGGAGGAATGTGATGAACACACCAACAGGAGCAGCAAGGGAACCATGTTAGGACTTTTGTAATGTTCCCAACGATAATACGTTTAAGTACTATATGTTTGTAATGAATTTGGTACGCTTACTAAGGTAACCTTCCTTCTAAAAAGTAGCTAAGATATTTTCTCTCTCATACAAATCAAACCAAAGACATTCATATGTGACCTTAGGAGCATTACTTGTAAGTTGTAATGACCTTGTCCATACATCGGGGTTAATTTAAAATCAAAATACTTAAGTCTTGAAATAGAAAATTCCATCTTGACTCCGATTCCATGTCTAGTATTAGGGGTTGAGTGGGGTCACCCACTCGACAAATTTCGCGATGTCAATTTACATACGACAATCATATACCGCTCGATCGTAAGGAGACCTTTCAGGAGTCATGATATCAAGTATCATTACTGGCTATCGAAAACACACCCACTACCAGTGCTAGACACTGTAGTAGGAATCATCTACGATAATCATAACATCAAACAAAACGGAACACACAGAAAAGAAATACAGGACACTCTATCACTCTATTGATCTCTTCCTTTGTATACAACTTATCTCATGTTATCTAAAAAGATAGTGTTGTCGTTATTCAATTTTGATTGATATAGCCCTCGTCTTCCCGATTTAACGACTACAAAAGGGCCTTTCGCCTAACCCCCTGAATATCGAAACCATCGTCTCTCATAAATATCCAGCACGGACCCTTGGGTCATCTCTCGCTGTGGAACTCCAAAACACGCACCAGAGGAGTGTTATACTTCATAAAGCCCTATCACAAGTATTTACAGGAGACCTTTCGGGAAGGTCATGCATACAACAGACAAAGTTCAAGCAAGGAAGCTTGGGATGGATACAACCAGGTACGAATCTTGCCATGAACTTTAGGCCAAGGTTGCCCAGAAGGACGAGTAAATGTCCTACCATTCAAAAAGGCCTAGTCGTGTAAACCAAACCCACATACTTCCTACCGAGCTACAAGAGCTGTCAGGTCAAACCTGTCGAACTACTCAACAGTGAAATTGAAGAACCAAGTTTCTCACCATGAAAAGCTCTCGTCTTATTCTACAATTAGAAAGACAAATTGCTCACAATCCCATCGATTTCAGAGGCCCCGACAACATCTCTAATAGAAACCTTTACTATCTGCCTCGCATTGACGAATAGGCCGACCAACCTCAAGAAACGAGGTACCCTTCAGGAATTGGGCCTGAGATCTGAATATCACCAGTCACGAGTATGGAAGAAGGATATCCAAGAATAATCCTCCAATTTCGATAAAGATGTCGAAGGTTCGTTGTGATAACCCTCGGATAGGACCAGACCCACTCGTTGGATTCATGAACGTAATAAATAGGATATACCCTTCTTGCTAGGATCAGTTCATCATCGTCATTACAAATGACTTACTTATCTACCCTCGTAGTAAGAAGGAAACCAAGGAGAGCAGCTACAACAAACCACGGAAGAAATACGATAAGAGAAGTATTACCCGAAGTTCCCCAGATACGAGTTTAGGAATTGAGGAGTTCAATTCTCAAGACACATCGTTACCCAGGGTGGAAATTCATAAGGAACCTTTCAATTGATCAAAACCATTGAGAAACAGTCAGCACCGAAGGTGTTAGCAGAAATACGCCAAGATTCTGGGTCTTGCTGACCTACTGTCTTAGTTCCTTTGGAACTTCTCGAAAAATACGAAACCCCTCCCAACTTTGACCCAAAAGGGAGCAACCCTTGACAGGAAGAGAAGCAAGAGGAAGAAACCTTTAGAACGCCGGTATAACTGATCAAATTCCTCTAGAGACACTCACTCTGGGAAGGCTTAGTACGCTTCGGAAAGCATGGAAAGCCAACACCCCGAATAATTGTGTCTTTCGAGATTCTTGTCAGAATCAGCCCTGTAACTCGCTCCTTCAATCTACTCCCGCGAGTTTGGTAAAGTACACTCTACCCAACACGTCCCAAATTTACAAGAAGTACCTATCCGACGAGACTCTTGCAATTCCCCTCGACGAGATCGAGTTCCACAAGAGCCTCACCTTCTTAGAAGAACCATGGTGACCATGGATCGAGGTCAAGCGGATGAAACAACGCCACTTCCCATTAGTGAAAGTTCGCTGGAATATTAACCACGGACCTAGAGTCACATGGGAGCGCATGAGTCAGTCGATTAGGAAGTATCCTCACTTCTTGGCTTGATTATTCATGCCTACCCCCTTGCCTAACTTCAAATTTCGGGACGAAATTCCCTCTAACGGGGGGATGATGTGACAACCATCAAATTCTGGTCAATTCAAAGTCAAATAAAGTCAACGAGTCAAACCGGTCAGCTCAACTAACCCTTGTGTACTTGGACTTACGTTCAGTATTTACTAAACAACCCACTATTCTAATAAGAAAACATGAATCGAAAAGTACGTACAACTAGACCTCTTTAACCTAAAAATTATAGTACGTGGCAAGCCAAACTGTTAAAACAATGATGCATACTCATCGGGAATGTGTAAGATCCTTAAACAAGGCTTAACAGGGTTTACGAACCATGCATTGCGATGCCGGACACTCACAATTGTCACACATGGATCCTCTCTCAATCGTTTTCACTCTATCTCTGTCTATGTCAAATCTCTCCCTAATCGCTCCAAGTGTGTGAAATCTCTCTCTCTAATATCTCTCTACATTAGAAATCTCTCCAAGAATGTCAAATCTCTCCCAAATCCCTCTAGGCATGTGAAATCTCTCCCAAAATATCTCTTTGTATGAGAAATCTCTCCAAGAATGTCAAATCTCTCCCAAATCTCTCCAAGTATGTGAAATCTCTCTCAAATATCTCTCTGTATTAGAAATCTCTCCAAGAATGTCAAATCTCTCCCAAATCTCTCCAAGTATGTGAAATCTCTCTCAAATATCTCTCTGTATTAGAAATCTCTCCAAGAATGTCAAATCTCTCCCAAATTGTGACAATCGTCAATCTTGAGTCAAGTCAAGTCATCAAGTCAAGCCGGTCAACTCTATTAAACCTTGTGTATTAGGGTTAGTGTTATGTTCGTATTGTATAACTTGCTATGTTAATGGGAAAACATCACAGGAGAAAAGTTTGTGTTAAAATGCGAAGGTGATTAATGCGAAGGGATGCGAAGGGTGTAAGAATGAAGATGCGAAGTATTTCACAGTAGAATGCGAATTGGGGAAGAAAACAGAAGATTTCAAATATTGTCCCTGGAGTTTCGCATTTTTGGAAATAAATACTCAACTTCGCAAATGGGGGTCATAAAATGATGAAATTGCAAGAATTTAAAAACTCGATTGTGGAGTTGTTGATGCTCATTTTGCGAAAGTAAAACAATCGAGTGTTCGCATCTATGAATCAATTTGAAGTCAATTGGGTTAATATTCGCATATGGGTTCAACATATGAAAATTTTGATTTCGCAAGTTTAGAGTTCAAGAACTAAACTGTGTTCGCATCTGGAATGAAAAATTTTGTGAATCGCATTTGATTAATTAGGTTAAAATGCGAAGGTGATTAATGCGAAGGGATGCGAAGGGTGTAAGAATGAAGATGCGAAGTATTTCACAGTAGAATGCGAATTGGGGAAGAAAACAGAAGATTTCAAATATTGTCCCTGGAGTTTCGCATTTTTGGAAATAAATACTCAACTTCGCAAATGGGGGTCATAAAATGATGAAATTGCAGAATTTTTAAAGAGATACACACACATAGACAACCACACATATATTTAGAAAATTAAACTAAAAATGGGATATAGACTATTATAAGACATTGTTCTTGACTTTTGAGTCCAAAGACGTATGATCCGAACTTTAATTGTGAAATCGTCCTTGATTGAGTCAATTTCCTTTATAGGAGTAATATATTCCATTGTGCCTTGCAAGTTTAAAAAAAAAAAAAAAAAAAAAAAAAAAAAAAATCAAAGTCACAAGCAACCACCCCACACCCACTCTATGACCAGCCATACCTCCCCACCTTACCTATGTCACTTCAATGTTCCCTTACACTCAAATTTCACTCACTCCCACGTTTTTGAGCTGGAACAATCAACCACACTCCTCATTTTCTCTCATTTCTCTCATTCCACTAAGTAACAAACATCACTTTTTCTCTCAAACTCTTCTACACAAATTTTCGAGATCCAAGGCTGGATTCAAGTGTTCTTCCACACTTAGTAAGTAAAAATTCATCCTCCCTATTATTATTTCACTTCATTCTACTCGAATCTTTGGTTGCTCACACAAACTCCCTAACTATGATGTTAGATTCTCGAAAACCTTCAAGGCATCTCCAAGTGTTCTTGAATTAAACACTTCCATTCTTCAACAATCATCTACTGAAATCACTCAAGGTGAGTTCATACCCCTACATTTTCATGTTTTCTCAAGTTTTCAGGGGGGGGAATACAAGTTAAAACACTAAGAACATAACTAGATTTTTCTAACAGCCTTCATCAGAAAAGTTCAACTCCATTCACGGACTGTTTTGGGCATCTTAAACATTTTTGTTTTCAAAACTGTACAAGGTGCAAATAGTTTAAGTTTTTAGCTTTAAAATGACTACTTGCACCTCTCCATACGATTTTTCTACAATTTATGGTAATTTTTACAAAACTGCCTATCATTTCAAACAACAATCCGGACCAGTCTGTGATTATGGACTTTTTCACCCAAGTTAGAGGTCATTATAAATTGTGATAAAAATTATGAGCAAACTAGACACATTTTGTGAACTCTCAGAATTTACGGATCTAGTTTTCGACTTTGTATGATTTTTCTAGGATTTTTCCAAAACAGGGCAGAATTGCTAAATTTTACCAACAGCATGTAAATATCATAACACTTTGTATTATGTTGAGCAAAGTGTATAATCATAAGTTTTAATATTTGAGTGTGTTTCCTAGTTAGTTTATCATTATGAACTGAAACTAAGACATTCATATTAAATATTATTCATTCATTTTGGAACACGTATTATTTAACTATAAGAAGTATAGTTTGAATATATTTATAACACTAATACATTTCCATAAAAGGGTTCATACATATTACATACATTTTAGATAAACTATAATAGGTATAGTTTATGTTACAGCACTCTACGCACTCGTACAAGAAGGGTACATTCATACAAGAAATATTTATATTCACACACATTTCACGTAAACTTGTTATCCTATAACGTGAGTTTCTCTATTTTTCTTTCTCTCTCTCTCTCTCCCCGTACGCCCGAGTGCGGGATATAATTCCTGGTAGTTATAA
This sequence comes from Lactuca saligna, assembly GCF_052625555.1. NCBI lineage: Eukaryota > Viridiplantae > Streptophyta > Magnoliopsida > Asterales > Asteraceae > Lactuca > Lactuca saligna. Next base: position 118,687,578 of record NC_136422.1, read on the forward strand.
TCAGAATCTCCTTGAGGGAGAACGTGATACTTGTATATAGATCTATATTGGGATTGACACCCCACACCTTGCTGCTAGCTACAGTTGGACCTGCAGGTCTACGGGTGACAAATGTCATTTTATTTTTCGCGACACTGAGAACGTCGTGGCAGGTTCACATAGTCATAGTATGATTATAGCGACTCACATAGGGATATAACAATCCATAAGTTTGCGGGATTTTATTTTTAAAACCTAAACGAGTTTTATGTCGATTTAAAATCACCTTTTTATCTCTATGAGTACAGATATTACTGTACACTTTTGGTTTTGGTAGTTACAACTACACATCATTTGAAACCGCATTTATACTTTTAAGTATGGTCAATACTTGTTATTACTCGGTCCTCTAATTTAGGACTACATATATATAATGTATTAACAAACATGAGAACGTACAGAAATTTCGTTTAATTCAAAAGCGTCCATGTCCATTTAAATACATAACATTTTCTACTAATAAGAAGGGTTACTTATACATTTTGGTCTTCAGTCATAAGACGACATTACACAGGTTTTAAAGAAAATATCGGATTTTCTGGATACATACTCTAACGCTTTTTCGAGGAAAACGATTTACTTTTCTAACGAAATCTCTTATGAACTCACCAACCTTTGTGTTGACACTTTTCAAAACTACTTGTATTCTCAGGAATTCAGTGAAAACAGGAAATCAACAACGTTTTGAGGATGGGACGATAAATCGTCAAACAGTTCATTTCGTATTATAATGTAACTGATGTGAATCATGTAAACATGTGCTTCGATGTAACATTTTCAATTATATTTGTGTTGGTTGTATTTACTTTGAGCACTATTATACTCATTGTTGTGATACTCTACATGAAGTCCTCCACCCCCGGACGTTTCCGCCATCCTTGGTTTGGGGGTGCGACAGATTGGTATCAGAGCATTGTTTATAGTGAACTCAGTATATCAAACCACATAAGATATACAAACTATAAATGCATTGGGACTAAGTCTCTGATTTAAAGTTTCAAAACAACCATACTTTTAGAAATAAATAGTTTCTTATTAAAGGTATACATGCATACATACATACTAAGGTCAGCACCACTCTAGAACAAAACAAAAGTAATGATTGTCGAATATCACAGGTAAGCTCGGGGATGTATGGTCAGTCTTGGGAGTGGCATAGCCTGATCAACTATGCTGGTCCGAGGAGTGATTAGCACATGCCCAAGAATAGTTGTGATATGTCGACAAGTCTAAAAACTTACCAACACTACCACAATAAGAACAGTAGAACAGAACATGAGTTTAAAATTCTATAGGAGTATTTTGTAATATCATAACTTATATGAAAACTAAATAGATCCTTAATAATAGGTCTATAGTCCCTAAGTGGATACTTTAAGGTTATATAACTTAGAAATTATAGACATAGAATTTGTGGTCATTACTTTACTTCCTTTTCCTTGTTTGGATGTGGACTTAGAGTGGGATCACTTATTCAAAGGTCTATCGTATCTTGTTATATGTAATTAGTATGCACTACGTCATTATAGAAGTAACTAATAAGGATCACCCCTATAAGTAATTGATAATAGAGTTAGACGCATAGTACTTATCTCCTCCCCTCCTATTCTCGCAAATACGGCATAGCAAAATCCTACTTACCGGACGACCCTTACTTTTCTAATCCGAACTCGAGGAATGGTGAACGATTATGAGAAGAATCATAAGCGGGACCGGAGGTAATCAATCCTCCATGCATAGCAAGGGTTCCGTGAACCGTTTCGACTATAATGAACCTGTGACCCGTTGGGAAATCGTGATCGAGAGTTGAATGTCGACAACAATGACAACAACCACCATGTGGAGACCAACGAGGGTGCTATGACCTCAACCATGGGGGACTGACGGACAGAGCCCTCCCGGCAAAGACCCGGCAGATCGCGATCATCGGGGATCAAAACAGGAAGACTACAATCTGAGTTCAGAAAACTGCGCGCCACTATAAACCCCATCATCTCATGTACCGGTGACTCAGAATTATACTACTATTCTCGAGACCAACTCTCTTTCCAGAACCTTATCACCACTCGTGAAGAGGAAAGAGAGAAAAAGGGTAGGACACACAGCATTCAAAGAAAGGATGATTGTAGCCAAGCGCTGATTGGCAAAGCTACAAAACTACATCGACCTTGCCTCAGGCATCACAAGGGATGGATCATCGTAAGTAGAGTTCGTACCGCTCACCAGACCTGGTAAATTAACTTCATAAGTATGTGCTGGTGCTACTCTATTGTAAGTGAAATCGCGACACAACAAATTAAGTGGTCATTCTAATCGAGGAAACTATCTATTATCAAAACCCGCCCATGCGCAAATGTGAAGTAGACCTGCATCGAGGTCAAAATTTTCACTGAAACCACGATTTCTACAGTCATATTAACAAGATGGGTTTAGGACGTACCTAACAGACTCGAAGGACTATCTAGCCTTAATTATATAACTAAGCATACATCAATAGGTCGTGATAAGGACCTAGCTTGGGTCAAGTATAAGGTTTCACTTGGAAACAGAACTACTAAAATACATGAGTTTATTATACAAAGAATCTCGTTATAAATTGTTTTCAGAACACCCTAAACAACCGAACTTTGATACAAATCGATATGAGATAAACTTAGTTAGAAAACTCGCGACATATAGCCATTCTATAAACTCATTATCGTCTCACCCTTTAAACATTAGTTGAGAAGTTTCTTCTTCATAGACCTATGGGTGCGATCATACCAGCACTAATGCACCGGATCCCCTCAAAATTTCCTCAGCCAAGATTGTTAGGACAAACATGATTCTAAGAGGAGTAAGATTTAACGTCCGTATGAAACCCACTCCTACCCACTGCCATAACTCCATCTCGGGAGCGTTAGTAGAAACACTAAGGATAGTACAGTAATGTGCAAAAATTTATATGCGTAAATATAAATTGTAAGGATGCACTTAAGACAATCATTTCCACTAACGAAGTCGTTTTTCGTCATGAAACAGAGCTATGTCTTCACCAAGAGGCAACAAACCAACTAGCAAGGAGCCAACACTTCGGATAGACGCTGCTACTTTTCAAGCTGCAGTCACGGCAGCTGTGGCAGCCGTCATGGTGCATTTCAATACTAACAACATCAACAAGGGTGGAAGCGGTACTAACAATACAAATTGTGGTAACAATCAGGGACACCAATGGGTACCTACCAACAAAAATACCTCAGGCCACGAACCTACGAACAAGAAGAGAAAGTTTTGGGACATGAAAAAGCGCCACCAATCAAAGGGATACACTAAAAGACAACAGCCTAAGGCCGCCCCTACCATTACAATAGCAGTCATGACAAATGCCTCGACACTAGCCTCGGGGTCTGCCACCCAAATGCCTGCCAGACCATATGAGGGATCACTCCCAAAGTGCAACAAATGTGGCTTTCATCACCATGGGGCTTGCCGGGAGATGCACTGTAAAAACTGCAACAGGAAAGGGCATACCGCTCGTTTCTGTAGGGCCTCGGCCCATCACCTCCCTTCAATCAACTGCACCAAGGTAGGCCCAGTATGCCACCTATGCGGTGAAACGGGACACTTCAAGAGAGAATGTCCAACTGATAAGAACGACGAAGGAACAGGAGGAATGTGATGAACACACCAACAGGAGCAGCAAGGGAACCATGTTAGGACTTTTGTAATGTTCCCAACGATAATACGTTTAAGTACTATATGTTTGTAATGAATTTGGTACGCTTACTAAGGTAACCTTCCTTCTAAAAAGTAGCTAAGATATTTTCTCTCTCATACAAATCAAACCAAAGACATTCATATGTGACCTTAGGAGCATTACTTGTAAGTTGTAATGACCTTGTCCATACATCGGGGTTAATTTAAAATCAAAATACTTAAGTCTTGAAATAGAAAATTCCATCTTGACTCCGATTCCATGTCTAGTATTAGGGGTTGAGTGGGGTCACCCACTCGACAAATTTCGCGATGTCAATTTACATACGACAATCATATACCGCTCGATCGTAAGGAGACCTTTCAGGAGTCATGATATCAAGTATCATTACTGGCTATCGAAAACACACCCACTACCAGTGCTAGACACTGTAGTAGGAATCATCTACGATAATCATAACATCAAACAAAACGGAACACACAGAAAAGAAATACAGGACACTCTATCACTCTATTGATCTCTTCCTTTGTATACAACTTATCTCATGTTATCTAAAAAGATAGTGTTGTCGTTATTCAATTTTGATTGATATAGCCCTCGTCTTCCCGATTTAACGACTACAAAAGGGCCTTTCGCCTAACCCCCTGAATATCGAAACCATCGTCTCTCATAAATATCCAGCACGGACCCTTGGGTCATCTCTCGCTGTGGAACTCCAAAACACGCACCAGAGGAGTGTTATACTTCATAAAGCCCTATCACAAGTATTTACAGGAGACCTTTCGGGAAGGTCATGCATACAACAGACAAAGTTCAAGCAAGGAAGCTTGGGATGGATACAACCAGGTACGAATCTTGCCATGAACTTCAGGCCAAGGTTGCCCAGAAGGACGAGTAAATGTCCTACCATTCAAAAAGGCCTAGTCGTGTAAACCAAACCCACATACTTCCTACCGAGCTACAAGAGCTGTCAGGTCAAACCTGTCGAACTACTCAACAGTGAAATTGAAGAACCAAGTTTCTCACCATGAAAAGCTCTCGTCTTATTCTACAATTAGAAAGACAAATTGCTCACAATCCCATCGATTTCAGAGGCCCCGACAACATCTCTAATAGAAACCTTTACTATCTGCCTCGCATTGACGAATAGGCCGACCAACCTCAAGAAACGAGGTACCCTTCAGGAATTGGGCCTGAGATCTGAATATCACCAGTCACGAGTATGGAAGAAGGATATCCAAGAATAATCCTCCAATTTCGATAAAGATGTCGAAGGTTCGTTGTGATAACCCTCGGATAGGACCAGACCCACTCGTTGGATTCATGAACGTAATAAATAGGATATACCCTTCTTGCTAGGATCAGTTCATCATCGTCATTACAAATGACTTACTTATCTACCCTCGTAGTAAGAAGGAAACCAAGGAGAGCAGCTACAACAAACCACGGAAGAAATACGATAAGAGAAGTATTACCCGAAGTTCCCCAGATACGAGTTTAGGAATTGAGGAGTTCAATTCTCAAGACACATCGTTACCCAGGGTGGAAATTCATAAGGAACCTTTCAATTGATCAAAACCATTGAGAAACAGTCAGCACCGAAGGTGTTAGCAGAAATACGCCAAGATTCTGGGTCTTGCTGACCTACTGTCTTAGTTCCTTTGGAACTTCTCGAAAAATACGAAACCCCTCCCAACTTTGACCCAAAAGGGAGCAACCCTTGACAGGAAGAGAAGCAAGAGGAAGAAACCTTTAGAACGCCGGTATAACTGATCAAATTCCTCTAGAGACACTCACTCTGGGAAGGCTTAGTACGCTTCGGAAAGCATGGAAAGCCAACACCCCGAATAATTGTGTCTTTCGAGATTCTTGTCAGAATCAGCCCTGTAACTCGCTCCTTCAATCTACTCCCGCGAGTTTGGTAAAGTACACTCTACCCAACACGTCCCAAATTTACAAGAAGTACCTATCCGACGAGACTCTTGCAATTCCCCTCGACGAGATCGAGTTCCACAAGAGCCTCACCTTCTTAGAAGAACCATGGTGACCATGGATCGAGGTCAAGCGGATGAAACAACGCCACTTCCCATTAGTGAAAGTTCGCTGGAATATTAACCACGGACCTAGAGTCACATGGGAGCGCATGAGTCAGTCGATTAGGAAGTATCCTCACTTCTTGGCTTGATTATTCATGCCTACCCCCTTGCCTAACTTCAAATTTCGGGACGAAATTCCCTCTAACGGGGGGATGATGTGACAACCGTCAAATTCTGGTCAATTCAAAGTCAAATAAAGTCAACGAGTCAAACCGGTCAGCTCAACTAACCCTTGTGTACTTGGACTTACGTTCAGTATTTACTAAACAACCCACTATTCTAATAAGAAAACATGAATCGAAAAGTACGTACAACTAGACCTCTTTAACCTAAAAATTATAGTACGTGGCAAGCCAAACTGTTAAAACAATGATGCATACTCATCGGGAATGTGTAAGATCCTTAAACAAGGCTTAACAGGGTTTACGAACCATGCATTGCGATGCCGGACACTCACAATTGTCACACATGGATCCTCTCTCAATCGTTTTCACTCTATCTCTGTCTATGTCAAATCTCTCCCTAATCGCTCCAAGTGTGTGAAATCTCTCTCTCTAATATCTCTCTACATTAGAAATCTCTCCAAGAATGTCAAATCTCTCCCAAATCCCTCTAGGCATGTGAAATCTCTCCCAAAATATCTCTTTGTATGAGAAATCTCTCCAAGAATGTCAAATCTCTCCCAAATCTCTCCAAGTATGTGAAATCTCTCTCAAATATCTCTCTGTATTAGAAATCTCTCCAAGAATGTCAAATCTCTCCCAAATCTCTCCAAGTATGTGAAATCTCTCTCAAATATCTCTCTGTATTAGAAATCTCTCCAAGAATGTCAAATCTCTCCCAAATTGTGACAATCGTCAATCTTGAGTCAAGTCAAGTCATCAAGTCAAGCCGGTCAACTCTATTAAACCTTGTGTATTAGGGTTAGTGTTATGTTCGTATTGTATAACTTGCTATGTTAATGGGAAAACATCACAGGAGAAAAGTTTGTGTTAAAATGCGAAGGTGATTAATGCGAAGGGATGCGAAGGGTGTAAGAATGAAGATGCGAAGTATTTCACAGTAGAATGCGAATTGGGGAAGAAAACAGAAGATTTCAAATATTGTCCCTGGAGTTTCGCATTTTTGGAAATAAATACTCAACTTCGCAAATGGGGGTCATAAAATGATGAAATTGCAAGAATTTAAAAACTCGATTGTGGAGTTGTTGATGCTCATTTTGCGAAAGTAAAACAATCGAGTGTTCGCATCTATGAATCAATTTGAAGTCAATTGGGTTAATATTCGCATATGGGTTCAACATATGAAAATTTTGATTTCGCAAGTTTAGAGTTCAAGAACTAAACTGTGTTCGCATCTGGAATGAAAAATTTTGTGAATCGCATTTGATTAATTAGGTTAAAATGCGAAGGTGATTAATGCGAAGGGATGCGAAGGGTGTAAGAATGAAGATGCGAAGTATTTCACAGTAGAATGCGAATTGGGGAAGAAAACAGAAGATTTCAAATATTGTCCCTGGAGTTTCGCATTTTTGGAAATAAATACTCAACTTCGCAAATGGGGGTCATAAAATGATGAAATTGCAGAATTTTTAAAGAGATACACACACATAGACAACCACACATATATTTAGAAAATTAAACTAAAAATGGGATATAGACTATTATAAGACATTGTTCTTGACTTTTGAGTCCAAAGACGTATGATCCGAACTTTAATTGTGAAATCGTCCTTGATTGAGTCAATTTCCTTTATAGGAGTAATATATTCCATTGTGCCTTGCAAGTTTAAAAAAAAAAAAAAAAAAAAAAAAAAAAAAAAAATCAAAGTCACAAGCAACCACCCCACACCCACTCTATGACCAGCCATACCTCCCCACCTTACCTATGTCACTTCAATGTTCCCTTACACTCAAATTTCACTCACTCCCACGTTTTTGAGCTGGAACAATCAACCACACTCCTCATTTTCTCTCATTTCTCTCATTCCACTAAGTAACAAACATCACTTTTTCTCTCAAACTCTTCTACACAAATTTTCGAGATCCAAGGCTGGATTCAAGTGTTCTTCCACACTTAGTAAGTAAAAATTCATCCTCCCTATTATTATTTCACTTCATTCTACTCGAATCTTTGGTTGCTCACACAAACTCCCTAACTATGATGTTAGATTCTCGAAAACCTTCAAGGCATCTCCAAGTGTTCTTGAATTAAACACTTCCATTCTTCAACAATCATCTACTGAAATCACTCAAGGTGAGTTCATACCCCTACATTTTCATGTTTTCTCAAGTTTTCAGGGGGGGAATACAAGTTAAAACACTAAGAACATAACTAGATTTTTCTAACAGCCTTCATCAGAAAAGTTCAACTCCATTCACGGACTGTTTTGGGCATCTTAAACATTTTTGTTTTCAAAACTGTACAAGGTGCAAATAGTTTAAGTTTTTAGCTTTAAAATGACTACTTGCACCTCTCCATACGATTTTTCTACAATTTATGGTAATTTTTACAAAACTGCCTATCATTTCAAACAACAATCCGGACCAGTCTGTGATTATGGACTTTTTCACCCAAGTTAGAGGTCATTATAAATTGTGATAAAAATTATGAGCAAACTAGACACATTTTGTGAACTCTCAGAATTTACGGATCTAGTTTTCGACTTTGTATGATTTTTCTAGGATTTTTCCAAAACAGGGCAGAATTGCTAAATTTTACCAACAGCATGTAAATATCATAACACTTTGTATTATGTTGAGCAAAGTGTATAATCATAAGTTTTAATATTTGAGTGTGTTTCCTAGTTAGTTTATCATTATGAACTGAAACTAAGACATTCATATTAAATATTATTCATTCATTTTGGAACACGTATTATTTAACTATAAGAAGTATAGTTTGAATATATTTATAACACTAATACATTTCCATAAAAGGGTTCATACATATTACATACATTTTAGATAAACTATAATAGGTATAGTTTATGTTACAGCACTCTACGCACTCGTACAAGAAGGGTACATTCATACAAGAAATATTTATATTCACACACATTTCACGTAAACTTGTTATCCTATAACGTGAGTTTCTCTATTTTTCTTTCTCTCTCTCTCTCTCCCCGTACGCCCGAGTGCGGGATATAATTCCTGGTAGTTATAATCAGAATCTCCTTGAGGGAGAACGTGATACTTGTATATAGATCTATATTGGGATTGACACCCCACACCTTGCTGCTAGCTACAGTTGGACCTGCAGGTCTACGGGTGACAAATGTCATTTTATTTTTCGCGACACTGAGAACGTCGTGGCAGGTTCACATAGTCATAGTATGATTATAGCGACTCACATAGGGATATAACAATCCATAAGTTTGCGGGATTTTATTTTTAAAACCTAAACGAGTTTTATGTCGATTTAAAATCACCTTTTTATCTCTATGAGTACAGATATTACTGTACACTTTTGGTTTTGGTAGTTACGACTACACATCATTTGAAACCGCATTTATACTTTTAAGTATGGTCAATACTTGTTATTACTCGGTCCTCTAATTTAGGACTACATATATATAATGTATTAACAAACATGAGAACGTACAGAAATTTCGTTTAATTCAAAAGCGTCCATGTCCATTTAAATACATAACATTTTCTACTAATAAGAAGGGTTACTTATACATTTTGGTCTTCAGTCATAAGACGACATTACACAGGTTTTAAAGAAAATATCGGATTTTCTGGATACATACTCTAACGCTTTTTCGAGGAAAACGATTTACTTTTCTAACGAAATCTCTTATGAACTCACCAACCTTTGTGTTGACACTTTTCAAAACTACTTGTATTCTCAGGAATTCAGTGAAAACAGGAAATCAACAACGTTTTGAGGATGGGACGATAAATCGTCAAACAGTTCATTTCGTATTATAATGTAACTGATGTGAATCATGTAAACATGTGCTTCGATGTAACATTTTCAATTATATTTGTGTTGGTTGTATTTACTTTGAGCACTATTATACTCATTGTTGTGATACTCTACATGAAGTCCTCCACCCCCGGACGTTTCCGCCATCCTTGGTTTGGGGGTGCGACACGTGTGCTAGTGATAAATTACAGGTTTTACTCTTGATTAAATCTTGAAACTCTTTCAGGATCTTTAAGGCTCCCACTGTCCCCTTGACATATAAGTTTCCCTAGTTAAGAACCATTCCTTGACAAAACAAATATTCAAGGGATAGTGCGGATTCTTATCAAGACTAACACTTCACACAATTGGTCTTAGTTGGTCTTTGTCTCATCCAAGAAATCACAACTTACCAATATCAAATATACAAGAGTAGAAAACATTTTACTCTTACATTTGACTAGTGTTAATAAATCTTCCTTTATGTCACTCAAGGTTACAATAAAAATTGTTTTGGAACGAAGTATGACTCATCTTCTTGATTTTAACCAATCCAACAGTTCATGACCTCTCTTCTTAGCCATAACAATGCACTAAGACGTCCTTAGAGTATGAATTTTTGATATGGTTTCATAATCATTAAGATGATCATGAAATACGATACTAAAGTACTCTCCCATCCTTTCAGATTTGAGAAACTTTTATCTTTCTGCCTAATTTGATTCTTCTCTTTTGTTTTGTCATACATTTTAACCTTTCCAATGTTACTGAATTATAGTTAACCTCATAAGTATAATCATATTTACTAATCTTTAGTATATCATGAAAATCAATCTTTGTGGTGGACCTTGGCCAGTGCACACCCAGTGTACCTAATTCCTTAGTCCTTCAATTGACTCACATATACATGTGATCAAAGAATTAGTCTTAATTTTCAAAGATGAAAATTCTCATTCACCATACAATACAACTTGTATGATTCCAAGTTTCTGTCCAATTGAAACATGGGTGATGAAAAAATTTCTTCATTTGGTAAATTCAGACACGACCACAAATGAAAGAATCAAATCCACTTTCCAATATTGCTATTACTAGAAACATATAAGCAACAATTTTCCACAGATGCCATTGTAAGGATATTTTTAAATTAAATAAAATTAAAACCCTTTTTTTCTTTTATTTTAAAACTTTGCGGAAAAACTTATCCTTACAATCCACATGAAAACCTTGTTGTTATCTATTCATAAGCAATATATTATAACTCTTAAGCAACATCTCAAAATTCTGATTACCGAACCATGCGATCGAAACCCACCTTCGTAATCAGAATCAACATATACTTACTTTAAGCTTCCTATCTTTTCTTTGATTCTTAAAACATCAACATGTGACCCATTCACATTATGTAATAAGAATCTCCAAATAGGAACTTAATAGAGTTAGACAGTGGATTTTAACTGAAGTAGAGTCAAACTTTTTGACTGGATCAATCTTATGATCTTTCAGGTAAATATAGCAACTTCGCAATCAGTGTCCCTCCCTTTGGCAGTAAAACATATAGACCCTTTGGTAATGGCACATAAGACTATCTCAGACTTAGCCTTTCTCTTTACCATTTGGTCAACCGAGTTGACTATGGCCGATCCCTTTCCATTGGGAAGAGAAATGCTTTTCTAGATATCCAATGCTACCATTGCCAATGTTCATTTAAGATTTGGGAAGTTGATCTTCTAATAAAATTTGCTTTACTAGTGTTCCAAATCATTGCTGATTCCGCAGCACAAAGCAAATAGATAAGATCATTAAGGCTCGTGTCATTGTCTGTCTCATAGTAGTCCCAAAGAGACTCACTATGTTACTAAGAAAGTGATTAAACATCCAACTTTCACGAGACATTGACAGCCAACTCTCCCGGCTTGTCAATATGTGACTTTATCTTCAATATGTGAGCACAAATAGACCATGCTTGCCAATAGGGATTAAGTGACTTTAAACTTTTCAAGAACTTGTGGGTGAGGGAGAATAATTGGAGGAGGTAGAGGAAGTGAAGCATGATGTTGAGGGACACCATCTTCAAGAGATTTGGGAAGATCATAGTTGTCTGAACCAGACATCTATAATTGGAGAAAATCAAGTGAGTTGATTCAAAGTCCTTAATATAACACCCAATATGAAATATTAAGGCTAGGACCCAACACAATATTTTATAATTTGGAAGAGGGATGCCGTAATCCAAGCTATAAAATATTTGAAGGTAGGCGAATGACGATTCACCAATTTCCACCATGAAAAACGAAATAATTTATTAGGTTTTATGGATTTGAAATTCCTACATCTTTTGAGATTCATTGAACTTTTCAATGGCATGTTTCAATCTCGAGTGTGCCCTCTCAAATTTTGTGACTGGGATGCCGAGGATCACAAAACAAGGTGTGAATAACCATACCAATTCACTTGGTACCCTTAATATTATCACCTAATCAATGTGCCGGTTAACCACACACGCTCCATTGATCTATGACAAATATTAAGTCACCCTTCGTGGTCCTTACTAGTCCAAGTTAGTGTGCCGGTTAACCACACACGCTCCACCAACGACTTGGTAAGGTACAAAGTGTGAATTCCATGGGCTAGCACCAAATTCACATTTTTCCTAAAGTAACTAAGATTGAGAATTAAATAAAAAAAAATATTTAGTTACTTTATAATAATCATTATACTTTTAATGAGAATTTAAAGTCATTGTCCTACCCGTTCGGCTAACGACCCTCCACCGATCAAACAAGCGGTGGTGAGAGTGGACGCCTATTAAGTCGCCATTTTATAGGCAACAACCTTATACCCACCTTATAGACCGGCTTCGTGAATGAGGCCTACTAACGGTAAAACGACTTGTTCTTATACATATATATAATAATTAACCATTAATCTTATAATAGTATAAGGGTAGAATTTTAACTTTTACAACTTCTAGGGTATGGAATTAAAGTTTGTGTGAGACTTTACAAATTCCAAAACTTGAGGGCAAGTTTTGAACAATTCATAAACTTTTGGATATTCATAACTTATGAGTTTTAATTAAGTGTTTAATACTTTTAATGAAGAGTCTCTTGGAAATCCATAACTTGAGGACAAGTTATGAAGTCCATAAAAGCATTTATTAGAAAAACTCTTCAAAAGTGTAACTTATAATTTCTTAAAAAAAACATTTAAAAGAAAACCTTTTGGAATTCCATAACTTGAGGACAAATTATGAATTCCATTAAAACACATTAAGATCAAGAATTAACTAACAAACAATTTACAAATAATTCTTATGATCTAACAAAACTCATATGAACATGAACATCCACATCAACAATTTCAAGAATCACATGAACACATATGAATTTGAAATTTTGATTATAACTTTGAAATTGGTCCACCATCATCATTACCACATCAAAAACAGGTTTTATGAGTCCAAAACAGTTTAAGGTAATAATTCTAGACCAATTCCAACACCAAAACTCGAAGATATGTTGTCTGGGGTTCCAACTCTTCGAGTGCATGAAGCAACTCGCCGAGTTGGATGAATTTTGTCTTGGAATCATCGAGTCCCTTCATGGACTCGGCGAGTCAACTGTGCAGACAGCATAAAATCTTCGATTTTCAGCAATTTGCATCAAGTATTCAAACAAGCAAGCCTAGGCTCTGATACCACTGTTGGGTTTTGAGCAATCTAACACTTCCTAAGTGTGCATGCAACCCTAATAAACCTTGGATCTATGTTTGTCTAAATACATGTAAAATAATAATTTTCCAAGGTTCATAACCTATCTAACATGGCATGGGGTACTTTTAAACATAAAAGAATTAGATGAGATTACATACCTTTTGATGATGAGTTTGATTCCTAAGGAGTTTGAGGGCCAAGCACCAATAGTGTGAATGCCTCAAATGGAATCACAAATCACCACAAACTCTTGGAAAACTTTGAGAGAGTGTATACACACTATAAAATCGGCCACACACAAACACACATACTCTAGTCACACTAGTTGCACTAGTGGCTATTTCATGCAACATAAGCATGCTTATATAGTGTACATGATTAGGGTGAAACCCTAATAACCCATGACCTTTCCTTTTCCAAGGATCCATGGGATAAAAGCTCCATGGATCATCCATGGACTTCTATACAAGCCTAGCCCATTAACAAATGAGTATTAGCCCACACCATATAAAACCAATAGCCCACAATCTAATTAGTCTTCCTTTTAATCTATAAGTTAATTCATAATTAACTTAAGACTAAGACTAATTAAATAACATGACTTCATATTAATATATTATAACTTATAATATATTAATAATCATATGTGTATAACTCTCATAAAATTATCCATAAATAGTTTGAATGAAATGCAACCCAAATGGACCATGCCGGGTCGGGTCAAGTATATATCCAATAAGTTATGGACTTAGACACCTTATCCAACACAATTTCCGATAGAGAGCTTTGTAATTCATTGGCAATAGTCATTGTGACCTTAGTGCAGTTACATTACAAAAGGATCATTGCATAAAATGTTAGAATCTAGCATATTCTACAAGTGGGAAGAATTTGATATTATTACACTTATGATAAGGATTGGGAGCTATGGAATGAGTATGATTGGAAATGTGTTCATTTGATCTATTTCACAAAGTAAGAACCATAGGTAAACATTGTGTGCATGCTGAGAGCATGGGACAAGTGTTGTAATTCAAGTAAGAAGTTGATTACCCGAAACAGCAAATAATGAGTAATTGATATGGTGATAAATAAAAGGTGTTTTATTTATACTCAAAAGGTTTAAGGCCATATGAAATTAGTATTATTCTTGTGTTTCACTTTGATTACCCGAAACAACAAATAATTTGACTGTTTTTAACCAATTAAATTATTCAAACGAGCCACAGTCGATTCATATGTTGGAAGTAGGTATGAATGAAGACTGTCGTGAATTGGTGTGTGGATTGTCTAAAGAGTATTAGACATAAGCAAATGTTTGCTGCAATGTTCATGAGTGCTTATGAATATGATTTGAGCATTGGATTAAACCCACGCTCACTTGGATCACTCCATGAATTGTATCACTAGTGATTCGTGAGATGATAATATCTTATATTCTTGAAACCGAGACGTGTGAGTTGTATCTTGCAAATCAGTTGCACATTGATAATATATAAACGCACCAGTAACTTGGTGTTATAAAGCATATTGTTGTGTGTTATTCGGTGAGTGAGTGCAAGCGAACATTGAGTCAAAGTTTATCCGTTCCTTTTATCCAAAGTAGGATAAAGGCGATATCTTAGGGCCCCTCGATGATTTAGTGATGAAAAACGTAAATGCTCGGCCGGGCTAGGGCTAATTTGATTCGTTCTATTAGTCAATCGTCACAAATCGGAAGTCGAGAAATGGTATAGAGAGGATGATTCGAAATCATGTCTTATACGATATCTAGAATGGAGGAATATATGATCCCTTATCTAAAGGACACGCGTATATGATAGGATCAAAGTTAACAACGGCTTTGGAAAGCTACGATTGCAAATCAGGATCTGAATTCATACACAGAATAGTTATTAGACTTATCCAAGTGGGAGACTATTAGATTAGTGTCTAAGTCCATAACTATTTTCGTATGTACTTGACCCGATGGTGCATGGTCCTTTTGGGTTGCCTTCACCAAAGCAACTTGATAAGATGAATTATGGAGAGAGAGGATTAATTATGATTTATTAATATATTATGAGAATAATATATTAAAGGAGAAATCATATTGTTTAATTAATATTAGTCAAGAACTAATTGACAATTAATTTTGAGGCTGAAAGAGATTAATTAAACTTAAGGGAATGGAATTGTAATTATAAGATAATTTCAATTGGGCTATGGATTACCTTATTATATAAGGTTGGACGAATTCTATGGGGAACCCATTAGAAATCATCCAAGGCCTTTAAGAAAGGAATCCATGGGCTGCTTAGGGCTTAAGCAGTCAGATTAGGGTTTCCTAGTTTAAAACCATAATAGCTTACATGTATAAATAGCACCCTTCAGCCCCAAAAACGTGGTGGTGAGATCCTCTAGGGTTTTGGACGATTTTGGGCAGCCTCCTTCTCTTGTCTTCTTCATCCTCTTGCTCTTGGTGTTTGTGAACCATTAGAGGAGTGACATTTGTGACTCTAAGCTTTCTAAAGTCATTACAAGAAGGATTTTAGATTGTTATTGCTACATAACAATCAAGGTATGATATAAACCTAATTCATATGTTATATTGATTATCATATACTAGATCTAGGATTTATAGTCTTGGATGATTTGCATGTACAATAGAGAAACCTAGATCCAAGCATTATGGTTTGTATGAGCACATAGGATGTTCTTATGGCTAAAACCCATCATAATAAACATCTCACATTTTACTTTTCTTCCACAAAATGTTAGGTTCTTCAAGATTCAACATATAACAAAAATTTATCTGATCAACGTGTCGAGTACTGAAAATGTGCACATCACGTAACTCTTTGATTTCGCACTTTGTAAGCTTCTTACATTCCAACTTAGTATATAACTCTATTTTCTTGATTTTTCTCAACAATGTTAGTTATTAACAAAATTACAATTACAATCATTATAACCACCTTTCATCTTTAATTATAGCGAAATACAACTTAAATATACATGATGATGCAAAAATATATGCATAAATAAGGCCATACGAAAAATACCCCACACCAGGACGTTTTCTTTTCTTCAAGTAAACTAGGACACGCGTGTCTTCACACTGGCGTTGTGCGTCCTGTTGCCAAAATGGTTTCTTTGGTTGACATTCTAGGTGTTTTTTGGTTGGGTGTCGGATGTTTCTTATCATCTTCTTGGGTGCGACTACGAATGAGGATCTATATGTTGGACTCTTGGCGCTCTCTTTCCATTAAGATCAAGAGAATAACTCAAAGGTCTACAAGGATATGGCTTCTTTATTCGTCCTTGTTTATTTTGGTTGCAATCGATTGGATGAACATGGATCCAACTACTGAACTATGAGGTTAATTTTTTAATTTTATATATTTTTAATAATAAATCATTTTCCACAAACGAAACCCGTAGGATTCAATTTTAATTTTTGTTTTATATTATACTTTAGGGAGTACAACTTTATACGTTAAACAATTATCTACGAATAATTATTTTTTATTTTGACTATATTTACACTCTTAATATCCAAATTATTGGTTATGTTGTTGATATAAACTTTTATCCATAACTCTCATAACTCTTTTAACTGTATAATTGTTTTCCTGCATTATATATATATATATATATATATATATATATATATATATATATATATATATATATAATAAATTCCAATATATACTTAACTTTTTATATAAATTTTATGAACAAAAAACAAACTTTATATTTATGAATAATTAATACAACTTAATATATTACAAAATATTATATGTATTAAAGATTATATTTAAATTATAATCAGTAGGTAAAAAAAACTTGAAATGTATAAATATATAAACAAATGGATTAAAACCAACAACGCAAAGTTCATCATATTTTGGTAAAACGAAAACTATAACAACATATTTCATGTAATATTATTTATATCAGAGTTCGAGAAGATTGGAAAAAATAGAAATGAGAGTGGGTTGTAGAATGTAGATGCCCTTAGTTTTGTGGGAAACACAAACTCTGTGTTATTTTTATCATACCGTGTTGTATTCATAAGCTAGGTTCTTGAACCATGATTCAAATTCCTCGAATATTGTGTTGTGATTTGTTTTTGAGTTTTTTAGTTGTAACTGTACAATATGATCGGTAACTATTGCGAATCTGATTTTATTGTAATGATGAGCCACCAATTAAAATTTTCATTGTGTTTCCAATAAGAGATTTTTGAAACATGATTCAAATTTTTTTTTTGGGTGTTTATGTTGATATTTTCTTAACTTGGTATCTTCATTGTGTTTACCTGTGTCTTTTTCAAACACAAACAATAAACAAAGTCCCAAAAAATTGGTATTCTTTTTCATCAAACTGGTGCAGGTGGACAATGGATAGTAATGGAGGTGGTGGTAGCAGCGAGTGATGCGAGAACGAAGAGGAAGGGATCGGAGGTGATATGGTGTGGTCCTTTTATATTAAAAAATATTATAAAATATTATTAACCAAAATAGATATAAAATCAAATAAAAAAGGTTTAACACTCATTTTATATGGTATCATGTAAGAATTCTAAGCCATAGTATCCTCATAAAAAAAGTTATGGACTGAACATGTATTCCTTTTAAAATAGAGGGACCATTAATGTAATGTATTTATGGAACGAATAAGAATAACTACAGTGTTATACAATAAGCCTTTCTAAGTTTTCATCCACCAAATTTGTTAAATTTTCCCTGTGTTAAGATGAGCTATAATTTTACTATCGGCACGTTCAATATGTTAGTGGCTGTCGTGATAATCGTCCTTTTATGTTTCTACTCATATCCGAATCCCCCAAAACTCTCTATAGAGGAATTCTCAGTTCCAGCCTTCACCAACTCGTCAGACCAGACCGCCGGAAACATATATTTCGACCTTAAACTCAGAAATATGAATAAGGCAATCGGTCTTTACTACGAAGACCCATTAAGCATCGCCTTCTTTTACTACCCATATGATGAACCCTACCAGAAATATGTTTGGGCAGGCACTCTCGCAGCCTTTTACCAAGGTAATGGCAAGACGAAGCATATCAAATCATTCATGGGGAATGACCACCAACTTCCATCTACGGTGGTAGTCGACCCAGAAGAGCACACCGAAGATCTCGTAAAGTCTGATCATGCGAGATCCCTGCTCAAGGACCACCTCCAGCTGCCATCTACGTTGCCAGAGACTCGTCGGGACATGCTGGGTCGGTTACCGGCTGTGAATATTAGGATCGCGGTTGTTATTAATTATAGATTCAAGTACTGGGTCGGATCAGCTAAGCATCAACTGGAGCTTGGTGGTAATGTGATGGTTGACCTTGACACTGGTGAGATGGTTTCGCCTGGAAGCATTGACTTGGTAGAATCCGCAGCTTCCGCCGGAAGAGAAGTTATGCTCGTGTTACTTTTTACTCAATTTCTTCTTATTATATGTTTTTAAATGTAGTTAATTTGTTGTCTTTGTACTGGATCTGGAAAGGCTCATCACGCTTATGGGAAGTTGGAAACTAATAATTATAAATTCAAAGTCTTATTTAGAATAGTTAGACCATCATCCACAGCGCCTACTTCAACATCGACTTCATGTTGCAAATTGTAAAACGCTCAATCTTTAGCTTTAATAATTTTTTAATAGAACCATTATATATATATATATATATATATATATATATATATATATATATATATATATATATATATATATATATATATATATATATATATATATATAAAAGTTCAAATATAAACAGTAAATATATGAGCCCGTAAAAAAAATATTATATTTATGATATTATTGTATAATAAATATTGTATATGTGTATTGTTGAGATTATTTTACTATGATTATTAACTTTTTTTAATATGTCATATTCGTTAGAATGCTACTATTCTATAATATATATATATATATATATATATATATATATATATATATATATATATATATATAAAATCCTAAATGGCATATTGGTAATTTCACATAGGTTTAACTACAAAGTTTAACAATGTTAATCAAAATGATAGTATTTTGACAAAATTAAAATTAAAAAGACATTTGTGTGGAATGTTTGCTCGAGGGGCTATCAATGGGAAAAAAAAGTTTCCTAAGAACTTTTATTTTGAGACAAACCAAAAAGTTGAAATATCATCTATGATATTTTGTCTAAAAGAAATTAAAAATTAAAATACCAAAGTCAAACTTATCATTTGAAAAAATTCAAAACAAATTCATCAAAACTAACAACAAAATAAAAATTTTAAACGAGTGGTATTATTCTAAAACTTTTTGTATCAAAATTGTAATTTTATACATACTATAGGGATCATCTTCGCAATTTTTTCTTATAATATTAATGTAACATTGAAAACAACACAATAAAATACAAATTAAATTGGATTATAACTTAATTTAAACAGATAAAATGCAAAAAATAAATAAATAAATAAATAATCAAAATCATATGATCAATTGGTGTGCATTGAGAAATAACAAAACTCCTATAACAATACCCATTACCATTAGCATAGATATTTATGTGACTTTTGGGAACGAATAACTACTTGTATAAAAGATAGAATAATCATGTTTCTTAGTTTCATTCACTATTTTCATAAATTTTCCATGTCATCAAGATGAGCGGCGATATTGTTTGTCGTAATCTCTCATTCGCCTTCGTGGTAATCGTTCTTTTATCTTTGTACACATTCCCAAACCCCCCGGAGCTTTATATAGCGGAATTCTCAGTTCCAGCCTTCAAGAACTCGTCAAACAACACGGCAGAAAACATATCTTTCGACCTTACACTCTGCAATGTCAATCTCGCAATCGGTCTTTACTACGATTACCCCTTAAGCATTGCGTTCTTTTATTACCCATACGAAGATCCCTTCCAGGAATATGTATGGGCAGGCACACTGCCGGGCTTTTACCAAGGTAATGGCAAGACTAAGCATATAAGATCACTCGAGGGGAAAGACCTTCAATTTCCATCTACGGTGGTAGTTGACCCAGAAGAGCACACCGAAGATCTGGTAGAGACTAATCACGTGAGAACTCTGCTCAAAGATCATCTCCAGCTGCCGTCGACGTTCGCAGAGACTCGTAAGGACATGGTGGGTCGGATACTGGAGGTGAATATTAAGATCGCTGTTGTTATTAACTATAGATTCAAGTACTGGGTCGGATCATCTAAGCATCACCTCGAGCTGGGTGCTGACGTGGTCGTTGACAGTAACACTGGTGAGATGATTTCGCCTGGACTCATTGAGTTGGTAAAATCCGAAGCCCCCGCCGGAGGACCAGTCATGCTCGTGGTAGTTTTTATTTCATTTCTTCTTATTATGTGTTATTAAATGTAGTTAATTTGTCCGGTTGTACTGTTTATGGGAACTAATAGTTATGAATGCACAAGTGTCTTGTAAAATAACTATAATTTCTTGG
This sequence comes from Lactuca saligna, assembly GCF_052625555.1. Taxonomy (NCBI): domain Eukaryota; kingdom Viridiplantae; phylum Streptophyta; class Magnoliopsida; order Asterales; family Asteraceae; genus Lactuca; species Lactuca saligna. Next base: position 118,708,500 of record NC_136422.1, read on the forward strand.
AGTTTGGTGCCATAACTTTGTTATCCTGCACTTGTTTATTGGAAAATATAAATAACTTAAACAGAAGACCAAGATACTGGAATGTTTCAATGGTATCAAAATAAATATCTTTAGCTGCGTTTTCGTCTTTGGTTTCATAGTTCAAAAACCCAAATTCTGAAATTGTCGTTATTTTGATTTACGATTTTCTACCTAGGTTTCTAATTTCAAAATCCCAATCAGTGCATCAGAAGAACTCTATCTTCTCTTCTCCATCACTATTTCAATTTGTTTGTGTTGAAGCTCAAATATTTTAATCATTGAAATATTTGATTGTGACAACCCGAAATTTATTCCGTCGATTTTAACCTCCTTCCGTTAATAAGCCTCGCTTTAATTATTAGTCCGTTAACCTTTTGGAAGAGGTTAATTAAATTAGGATTTTTATAATGATTTGGTAAGGGTTGAAACAAATTAGAAACACCCACAAAATGTCCTTAAAAACGTTTAGTTTCAACCAAGGCAAAATTTGACCGTTTAATCGGGTGCGATAAAAAAACCCCGTTTAACTGCAGTATCAGGTACATTTCCACTGAGCGCCAACTCCAACCCCTATATAAGGGAGAGTAAACTCCATTTCCACCTTTTTACTCTCTCTCTCTCTCTCTCTATATATATATATATATATATACTCTCTCTCTACAACTTATTTTTCGAGCCTAAAATCGTCCGTTTCAAGCCCCAAACGAGTAAGCCAACTATCCTAACTTGTTGTATAGCTTATCTAGGATGCAAAGTCGTGTTTAAAACATAAAATAGGGCCAAGATTAGGTGTTTACGGCCCAAGAACACTCCTGGACCGTGAACACCATTTAATGGGGTTTTTAAGCCCCAAAACCCCTCCAAAATGCCCCTAAGGCTTAGATATGACTTGTAGGCTTATGGAATCGGACTTAGAACACCTTGAACTATGATTTTGGGGAGTAAATATGAGTTTACTGCCCAAGAACTTGCCTGGGCCGTAAACTCCCCTTCATGGGGAGTAAACTCAATTTCTAGTGTTAGAAATGCCCTAAAACATCTCCTATGGCCTTGGAAAAATGTCTAGAAGCAAACCCATTGAAGTAAAGGCCTAAAACTTCAATAAAACCAAGGGGATAGGAGTTTATGGCCGTGAACTCCCATAGAATTGGTCCATGGGCCGTAAACTCCCATTAAGTGCCCAAATGGTGCCCAAACTCCTTCATTTGACTTGGAAACTGCATAGAACTTTATTTCCTAGCATTTAAGACCCTTATACATCAAAGGAATGTGTGTATAGGAGCTTACGGCCGTAAACTCCTTGTTTAGGGCCGTAGACTCCTCAAATGGTCCCTTAAGAGCTTTAAACCCCTTCATACACTTTATATTTGGACCTAGCAAAATTCCACAATTGATATAAGCCCTTTAAGCATCCTAGAACACCCTCACCATGAGTTTACGACCGTAAACTCATGGGGAGTTAGTCCCAGGGCCATGAACTCTATATAGAGTTTACTCTTGAAGAATAAACTCCCTATCTAGGCCATACACACCCTTAGATTTTACCCGAGACACTCCAAACACTTAATCAAAGTGTTTTCCGCACTTTAGGATGCGTACACTTGTTTAATTAGTATTATATGTACTAATTGTATGTAAACATATGTTATCATATGTTAATAGGTCACTAAGTGTGTCCAAGTCCTTTCTTGACAGCGAGCACCCAATCGACACCTTCGTCGGATCCGCTTACATCAGGTGAGTTCATACCCCTGAATTAACCTTTTTAAATGTTTTTACATGTTTTATGGGGGGAATACAAGTTAAACATGCCAGTTATCATATCAATCACATGTGATTGATAACCCGCATGCACAAGGATTTCTTACACTGTCAACTGTTTTACTAAGTATGATACAGTAAATGGTTTTTCTAAAACGTTTTTACTTGTACAAAGCTTTCCTCAAATTGACTTTCGCACTAAATGTTTTATCAAAGTTTCACTTAAAACTTGTTTATGAAAGGTTTCCAAAGGAATTCCAAAGGTTTTCAAACTGATTTTACAAAAGAATACCAAGTCGTGATTTTCTTAAGTATAAAGGTTTTTCCTAAAGTTTTTCATTACTTGGCTAAGATACCCCTGCTTCACTTTTACTTGGTTTAAACTCCTACTTGATAACGCTTTCACTTTGTGATACGCTTATACTTGTTACCACTTTTACTTCACTTATACTTGTTACGCTTATACTTCACTTATACTTGTTGTCACTTTTACTTCACTTATACTTGTTAACGCTTATACTCCACTTATACTTGTAATGCTTTTACATCGTAATACGCTCCTACTTATTTACGCTTATACTTCACGATACGCTCCTACTTCACAATACACTTATACTTCACGATACACTCCTACTTCACGATACGCTCCTACTTCACAATACGCTTATACTTAACGATACACTCATACTTCACGATACGCTCCTACTTTTTAACACTTATACTTTTGGTGGAACACTTCTACTTTGTTAAACACTTAAACTTAGTTATATACATGCCTGTGCTTGTATATATATATATATATATATATATATATATATATATATATATATAATAATAATAATAATAATAATAATAATAATAATAATAATAATAATAATAATGTTTAAAGGACTTAGTGTCACACACCGAAAACCGAAGGCGGAAACATTTCCGGGGTTGACTCCACGTTGAGTATCAAATCCAATGCATATAGTAAGTAAAGTAGAACAACCATACATTAAACTTAGTTATATACATGCATGTGCTTGTGTGTGTGTGTGTATATATATATATATATATATATATATATATATATATAATAATAATAATAATAATAATGTTTAAAGGACTTAGTGTCACACACCGAAAACCGAAGGCGGAAACATTTTCGGGGTTGACTTCACGTTGAGTATCAAATCCAATGCATATAGTAAGTAAAGTAGAACAACCATACATTACATATTGAAAAGTTTTGCAGTTGTTACATGTAACGACCGAAACAATACAACCAATTTAAATTTTTCAAAACAACCCGATCTCATTAAATTGTTTACAAAAAGGTTTTCAATACAAATCATTTAGAGTATTCCCAGAATCACATTGCTAGAAAATCGTGAGGAGCGGTACGATCGCGCCTTCGCCTTGCCACAGTCTCCTGAAGAACCTGAAAAACATTAAACCACAACTGTAAGCCCGAAAGCTTAGTGAGATACCCCCAAAATACCAACCACATATACGCCCTTCCAAGCTACGAGCTTCCGGTCCAAAACATATTGCCTTCCAGCCCATAACATATAAAACATACACAACATAACAGAACATAGAACATCCATGCATATCGGGTCTACTGTGTGACTGGTCCGCCATATCGGGCCTTCAGTCCACCGGATCCACCCTCCAGATCTAGTCATGTCCTTCGAGTCTACAGTGGGGTTGGTCCGCCCGTATCGGGCCTTTAACCCACCTGGTCCACTCTCTGAGTCTACAGTGTGACTGGTCCGCCCGCATCGGGCCTTCAGTCAGTCTGGTCCACTCTCTGAGCCTCGACACGTCTGGTCCGCCCTCATGGGCCTACAGCCTATCCGGACCGCTCGTTGGGCCTTCGGAATAACTGGTCCGCCCTGAGTATCTTGGCCTACAGCACAAAGCAGGACCCGCCTCAACCCATCTCCAGTCCAAACAACCATGTGCACAAAACATAGTATCATATAACAGCATAGTCAACAAACCGAGCAAGCAGATCACATAGCATATCATTACCCTAACCAGGTTACCGACCTAACCGGTCACTAGCATAACATCACTTTATATATCGGGAAACTGACCTTAACAAGGTCTCCTAGCATGTACCATCCTAGCTACCAGGATGCAGACACATCAAACAATAACATAATAACCATATCCAAATCACAATCCAATAAAGGGCCGACCTTAGTGCCTTAGACCCTGTTGATACAGTGAGGATAACTCACCTCGAAACTGCCAGCTGAAAGGATAAGATCCCGCTGCTCCGAACTCTGACACGAACTCCTTCACTGAACATCAAAACATTCAACTCAATATAAAAATATATATATACCCTTATTTACCAAAATACCCCTGGAAGACAACTGGTCAACCCCTAACTGACTCTACTCGCCGAGTCAACCCGATGACTCGCCGAGTCCCCAAGCTCAGAACTTCCCTCAATCCACGACCTGACTCGCTGAGTCACCCTAAGACTCGCCGAGTCCAACCACTCTGAGTCCACTCGCACCCAACTCACCGAGTCATCCCTTGACTCACCGATTCATCGACTCAACCAAAAATATTGGGAATCTTCGACAAGACTCGCCGAGTCCAAGAACAGACTCGCCGAGTCTAAGGCTATCTTCAACCTACTCGCCGAGTTGTTCTTCCAACTCGTCGAGTTCCAGGCCATCTTCAAGGAACTCGTCGAGGCCACCCTTGTGACTCGTCGAGTACCACCGGTCTGAATCCCTACAGAAGCATCTCAGGCCATGCAATTGATCCAAAACATAGATCTAGCCTCCTACAACCGATCCATCACGTAAAGTGGTAAACTTTACGTGAATCCATGAAGATCTAAGCATTATACACATTAGAACTAAGGTTTGGGACATGATAGCTCCATTAACAACACAAGAACAGGGGCTTTAATGCTCTTAAGATCTTCTCCACTGTAGATATGAGGTAGCAACCTCAGATCCATCCTTCAAACATCAAGATGCCACACAACTAAGCTCCCCACGCAACCCCAAAATGAGAATCTAGGAAAACACAACCCAAGAACGAAAGTATTACCTCCAAAGGATGCCTCAACATCAATGAAACTCGAATCCAAGCAAAGCCCTTTGATCCAAGCCACTTCTCCTTCAAGATTTCTTCAACCAACACCTCTCCAAGCTCTAATTTGCTCAACAATGGGGCTCTCCATCAAATTAGGGTTTCTGGGACTCAGGGGGGGATAAAGGAGGCTGTGGAGGAACATAATGATCTTTATATAGGGCTCAACCCCGATAATTAGGGTTTTCTCCACACAGCACCTACTCACCGAGTCCATCTTTGGACTCGCCGAGTAGGCCCCTGACTCGCTGAGTCTATCCATGGACTCGCCGAGTCGCCCTCCGAAACTTACACTTTTAGCCCTTCAACTCTACTCTTGCGATTACGAGATGTTACATTACAAAAGTAAAGTTACACATTTGTGATACATAGTATGTATTAACAAAATGAACTGATCTTCTGCGTACTCCAAACTGGAACAAAATGATCTTCAAATACCTGTTCTAATGCTGACCTGAGAACACAAGCGGTTTGAAAATCAGCATAATGCTGGTGAGTTCATAAGCGGTTTTTGTTTTATGAAAATGTTTGAGTTTCCTTTCTGTTTCTGAAATGTTACGCACACAAAGAAAATCCCATATTTTCTTAAAAAGGTTGGTTATTGTTTCTCAACATGTAAAGTAAAGTTGTACACTGAAAACATGTTTACCCTTGTGAAAATGTATAGTTAGGTTATCTGGTTGGATATACTGTTCTGGTTAGGTACCAATGTATTCCCAGTAAAGTCTCATATTTACTGATTGTGTTTTACCAATTGTGAAAGATGTAAAGTTGTCCGGTTTGTTACCTTTTTCTTGTTATGTAAATGTTCCCCAGGAAAGTTCCATACTTTCCTTACTGTTGGTTATCAATGTAAAAGATGTATTACGTTATTTATTATTACTATAGAGTAAATCTCTGTTATCCTAGTTGCGAGGTCCATAACCATACAATAGACTAAATGTGGCAATAAGTAGTCCACATTACCTTATGACTCTCGTCACCCTTGAACCTTTCGGTTCGGCTGTAGCTAGCAGCCAGGTGTGGGGTAGTTAGCCCCGTATAGATCTATACACTCAAGTCATGCTCTCTAAATCCCAGAGATTCTGGTTACGGGTGTAGTCCTCCACTCGCGTATCTCTGTGGAGTGTTTTCCGAGGACGTATCTCCAATCATACGGATTAACAAATTTACTAGTAATAATATGATAGTCCTCCACTCGCGTATTTCCGTGGAGTGTTACCGAGGACAAAATAGTGTACAGGTATTATGTTCAAATGTCTAATGTCATGCTTTTAACTGATAAAATGTGGAAAACCATTTGTGAAATATATGTAAAACATAACAGCATTTCACAAATATATGATTACGTGATCTGCATGTTCAAACGGTTATCAGTGGTAGTAATTAGTGTTAAAAGCATATAAAATGTGAAACACATATTTGAAAACAAGTTTTGAGTACAAGAAACCTCTTTTACATTGCTTGTGTCCCCCCTAAAAACAATGAAAACAGTAAAAACAGTGAAAAAGGGTAGGGGTATGAACTCACCGCTTACTGTAGGGTTCGAGTGTCAACGGATGCCCTGAACGTCTATGGCCCCTATTATTCATGCGACGACACATAGATGAGTTAGAATTAAGGTGTTTCATGACTAAACATGATGGGAAAACACCTTTAGGGCTTCGAATCACTAAGAATAAGTACCCTAGGATCCTGGCTTAAAGATTTATGCAAGTTTAGGGCCAAATGTGGGCATTAAAGTGAGTGTAGGGCCTTAAAAAGGAGTGTGCGGCTGGGGTGTGCGGCCAGAAGTGTGTGTGAGGTAGCACACATGAGTGTGCGGCCATTCAGAGGGTGTGTGCGGCCATACACAGGAGTGTGCGGCCGTACACTCCTCAATTGAGTCTATTTGATGACTTTTGAAGTGTTTGCTCTTCACACTTAGGAGGTTTGAAGGTATGCTGCCCCATATGAAGGTATGCGGCCGTACACCTTCAAGGGATGATGAACATGATGAATATAATGAGTTTTAAGCTTGGAGTTCAAGTGTTTACCACTATACTTAGCTTGAAGATGGAGTAGATCACAATTTAGAAGCTTTCCAAGTGTTCTTGGTTGATGATTTTTAGAGAGAGAGAGAGTAGAGAGAGGGAAGAGAAATGTCCAAATGAATGAATGAAGGGGTATCCATCCATATAAGGGTTTGAGTGTGAGGTTGAGTGTGTGTGTGGTTGGGTGTGCGGCCGTACACACAGGTGTGTGGCCGCACACACAAGTGTGTGGCCGCACACACCTTATTTGGTGTGTTTGGCCCGATTTTGTGATACTGAAGCACTTTCCAATCCTTCCTAGGACTTATATCCAGGTTATACTAAGTCTAGAGCACTCAAATGGAACCACAAGATGTAACCAAAAGATAATGAACTTGAGTTTTAGTGCTGAACACAGATCAATTACATGGCTAGAAGTTTCGGGTTGTCACACTTAGGAAGGCTTGTTCGCCCTTTTCCCTTTTCTTCGTTGAGATGTGGGCTGGTGGGATCGAATACACGTCCGAAAGTCATTTGATCATTAGTTATGTATTATGTATACAAGCATAGACACATAGGTTTACATTAGGCAGTTTATTTGTGAGTCTCTATCTTTAGTCCAGTATTTCACATCAGATCTCACTACACGAGATACAGCTTCAGTACACGTCCTTCTCCGTTGTCAGGATAGTAACCAGAGTCACTTGTAGGGAGAGCGGACATTGTGTATGTAGCTATACGGGATTGACATCCCCGCACCTAGAGTGCTAGCTAAGGTCCATGGCCTACCAAGCCAAAGGGTGACAAATGTCATATTCATACTGATGCTTGCAGGGCGTCAAGTTCTCTAGTGTTTATCAGTATGGTTACGAGTATCTCAGGATTACCTTATAATTCATGGCCTTAAGGTAATGGGTTTTAACACTGTATTCACTGTATTTAGACCTTGCTAGACGTGTCATTCATTTGACACTGTCTGGGGTCTGTGTTCACTGTTTTTAGAGCTTGCTAGACGTATCTTTCATTTGATACTGTCTGGGGTCTGTGTCTCCCTTTTGTTAGACTGAGCTAGGCGTACCGTTCATTCGATACACCCCTGGAGTCTATGATTTCTTTTGCCTTACTTAGCAGTCTTCATTGCTGAGGCATATGTTATTTTCCCTGATATTCTCCTACTTTCTTTCAAAATCGATACCACATTTTGATAATGATAGTGTTAAGGAAAAATTACTTTTTACCACATAACTCTGCCCTGTCTTGGTAGAAGACTGCTTTTAATTAGAAAATATAGGATTTTCTAGAAAGGACTCTAATTCACTGTATACTTTAAAACTACTACTTATATAAAGTTATTTGGATGAAATGACACTAAATATTTATGAACTCACCAGCATTTGTAAAAATGCTGATACTCGCTTTTCAAATAACTTGTATTCTCAGGTCAGCTTTAGTCAGGTACATCCCAGGAGCTTTTGGTGAAGACAGTTTAGTACCAAGTTGCACCTATATTATTACTTGTAATACTTGTTGGGTTTTCAGCAATCTAACACTTCCTAAGTGTGCATGCAACCCTAATAAACCTTGGATCTATGTTTGTCTAAATACATGCAAAATAATAATTTTCCAAGGTTTATAACCTATCTAACATGGCATGGGGAACATTTCAACATAAAAGAGTTAGAAGAGATTACATACCTTTTTGTGAGTTTGGTTCTAAGGAGTTTGAGGGCCAAGCACCAATAGTGTGAATGCCTCAAATGGAATCACAAACACCACAAACTCTTGGAAAACTTTGAGAGAGTATACACCTTGTATAAAAAAATCGGCCACACACATGCACACACACACTAGTTTACTAGTTTTCTCTTTGGCTTCATTTCATGCTCCATAAGCATGCTTATATAGTGTGCATGGTTAGGGTGAAACCCTAATAACCCATGTCTTTTCCTTTTCCAAGGATCCATGGGTTAAAAGCTCCATGGATCATCCATGGACTTCCACATAAGCCTAGCCCATTAACAAATGAGTATTAGCCCACACTATATAAAACAAATAGCCCATAATTTAATTAGTATTCCTTTTAATCTCTAAATTAATTCATAATTAATTTAAGACTAAAACTAATTAAATAACGTAACTTCATATTAATATATTATAACTCATAATATATTAATAAACATATGTGTATAACTCTCATAAAATTATCCATAATAGTTTGGATGAGATGCAACCCAAATGGACCATGCCGGTCGGGTCAAGTATATACCAAATAAGTTATGGACTTAGACACCTTATCCAACAGACTCCCACTTGGATAAGTCTAATAACTATATTTGCCTATAACTTCAGGAACCAACCAACAATCGTAGCTCTCGAAAACTCCCTCGAACAATGAAGACTCTGTCGAACTATGAAGTGCCATTTTAGATAAGTGATCACATAACCCTCTGTTCTCATGATATCAGCCGGACAAACACATGGAACTATGTCTTGCTTATTGTCTAGCAGTTGTTTCTCGATTTTCCGATTTGTTTGACGAAGAACTTCACTGAACACATCGGTTTAGTTCTGACCAGGCCTGGTACATGGGTCAACACAAAATCATCGAGGGGCCCAGATATCGCTTCTATTTCTAGAAGGAACAGATAAACTTCGACTGATATGCTTGTTCTACTACTTATTGAATTGTACACAAAGGCACGTTTTATAACATCAAGTTACTGATGCGTTTACGTGCAATCAATGCACAACCAACTCATAGGTAACAACTCATATCTCTAGGTTTAAAGAATTATATGATGTTATCGTCTCACGATCACTCGAGATAAATTCCATGAAGTGATACAAGTGAGCGTGGGTTTATACCAATACTCATAACTTATGAGTACTCATGAATGTTGCAGCAACCATTGCCATGTCTAAACACCTTTAAGGCATCTACAAACCCAATTCATGACAATCTTGATTCATACCTACTTCTGACGTATGATCGATTGTGGAGGTTTGAATAAATTAATTATTCTGGAAGTCAAAACATGCAAAACTGAAACAATAGTAAATAATTGACAATGATAGTAACACTTTACTCATAAATAAATCACAAATTTTATTCATCATCAAACGTCGATTACATTTTACAAGTTTCAGGAAAAACTATCTAATCTATAAAACTAATATCGTCCCTCAGCCCGATGCGTCTCGCATGCTGAAAATGCTTAACCCTCGTCAGTCCCTTCGTAAGGGGATCTGCAGGATTCTCATCTGACGATATCCTCCTTGTCACAAGGAGTCCTTCTTCAATCTTGTGTCTTATGAAGTGATATTTTCTGTCAATGTGTCGGGATCTGCCATGATCTCTTGGTTCCTTGGCTAAGGTAACCGCACTATTGTTGTCACAGAAAATCTCTATAGGTTCCTTAATAGCTGGTACAACTCCAAGGTCTCCGATGAAGTTCTTTAGCCATATCGCCTCCTTCGCTGCTTCACTCGCTGCTATATACTCTGATTCACAAGTCGAATCAGCCACCGTCTTCTGTTTGGAACTCTTCCAAGAAATTGCCCCTCCATTCAAGGTAAAGATCCTGCCCGACTGAGAGCGGAAATTATCCCTATCAGTCTGAAAACCAGCATCACTATACCCTAATATTCTCAAGTCATCACTGCCACCAAGGGTAAGGATCCAATCCTTAGTCCTCCGCAGGTACTTGAGAATGTTCTTTACCGCGGTCCAATGAGCCTTGCCAGGGTTCCCCTGATACCTGCTGACCATGCTCAAAGCAAATGCCACATCAGGACGGGTACAAGTCATAGCATACATGATCGAGCCAACTGCGGAAGAATATGGTAATTGGCTCATCTCAGCTATCTCTGCCTCTGTACTCGGACTCTGAGTCTTACTCAGTTTGGTATTGCTTTGGATCGGTAAATCTCCTTTCTTGGAATTCTCCATGTTGAACCTTTTCAACACCTTATCCAAGTAGATACTCTGACTAAGTCCAATTAGTCTTCTACTCCTTTCTCTTAATATCCTTATCCCTAGGATATAGGTAGCCTCCCCTAGGTCCTTCATAGCAAAGCACTTCCCAAGCCAGGACTTAACCTCCTGCAAGGTTGGGATGTCATTTCCTATGAGTAGTATGTCATCCACATACAGTACCAAGAAGCTAACTACACTCCCACTAGCTCTAACATACACGCAAGACTCATCTTCGCTTCTCAAGAAGCCAAACTCTTTTACCTTCTCATCAAAACAAAGATTCTAGCTACGAGATGCTTGTTTTAATCCATAAATGGATTTCTCAAGCTTGCATACTCTATTAGGGTACTCTGCATTGACAAAACCCTCTGGCTGATTCATGTACACATCCTCAGCCAACTTTCCATTAAGGAAAGCGGTTTTGACATCCATTTGCCATATTTCATAATCATGAAATGCTGCAATGGCTAACATAACCCTAATAGACTTAATCTTGGCCACCGACGAGAAGGTTTCATCATAATCAACACCTTGAGTTTGAGTAAAACCCTTCGCAACCAGTCGAGCCTTATAAGTATGCACTTTTCCTTCCATGTTTGTCTTCTTTTTGAAGATCCATTTGCACCCGACTGTTTTACGGCCTGGTACATTGTCAACCAAGTTCCAAACTTGATTATCATACATGGACTGTATCTCGCTGTCCATAGCCTCCTTCCATTTAGCAGACTCCGGGCCTGCCATGGCTTCCTTAACACTGCTAGGTTCATACAAAGTTACTAGTGTACTATCACTAATAAACGTATCACCTTCCGTAGTAATATGAAAACCATAATAAAACGAAGGTGTGTTCCTAACCCGTGTGGAACGTCTCGGAGGTACAGACTCGTCAGCTGGATCAACAGGAGTTTCCTCCTCAGGTTGATTGCTAGTGTCTGAGGTTCCTTCATCAATTGATTCTTGAATTTCTTCAAGATCAATCTGCCTCCCACTGTCTCCTTGGCTTATAAATTCTTTCTCGCGAAAGATCCCTCTTCGTGCTACAAAGACCACATTCTCACTGGGTCTGTAGAAAAGGTAACCGAAGGATTTCTGTGGGTAGCCGATGAAAATACACCTTTCACTTCGGGGTTCAAGCTTATCATGAGTTTCGCGCCTCACGAAGACTTCGCAACCCCAAATTTTGATGTGGTCCAAATTGGGAACCTTCCCAGTCCACATCTCATGAGGTGTTTTGGTAACCTTCTTTGTAGGGACTAGATTAAGGATATGGGCGGTAGTCTCTAAGGCATACCCCCAAAAAAGAGATTGGTAACGAAACTCGACTCATCATAGAGCGAACCATGTCCAACAAGGTTCGATTACGCCTCTCAGCTACACCATTCAGTTGTGGTGTCCTGGGAGGAGTCAATTGTGAGACAATCCCACACTCCTTAAGGTAGTCAAGGAACTCGGTACTAAGATACTCACCACCTCGATCGGATCGAAGCATCTTAATGTTCCTGCCCAATTGATTTTCTACTTCCTGCTTGAATTCCTTAAACCTTTCAAAGGTTTCAGACTTATTTTTGATTAAGTAGACATACCCATATCTACTAAAATCATCAATAAAAGTCACATAATACCGATTAGCATCCCTTGTGGCGGTTTTGAATGGCCCACATACATCAGTATGTATTAGGTCCAACAAACCTTCACCCCTCTCACAAGTTCCAGTGAAGGGTGATTTTGTCATTTTTCCAAGTAGACAAGATTCACAACTATCATCTGATTTGAGGTCAAATGATTCCAAGACTCCACTCTTTTGGAGTTGTCCTATGCGTTTCTTGTTTACATGTCCAAGACGACAATGCCACAATGATGCTTTATCTAGGGTAGTATAAGAATCAATATACAAAACATTATTTCCTAAGTTGTCTACAATCGACACAGTTTCATACACGCCATCACAAGGTAATGCTTTAAAATAAAACACTTTATTAAAGAAAGCATTAATACCATCACATTCATTATCAAACGAAAAGGTAAAACCTTGTTTGTACAAGGCATGAAAAGAAATAATATTCCTCGCCATTTCAGACGAGTACACACATTTATTCAAATCTAATTTTAACCCATTATTAAGCAACAAAGTATAAACCCCAATCTTGGAAACAGGTGAAGCCTTCCTATTCCCCATGATTAAGTTTATCTTCCCGTGCTCCACATCCTCACTTCTTCTTAGGCCCTGCAAATCAGAACATATGTGAATACCACATCCTGTATCAAGCACCCAAGAGTTAGAATATGTTGAGTAATTAGACAATATAGTGTAAATACCTGCATAGGTGGGTTTCACTTTCCCATCCTATAGATCCTGCAAGTACTTAGGGCAGTTTCGCTTCCAGTGTGCCTTTTCATGGTAATAAAAGCATTCAGCATCCTTCGGAATGGCAGAAGGAGTGACAGAACCGTTCTTAGTCTTTGATGAGGAGCCTTCAAGAGTCTTTCCCTTGGTACCCTTCGAAGGGTGCTTCCTCTTTTTCCCTTTGCCTTGCCCAATAGCTAAAACAGGGGTAGAAGTTGGAGTAGGAGTAGTAGAGGTAACAACCGCTTTACCCTTAAGACCGGTTTCAGCAGTCTTCAAGAGTCCTTGAAGCTTGCTGAGGGTAACTTCCTCCTTGTTCATATGATATGTCATTCGAAAATGATCATAACAAGAAGGCAAGGAGTGCAAAATGATGTCAATTGCCAACTCCTCGGGGATGTTAACATTCAGCTTCAGCAACCGGTCCACATACCTTTGCATCTTTTGCATGTGGCCCGTGACGGATTCACCATCCTTCATGCGGGTAGTTATTATGGAGGAGATTATTTCATACCGCTCCTGACGAGCACTCTGATGGTACCTTTCCATCAGGTCTTGGTGCATCTCAAAAGGGTAGAAATCTTCATACGACTTTTGGAGCTCGGCTGTCATCGTGGCCATCATGATACATGCCACCTTAGTAGCATCTCTCTCATGAGTCCTGAATTCAGCGATCTCCTCAGGAGTAGCAGTAGACTCATCAAATTCTTTTAACTCCTTATCGAGGACATATTCCTTGTCCTCGTAACGAGTAACCATCCTGATGTTCCTAATCCAAACCATGAAGTTGGAACCATCAAAGATGACCCTCCCACAAAGATTCATTAGAGAGAAAGAACCAGTTGGGTTAGAGCCTGAAGCATTAGTGTTGGAAGACATCTGAAAGAAGAAAGTAAGTTTAGATTAGATATTTAGGATCCTTAATAAGACACCCAAATGTAATATTAAGGCTAGGATCCAATCACAATATATTACACTTAGAAGAGGGATGCCGTAATCTAAGTAATAATATATTTGAAAGGTAGGTGAATGACGATTCACCAATTTCCACCATGAAAACGAAATGATTTATTAGGTTTAATTGGATTTGAAATTCCTAGATTCTTTTGAGATTCATTGAACTTTTCAATGGCATGTTTCAATCTCGATTGTGCCCTTCAAGTTATGTGACTGGGATGCCGAGGATCACAAAACAAGGTGTGAATAACCATGCTAATTCACTTGGTACTCTTAATATTATCACCTAATCAATGTGCCGGTTAACCACACACGCTCCATTGATCTATGACAAACATTAAGTTACCCTTCGTGATCCTTACTAGTCCTAGTTAGTGTGCCGGTTAACCACACACGCTCCACCAACGACTTGGTAAGGTACAAAGTGTGAATTCCATGGACTAGCACCATGTTCACATTTTTCCTAAAATAACTAAGATTGGGAATTAAAAGAGTTTAGTTACTTTATAATATTCATTATACTTTTAATGAGGATTTAAAGTCATTGTTCTACCCGTTCGGCTAACGACCCTCCACCGATCAAGCAAGCGGTGGGTGAGAGTATACACCCATTAAGTCGCCATTTTATAGGCAACAACCTTATACCCACCTTATAGACCGGCTTCGTGAATGAGGCCTACTAACGGTAAAACGACTTATTCTTATACATATATATAATAATTAACCATTAATGTTATAAATAGTATAAGGGTTGAATTTTAACTATTAAAACTCTAAGGTTTGGAATTAAAGTTTATTAAAGTGTGTGAAACTTTACAAATTCCAAAACTTGAGGGCAAGTTTTGTAACTTTGCAAAACTCTTCATTTCATAACTTATGAATTAAAGGTTCATAAAAATGAAGACTCTTCATTTTCATGTAACTTATGTGTTTTAAGTGTGTGTTAAATGAAAGTGACCTTTGGTAATCCATAACTTGAGGACAAATTATGGACTCCATTAAAACACATAAATGATAAAGAATTAATCCTAAACAATTCAGCAAATAATTCCTATCATTTTCTAAATTCATAAGAACATGAACATGATCATCAAAAATTCAAGAATTATATGAACACATAAAATCATGGAATTTTGATATATGCTATTGTAAATGGATTAGAACAACCATTACACCAACTAAAATAAGTTTTATAACACCAAAATAGTTTAGGGTAATGTTTCTAGTCCATTTCCACCAGCAAAAGTCGAGAATCTGCACTCTTTCGATCCTACTCGTCGAGTGCATGAATTGACTCGTCGAGTAGGTTGAAGTTTGCCTTGGACTCGTCGAGTCCCCCCAATGGACTCGGCGAGTCCACCATGCAGACAGCAACGATTTTGACTTTTTTTCACTATTTTGCATCAAGTATCAAACAAGCAAGCCTAGGCTCTGATACCACTGTTGGGTTTTCAGCAATCTAACACTTCCTAAGTGTGCATGCAACCCTAATAAACCTTGGATCTATGTTTGTCTAAATAGATGCAAAATAATAATTTTCGAAGGTTTATAACCTATCTAACATGGCATGGGGAACATTTCAACATAAAAGAGTTAGAAGAGATTACATACCTTTTTGTGAGTTTGGTTCTAAGGAGTTTGAGGGCCAATCACCAATAGTGTGAATGCCTCAAATGGAATCACAAACACCACAAACTCTTGGAAAACTTTGAGAGTATACACCTTGTATAAAAAAATCGGCCACACACATGCACACACACACTAGTTTACTAGTTTTCTCTTTGGCTTCATTTCATGCTCCATAAGCATGCTTATATAGTGTGCATGGTTAGGGTGAAACCCTAATAACCCATGTCTTTTCCTTTTCCAAGGATCCATGGGTTAAAAGCTCCATGGATCATCCATGGACTTCCACATAAGCCTAGCCCATTAACAAATGAGTATTAGCCCACACTATATAAAACAAATAGCCCATAATTTAATTAGTATTCCTTTTAATCTCTAAATTAATTCATAATTAATTTAAGACTAAAACTAATTAAATAACGTAACTTCATATTAATATATTATAACTCATAATATATTAATAAACATATGTGTATAACTCTCATAAAATTATCCATAATAGTTTGGATGAGATGCAACCCAAATGGACCATGCCGGTCGGGTCAAGTATATACCAAATAAGTTATGGACTTAGACACCTTATCCAACAATACTTTGATGATGTAATGTAATGTAAACCATGTAAAACTATTACTATTAATGAAATGGTTGTTGTACTTTGATTACTATAATGCATATATTGTGATACTTGACATGACGTCATCCACCCCAGAAAGTTTTCGCCGTTCCGGTTTTGGGGTGTGACAGATTGGTATCCGAGCTTTGTTTATAGTGAGCTAAGTATATCATTCATAGAAGATATACAGCCTATAAATACATAGAGATAAAACACTCTGACCAAGAGTTATACTTTAAAATATAACCATATTTTACCAGAGTATAAGAACATTCAGAATCTAAACACTCGAACCCAAGTATCACAAGAAGAACACAAATAAAAGTCTTCGGATGTTGAGCATTACTGTCAAACCTGGTCAGTTATGTAATCGTAAGCTGGAATAAATCTAACCTGATCAACTACATTTATTTGAGATGCGATGAATGTGTGCTTGGGAGTGATAGTGGTGTTGCAACAAGTCTGAAACTTACCAACTAGGAATGATAGAGCCAAACATAAAGATTAAAATACTATAGGAGTATTTTGGAATACTAAAAGACTCACACTAATCCCATAATCATATTCAGAAGATAAGAAACAAACAAGAAATTAAAATACCATAGGGGTATTTTAGATTCCATAGATAACCTTGTGTGAAGAACTAAAAAGATCTTTATTGATATACCTACAATTACAGAGAGTATACTTCCAACGTTATATATAATAAGGATCCCATAGGCTAAGAATGTGTTGTTTCGCTCTACTTCCTTTTCCTCGTTTGGATGTGGATATAAAGTAGTATCACATATTCGAAGGCCTATCAGATCCAAGCTATATATGATTTGTATACCTTGTGTAATCGTAGCAGGACTCGATATGGATCTCCTAGTGAAATGTTAATAATCCCTTAGGATTCCTTAGACATTTCCATTCTCGCACAAACCCTGTAGAAAACCCTATCCACTTCAGTATGCGGCAGAAGAGGTGATGCAGACCTAGAAGAGGTTCATTGAGAGGATTTCCAGTTAGGAAATAAATGAACCAAGACGAGACTATTGGAATCACCAAGTGCCTATATCTTTTAGGGACATGGTGGGAAATTCGTCTAAACTTTCGAGATTTCCAGTCATCCATCCAGAAGCGATGACACTCAGAGTCGGAATCAGAAGGAAGGCGGAATAGAGATTCAATGTGTCCATACGAGGAGAGAACCCTAGGTAACTACCCAAAGGAAACCAACGCCGGTCCCAGTCAAAAATATGAGGTAGACAGAGGGAGCCAGTACATGGAACCCGTGAAGTGTCTTTTCCTCATGTTTGTCACGCTAATACACCTATAAAATAATACTATTTAGTGAGTTAGTGGTTACACTACTCAGACTATGTGTTAGGTAAATCGCCATTTCCCAATGCCAGTAACACGATTAGAGCGGATCCCAACACTTCTATTGAGGACATTTAGCCATAAGTCTTCATGAGCCATTCATCTCGCGGACTTTGTTCCGAACTGTTCCCAAATCTTTCCACGCTGGAGAGTGAAACCTTTCCCAGTATAAAGGTAACGTAGTAGGAACGATTCCCATCTTATAGTTTTTTCGATACTCACACTCCTACCTTGTACACCAGGACTACATCATAGGGATGTAGGTCGACACCCAGACAACCAATATCCGAGGCACGGGAAAATTTATGCCTAATACAGTAAGGATAGATACGTCCAGGGTTAACCTTCGTCTCTCATCCGCTTGAGTTCCTTTCCGTATAGGGAAAACCATGCCTTTGAGAAAGCGTAACCAATCCACTTGCAAGAAACCTACTCTCCTACTCGATGAAACTACCTTCTAGACTACAGTCTCGGCAGCCGTTGTTGCTGCCATGGCTCAATTGAATGCTGAGAACGTCAATGTTAGCAAGATCCCTATCGGAAATTCCGATCCTAATGGTGGACAACAACTGTAACACCGTAAAATTCAAAACAATTTTTCGCATTTTATAAAAACATAATTCATTTAATATTCGTAAAAACACCCATGTTTGAAATACAATTCATGTCATACAAAAAATCCCAAGATCTCATAACATAAAATCTCGTGTGTGTGTGTAATGATCAAGTCGGCGCCTTCCCACGGTCGTCACTAGTACCTGAAACAAATAACACCAAACATTGTAAGCACAAAGCTTAGTGAGTTCCCCAAAATACCACACATAACACATATTAGCCACTCGAGGCTATAACTCTATGGGTCCGTGCACCCAAACTCTGTGAACCCTCAAGTTCTAACTCTGTAAACATGCACAACATAAATCACAAAGAATAATGCAGCGCAACACATAACATATATATAGCATACAAGCACTGTACCATATAACTCTAGTTACCTACTCAAGGTAAAGTATAGTGAGAAGACTCACATCATGTATCTCGATAACTCGCAAATCCCTGAAATCACTCGTGTTCGATCCCCCGAACTATAATCTTCCTATAATACAATATATCTCTAATTAGCACTTTTACAACTAAGGTTGACTATCCCTATCAAGTCAACACTGGTCAACTCTGGTCAACGGTCAACTTTGACCGGACTCAGCGAGTGCACCAAAGCAACTCGGCGAGTCTAACACGTTCACTGACTCCCTCGGATCTTTCTTGGCACGTCAAGCACTCCCCTAATTCGACAAGTTTCCACCAGGCTTGAATCGCAAGCAAACGACGACTCAACTCACCGAGTCTCAAGAACAACTCGGCGAGTTCTGGATTGACTCAACCCCATATTGACTCTTCCTGACTCACTAGGTTATCCCTCAACCCGGCGAGTCCACTCACTGACCATATTACGTGAAACCCCAACCCTACTCGCCGAGTCCCAAGAACAACTCAGTGAGTTCATGCCATGCACACACTTTTATTGACCTTCTGAGGTCAGATCTGCTTTCCCAAATCCTAGATCTGGCCTTCCCAAGCATGAATGTCACGTAAAGTTCGAAGCTTGATGCTTGTTTAACCACCACAAGGCATAAATAGGATATTTTGACCCAAAAATAACCACCTAGGTCCAAAGACTCCATAATAACCCAAAAACCTCCAATGGTTAAGGTCTCTGGACCTCTTTGAGTCTAGATCCAAGGCACAAACTCGAAGAGGGACCATTTGCTTCACATAATAACTCTCCAAAGGGGTTATAAAACCCTAACTCTAAAGATTAACCCTATAACTGAAGGAGATTCGAACCCTTACCTCAAAATGGAGCCTCTAGACTCTAGATCTGCTGGAATCTAACCTCCTCCTTGCTCTTGCCAGCTTCCTCTTGCTAAACAAAGAACACAAAGGCACAAAAGTGACTTCCTCTCTCCCAAAACGATTTAGCTCTCTTAGGGTTCTCTCAAGGGGCTAGTAGCCGCAAATAGGAGGCTATAAGTGCCCTTAAATAGGCTCCAAACCCGGGGAATTAGGGTTTCATTAAACAACGTGGATTCACCGAGTCCAGACGCGAATCCTTGTCCAAATCGCGATCCTACTCGGCGAGTTTGAGCTCCAACTCGCCGAGTCTCCTCACAAATTACCAAAAAAATATAAGAATAATTAATACCTAGGAATCCGGGCTGTTACAGCAAAAATCAGCCCCTGTGTACTCAGCCACACAAGAACCTTAGCCAACTCCACTAAAGAGAAAACTCAAGATCGAGGAGGGAAGTACTCGGCTTAAGGACCTTTCGTAAGGCAACAGGCTGAAACAGTCAATACCTCTGCCAACTCTTCCATCCCGACCTCAAGAAGACCATACCTAGGAAACCTTCCCCACTGCAGCAAGTGCAGCTACCATCATCATGGTATATTTCGGGAGCTCTATTGTGCTAGGTGCCACATGAAGGGGCATACTGCTCGTGTCTGAAGAACCCCGGTTGAGTTTATTACATCAACCACCAATGTGACGACCGATAGAGTTTTCCACCTATGTGGTAAGATCGGACATTTCAAGAAGGACTGTCCAACCGAAGGAAACAACAAGGACACATGAGGACTCTAACTCTAATGCTTAGGGAGAAGCAGTAAGGAACCGGGTAGATTTTGGTATGTCTCTCAATCTCAGTTAACTAACCGAAAACATTAAAAAGATAATTCTAAATCTAAATACTTTCCCATTAAAGCGAAAGTCGCAGTACTGTTATAAGATTTAAAATTTCATCAGGTAAAACTATAATGGCAAAATATATACGTTACGGCCATGTATAATTAAGATGGATAGACCTAGAGTGAGTGAAGGACGCCTCATTTCCTGTTCCTTGTTTGGTTATGGATTTAAGAAGGAGTCGCTCAATCAACAATCCTTCCCACCTTAATTATACCTGACTAGTATATGTTAGGCGATTATAGAAATGCCTCATGAGAATCCACTCATGAAGATGTACTCTATTCAGAAACACTCAGGACCCTCTATAGTTCCACGTCGACTCTATTGGTCCATGTATCCGCTGCAGTGATACACGGGACAAAACCCGAGACGCCTAGAACTCGTGTGCCTGTTCAGCACATGACTTTATTGACCCTCATCCTATGTTATGTCGAAGTGTGCCAACTTCGACGCCTCTATTAATCATGGTTCGACTTCGTGCAACCACGTGTAAATCCTTAGTGCTGTGTAAAAGAAATTTCTCCATAGCCATTCGAAAACTAAAGGTTCTTCCAAACCTAAACAAAATAAGTATAATAAGAGCTAACGCGATCCGTCAGTCGTCACTTTTATTTCAAACCTTCCGAAGTACCCAGGAGAGGGGTACCGCGCGCAGTTAACCAGCCCTCCTTAGACAGATAGAAACCAAAGCGAAGGACACTGCAGTCATTCCAGAAGACGATAACCACCCGAAGCATACCTCGTAGATTCCCTAGAAAGACCCTTCATCCTATCCCATGGAACGAGAGCTAGAGTCAAGAGAACCCCTACAGATTGAGCTAACATAATCCACAGATCCGAAGCTTGTTGTCTTCCCAGTTAAGCCAACATAGTAGATAACACCCTCGGTTGATAAACAAATCTGAGTCATAAGAGTCAAGGACATTGACTACGACCATCCATTCACGCTTAATCCCCCAAATTAAGCATCGCAACGGATATCCCAGAAATCTGAAAGCTGCGATGAGTTAAACTCTGAGAAGAATGGATGAGGAGATTAAAGTTCTGAGTGATGGAACCCCATACTCACTAGATTTAACCTAGACCGAGAAAACTCAAAACCTTCAGAAGAGTAGTTTCCGAAGATATTCGCACTACTCAGGCACTTCGTCTACCCGGTTACAGACAAGTAGTGCCTAGGACCCTCCACCCTCTCGCATGGAGGAGGTCACCGCTGCCTTGTAGGCGATACACTTCATTCTCCGAAGCGGACACTAGAATACCGAGAACCACAAGATGATCTCCGCAGCTAAGAATACTTGATCAAATTGCGAAAGTAGTGGCGTTAAGCCTTATAACACAGATCCCGAAGAGATTATAGACTTGACACCAGCCTAGGTGTTAGTCGATGGGTTATACAAGAGCAACCGCTTTCCTCTCTAAAATAACCTAACGTCTTAGAGATTCATTGGATTACTAGGTCTTCCACGGATACTATCTCGTGTAGAAATAGTGGAACCACCTCCCGAGATAGTCCAACGCTCGTCTGGTGAAACCTTATCTCTCCGAACCTGAGGGTTTCCATTAGAAATATCTCAAGAATTGGAAGTGCAGGTCCATTTTGCACGAGATTGAGATAAATACTCCATAGCAAATAGATACACGTACACACACAACCCATCCGATGATCTAGAAACTCTCTAAAGCCAATTGACAAGAAACGTGAAACCAATGACAACCCGAACTTCCTAAGAACCAACCTGAAGGACTACACATCTAGTATGAGGGAGAACGTTAGGAACTTCGGAATGGCAATCACCCCAGTGATGATCTCATCATAGAAGTACACTATGTTCTAACTACTGAAAATCTCTACCCTTCCTACAGCTTGGCACCATCCGAGACTCCTTACGGAGATTTAGTCCAACCGTCGTCAGACCGCTACTACTTTTAGATATTCCACAAGTTTCACACCTGATCGATCCACTCCTTAGACTTGATAAGTGTTTGCCCGACGTCACCCTTCATATCCCACTCATCTTGATAAAAACCATTGAGAAACCTAGTTTCGTAGACATACCTATAGGAAATCGCTAACTCCATGAGACGGAATCCGCATCCCATAACTGAAGGTTTGTTGGAATGACAGACACAGACCAGGGTTCACTTGGGAGTGCGAGGACAAACTGAATAGGAAGTACTGTCCTGCCTCTACTCAGTTATTCATACTTACTTCATTGCCTAAATCTGAATTTTGGGACGAAATTTCCTCTAACGGGGGGATGATGTGACAACCCGAAATTTATTCCGTCATTTTTAACCTCCTTCTGTTAATAAGCCTCGCTTTAATTATTAGTCTGTTAACCTTTTGGAAGAGGTTAATTAAATTAGGACTTTTATAATGACTTAGTAAGGGTTTAAACAAAATAGAAACACCCACAAAATGCCCTTAAAAATGTTTAGTTTCAACCAAGTCAAAATTTGACCGTTTAATCGGGTGCGACAAAAATGCCTCGTTTAACTGTAGTATCACATAGATTTCCAATGAGCCCTAACTCCAACCCCTATATAAGGGAGAGTAAACTCCATTTCCACCTTTTTACTCTCTCTCTATACTCTCTCTCTCTCTCTCTACAACTTATTTTTCGAGCCAAAAATCGTCCGTTTCGAGCCCCAAACGAGTAGCCAACTATCCTAACTTGTATAGCTTATCTAGCATGAAAATTCGTGTTTAAAACATAAAATAGGGCCAAGATTAGGTGTTTACAGCCCAAGAACACTCCTGGACCGTGAACACCATTTAATGGGGTTTTTAAGCCCCAAAACCCCTCCAAAATGCCCTAAGGCTTAGATATGACTTGTAGGCTTATGGAATCGGACTTAGAACACCTTGAACTATGATTTTGGGGAGTAAACATGAGTTTACTGCCCAAGAACTTGCTTGGGCCGTAAACTCCCCTTCATGGGGAGTAAACTCAATTTCTAGTGTTAGAAATGCCCTAAAACATCTCCTATGGCCTTGGGAAAATGTTTAGAAGCAAACCCATTGAAGTAAAGGCTTAAAACTTCAATAAAACCAAGGGGATAGGAGTTTATGGCCGTGAACTCCCATAGAATTGGTCCATGGGCCGTAAACTCCCATTAATTGCCCAAATGGTGCCCAAACTCCTTCATCTGACTTGGAAAATGCATGGAACTTTATTTCCTACCATTTAAGACCCTTATACATCAAAGGAATATGTGTATAGGAGCTTACGGCCGTAAACTCCTTGTTTAGGGCCGTAAACTCCTCAAATGGTCCCTTAAGAGCTTTAAACCCCTTCATACACTTTATATTTGGACCTAGCAAAATTCCACAATTGATATAAGCCCTTTAAGCATCCTTGAACACCCTCACCATGAGTTTACGAGCGTAAACTCATGGGGAGTTAGTCCTAGGGCCGTGAACTCTATATAGAGTTTACTCTTGAAGAATAAACTCCCTATCTAGGCCATACACACCCTTAGATTTTACCCGAGACACTCCTAACACTTAATCAAAGTGTTTTCTGCACTTTAGGATGCGTATACTTGTTTAATTAGTATTATATGTACTACTTGTATGTAAACATATGTTATCATATGTTAATAGGTCACTAAGTGTGTCCAAGTCCTTTCTTGACACCGAGCACCCAATCGACACCTTCGTCGGATCCGCTTACATCAGGTGAGTTCATACCCCTGAATTAACCTTTTAAAATGTTTTTACATGTTTTATGGGGGGAATACAAGTTAAACATGCCAGTTATCATATCAATCACATGTGATTGATAACCCGCATGCACAAGGATTTCTTACACTGTCAACTGTTTTACCAAGTATGATACAGTAAATGGTTTTTCTAAAACGTTTTTACTTGTACAAAGCTTTCCTCAAATTGACTTTCACACTGAATGTTTTATCAAAGTTTCACTTAAAACTTGTTTATGAAAGGTTTCCAAAGGAATTCCAAAGTTTTTCAAAGTGATTTTAAAAAAGAATACTAAGTCGTGATTTTCTTAAGTATAAAGGTTTTTCCTAAAGTTTTTCATTACTTGGCTAAGATACCACTGCTTCACTTCTACTTGGTTTAAACTCCTACTTGATAACGCTTTCACTTTGTGATACGCTTATACTTGTTACCACTTTTACTTCACTTATACTTGTTATGCTTATATTTCACTTATACTTGTTATCACTTTGACTTCACCTCTACTTGTTAACGCTTATACTCCACTTATACTTGTAATGCTTTTACTTCGTAATACGCTCCTACTTATTTACGCTTATACTTCACGATACACTCCTACTTCACAATATGCTTATACTTCATGATACACTCCTACTTCACGATACGCTCCTACTTCACAATACGCTTATACTTCACGATGCACTCCTACTTCACGATGCGCTCCTACTTGTTAACACTTATACTTTCGGTGGAACACTGCTACTTCGTTAAACACTTAAACTTAGTTATATGCATGCCTGTGCATATATATATATATATATATATATATATATATATATATATATATATATATATATATATATATATATATATATATATATATATATATATATAATGTTTAAAGGACTTAGGAAGGCTTGTTCGCCCTACTTCATTTTCTTCGTTGAGATGTGGTCTGGTGGGATCGAATACCCGTCCGAAAGTTGTTTCATCATTAGTTATGTATTATGTATACAAGCATAGACACATAGGTTTACATTAGTCAGTTCAGTTGCGAGTCTTTATCTTTAGTCCCTTATTTCACATCAGATCTCACTACACGAGATACAACTTCAGTACACGGCCTTCTTCGTTGTCAGGATAGTAACCAGAGTCTCTTGTAGGGAGAGCGTAAATTGTGTGTATAGCTATACGGGATTGACACCCCCGTAGCCAAACTGCTAGCTACAGTCCATGGGCTACCAAGCCAAAGGGTGATAAATGTCATATTCATACCGACGCTTGCAGGGCGTCAAGTTCTCTAGTGTTTATCAGTATGGTTACAAGTATCTCGGGATTACCTTATAACTCATGACCTTAAGGTAACGGGTTTTAACACTATATTCACTATATTCATTGTATTTAGACCTTGCTAGATGTGTCATTCATTTGACACTTTTTGGGGTCTGTGTTCACTATTTTTAGACCTTGCTAGATGTATCTTTCATATTATACTATCTGGGGTCTTTGTCTCCCTTTTGTTAGACTGAGCTAGGTGTACTGTTCATTCGATACACCCCTGGAGTCTATGATTTCTTTTGCCTTAGTCAGCAGTCTTCATTGCTGAGGCGTATGTTATTTTGCCTGATATTCTCCTACTTTCTTTCAAAATCGATACCACATTTTGATAATGATAGTGTTAAGGAAAAATTACTTTTTACCACATAACTCTGTCCAGTCTTGGTAGAAGACTGCTTTTAATTATAAAATATAAGATTTTCCGGGAAGGACTCTAATTCACTATATACTTTAAAACTACTACTTATATAACGCTATTCGGATGAAATGACACTAAATACTTATGAACTCACCAGCATTTGTAAAAATGCTGATACTCGCTTTTCAAATAACTTGTATTCTCAAGTCAGCTTTAGTCAGGTACAACCTAGGAGCTTTTGGTGAAGACAGTTTAGTACTAAGCTGCACCTATATTATTACTTGTAATACTTTGATGATGTAATGTAATGTAAACCATGTAAAACTATTACTATTAATGCAATGGTTGTTGTACTTTAATTACTATACTACATATGTTGTGATAGTTGACATGACGTCATCCACCCCAAAACGTTTCCGCCGTTCCGGTTTTGGGGTGTGACATTGATAAATGATGCTGATACATGATATCACGGATTTAAATTATGCCTCGCATTTTTCTTTCAAATTTGCAATTTGGGTTTGACTTTATGAGGATTTTAATTTAGCTTTCAATCCAATTGAAAGAAGGAGTTCTTTAGTGTAAACAGTAGACAATTTGGTTATCAAGTAAAATTGATAAAAGAGATTTCAAGTTAAACTATTAGACTTTTATGAAGTGTTCCAGTATTTCAGTTACACTATATTGCCATTCAATTAGAGTTGAGAAAAATTTTGTATTGATTTGAATAAAACAATTTTTAGCGGTACACAACAATTTATGCTTTAGATGGTTGTACAATACAACTGTATAAAATATAATTTATTATCTATGACTAAAAAGCATTGTGTACGGATCAAAACAATAAAAATTTCATACTTTCCGTTCAAGTAATGTTTGAGGTTTAATTATGTCATTATGATTTTAATAATTGAATGCTCTTAAATTTTTTTGATTTTTGTTAACATTGATTCCAATTTTATACATTGAATCTAATTTCTATTTCCATTTTATTTAGTTTTTCGGTTCTATCCTTCTACGCTATAATTAGTATTAGTCGAGTCTCGATATGTTGCCCATGAATATATATTTATACTAGGTTATAACCCGTATACGTCACTTTCAATAAAATATTTATTATTCTTAAACCATATTACTCTAATTCTTATAAGATAACATATGTTTAACACTTTTAACTAGGTGGAAAATAGACCTACCCTTATGTCATACAAAATAAGTTATGAGCTGATATGTATAGGCTTTTTATCACATCACGTTCTTGTGGCTAATTCAAGTTTATAATTTAAACACATAAACAATTGATGTTTATGATTTGTATTACTAATATTATTTAAGCGTAATTGAATTAATTTGTTGATCAATTTAATATTGATAAATATTAAACAAGTAAGGTTGATTTGGAGAGCATACTAGTTTGAGTTTACTAAGATTTAAAGTACACTATTATTTAGGACCGAAACCCTAAACCATGGGGGTCGGGGGTAGTGCCCTTTATAGGAGTCTCCAAGGGATGAAAATGCCTAGTGGGGTTGAAGGGGTAGAGCCCATTGATGATCACTACATGAGAGTCTACCCCGGAACCACCTGAGAACAATGGTACTTCTCCTTAACAAAAATTTCTTTAAAGGTTTAATTTTTATTAATATTAAAACTAGGGAAAATTTTAAAAAGTAGTTATAAATAACTCACTCGTCCGAAAAAGTCATAACATTCATAAGAGAACTAAAGATTGACACAAGTGAGCTATGATGGTTTAGTACGCACGTCAGGGTTATGTGTAACTAAGATTTTGCCAACTTAGAGTGAGTGATTCTGCCTTACCTCCTGTTCCTTGTCTGGTTGTGGATTTAGGACAGTGTCACTGAGCCAAATGTCTTATTTATCTTAATTATATGTAACTTGTATATGCCAAACGATTATAGTGGTACTGAGAAGGGTCATAATATAAGTATCGCCACTAGTTATCAAAGCACTTTCACTGCTAGTACTATCTTTTTGCAGTACGTTTTGCGGCAGTGGTAATATCGATAAAGTACTAGAAAATATACACAGAATGCACTACCGCTCTACAAATGTTTCTTTCAAATCGACCTAACATTTTTCTCTATAAATAGTTCCGTCGTTGTCGTGGATTGGCATGGTCCTCACCATACCAATGCCATGTGCTCTGGAAACTTTTCGACATAACCGACCGACTAATGAAATCCTCGTGGATTGGCTTCAGGACCGTCTCTTGTTTTCTAAACTCTGAGGTACCTAAGTGAAGAACACTTTACCCTCCGAAACCTTCCCTAAGTATTCCCAGCAAACCTTTTTAGAAATACCACTCGTGCATCAATTCCAATTCAAGCATAGAGGCTAGGGACAGATACGGTTATCGTATCAATGTTAAGTGTATATGCGAGGGTGGTATATAATTAAGATTCTACGGACTTAGGATGTGTGTTTTCTTCCTATCTCCTATTCCTTGTCTGGTTGTGGACCTGGGGGCAGATTCACCCATCCGACCATCTTATTAATCTTAATTGTATACGACTTGTATACCCAAGACGATGATAGATGAACCATGTATGAGTCGTACTAGGAACTTCAGGTCAAAAGCTGCTCAGAACTTCGGACGGACATCCTATAAGTTAGATAAACAAAGTCAAGCAAGTCAAACCCACACACTTTCTACCAATCAGAACAACATACCCAACAGTGAAGATTCGTTGCCTTCTCCAACGAGGATCAGAATTCACTTGGGGACAGGAAAATCTTATAGATCAGAAGTACCCACCTCTCTTCCATGTCTATAACTAACCACTCAGGATTAAAATTTTGGGATGAAATTCCCTCTATCGGGGGGATGACGTGACAACCCGAGCCTTTTCCCGTCAATGTTAGTCAAGTTCTGTTAAATAAATTTTGGATTTTTATTTAGTTTCATCATATTGTTACGGTTTGGAAAATCATTTAAGTTTTATAATTGAAATTTTAAATATGAGTCGGAACCAAAATCGCAAGAAAACCAGAGTTACTCCGAAAATCAGTGAAACCGGCCTGACCGACGTTCATGATCGTGAACCCGATCACGACCGTAAACCTAATCACAACCATGAACCTTTTCATAGTTGGTGGATCCCATGACCGACCATACCCCAACCTATATATATGTGACTCCTACCCTCATTTAGACTTTTCTAACCGAGAACACACTTGCTCTGTCTAAAAAACCCCACCCGAAAACCCGAGCTTTTTCAAGTTTTTTCTTCATCTAACACTCCATTCATCTCAAAACATGTTTGGGAGCATCTAACACCAACCTTTTCGTCGATTCAAACATAGTTGTTCTTGAGTTCACGATCGTACACCCTTGAAATCTTCAAACCTTCAAAGGCCGCAAACCGTTCATGGCCGTAAACCCTTCAAGGGGCTGTTCACGACCGTAATCCCCTTCATGGCCGCAAACCCTCCCTGAGTAGTGAACTTGACTGAACACCTGGTTTCTCCGATTCAATCGAGTTCCGGTAACATTCCTAAACCAAAATCAAGTGTTTTTCCAACCCTATAAATAATGGTTTCGCTAATAAAGTACATTTATGTATTTAATTGTTATTAGTAATCCCGTTAAGTGTTGTGTACATCAATCCGAGGGTCTTCATTTCAGTTTCGTTGTCCGACACTTTCGTGCAACCAACAATGAGGTCATACCCTCATATTTTTCATGTTTTTCATTGTTTTAGGAGGGGAGGATACAAGTAAAACATAAGTGATATTGTGTTTAAGAGTATAATATTGCTTATTATATTTTCTACTAAACATGCTTAGACACGACCACCTTACAAACACAGGTTTCAACACAGAAACAAACTTATAAAATATATTGAGTATAATTTATGGAATAAATGTATTACTTTTTCAAAGATACACATTATTTGCAAAAATGGTTTTCATTATATTATTAGTGAACTCGTTGAGAGAACCCAATTGTGAGACACGTCTTCTGAAAAGACTACACCTTAGGAACTAGAACCAAATTGTGAGAC
This sequence comes from Lactuca saligna, assembly GCF_052625555.1. Classification (NCBI taxonomy): domain Eukaryota; kingdom Viridiplantae; phylum Streptophyta; class Magnoliopsida; order Asterales; family Asteraceae; genus Lactuca; species Lactuca saligna. The sequence goes on from NC_136422.1 coordinate 118,738,441, forward strand.
ACGTCTATATGGGACTGACAATCCCGCACCCCGACTATTAGCTACGGTTACCCTTGGGTGACAAACGTCATCTATAGTTTACAACGTCCGAGGTACGTCGTATTTTATCATCCATCGGCATGCTTATGAGAATTCACAGGGTTAAACAACGACTATAACATAATAATACGCCTAGTTAACTGTCTCCAGGGTTAATAACTATGTGCTTACTTGGTATATGCACAAGAGTGATATGAAATCAACATCCAACATGAAGTGGGATGTGTGACTCCCGCCTTATTCCCTGTTCCTTGTTTGGTTGTGGGCTTAGGGCGAAATCACCCAATATACTGTATGTTTGATCTAAATTTCTATAACTCGTATATACCAAGCGATAACCGGATAATATTAATGTCACTTCTGGTTTCTAGATCAAACACGTTTTCGACTAGTTTTATTCGGTAATAAAATTACACTTTACAACTTAAGTATAAGATTATACTTGTACTTTTTAGTTTTGGAACATTCAAGATAACAACTCACTTCTATGGAGAATTTAGGATTTTCTAGGGGAAACATCGGTGTTTTAGAAGCAAAAAAGTTTACCATTCAACTAACGAGCATTCATTGTTAATTCTATAATCCTTCAGTTTAGACAGGAGGGTTATACATGAAAAATATCTGATAGGTAGTGGAATGTGTGGCTTTTGCCTCATTTCCTGTTCCTTGTTTGGTTGTGGGCTTGGGCCAGATCCATACATGTAACTGTCTTTTTGATTTTGGTTCATATATAACTTGTGTAAACTCAGTGGATCCTAGAAGTAACTGTATCAACACAAACCAAATTAGGAAAATATAGGATTTTCTTAAGGAACTATTATACAATTGTTGTGATACTCAAACATGACGTCCTCCGCCCCTGAGCGTTTCCACCATTCTGGTTTAGGGGTGTGACATCATTAGTATCAAAATGTAGGTGAACTCATATCTATTGCACTTGGACTTTGTCTTGGATACTATGTTATGGTTTGTATGTATTGGATTTCTTTGTATAATCGTTTTAAATAGTCAAGAAGTTTTCCATGTTGAAATTGAATCTAAAAAACAATGTTTCACTCATTCCGTGTCTTCGTCATGCCATGGTATATGCTGGATGGTAAAATAGACCGCGACTGCCTCATTGCGAAATCATGGTCCCTACCTAGACACGTCATGGTGAGTTGTTGAAAATTAAATTAATATTTTATAATTATTCTCTTGTTTTGGGTGGCCCACTACATGGTGCCTCATTCCCCTCGCTGTGGATCCGATTGTTCCATAATTATAAAATTTGTTTCTCGTTGCTTTATTTCTTTATCGATTTTCATAAATATAAACACTAGCCTTTATATAAAGGATAAAGTGAAATTCTTTTAATTATAAGATTAGTTAAATGATATGGTGTTTAATTATAGTCTTCTAAATTTTTTTCGACATCTTCATCAATTAAGTGTTTTCACAGCTTCAATTTCTTACTACACTACAAAATAAGATCAAAAGACTAGAGCAACACATGATCATTCACTAAAAAGTAAAAACTAAAAATAAATCAAAAGGAAAAGAAAAATGCAAACTCTTAAAAAAAATCGTGTTGCTTCCCAAAAAACATTTCTTTTTGAGGGGTCGTGAGTCAAACTCCTCCCCATTATACATTGTTGTGGTTGGAAGTTGGATCTCCCTTTTCTACTTTTGCTATTTCTGCTTACTCTTGTATGCTTGAACCCTTCGAATGTATGCCTTCTTTGAATTTTCCTTTTTCTTTTGTGTAGTGTCTTCTTCATGTTTACGCTTCACCCCTTTGTTCTTTCCTTTCACCTTTATATTGTTCTTCTCTTCTAACTCCATATTGACCATGGTTGGTTCCTATAATTTCCTACCCATATCTTCATCAATTATCTCAACTTATTCATATAAATCATCTTCCACTTCCTCACTTGTCTCTTTCGTGAGAACCTTAGGTGTAGCGAAAGTGATCACCTCAAATGTCATAGGAGTTGAGGCTTTTGGTTAGGACATTTGACATTTGCAAAACAAGAAGCTGTTAGGTTTTGGTTTAGGACATATGAATCTTGTATAAAAAGCTGGTAGCAACGATGAAGAAGGAAAATATCTCTCGGCCTAAAGTCTTCATTGGAGAAACAATAGGATCTTGAAGAATGGGTAGAAGAAGAGGAGACTTTTAAATATGAGGGGCTAAATGTCAAGGGTCTTATGGCTGTTATAAATGATTCACCTAATGGAATGTGTAACGTTGATAGTTCTCACGCAGACACTAGATCAAGTAAAAATCTAGGACAAACTTGGTACCTAGACTATGGAAACTCTAGACACTTGACAAGTTACAAGTCCCTCTTTACAAACTGTACAAAAAAGGATGGTCCAATGGTTTCCTTTGGTGACTATAATGGAAGAGCTGTAACGAATGTTGGAAAGTTTGAATGCAGAACGATTAAGCTGAAGGACGTGTTTTATATAGTGGGTCTGAATGGCAACTTTGTCTCCATCAGCCAACTTTTTGACGATGCTTACAAAGTTCTTTTCAACCTTCATGAGGGAAACGTGTTTTATTCTGGAAATAAAGTCTTACTGACTACACTAAATGACAACGACATTTATAGGTTTGATGATTATTTGTTTAGACATTGATACTTTATTTTTCCTTCTTGCTTTTCTACTCTTACATTTTTTAACATAAGTTGATATGTTTTTAATTTATTTTTTGGTTTGTTTGCATTAAAATTTTATTTATTCTTTACCAAAGAAGTATATATTATAATTACACATTTTTCTACTAACATTGCCAATGTTCGTTCTTATCTTTCCTGTGTATATGTTGGGACCTTCCGTTTCCTCTCAACTTTGATCTTAGTTGTTAAGTTCAGTGTGAGACTTGTTAAATGCATCACCCTCCTTGTAAGAGCTATTTAACGTTAACTCTGCATCTTTTCTTCAACTGCCCTCTCACTAAAGCTGATGCACACGTTGATTGACATGTTGCTTCATATTCATGAGATCAAATTGGTGATAACTATGCCACCAAGTGTTCTTCTGGACACATATCTCTTGTGTCTTAAACATCTTATTTCTGTTTCAATGGGATGAGATGAAGTTAGATGATATGTAACACCTAACTTCTAGAGATGATGTTATTACAACTCCATCACCTCAAAGATCCAAAGGCGTCTTTTACAAGATAGTGATCCCACCTTCTCTTCCCTAAGGGATCTCAATGTAGGAACCTTCAAGTTTTGTCTTTGTGGCTATCATAACTCGTAGGCTAAAAATATTGGACCACTCTAACACGTTGGTTACAAAGACTGATTCATATTCTTCTTTTGTTCTTGGTGAACATGAAGCTTGGAATTAAACTGTAGAATATCAATGATTAAAGGCATTGTCTCTCTTTGTTTACTATGGATTGTGTTTTTCTTTTGTGATATGGTTAATCCTGTTTATTCTCCTTTATAGCTGAAATTTCAAGTGTTAGATATCTCAGAAAATGGAAGTGTGTTAATGACCACTCAATTCCAAATATTTGATGGAACGAGTCTTTATCACCTTTCTAAAAAAGTTGCACATATTTTTCTATTTAAACTATTTTAATTTTTTGCTAAATCTTTAGTTAATATTCTTATGTTGTTTATTCATTTGTACCATTTAAAAAAAAGAATTTGACGGTGCAAATTCTAAGCCTAGTATGCAACTTTTGACACATCATCATCCGTATAAGCATGCTATAGTATGTGATTAAATCTCTATAAGTTTCTCATCAGCAAGACCATCTACTGAGAACATTGAGTAACCCACTCAAGGTGACTATCTAGCATTGTCTAAACATTCAATGTGAGATTGGCTGGTCCTAATCATAAAAAATAACTTAAGGTTTGGGTGTTTATTTTATTGGTTAATCATCTCTCACATGACCTTATCCTTGGAAGAATGCTTGTCATATGTACCAAGTCTCATGTTTTGCTGAAACATTGAGCAAAACCCACTGGCTTACCTTGATTTCATAGTCATCAATGTAAGAGATACTTGTTAGTTCCTTAAATGACAAAGGGTTGTTCATGTCTCCGACCTCCTAGTTTGAGGTACGACATGGTACCATTATGAATAAACTGTGAATCTTTGATTCTAGATTGCAACTTACTCTATGATACACAAGTTTAAACCACTTCTTGTTGACTTGTTAAACTATTAATGATTCAAGGTGAGTCTAACTTAGCATGAATGAAACAATACATTCTCTCCTTTATCTTCTTAATAAGACTTAACGATTCACTGTGATATACCACACATTGATAAAAGTATATAAGATTGTATGGATGGTTAGTCTATGTAACCGAGGCTACCACATGCACCAACCTCTTCCTTCCTAGATAATATTTTTTAAAACTTTATGATTAAGCGTATTGTGCCATACACTGATGAATGATTTAAAATTCTTTGCCGATGGGAACATTTTATTCAGCAATATATTACATGCATCATACGAATCTTGCCCATTTTTCTTCTAATAAAAGTGATTTATGATTCATCATACATAGCCAAATGCGGATGATATCACACAATACTATGTCAGTGAATGATGATTTAAGCCCACACTATTAGGAGGCATCACAAACTTACTAGGTGCCCATCTCAAGCCACTTGCTGATCGACATACTGATGCTAATGATGTGTATCAAGTATCTATCTCATCCAAGTGGTTACTTATTGAAGGACGATGAATAGTTCTATCATTATGTTGGGATATGACTTTTTACAGTGAAGATATCTTTAGTCATGATTACGTAAATAGGAAGAAATCTTTTTAGGTATATATTGGGAACTCAACACTCTAGGTCAATTTTACAAGCGATTCTAAAAAAATTGACACCGTCTCTCAAAAATACTCCTTATCATAATCTCAAAGCATTCATCATGTCAACGCTTTAATATAATTTATTCCCTAGCACTAGCATCATCAAAGCTCCTCACACCTCTTACTCTACCATCACCATTCAACCAACAAATGTGGTGTTCTTGGATGAAATCCCAAAGTTGATCACGAACTCAGGATTCGAAGAGTTTGTTAACTATGTCAAGAGCTACCATCTTCGATATGTATTCTGTGAATTTCCCAGTCCATTCTACGCTAAACAAGTATGTGAATTCTAAGATTCATGCTCTGTTGATATCGATGCTCGAATAGTTACTGGAACTGTTGGAGATGGTCAATATGATGTTAATATTTGTTGTAGAATCTATCTTAACTGCTGATCATCTTTCTTGATTTTAAAGATACTCTAAAAATTCTTCTGAAGAAATTTTCAAGACAGCTTATGAAAAATTAGTGTATAATTTCAAACTTGTGGTCGTCACTCGAGATGCACATAGAAAGACTCTTCGTTAGTCTTTTAGCGTTGCGTGGAAGTATTTAATAGGTGTTACTGGAAAATGTATTGGAAACAAGACGAGAAGTTTGGATCAACTAAATCTCTTTGAGAAACGGACCTTATACTACATCGTTTACAACAATAAATTGGATTTTGCTCAAATCTTTAATGGTTAGATGATTGAATGTGTTTATGGGAAAAAGAGATCAGTGCATGTTCCCTACCCATGTTGGCTTGGGTTGATCTTATATCATGAAGAAGGCTATGATGAAAGTCATGGGATCGTGATTCCTTTTCCTACTTATTCTTAAAAATTCTTTAATACTACTCCTACTAAGGATGATTTTCCTATTACTACAAGGATGCAAAAGTGGATTAAACAACCTTATGTGGTTGATTCCTCAGACTCTTAAGAAGAGAATGATAAGGATGATGTTAATAATGATGATTATGTTAATAAAGAAGGGACTAGTGAGGAATAAGATGTTGACAAACATAACAATCAATTATTGATAAGGGAGAAGGTCTTGCTCCGGAAATTCACGGAAAGGTGAACAATCCCATTGATTTTTCAATTACTTCTTCATCCTCTTCCTCTTCTGATGATATAGTACATCGTGGATTAACTCCTCCTGTTGTAAATACTATTGTACTAATGATCCAAGATAAACCTTCTCCAAGTCTATCTTCTTCTTCTCAAGTTGACAATGTTCCTCAAGCTAAGACAGTTCCCTCTATGCCAACACCGTTACTACTGGTGCTCTTCATCAGGTTGATCAGGAAGCATCCAACTCCAACTTTCAAAATGTTGTGCTTTCCCAACTCTGTTTAATTATGCAGATGTGACAACCCGAAACTTCTATATTGTTAAATCAGTCAGTTCTATCAATGTTAAACTCGATTGCATCACCTTTTAACACTGTTTAAGGGTTTGTTAAAGAATTCTAAGCCTAGAACAATCAAAGTTTTCGTTCTAAGTCGAGTTATTCCAAGTTATAACACAACATTCAGGCAACACACCCTCTTGGGAGGAGTATACGGCCGTACACATGGGTGCGCGGCTGTATACCCACCCCATGACCACACACTTGGGGTGGTGGGTCACCCACCCCATGACCACACACTTGGGGTGGTGGGTCACCCACCCCTATAAATATGATGAGATCTCCTCTCTTTCACTCTTTTCTTCTTTTGGCTGCACACAACTAGTTTCTCTCTCCAGAATCTTCATCCAAGAACCCACCAAAGGATTCAAAAACGTAAGTGATTCATCCCCTAGCTTGGAATACTTGGAATATCCCTTGATTCTTCATGTTTCAGCCTTGTTCCTCATCTCCTTGAAGGTGTATAGCCACACACCTTCATAAGGTTGCCCATACACACCTTAAACGCTCTCCAAAGTGAGAGTTTTGCCCCTATCTTCTAGTTGGACTTGGTATTAGCCTTGATACACCTCAAAATAGACATCTTGGGCATGAACATGGAGAGTGTATGGCCACACACGAATCTGTATGGCCACACACCCATTTTTACACCCCCCCCACACCCTTAGGGCCATACACCCACTTTAACGATCATATTTGGCCTCAAACTTGCAATACCACTAAGTATGGGACCTAGAACACTCCTTGTACTCTAATAGGACCTTGGAAACACCTTAAAAGCACTTCCCATCATGAGTTTACGGCCGTGCACTCATGAGCCATACACCCATGGGTGTACACACCCTTGGGGTTGTCGTACACCTCCCTCATTCGATCACATATGGTTTCAACACTTAGTTCAAGTGTTTTCGGATCCTTAGAGTGGTTTTATACCATGTTTAGTCATGAATTACCCTGATATAATGCATATATGTGTTACTATATGTTAATAGGATCCGTTTGAGTTCGAAACTTCAGTTGACACTTGGCATCCTTACGGATCATACACTCGAATCCTACGTAAAACAGTGAGTTAATATGTCACACCCCGAAAACCTACAGCGGAAACATTTCCGGGGTAGACTCCATGTTGAGTATCAAATCCAATGTACATAGTAAGCAAAGTAAACAACCATTACATTACATGTTCAAATTTACATATGTTCAAACGTAAAGTGTTACAAGTGTTATACATATGAATATATGAACAAAAGTAGAGACGAGTCTTCTGTACGCTCCGTATTCTCCAAAAGATTCGTGGTTACATGTCTAATATGGACCTGAGAATACAAGCAATTTGAAAATCAGCATAAAGCTGGTGAGTTCATAAGATGGTTGTTTTGTGAAAATGTACGAGTTTCCTTTGGTTTTCCGAAAAGTTTGGTATCCAAGAAAATCCCATATTTTCTTAATTTTAATGTTTGATTAATTGTTGATTACACGGTTCTGGTTATGTTTAACTATGATCCCAGAAAAGTCCCATACTTTCCTGAATATTGGTTATCAATGTAAAAGATGTATTTTGTAAAACGTGGTTATGTTCAATGTTTCCCCAGGAAAATCCCATATTTTCCTAAAGGTAAGTTTAGTTATTGAATTTCGTTGTAATAATTGATTACCATTCGTAGTTATTGTATTAACTAGGTATTTTGATATCCTAATGATGTTTCACTGGAGTGTACCTAGATACATGTCATTGTATTCGTATTCCTATTCTTAATCATATTCATATTAATATTCGTATTCGTATTCGCATTCACAGTGGTATTCCTATCCCTAATCCTACTCCTAATACTATTCGTATTCGTATTCATATTCGCATTGGTATTCGTATTCGTATTCGCATTCGTATTCATATCCCTAAACCTACTCCTAATACTATTCGTATTCATATTTGTATTCTTATTCATATTCGTATTCGCAGTGGTATTAGTATCCCTAAACCTACTCCTAATACTATTTGTATTTGTATTCGCATTCGTATTTGTATTCATATTCGCAGTCATATTCGTATCCCTAAACCTACTCCTAATACTATTTGTATTCGTATTCGCATTTGTATTCGTATTCGTATTCATATTCGTATTCGTATTCGCAGTCGTATTCGTATCCCTAAACCTACGCCTAACACTATTCGTATTCATATTCGTATTCGTATCCCTAAACCTACTCCTAATATTATTCGTATTCGTATTCGTATTCGTATTTGCATTTGTTCTAATTGGTGATTAGTATGAATTATTCGCAGTCGTATTCGTATCCCTAAACCTACGCCTAACACAGTTTTTGATATTAGAACATATAGAATAAGATCAATTGAACTGAATACAATAAGTTGGAGTACAAGATTTCCTTGTACTTTTGCTTGTATTCCCCCCTGAAAACAGTGAAAAACATTTGAAAAAGGGCAAGTGTATGAACTCACCGATCGAGAAGCGTGTCGGATTGGATACTAAGTGTCGGTTCGGGGCTTGATAACGCGTGAGGTTCCTATGTAATATGAAATGATACACATTTGTATCTAATTATAACTTAGATTGTTTAATTATTAGGGACAAACACTTTTAGTCGCGGAAACACCCCATTGCAAGTGTTTGGAAGGACCCGGGTGACATCTAGTGACGTATATGGCTCGGATATGGAGTTTACCCCTCAAGAGTAAACTCACAAGAGGGTTTATGGTCCTAATGACCCATTCCCCATGAGTTTACAGCCGTAAACTCATGGTGGGGTGTTCTATGGTGTCAATTGGTCTTACAACACTTCCGAAAATTGGCTAGGATGGAATCTACGGCTTAGGAATGGATTAAACCCACATATGGACCATGTAATGGAGTTTACAGCCTAAGAAGATGTTCTTGGTAGGTTTATGTCCGTAAACATCCATGGGGTAGTTTTGGCATGAATTAAGGTCCTTAGCTTGATTGTGGTTGCTTCTAGACACATTTCTAAGGCTCATGGTGTGTTTAAGTGGCATCTTAACACATAGAAATGAGTTTATGGTCTATGAAGATGAGTTTACTTCCCATGAATGGGTGTTTACGGTCCAAGCATGTGCTTGGGCCGTAAACTCAAGTTTATCCCACTTGATGATGTTTTGGTGCACCACATGAAGGCTTATGAGGTTCTACACTCCCATAGAAGATCATTGAAGGTGTTTAGGGGCAAACTAACACCTTAAGAGGTGTTTAAGGTCCTTGCATGGGGGTTTACGGTCCAAGAGGCTTCTTGGGCCATAAACTCATGTTTACACATCAAATCCCATGATTTTGTGGTCCTTGGTTCATGCATGCAAGTTTCTAAGTCGAATCTAAGCCCTTGAAGTGTTTTGGAAGGGTTTTATGGCACAAAACCTCCCATTTTCATGAGTTCACGGCCTAGGGATGTTCTAGGACCGTAAAATCGTTCTAAAGGTCCTAATCCTCATAAAAATCTCGAATTTAAAGGCCAAATGTGTTAAACTAGAAGCTAGAATAATTACCCTGATGTTTTGAATCTTGATTTGGGTGTTTTTGGCTCAAAATTGGATTTTAGAGAGAGAGAGTAGAGAGAGAAAGTAGCGAGAGAGTGGAAAAAGCTTCAAATGAGGCTCTCTCAAATTCATATATGATGAAAGTTGGGGAAACGGTGGAATTCTACCCGATACTGTCGTCAAGTGAGGGTTTTGGTCGCACCCGATTTAATTATTTTTATAACTTGACGAAATAAAATATTTATTTTTCCAATTAATAAATTGGGGCATTTCCATTGATTTCTAGCATATTTGGATAATTATTAAGTCATTTTAACAAGCTCAAATAAATGACTTAATTTTTGAAAAGAACGGAAACAATTTAAGACGACGAATTTTTAATGACGTATCGGGTTACGACGACGGAACGAACTTCGGCTTGTTACATAATACCCCTACATTTTTAAGGTTTTTAAAAGTTTTCAAGGGGGGGGGGGGAGGATACAAGCTAAACACAAACGATTTTGTGAAGTAAAAAAGAAATGTTTTCAACAAGTTAAAACTGATGCAATTGATACGATCTAACGTGTTTTTATAAAACATATAGACATTTATTCCCTTTAGTATTATACAAAGTATAAGGGATGTTTTCAGAACGTAATTGCATAGTTTTCAGAACATTACATGAACATAACATATCAGTCAAACTATAATAGGTATAGTTTGGTGAATTCGTTACCAGTTTTTCAGATTCAAACTACGTATACAGTTGAGCATATAAACTATGGTAGATTTAGTTTATCCATTTCTACATACCGATAACAAGAGTATCAAACCAAAAAATTATTTTGTAAAATTATTTATACTCTACTCAGTATACAAATGATTTCAAACATGAGAACAATAGAACAACACGTAAACTAGTTAATACAGGATTGTGAGACATCTCTTCATTGTACTCTTCTGGGTACTGGTAAATCCTCTACATCTAGTATAGCCAGAGTCTCTTTGAGGGAGAGTGTAAGATTTGTGAATAGATCTATTCGGTACCAACAATCTCACACCTGAACTGTTAGCTACAGTTAGGCAGGCATGTTTGGGGTGACAAATTTTGTAACAAACGATTTGTGAAGAAACGTCGTGGAGGTCATCAGTCACATTAGCATGGCTATATGAACTCACAATAGAATAAACTAACCTTTGTTTACGGGATTATCATTCTTCAATATTTTTATTTTAATTAATAAAAGTACCTATATACTACACTGGAGGGTATTCCAAGGATACGTCATTTGGTATAATTTTAAGTAATAAGACTAGTTTACATACTGGTGGTAGCCGGGGTTCTCAAGCAAGAACATACATACCGGCGGTAGCCAGGGTTTTTGAAACAAGAACATACATACTAGTGCTAGCCTGGGTTTTCAAACGAATCATACTAATTATACCGAAATCAACAAACATGATAGAAAATATCAGATTTTCTAGAAAAGAAAACAAACATTTATACAAATTGAATGACTAGTTTTCAATTCAAAATCATGCTTATGAACCCACCAACTTTATGCTGATACATTTTCAAAATCGCTTGTATTCTCAGGACAACAATAAACATGTACTCTTTCTAGCTTTTGGAGAAGACGGTGCATTTTTGGAGTCTCATCTTTATCTTTTACTACTTTTGATATATATAGAAACTTGTACAAAACAATCAATGTAAATATTTTTATAATGTAATGGTTGTGTTTACTTTGATTACTATGATGCAATTGTTGTAATACTACATATGGCGTCAATCACCTTCGAATGTTTTTGCGGTTCGGTTAACGGTTCGGGGTGTGACATCAGATTACTTAGCCAATGAAAAAAAGGCTAACTAAAGTTGAAAGAGGATTAAAGAAATTTGAAAGGGATGTGGCAACAATGAAGCGATGTATAGATTTGGATGATGAGAATGATGCTATGGTTGTTAATGGCACCCCACCATGCTCTCCAGGGGATTAACATCCTCCACCTCCACCTTCATCAATCAATATTCATCCACCACCTCCTCCATCAACTTATCCTCCTCTAAACACTCCTGCTCCTCCTCCTAACTCTCCTCCCCAGGTTGATGTTGCCAAAAAGGGAGAGAATAATCAAGGGGGTCCTTAGCCAATTCAAATGATTGTAGTGAATGCATCTAAGCCTGAGACGTATAGAACGGTTGTTACTAAAGTTGATTCTTAAAATCCAATTGTTCTTGCTAATATTTCAAATGTTGATGCTGATGAAAAAACCAATTATTAACCCGTTCCTAACTCTGTTTATCAATCAGAGACCGAAGACTATGAAGGGTTTCTTGATCTTGACTTTATACCACAAGCTATTGTGATTGTTGTTCCCTTGAAAACCATTTACAATAATTCTTACTTTAAGGGGGAGGCTTCTCATGAAACTAAAGAGGAGGTTCCTTAAGGAACCAATAGTGACATTGATTATGATGATGGTGTCCAGCTCAATCCTCGAAAGAGTCAGGCTTCGTTCTCATGGGGAGCTCTTAACACTGAAGATGGAAGTTCCTCTGCAGTTGGTGATACTTTAGATCCTACTAAAAAGAAAAGCAAGCTCTTTTCTTTAAATGAGTGACAAGAAACACAGACCTTACCTATCAAGGAAGTTAGATAGATCATGTTGGAATACAACGCTATTGTTCGAAAAAACAAAGAAGCCAAAAAACAAGAATGTTTGTCTACTAAAACTTGTTCAAGAACTTGTTTCCATAAATGAGAGTGATGTTGTTCATGTTGGATTAGTGTCTAAGTCCATAACTATTTTGGTGTGTACATGACCCGATGGTGTATGGTCCTTTTGGGTTGCCTTCACCAAAGCAACCTGATAGGATGAATTATGGAGAGATAGAATTAATTATGATTCATTAATATATTATGAGAATAATATATTAAAGGAGAAATCATATTGTTTAATTAATATTAGTCAATAACTAATAAGAATAATTTTGTTGCTAAAAGACATTAATTAAACTTAAGGGACTAGAACTGTCAATTGTATGATAGTTGAATATTGGGCTAATGGACTCCATATTAGATGGGTGGACAAATTCTATGGGGAAACCCATTAGCATTCGTCCAAAGCCTCTAAGGAGGGAGTCCATGGGTTGATTAGGGCCTAAGCAGTAAAATTAGGGTTTCCTAGTTAGATAACCCTAATAGCCTCACTATTTAAAGGACCCTGGAGACTCAAAAACGTGCCCAACTAATTCCTTGGGGTTTCTACACGTTTTTGGGTGCCTCCTCTCTTATCATTCTTCATCCTCTTGCTCTTGGTGTTTGTGAACCATTAGAGGAGTGACACTTATGACTCTAAGCTTTCTAAAGCCATTACAAAGGAGGATTTGAGATTGTTGTTGCTACATAACAATCAAGGTAAGATCTAAACCTCAATCTTATGTTAATATGATTAATTTTATGCTAGATCTAGGGTTTATAGCTTTGGATCTAGGGTTCATTAGACAAACTAGATCGAAAAGCTATTAGGGTTTGCATGTACACCATAAGAATGATGTTTTGCTCATAACCCATCAATGGTATCAGAGCCATGGCTGTTTGTTTGATGTATTTGATGTTATTATGGATTATCCTTGCTTAAAAGTCGAAATTAAGGGTTTCTGGGGGCTGAACTCGCCGAGTCCGTAGATGAAGTCGCCAAGTTCATGGTGAACTCGCAAGTCCATACTTGACTCGATGAGTCAACTAGTCAGAAAGAGGGAAAATCGGGATTTTGTGATATTTTGGCTGTGGGATAGTTACCACAACATTTATTTATTGATATAAATCAGATTTTTATGATATTGGGTGATTATCTTTGCCAAAATTAAAGATAACTTCATATTAGTTAAATAATTATTTCCTTATATGATTAGATTTAATTATTTGAATTATTTGGCAGATTATCTTGCAAGAATTTGGAGTAGGTCAAATTAGATAACCACCAATTAATTGTTAATTGCCTTACTTGAATTTTGTGATCTAGAATATTCTTGATAATGTTTGGAGAAGTTTCAAATTAATCCTTTAGGTTTTATAGTTTAAATTTGAACTTAAAAGTTTTGTTTTTGAAATTTAAATAAGTTAAACCCTAATGTTTTGAAATGTTTCAAAACTTGCCCTCAAGTTTTGGAATTTAAAAGTTGATGTAACAGCCCGAAATTTCAGGTATTGTTTTAAAACTATTTTTGGGGACATTTTAGGAAGGGACTCGGCGAGTTGGTGCCTGACTCGCCGAGTAGGACCACAGACTTGGTCGCAGATTCGTGACTGGACTCGACGAGTCCATTAGGGACTCGGCGAGTCGACGCTGTTCAGCAGAAACCCTATCCGTTTGGTTTTGAATCGTTTATAACGCCTCTTAGGCCGTCATTGTTCGTTTTTGCTTACTGAGAAGAACCCTAGAACGATTGTGTGCATCTGGAACAAGGATTGAAGACCATTGTTGGGTTTGGAAGAGTTGTGTGCAAGGAAGAGGAAGGTTTAGCTAAAGGAACAGCAAGAGAATCACGTTCTGAGGGTTGGGGACACAGAAAGTGCATCAATCAGGTAATATCTCGGATTTCGTTCTTCTGTGATTGATGTGTATATGAAGTTAGGGTTTATAGAACCCATTTGATGATTAGAGGGATTATTATGTTGTTACCCAAGTGTTTATACCCCAGTAATAGGATGTTTAGAGGTCCAGATAGTCCCATGAGTGTGTATTTCGAGACCATACGTGTTTCAGGAAGCAGTTGATCGACTGCATGGCATGGACTCGCCGAGTCGGATGAGCAGACTCGGCGAGTAGCTTGAAGATTCACTGGGACTCGCCGAGTTGTTCTTCAGACTTGGCGAGTGGAGTCGGGGTGGCCCCGCGATTCTTCCACGAGGACGTCGTCGAGTCAAGAGGGATACTCGACGAGTAGAAGGGGAACAACAGGGAAATTTGGGGAGGACGTCTAGACTCGCCGAGTCGCCTTTGCACTCGATGAGTCCGGTCAAGTTGACCGTTGACCAGAGTTGACCTGCATGTAAATTCTTAGGGTCAGTTGTCTTGAATGATAAGAGTATTAATAAGGGTATATGGTATTATAGGGAGTCTGCAGATCGGCGGATCGAGTGCAAGTAGTTTCAAGAGTTGATAACTTACATTACCACGAGGTGAGTCTTCTCACTATACTGTACCCGGAAGGGTTTGGCTGTGTGTTATGTGTTATATATATGCTATAATTGAAAGGAATTGTTGCTATGCATGCTATGTATGTTTCTATGGGCCGGAAGGCAATGTATTATGTGACAGGAAGGTCAGGTATGATATATGATATATGTGATATATGTGTTAGAGTAAATGTATTATGTGTTATATATGTTATGGGCCGGAAGGCAATCATGTTATGGGCCGGAAGACAATTATCTTATGGGCCGGAAGGCAATCATGTTATGGGCCGGAAGGCAATTATCTTATGGGCCGGAAGGCAATTATCTTATGGGCCGGAAGGCGATTATCATATGGGCCGGAAGGCATTGTACTGTGGACCGGAAGGTCCGGGCTTGGAAAGGCGTATATGTGTAAGTGGTATACTGGGGAACTCACTAAGCATTTATGCTTACAAGTTGTTATGTATGTGTTTCAGGTACTAGGGAGGACCGTGGGAAGGCGCCGGCATGATGCATACACACTGCTGCTATTTGAGATCTTGGGGATTTTATATTTGTATTTGATATGAACATGAAATAAATATGATTGGTTGAATGAAACCACTTTATTTTAAATGAAAATTTTATTTGAAAATTTGCGTTGTTACAATTGGTATTAGAGCCTTGGTTTGAGGGATTCGGGTGTACCTTCGGGTGTAACTGAACTCAAACCGAGGATTTGAGGAGAAATCTTTTAAAAATAATAAATACATAAACTTTTATAAATGGTAAAGTGGTAAACAAGAAAGACGCAGTGTGTACGATCAGCCAGCGCCCGAACGGTAAAGATCCCCAGAATACCTTACAATGTTATGTTATGCACTGAATTATGAATTGTTATGCATGCTAGAAGACTAGGTATACATGATAGGACTAGAATGGCCTGTTTTGTGATGCCTTAGTTTAGGGAGGTTGCTTGTATGAGATATTCGGTAGCGTGCAGGTAGATAGTGCATACGAGAAGTAGAGTACTCACTATTCGGGGTTTGGGGAGGAAGATTTGGGACGAATACTGACACGGTGTAGTCGGTGGTATTGGGCCCGTACTACCGAAGACACCGGGTCGGTGGAAGACCCAAGTAAGAATCCCTGGATATCGGAGACTGAGTAGGGTTGCGTTATCGAGTACAATTGTACTTGATGGAGTCTCTGATAATGTTATGTTGTATTTCAGAGACATCATGGTTACGACACACCACGGAGCGAGTTCGAGCAGTATGAGTGACGAGGAAATTCGTCAGATGATTCAGGAGGAGGTAGCTGCGGCGGTTCGGGCTGAGATCCCGAAGATGTTTGGGTCCATTAAGACCACCCTGATGGAGGAGTTTGAGGAGCGGTACGCCGCACTGACTGAAGCTGCAGTCACTGCCGCTACCGCAGCTGTGGCCGCTGCTAGGCCGCAAGGGGGTGATTCGTTGCTATTCCGGGAATTCAGCAACACGAAACCCCCTGAGTTCGATGGGACGCAGGATCCGATTGCTGCAATGAGGTGGATCGCCGATATTGAGGGGTGCTTCACACTTGTTCATGCCCGGAGTACCTGAGGGTACGGTTCGCCTTGAACCAGCTCCGTCTGGGAGCGAAGGATTGGTGGAAGTTCGTGACGGCGAACTTCACTCAGGCGGAGATTTCAGCGGTGACATGGGAGAGGTTTACTGAGATGTTCAGGGACGAGTACGTTCCCCCAGTGGAGAGGGAACGATTGATCCAGGAGTTTTTGACCCTTAAGCAGGGTACTGATTCCGTTGCGGTGGTTACACGGAAGTTTCATGAGAGGGCGATGTTCTGCCCCGAGTTGGTGTCTACAGAGCAGTCACGGATGAGCCGGTACTTGGGCGTGTTGAGGAGGGATATCCGGGAGTTTGTGTCAAACTCCACCCTATCGTACTTTCACTGAGCTTCAGGCGAATGCCAGGAAGCGCGAGATCGAGTTGGAGACCCAGGTCAGGGAGGAGGCCGAGTCTCGGCAGGTGGACCGGCGACCGGCTCAGTCTCAGCCGACAGCCAAGCGGTTCAAGTCCACTGATTCGAGGACGGGAGGTTCGAAGGGCCACACTTGCGGAAAGTGCGGCAAGAGTCATGAGGGGGCGTGTAGAGCGGGTGGTTGCTACAAGTGTGGCAAGGAAGGACACATTGCCAGGGATTGTCCTAAGGGGTTTATGGTTTGCTTTCATTGCAACCAGACAGGCCATCGGAAGGCCGAGTGCCCGCAGCTTCGTCAAGGATCTACACCTACTACCAGGACTACCGAGACACGACCGGCGAAGGTCGAGGCCCCGAGGGCTCGCGGGAGAGCCTTTCAGCTGACTGCGGAGGAGGTCCGCGCTGCACCCGATGTTGTGGCAGGTATACTGTAATTCGTGTATTTATTTAAAGTTGAAATGTTATGCTTATGTTAATATATGTGTAGGTACTTTTATTGTGAACTCTATGCCTGCTCTTGTGTTATTTGATTCGGGTGCGAGTAGATCCTTTGTGTCTTTAGCTTTTAGTCAGCATATCAGCATTAGTCGTGAGCCGTTAAGTCGGCCTCTGAGCGTTTCTATAGCGGCCGAGAGGGTGGTTTGTGCTACGGAGGTTCTTCGGGGATGCGTGCTAGAGATTTTTGGGGTTGCGTTCCCGATTGACCTAATTCCTATTGCGATGGGTGATGTCTGTGTCATCGTGGGCATGGACTGGTTGAGCCGATTCAGCACCGTCATCGACTGTGAGCGCCAGCTGGTGACTATACGAGACCCTAGTGGGGGAGTTCTTACGGTGTACGGCGAGGGTACCCGTTCGGGATCAGCTTTTTGTTCGGCCGCTAGGGCGAGGCAATGTCTACAGCAGGGATGTAAAGGTTTTGTGGCGTATGTGATGGATACGCGGGAGGCTTCCGAGAGACCGAGGACAGTGGAGGAGGTTCCAGTGGTGCGCGAGTTTCCAGATGTTTTTCCCGAGGATTTGCCGGGAGTACCTCCTGCGAGGCAAGTAGAGTTTGGTATCGATCTGGTTCCGGGGGCTGCGCCTATTGCGAAGGTGCCTTATCGTCTTGCAACTCCAGAGATGCAAGAGTTGTCCTCGCAACTCCAGGAGTTGCTGGGGAAGGGATTTATTCGGCCGAGTAGCTCGCCGTGGGGAGCACCGATTCTATTCGTCAAGAAGAAGGATGGTTCACACCGGATGTGTATTGATTACCGGGAGTTGAACAAGGTGACGGTTAAGAACCGCTATCCGTTACTGAGGATCGATGATCTATTCGATCAGTTGCAAGGGGCATCTTGGTTTTCCAAGATCGATCTGAGGTCAGGGTACCATCAGGTAAGAGTGCGGGATGAGGACGTCCAGAAGACAGCATTCAGGACGCGGTATGGGCATTACGAGTTCGTGGTGATGCCTTTCGGGCTCACCAATGCCCCGGCAGTGTTCATGGACCTCATGAACAGGGTATGCAGGCCGATGCTGGATCGTCTGTGATTGTATTTATCGACGACATCCTAGTATATTCGCGAACTAGAGAGCAGCATGAGGGACATTTGAGGGAGGTCCTTGAAGTACTGAGGTCGGAGAAGCTATATGCAAAATTCTCCAAATGTGACTTCTGGTTGCGGGAGGTCCAATTTCTTGGACATGTTGTTAATCAGGCAGGGATATTGGTCGATCCGGCCAAGGTGGAAGCAGTGATGAGTTGGGAGGCACCGAAGTCACCTTCCGAGATCAGGAGTTTCCTTGGGTTGGCGGGGTACTATCGGAGATTTATTAGGGACTTCTCCAAGATCGCGATACCGCTCACCAGATTGACCCGGAAGGGTGTTACATTCTCATGGGGACCCGAGTAGCAGACTTCCTTCGAGACACTTCGTCAGAGACTGTGCGAAGCCCCGGTATTAGCTCTCCCGGAAGGGATGGAGGATTTTGTCGTATATTGCGACGCGTCGATTTCGGGACTGGGTGCGGTGTTGATGCAGAGAGGTCATGTGATAGCTTATGCGTCGAGGCAGCTGAAGCCTCATGAGGCGAGATATCCCACACATGACTTAGAGTTGGGGGCAGTAGTGTTCGCTCTCAAGATATGGCGTCACTACCTGTACGTGGTTTGTTGTACTATATACACGGACCATAAGAGTTTGAAGTATTTGATGGATCAACCCAACCTAAATATGCGTCAGAGGAGATGGTTGGACGTGGTTAAGTATTATGATTGTGAGATCCTATACCACCCAGGCAAGGCTAATGTGGTAGCCGATGCATTGAGTCGTAGAGCGGAGAGCACTCCATTGCGAGACGTATGTTTGAGACTGACAGTCATGACCCCGATATTGGATGCTATTCGTGGGGCGTAGGCCGAGGTTGTGAGATCCGAGATACAGAAGAAAGAGAGAGTCGTTGGGTTAATTTCAGAGTTCGTTAAGGATGGACGAGGACTTTTGACGTTTCAGGGTCGGATTTGGGTACCATTCGTGGGCGGTACGCATACTATTTTGATGGAGGAGGCTCATAGATCGAAATTCTCGATCCATCCCGGTGCTACGAAGATGTATTTGGACTTGAGGAAGGAATATTGGTGGCCTTGTATGAAGAGAGACGTCACATGGTTCGTTGAGAGGTGTTTGACTTGCCGTAGGGTTAAAGCCGAGCACCAGAAACCGCATGGTAAGTTGCAGCCCTTGGAGATTCCTGAGTGGAAGTGGGAGCAGATTACTATGGATTTCATCACCAAATTGCCAAGAACTGCTAGGGGAGTCGATGAAATTTGGGTGATTGTGGATAGATTGACGAAGAGTGCACACTTCCTTGCCATTAGCGAGAGTTCATCAGCGGAGAAGTTGGCGGAGTTATACGTGAGAGAGGTAGTATCTCGGCATGGAGTGCCGATCTCGATTGTTTCAGACCGTGATGTACGTTTCACTTCCAGGTTCTGGAAGAAATTTCATGAGGAGCTGGGTACTAAACTGCATTTTAGTACCGCATACCATCCCCAAACCGACGGGCAGAGCAAGCGGACGATTCAGACATTGGAGGACATGCTTCGAGCGTGTGTGTTAGACTTCGGGGGTTGTTGGGATGCGTATTTACCCTTGGCAGAGTTTTCCTACAACAACAACCATCATTCGAGCATTGGTATGCCACCTTTTGAGTTGTTGTATGGTAGGAGGTGTCGGACCCCCATTTGCTGGGGAGAGGTGGGTCAGAGAGTGATGGGCAGTACAGAGATCGTACTCCTGACGACAGAGCAGATTCAGCAGGTTAGGCAGAGATTATTGACCGCCCAAAGCCGACAGAAGAGTTATGCGGACAGATGCCGGTCCGAGCTGGAATTCCAGGTCGGCGACCTCGTTCTCCTGAAGGTTTCTCCTGGAAGGGAGTGATCCGGTTCAGAAAGAGGGGCAAGTTGGGGCCCCGGTTCATAGTTCCATTTCGGGTAATTGCAAGGGTAGGTCGGGTAGCTTATCGGTTGGAGTTGCCAGCAGAGTTGGGATAGATTCACAATACCTTTCACGTATCACAGTTGAGGAAGTGTATAGCCGATGAATCGGCGGTGGTTCCGTTAGAGTATATTCAGGTGGATGCGAGCCTGAATTACGCCGAGAGACTAGTAGTTATTAGGGATCGGAAGATCAAGGTTCTGCGGAACAAGGAAGTACCTCTGGTGTTGGTTCAGTGGCAACACCGGAAGGGATCGGAGATGACTTGGGAGCCGGAGCGTGAAATGCGGGAGCAACATCCGAAGTTATTCGCAGAGTGAGACTTCGAGGGCGAAGTCTAGTTCTAGTGGGGGAGAGTTGTAACAGCCCGGAATTTCAGGTATTGTTTTAAAACTATTTTTGGGGACATTTTAGGAAGGGACTCGGCGAGTTGGTGCCTGACTCGGCGAGTAGGACCACAGACTTGGTCGCAGATTCGCGAATGGACTCGACGAGTCCATTAGGGACTCGGCAAGTCGACGCTGTTCAGTAGAAACCCTAGCCGTTTGGTTTTGGATCGTTTATAACGCCTCTTAGGTCGTCATTGTTTGTTTTTGCTTACTGAGAAGAACCCTAGAACGATTGTGTGCATCTGGAACAAGGATTGAAGACCATTGTTGGGTTTGGAAGAGTTGTGTGCAAGGAAGAGGAAGGTTTAGCTAAAGGAACAGCAAGAGAATCACGTTCTGAGGATTGGGGACACAGAAAGTGCATCAATCAGGTAATATATCGGATTTCGTTCTTCTGTGATTGATGTGTATATGAAGTTAGGGTTTATAGAACCCATTTGATGATTAGAGGGATTATTATGTTGTTACCCAAGTGTTTATACCCCAGTAATAGGATGTTTAGAGGTCCAGATAGTCCCATGAGTGTGTATTTCGAGACCATATGTGTTTCAGGAAGCAGTTGATCGACTGCATGGCATGGACTCGCTGAGTCGGATGAGCAGACTCGGCGAGTAGCTTGAAGATTCACTGGGACTCGCTGAGTTGTTCTTCAGACTCGGCGAGTGGAGTCGGGGTGGCCCCGCGATTCTTCCACGAGGACCTCGTCGAGTCAAGAGGGATACTCGACGAGTAGAAGGGGAACAACAGGGAAATTTGGGGAGGACGTCTAGACTTGCCGAGTCGCCTTTGCACTCGACGAGTCCGGTCAAGTTGACCGTTGACCAGAGTTGAGCTGCATTTAAATTCTTAGGGTCAGTTGTCTTGAATGATAAGAGTATTAATAAGGGTATATGGTATTATAGGGAGTCTGCAGATCGGCGGATCGAGTGCGAGTAGTTTCAAGAGTTGATAGCTTACATTACCACGAGGTGAGTCTTCTCACTATACTGTACCCGGAAGGGTTTGGCTGTGTGACCGGAAGGTCGGATATGTTATGTGTTATATATATGCTATAATTGAAAGGAATAGTTGCTATGCATGCTATGTATGTTTCTATGGGCCGGAAGGCAATGTATTATGTGACAGGAAGGTCAAGTATGATATATGATATATGTGATATATGTGTTAGAGTAAATGTATTATGTGTTATATATGTTATGGGCCGGAAGGCAATCATGTTATGGGCCGGAAGGAAATTATCTTATGGGCCGGAAGGCAATTATCTTATGGGCCGGAAGGCAATTATCATATGGGCCGGAAGGCATTGTACTGTGGACCGGAAGGTCCGGGCCTGGAAAGGCGTATATGTGTAAGTGGTATACTGGGGAACTCACTAAGCATTTATGCTTACAAGTTGTTATGTATGTGTTTCAGGTACTAGCGAGGACCGTGGGAAGGCGCCGACATGATGCATACACACTGCTGCTATTTGAGATCTTGGGGATTTTATATTTGTATTTGATATGAACATGAAATAAATATGATTGGTTGAATGAAACCACTTTATTTTAAATGAAAATTTTATTTGAAAATTTGCGTTGTTACAGTTGATTAAAAGTTTTATTCAGAAATGTTAAATTCTAAAACCGTAGTATTGTTTTAGAAAGTTCAAATCACACATTTATGGTTTTATTAATTAATTAAAGTGTATAATTAAAAGAGATTTAATAAACCCATAAAGTTTTGGTGTACATTTAATTAAATTAAAGGTATAATTTCTTAAATTAGACCACCTAGTATTTTAAAAGTGTAAAATACACCCTATACTATATATAACATTAAAAGTCTAGTATTATATATGTATGAGTAAACAGTCATTCTTACCGTTAGTAGGCCTCATTCATGAAGCTGGTCTATAAGGGGTGTTTAAGGAAATTGCCTATAGAATGTCGATTGAATGGGTATCCACTCTTACCCACGACACTCTTGACCAGTGGAGGTTCGTTAGCCGAACGGGTAGGATAGGACAGAAACCTTCCATTATAGTATAATGAAGTACAAAAGTAACTAAATGCATTTACCAAATTCCCAATCTTAGTTACTTTAGGAAAACGTGAATTGATGCAATTCCATGAAATTACACTTTGTGCCCTTGCAAAGATGTTAGTGGAGCGTGTGTGGTTAACCGGCACACTAAATGGTTCAAGAAAAGGTAGAAATGGATGACTCATTGTTTGTCATAGTTCGGTGGAGCGTGTGTGGTTAACCGGCACATCGAATATGTGACTATAACATTGGGGGCACCATGTAAGTTTGCATGGTTATTCACACCCTGTTTTGTGATCCTTGGCATCCCAGTCACAAATCGAGGGGCATATCAAGATCTAAACATGCCATTGAAAAGTTCAATGAATCTCAAAAGATCTAGGAATTTTCAATAGATTTAAAACTTGAATTTCTTTTTCGTTTTAATGGTGGAAATTGGTAAATCGTCATTTACCTACCTTCAAATATTCGGCAACTAGATTACGACATCCCTCTTTTAGGTTGTAGAGTATTGTGTTGGATCCTAGACTCGATGTTTCATTTGGGTGTCACATCGAGGATCCTAATCAACTTAACTTGAATTTTCTCCCGTTTTGTATATGACAAAGTATGAGAACTATGGTCTTCCCAAATCCCATGGACCAAGCTTTACAAATGAAGATGATGTTCCATGATATGATCGAGGAACAAGAGATCATGCTTCACTTCCTCCACCTCCTCCAATTATTCTCCCTAACCCACAAGATTCGAAGGCTTGAAAAGTTCAAGCTCCCTCAAGGCCTTTTGGCTAGTAAACATGGAAAACCTGTGTGTGTACACATCGGAAAGATAAAAGTCACACATTGATAGGTTAAGGATGTTGGGTGTCGAGATTTCAGCTAAGTTGGCTGTTGACTGGGTTCTTCAGTTGCTTCCTGAATCATATAGTGAGTTTGTTAGAGAGTACTATATGACGGATCATGACGTGACCCTCATTGATTTGACCTATATGCTTATAGCTGCTGAATTAGCAATGATTTGGCAAGCTGGTCGAGCAAATTTGTCTGGTAAATCAAACTCCCAAACTGCAATGGTTATTGAAAATGGTGACATTGGAGATCCAGAAAAGGTAAATTCTGATATAGTTCCTTGTGCCATTCCAAAAGAGTCCACTTGCTTCTATTGCCAAGAGAAGGGGCATTGGAGACGAAGCTACCCTATTTACCTAAGAAATCTAAGAGATGGGAGGGTCAAAACGTATGGCTCTACTTTAACTAAAATCCATTAACGAACTCTTTTAAGTTCCTATTCTAGATTCTTGATACATGATGTGATAAGATTACATTTTGATGTTTTGTAGGATCGAAGAAAAGAAAGGAAGCTTAAGGAAAGAAGTGACCTGAATCTAATCGTCAAGAAATGGATTTCGATCGCATTGCTTGAATATTAGATTCTCAAACTACTACTTGGAGTTAGAATAGATTTCTTAGGAATATGTAACAACATAGTTTTTCAGTTAAATTGCATTGTAAGGACAAATTTTTCTGCAATAAAATAAATTTTGATTTTATATTATTTATTTATCCTTGCAATGACGTGTATTAAAAATTGATGTTTGCAAGTTTCTATTATTGGAAATAATGGATTTGATTCTTAATTATGTTATTTGTGGAAAGGTCAAGAATTTAGACTAATTGGTTGGACAGAAACTTGGAATCAGACAACTTGGTTGCATGATGAATGAGAAATTTCATATTTGGAAATTAGACTAATTCGTTGACAAAGTGTTCAAGTGAAGGAATAGGAGATCGAATACACAAGCTTGTGTGTCGATCAAGTCCACCACAAGAGTAACAAAAATATTCGTCATGATTTACTAAGGTTAAGTAAATATGATTATACTTATGAGATTAAGTGTAGTTCCCAGTTGATTGAAAGAGTTTCAATAAATAGTAGAACGAATAAAGAAGAATTAAGTAGGCAGAAAGATAAAAGTTTCTCTATTCTAAGAAGAAGGGAGAGTACTTTTTATTATGTTTTATGATAGGTCTTAATGATTAAGAACCATATCTCAATTGATCCTCTAAGCGAGTCTTAGTGCAATTGTATGTACGAGAAGAGGAATCAAGAATTGAAGAAATGGTTAAATCAAGAAGTCAATCATACTTCGTTCCAACATCAAGTCTTAGAGTTAAGATTGTGAATTGAGTGACTGTAGAGGTGTTGATTCTGATGGAATATGCGGAATTAGAAAGATCTAGTGAATCATCATACAAATTTAAGAACACAAGGAGTAAATAAATCTTTGTAAGCTCTTATTAGATCTAGAAAGATTATACAAATGGGTTTGTATACAATTTCTCTCTCTTTAGTCTAACACTCCACATGGACTCTTACATAATGGGAGTCACTCACTTCCTATTTATAGGAAAAGACTCAGCCTATTTAAAAATACAAAGAGGAAAGCCTAAAACAATACATCCAAGCTTGACTTTATGTTGGGTTTTGAGCAATCTAACACTTCCTAAGTGTGCATGCAACCCTAATAAACCTTGGATCTATGTTTGTCTAAATACATGCAAAATAATAATTTTCCAAGGTTTATAACCTATCTAACATGACATGGGGAACATTTCAACATAAAAGAGTTAGAAGAGATTACATACCTTTTGGTGAGTTTGGTTCTAAGGAGTTTGAGGGCCAAGCACCAGTAGTGTGAATGCCTCAAATGGAATCACAAATACCACAAACTCTTGGAAAACTTTGAGAGAGTATACACCTTGTATAAAATCGGCCACACACATGCACACACACACTAGTTCACTAGTTTTCTCTTAGGCTCCATTTCATGCTCCATAAGCATAAAGTGGTTGTACGTTCCATTGTTCTTCACTTGTGTTCAGACGTATTTGTTTTCTTCTCATTTTCCTTAACAACCGATGTGTATAACTTTGTGTTGTGAATCGATCATATTTGATTTATGTAAATCTAAAGTCGATTATGATCAAGAAATCAATATCTGATTCAATCGAAAGTCAACAAATCGATTTTGACTGTTGATAATTTGATATCGATTAGGAAAATGTGAAGTCAAGTATCAGTTAATGGATTTCAAAGGTATGAAGAACAGTGAGATAATCTTGGTTTGATCCGAAATTTGTTGATTGATTCTTTAATTTGATGATTGTTGATCATTGACTCCAAAAAGTCAAACTGCAAAATGGTCAATATCGAGGGCTTGATGATTACCGGTTCGTGATGTAAATGTCGATTATTGATTTTATTTGATTTCCACAGTCGAAGTTTGTACTAGGAATCGATATTGAGTTTGTAGTATTTGGAGTTGTGAATTCGATAATTTTGATTTGGAAGTAATGTTCGCATGATTGAAGTTAAAGAATCAATTAAAGCAACAACTCGTGATTCTGGAATTAGGGCGAATGTTCGAACATTTGGTGTTCGAAAAGCTGATATCGATTTTGACTGATAATTTTTGAACGAGACTTGAACGAAGGTTCACACGGAAAAAAGTCGATGTATTTGATTTTGATGTGCGAAGGCTTAGAAATATTTGGGATTTGATGTTAAGATTCACATATTTAGAGTGGGGTTTGAATGATCGATTAAACTGAATTTGTGTGATGAACTGAGAACAAATGATCGGTTTGATGTCAAGATGCGAAGTCAAGAAAAATGAAAATTTTTTAATTTCCAAAGACGTGAATTGGGTTTCAGTTGAGTTCGCAAAATAAAATGATTTGTGTGAATCAAAATCAAATTTGCATATAAAAGCAAGAATATTCGCATCTAGGTCTAAAAAGGGTTCGCATATGAGATCAAAATTGTTAGTTCGCATTCATGATTCTCAAATATGCGAAAAGTCAAAATGCGAAGTCAAAATATGCGAAAGCTTTTACAGTAAAATGCGAATTGGGGAAGAAAGCCAAAAGTTTCGCATTTGCTCCCTGTTCTTTTCAAGAAATAACTCAAATAGCCCAACTTCGCAAGTTTGAAGAACATGCAGAAATTGTAAAAACGAATACCTGTAGTTTCACATTTTTGACAGTTTATACCCAACTTCGCAACTGGGGTCATAAAATGCTGAAATTGCAGAATTTTCAAATCTGGTCCTTGTAGTTTGTGCAAATTTACACATTTTACCCAGTTTCGCAAAAGAGAGTGTGTTTCGCATATTTGGCTGTTTTTGGCGCACCGGGCCACTGCAGAATTTTGAAATTGACAATTTCTACCCATTTTTGAGAAATTTTGTCAAAGGCGAATAGAGCACAAAGTTTATGCCACATGTTAAGGGGGAGTTTTAACATGAAAAATTCCGAATAGAGCACGTTCTTTTTCCTTTGGAGTTTTATAATCAAATTTCGATTATTAAAAGGGGGAGAAGTTTTATATGGAAATTCGAACTTGAATTTTTCATATTACGCGAGTTTGAAGACCGAAGTGATCTTGGAGTTTTGAAGCTACGAGATGATGCAATTGGATGTTCAGAAGTGATGTGTTCGAAATGGGTTTGGAATTATTGAAGATTTTTGGGGTGTGTTTTTATGGACAACTTTGGGTGATTATTTGGATTTTGGAATACTCTTGATCATTCGTTGCTGCTCGGATTGTATGGTCTCACATCCTAGAGCCCAAATTGAAGAGTCATGGAAGAATTGAAGATTGAAGTTCGTTTCGACATGTGTCACCTTTGAGGCTCGAACCGTGTAGTGCTTGATTTTGGAAGATTTGAAGTGGGTCATTCATTCCTAACTTTGAGGGGGAGAATGTTAGGGTGCAAAGTTATTCATTCATGACTTTGTAAATGTTTGACTTTTGTAAAACCCACTTGCATGTGGTGCTTTAGCCTTTAGACCCATTTGTTAGTTAGAGTGAGAGAGAGACATGTAAACACCTCTATAAATAGTGGGTTCATACCACTTGTAGGGGTGTGCTTGAGAGATGTAAAAGTGAGTGTGTAAGTGTGTGTTATTTATGTAGTCTAGATCTAGATCCTTTTTGTGTAACACCATATACATTCAATATATCTCTTAAACACCCAAATCACCATGTTCAATTGTGCAAGTTTTAATTCCGCATGCCATAACATGTTCTTTGTCACTACAGTGACAAGTCTCAAGAAGGTTTATAACATTCATCAAATGTGGAGTTTGGAAAAAGGTTTTCTTATTCTTGCACATTTGAAATTGGAAAGTTGTGATGTCTTGGACAAGATGAATACCAACTAGGACCAATTTTGTGAAGTGTTTTTTTCTTGATAAAAGATACACTAACTGTTGAATATTTTTTTGTCAAGAAATGTTTATTGACAAGAGAATCTTATATGTCAAGGAGTTAGTGGGAGTCTCAATGGTCTTGAAAAATTTCAAGAACAAATCAGGAATAAACCTTATCGATCATCACTAGCACAC
This sequence comes from Lactuca saligna, assembly GCF_052625555.1. Classification (NCBI taxonomy): domain Eukaryota; kingdom Viridiplantae; phylum Streptophyta; class Magnoliopsida; order Asterales; family Asteraceae; genus Lactuca; species Lactuca saligna. The sequence continues at coordinate 118,766,666 of NC_136422.1, forward strand.
GACTTGAGGATTACAACCTATCGTGTTGACATTATTTTGTTTCTGTGCCATTCTAATTGAGTTAATTATGCATGTGAGTTCTATGAGTACTCATTTGAACGCATAAAAGGCAAGCACCTTGATCAATGAAAAGTACATTGATATGAAAGGGTGAGCTGCTTAACTACTTGGAAGAACTGGTGGACACTTGTGTTACTACAAGGAAAGAAATCAAGATTGAGAAAGTTCAGTCCATATAAGTAAAATATAAGTGTCATAAGATTACCTCCTTCATGAAAATGAATGTGAGGAAATGCTTTCACTAAGAGAGATTTTAAGAATATAGTGATTGTGAAATTGTATTCTGAAATTCGATTATGGTTATGGTATCCCTTTCCATAATTTGAATTGTCAGATTTGTCAATTAGTCTGAATTGTTTACACACACATATGAGCTATCTAAGGCAAAGGTGTATAAGTATAAGAAGCATAGATAAAGGATTATCAAAGCATTAGGTATTAGAAATATGAACTTCAGAAATTCAATATAAGTATTGTTTTTTGGAAGTTCAGTTGTTTTCTACATATGTCAAAGCTAGTGGGAGCATAAGTGTTATGTTTATATGATAATAATCATCATGATAGTGGGAGCATAAATATTGTGCTTGTATGATTATTAAGGAAAGTATTGTAAGTTAGCAATATTAATTATTGAAAACAAGAGTTATACTTTGCAAAGTCGTAAGGGTTGAAAACTTGTTTTGCTATAATTAAAGGAGAGAATATTATGCTTCATTTCAAATCTAAAGGCTTACATTGTGGAATTTTAACAATATTATGGCAGAAGATTGATAAAGTATCATATCTTTATATAAGACATTATGCATCATGTCCTATACGCTTTGGGTATAGGATTGATTGTCAGTGCTATTATATTTGACCATTCTAAATTTTTTCAAATGTCTAGTGCATTTAGAGGGAAAAAGGACTAGAATCGGTTTTGACTAAAATAATTAAACAACTATCAAAGGAAAACCAAAGCTCACTGAGGATTGGTCGCTTGTGAGTAGTTGGAAGTATGGTATTGGATGACATTATTATGAATAGATAAGATTCTATTAAGAATGAATTGACAAATATGGAAATGTTCAAAGGAATGTACTTTGAGGGAGAGACATCATATCTATAGAATTGTTTCTCATAGAGATTGACCAAGTCTTGATAATTTTGAGCTATGACTTTACGAAAGAATCATTGCATAAAATGTTAGAATCTCGCATAAGTAACAAGAATTTCATATTCTTATACTTATGATTGTTGGGTTATGAGCATTCTAACACTCCTAAGTGTACATGCAACCCTAAATACCTTGGATCTATGTTTTCTCTATTATACATGCAAATATGAATATCCAAGGTATTATCCTAAACTAGCATACAAAACTATCAATATAACAAGATAGAATACATACCTCTTTGATGGAGCTTGTCTTCATGAAGCTTGAGTGCCTAGTGCCCCAAGTGTGACACCTCAAATGGTTCACAATCATCAAAACACTTGGAATAACTTGAGAGAATATACACACTTCATGAAAATCGGCTAGCCCTTTCTTACACTCACTAGTGGCCGATTTTCCTCAAGAATAAGATGCTTATATAGTTATACAATTAGGGTAAACCCTAATTGTCATGACTTTCCATTTCCTTGGATCCATGGGTTCAAATATACCATGGAGCATCCATGGAGCATCATATGGGTTTTTGCCCAACTAGATAATCCATGGAGCATTAGCCCACTATACAAGTATGGATGATTTACACAATCAGCCCATATATTTAATTAGTCTTCTTTTGATCACATAATTAATCCTAGATTAATTCTTGATCAAAACTAATTAAATAATCTCATTATTCTTATTATTAATATATACTAGAACTTATAATACATTAATAACCATAAGTGTCTTATTTCTCTCATTTAGTCTATCCAAGTGCATGATGGTATGCAACCCAAATGGACCATGCCGAGTCGGGTCAAGTCGTACCAATTATAGTTATGGACTTAGACATTAATCCAACAATCTCCCACTTAGATAAGTCTAAAACTATTTTTGTGTATGACTTCAGGAACCAACTGGCAATCGTAGCTCTCAAAAGCTTCTGTCGAACTCTAACCTTGTACATGAACTCTGATCTTGTCAATGACTTGTCCATTAGATAAGGGATCATATATTCCTCCATTCTAGATATCATATGGACTGAGACATGGATTATAATCATTCTCTCTGTCCATTAGTTGTTTCCCGATTTCCGATTTATGACGACTGACTAATTGAACAAATCAAATCAGTCTTGGCCCGGCCGAGCACTTCCATTTGTCATCATCAAATCATCGAGGGGCCCATAGATATCGCTTTTATCCCGAAGGTAAAAGGAATGGATAAACTTCGACTCATATGGCTTGTTCTACTACTTGTTGAATCATACACAAAGACACGTTTTATAGCACCGAGTTACCAAATGCGGTTTCGTGCAATCAATGTACAACCAACTCATAGTAACAACTCATATCTCTAGGTTTGAAGAATATAAGATATTATCGTCTCATGATCACTCGTGATAAAATCCATGAAATGATTCCAATGAGCGCGGGTTGAATCCAATACTCAGAACTTATGAGTACTCATGAGTGTTGTAGCTATTTGTCCAACACCTTAGACCTTTACAAGCCAACCCATGATAGTCTTAATTCATATCTACTTCCAACATATGACTGACTGTGGATGGTTTGAATAACTTAGTCATTCCGGAAGAATAACCTAGTTTATTCTGGAAGTCAAAACATGCAAAATGAAACACAAGAATAATTGAATCCAATATGGTATCAAAACCTATGAACATAAATAAAACACCTTTTATTTATCACCATATGATTACAAATTATTCATTGTATACTGTTTCAGCTATCAACTTTATTCTTGAATTTAAAATAATAGTTGTCCCATGCTCCAAGCATGTACACTATTTTTTTTTTTCTAAACACTAGTCATGCCATACACCAAGTATGCACACTATGTTTGTCTATGATCTTTACTTTGTGAACTAGATCCATTGAATATAACTTCACACTCCCAAATCCTTACTGTAAATAAAAGAATTCCAAATTCATGTCATTTACTAAAATCTGTTAGACTCTAAACTTATATGCATTGATCCTCTTGTAATGATTATGCACAAAGTCAGAAAGACTTGGCAACAATCATTACAGAGTATTCCAAAGGAGATCAATTCCTTGGAAACATCCTTCTTGCATTAAGTTTCCTTGATCTTACACAGATTGAAATTTCTGACTTTGAAACATTTCCAGATTCATTTTGACTATAACTTCTGAACAAGAGTTGCCTCCTTACAGATTATGTCAATATGGTCCTTCCAGAATTATCACTATACTTCCAACTGTCCTCGAGCAACCAATCTTTGGTAAACCTTAGATTGTCCTCGACAATTGTTAATCCTTTTAGTCATATCCAGTTCTAAACCTTTTCCCTTCTTAATGCCCCAGGCATTTGGAAACTTTTAGAAAGGATAACTATAGCACATGTAATCGATCCTATATCTGAAGCATATGGGACACGATTCATGATGTCTCACATAAAGACTAAACCAGTCATTTGCTATAAAATTTCCATTTCTATTTGCCAAGTTCTCATAATTCAAATTATGAAAAGGGATGCCGTAATCATAATCGAATTTTAGAACGCAAATAATGGACCCATATACAGAATTTCCTTATGTTGAGCCATTCCAACATGAAATTCATATATATCCTTGACTAAATGATTAAAACCTCACGATCTAAGCTTATAAATTTGAGATGAAGTATAATTTCCTCTCCCTTAATTATAGAAAAACAACTTTTTCCCAATTGAAACCTTTTGTTTTGTATAATTAACATTGCTAACTTGCAATACATATCATAATTATCATGCTCCCACTAACAAGATGATTATTAGCATAACACTTATGCTCCCACTAGCTTTGACATGTACTCAGAAATCAGCTGACTTTCTTACTAAAGTTTAGATTTCTAATACTAGATTGTTTTGATAAAACTTTATCAAAAAACATACACCTTCCCTTAGATAGCACACTTGTATGTCTAAACAATTATGAAGAGGGATGCCGTAATCATAATGGTTAGACCTTTTTGCCACTTCTCACAAGTCCAGGTTAGTGTGCCGGTAAACCACACACGCTCCACTAACGACTTTGAGAATGCAGATATCACAATTGCTATCTAACTAAAATCTACTTAGTGAAAGTGTTTCCTCACCATCATTTTCGTGAATCGGAGAGAAACCTTATGACACTTAGATTTATATGGTGTATGAGTTCCTATCCATATGAATTTGTCAAAACCATAATCACAAGACAAAGATAATGACAAATCCAAAACCATATGGATTGAACTCAATCTTAATTTCTTGCCACCTGGCAGCTCAAGGGCCTGCCATTGCTTCCAAGTTGTTGTGCAACCAATTGAGAACTCTAAGAACTCATATGCAAAGCCAACTTTGTGACAACCGTCATTTTCGGGTCAATTTGTGACAATCGTCAATCTTGAGTCAAGTCAAGTCATCAAGTCAAGCCGGTCAACTCTATTAAACCTTGTGTATTAGGGTTAGTGTTATGTTCGCATTTGTATGAGTGTAGTCGATGAATCGGTAAAGCAAGAACATATGAGTTTTTGATTCGCATTTGGATTGATGATTGAGGGATGATTCGTGAAGAAAAACGCGAAGTCAAGGACTATGAAATTGTTGGTTGCAAGAATTTAAAAACTCGATTGTGGAGTTGTTGATGCTCATTTTGCGAAAGTAAAACAATCGAGTGTTCGCATCTATGAATCAATTTGAAGTCAATTGGGTTAATATTCGCATATGGGTTCAACATATGAAAATTTTGATTTCGCAAGTTAGAGTTCAAGAACTAAACTGTGTTCGCATCTGGAATGAAAAATTTTGTGAATCGCATTTGATTAATTAGGTTAAAATGCGAAGGGATGCGAAGGGATGCGAAGGGTGTAAGAATGAAAATGCGAAGGTGATTAATGCGAAGGGATGCGAAGGGTGTAAGAATGAAAATGCGAAGGTGATTAATGCGAAGGGATGCGAAGGGTGTAAGAATGAAAATGCGAAGGTGATTAATGCGAAGGGATGCGAAGGGTGTAAGAATGAAAATGCGAAGGTGATTAATGCGAAAGGATGCGAAGGGTGTAAGAATGAAAATGCGAAGGTGATTAATGCGAAGGGATGCGAAGGGTGTAAGAATGAAGATGCGAAGTATTTCACAGTAGAATGCGAATTGGGGAAGAAAACAGAAGATTTCAAATATTGTCCCTGGAGTTTCGCATTTTTGGAAATAAATACTCAACTTCGCAAATGGGGGTCATAAAATGATGAAATTGCAGAATTTTAAAGAGATACACACACAAAGACAACCACACATATATTTAGAAAATTAAACTAAAAATGGGATATAAACAATTATAAGACATCGTTCTTGACTTTTGAGTCCAAAGACGTATGATCCGAACTTTAATTGTGAAATCGTCCTTGATTGAGTCAATTTCCTTTATAGGAGTAATATATTCCATTGTGCCCTGCAAGTTAAAAAAAAAAAAAAAAAAAAAAAAAAAATCAAAGTCACAATCAACCACCCCACACCCACTCTATGACCAGCCATACCTGCCCACCTTACCTATGTCACTTCAATGTTCCCTTACACTCAAATTTCACTCACCCCCACGTTTTTGAGCTGGAACAATCAACCAACTCCTCATTTTCTCTCATTTCTCTCGTTCCACTAAGTAACAAACATCACTTTTTCTCTCAAACTCTTCTACACAAATTTTCGAGATCCAAGGCTGGATTCAAGTGTTCTTCCACACTTAGTAAGTAAAAATTCATCCTCCCTATTATTATTTCACTTCATTCTACTCAAATCTTTGGTTGCTTACACAAACTCCCTAACTATGATGTTAGATTCTCGAAAACCTTCAAGGCATCTCCAAGTGTTCTTGAATTAAACACTTCCATTCTTCAACAATCATCTACTGAAATCACTCAAGGTGAGTTCATACCCCTACATTTTCATGATTTCTCAAGTTTTCAGGGGGTGAATACAAGTTAAAACACTAAGAACCTATAAAAAGTTTTCTAACAGCCTTCATCAGAAAAGTTCAACTCCATTCACGGACTGTTTTGGGCATCTTACACATTTTTGTTTTCAAAACTGTACAAGGTGCAAATAGTTCAAGTTTTTAGCTTTAAAATGGCTACTTGCACATCTCCATACGATTTTTCTACAATTTATGGCGATTTTTACAAAACTGCCTATCATTTCAAACAACAATCCGGACCAGTCTGTGATTTTGGACTTTTTCACCCAAGTTAGAGGTCATTATAAATTGCAATAAAATTTATGAGCAAACTAGACACATTTTGTGAACTCTCAGAATTTATGGATCTAGTTTTCGACTTCGTATGATTTTTCTATGATTTTTCCAAATACAGGGCAGAATGGCTAAAGTTAGCCAACAGCATGTAAATATCGTAACACTTTGTATTATGTTGAGCAAAGTGTATAATCATAAGTTCTAATATTTGAATGTGTTTCCGTGTTAGTTTATCATTATGAACTGGAATTAAGACATTCATATTAAATATTAAATATTATTCATTCATTTTGGAACACGTATTATTAGACTATAAAATGTATAGTTTGATAAATTCACAATACTAATACATTTCCATAAAAGAATTCATACATATTACATACATTTTAGATAAACTATAATAGGTATAGTTTATGATACATCACTCAACGCACTCGTACAAAAAGGGGTACAAATACAAAGTACCGGGTCTCTATACAAAAAGGGGTACAAATACAAAGTACCGGGTCTCTATACATAAAGGGGTACAAATACAAAGTACCGGGTCTCTATACAAAAAGGGGTACAAATACAAAGTACCGGGTCTCTATACAAAAAGGGGTACAAATACAAAGTACCGGGTCTCTATACAAAAAGGGGTACAAATACAAAGTACCGGGTCTCTATACAAAAAGGGGTACAAATACAAAGTACCGGGTCTCTATACAAAAAGGGGTACAAATACAAAGTACCGGGTCTCTATACAAAAAGGGGTACAAATACAAAGTACCGGGTCTCTATACAAAAAGGGGTACAAATACAAAGTGCCGGGTCTCTATACAAAGCTATTATGATATTAAAACTACACATCCTCTCAAATTGTTAGACTTCAACTATAGTCGCTGAGCGTATATGTTGAGTCATATAAGAATTCAGTCTTGATTGGCCTAGAATTGGTGGTGCCCGCCTCATCTCCTGTTCCTCGTTGGGTTGTGGACCTAGGGCAGACCCACTATATTCAACGTTTTATCTAAGTTAAGCCTTATATAACTTTATATGTTGGACGATTATAGAGGAACTCTACGGATTACTCTAGGGTTCATTACAACATCATGTAGGATTATTTCTATTCATACTTAACTAAGAAAATATTGGATTTTCTGGAAATCAAACTAAATCGATTTTACAAGGAAAAACGGTTTCTACTTCAAACAAAACTCTTATGAACTCACCAACCTTTGTGTTGACACTCTTTAAAACTACTTGTATTCTCAGGAAATCAGTGAAACAGGAAAACTTCATCGCTTTGAGGATGGGACGCTAAACCGTCAACAATTTATTTTGTCATCATAATGTAATTGCTTTTGAAACATGTAAACATATACTTTGGTGTAACTTTTGCAATTATATTTATGGTGGTTGTTTTTACTTTGAGCACTATTATACACGTTGTTGTGATACTGTACATGAAGTCCTCCACCCCCAGACGTTTCCGCCATCCTTGGTTTGGGGGTGTGACAGATTGGTATCAGAGCATTGTTTATAGTGAACTAAGTAGATCGAACCACATAAGATATACAAACTATAAATGCATTGGGACTAAGGTCTCTGATTTTAAGATTTCAAAACCACTATACCTTTAAGAATAAATAACTTTTGTTAAAAGTATACATGCATGCATACATACTAAGGTCAGCATCAATTTAGGACAAAACAAAAGTAATGATTGTTGGATATCACAGTTAAGCCTGGGGATGTATGATCAGTCTTGGGAATAGCATAGCCTGATCAACTATGCTGGTCCGAGGAGTGATTAGCATATGCCCAAGAATGGTTGTGATGTGGCAACAAGTCTAAAAACTTACCAACACTACCACAATGGAATACCATAGGGGTATTTTGGCATTATTAAAATTACATCTGCGAGAACTAAATAGATCTTTATCAATAGGTCAATAGTTGCTTAGTGGATACATAAAAATTTTATGTATCCAGGACGTCATAGACTTAGAATCTGTGAATCTTTGCTCTACTTCCTGTTCTCGTTGGATTGGGGATTTAGAGTAGGGTCGCTTATTCGAAGGTCTATCCTGTCCCGAATACATATAATTAGTATGCACTAAACAATTTGTTGAAGTACCTGATAAAGATCATCGTATAATTAGCCAATTAGTACGTTTGCTTAATCATTTCTTATATCCCCATTTCTCGCGAAGATATCATGGCTGGATTCCACCCACACGATGACCCGTACTACCCTAACCACTACAATACCAAATGGCTCGGAGAGGAGCCAGAGAATGATTACCCAACCCCTGTAGATGGTCACCAAGCTGAAGGCTATGCTGATGGTTCTGACTCCGACCCTGAAGTGGAGAACTTAACCCCGATGACTCTTGTTCCGAATCCCAACCCTTGACCGGCTTTCAAGGCCCGACGCCTCCTTGGGTAGAGTGCTTGGAAACCTGGAGCAAAGAACAAGACCAACATATGTCGTTTAATAGAGAACGAAGCTTCTACAACATAAACGAAGGAAACTCAGCAGATAAAATTTTTCCAATCCTAGTCTATAGAGTTGCCCGAAACGAGATTCAGGGTAGAACAACTCTCCATAGTATCGCAGAGGTTGATGCAAATAACGAGAATACATACGATCCGCACCAATCGCCTTGAGCACACTCGCGAAAAATCTAATAGAGACCACAAAACCCACTAACTCGTGAAGTTCATTAATATGGACTTCCTTTATGAATTATATATAAGGAATTCTTAAATCGAAGAATAACGCAGGAAAAATCAAATTCTATAACAACTGACTTGTCTTTACTAGTAGGAACTTACCATCTGATCAGTTTTCCTTTTTGCAAACTCATGACAGAACGATGCCACCAAGGAAAAGACCCAGACCTTCGGGCAGCACAGCGCCACCACCTCCGACGCCACCTCCCCAGTTTGATCCTGAAATGTTCCAAGCTGCAGTGATAGCAGCCGTGGTAGCTGCAATGTCACAAATTGGCACAAATAGCAATGGTGGTGCTGGATCTGGAGCCACAAACCCTAACCACGGGGATAGTGCAGGACGCACAAGGGAATGCACTTACAAGGACTTCACAAATGGCAAACCCGATTCCTTTGATGGAAGAGGGGGTGTCCTCGCACTAATTCAATGGTTCGAAAGGACCGAAGCAATCTTTGAGATTTGTGCTTGCCCCGAAGCGAGCAAAGTCAAGTACGCGACATTCACCTTCATCGGAAGAGCTCTCACTTGGTGGAACGGCAAAGTTAAGTCGCTTACGCTTGCAGTGGCTAACTCGTTAAGTTGGGAGGACTTAAAGAAGATGATGTTGAAGGAATATTGCCCAAGAGGTGAAGTGCAAAAGCTGGAGCAAGAACTATGGAATCTCCGAATGGCAGGCTCCGACCTTACAACTTACACCAACCGATTTTGTGATCTAGCACTCCTTTGTCCCGCTATGGTCACCCCGGAAGAAAAAAAGTTGGAGCGTTACCTCTGGGGATTGTCCCCCGAAATTCAAGATAGCGTGCTCGCCTCAAGACCAACTACCTTCGACAGCGCCAAGGAGTTAGCACAACAACTCATTGACCATCATGCCCACCATGACACTATGGCAACCACCCATACCCAAGCAAGAGGAGGGAACAACGAAAGAAAGTTTTGGGACAACAAGAAAGATCAATCAACCCAAGGCCTCGCTAAGAAGCAACAGATCCTTGCTGTTCATGCTGCCACAACCCTCACCACACCAACTCCCATGAAACCATACGCTGGAACACTTCCAAAATGCAACAAGTGTAACTTCCATCACACTGGGGCTTGCCGAAAGATGCATTGCAAAAACTGCGACAGAGAGGGGCACACTGCTCGTTTCTGTAAGGCACCAGCACGACCTATCAACCAGGTACCCGGCTCTAGAGTAAGCCCAACCTGTTACGAGTGTGGAGAAACAGGGCACTTTAAAAGGGAATGCCCAAGAACAAGAGATGCTGGTGGTGGCGGGAGGGTGTTTGCAATCACCGAGGGAGAAACCACTCCGGAACTGCCCGCAAATATCAGTACGTGTTTCTAACATCGACATTTAAATCCCGAATTTCTTTATATGATAAATCTAGCATCGATTAAAGCATGCATAGTAGTAATCATGTGACATCGGGCGAGTTATTCCTCGCCATAATCAAATTCTGGTACTACGAAAAGTCATCCCCATCTTTCCTCTAAATTCCTGGATCCCCATTCGAAGTGCAAATTTCGGGACGAAATTCCCTTTAACGGGGGGATGATGTGACAACCGTCATTTTCGGGTCAATTTGTGACAATCGTCAATCTTGAGTCAAGTCAAGTCATCAAGTCAAGCCGGTCAACTCTATTAAACCTTGTGTATTAGGGTTAGTGTTATGTTCGCATTTGTATGAGTGTAGTCGATGAATCGATAAAGCAAGAACATATGAGTTTTTGATTCGCATTTGGATTGATGATTGAGGGATGATTCGTGAAGAAAAACGCGAAGTCAAGGACTATGAAATTGTTGGTTGCAAGAATTTAAAAACTCGATTGTGGAGTTGTTGATGCTCATTTTGCGAAAGTAAAACAATCGAGTGTTCGCATCTATGAATCAATTTGAAGTCAATTGGGTTAATATTCGCATATGGGTTCAACATATGAAAATTTTGATTTCGCAAGTTAGAGTTCAAGAACTAAACTGTGTTCGCATCTGGAATGAAAAATTTTGTGAATCGCATTTGATTAATTAGGTTAAAATGTGAAGGGATGCGAAGGGATGCGAAGGGTGTAAGAATGAAAATGCGAAGGTGATTAATGCGAAGGGATGCGAAGGGTGTAAGAATGAAAATGCGAAGGTGATTAATGCGAAGGGATGCGAAGGGTGTAAGAATGAAAATGCGAAGGTGATTAATGCGAAGGGATGCGAAGGGTGTAAGAATGAAAATGCGAAGGTGATTAATGCGAAAGGATGCGAAGGGTGTAAGAATGAAAATGCGAAGGTGATTAATGCGAAGGGATGCGAAGGGTGTAAGAATGAAGATGCGAAGTATTTCACAGTAGAATGCGAATTGGGGAAGAAAACAGAAGATTTCAAATATTGTCCCTGGAGTTTCGCATTTTTGGAAATAAATACTCAACTTCGCAAATGGGGGTCATAAAATGATGAAATTGCAGAATTTTAAAGAGATACACACACAAAGACAACCACACATATATTTAGAAAATTAAACTAAAAATGGGATATAAACAATTATAAGACATCGTTCTTGACTTTTGAGTCCAAAGACGTATGATCCGAACTTTAATTGTGAAATCGTCCTTGATTGAGTCAATTTCCTTTATAGGAGTAATATATTCCATTGTGCCCTGCAAGTTAAAAAAAAAAAAAAAAAAAAAAAAAATCAAAGTCACAATCAACCACCCCACACCCACTCTATGACCAGCCATACCTCCCCACCTTACCTATGTCACTTCAATGTTCCCTTACACTCAAATTTCACTCACCCCCACGTTTTTGAGCTGGAACAATCAACCAACTCCTCATTTTCTCTCATTTCTCTCGTTCCACTAAGTAACAAACATCACTTTTTCTCTCAAACTCTTCTACACAAATTTTCGAGATCCAAGGCTGGATTCAAGTGTTCTTCCACACTTAGTAAGTAAAAATTCATCCTCCCTATTATTATTTCACTTCATTCTACTCAAATCTTTGGTTGCTTACACAAACTCCCTAACTATGATGTTAGATTCTCGAAAACCTTCAAGGCATCTCCAAGTGTTCTTGAATTAAACACTTCCATTCTTCAACAATCATCTACTGAAATCACTCAAGGTGAGTTCATACCCCTACATTTTCATGATTTCTCAAGTTTTCAGGGGGTGAATACAAGTTAAAACACTAAGAACCTATAAAAAGTTTTCTAACAGCCTTCATCAGAAAAGTTCAACTCCATTCACGGACTGTTTTGGGCATCTTACACATTTTTGTTTTCAAAACTGTACAAGGTGCAAATAGTTCAAGTTTTTAGCTTTAAAATGGCTACTTGCACATCTCCATACGATTTTTCTACAATTTATGGCGATTTTTACAAAACTGCCTATCATTTCAAACAACAATCCGGACCAGTCTGTGATTTTGGACTTTTTCACCCAAGTTAGAGGTCATTATAAATTGCGATAAAATTTATGAGCAAACTAGACACATTTTGTGAACTCTCAGAATTTACGGATCTAGTTTTCGACTTCGTATGATTTTTCTATGATTTTTCCAAATACAGGGCAGAATGGCTAAAGTTAGCCAACAGCATGTAAATATCGTAACACTTTGTATTATGTTGAGCAAAGTGTATAATCATAAGTTCTAATATTTGAATGTGTTTCCGTGTTAGTTTATCATTATGAACTGGAATTAAGACATTCATATTAAATATTAAATATTATTCATTCATTTTGGAACACGTATTATTAGACTATAAAATGTATAGTTTGATAAATTCACAATACTAATACATTTCCATAAAAGAATTCATACATATTACATACATTTTAGATAAACTATAATAGGTATAGTTTATGATACATCACTCAACGCACTCGTACAAAAAGGGGTACAAATACAAAGTACCGGGTCTCTATACAAAAAGGGGTACAAATACAAAGTACCGGGTCTCTATACATAAAGGGGTACAAATACAAAGTACCGGGTCTCTATACAAAAAGGGGTACAAATACAAAGTACCGGGTCTCTATACAAAAAGGGGTACAAATACAAAGTACCGGGTCTCTATACAAAAAGGGGTACAAATACAAAGTACCGGGTCTCTATACAAAAAGGGGTACAAATACAAAGTACCGGGTCTCTATACAAAAAGGGGTACAAATACAAAGTACCGGGTCTCTATACAAAAAGGGGTACAAATACAAAGTACCGGGTCTCTATACAAAAAGGGGTACAAATACAAAGTGCCGGGTCTCTATACAAAGCTATTATGATATTAAAACTACACATCCTCTCAAATTGTTAGACTTCAACTATAGTCGCTGAGCGTATATGTTGAGTCATATAAGAATTTAGTCTTGATTGGCCTAGAATTGGTGGTGCCCGCCTCATCTCCTGTTCCTCGTTGGGTTGTGGACCTAGGGCAGACCCACTATATTCAACGTTTTATCTAAGTTAAGCCTTATATAACTTTATATGTTGGACGATTATAGAGGAACTCTACGGATTACTCTAGGGTTCATTACAGCATCATGTAGGATTATTTCTATTCATACTTAACTAAGAAAATATTGGATTTTCTGGAAATCAAACTAAATCGATTTTACAAGGAAAAACGGTTTCTACTTCAAACAAAACTCTTATGAACTCACCAACCTTTGTGTTGACACTCTTTAAAACTACTTGTATTCTCAGGAAATCAGTGAAACAGGAAAACTTCATCGCTTTGAGGATGGGACGCTAAACCGTCAACAATTTATTTTGTCATCATAATGTAATTGCTTTTGAAACATGTAAACATATACTTTGGTGTAACTTTTGCAATTATATTTATGGTGGTTGTTTTTACTTTGAGCACTATTATACACGTTGTTGTGATACTGTACATGAAGTCCTCCACCCCCAGACGTTTCCGCCATCCTTGGTTTGGGGGTGTGACAAACTTTGATTGGAATGGGCACAGAATATGTCAACATGATAGGTTATAAACCTCAAGTTGTGTGCTAGTGAAGAACTTCAGGTTTCATTCTTGATTAGTTCTTGAGAATTTCAAGACCTTTAAGACTCCCACTGTCCTCTTGACCTATAAGACTTCCTTGTCAAACATCCAAGAGATAGTGTGGATTCTAATCAAGACAAACACTTCACACAATTGGCCTAAGTTGGTCTTTATTTTATCCAAAACATCAGAACTTACCAATTTCAAATGTACAAGAGTAGAAAAATTTTACTCTTACATTTGTCAAGTGTTTTAAACCTTCTTTAAGACATGTCACTCAAATTACAATCTTGGAGTATGACTCTAAGACTTGTATTGGAACGAAGTATAACTCATCTTCTTGATTTAACCATTTCAACAATTCAAGATCCCTTCTTCTTAGTCATAAGAATGCACTAAGACTTCCTTAGAGAACTAATTTTGATATGGTTTCTTAATCATTAAGATGATCACAAAACTGATACTAAAGTATTCTCCCATCTTTTCAGATTTGAGAAACTTTTATCTTTCTGCCTAAGTTGATTCTTCTTATTTGCTCTGCCTTACATTGGAACCTTTTCCAATGTCTCAGAGTTACACTTAAGCCTGTAAGTATAATCATATTTACTGAGCTTTAGTAAACTATGATGAATAGTCTTATTAATCTTTTGTGGTGGACTTAATCAGTGCACATGACTATGTACTCGATCCCTTAGTCCATTACTTGACTCACACATCCATGTGAATAAGTAATTAGTCTTATTTTTCCAATACTTGAAAGTTCTCATTCATCATTCTATACACCTTGCATGATTCCAAGTTCTGGTCCAATTGAGACTTGGGTGATGAGAATCTTTCCTTTATTTGATAAATTTAGACATTACCACAAATGAAGGAATCAATTTCATATTTCCACTCTTGCTATTAATGGAATCATATAAGCAACAATTTTTCCTCAAATGCCATTGTAAGGATATTTAAAATAAATAAAATAAAAAATTTCTTTTATTTTAAAACTATGCGGAAAAACTTATCCTTACAATCCATATGAAAACCTGTTGTTATCTATTCCTTAGCAATATCTCATAACTCCTAAGAAGTAGCTCAAGAATCCGATTTTCAAACTACGCGATAGAAATCCATCTATGCGATCAGATTCAGCATATTCTTTCTTTAAGTTCCTTTACTTTTCTTTGATTCTTAAAACATTACCATGTGACCCAGTCACATCATGTATCAGGAATCTCAGAATAGAAACTTAACATAGTTAGATTAGTGGACTTTACCTGAAGTAGAGTCAAACTTATTGACTTTAACATCCTTAGGTAAACTTGGCAGCTTCGCAACTAATAACCCTTACTTTGGCAATATAAACATATGGACCCTTTGATAATGGTACACAGGACTATTACAGACTTAGCCTTTTTCTCTTTACCATTTGGTCAACCTAGTTGACTATGGTCAATCCCTTTCCTTGGGAAGAGAATGTTTTTCTGTATTTCCAGTGTCACCATTGTCAATGTCCATAAAGTTTCAGGAAGTTGATCTTAGCAAATAGATAAGATCATTAAGGGTCTTGTCATAGTCTGTTTCATAGGTGTTCCAAAAGAACTCACTATGTGACTCAGAAAGTAGTTGGGCCACTAACTTTCTCAAGGCTTTGACACCCAACTCTCCCGGCTTGTCAATATGTGACTACATCTCCAAGTTGTGATCACACCTAGACCTTGTCTTGCCATTAGGGCTTGAGTGATCTTAAACTTTTCAAGAACTTGTGGGTTAGGGAGAATAATTGGAGGAGGAGAAAGAAGTATGATATCCATGGGACATCATCTTCATTAGGAATGCTTGTTTAGAGAGATTTGGGAAGATCATAAATGTCTAAACCAGACATCTTTTGGGAGATATTCAAGATATTTGATCTAAAGTCCTTAATATGACACCCAATATGAAATATTAAGGCTAGGACCCAACAAACTATTTTATAACTTAGAAGAGGTATGCCGTAATCCAAGCTGTAAAACAATTTGAAGGTAGGTGAATGACGATTCACCAATTTCCACCAAGATAAACGAAATGTATTATTAGGTTTTAATTGGATTTGAAACTCCTAGATCTTTTGAGATTCATTGAACTGTTCAATGGCATGTTTCAATCTCGAGTGTGCCCTTCAGGTTTTGTGACTGGGATGCCGAGGATCACAAAACAAGGTGTGAAGTAACCATGCAAATTACTTGGTACCCTTAAGTGTTTACCCCTCGATCGATGTGCCGATTAACCACACACGCTCCATCGATACTATGATAAACATTAAGTTACCCTTTGCCTACCTTGTTAAATACGAGTTAGTGTGCCGGTTAACCACACACGCTCCACTAACCGACTTAAACAAAGTGCAAAGTGTAATTTCATGGATTAGCACCTTATTCACATTTTCCTAAGTAACTAAGATTGGGTATTATTTAGAGTTTAGTTACTTAGTATTTATCATTAATACTTTTAATGAAGGGAGAATTATAGTCATGTCAAACCCGTTCGGCAAACGACCCTCCACCAGTCAATCAAGCGGTGGGTGAGAGTGGACACCCATTAAGTTGCCATTTTATAGGCAACAACCTTATAGACTGGCTTCGTGAATGAGGCGTACTAGCGGTAAGACCGACTTTACTCTTATACATATATATATATTATTAACCTATAATATTATAAAGTATAAGGGTTGAATTTTAACTTTTAAAATTCTAAGGGCTAACTTGGAATTAAAGTATTCATAAGAGAAAACTTTACAAATTCCAAAACTTGAGGGCAAGTTTTGAAACTATTCAAAACTAATTAATTCCATAACTTATGTATTTAAAGTAGTTTTAATCCAAAAACTCTTCAAGTTCCATAACTTTTGGAAGACTTTAAACTAATAAAAGAATTAACTTTTCTTTATTTTTATAACTTATGGAATTAGTTAAGGTTACATTATATATATATATATATACATATATATATATATATATATATATATATATATTTTATTTAATGAAGAGACTCTTGGTCCTCCATAACTTGGAGACAAATTATGGAGTCATAACTCCAATTAATTAGAATTAGACTCTTCATTTTTGTAACCTTTGCCAATTTTATGAGTTTTATGAGACTTAAATGTGACTTTTCATATAACTTGAGGACAAGTTACAAAAACACATTTTAGAATCAACTCTTAGATTAATTTGGATTGAAAACAACTTTTTCACTCAACTTTTCTATTAATCTAAGCAACTCATAAGAACAAGATAATTCAAATCAAACTTTTTCATGTAATTAGTCTAACCTTTAAACAAATACAAAACATGAATCTATTTGACAAGTATCTTTGAAATTGGATTAGCATGAAAATTACCACAACAAAAACAAGTTTATAAGTTCAAAAACAACTTAGGGTAATGTTCCTAGTCCATTTCTAGCCAAAAAAACTCGAAAATATGCTGTCTGGGGTCCAACTCGTCGAGTGCATGAACACAACTCGGCGAGTTGGATGCATTTTGCCTTGGACTCGTCGAGTCCCTTCATGGACTCGGCGAGTCTGCTGGGCTGACAGCACCAATTTCGATTTTTCAGCTTCTATTGTAGGTATAACAAGAAAACAAGTCTAGGCTCTGATACCACTGTTGGGTTATGAGCATTCTAACACTCCTAAGTGTACATGCAACCCTAAATACCTTGGATCTATGTTTTCTCTATTATACATGCAAATATGAATATCCAAGGTATTATCCTAAACTAGCATACAAAACTATCAATATAAGAAGATAGAATACATACCTCTTTGATGGAGCTTGTCTTCATGAAGCTTGAGTGCCTAGTTCCCCAAGTGTGACACCTCAAATGGTTCACAATCATCAAAACACTTGGAATAACTTGAGAGAATATACACACTTCATGAAAATCGGCTAGCCCTTTCTTACACTCACTAGTGGCCGATTTTCCTCAAGAATAAGATGCTTATATAGTTATACAATTAGGGTAAACCCTAATTGTCATGACTTTCCATTTCCTTGGATCCATGGGTTCAAATATACCATGGAGCATCATATGGGTTTTGGCCCAACTAGATAATCCACGGAGCATTAGCCCACTATACAAGTATGGATGATTTACACAATCAACCCATATATTTAATTAGTCTTCTTTTGATCACATAATTAATCCTAGATTAATTCTTGATCAATACTAATTAAATAATCTCATTATTCTTATTATTAATATACTAGAACTTATAATATATTAATAACCATAAGTGTCTTATTTCTCTCATTTAGTCTATCCAAGTGCATGATGGTATGCAACCCAAATGGACCATGTCGGGTCGGGTCAAGTCTTACCAATTATAGTTATGGACTTAGACATTAATCCAACAATGATAACGATTGGGAGTTGTGAAATGAGTATGATTTGAAATGTGTTCATTTGATCACTTTCACAAAGTAAGGACCATAAGTAAACATTATGTGCATGTTGAGAGCATGGGACATGTGTAGTAATAATTCAAATAAGAAGTTGATTACCCGAAATAACAAATAATGAGTAATCAATATGGTGATTAAATAAAATGTTTTTTTATACCCAGAGTTTGGGGCCATACGAGATTAGTATTATTCTTGTGTTTCACTTTGCATGTTTTGACTTCCTGAATAATTAAATTGGTTTAGAAAAATCAAATTATTTGAATGGACCACAATTGTTCATATGTTGGAAGTAAGTATGAATGAAGACTGTCGTGAGTTGGTGTGTGGATTGTCTAAAGTGTATTAGACATAAGCAAATGTTTGCTGCAACGCTCATGAGTGCTTATGAATATGATTTGAGCATTGGATTAAACCCACGCTCACTTGGATCACTTCATGGATTTTATCACGAGTGATTGGTGAGACGATAATATTTTATATTCTTGAAACCGAGATGTGTGAGTTGTATCTTGCGAGTCGGTTACACATTGATAATATGTAATCGCACCAATAACTTGGTGTCATAAAACATATTGTTGTGTGTGATTTGGTGAGTGAGTGCAAGCAATCACTGAATCAAAGTTTATTCGTTCCTTTTATCCAAAGTGGGATGAAAGCGATATATGTGGGCCCCTCGATGATTTAGTGATGACACATAAGCGCTTGGCCAAGCCGAGACTAATTTGATGTGTTCAATTGTAGTCTATTGTCAATCGTCATAAATCGGAAGTCGGGAAACAATATAGAGAGAATGATTTCAATCCATGTCTCATGTCTATCCGATATCTAGAATGGAGCAACATATGATCCTTTATCTAAAGCACACGCTTCTGATAGGATCAGAGTTGACAGCGGCTTTTGAAAGCTACGATTACAGATCAAGATCTGAAGTCATACGCATAATAGTTATTAGACTTATCCAAGTGGGAGACTGTTGGATTAGTGTCTAAGTCCATAACTATTTTGGTATGTACTTGACCAGATGGTGCGTGGTCCTTTTGGGTTGCCTTCATCAAAGCAACTTGATAGGATGAGTTATGGAGAGAGAGAATTAATTATGATTTATTAATATATTATGATAATAATATATTAAAGGAGAAATCATATTGTTTAATTAAAATTAGTCAATAACTAATAAGAATTGATTTTGTGGCTAAAAGACATTAATTAAACTTAAGGGACTAGAAGTGTCAATTGTATGATAGTTGAATATTGGGATAATGGACTCCATATTAGAGGGGTGGATGAATTCTATGGGGAAACCCATTAGAATTCATCAATAGCCTCTATGGAGGGAGTCTATGGGTTGCTTAGGGCCTAAGCAGTCAAATTAGGGTTTCCTTGTTAGATAACCCTAATAGCCTCACTATTTAAACGACCATAGAGACTCAAAAACGTAGCCAACTAATTCCGTGGGGTTTCTACACATTTTTGGGTGCCTCCTCTCTTATCATTCTTCATCCTCTTGCTCTTGGTGTTTGTGAACCATTAGAGGAGTGACACTTGTGACTCTAAGCTTTCTAAAGCCATTACAAAGGAGGATTTGAGATTGTTATTGCTACATAACAATCAAGGTAAGATCTAAACCTCAATCTTATGTTAATATGATTAATTGTATGCTAGATCTAGTGTTTATAGCTTTGGATATTCAATTGCATGTTCATTAGACAAACTAGATCCAAAAGCTATTAGGGTTTGCATGTACACCATAGGAATGATGTTTTTCTCATAACCCATCATTTCAAAGCACTGATAATCAGGTAAAGAAGATCTTCAACAACAATATGGAAAAGTAACACATTGTTTCAGACCTAAATGACTAGATCGACACATTTTGACTTGTAGACCAAATCCAGATCGCATCATCAAAGTAAGATGAACCAAGGCAAAGAACTAGTCACTAAAGATTCACTTGGTTAGAAAGAAGATGAAATTTGAATACAATGAGGTTGTATACAACGAGCGGATACAAATTCTAGAAATCATCGAAAAAGAAAAGCGTGTTCATGCACAGGAGATGAAGTTGACAATCCAACATCTTCTCAACAAAGTAAAGAAAGTGAATCTTGTGCCATTCGCTGGTCCATCAACTAGTTCATCTAGATCATCCACATCAGGAAGAACATGAACTCTTTGACAGTCGAAGAATAGCAAGTTTCTTTTTCCTTTTGGCACTAGATACATCAACAACAAATTGGCAGCAAGTGTTGAACCTATTCAGTATATGTTTATTCGAGAACCAAAGCATTTGACATTTTACCTCGAAATTCAAAATTCTATGTACTATGAAAAGGCTGATGATCTTCCTTCTACTCCTACTGAACATTTTTGTCATCGTCGCATGCAAGGACTCAGTTATTATGAACTGGAAAGAGGATATCGTGTGCTAATATCTCTTGAGTTGAGTAAAAGAATGGAAGCACTTAAAGTCGGTAAATCTAGATTGGTTAAGACTTACATCTGAAGTGATACTAAACAGATCTACATTGACTATTGAAGAATATTAGCTTTTACATCATCAAATTGGGGGAGACTGTAAGGTCGCACATTATAATATGATGAGTCGAACACCGGACACGCTGATCTGTGAACATCAACATCTATACATTGACAATGTCATCATATCAAAATTATTAGTGTCAACTTATAGTTTAGTAATCCGATTGTAATCATTTCTATATTATGTAATGATATATATAAGTATAGAATAAATCAAAGATCTGATATCTTTGTGTCACAACCCGATATTTTGACTCTATGTAATGACCTAAAAAGTCAAGTATGTACAAAAGTCTCTATTGGGTTACCTACTATGCTAGATATTGTGTCAAGGTTTACAGAAATACTAAGAACACTAAAATCTGAGTTATAACGAAGAAGTTATGACCATTCTAAGATTTCCGACAAAACCGGCAACACCGATTAACGAAAAATGCGAAGTTTCAATAGAATAGTTTTTAGCCTCAAGTATCTAAATGAAAGTTGTAGATATCATTAAACCGTAAACGTACGTAAAAAGAACATCCAAATATGACTTCATATAGAAATGATTACAATCGAAGGTCGCAACCAAAGTAGCGCAACGGTAAAAAGTCTGGCAAAAATGGACGTCGGATGAAAAAGTTATTGATTTCTAACGAGTTTTTCCAATCCCGGCCAGTTAAAAATAAATTATTAAAAATAAATCAAAATTAGCCAACAAAGTATAAACGAGAGTTGTAGAGTATATTCTTACCTACACGTGCATATAAGGAATGTTGAAAACGGAGCTCGTACGCGAAAGTTATGGATTTTACAAGTTTAAGGTTCAAAATTCGAGGCTATCAGGTCAGCCACAACGTGGCAAGTTTGCCGCGACCCGAAAAGTGTCTGAGGGCGTCCCATCAATGGAAGAGGATACGATTTTGTTCACAACATAGTGACACACCAGAAATTCTCCTATAAATAGAAGCTTAAGGGTGCCGGGTTTGGTGCTCATCTCTTTCCATCTAAGTGATGTTACTCTGCATAATTACCTCGATAAGCCATCCCGAAGCCCCGGTTTTCACACTCAAGTTCCGAAGGAAGGTTCTACAATCCTGATATTCCCGAGAATCCCGAGAAAATCAACTCTTCCAAGTCGAAGTTATGCTCGATTATCATCTCGCTTTCTCCCATCAATCAAGTGAGTTCATACGCCTATAAACTACACTTTCAAATGTTTTATCAATGCTTTTTATAAACTTTTATATTTTCGATAACGTCTAGTCTTTTGGAAATAAAAATTGTTTATATATATACATATATATATATATACACACACACACACACACACACGAATCAAACACTTTATTTATACTTTAAGTATATGTGATCATTTATGTTACTATAAATGTTATACTTTACATAACAATTGAGCATTACACTAGGGTTTTCTATACGAATGAAACACAAACTTTGAAAAACTATAATAGGTATAGTTTACAAGAAAATCATGAACAATTACAATCTAGAAACACTATATCAAAGAGATATTTTCGTACACAAGAACAAATGGACATTTTTGTACGTAAATATGTTTTATACTAAGTTTTGTGAGACAGCTCACGTACTTTTGTGTATGCCTTTTAAGTCCTATATTATAAACCAAAATCCCTTGTAGGGGGAGCGTGATACTTGTGTATAGATCAATACAGCATTGAGAATCCCACACCTAAGTTGTTAGCTACAGCTAGTGTAACAGCCTGGATTTCCGGGTATCTTTTATTCGCATATTTTTGGTGTTTTGTGGGGGGACTCGGCGAGTTGGAGCTCGAACTCGCCGAGTAGGGTCGCGGTTCTGGATGCGGGTTCGCGCCTGGACTCTGCGAGTGCGTGCTGTTTGATGAAACCCTAATTTCCCGGTCCTAATCTCTATTTAAAGGACCTTATGGCCCTTCATTGCGGCCACCTTGATCCTTGAGAGTACCAAAGCAGCTAAGGGTTCCTGTGAGTGAGATAAGTGGCTATTGTTCATCAAATTTGTGTGTATTTGCAAGAAAGGAAGGGGGAAAGTCAAGCTATAAGAGTTGGGAGCTTGGATCTACTTCCATTTCGCCAAAGGGAAGCTTCTTGAGGTGTCTTTCAGAGCTTATTTCCGTGTTTTTGTTGATATGGTCAAATCTAGGGTTTCTTCTTGCCTTGTTTGCTTTGTAATTGAAGTGTGAAAGGTCCCATGGAGATATGGTACATAGATCTGGACCTTAGCAGGTCCAGAAAGTCCCAAATTCTATGCTTTATGTCCTTCCTTTTGGGTTGGAGACTAGGGTTGCCATATTAGAGGTCATTTCCCCAAAAAGAGCCTTGTATGTGTTGCATGGTAGCCAAGACTGTGACTTTACGTGATAAATGAGCTTGGGAGGGCCAGATCTATGAGTGTATGGAGCGGATCTGACCTCAGAAGCAAGATTGAGTTGATGCATGGCATGGACTCGACAAGTCTGAAGAACAGACTCGGCGAGTAGCATGAAGATTGTCCTTAACCACTCAGTGAGTGGTCCTGCCGAGTTATGGTTGACTAAGTGAGTCACAGAGAGTTAGAGAGGGATTGACAGGTGGACTGAGTCGAGCTGGAACTCGCCGAGTTGTGCTTGCGACTCGGCAAGTTGAGTCGTAGTGGCTGCGCGATTCATGACCAGGTGGAGCTCGTCGAGTCAGTGGAGTACTCGACGTGTCAAAAGAGAATCCTAGAGAGTTAGTGAAAACACTTAGACTTGCCGAGTGGCTCTAGTGCACTCGCCGAGTCCGGTCAAATTGATAGTTGACCGTTGACCAGAGTCGACCAGTGTTGACTTGATAGGGATAGTCAACCTTAGTGGTAAAAGTATTAATTAGAGATATATGATGTTATAGGGGGATTATAGCTCGAGGGTTCGAGCACGAGTGATTTCCAGGGTTCGCGAGTTATCGAGAAATACATGTTGAGTCTTCTCACTATACTGTACCCGGAAGGGTTTGACTGTGTGACCGGAAGGTCGAATATGATATGAGATATATGCATTATGTGTGATAAGTTAATCGTTATATGTGCCATGTATGATATGCTTGATATGGGCCGGAAGGCATTATGTTATGGGCCGGAAGGCGAATATGTTACGGGCCGGAAGGCGTTGTAATGAGTTCCGTAAGGTTGACGTGGGTAGGACCGGAAGGTTTACCCAGTCGGGACGGAAGTCCCCTGAGACACATGGACCAGAAGGTCAGGGCCTGGAAATGCGTATGTGCGTAGGTTGTATTTTGGGGAACTCACTAAGCAATTATGCTTACAGTTGTTGTGTTATGTATTTCAGGTACTAGCGAGGACCGTGGGAAGGCGCCGGCGTGATCGTACACATACTCGGGGAAAACAATTTTTATGATCTATGTGATGTAATCGGCCGTGACAATATTGTTTACATTGGAATTTAAAATATTACTCGATGTTTTGATGTTTGCAAAAAATGAAAAATTGGTTTTAAAATTTACGTCGTTACAGTTAGGCCTGTCGGCCTGGGGTGACAAACGTCATAACATTCCAACGCTTGAAGAATGTTGTTATAGGCATCCTGGTCAAATAGCATGGTTATAAGACTCATATGGAGTATAAAAACACATTGATTTACGGGGTTCTTCAAATGCATTAGCGATTTATACATAAACCTACTATTTTAGGCATGAAAAGCACTATGTCATTACATGTTTTGGAACAATTAAACTACCATCTACTATAGTAGAAAATATGGGATTTTCTAGGAACATTCAAACATGTACAAACCATTTCATTATATTTCATACAAACATTGTTACTAAATACTTATGAACTCACCAGCTTAAATGCTGATATACTCATTTAAAACTACTTGTATTTCTAAGGAATTCAGTAAAATAGGTAAACAAACAGATTTTGAAGAAGGGACGTTGTGGCGTCATTTTAGTTTCATTTTGACATCATATTGTAATTTGTTTTGAAATAAGTACCTTTCAACAATGTAAACTTTTAAATTAAACATATGATGTTTGTATTACTTTCTTTACTATGTATTCAATTCTTACGATACTACATGAAGTCATCCAACCTCAAACGATTTTGCTGTTATGGTTTGGGGGTTTGACAGATTGGTATCAGAGCATTGTTTATAGTGAACTTAGTATATCGAACCATATAAGATATACAAACTATAAATTCATAGGGACTCAAAGTCTCTGACAAAATGTTTTTACACCTGAATCGCGTTTCATTTTAACTTAAACTATTGGAGTCGTAAAAGCACAAATACATGCATACAATGATTTATTTTAATACTTAGAGAAATAGAGAAGTATTATAAATAAATTGTGCAATGCAGGTGTGCATTGGGATATGTAATCGGAACTGGGATGAATATAGCCTGATCAACTATATTTGTCCGAGTGCCGACTAACGTATGCTAAGGAGTGTCTGCAGTGGACAACAAATTTAAAACTTACAAAGAGCATATTGTTAAGAATACTATGGGAGTATTTGTATATCTTCAACCGTCAAACTTAGGGGTAAATTTTACGTGCTTTAGCTTATTGTCAATTCTTAATCCTATTCACATATAAACTCAATGGCTGGATTTCATCACCCCGGCAACCCCTACTACCCCAACCAAGGTAATGAAGGATAGATTGTAGACGACCCCGAGGAGGAACCCATGGAAAACGAGGAAGAGGAAGATTCAGATAGATCAGCTTCAATGCCCGAGGTAATCAATCTGTCAGCCGTCCGACCTCCATCGGTTCGACCTCCTTTCAGGATGTGATTTCAAGGACCAACTCCTGTCTGGGAAAGCCACATCCACCATTGGAGCCAGTAGCAAGGACTGCGTCCTCCTTACAGTATGTGTCGGGACTTCTACAATGTTAGTGGAGGAAGTTCAGCTGACCGAGCACTCCCGGTTGTGGTAGGGAAACTTGCCAATCAGGCTTATCAATCCGGAGTCCAAGCAAACCGGATTCGCGAAGTTGACATAAGGACGGAAGAGAACGCAGCTGATATGTGTCGCCTAGACATGCTACAAGGGAATGCTCAACTCCACACCAACTCCCTCCAGGAAGAAATGACTACAGCCCTCTCCGAAATGAGAGATTTGAGGGAGCAACAAACTGGCTTTGACAGGCATCTCATGGGAGCCAAGCAATTGGATGCAGAGTCAAGCTCCAAGCGTAATCCGTGCAGCAAGTAGTGCTCGCCTAACTCCCAAATTTTGATATAGAATAGGACCATCGGCTAAAAGTCTTACCTTCTTTAAATTTATGTAATTAGAGACCTTTAGAAAGGTCAAAATCTTCTAACTTCAGATGTAACACAACCATATGTTTAATATATATAGGCCGTACCACTTTCGTGTGTTAATTCTGTGCGTTTCTTTCAAGTTCATGAGTTTGTTTATTGTTATTCAAACTCCATTGGTGAACCAAACTCAAAGCCATGTGTTGGTTAAACCAAATTCTTGAACTATTAAAGATAGTTAACTCATTATCATTAAACTCTCAACCACCAAAACTTATAATCTTTTATTTTTATTTCTTGGTAGCGCAATGCCTCATCGTCCAAACCTAAGACCCAGGTCGGGCACAATACCTCCATCACCACCACCTCCATTAATAGAAAATGTAGCCTTAATAGCTGCTGTAACAGCTGCAGTAACAACGGCAAAGGCCCAAATGAGTAATAATGGTTCTGGAGGGGGAGTAAATACCTTTACGAATAGCCAACATCAAGATCGTTTAGGGGATTGCACCTTCAAGGACTTCACCAATAGCAAGCCCATGACTTTTAACGGATCCGGAGGGATAATGGATCTATCACAATGGATAGAGAAAACAGAAGCGGTTTTCGAGATCTGTGCATGTCTGGAAGTGAGCAAGGTAAAATTTGCCGCTTGTACATTCTCCGAGAGAGCCCTGACGTGGTGGAATAGACACGTCAAGTCACTAACTTTGATAGTGGCAGATTCTATGGGTTGGGAAGATCTAAAGCAAAATGTTAAGGCAAGAGTATTGTCCAAGGGGCGAAGTACAAAAGGTAGAGCAGGAACTTTGGGGCCTTACTATGGTAGGCTCAGACATCACGACCTATACCAATAGGTTTAGTGACTTGGCAGTCCTTTGCCCAATGATGGTTGCTCTAGATAGCAAGAAGATTGAAAGATACATCTGGGGACTGTCACCCCAGATTCGAGGAAGTGTACTAGTTTCCAAACCAGTCACTTTCGATAACGCCAAACAGTTGGCACAAGCTCTCGTTGACCATAGAATCTGTCAAGGCTTCGCAACTTCTGTCCCGGAGCAAACCATAGGAAATAACAACAACAACATCAATACTAACAACCACAACAAGAAGAAGTTTTGGAACAAGAGGAAGGGTCAGTCTTCACAGGAACCTTCCAAGAAGCAACAAATAGTGGCAGTTCATGCCGTTGCTACCCCCACCGCTGCTTTGGTTACCCCTGAACCAGTGAAGCAATATGCGGGGAACCTACCAAAGTGCAACAAATGTAATTCCATCACAAAGGAAATTGCCGGGAGATGTACTGCAACAACTGCAACAAGAAGGGGTACACTGCCAGTTTCTGTAAGGCACCGGCACCACCAATCACCCAAGTCCCTAAAGTCGGGGTGGAGCAGGCATGTTATCGATGCAGTGAGGCTGGACACTACAAGAGAGACTGCCCTAAGGCAAGTAATTCTTGCGGAATAGGAGGAGTGCTGGAAATAGGGAAGAACGAAGCAATAGCTGATCCCACGGTGGTTATAGGTAAGTTTCTCCTCAATAACGCTTATGCATGCATACTCTTTGATTGTGGTGCGGAAAGGAGTTTCGCCAGTCATAAATTCAAACACATACTAAAACAAAACCCTAAATCATTCAATAAGATATTTACACTTGAAATGACAAACGGTAGGACAGAAAGCACGAACGATATGTACATAGGCTACACACTAACTCTAAACAAACATTCATTTCAAATCGGCTTAATGCCAATCACCATAAAAAGCTTTGATGTCATCATTAGTATGGATTGGTTAAGCCTCCACCATGCCGATATACTTTGTCATGAAAAGGACGTCCGCCTAAATCTGGGAAAAGGCTAAACTCTTGTAATTTAAGATGACAAAACTAGTTCCAATTTACAAATCATCTTTTTCGTGAAAGCCCAGAAATACCTACGTAAGGAATACCATGCCTTCTTAGCCCACGTGGTAGATAAGGAAAAATAAACGAAAGGCATCAAAGACATTCTTGAAGTCCGCGATTTTCCCGATATCTTCCCTGAAGATCTCCCAGGAGTCCTACCAGAACGACAAGTCGAGTTCAGGATCGATTTAATTCCTGAAGCTACCCAAGTAGCTAGGTTGTCGTATCGTTTGGCGCCATCTAAGATGCAAGAATTATCCAACCAATTAAACTAACTGCTCAACAAAGGATTCATTTGGCCAAGCTTCTCACCTTGGGGAGCACCGGTCCTATTCGTAAACAAGAAGGATGGATCTTTCTGCATGTGCATCGATTACTGGGATCTCAACAAGCTCACTATCAAGAACCGATATCCCTTACCACGCATAGACGACTTGTTCGACCAACTCCAATGAGCTAGTTATTTCTCGAAGATGGATTTGAGATCCGGGTATCATCAGTTGTGAGTCTTGGAAGGAGATGTTCCCAAAATAGCCTTTCGAACTCGTTATGGTCACGACGAGTTTGCAGTGATGGCCTTTGGATTAATAAATGCACCGATAGTGTTCATGGACTTAATGAATCGAGTGTGTCGTTCATTCCTGGACAAATTAGTGATCATGTTCATAGACGATATACTTATCTATTCAAAGAGTAAAGAGGAACATGGTCAATACCTCCGACAAATCTTGGAAACTCTAAGAAATGAAAAGCAATACGCAAACTTCTCAAAGTGCGAATTTTGGATTCGGAAAGTAGGTTTCCTAGGTCACATGGTTAGCAAGGATGGGATACACGTGGACCCCTCTAAAATCAAGGGAATCGAGAATTGGTCAGCTCCCAAAACCCCAACGGAAATCCGACAATTCTTGGGCCTTGCTGGCTACTATCGAAGGTTTATATAGAACTTCTCGAAGATTGCAAAACCACTTACCACCCTGACCCAAAAGGGTGTTACTTTCAATTGGGAAGAAAGACAAGACGCTGCATTCCAAACACTAAAGCAAGCTGTATGCAGCGCACCTATATTGTCCTTACGAGAAGGAACGGAAGACTTCATGGTCTACTGTGATGCATCTAATCAAGGTCTTGGATGTGTTTTAATGCAACGAGGAAAGGTCATCGCCTACGCCTCAAGACAATTCAAGACGCACGAGGTCAACTACACTACACACGATCTTGAACTAGGAGCAGTCGTTTTCGCGCTAAAGATCCGGAGACACTATCTCTATGGCACGAAATGCATGATTTTCACCGATCACAACAGCCTTCAACACATTCTCAATCAAAAGGAACTCAACATGAGGTAAAGACGATGGGTTGAACTGTTGAATGACTACGAATGCAAGATTCACTATCAGCCAGGAAAAGTGAATGTAGTAGCTGATGCTCTTAGTCGAAAGGAATAATCGGGCCGCTGAGTGAATCATTAACCATGACGATCCATTCATACCTGTCCACACAAATCAAGGAAGCTCATAGGGTATCCTTGAGAATGGAGAACGTGGTAGGTGAAGCCTTAAGGGGAATGGATAAGAATCTTGAAGTCAAGGTTGACGGATTTTGTTAGTTTGTAGATCGGATATGGACACCAAAGTTTGGGGGATTTAGAGACGTGTTCATGAATGAGGCTCATAAGACTCGATACTCCGTGCACCTAGGTTCAGACAAGATGTATCTGGGCCTCAATAAACTGTATTGGTGGCCGAACATGAAAGCAGAGATCGCTACCTATGTGGGCAAGTGTCTGACTTGCGCCAAAGTCAAGGTAGAGTACCAAAAGCCACCGAGATTGCTACAACAACCCGAAATACTCAAGTGGAAATGGGAACAAATAACCATGGACTTCATAACCAAATTACCCAAGACAGTAGGCGGGCTAGACACCATCTGGGTAATCGTAGATAGATTAACAAAATCCACACACTTCCTACCCATAAAGGAAACCGATAAGATGGAGAAGCTAGCTTGAACATACATCCAAGAGATTGTATGACTACATGGTGTGCCAATATCCATTATCTCTCATAGAGATATTAGATTCACCTCACGGTCCTGGCAGTCGCTACAAAAATCTCTTGGAACGAAATTAGACATGAGTACTACTTACCATCCACAAACCGACGGTCAAAGTGATAGGACCATACAGACCTTGGAAGATATGCTAAGAGCTTGTGTAATCGATTTTGGTAAAATATGGGATACCCATTTACTACAAGTCGAATTTTCATACAACAATAGCTATCACTCCAGCATTAAAGTTGCTCCATTTGAGGCCCTCTACGGCTGGAAGTGCAGATCACCACTATGCTGGGCTGAAGTGGGTGACACGCAACTAGCCAAGGGACAAGTACCCGACAACACTCTCACTGGCATGGAGATCATAAGAGAGACAACCGAGAAGATTGTACAAATTCGAGAACGACTAAAGGCTTCATGAGATACACAAAAGAGTTATGTAGACAAAAGACGGAAACCCTTGGAATTTCAGGTTGGGGACCAAGTGCTATTGAAGGTCTCGCCCTGGAAAGGACTAATACGTATTGGAAAACGTGGGAAACTAAACCCAAGGTATATAAGACTATTCGAGATCCTTGCAAGGATTGGCCCGGTAACCTACAAACTTCATCTACCGTAGGAACTCGATAATGTACATCCTACCTTTCATGTGTCAAACCTGAAGAAATGTTTGTTCGATGAGACCCTCGTCATCCCTCTAGATGAAATCGAAATCAACGAGAGTCTCCACTTTATAGAAGAACCAATTGAAATCATAGATAAGGAAATTAAAAGAACAAAACAAAGTCACATACCCATCGTGAAGGTCTGCCGGAATGCAAAGCGAGGACCTGAATACACTTGGGAACGCGAAGATTAGATGAAACACAAGTACCCACATCTTTTTCCCTAATCCACAAGTGTTTTTCTTACATTAAATTTTAGGATGAAATTCCCTCAAATGGGGGGATGATGTGACAACCCGATATTTCAACTCTAAGTAATGACCTAAAAAGTCAAGTATTGTAAACACTTTTGAAATAATCAAATTAACTTCGAAAATAAAATGTTAAAAAAGTCTCTATTGGGTTACCTACTATGCTAGATATTGCGTCAAGGTTTACAGAAATACTAAGAACACTAAAATTCGAGTTATAACGAAGACGTTATGACCATTCTATGATTTCCAACAAAACCGACAACACCGATTAACGAAAAAATGCAAAGTTTCAATACAATAGTTTTTAGCCTTATGTATCTAAATGAAAATTATAGATATCATTAAACCGTAAATGTACGTAAAAAGAACGTCCAATTCTAACTTCATATAAGGAAGTTATGATTTTTCCAAGATCCGGATATAGCAGTAGACAACTAAAAACTCGAAATAGAGATCGAGAGACTTTTGGCGATACAAAATAAATAAAAATCGAAGGTCTCAACCAAAGTAGAGCAACGGTAAAAAGTCTGGAAAAAACGGACGCCAGATAAAGAAGTTATGGATTTTTAACATGTTTTTCCAGTCCCGGCCTGTTAAAAATAAATAATTAAACATTAAATCAAAATTTGCCAACGATGTCTAAACGAGAGTTGTGGAGTGTACTCTCACCTACACATGCATATAAAAATCGTCGAAAGCTGAGCTTGTAGGCAAAAGTTACGGATTTTACAACTTAAAGGCTCAAAATCCTAGGTTGTCAGGTCTGCCACGACGTGGCACAGTTTTCCGCGACCCGGAAAGTGACTGAGGGCGTCCCATCAATGGAGGAGGATAAGATTTTTCTCACCACGACGTGACATAGATGGCCACAACGTGACACACCAGAAATGCTCCGATAAATAGAAGCTTAAGGGTGTCGGGTTTGGTGCTCATCTCATTCCATCTAAGTGGTATTACTCTGCATAATTACCTCGATAAGCCATCCCGAAGCCCCGATTTTCATACTCAACTTCCGAAAGAAGGTTCTACACTCCCGAGATTCCTGAGATTCCCAAGAAAATCAACTCTTCCAAGTCGAAGTGCTGCTCGATTATCATCTCGCTTTCTCCCATCAATCAGGTGGGTTCATACCCATATAAACTACACTTTCAAATGTTTTATCAATGCTTTGTTTACACTTTCAAGGGGTAGGGGGGGGGGATACAAGTAAACACATGGTTATTATCATGTGTAACATAAAGTTTCACTATATACTCTTTTTATCAAGTAAATCATATGTGATTCATAACTACTACATGGGAACTTTCGTATGCAATATATATTCTCTCTCTCTCTCTCTATATATATATATATATATATATATATATACATACGAATCAAACACTTTATTTATACTTTAAGTATATGTGATCATTTATGTCACTATAAATGTCATACTTTACATAACAAGTGAGCATTACACAAGGGTTTACTATATGAACGAAACGCACACTTTGAAAAACTATAATAGGTATAGTTTATGAGAAAATCATGAACATTTACAATCTAGAAACACTATATCAAAGAGATATTTTCATACACAAGAACAAATGGACATTTCATACGTAAATCTATTTTATAGTAAGTTTTCTGAGACATTTCACATACTTTCGAGTACGCATTTTAAGTCGTGTATTATATACCAAAATCCCTTGTAGGGGGAGCGTGTTACTTGTGTATAGATCTATACAGTACTGACAATTCTACACCTAAGCTATTAGCAACAGCTAGGCCGGTAGGCCTGGGGTGACAAACGTCATAACTTTCTAACGCTTGAAGAACGTTGTTATAGGCATCTTGGTCAAATAGCATGGATATAAGACTCACATGGATTATTAAAAACACATTGATTTACGAGGTTCTTCAAATGCCTTAGCGATTTATACGTAAACCTACTATTTAGGCATGAAAAGCACTATTGCATTACAAGTTTTGGAACAAATAAACTACCATCTACTATAGTAGAAAATATGGGATTTTCTAGGAACATTCAAACATGTACAAACCATTTCAGTCTATTTCATACAAATATTGTTACTAAATACTTATGAACTCACCAGCTTAAATGCTGATCTACTCTTTCAAAAGTACTTGTATTTCTCAAGAATTCAGTGAAACAGGTAAACAAACAACTTTTGAAAAAGGGACGTTGTGGCGTCAGTTTAGTTTCATTTTGACATCATATTCTAGTTTGTTTTGAAAAAAGTACCTTTCAACAATGTAAAATTTTAAATTATATATATGATGGTTGCATTAGTTTCTTTACTATGCATTCAATTGTTACGATACTACATGAAGTCATCCGCCATCGAACGATTCCGCCGTTCTGGTTTGGGGGTGTGACACTTTGTGATAAGATCAGTGCTTAGTATAGATTAGATGTTATCTCTTCAATCAAGTAATATACATGTATAGATTAGTATATATACAGCATTGGAGAAAACTCGATTATTGTGATCGTGATTTTGTGTCAATCATCTTTGAGAAAACCTCTCTTCTTGTTGAAGATAAAACTCTTTCTTTGTGAATTTTTTTTTTGGAGAAATTAGGTGTTATTTACTTTATGTTTGTTATTTTTCTTATATTAGTTTTATCTTTATTATCCATACTTGAACTGTATTCGATTGATATAAAGCTTTAGGTAATCTCACATTAATAACTTTTGTTAACTAACTAGGTTGAGTCTCTATTTTATGCGGGGAAGATTGATGATTCCTCACATTAAGATCAATAGCACCATGCCTTTTTTTCAAGGCTTCCATAAACCTATGAAGTGCCAACTCAAAATCCATCTTTTTCTCTTGTGGTGTTTACTTTTTTTGGTAAAAACCACGACCATTCCTTTTTGCTTCTTTTAAACTTAAAAGGCAACCATTCCTATTTGGGATTCCTCCAATATTCATTATTTCGGACACCACTCAAGCAACAAACTTGTGCTTTTCGGTTACCATTTTCACATAGATCATAATCCCTAGTCAAATATGGTCTGCCACAATTGTCAGAACTGACTCATATTGCATGGACAGATTGATCTATCTTTGTCATCCTTTGATCTATAATCTTTATATTTTCCAAAACCATAGTGATGGGCTCATCGCCTCATTTTCCTTTAACACTAGTTATATCATCTCGTGGGTTATGATACTCATGTAAATGTTTCACGAACTCTTCAATCAAATCATTCATAGTGACTGGTTCTATCCTCATCATTGGTGCTTGAGAGTCAAGAAGTTGCCTTGCTGTGACATTTACCCCTATCATAGAAAATGGACACCTCTTGTTGGACATTGAGATTGTGTTGAGGACAAATTCTTAGAAAACACATGTATCTCTCCCAAGCTTGATATAAGGAATCTCCAAACTTTTGTTGAAAATTAGCAGTCTTTTTCTTGAGCTTTGAGATTTTGGATGGTGGGTTAAGTTTCTTAATAAATTCGTTACAGAGATTTGCCTAGATAGTGGTAGATCTAAGCATGAGTAGTTTCAACCAAACCTTAGCTTCACCTGTAAATGTCACTGGAAGCATTCTAAGTAGAAAAAACTCATGTGGCGCATTTGGAACAATAAAATTGTTTGCAATGTCCTTTACTTCATCTATGTGCTTGAACGCATCTTCGTACTCCTTCCCGGTGAAAAGTATATCCTTGAGAATTGATAGTTAATGCCCCTTGAGCAAAAAATTTCTTTCAACTGGTATCTTGGGTGGTACAAGATGTGGTCCATTATCTTCATGTATTCTTCTCTTATAGTCTCCTGTAGTCATTCATATGATATCCACCATCTATTCAACCTCGATTTTGATCTGTCCTTTTTCCATATCAATTGCTGATTTTGCCTCGTGACCAATGCCCTTCTTATTAGTTTCCCTCTCAAACTCTTAGAACCTTCATCCGAATGAAAACTACTAGTTGGCTAGTTGGTTTTCTTGTTCTTCTCGTGAAAAAGTTGATTTTGGGTCTTGAAGTAGTGGAACTATGGTTGATTTCTAATGGATGTGCTATATTGATTACCAATTTTTAACAAGATATTATGCTCGAATATCTAGACTTACCAGTTTATGAATTATATTGCAATGATTATGCACAAGTTAAACACCAAATTTATAATAAGCACAAATTGGAATATGAATGCTAATAGTTACTTACCTATGATCATGTTAAGTAACCAATCACAAATTCAGATTAATTATGCTCTCTAACACAAATAAAGTTAGCAAATTTATTTACTTAATTTAACATGTGATTAATCCTCACTCTAATTATTTAATGATCTTAAACAGTTAAGAGACAAATTCATGCAAGTAGAATGATCAACTATCACACAACATATAATTTATAAGCAATATAAATTTGAACTAAAACATGTTAGGGTTTGGATTATCAAACACAAGTAAAATCAATAATAGACATCCAACAATCAAAATCAACACATATATATTAGGTTCATCTTCACCAAATAGAAGTAGAAGGTTTTTAGTGTTCACTGTATAAGAAAAACACATCAAATCCATATAAATTAAGCTAGAAATAGGTAATGATTAGCAAACTGAATGGATAAATGTAGAAATATTATAATTCTTATTCAATTGTTGACCTTCACTTGACTCCAGATCTTTTACTGACTTTCCAAAGGTCTTTATTTGCCATTATCCCCTGAAAACCGGTTGGAAGCTTCTCATTCGAGCTAATGTTTGGGATTTTATAGTTGCCAAAATTATGATCACCACATTGTGTGTAACTTGATGATAGCTTCATTTTATTTACTTCTTTTTATAGTTTATTTTAGTACATTTCATTCTCATTTTAGTTAACTTCCATGCATATTTTCCCTTTTGTTATTTTTATGACCATTTCGGGGTACTTTCTAGTTTCTTGAGCATTATTGCAGATTTTCTTGGAAACTAGCGGGGCGGCACTCTTGGGAGGCGATTGGGCTCGAAAGGGAATTGGAGATTTCGTGCTTGATGGCTATGAAGGTGATTCATGGGGTGGACTTGTCAATTGCTTGAAGGCTTGGAAGAATCGAGCTTTAAATTTGAAAGATGCGGGAGAATTCTTGAGTATGCAAGATCAATATTTGGAAGTTTGCGGAAGTTTTGAGTGATGTGGAAAGACAAATTGGGCTCAAATTGAAGAAACATTGAAGAAAAATGGGCTAGAAGCTGATTGGACTCGAACTGGGCCAATGGATTAGCTGTGGGGGCCCAAGACATGAAGAAGCCCAAAATTCCCGTCAGTACCCGCGGCCCGTGTAAGATTCCCCGCGGCCCGCGTGGATTCCTGACAAGGGCAATTTCGGGATTTTGCTTAGAGCTCTACATTGGGAAGGTTGGTGTGCCTCTTTAGCATTATCTTGGAGATCCGATTTTGAGCTTTTCTCTCTGGAGTTTGGAGCACTTTTGGAGGCTAAAAACACTTGAAGAACATCTTCTTTTCACCTCTTGAATCTTGTCAAATATTTGGTACAATCTTATCTAACTTTCTTCATTTGAGTTTAGCCATGCTTGGCTAAACAAATCTTGGTTGACTTTTTGTTGAATCCTTTGAACTTTTGTTGGATGTTGAAGAATATATGAACTTGTTCTTGAATCTTGATGGAAATGTTTTGTGTTTCATCATATTATCACTATTAGTATGTTTTTATTCATGAGTTTAAATATGTTTGTGGTGATTAGTTGGCTAATTTCTTGATTAAGTAAATGATCCTCAAATTAGCAAACAACAAGTGATTTTTGTGTTGTTTTTGCTTCACACAATCATAAAAACATTTCCTCCAACATGGTGGTGAAAGCAATTGACTAATTTTGGATTTGGTGATTTTTTGGTTCTTAATGCTAGTTGACTTTCACTAATTACATGCTATTTGGAATTAGTGACTTTGACTAAGGAAATTGTTATGAGCTTCTCTAGCCATTTCAACAATTAAGAAAAGTCTTGGTAATCTCAAGCTCTTTGGATTACTATAACCAAATTAAGGATTAAATCAAAGTATTGCACTATTAGATTCTAATGATATGTTCTTCAAAAGTCAAAGTGAGGAAACTTTAAGTCAACCATCTCTCCCTTATTGATTTTACATCAAACTCTTATTTTTCTTGCATTTGTCTATTTAAATCATAGTTAACTCTAGTTTGTTTCAAGTATTTCAAAACACCAAAACCCCCCATTTTATTTTTATTGTCATCTTACAAGTATTTTTTACAAAGAGATTTTTCATAGAGTTATAAATTGAACCAATCTCTGTGGATTCGATCCCTTTACCACTATACACTATTTTAGAGTGTAATATTTAGGGTTATTATTTGTGTTGGCCTCGACAACCAACACCTGAACCGTGACCTGGTCCTTGTGTAAATCCCATATTGTACTAGTCATCTTGTATTATCGTGAACCTTCCCTTCACCATGTCATGTTGGAGGATCACCATGATGTTGCCTTCAGTCTTTAAGTCTTTTTTTTTTCATTTTCCTACTTCAACCTCCTTATTTGATTCCAGTTTTTTCTTCCCAAGCATGTCTTTCCTGCTAGAAAACATATTTAAAGCATACTAACCATCTTTAGTCCCATATTTTCATAATTCTAGCTAAAAGTATTAGAAATACACATTAATTATGTAGTTAAATATGCACATATCAAAATACCCCACGCTTAACTTTTGCTTTTCCCAAAACAAAACTGATTTTTATTATCATCATATTAAAACCCTAGTTAACAACATCACACAAGACAGTCCATTTTTGAGTGACTCCATTACATCAAGACTGCAATGCATGTATTTTTGTTTATTTTTTTCCTAAGAACATCCGTAATCATAAATACTTACAATCCTCAAAAACACTTCAATAGTTCTTTTGACCAACACTCATTTTATGCATCCCTCCGAATATATCCTTAAAAATATTTCTTAACCTCAACGTATTTTTGGTTAAGCTCCCAACCATACATATGGAAAATAACCCACAAAGAAAAATTACAAATAATAATAGTATATAAAATTGCCTTATTCTTGAGTCTTCGATTTCTGGAATTCTTGAACGTTTCTTCAACACAATTCTTGATATTCATAGCTTTGTAGACTCTTACTGTGTCAAACTTATGCAACATTTTTTTTCACTCAAAACTAAAATATTAAAAAGAAAAACATATGCTTAAGAAATGGCACTTAACTTCAAGCCTTATTAGCAAGAGGTATTTATCTAGAGTGCAATGACTATATATGCTCTTCTGAATACATTTCTGGTACATATGGCTAAACATATTATGTACCTCAAACTAAGTAAGGTCATGTTTTTGTTCCATGATTTCACTAGGACAAGGAAGCCACAAATATACTTGAACATATATTGGCTCAATTAAACGTTGAAACTTTCATTGGATCATCCAACACAATTCTAGCAACCTAGGTTTCAACACAACAATACAATAGTTTTTTAACTAGATTCAATTTTACACCACTATTTCAAGTATTTATAATATTTTTTTAAATCTTAGTCATTTTTTAATTTTTTTTGTCAGTATGCTTACATACCTATATTTGACTACCTAACCACACTTAATTGATGCAATGTCCCTATTGGATGCTAAAAAAATAAAAGAACATAAAAGTAAAAAGATGAAACTGAAATAGACTCCCCTAGGATAGTAGTGGCGAGATCGAATTCCGAAAGTTTGTGGAAAATCCTGGACATCTCGTATAATGACTGTAAACATCACTTTGGGACTCTTCTCTGATAAATGTAAATGTTCCGGATCAAGATAAATCGAATAACCATTCTTCAAAAGTTTACTGATCCTCAACCACTATGTGGGAAAGCAATGCCACGTCGTGGTGTCGAGTTTAGATGTCTTCATTATCACAAAATATTAGATTATAGAACGTGGTCTAGTAATACCACACTATAGTGACACGGCGGATGCGATTCAGTCAAGAAAATAACGAATGCCACGTCAAGGTGTCTTCTCAAAGTATCTACAAGACTGAAAATAATGCACTGTTTCTTCTTACCGGCTTAGGACCTTTCCCGAACTTATTTAATTCTCTTCTCTTCATGAAGTTGGAACCCCACACTTATTTAAAAACATGGTCTTCAATTAAAGACTTCTAAAAATCGCATCTTCCACAATTAAGCTTCTTCACAGCTTCAGTTTATTACTACACTAAAAAAATAAGCTCAAAAGAGTAGATAAAACACATGATCATTCAAATAAAAATAAAAATTAAAACAAACTAGAACGGAATCAAAAGGAAAAGAAAATGCAAATTCTTAAAAAAATTGGGATTCCTCCTGAAAAGCGTTTCTTTTTTAGGATTTGTGAGTCGGACTCCTTCCGACTCTACATGGTTGCAGTTAGGAGTGGTATCTCCTTTTTCTCTTTCCACTTACACTTGTATGCTTGAACCCTTCGGATGTATGCCTTTAACGAATTTTCCTTCTTCTTTTTAGTAGTGCCTTCTTAATGTATACGCTTCACCCTTTTGTTTTTTCGTTACACCTTTTTATTCTTCTCATCTAACTCCATCTTGACAAATAATTTCTCTTCTAATTCCCTACCTATATCTTCATGAATTATATCATCTTCTTCACATAAATCATATTCCACTTCATCACTCTTCTCTTCCATTTGAGTCTTAGGTGTAGTGGATGTGATCACCTCAAATGACATAGGAATTGAGGCTTTTTGTTTAGGAAATTTTACATTTGCAACATGAGGCTTCTCGTAAAATTTTAGTTTTTCTTCCATCATTTTTTCTATTTCAACTCGCTCTCCAAGATCTTCTTCCTTATCATCCATCTTTGACACTTCATATCTTTCCATTTCATGACACAAGAATGGTCTTTCCAAATTTATAGGAATGTCTTCATCTTCTTTGTAACAGCCCGGAATTTCAGGTATTGTTATAATATTGTTTTTGGGGTGTTTTAGGAGGGGACTCGGCGAGTTGGAGCCAGACTCGCCGAGTAGGACCACAGACTGGGTTGCGGGTTCGCGACTGGACTCGACGAGTCCATTATGGACTCGGCGAGTCTGCGCTGTTCAGCAGAAACCCTAGCCGTTTGGTTTTGGAATGTATATAATGCACTTATAGTCCGTCATTGTCCGTCTTTAGTTGACTGAGAAGAACCCTAATCGGTTGTGGGCATTTAGAGCAAGATTGAAGGCCATTGGTGACCTTGAAGACATTGTTGTGCAAGGAGGAGAGGAGTTTTGGCTAAAGGAACAGCAAAGGAATCGAGTTCTGAGGATTGGGGACACAGAGAGTGCATTATTCAGGTAATATTTCGGATCTTTTCTGTTATGTTGATGTGTGCATGGATTTAGGGTTTATGGAACCCATTTGGTGATTACATGGATTATTACCTTGTTACCCAAACGACTATAACCCTGTATTAGGACCTTTAGAGGTCCAGAAGGTCCCATGCTTGTGTATTTCGGGACAATACTTATCTCAGGAAGCAGTTGATCGACTGCATGGCATGGACTCGCCGAGTCTAATGAACAGACTCGGCGAGTAGCTTGGAGATTGACTGGGACTCGTCGAGCTGTTCTTCAGACTCGGCGAGTGGATTCGAGGTGGCCCCGCGATTCTTCCACGAGGATCTCGTCGAGCCAAGAGGGATACTCGACGAGTAGAAAGGGAACATCAGGGAAAGTTGGGGAGGATGTCTAGACTCGCCAAGTCGCCTTTGCACTCGCCGAGTCCGGTCATGTTGACCGTTGACCGTTGACCAGAGTTGACCTACATGTAATTTCTTAGGGTCAGTTGTCTTGAAAGATAAAAGTATTAATAAGGGGTATACGATATTATAGGGAGTCTGCAGCTCGGCGGATCGAGTGCAAGTGATTTCAAGAGTCGCTTGTTTTCATTACCCACGAGGTGAGTCTTCTCACTATACTGTACCCGGAAGGGTTTGACTGTGTGACCGGAAGGTCGAATATGATATGTGTTATATGTGCTATAAATGGAAAGGTAATTGCTATGCGTGCTATGTGTGTTTATATGGGCCGGAAGGCAATATGTTATGTGACAGAAAGGTCAGGTATGATATATGATATATGTGCTAT
The DNA here is from genome assembly GCF_052625555.1 of Lactuca saligna. Classification (NCBI taxonomy): domain Eukaryota; kingdom Viridiplantae; phylum Streptophyta; class Magnoliopsida; order Asterales; family Asteraceae; genus Lactuca; species Lactuca saligna. Next base: position 118,808,030 of record NC_136422.1, read on the forward strand.
ATGTGTTAGGATAAATGTATTATGTACTGTGTATATTTATGGGCCGGAAGGCAACATGTTATGGGCTGGAAGGCAATATGTTATGGGCCGGAAGGCAATATGTTATGGGCCGGAAGGCGATTATGTTACGAGCCGGAAGGCGATGTGTTGTGGACCGGAAGGTCAGGGCCTGGAAAGGCGTATATGTGTAAGTCGTATACTGGGGAACTCACTAAGCATTTATGCTTACAAGTTGTTACGTATGTGTTTCAGGTACTAGCGAGGACCGTGGGAAGGCGCCGGCGTGATGCATACACACTGATGTTATTTGAGATCTTGGGGGTTTTATAATTGTATTTTGAAATAATACTTGGAATAATTATAATTAGTTGAATGAAATCACTTTATTTTAAATGAAAATTTTATTTGAAAATTTGCGTTGTTACAATTGGTATCAGAGCCTTGGTTTGAGGGATTCGGGTGTACCTTCGGGTGTAACTGAACTCAAACCAAGGATTTGAGGAAAATCTTCTAAAAATAATAAAGGCATAAACTTTTATAATTCGTAAAGTGGTAAACAAGAAAGAAGCAGTGTGTACGATCAGCCAGCGCCCGAACGGTAAAGATCCCCAGAATACCTTACAATGTTATGTTATGCAATGAATTATAAATTGTTATGCATGCTAGACGACTAGGTATTCATGATAGGACTAGAGTGGCCTGATTTGTGATGCCTTAGTCTAGGGAGTTTGGCAATATGAGATATTTGGTAGTGTGCAGGTAGATAGTGCATATCAAAGTAGAGTACTCACTATTCGGGGTTTGGGGAGGAGGATTTGGGACGAATGCTGATACGGTGTGGTCGGTAGTATTGGGCACGTACTACCGAAGACACCGGGTTGGTGGGAGACCCAAGTAAGAATCCCTGGATATCGGAGACTGAGTAGGGATGCGTATCAAGTGCAATTGTACTTGATGGAGTCTCTGATAATTTTATGTTGTATTTCAGAGACATCATGGTTACCACACGCCACGGGGCGAGTTCGAGCGGTGTGAGCGACAAGGATATTCGTCAGATGATTCAGGAGGAGGTAGCTGCAGCAATCCGGGCTGAGATCCCGGAGATGTTTGGGTCTATTAAGACCACTCTGATGGAGACGTTTGAAGAGCGGTATGCCGCACTGACTGAGACTGCAGCCGCTGCTGCTACCGCAGCCGTGGCCGCTGCCAGGCCACAAGGGGGCGATTCGTTGCTATTCCGGGAATTCAGCAACACGAAACCCCCTGAGTTCGATGGGACGCAGGATCCGATTGCTGCGATGAGGTGGATCGCCGACATTGAAGGGTGCTTCTACACTTGCTCATGCCTGGAGCACCTGAGGGTACGGTTCGCCTTGAACCAGCTCCGTCTGGGAGCGAAGGATTGATGGAAGTTCGTGACGGCGAACTTCACTTTGGCAGAGATTACAGTGGTGACGTGGGAGAGGTTTACTGACATGTTCAGGGACGAGTACGTTCCCCCAGTGGAGAGGGAACAATTGATTCAGGAGTTCTTGACTCTTAAGCAGGGTACTAATTCTGTTGCGGTGGTCACACGGAAGTTTCACGAGAGGGCGATGTTCTGCCCCGAGTTGGTATCTACAGAGCAGTCACGGATGAGCCGGTATTTAGGCGTTTTGAGGAGGGATATCCGGGATTTTGTGTCAAACTCCACCTATCGTACTTTCACTGAGCTTCAGGCGAATGCCAGGAAGCGCGAGATCGAGTTGGAGACCCAGGCCAGGGAGGAGGCCTAGTCTCGGCAGGTGGACCGGCGGCCGGCTCAGTCTCAGCCGGCAGCCAAGCGGATCAAGTCCGCTGATTCGAGGATGGGAGGCCTGAAGGGCCGCACTTGCGGAAAGTGCGGAAAGGGTCATGAGGGGGCGTGTCGAGCGGGTGGTTGTTACAAGTGTGGCAAGGAAGGACACATTGCCAGGGATTCCCTAAGGGGTTTATGGTTTGCTTTCATTGCAACCAGACAGGCCATCGGAAGGCCGAGTGCCCGTAGCTTCGTCAGGGATCTATACCTACTACCAGGACTACTGAGACTCGACCGGCAAAGGTCGAGGCCCCGAGGGCTCGCGGGAGAGCCTTTCAGCTGACTGCGGAGGAGGTCCGCGCTGCGCCCGATGTTGTGGCAGGTATGCTGTAATTCACGTATTTATTTAAAGTCGAAATGTTATGCTTATGTTAATATATGTGTAGGTACTTTTCTTGTGAACTCTATGCCTGCTCTAGTGTTATTTGATTCGGGTGCGAGTAGATCCTTTGTATCTTTAGCTTTTAGTCAGCATATCAGCATTAGTCGTGAGCCGTTAAGTCGGCCTCTGAGCGTTTCTATAGCGACCGAGAGGGTGGTTTGTGCCACGGAGGTTCTTCGGGGATGCGTACTAGAGATTTTCGGGGTTGAGTTTCCGATTGACCTAGTTCCTATTGCGATGGGTGATGTCTGTGTCATCGTGGGCATGGACTGGTTGAGCTGATTCAGCGCTGTCATCGACTGTGAGCGCCAGCTGGTGACTATACGAGACCCTAGTGGGGGAGTTCTTACGGTGTACGGCGAGGGTACCCGTTCAGGATCAGCTTTTTGTTTGGCCGCTAGGGCGAGGCAATGTCTACAGCAGGGATGTAGGGGTTTTGTGGCGTATGTGATGGATATGCGGGAGGCTTCCGAGAGACCGAGGTCAGTGGAGGAGGTTCCAGTGGTGCGCGAGTTTCCAGATGTTTTTCCCGAGGAGCTGCCGGGACTACCTCCTGCGAGGCAAGTAGAGTTTGGTATCGATCTGATTCCGGGTGCTGCGCCTATTGCGAAGGTGCCTTATCGTCTCGCACCTCCAGAGATGCAAGAGTTGTCCTCGCAACTCCAGGAGTTGCTGGGGAAGGGATTTATTCGGCCGAGCAGCTCGCCGTGGGGAGCACCGATTCTGTTCGTCAAGAAGAAGGATGGTTCACACCGGATGTGCATTGACTACCGGGAGTTGAACAAGGTGACGGTCAAGAACCGCTATCCGTTACCGAGGATCGATGATTTATTCGATCAGTTGCAAGGGGCATCTTGGTTTTCCAAGATCGATCTGAGATCAGGGTACCATCAGGTAAGAGTGCGGGATGAGGACGTCCAGAAGACAGCATTTAGGATGCGATATGGGCATTATGAGTTCGTGGTGATGCCTTTCGGGCTCACCAATGCCCCGGCAGTGTTCATGGACCTCATGAACAGGGTATGCAGGCCAGCATGAGGGACATTTGAGGGAGGTCCTTGGGGTACTGAGGTCGGAGAAGCTATATGCAAAATTCTCCAAATGTGACTTCTGGTTGCGGGAGGTCCAATTTCTTGGACATGTTGTTAATCAGGCAGGGATATTGGTCGATCCGGCCAAGGTCGAGGCAGTGATGAGTTGGGAGGTACCGAAGTCACCTTCCGAGATCACGAGTTTCCTTGGGTTGGCAGGGTACTATCGGAGGTTTATTAGAGACTTCTCCAAGATCGCAGTACCGCTCACCAGACTGACCCGGAAGGGTGTTGCATTCTCATGGGGACCCGAGCAACAGACTTCTTTCGAGACACTTCGCCAGAGATTGTGCGAGGCCCCGGTATTAGCTCTCCCGGAAAGGATGGAAGATTTTGTCGTATATTGCGACGCATCGATTTCAGGATTGGGTGCAGTGTTGATGCAGAGAGGTCATGTGATAGCTTATGCATCGAGGCAGCTAAAGCCTCACGAGACGAGATGTCCCACGCATGACTTAGAGTTGGGGGCAGTAGTGTTCGCTCTCAAGATTTGGCGTCACTACCTGTATGGGGTTCGATGTACGATATATACGGACCATAAGAGTTTGAAGTATTTGATGGATCAACCCAACCTAAGTATGCGTCAAAGGAGATGGTTGGATGTGGTCAAGGATTATGACTGCGAAATCCTATACCACCCGGGCAAGGCTAATGTGGTAGCCGATGCATTGAGCCGCAGGGCGGAGAGCACTCCATTGCGAGATGTATGTCTAAGACTGACGGTGATGACTCCGGTATTGGATGCTATTCGTGGGGCACAGGTCGAGGCTGTGAGATCCGAGATGCAGAAGAAAGAACGGGTCGTTGGGCTAATTTCAGAGTTCGTTAAGGATGGACGAGGACTTCTGACGTTTCAGGGTCGGATTTGGGTGCCATTCGTGGGCGGTACGCGTGTTACTTTGATGGAGGAGGCTCACAGATCGAAATTCTCGATCCATCCCGGTGCTACGAAGATGTATTTGGACTTGAGGAAGGAATGTTGGTGGCCCTGTATGAAGAGAGATGTCGCCTGGTTCGTTGAGAGGTGTTTGACCTGCCGTAGAGTTAAGGCCGAGCACCAGAGACCGCATGGTAAGTTGCAGCCTTTGGAGATTCTTGAGTGGAAGTGGGAACGGATTACTATGGATTTCATCACCAAATTGCCGAGAACTGCCAGAGGAGTCGATGCAATTTGGGTGATTGTGGATAGATTGACGAAGAGTGCACACTTTCTTGCTATCAGCGAGAGTTCATCAGCGGAGAAGTTGGCAGAGTTATATGTGAGGGAGGTGGTATCTCGGCATGGAGTGCCGATCTCGATTGTTTCGGACCGTGATGTACGCTTCACTTCCAGGTTCTGGAAGAAATTCCATGAGGAGCTGGGTACTAAACTGCATTTTAGTACCGCATACCATCCCCAGACAGACGGTCAGAGCGAGCGGACGATTCAGACACTGGAGGACATGCTTCGAGCGTGTGTGTTAGACTTCGGGGGTAGCTGGGATGCGCATTTACCCTTGGCAGAGTTTTCCTACAACAACAGCCATCATTCGAGCATTGGTATGCCACCTTTTGAGTTGTTGTATGGTAGGAGGTGTCGGACCCCCATTTGCTGGGGAGAGGTGGGACAGAGAGTGATGGGTAGTACGGAGATCGTACTTCAGACGACAGAGCAGATTCAGCAGGTTAGACAGAGGTTATTGACCGCCCAGAGCCGACAGAAGAGTTATGCGGACAGACGCCGGTACGAGCTTGAATTTCAGGTTGGCGACTTCGTTCTCCTGAAGGTTTCTCCTTGGAAAGGAGTGATCCGGTTCAGGAAGAGGGGCAAGTTAGGGCCCCGGTTTATAGGTCCATTTCGTGTGATTGCAAGGGTAGGCCGGGTAGCTTATCGGTTGGAGTTGCCAGCAGAGTTGGGACAGATCCACAATACTTTTCACGTATCACAGTTGAAGAAGTGTATAGCCGATGAATCGGCAGTGGTTCCATTAGAGGATATTCAGGTGGATGCGAGCCTGAATTACGCCGAGAGACCAGTAGCCATCAGGGATCGGAAGATCAAGGTTCTGAGGAACAAGGAGGTACCTCTGGTGTTGGTTCAGTGGCAACACCGGAAAGGATCGGAGATGACTTGGGAGCCGGAGCGTGAGATGCAGGAGCAACATTCGGAGTTATTTGCAGAATGAGACTTCGAGGGCGAACTCTAGTCCTAGTGGGGGAGAGTTGAAACAGCCCGAAATTTCAGGTATTGTTATAATATTGTTTTTGGGGTGTTTTAGGAGGGGACTCGGCGAGTTGGAGCCAGACTCGCCGAGTAGGACCACAGATTGGGTCGCGGGTTCGCGATTGGACTCGACGAGTCCATTATGGACTCGGCGAGTCTGCGCTGTTCAGCGGAAACCCTAGCCGTTTGGTTTTGGAACGTATATAATGCACTTATAGGCCGTCATTGTCCGTCTTTAGTTGACTGAGAAGAACCCTAATCGGTTGTGGGCATCTAGAGCAAGATTGAAGGCCATTGGTGACCTTGAAGAAATTGTTGTGCAAGGAGGAGAGGAGTTTTGGCTAAAGGAACAGCAAAGGAATCGAGTTTTGAGGATTGGGGACACAGAGAGTGCATTATTCAGGTAATATTTCAGATCTTTTCTGTTATGTTGATGTGTGCATGGATTTAGGGTTTATGGAACCCATTTGGTGATTAGATGGATTATTACCTTGTTACCCAAACGACTATAACCCTGTATTAGGACCTTTAGAGGTCCAGAAGGTCCCATGCTTGTGTATTTCGGGACAATACTTATCTCAGGAAGCAGTTGATCGACTGCATGGCATGGACTCACCGAGTCTAATGAACAGACTCGGCGAGTAGCTTGGAGATTGACTGGGACTCGTCGAGTTGTTCTTCAGACTCGGCGAGTGGAGTCGGGGTGACCCCGCGATTCTTCCACGAGGATCTCGTCGAGCCAAGAGGGATACTCGACGAGTAGAAAGGGAACATCAGGGAAAGTTGGGGAGGACGTCTAGACTCGCCGAGTCGCCTTTGCACTCGCCGAGTCCGGTCAAGTTGACCGTTGACCGTTGACCAGAGTTGACCTACATGTAATTTATTAGGGTCAGTTGTCTTGAAAGATAAAAGTATTAATAAGGGGTATACGATATTATAGGGAGTCTGCAGCTCGGCGGATCGAGTGCGAGTGATTTCAAGAGTCGCTAGTTTTCATTACCCACGAGGTGAGTCTTCTCACTATACAGTACCCGGAAGGGTTTGACTGTGTGACCGGAAGGTCGAATATGATATGTGTTATATGTGCTATAAATGGAAAGGTAATTGCTATGCGTGCTATGTGTGTTTATATGGGCCGGAAGGCAATATGTTATGTGATAGAAAGGTCAGGTATGATATATGATATATGTGCTATATGTGTTAGGATAAATGTATTATGTACTGTGTATATTTATGGGCCGGAAGGCAATATGTTATGGGCCGGAAGGCAATATGTTATCGGCCGGAAGGCGATTATGTTACGGGCCGGAAGGAGATGTGTTGTGGACCGGAAGGTCAGGGCCTAGAAAGGCGTATATGTTTAAGTCGTATACTGGGGAACTCACTAAGCATTTATGCTTACAAGTTGTTACGTATGTGTTTCAGGTACTAGCGAGGACCGTGGGAAGGCGCCGGCGTGATGCATACACACTGCTGTTATTTGAGATCTTGGGGGTTTTATAATTGTATTTTGAAATAATACTTGGAATAATTATAATTAGTTGAATGAAATCACTTTATTTTAAATGAAAATTTTATTTGAAAATTTGCGTTGTTACATTCTTTCATGTCCAATACCACAAAACCAGCAGGAAAAAAAATTTCACCTTTAATAATACATCTTCAGTGATTCCACATGGGTTAGTGATTGTGTGATCTACCATTCTAAGTGTCGTCATTGTGTCTTGGAGCCTTTATAGACCAAGCTTCTTGTAGAAGTAATATGGCATAAGATTAATGCTTTCCCCTGAATTAGCTAATGCATTTATAAAAGTAGAATTGTCGAATTCACAAGAAGTTAGTTGGATTGAATATTCCATTTTTATTGGCAACCATTTAGCACAATGGTTGATGCTTTTTTTAGTTCCTTCCTATTAGTCAACCATCCTTTTCAAAGTTTGGATTCGTTGCCATTGAATTCAAAAATAGAGTATTTATCAAGAGTGAGAGCACTTAGAAGGCTCCAAAGAATGCTTATAGGCTTGAGAAGGGAATGGCAAAGAAGGCTGACACAATTTTAAAATTGAAAAATTTTGGTCATCTCATTACCACAAAGTGGTGAATAATCAGAATGCGATACATATTTTTCTATTTTAGCTTCGGGATTCTCTTCATCCAATTATGAAGTAGATTGTATATTAGTTGTTTCATGAACTACAAGAGGCTTATAATGAACTTATTCTTCAGTGTAAAATGCCATTACATAAGGTTGCAATTTTTGGTCTTGATTTCGAGGTGGTAATATCTCATTAACCAGTGTTGTTAACTTCCCAAGTTGAGTCGCTATGTTCTTCATGGAAGATTGTTGATTCTTTGCATTAGCATGAGTAACATCATGCCTTTTTTTAGGCTTCCATAAACCTATGAAGTACCCACTCAAAATCCATTTTCTTCTCAGGTGTTAGTTGCTCTTTTTGGTAAAAACCTCAATTGGTTTTTCTAAAATTTTCATCTTTTTGCTTCTTGTACTCTTCATAAGACAACCATTCCTCCTCCCCCCCCTCCTCCAATATTCATCAATTCGATCAACACTCGAGTAAAAAAGTTATGATTTTTGGGTTACCATTCTCATCTATATCACAATCCTTAGTCAAATGTGGCCCGCCACAATTGTGACAACCAACTCTTAATGATCCATCTTTGTCATTTGCCAGTCCATATTCTCTAACTTTGAAAAAACCCCAACAATGTTCTCATTGCATCTAGCTCCTTTACCTTTAGTAAAATTCTCTCATGGGTTATGATACTTATGTTATGGCTTCGCGAACTTTGCAATCATCTCTTTAATAGTGGTCGGTTGCTACTTCATCATTGGTCCATGAGATGATAGTTAAGAAGTTTCCTTATTGTGATATTTACCCCATCATAGAAAATATACACTTCTTGTTAGACATTGAGATAATGTTTAGGAAAACATCTATGTAAACCCTTGTATCACTCTCATGCTACATATAAGGAATCTCCAACCTATTTTTGAAAATTAACAATCTTTTTGTTGATCTTTGAGATTTTTGGATGGCGGGCTAAATTTCTCATTAAATGTGTCACAGTGATCTGTGCATGTAAAAATCGATCCGAGAGCGACTGATTTCAACCAAACCTTAACATCACCGGTAAATGTAACAGGAAGCATCCTAACGAGCACGGACTAGTGTGGCACATTTGGAACATTAAAGTAGTTTGAAATGTTGTTTACTTCATGTATGTGCTTGAATGTATCTTCGTACTCTTTCCTAGTGAAAGGTTTGTCCTTGAGCATTGATAGAATATGCCCCTTGAGCAAAAAACTTCTTTCAGCTGATATCTCAGGTGCTACAAGATTTGGTCACCTATCTTCATGTATCCTTTTCTTGTAGTCTCCCATAGTTATTCTCCTGATATCTGCCTTCTCTTCAACATTGATTTTGATCTCTTCTTTGTCCTTATCACTTTCAGATCCTCCCTCATAATAAATTCCCTTCTTATCAGGTGTCCTATCAAAATTTTCAAAACCATTATCCGACTAAAAATTGCTTGTTGACTCGTCGACTTTCTTTTTCTTCTTCTTCAGAAAAGTTGATTATGGATGTTGAAGTGGTGAAACTATTGTAGTTTTATATCCTCACATTATAAATCACTAAAATAAAAACAAAACATAACACAACAAAAACGAATAAAAAGAATAAAATTTTCTAAAGTAATTTTTTTATTGAGACGTAACTATGATGTGGTTAAGGTAACCATGACATGGTTATTGCTCATGAAGCAAAATAAATGTGGAAAATTTTCTTTTTTCGATTTTTACCCCACAAAAGGATCGAATAGCTAAAATCAATTAAAAATTATAAATCAAATTAGCCTTTTCTTGGCAACGGCACCAAAAATGTTGATGTGCATAAATATATATATCAGTTTTAAATTTATATCCTAACAAACATTTACTAACTATGGACTTATAAGAAGTGCACCTAGTCTGATTATAGAATGGCCCCGGTAAGTTGGGTGTCGAACACAGAGAACGGAATTCAATTAAATGAAATCATTACTTCAAATTAAACTAAGAAACAAACTCTGTGTAACATTCCAAAAATCATAAAATTTAAAATTTTCAAAAACAACCCATTTCATCCATAAAGCGTTTACAAAACTTTTTTTCAAAAGTATTATTCAAAATCATAGTATCCTAAGACCCAATATCATAAAAACTGAAAGATGAGCATGATGATACCTTCACCTTGCCACGATCATCAGAAGTACCTAAAACACTAAACTGAAACTGTAAGCCAAAGCTTAGTGAAACAAAATCAGAATATCCTAAGACCCAATCTCATCCTGTTTAGAGTACCCCTAGCCTATAACCTTTCGGTTGGAATGCCCTAGCCCGCAACCTTACGGCTAGAATGTCTAAGACATTATGGCTCCATAATATTCCGGTTGGATTACCTCTGGCCCACAACCTTATAGGTGGATTCTCCTCTCTCCAGCGACTAACAACACAAAGCAGTAATATCAACTCTAACATAAAAATGCGACATATAATAAATACAAACATACTTAGTAGATAGATACCCATACAACAAGAAATCAGAGGTAGTCTTAGAGATCTACCAGTCTAAGGTCTTATACAATTGATCATATAATCATAGAGATCTACCGCATATTAAACATATCATCGATCAATATATATATATATATATATATATATATATATATATATATATATATATACATATATATATATATATATATATAAAAGATGTTATCAAACCAGTCTAATGCCTAACACTAGCTATCATACAATCATAGAGATCTACCACAACCCACCACTCAGTCCGAATCAAATAGTTGAGTAATGTTTGCTTTGAATAACGGCACTACCCAATACTTATTATTCAAAACAGAGCCTAACTTAAATAATTTATAAAATACCCAAAATAACCTTTGGTCAAAATTTGGTCAAATCTTAGTTAATGTCCAAAAAGTCAAAAAGTCAATCGAGTCAACTAAGCTGAGTACGTTGGGCGTACTATGTTGGCACGTGGGAGCTACTCGGACATTGACCAGATGAAAGGGTTTGACCGTGTATGTTTAGCATACCATTTGGTACGCCTATCGTACGTACATGGATCATTTCTCAACTCACTAAGTTCTTAATAAATAATCCATTACGTCCAAGTTACAGTTCTGAACCCCAAATGTTGTCCTTAACCATGAAGTTTCCAACTTTATGGTCTTGTGTGGCTTTTAAGTGCTAAATATCAAAAACTCTAAACTTTCAATCCATTAGGATATCCAAACTCATGCATGGAAGGTAAATAATTGCAAAAACCACATTTTTATGCTTCAAAACACTTCAAAACATCTTAGATGACAATGTAAATGTATTAGAGTAGCTCATACTCAAAATACCAAACTAATGATATCAAACGTGTAACAACTTTATGGCTAAAATAGATCTAAGAATAGATTCATAAAGTTCAAGTTTTTTACTTTCAAAGAGAGTCCAAAGGTGATGTAATTCCAGATCCAAGGTACTCCACACTTCTAGGGTGATGTTTACTTCTTCCTTCCTCCCTTAATATCACCAAAACACAAACACTAAGCTCAAAATGGTCTAAAAGAGACTAGGTTTTGCTAGAAGGTCGCAATTAGGCTGGAGGTTCATGAAGGGAAGATTCATGGAGGCCATCAAGGTAATTAAATAGGATCTAAACCCTAAAAAATAAGGTTTGGGATCCTGCCACGTATGCCCAGTGTATGAATATGTATATCCATCATACGGGCCCCACACCAAAAAATTACAAAAATGCCACTATGGGCCATTTTGCAACACTTCTCATACAAAAGGGCTTAAATTCAATAATCTTCATTTTTAAGGTTAAACATTACAATTACCTCAACATCAGGATGTTTCAGTTCTCGCCCACTTGAACTACACTTCGTCCTCGAGGTCTGTTGCCGTGAATAACTCAAGGTAACTCTCTCACATATCTTCCTCGGGTTCCCACATCCATTCAGAACCCTTCCGATGCTGCTATTGAATATTGACCATAGTGACCACCTTTTTACACATAGCCTTCATCTTCCAATCCAAGATCACAACTGGCCTCTCAATGTAATTCAGGTGATCATCAACTTGAGCATCATCAAAAGGAACAACCGCTGAATCATCAGCAAGAAACTTCCGAAGCTGAGAAACGTGGATATTGATGTGGATCTGACTAACATCCTTAGGAAAATCCTGTATGTAAGCTACCTTTCTAACCCTGATAATTAATCAAGATGGTACCTAACTTGCCCCTATTCTTAAAGCGTATTACACCCTTCCAGGGTGATACCATCGGTAGCACCATGTCACCAACCAAAAACACCAACTTTTATCGGTGCTTGTCAGCATAACTTTTCTACCACCTTTGAGTTGCTTGAAGTATCCTCCTAATCTACTGAAAAAGCTCTGTCATATGAAAGACTACCTTAATCCATTCCATTACCCTATGAACCACCTGTAGCGTACTGGCTCGTGGTACGTAATCTAAATATACATTTTTACACATTTATTATGGGACTCGGCGAGTTACTTGTCAAGCAGAGGTTAAATCTGAATGCGGGAAAAAGAACCTACTCACCGAGTCGGATGCCCTGAATTGATGAGTAGGCTTGTATGGGTGAAACCCTAATTTAAGGGTTTGCACCCTATTTAAACACCTTCAGTATCATGTTGAGGTCTCCCTCATTGCCCCGCTGTGTCCATAAAACCCTAAATCGAAACCCTAACCTTGTTTGAGTGTTCTTGAGCCATTTTTGTGTGTCTGTGGTGGTTGTGAAGCTTGAAAAGGAAGATGGAGCTTGGGATTTCAAGTGGAAGCTAGTATATCCAAAGGTTGTGTCCCATTTCCAGCTAATTGGAGGTAAAAAGCTTCAACCTTGACCATTTATCTCTTAGATCTCTAGTTAGGGTTAATTTCTTCATTTTCTTAAGTTTTATAGAGCCACATTCGAGATTGTGTGATTTTAAGAGGGTATGGATTTAGATCTGGAACCATTGAGGTTTCTTATGGCATAAAGATGCCAACATTATTGCCATAAGCACCCCATGCATCTTGTTGACTCCATTTTACGGCCATTTGGGCCAAATAACCTATACATGGAGGTCGATTTTCGGACTTTATGTGTATTATGGACCCTAGGAGGTCAGATCTATGTTTTGGATGCATTAAGACCAATTGAAATCGAGTGTATCTTTTTGGACATAGAGGGACTTTGCGAGTCACTCATGTGACTCGGCGAGTGAAGACACATTTCCCAGCAAATCCCTTCTAATAATGAACCAGGTGCTAAGTTAGAAGAACATTCACTCGGTTGGGCTCAGTAAGGAGCTCAGAATCATGGTACTCGACGACAGTATGAATTAGCTTGTGGATTTCAAGGCTATCTCCCAAGAATATGAAGATGGACTCAGCGAGTCTAGGATGAACTTAGTGAGTCTAGCACTAAGTGTTGGGTTTTGAGCAATCTAACACTTCCTAAGTGTGCATGCAACCCTAATAAACCTTGGTTCTATGTTTGTCTAAATACATGCAAAATAATAATTTTCCAAGGTTCATAACCTATCTAACATGGCATGGGGTACTTTTAAACATCAAAGAGTTAGAAGAGATTACATACCTTTTTGATCAGTTTGATTCTTAAGGAGTTTGAGGGCGAAAAACCAATAGTGTGAATGCCTCAAATGGAATCACAAATCACCACAAACTCTTGGAAAACTTTGAGAGAGTGTATACACACTGTAATTTCGGCCACACACAAGCACACACACTAGTGGCTATTTCATGCAACATAAGCATGCTTATATAGTTTACATGATTAGGGTGAAACCCTAATAACCCATGACCTTTCCTTTTCCAAGGATCCATGGGTTAAAAGCTCCATGGATCATCCATGGACTTCCATACAAGCCTAGCCCATTAAGAAATGGGTGTTACCCCACACCACATAAAATCAATAGCCCACAATCGAATTACTCTCCCTTTTAATCTCTAAATTAATTCATAATTAATTTAAGACTAAGACTAATTAAATAACATGACTTCATATTAATATATTATAACTTATAATATATTAATAATAATATGTGTATAACTCTCATAAAATTGTCCATAAATAGTTTGGATGAAATGCAACCCAAATGGACCATGCCGGGTCGGGTCATGTATATACCAAATAAGTTATGGACTTAGACACCTTATCCAATAGACTCCCACTTGGATAAGTCTAATAACTGTATTTTCCTATTACTTCAAGAACCAACCGGTAATCGTAGCTCTCGAAAACTCTGTTGAACTATGTGTTGGATAAGGTGTCTAAGTCCATAACTTATTTGGTATATACTTGACCCGACCGGCATGGTCCATTTGGGTTGCATCTCATCCAAACTATTATGGATAATTTTATGAGAGTTATACACATATGTTTATTAATATATTATGAGTTATAATATATTAATATGAAGTTACGTTATTTAATTAGTTTTATTCTTAAATTAATTATGAATTAATTTAGAGATTAAAAGGAATACTAATTAAATTATGGGCTATTTGTTTTATATAGTGTGGGCTAATACTCATTTGTTAATGGGCTAGGCTTATGTGGAAGTCCATGGATGATCCAAGGAGCTTTTAACCCATGGATCCTTGGAAAAGGAAAAGACATGGGTTATTAGGGTTTCACCCTAACCATGCACACTATATAAGCATGCTTATGGAGCATGAAATGGAGCCTAAGAGAAAACTAGTGAACTAGTGTGTGTGTGCATGTGTGTGGCCGATTTTATACAAGGTGTATACTCTCTCAAAGTTTTCCAAGAGTTTGTGGTGTTTGTGATTCCATTTGAGGCATTCACACTATTGGTGCTTGGCCCTCAAACTCCTTAGAACCAAACTCACCAAAAGGTATGTAATCTCTTCTAACTCTTTTATGTTGAAATGTTCCCCATGCCATGTTAGATAGGTTATAAACCTTGGAAAATTATTATTTTGCATGTATTTAGACAAACATAGATAGGTTATAAACCTTGGAAAATTATGCACTTTTAGGAAGTGTTAGATTGCTCAAAACCCAACAGTGGTATCAGAGCCTAGGCTTGCTTGTTTGATACTTGATGCAAAATAGTGAAAAAAGTCGAAATCGTTGCTGTCAGCATGGTGGACTCGCCGAGTCCATTGGGGGGACTCGACGAGTCCAAGGCAAACTTCAACCTACTCGGCGAGTAAGTTCATGCACTCGACGAGTAGGATCGAAAGAGTGCAGATTCTCGACTTTTGCTGCTGGAAATGGACTAGAAACGTTACCCTAAACTGTTTTGGTGTTATAAAACTTATTTTAGTTGGTGTAATGGTTGTTCTAATCCATTTGCAATAGCATATATCAAAACTCCATGATTTTATGTGTTCATATAATTCTTGAATTTTTGATGATCATGTTCATGTTCTTATGAATTTAGAAAATGTTAGGAATTATTTGCTGAATTGTTTAGGATTAATTCTTTATCATTTATGTGTTTTAATGGAGTCCATAATTTGTCCTCAAGTTATGGATTACCAAAGGTCACTTTCATTTAACACACACTTAAAACACATAAGTTACATGAAAATGAAGAGTCTTCATTTTTATGAACCTTTAATTCATAAGTTATGAAATGAAGAGTTTTGCAACGTTACAAAACTTGCCCTCAAGTTTTGGAATTTGTAAAGTTTCACACACTTTAATAAAATTTAATTCCAAACCTTAGAGTTTTAATAGTTAAAATTCAATCCTTATACTATTTATAACATTAATGGTTAATTATTATATATATGTATAAGAATAAGTCGTTTTACCGTTAGTAGGCCTCATTCACGAAGCCGGTCTATAAGGTGGGTATAAGGTTGTTGCCTATAAAATGGCGACTTAATGGGTGTATACTCTCACCCACCGCTTGTTTGATCGGTGGAGGGTCGTTAGCCGAACGGGTAGAACAATGACTTTAAATCCTCATTAAAAGTATGATGAATATTATAAAATAACTAAACTCTTTTAATTCCCAATCTTAGTTATTTTAGGAAAAATGTGAACATGGTGCTAGTACATGGAATTCACACTTTGTACCTTACCAAGTCGTTGGTGGAGCGTGTGTGGTTAACCGGCACACTAACTAGGACTAGTAAGGATCACGAAGGGTGACTTAATGTTTGTCATAGATCAATGGAGCGTGTGTGGTTAACCGGCACATTGATTAGGTGATAATATTAAGAGTACCAAGTGAATTAGCATGGTTATTCACACCTTGTTTTGTGATTCTCGACATCCCAGTCACAAAACTTGAAGGGCACAATCGAGATTGAAACATGCCATTGAAAATTTCAATGAATCTCAAAAGAATCTAGGAATTTCAAATCCAATTAAACCTAATAAATCATTTCGTTTTCATGGTGGAAATTGGTGAATCGTCATTCACCTACCTTTCAAATATATTATTACTTAGATTACGGCATCCCTCTTCTAAGTGTAATATATTGTGATTGGATCCTAGCCTTAATATTACATTTGGGTGTCTTATTAAGGATCCTAAATATCTAATCTAAACTTACTTTCTTCTTTCAGATGTCTTCCAACACTAATGCTTCAGGCTCTAACCCAACTGGTTCTTTCTCTCTCATGAATCTTTGTGGGAGGGTCATCTTTGATGGTTCCAACTTCATGGATTGGATTAGGAACATCAGGATGGTTACTCGTTACGAGGACAAGGAATATGTCCTCGATAAGGAGTTAAAAGAACTTGATGAGTCTACTGCTACTCCTGAGGAGATCGCTGAATTCAGGACTCATGAGAGAGATGCTACTATGGTGGCATGTATCATGATGGCCACGATGACAGCCGAGCTCCAAAAGTCGTATGAAGATTTCTACACTTCTGATATGCACCAAGACCTGATGGAAAGGTACCATCAGAGTGCTCGTCAGGAGCGGTATGAAATAATCTCCTCCATAATAACTACCCGCATAAAGGATGGTGAATCCGTCACGGGCCACATGCAAAAAATGCAAAGGTATGTGGACCGTTTGCTGAAGCTGAATGTTAACATCCCCGAGGAGTTGGCAATTGACATCATTTTGCACTCCTTGCCTTCTTGTTATGATCATTTTCGAATGACATATCATATGAACAAGGAGGAAGTTACCCTCAGAAAGCTTCAAGGACTCTTGAAGACCGCTGAAACCGGTCTTAAGGGTAAAGCGGTTGTTACCTCTACTACTCCTACTCCAACTTCTACCCCTGTTTTAGCTATTGGGCAAGGCAAAGTGAAAAAGAGGAAGCACCCTTCGAAGGGTACCAAGGGAAAGTCTCTTGAAGGCTCCTCATCAAAGACTAAGAACGGTTCTGTCACTCCTTCTGCCATTCCCAAGGATGCTGAATGCTTTTATTGCCATGAAAAGGCACACTGGAAGCGAAACTGCCCTAAGTACTTGCAGGATCTAAAGGATGGGAAAGTGAAACCCACCTATGCAGGTATTTACACTATATTGTGTAATTCCTCAACATATTCTAACTCTTGGGTGCTTGATACAGGATGTGGTATTCACATATGTTCTGATTTGCAGGGCCTGAGAAGAAGTGAGGATGTGGAGCACGGGAAGATAAACTTAATCATGGGGAATAGGAAGGCTTCACCTATTTCCAAGATTGGAGTTTATACTTTGTTGCTTAATAATGGGTTAAAATTAGATTTGAATAAATGTGTGTACTCGTCTGAAATGGCGAGGAATATTATTTCTCTTCATGCTTTGTACAAACAAGGTTTTACCTTTTCGTTTGATAATGAATGTGGTGGTATTAATGCTTTCTTTAATAATGTGTTTTATTTTAAAGCATTACCTTGTGATGGTGTGTATGAAACTGTGTCGATTGTGGACAACTTAGGAAATAATGTGTTGTATATTAATTCTTCTACTAGCCTAGATAAAGCATCATTGTGGCATTGTCGTCTTGGACATGTAAACAAGAAACGCATAGGCTAACTCCAAAAGAGTGGAGTCTTGGAATCATTTGACCTCAAATCAGATGATAGTTGTGAATCTTGTCTACTTGGAAAAATGACAAAATCACCCTTCACTGGAACTTGTGAGAGGGGTGAAGGTTTGTTGGACCTAATACATACTGATATATGTGGGCAATTCAAAACCGCCACAAGGGATGCTAATCGGTATTATGTGACTTTTATTGATGATTTTAGTAGATATGGGTATGTCTACTTAATCAAAAATAAGTCCGAAACCTTTGAAAGGTTTAAGGAATTCAAGCAGGAAGTAGAAAATCAATTGGGCAGGAACATTAAGATGCTTTGATCCGATCGAGGTGGTGAGTATCTTAGTACCGAGTTCCTTGACTACCTTAAGGAGTGTGGGATTGTCTCACAATGAACTCCTCCCAGGACACCACAGCTGAATGGTGTAGCTGAGAGGCGTAATCGAACCTTGTTGGACATGGTTCGCTCTATGATGAGTCGAGTTTCGTTACCAATCTCTTTTTGGGGGTATGCCTTAGAGACTGCCGCCCATATCCTTAATCTAGTCCCTACAAAGAAGGTTACCAAAACACCTCATGAGATGTGGACTGGAAAGGTTCCCAATTTGGACCACATCAAAATTTGGGGTTGCGAAGTCTTCATGAGGCGCGAAACTCATGATAAGCTTGAACCCCGAAGTGCAAGGTGTATTTTCATCGGCTACCCACAGAAATCCTTCGGTTACCTCTTCTACAGACCCAGTGAGAATGTGGTCTTTGTAGCACGAAGAGGGATCTTTCGCGAGAAAGAATTTATAAGCGAAGGAGACAGTGGGAGGCAGATTGATCTTGAAGAAATTCAATAATCAATTGGTGAAGGAACCTCAGACACTAGCAATCAACCTGAAGAGGAAACTCCTGTTGATCCAGCTGACGAGTCTGTACCTCCGAGGCATTCCACACGGGTTAGGAACACACCTTCGTTTTATTATGGTTTTCATATTACTACGGAAGGTGATACGTTTATTAGTGATAGTACACTAGTAAATTTGGATGAACCTAGCAGTGTTAAGGAAGCCATGGCAGGCCCGGAGTCTGCTAAATGGAAGGAGGCTATGGACAGCGAGATACAGTCCATGTATGACAATCAAGTTTGGAACTTGGTTGACAATGTACCAGGCCGTAAAATAGTCGGGTGCAAATGGATCTTTAAGAAGAAGGCAGACATGGGAGGAAAAGTGCATACTTATAAGGCTCGACCGGTTGCGAAGGGTTTTAATCAAACTCAAGGTGTTGATTATGATGAAACCTTTTCGCCGGTAGCAAAGATTAAGTCTATTAGGGTTATGTTAGCCATTGCAGCATTTCATGATTATGAAATATGGCAAATGGATGTCAAAACCGCTTTCCTTAATGGAAAGTTGGCTGAGGATGTGTACATGAATCAGCCAGAGGGTTTTGTCAATGCAGAGTACCCTAATAGAGTATGCAAGCTTGAGAAATCCATTTATGGATTAAAACAAGCATCTCGTAGCTGGAATCTTTGTTTTGATGAGAAGGTAAAAGAGTTTGGCTTCTTGAGAAGCGAAGATGAGTCTTGCGTGTATGTCAGAGCTAGTGGGAGTATAGTTAGCTTCTTGGTACTATATGTGGATGACATACTACTCATAGGAAATGACATCCCAACCTTGCAGGAGGTTAAGTCCTGGCTTGGGAAGTGCTTTGCTATGAAGGACCTAGGGGAGGCTACCTATATCCTAGGGATAAGGATATTAAGAGAAAGGAGTAGAAGACTAATTGGACTTAGTCAGAGTATCTACTTGGATAAGGTGTTGAAAAGGTTCAACATGGAGAATTCCAAGAAAGGAGATTTACAGATCCAAAGCAATACCAAACTGAGTAAGACTCAGGGTCTGAGTACAGAGGCAGAGATAGCTGAGATGAGCCAATTACCATATGCTTCCGCAGTTGGCTCGATCATGTATGCTATGACTTGTACCCGTCCTGATGTGGCATTTGCTTTGAGCATGGTCAGCAGGTATCAGGGGAACCCTGGCAAGGCTAATTGGACCGCGGTAAAGAACATTCTCAAGTACCTGCGGAGGACTAAGGATTGGATCCTTACCCTTGGTGACAGTGATGACTTGAGAATATTAGGGTATAGTGATGCTAGTTTTCAGACTGATAGGGATAATTTCCGCTCGCAGTTAGGCTGGATCTTTACCTTAAATGGAGGGGCAATTTCTTGGAAGAGTTCCAAGCAGGAGACGGTGGCTGATTCGACTTGTGAATCAGAGTATATAGCAGCGAGTGAAGCAGCGAAGGAGGCGATATGGCTAAAGAACTTCATCAGAGACCTTGGAGTTGTACCAGCTATTAAAGAACCTATAGAGATTTTCTGTGACAACAATAGTGTGGTTACCTTAGCCAAGGAACCAAGAGATCATGGCAGATCCCGACACATTGACAGAAAATATCACTTCATAAGACACAAGATTGAAGAAGGACTCCTTGTGACAAGGAGGATATCGTCGGATGAGAATCCTGCAGATCCCCTTACGAAGGGACTGACGAGGGTTAAGCATTTTCAGCATGCGAGACGCATCGAGCTGAGGGACGATATTAGTTTTACAGATTAGATAGTTTTCCTGAAACTTGTAAAATGTAATCGACGTTTGATGATGAATAAAATTTGTGATTTATTTATGAGTAAAGTGTTACTATCATTGTCAATTATTTACTATTGTTTCAGTTTTGCATGTTTTGACTTCCAGAATAATTAATTTATTCAAACCTCCACAATCGATCATACGTCCGAAGTAGGTATGAATCAAGATTGTCATGAATTGGGTTTGTAGATGCCTTAAAGGTGTTTAGACATGACAATGGTTACTGCAACATTCATGAGTACTCATAAGTTATGAGTATTGGTATAAACCCACGCTCACTTGTATCACTTCATGGAATTTATCTCGAGTGATCGTGAGACGATAACATCATATAAATCTTTAAACCTAGAGATATGAGTTGTTACCTATGAGTTGGTTGTGCATTGATTGCACGTAAACGCATCAGTAACTTGATGTTATAAAACGTGCCTTTGTGTACAATTCAATAAGTAGTAGAACAAGCATATCAGTCGAAGTTTATCTGTTCCTTCTAGAAACAGAAGCGATATCTAGGCCCCTCGATGATTTTGTGTTGACCCATGTACCAGGCCTGGTCTGAACTAAACCGATGTGTTCAGTGAAGTTCTTCGTCAACCAAATCGGAAAATCGAGAAACAACTGCTAGACAATAAGCAAGATATAGTTCCATGTGTTTGTCCGGCTGATATCATGAGAACAGAGGATTATGTGATCACTTATCTAAAATGGCGCTTCATAGTTCGACAGAGTCTTCATTGTTTGAGGGAGTTTTCGAGAGCTACGATTGTTGGTTGGTTCCTGAAGTTATAGGCAAATATAGTTATTAGACTTATCCAAGTGGGAGTCTGTTGGATAAGGTGTCTAAGTCCATAACTTATTTGGTATATACTTGACCCGACCGGCATGATCCATTTGGGTTGCATCTCATCCAAACTATTATGGATAATTTTATGAGAGTTATACACATATGTTTATTAATATATTATGAGTTATAATATATTAATATGAAGTTACGTTATTTAATTAGTTTTAGTCTTAAATTAATTATGAATTAATTTAGATATTAAAAGGAATACTAATTAAATTATGGGCTATTTGTTTTATATAGTGTGGGCTAATACTCATTTGTTAATGGGCTAGGCTTATGTGGAAGTCCATGGATGATCCATGGAGCTTTTAACCCATGGATCCTTGGAAAAGGAAAAGACATGGGTTATTAGGGTTTCACCCTAACCATGCACACTATATAAGCATGCTTATGGAGCATGAAATGGAGCCTAAGAGAAAACTAGTGAACTAGTGTGTGTGCATGTGTGTGGCCGATTTTATACAAGGTGTATACTCTCTCAAAGTTTTCCAAGAGTTTGTGGTGTTTGTGATTCCATTTGAGGCATTCACACTATTGGTGCTTGGCCCTCAAACTCCTTAGAACCAAACTCACCAAAAGGTATGTAATCTCTTCTAACTCTTTTATGTTGAAATGTTCCCCTTGCCATGTTAGATAGGTTATAAACCTTGGAAAATTATTATATTGCATGTATTTAGACAAACATAGATCAAAGGTTTATTAGGGTTGCATGCACACTTAGGAAGTGTTAGATTGCTCAAAACCCAACACTATGAAGCGCCATTTTAAGATAAGTGATCATACAATCCTCTGTTCTCATGATATCAGCCGGACAAACACATGGAACTATGTCTTGCTTATTGTCTGACAGTTGTTTCTCGATTTCTGATTTGTTTGACAAAGAACTCAACTGAACACATCAATTTAGTTCTGACCGGGCCCGGTACATGGGTCAACACAAAATCATCAAGGGGCCAGATATCGCTTCTATTTCTAGAAGGAACAGATAAACTTCGACTCATATACTTGTTCTACTACTTGTTAAATTGTACACAAGGGCACGTTTTATAACATCAAGATGCTGATGCGTTTACGTGCAATCAATGCACAACCAAGTCATAGGTAACAACTCATATCTCTAGGTTTGAAGATTTATATGATATTACTGTCTCACGATCACTCGAGATAAATTCCATGAAGTGATAAAAGTGAGTGTGGGTTTATTCCAATACTGATAACTTATGAGTACTCTTGAACGTTGTAGCAACCATTGCCATGTCTAAACACCTTTAGCCATCTACAAACCCAATTCATGACAATCTTGATTCATACCTACTTCCGACGTATGACCGATTGTGGAGGTTTGAATAAATTAATTACTTTGGAAGTCAAAACATGCAAAGCTGAAACAATTGTAAATAATTAACAACGACAGCAACTCCATACTCATAAATAAATCACAATTTTATTCATCGACAAATGTCGATTACATTTTACAAGTTTCAGAGAATCTATCTCATCTGTAAAACTAATATCGTCCCTCATCTCGATGCGCCTCGCATGCTGAAAATGCTTAGCCCTCATCAGTCCCTTTGTAAGGGGATCCGCAGGGTTCTCATCTGACGATATCCTCTTTGCCACGAGGAGTCCTTCTTCTATCTTGTGTCTTATGAAGTGATATTTTCTGTCAATGTGTCGGGATCTCCCATTGTCTCTCGGTTCTTTAGCTAAAGCAATCGCACTATTGTTGTCAAAGAAAATTTCCATAGGCTCCTTAATAGCTGGCACAACTCCAAGGTCTCCGTTGAAGTTCTTTAGCCATCTCGCCTCCTTCGCTGCGTCACTCGCTGCTATATACTCTGATTCACAAGTCGAATCAGCCACCATCTCCTGCTTGGAACTCTCCCAAGAGATTGCCCCTCCATTTAAGGTAAAGACCCAGCCCGACTGAGAGCGAAAAGTATCCCTATCAGTCTGAAAAGTAGCATCACTATACCCTTATACTCTCAAGTCATCACTCCCACCAAGGGTAAGGATCCAATCCTTAGTCCTCCGTAGGTACCTTGAGAATGTTCTTTACCGCAGTCCAATGAGCTTTACCAGGGTTCCCCTGATACCTGCTGACCATGCTCAAAGCAAAGGCCACATCAGGGCGGGTACAAGTCATAGCATACATGATCGAGCCAACAGCGGAAGCATACGGTAATTGGCTCATCTCAGCTATCTCTGCCTCTGTACTCGGACTCTGAGTCTTACTCAGCTTGGTGTTGCTTTGGATCGATAAATCTGCTTTCTTGGAATTCTGCATATTGAACCTTTTCAACACCTTATCCAAGTAGGTACTCTGACTAAGTCCAATTAGTCTTTTGCTCCTTTCTCTTAATATCCTTATCCCGAGGATATAGGCAACTTCCCCTAGGTCCTTCATAGCAAAGCACTTCCCAAGCCAGGACTTAACCTCCTGCAAGGTTGGGATGTCGTTTCCTATAAGTAGTATGTCATCCACATACAGTACCAACAAGCTAACTATACTCTCACTAGCTCTGACATACACGCAAGACTCATCTTCACTTCTCGACAAGCCAAACTATTTGACCTTCTCATCGAAGCAAAGATTCCAGCTAAGAGATGCTTGTTTTAATCCATAAATGGATTTCTCAAGCTTGCATACTCTATTAGGGTACTCTGCACTGACAAAACCGTCTGGCTGATTCATGTACACATCCTCAGCCAACTTTCCATTAAGAAAAGTAGTTTTGACATCCATTTGCCATATAATGGCTAGCATAGCCCTAATAGACTTAATCTTTGCTACCGACGAGAAGGTTTCATTAGAATCAATACCCTGAGTCTGAGTAAAACCCTTCGCAACCAGTCGAGCGTTATAAGTATGCACTTTTCCTTCCATGTTTTACGGCCTGGTACATGTTCAACCAAGTTCCAAACTTGATTGTAATACATGGACTGTATCTCGTTGTCCATAGCCTCCTTCCATTTAGCAGACTCCAGGCCTGCCATGGCTTCCTTAACACTGCTAGGTTCATCCAAGTTTACCAGTGTACCATCACTGATAAATGTATCACCTTCCGTAGTAATATGAAAACCATAATAAAATGCAGGTGTGTTCCTAATACGTGTGGAACGCCTCGGAGGTACAGACTCGTTAGTTGGATCAACAGGAGTTTCCCCCTCAAGTTGATTGCTAGTGTATGAGGTTCCTTTACCAATTGATTCTTGAATTTCTTCAAGATCAATTTTCCTCCCACTATCTCCTTGGCTTATAAATTCTCTGTCACGAAAGACCCCTCTTCTTGCTACAAAGACCACATTCTCACTGGGTCTGTAGAAGAGGTAACCGAAGGATTTCTGTGGGTAGCCGATGAAAATACACCTTTCTCTTCGGGGTTCAAGCTTATCATGAGTTTCACGCCTCAGGAAAGCTTTGCAACCCCAAATTTTGATGTGGTCCAAATTGGGAAACTTCTCAGTCCACATCTCATGAGGTGTTTTGGTAACCTTCTTTGTAGGGACTAGATTGAGGATATGGGTGACAGTCTCTAAGGCATACCCCCAAAAATAGATTGGTAGCGAAACTTGACTCATCATGGAGTGAACCATGTCTAACAAGGTTTGATTATGCCTCTCAGCTACACCATTTAGCCGTGGTGTCCTAGGAGGACTCAATTGTGAGATAATCCCACACTTCTTAAGGTAGTCAAGGAACTCGGTACTAAGATACTCTCCACCTCGATCGGATCGAAGCATCTTAATGTTCCTGCCCAATTGATTTTCTACTTCCTCTTTGAATTCCTTAAACCTTTTAAAGGTTTCTGACTTATGTTTGATTAAGTAGACATATCCATATCTACTAAAATCATCAATAAAAATCACATAATACTGATTAGCATCCCTTGTGGTGGTTTTGAATGGTCCACATAAATCAGTATGTATTAGGTCTAACAAACCCTCACCCCTTTCACAAGTTCTAGAGAAGGGTGATTTTGTCATCATTCCAAGTAGACAAGATTCAAAACTATCATCCGATTTAAGGTCGAATGATTCCAAGACTCCACTCTTTTGGAGTTGGCCTATGCGTTTCTTGTTTACATGTCCAAGACGACAATGCCACAATGATGCCTTATCTAGGCTAGTAGAAGAATCAATATACAACACATTATTTCCTAAGTTGTCTACAATCGACACAGTTTCATACACACCATTACAAGGTAATGCTTTAAAATAAAACACATTTTTAAAGAAAGCATTAATACCACCACATTCTTTATCAAACGAAAAGATAAAACCTTGTTTGTACAAAGCATGAAAGGAAATAATATTCCTCGCCATTCCAGGCGAGTGCACACATTTATTCAAATCTAGTTTTAACCCATTATTCAGCAACAAAGTATAAACTCCAATCTTGGAAACAGGTGAAGCCTTCCTATTCCCCATGATCATGTTTATCTTCCCGTGCTCCATATCCTCACTTCTTCTCAGGCCTTGCAAATCAGAACATATGTGAATACGACATCCTGTATCAAGCACCCAAGAGTTAGAATATGGTGAGTTATTAGACAATATTGTGTAAATACATGTGTGGGTGGGTTTCACTTTCCCATCCTTCAGATCCTGCAAGTATTTTGAGCAGTTTTGCTTCCAGTGCGCCTTGTCCTGGCAATAGTAGCAATCAGCATGCTTGGGAATGGTAGAAGGAGTGGCAGAACCACTCTTGGTCCTTGATGAGGAGCCTTCAAGAGACTTTCCCTTGATACCCTTCGAAGGGTGCTTCCTCTTTTTCCCTTTGCCTTGCCTGATAGCCAAAACAGGGGTAGATGTAGGAGTAGGAGTAGTAGAGGTAACAACCGACTTGCCCTTAAGACCGGTTTCAGCGGTCTTCAAGAGTCCTTGAAGCTTGCTAAGGGTAACTTCCTCCTTGTTCATATGATATGTCATACGAAAATGGTCATAACAAGAAGGTAAGGAATGCAAAATGATGTCAATTGCCAACTCCTCAGGGAAGTTTACATTCAGCTTCAGCAAACGGTCCACATACCTTTGCATCTTTTGCATGTGGCCCATGACGGATTCACCGTCCTTTATGCGGGTTGTTATCATGGAGGAGATTATTTCATACCACTCTTTACGAGCACTCTGATGGTACCTTTCCATCAGGTCTTGGTGCATATCAAAAGGGTAGAAATCTTCATACGACTTTTGGAGCTCGGCTGTCATCGTGGCCATCATGATACATGCCACCTTAGTAGCATCTCTCTCATGAGTCCTGAATTCAGCGATCTCCTCAGGAGTAGCAGTAGACTCATCAAGTTCTTTTAACTCCTTATCGAGGACATATTCCTTGTCCGCGTAACGAGTTACCATCCTGATGTTCCTTATCCAGTCCATGAGGTTGGAACCATCAAAGATGACTCTCCCACAAAGATTCATGAGAGAGAAAGAACCAGTTGGGTTAGAGCCCGAAGCATTAGTGTTGGAAGACATCTGAAAGAGGAAAGTAAGTTTAGATTAGATATATAGAGCCCTTAATAAGACACCCAAATGTAATATTAAGGCTAGGATCCAATCACAATATATTATACTTAGAAGAGGGATGCTGTAATCTAAGTAATAATATATTTGAAAGGTAGGTGAATGACGATTCACCAATTTCCACCACGAAAACGAAATGATTTATTAGGTTTTAATTGGATTTGAAATTCCTAGATTCTTTTGAGATTCATTGAACTTTTCAATGGCATGTTTCAATCTCGATTGTGCTCTTCTAGTTTTGTGACTGGGATGCCGAGGATCACAAAACAAGTTGTGAATAACCATGCCAATTCACTTGGTACCCTTAATCTAATCACCTAATCAATGTGCCGGTTAACCACACACGCTCCATTGATCTATGACAAACATTAAGTCACCCTTCGTGATCCTTACTAGTTCAAGTTAGTGTGCCGGTTAACCACACACGCTCCACTAACGACTTGGTAAGGTACAAAGTATGAATTCCATGGATTAGCACCATGTTCACATTTTTCGTAAAGTAACTAAGATTGGGAATTAAATAAAAGATTTAGTTACTTTATAATATTCATCTTACTTAATGAGAATTTATAAGTCTTTGTCTTACCCGTTCGGCTAACGACCCTCCACCAGTTAAGCAAGCGGTGGGTGAGAGTATACACCCATTATGTCACCATTTTATAGGCAACAACCTTATACCCACCTTATAGACCGGCTTCGTGAATGAGGCCTACTAACGGTAAAACGACTTGTTGTTATACATACATACATATATATATATATATATATATATATATATATATATATATATATATATATATATATATATAAATTAACCATTAATGTTATAAATAGTATAAGTGTTTAATTTTAACTTTTAAAATTCTATGTATTGGAATTAAAGTTTATTAAAGTGTGTGAAACTTTTCCAAATTCCAAAACTTGAGGACAAGTTTTGTAACTCTTCAAAACTTTTCATTTCATAACTTATGAATTAAACGTTCATAAAATGAAGACTCTTCATTTTATGTAACATATGTGTTTTTAATGTGTGTTAATGAAATGTGACCTGTGGATATCCATAACTTGAGGACAAATTATGGACTCCAGTAAAACACATAAATGATCAAGAATTAATCCTAAACAATTCAGCAAATAATTCCTATCATCTTCTAAATCCATAAGAACATCAACATGATTATCAAAGTTTCAAACTTTATATGAACACATACAAAGCATGAAATTTTGATATATGCGATTGTAAATGGATTAGAACAACCATTACACCCACTAAAATAAGTTTTAAAACATCAAAACAATTTCGGGTAAAGTTTCTAGTCCATTTCCAGCAGCAAAAGTCGAAAACCTGCATTCTGAACCTTCTACTCGCCGAGTGCACGAATCTACTCGCCGAGTAGGTTGAGTTTTGCCTTGGACTCGACGAGTCCATCATGCAGACAGCAAAGATTTCGACTTTTTTTCACTATTTTGCATCAAGTATCAAACAAGCAAACCAGGCTCTGATATCACTGTTGGGTTTTGAGCAATCTAACACTTCCTAAGTGTGTATGCAACCCTAATAAACCTTGGATCTATGTTTGTCTAAATACATGCAAAATAATAATTTTCCAAGGTCCAGAACCTATCTAACATGGCATGGGGTACTTTTAAACATAAAAGAGTTAGAAGAGATTACATACCTTTTTGATGAGTTTGATTCTTAAGGAGTTTGAGGGCCAAGAACCAATAGTGTGAATGCCTCAAATGGAATCACATATCACTACAAACTCTTGGAAAAATTTGAGAGAGTGTATACACACTGTAATTTCAGCCACACACAAGCACACACACTAGTGGCTATTTCATGCAATATAAGCATGCTTATATAGTGTACATGATTAGGGTGAAACCCTAATAACCCATGACCTTTCCTTTTCCAAGGATCTATGGGTTAAAAGCTCCATGGATCATCCATGGACTTCCATACAAGCCTAGCCCATTAACAAATGGGTGTTAGCCCACACCATATAAAATCAATAACCCACAATCTAATTAGTCTTCCTTTTAATCTCTAAATTAATTCATATTTAATTTAAGACTAAGACTAATTAAATAACATAACTTCATATTAATATATTATAACTTATAATATATTAATAATAATATGTGTATAACTCTCATAAAACTATCCATAAATAGTTTGGATGAAATGCAACCCAAATAGACCATGCCGGGTCGGGTCAAGTATATACCAAATAAGTTATGGACTTAGACACCTTATCCAATACTAAGAACATCACCTTGAATGAAGATGAACTAGACGAGTCAAGGAATAAACATCCCAAATAGCATGAAGATTGGATCGGTGAGTCAAAATATGAACTTGCCAAATCACTTGCAAAGGGGTCCCGACTCTGTATCATTTGAGCTCGACGAGTTGCTAGACCAACTTGGCGGGATGACCGAGAGTTGACTTTGATTTTGACTTTAACCTATGTTGACCATTAAATGGTAACTAAGGAAGATGATTATGTGTAGGATTTGTGAGGAGTTGATCCCGACAATGAGGACAGTTTAGGCACTTCACGACATTGAGGTGAGTTACCTTCCAGTAGAAGTGGGTCTTAGGCCATAATGTCGGCCCACAAGTAAGAGCTTGTAGTCAGATGATTGTCTGTGTGATAATTGTTTGGTATGCTACTATCTTTTATGTTCTATGTGCTTGTATACTATGATTCTATGTGGTAGTGGTAGGGGTGAAATAGTCCCTATATCCAGTTGGAATAGACTCGAGGAGAGGCCAGCACCCGGATATGGTAGGCAGTTATCCGGTTGGAATAGACCGAAGTGGAGGCTAGAACCCAGATATGATAGGTAGTTATATGGTTAGAATAGACCGAAGGGGAGGCCAACACCCAGATATGCTAGGCAGATATCTGGTTAGAATAGACTGAAGGGGAGGCCGACACCCATATATGCGTGCCAGTATGCGATATGTATGGAATTTGGTATGATGGGGGAACTTATTAAGCTTCGTACTTAGAGTTTTTAGTTTTGTTTTCATGTACCTCTTCGTCGAAGGGGAAGGATCCAACACGGTAGCAATGCATCGCACACATGACTTCCGCATTATAATATCGTAGGGATTATATTCTATTATATTATTATTATTCCATGACATGTTTTATGACTTTTGAAATATTCGTTTATGAGTTGATATGATACTGATGATGTGTTTCAGTAAACAATTTGGTAAGAAATACAATTAAAAATAAATTTTTTGGTCATGATTTTTGGGATGTTACAAGTTGGTAGCAAAGCCTTAGTTTGATGGATTTTGACACACATTCGGGGTGTCTGGACTCAAATCGAGGGTTTGAATGATTTTTCAAATGATAATGGTTTTTATAAAGTTAAAGTTAAAAGTTTTGATAAAGAACCAGGTGTGTGTGATGCGTGCAACCGAGAGAGAGCAAGTAAGTTTTCCTCAAGATATCCATACATTTTATGTTATGATATGATTATGAGAACAACAGGCTAGATTAGAGCTAAAGGTCTAGGAAGGATGCTTTTTATGCCTATTGTATGTGTACGAAAACTGCATGCTAGAAAAAGGATAAGGATCTAGGAAGATGCCTAATATGCCTGTTGTATGTACTTATTGAGTTGTGTGATAGTACTGATTAGATAGTGATATGATTTGCCTAAATAGGATATGCTTGGTTTGAGTTGCTCAATCCCTGAATGTTGCTTGATTGTGCTATTAGGGGTCCTAGTTATGTTTAATTAACCGGTAAACGAATATGCTAAGCTACATATTACAAGGACTGATTAATTTCAAAAGGTTAGGTTTAGCCCTAATTCGCATCTCTCATTTGAGTCTAACCATTGTAGGGAGAGACCTCTCATTCGAAGAATTATCTGGTCTTAGTAATATGAAATGGTATTTGTGAGCTAGTTAGGGAGAGATGGAGGAGAGTGGGTTGGAGAGTTACCCTAGGGTAAGCCTAGGATGAGATTAGGAAAGGGTGTAATAGTAGTAGAAGGGACTTGGTGAAGTCGAAGCAATCCTTGATGAATGTACGGATAGATGTGGAAGGTAGTATGGGCTCGTACTACTGAAAGCAGAGGATCCGTACTCGAGTCAAGGAGGTTCGAGATAGAACCAAGGAACTTGTAGAGTGTGTAAGATCTCTCGAGATTTTTTATGACCCTGACACTTATGTATTTTGTTTCAGAATGGTGATGATTACAATACACAGAGCAGGAGGATCGAGATCAACGTCAGGATCAGGATCTGGTTCGGGGTCGGGTTCCGAGCCTGTGGATGTTAGGTTGCACGAGTTTATCCTGCCATAGATCACTAGAGGTATCCTTGAGGTGACCATGGTTATTTTCGGGTCGATTAGGAAGCGATCATCAAGCTGATGGAGGATCGCATCAGGGCGTTCAGTAGCGATATGTCATCTAGCCAGACAGGGACATGCACACTATCCTTTAAGTATTTCTAGGGATGTGGTGCACCAGACTTCCATAGGGTTAAACACCCCACTGTTTCCAGACAATGGATTGTAGACTTGGAGTCTGCTCATTTGATGAGCTTCTACCCAGAAGGGTTGAAGGTCAGGTACGTAGCTTGATGTTTGAGGGACAAGTCCAAAGATTGGTAGGAGTCGGTTGGTGATTCCTTGGGAGCCATATCCATTGAGGCTATGACATGGTCAGACTTTGAGGCCAAGTATAGGGTTGAGTTCACATTCACCGTAGAGCTTCAGCAGGTGGCCAAGGAGTTTCTAGATTTGAGGCCGAATTTAGAGACAGTGGCGGAGATTACTGCCATCTTTTGCGATAGGTCCTTATTAGTGCCTCGGTATGCTGAGGATGAGGAGATGCGGAAAACCTGCTATCACGACATGTTGAGGGCTGACATCCGGAAACATGTCGGCTACTCGGCATGCCCGACATTAGATGATATGATTACGAGGGCGAGGAGAGATATATTGAGCACCTAAGGAACCAGAAGGCGGAGATCGAGAAGGTTACAGGTGATTTAAGGAAGAAACCCAAGGGATTCGATGCTACGTCGAATTTCCAGGTGGGTTGGGGCTGCTGTGGGGAATGCAGTAAGTCGCGTGTGGGGCCCTGCAACATACGGGGATCTGGCTCCTAAAAATATGGCAAGACTGGGCATATCTGTACGAATTGTACCGCCCCTACCCCCACTATTCAGACATCAAAGTTGTTGTGTTTCCACTTCAGTAGTGAGGCCATAAAAAGGCCAATTGCCTTAGGTTGGCAGCAGCAGCGACGCCAGTGGCTATGCCAATTCCAATGACCCTGCGGATTACTGATGGCCGACAGGGCAACACAGAGGCTCCAGTAGTGTGGAGTCAAGCCTTCCAGTTAACTACTAAGGAGGCACATGCAGCACCCGATGTGGTGACGGTTAGTTTTTCTTCTCCGTAGCGCTTATTTTATGTTGATTACGATATTTATATATGTTTTATGTTCCATTTAGGATCGTGCCATGTGAATGGTATTCTAGTACATGTATTGTTTGATTCGGGGGCTACTCGATCATTCGTCTCTCTTGCCCTTAGCAAGAGGTTCCTTGAGTCTTTTGGCATGTTGTATTGCCCTCTAGAGGTCAAGATTGTAAACGACTGATCAGCATGAGCATCATAGGTTTTTAGAGATTGTATTCTGAGGCTGTATGAGGAGCACTACCCGCTAGACTTGGTTCCCATACCGTTGCATGGGGAAAAGGTTATTATAAGAATGGATTGGTTGAGCCCCAATGGGGCAGTTATCGACTACACGCATCAGTTAGTTCGAGCCAGGACCCCAAGTGGGGTAGAGTTGGTGATTCAATGCGAGAGACCACAACGAGGACCAACCCTTTGCTTAGTAGTTAGGGTTAGGAGCTCCCTACAGCAGGGTTGTGCATGGTACGTCACCTACTTTATTCATATCCAGGAGGTGGGTAAGGTGAGTGTAAGTGGTATACTAGAGGATACACCTGGGATACCACCTGAGAGACAGGTAGAGCTCATGATAGACTTGGTCCTTGGTGCAGCTACGCTATCCAAGACACCATATAAGTTGGCTCCTTCCTAGATGCAGGACTTGTCTACATAGTTGCAGGAGCTGTTAGACAAGGGATTCGTTAGACCGAGCAGTTCACCCTGCGGAGCCCCAATTCTGTTTGTAAAGAAGAAGAACTGGTCGAATCGGAGGTGTAGATACTACTAGGAGCTGATGAAGGTAACTGTGAAGAGCCGTTACCCACTCCCGAGGATTGATGATCTTTTTAACCAAATTCAGGGGGTATCTTGGTTTTCCAAGATAGATTTGTGGTCAGGCTACCATTAGATAAGGGTCAGAGATGACGATGTATATAAAACTTCTTTCTGGACTCGTTATGGAAACTATGAGTTCATGGTGATCCCCTTCCGACTCGCCAATGCTCCTACCTCGTTCATGGAGCTGATGAACCATGTATGTAGACCGATGCAGGATTGGTCTGTGATAGTTTTCATTGACGACATCTTGGTTTACTCCAAGTCGCGGGATAAACATGAGGATCACTTGCAAGAGGTGTTGGATACCCTACGGAGAGAGAGCTTGTATGCCAAGTTATCCAAGTGCGAGTTCTGGTTGCGCGAGGTGTAGTTTCTTGGGCAGCTTATCAACCATAATGATATTTTAGTTGACCCGGCCAAGGTGGAGGCCGTGATGAGATGGGAGGTTCCAAATCCTTCATCTGAGATTCGAAGTTTCTTGGGATTGGCAGGCTATTACCGGAGGTTCATTCAGGACTTCTACGAGATGGTCGTGCCCTTGACCCGACTAACGAAGAAAGCCATTATATTTTGTTGGGGGGCTGAGTAGTAGCCAACATTTGAGACTTTGAGGCGGAGATTATGCGAGGTGACGATTATAGTCATGCTAGAGGGCATGGAGGATTTTGTAGTATACTGATTTGCATCCATTTCGGGTTTGGGCGCAGTATTGATGCAGAGATGGCATAACATTTCCTACGCCTCGAGGCAGCTAATTCCTCACGAGGTGAATTACCCGACCCATGATTTAGAGTTCGCGGCGGTTGTCTTTGCCATTAAGATTTGGCGCCACTGCCTATATGGCGTCCGATGCACCATTTACACTAACCACAAGAGTTTGAGGTACTTCATGGATCATCCAAATCTGAACATGAGGCAACGTCTGTGGCTAGACGTGGTGAAGGATTACGATTATGAGATCCTCTACCACTTGGGGAAGGCCAACGTTGTGGCCAGTGTGCTTAGTCGCAAGGCAGCCTCCATCAGATACGTACGCTTGAGGATGACTATAGTAACTCCATCGTTGGAACACATCCGAGATACACAAGTCGACGGATTTAAGGACAAGCGCCGAAAATGCGGGCAGATCCTAGGCTAGGTGGCCTCGTTTGACTATAATAGTCGTGGGCTGCTGAACCTGCATGCATCTGGGTTCCGTACTGGGGTGGAGTACAGTATATTTTGAAGGATGAGGCCCACAAATCCAGTTTCTCTATCCATCCCGGTGCAACAAAGAGGTATAGAGATCTTCGTCCTAACTACTGGTGGCCCTGCATGAAGCGGGATGTAGCCTGGTGGCTAGACGTGGTGAAGGATTACGATTATGAGATCCTCTACCACCCGGGGAAGGCCAACATTGTTGTGACGACTCGAAATTGTCATTCGGTTAAACCCTAAATGTCAATCACTTCATATTATAAGTCAATTTCAGTTCTATTTGTTTTTAACAAATTTAAAGTTCGTTTGACTATCATAATAATTATTCTTTAAATGAACGGGTGAAAGAATGTGTCGTCTAGGGTCTCGAAATTTCTAAACCGCGAATACCACGTAGCTTAGAAGTTCACAGCCAAACTTTAATGTTTGGTCCGTAAACTACCCCCAAAAACGTAAACTTATGCTTAAGCATGAGTTTACTCCCCAATGTGCGTCATTCTTTCTTGCAACCTAAAGTGTAAACTCCAAACTCTCTCAAGTATCATCCCGGTTTTCGCCTGATTTCCCGAAAACATAAGTGTTTCTCAACTGGATTAGTTGATATAAAATAACATCTAATGATTTTACATCCTTTAATCCATCCATTTATGTGTTTTGACTAGTTTTCCAAAACACCAAGAACACACACTAGTGTTCTTGGACTTTTAGTTCATTGCAAGCTTCCACGAAGTAAGTACTTCTATCCTAGAGTCATTTAAATCTTGCTATACATATTAACATCAAGGAAAAGTCCCAAGAAAACACAAAGTATAGTGCCAAAGGGTGTTTTAGGGTGTCTAGATGCTTCACAATGCCTTAGGGACTTGTCTAGATCCATCCTTGATGTGTTTATCACCTAAAAGAACAAGAAAACAATCATTTATTGTGTTTACGGTTTGGGGATCTCCCAAAACCGTAAATACCCTAAAAGGTGTTTAAATGTCCCATATTTACTCCTAATGCCTAGAATCTAGCCTAGACTATTACCATGATGAGCTAAGGACAATTCCATGAGAGTTTAAGGTAGTAAAATCAAGGACAAATAGCCATATACCGTAAACACCAATTTGGAGTGTTTTGTTGCCACACAACACTTCCTAAGGCTTAAACATTGAAGTAGGAATGCTTGGATTGGCTTAGAAAGCTTCAACCATCAAATGGTCACAAAGGAGGTGAGTTTATGACCATAAACCGAAAGGTTTACGACCGTAAACCCTTTTTCTAGTGACCATAAAGCCGTAAACTCCTTAAAGGAGTGTTCCTTGAACCCCAAACACACTAGGTTTCCCCTACAACACTTAGATGTAACCCTTGAGACTTATAACACTTGTATAAGGTGTTTAGCATGTCCTACGGTGTCTTAACTTTGTTTATTAGTTGTTTAAAGACTAATTGTATACATATGTGATATTATATGTTAATTAGGATCATAGAGTGTGTTCAACACTTCACTTGACACCTAGCAATCCTACATCATCAATTCATCTGTACCACTCACTACAGGTGAGTTCATACCCCTTAATCAAAGATTTAAATGTTACTAAATGCTTTTATGGGGGGATACATGTTAAATACTTATAGTTATTACATCAATCACATGTGATTAATAACTACAAAACCAGTGGCTTTCTTACTGTTCAAACTGTTTTGCTTCAAACTATTTTACCAACTCTTTTACTTATCAAATACTTTTACTTAAACTCTTTTATATTTATTATCAATTGCATGTCTATGTATGTATAGTTATATAAGCAATGTTTAAAAGACTTAGGAAGGCCTGCCCGCCCAATTTCCTTTTCGTCATTGAGATGTGGTCTGGTGGGATATCGGGTACCCGTCCGAAGGTCGTTTAAATATTAGTTATATATCATGTGTACATATATAGTCATAAAGGTTCTTCCAGTTCATTCAGTACTCTTGGGTAGCAAGGGTATACTTCCATGTTCATACTTACCAGTTACATCACTAGTAAGTTACCATAAGGGTAGCACATGAGGATACTAATACTATTACTTGAGCAATGAAACATAAAATGAGTCAGTTCATTCCTGAGTCAGTTCTAGTAGTACTCAGAGTACATTACTATACATGCTAGATAAAGAGATAACATACATTATAGCTAGTACACACAATACATTACTACACATGTTAGATAGAGAGAACATACATTACAACAAGCACACACAAAACATTTCAGTACATACAGGCTAGATAGAGAAAGAGTACGCTTTGAGTTAGCACATTCATTACATATACATTCATGCATTTATGTGAACCATTGAGCGGGTCGTGGCACTTCCTGCCATGACCGCTCTTGTATCCCGAATCTCCTTAATTGTGGAGCGTATAAGTTTGCGTATAGATCTATACAGGATTGACTATACTACACTTTGTTGCTTGCTACAGTGGGACTTTCAAGTCTACGAGTGCCAAATGTCATTTCTTACAGCGTCTTAGATTGTCATTTTACTAGAGTCAGTAGTAGGATACAGGTCGATCACATGTTACTTGGAACACCTTTTGTTTTAAGGTAGTTAGTACCACGGTAGTCACTTATTAAAAATACTTCGGTAAAATCATATTTTCCCATTTCATTCACTTTGTGAATATTCACACGATGCACGGTAATGTAGAAACTATATTTTTGGTTAATAATAGTCAGAATTAGGAAAACACACACTCTAACAAGAGACATATACAGAGACATGAGATGCCTTGGTTGAAGGCTACAGTTAGTAGGAAACATAGGGTTTTCTAGGAGAGTTCAATCTTTATACAAAACATTATACAAAACATTGTACAAAACATCTTGCAGGAATATCTTACAAACATTTTCATACAAATTCAAACATTAATATACCTATGATCTCACCAACATTAAGTTGATGCTCGCTTTCAAAATAACTTGTATTCTCAAGTCACCACTAGACAGGTATAGGTGCCAGGCTCTTGAGAAGAGAGAGTTCGTTCAAGACTCAAATTTACACGAATCGTCCCTCGTGTACATGCCAAAAAGCATGTTTAGTCCCTATTTTTAAAAATTAACTCGGATCGTCCTTTGTTTGCATAAAACTTGCACTTTTCATCCCTGATATACATTTTTGTTGCGCATCTAGTCCTTCACAGATCTAAAATGACCATAATACCCTTTGTCTATATCTTTTCCAATTAATTTAATGTTATTATTATTATTTTTAATTAAAAAAAATATGTCCTCTCCTTTTTAAAACTCTCTCTCTCTCTCTCTCTCTCTCTCTCTCTCTCTCTCTCTCTCTCTCTCCACAACATCACCGGAATATTCATCACAACTCCTCCCCCTGCACTTACCCAACCCATCTACCCAGTTTAGTGTGTTGTTGGTGCTTATCGTCGGGTGGTCGTCTTCTCCGGTAATAATTTTAGTTTCGTTTTCAAAATCTAAGATATAACTTAAGCTACACAAAACTGTAAAGATCCCATATGGTTTTCTGGTGCCGAGATTTGGCGGATATCTCTGCCGTCGTTGCCTAGGGTTTCACTTCTAATGCTCGATGAACCTTCTTACTCTGATTCCAGCCTTCATCGCGATCACAGGTAGAGGATCTCGAGGAGAGGAGAAAGAATCTCGCCTCAAACCTTACATACGTCTGCCAAGAGATGGAGAACGAAAAAGTAATTCAAGACGTAGCTATCAATGCGTCGATTTCTTCATCTCCATCACCGGTTTCTTTTGCTTGGATTTTGATATCAAAGAGTTCTTCTAATAATTCTAATAGTTACTTTAAAGAACCGCCATAATTTGTTCTGGTTGTTGCTTCGTCGCCTCAAGTCTTTTTTTATAGCTAAAATCTCATCTTCTTGTGGTTTATGCTCCTGTTTTGACCCCTCAAACTCCATTGTCATATCTGAAAATCAAGCTACAGATATGGTCTAAAATAGGTTTCATAAGGGAAGTTTGTGAAGAAGATTTATGGTGGTGATGGCATCGAGCAGTGGCGGTGTTAGTGTTGACCGGTGGTGATGTTCTTTACCGATGTTAGTGATAGGATCGATATAGATGAAGAAGTGGCAAGAAGGAGGGAGGCGAGCTGGGGAAGTGAAGGGGAATGATAGGTTGGGGGTGTAGATATTTATTTTTTTTTCTTTTTTTTTTAAATCCAAAAATGATAAATAAACAAAATAAAATTGAAAAAGAAAATTTTAAGGGCAAAATAGTCATTTTATGCCAATAAGGAGTTAGCATGCAAGAAAACACAAAACCAGGGACCGTCCGAGTTAATTTTAGAAAATAGGGATTAAACATGCATTTTGGCATATGCACGACGGACCAATGGTGTAATTTACCCTTTATTTTGATATGTATATTTTTGGTGTCAATAACTCTGACAGAACACACATGTATGAAATTATATTATTAATTCAATGGATGATGTTGTTGGTTGTTTACTATTATTCATTGTTGTGATACTGTACATGCGTCCTCCGCCCCAGAAGGTTTCTGCCATTCATGGTTTTGGGGTGTGACAGATTGATATCAGAGCACTGTTTATAGTGAATTGAGTGTATCAACCCATAAAAGATATACGAACTATAAACACAAGCTGGATTACAATACTATCATTTAGAGTTTATACTTTAAATAATAAAATATTTAATTAAGTATACGTGCCTGCATTCATACTAAAATCAGTGTCACTAGTACAGTACAAAAGAATTAGGATTGTTGGGAAACACAGTTGGACTTAGAGACATATAGTCAAAACTGGGAAGATATAGCCTGATCAACTATATTATCCGAGGGTTGACTAGCATGTGCCTAAGTGTAGTTGTGTGGTTGCAACAAGTCTAAAATCCTACCAACAATACCACAATGAGAACAGTAGAAACATAACATTAAACTTGAAATACTATAGGAGTATTTTGTGTTACTATCTAGTTAGTCTGTCAGTTAATTTATTTCCTTACCCCTTTTCTCGCATAGATATCTTGGTTGGATTCCATCAGCATGACGACCCGTACTTTCCACCCAACGGCAATGTTGGATGGCTTGAAGCAGAGTCCGATGATGAGCATCAAATCCCTTTCGATGATCATTAAGAAGAAGACTTCTCGGATGGATCTGACTCTGAACCCGAAGTCAACAACCTACCTCAAGTTAGGTCAAGCCCCGAATAACAACCCCCGACCCATATTTCAAGGACCCACACCTCTGTGGGCAACGAACTTGAATACATGGAGCTAGGAACAGGGTCAAACCATTCCCTACAATGGAGACAGAAGTTTCTACAACCTCACTGAGGGAGGTTCTGCTAAACAGGGTCCCACCTGTCATGGTTCGTAGGATTTCTCGGAACACGATACTGGGTCAATCAAGTATCAATCGAGTCTTGGAGATTGACGCCAACTCTGGTGTTAACACTGTCCACTTTCTACAACTAGAGTCTGCTCACGAAAGGGCTCTGGTTCACAATGTAGCTCTTCGGAGGGAACTCGCTGAAACCCGAGCTGAAGTTAGAGAACTACAAGCTCAGCAAGCAAGAGCTGATAGGAAAATGAGGGACATAGAACGTCTCCTATCGGGATCAAGAACTCACTCTAGTAATTATCGTCGCCGATAGATTCTCATCAACTTCTCTCTTTTGGATATAACCTAGTTATGTAAGACTTTGGTCTAATTCCCTATCTTTGTAAATCATAGGCCCATTAGGTTTTGGTTAGGTTATAATTCTGTCAAAATTTTCCCATTTTGGTTGATGTAAGGCCTCTTACTATAGGCCGTTTTTCCCGAACTTGTTACATCTATAA
The DNA here is from genome assembly GCF_052625555.1 of Lactuca saligna. Lineage (NCBI taxonomy): Eukaryota > Viridiplantae > Streptophyta > Magnoliopsida > Asterales > Asteraceae > Lactuca > Lactuca saligna. The sequence continues at coordinate 118,847,944 of NC_136422.1, forward strand.
TCCCAGTAATATTGACAGGTACCTAATCTTAGGGGAATTATTATCCAAATGTGATCATCTATTAGTTTTAGATCTACATTCAATCGTATTGTTGGGCTATGAGGAGTTAGTCCATGAGTCATTCTCATAAATTCATCCATTAAATTCTTATCAATGCTTTCATCTTCATAGACTTATAGATCAAATACGTCGCCTCGCAGAAATCCAAGGAGAAACCTCAATAACGAAACAACACCTCCTCCACCTCCTCAACCACCTACTCCTTAGTTCGACAAGATAGCTCTAAATGTTGTTATAGCGGCGGTTGTGGCTACAACCATGGCCCAATATCATTCATCTGGTTCCACTAGAGGAGGAACCCCTATTCAGTCTATTCAAGTTGAAGCTCATGTGTGCTCGAGAGAGTGCTCCTACAAGGACTTCACGAACTGCAAGCCATTATCCTTCAAAGGGACTGGCAGAGTCTTTGCCCTCTCGCAATGGTTCAAGAAAACCAAATCGGTTTTCGAAATCTGCTCTTGTCCCGAGGAGAGCAAGGTGAAGTACGCTGCTTGCACCTTCGAAACTAAAGCCCTAACATGGTGGAATGGCCATGCTAAGTCACTATCTCTTATAGTGGCTAATGAGATGGGTTGGGAAACATTGAAAGACCTCATGATTGAGGAATAATGCCCGAGGGGTGAGATCCAAAAGCTGGAAGAAGAGCTTTGGAACCTGACCATGAAGGGCTCCAACGTAGTCGCCTACACCGCTAAGTTCTGTGAACTGGTGGCCCTCTGTCCCAACATGATTCCTTCAGAGGGAAAGAAGATCGAGAGACACATATGGGGATTGTTTCCTTCATACCAGGGAAATGTTTTGGCATCACACCCCACTACATTTGATAGTGCCAAGCGATTCACACAGCGACTCATAGACCATGGGGTTCGTACCCCGGCCGCAACAACTAACCTGGCCATCTCAAAACCTGCAAGAACCGCTGAGTACAAGCGAAAGTTTTGGGATGACAAGAAGAAAGCTAAGGCTGCCAAAAAGTAGCAGGTCGTGGCCATGCATACTGCGATAGCACCTGCCGCTGTTGCTCTGGTAAAGCAGTATTCTGGAAGCTTGACCAAGTGCAACAAATTCAACTTCCATCGTGTCGGCGCCTGTCGGGAAATGTAGTGTATGAACTGCAACAGGAAGGGGCACACTGCCCGTTTCTGTAAGGCTCCGGCGAAGCCAATCAACCAAGCCCCCAGTGCTGGAATGGAACAAACTTTCTACAAATGTGGCGAGGTAGGCCACTTCAAAAGAAATTGCCTGAAGGCAGGGTTTGCGTGTGGAGCGGCAAGAGTTCTGGCCATAGGCGTTGGGAAAGCAGTAGCCGACCGTATAGTGGGCACTGGTACGTTTCTCCTCGATAACGCTTGTGCATGCATTGTTTTTTATAGTGGAGTGGAGAGATGTTCCGCGAACCAAAAATTTGCTCAATTACTTAAGAAAAAATCACAAGCACTTAAAGAACCGTTCAGTGTAGAAATGGCTAATGGCAAGACAGAGAGCACTAAGAGTATATTCATAGGGTGTACCCTAACTTTGGATAACTATTCATTTTCGATCGATCTCATGCCGGTCTCAATTAAAAGTTTCGACGTCATTATCAGCATGGATTGGTTGAGTCTTCATCGTGCCAATAACATGTGTTACGAAAAGATCGTTCGCCTTAATCTGCTGTTTAGCGAACCCTTAATAGTACATGGTGACAAACCTGGCACGAACCTTCGTATCATATCGAGTATTCAAGCTCATAAATTATTGCGGAAGGAATGTCAAGCATTCCTTGCTCACGTGGTTGATGTGAGCCAAGAAACGAAGGACATTCAGAACATTCCATTAGTACGCCACTTTCCCGACATTTTTCTAGAAGAAATCCCAGGATTACCTCCACAACGTCAAGTCGAGTTCCAAATCGACTTAGTTCCAGGGGCTACCCCCATAGCCAAATTGCCCTGTGATCTAGCACCTGCAGAGATGCAAGAATTGTCCTGTTAACTTAACGAACTGCTCGACTAGGGATTTATAAGACCAAGCTTCTCACCCTGGGGAGCTCCAATCTTGTTCGTCAAGAAGAAAGATTGATGGTTTCGTATGTGCATCGACTACAGGGAGCTCAACAAACTTACCGTCAAAAATCATTATCAGTTGCCTCGAATCGACGATTTATTTGATCAACTTCAAGGGGCGAACTTCTTTTCAAAAATCGACTTAAGATCTAGATATCACCAATTACAAGAGCTAGGGGAGGATGTTCTGAAGACAACCTTCTAAACTCGTTATGGGCACTACGAATTCATAGTGATGCTGTTCGGATTAACAAACGCGCCCGCAGTATTCATGGACTTAATGAATCGGGTGTGTCGTCCTTGCTTGGATCAGTTCGTCATCGTCGTCATCGATGACATACTTATCTACTCTCGTAGTAAGGAGGAGCATAGTCAACATCTGCGACAAGTCCTCAAACCATTATGTTCGGATAAGCTCTACGTGAAGTTCTCGAAATGCGATATTTGGATTCGACGAGTCGAATTCTTAAGGAACATGGTTAGCGAAGAAGGAATACATGTGGACCCTTCCAAAATCAAAGCCATTGAGAACTGGTCAGCACTGAAAATGCCTACAGAAATTCGTCAATTTCTAGGCCTCGCTGGCTACTACTGCAGGTTCATGCAGAACTTCTCCCGTATAGCGAAACCTCTTACAACACTGACCCAGAAGGGTGTGGCCTTTGATTGGGAAGAAAAGCAAGAGAGAGCGTTCCAAACGCTCGAACGAGCCTTGTGCACCGCACCAGTACTATCCCTCCCTGAAGGGATAGAAGACTTCGTATTCTATTGCGATGCATCGAATCAAGGACTCGGATGTGTTCTTATGCAGCAAGGTAAGGTCATCGCCTATGCCTCGAGACAACTGAATACACATGAGATCAACTACACGACCAACGATCTTGAACTAGGAGCAGTTGTGTTTGCTCTAAATATCTGGAGACATTACCTCTACGGTACGAAGAGGGCTATCTTTACAGACCACAAAAGCCTGCAACACATTTTTGACTAGAAGGAGCTCAACATGAGACAACGACGGTGCGTCGAGCTACTTAGTGACTACAAATGCGAAATTCATTATCAACCGGGTAAAGCCAATGTAGTAGCTGATGCCCTAAGTCGGAAAGAATATTCTGGTCATAGAGTCAATTCATTGAGTATGACTATCCATTCACACTTGTCCACACAAATTAAGGCGGCTCAGCTCGACACTTTGAAGCCTGAAAACGTGGTTGGTGAATCCCTGAGAGGGATGGATAAGAACTTGGAGGTTAAGGGTGGCGGAGTTCATTATTTCATGGACCGGATTTGGACCGTGAACCTAGGTGGTTTCGGAGACTTGGTCATGAACGAGGCACACAACACTCATTATTCCGTGCACCCGGGATCAGATAAGATGTATCTGGACCTTAAAAAGTTATACCAGTGGCCTAACATGAAATCAGAAATTGCCACCTTCGTGAGTAAATGCCTTACTTGCGCCAAGGTCAAGGTCGAATACCAGAAACCCTCCAGTCTACTACAACAGTCGAAGATACCGGAATGGAAGTGAGGGCGGATTACTATGGATTTCATAACCAAGTTTCCCAAGACAACGGTTGGACTTGATACCATATGGGTCATCGTCGATAGATTGACTAAGTCTGCACACTTCATGCCGATCAAAGAAACATACAAGATGGAGAAGCTTAAAAAACTGACATTAAGGAGATTGTACGAGTGCATGATGTTCCCTTATCCATTATCTCAGACAGATATAGTAGATTCACTTCGAGGTTCTCGCAGTCGCTATAAAGTTCCTTAGGAACTAGGCTGGACATGAGTACAACCTACTATCCACAAATAGCTGGACAACGTGAGAGAACTATCCAAACCTTGTAAGATATGTTACGAGCCTATGTGATCGACTTTGGGAAAGCATGGGATACTCATTTACCCCTTATCGAATTTTCCTACAACAACAGTTATCACATAAGCATAAAGGCTCCTCCATTCAAGGCCCTCTATGGCCGAAAGTGCAGATCCCCTCTGTGCTGGGCTGAGGTGGGTGATACCCAGTTAGCTAAAGGATGAGTTCCTGAAAACACTCTCACAGGTCTGGAAATCATACGGGAAACAGCGGAGAAAATCGTTCAGATCCACGAACGATTGAAAGCCTCCAGAGACCGACAGAAAAGCTATGCTAATAAACGTAGGAAACCGTTGGAATTCCAGGTGGGTGACCGTGTTCTATTGAAGGTCTCACCATGGAAGGGCTTGATACGCTTCGGAAAGCATGGAAAGCTAAATCCAAGGTATATTGGGCCTTTCGAGATTCTCGGAAGAATTGGCCCCGTAGCTTACAAACTTAACTTACCACGCGAACTTAGTAACGTACATTCTACCTTCCACGTATCAAAATTGAAAAAGTGTCTGTCCAACGAGACTCTTGTAATCCCACTCAACGAGATCGAGATCAACAAGACCCTCAACTTCGTGGAAGAACAAGTAGAGATAATGGACCGAGAGGTCAACCAAACGAAACAAAGCTGTATCCCGATAGTGAAGGTTCGCTGGAACGCCAAGAGGGGACCTGAATTCACTTGGGAGCGAGAGGATCAGATGAAAATGAAATATCCTCATCTTTTTACTTAGTTATTTGTAGATACTTTATTTGCTTAGACTTTAATTTCGGGACGAAATTCCCTTTAACAGGGGGATGATGTGACAACTTGAAATTTTCATTCGGTTAAACCCAACAAGTCAATCACTTCATATTATAAGTCAACTTCAGTTCTATTTCTTTTTAACAAATTTAAAGTTTGTTTGACTATTATAATAATTATTCTTTAAATGAACGCATGAAAGAATGTGTCATCTCGGGTCTTGAAATTTCTAAACCGCGAATACCACGTAGCTTGAAAGAACATAATTTTGTGGTTTGAGCTAGGCATGTGTGTGCGGCCGCACACATGTGTTTGGCTGCACACACTTGTTCTCTTAGGAGGAGAAACATTTATAGCAACTGAGTTGTGTCAGTTTGTACTGGTTGCTTGTGTCAGAACTCTGCAGTAATTGTACTTTTCTCAAGATGTACTTGACATTTACTGAATATAGATGTGTGCATGCTTGATTTTAGGTCTTCTTCTTCTATATCTCTCCTTTATTATAATCAACTTCATTGATTACTGAATTGGATCATTAAATTTGGGACTAACAATTGGTATCAGCGCCAATTTGGTATCAATTGAAGTTATTTTTGAGTGTGAGAGTGCAAAAATTTCACTGTTTTTAAGAATTCTGATCGAAGAACTGTTGAAGGTTTGCTGCCAACTGTTGATGGTTTGCTGCCAACTGTTGAAGGTTTGCTGCCAATAGTGTGTGCGGTGGGGTGTATTCTTTGAAGTTTGTGCGGTTGATATTTGTTGTGTGCGGTTAAGATTCGTTTGTGGTTGGAAAGTGTGTGCGGTTAAGATTCGTATGTGGTTGAAAAGTGTGTGCGGTTAAGATTCGTTTGTGGCTGGAAAGTGTGTGCGGTTAAGATTCGTTTGCGGTTGAAAAGTATGTGCGGTTAAGATTCGTTTGCGGTTGGAAAGTGTGTGCGGTTAAGATTCGTGTACCGTTGAGTGTTAGTGTGCATTTGAGTGTTAGTGTCCGGTTGAAGATTGCTCAAATGGAATCTCAACGCATGATTGGTCATCAAGATTTTGATGCAATTATGGGAACCCCTACTCGTATTCCTAGATTGCTATCAGCTGAAGGATTTCGTGAATGGAAATACCGAATTGAAAAATACATAAAAATGAAGGATTTCAAAATTTGGAGAAGTATCTTAAGAGGACCAATTAGGATTACTTCTACTCTAGAAGATGACATGGTAATTGACAAATAGATTGAAAATTACACTGATGATGACTTTGAAAGAGTTGAAGAACAAGAAAAGGCACATGCCATACTCACTATGGCGTCCTCTCTTGAAATTGCACAAGGTTTTCGTGAATATACATCAGCAAAAGCATTGTGGGAAGCGCTCATAGAAGTTTATGAAGGAAATCAAGACATGAAGCAAAGCCGACAAGACATGCTCAGACAGAAATTTAACATGTTCAATTATGTATTAGGAGAAAGATTGGAAAATCAATTGCAAAGATTTATCACATTAATCACTGAAATGAGCTCTGCAGGTGTGATGGTTAATATATCTGAAATCAACAAGAAGTCACTAAATTCTCTTCCAAAATCACGGGGCATGAATGTCTCGGTGATTAAAAAGACAAAAGACCTGAACCGTTTAAGCTTGTCTGAAACAATGGCAATCATCAAAGCTTGCGATCTTGATGATAAACAAAGAGAAATCAACCATGTCAATTCGTACTCTACAACAAATCTTGGAATTCAAAATAACAACACTGCTTTTTCAAGCTTCACCACTCATCAAAATACTCAAATCCAGGTTCCCCAAGTTCAACCTCATGCAGTCCATCAAAACATACAATACATCATACCTAAAATGCAACAAACTCAAATCCCTCAAACCATATCTCAAGTTGGTTCTAGTGTTAGTCCTTCCACAGATGTTTCAGTTCAATCTTATGGAATTGGTAGCCAAAGTTCATTTACAAAGGAAAAGGAGGAAAATATGGCTCTAGCTATTGGGTTAGTGAACTGCTACAATGCTTTTGTTGCTGGCGACCTCTCTCCATAACTCTCTTTCACTGATCTTGATCAAATCCATCTTGAAGATGTGGAAGAGATGGATATTACTTGGCAAATGGCAATGGCAGTATTCAGGGCTAAACAATTCTCAAAAAAGATTGGAAAAAACAACTGGGGTGTAAATTCAGATAAAAAGATGGGTTTTAGCAAAGGAAAGTTACGTTGTTATAATTGTCACGAACCAAGACACTTTGCAAGGGAATGTCCAAAACCTGATCAGCGAGCAAACTCTGAAAGAACCATAGTACCAGTAACTTATGTTCACAACAACAACAGAGGATCATCTTCAAACAATCAATCTGCAAACATGGAAATGGTAGCTCAATCGTTCAAATGGGAAGATCAAGTTCAGACCCTAAACATTTCGGGACCTGAAAAGGCAAATCTTGCTCAAGTCAAGGATGCAAGTAAAGAAATGGAAGCAGATCCAGAGGAGGAGATGATGAATTTGCAGTTTGCATTCATGGTACAGACCACTCCTAATCCAGTAAAATCTAAGGTTAGTGAATTCGGTTGTTCTCAATCTTGTATTAAAACTGTTAAGTTTTGGAGAGATCAAATTGATTTAATCAAAAGAGAGAATGAGGACATGAAATATGAGGGATATACTCTTAGGAAAAATCAAAAGCCCTTAAAAACTCAATTAGAAAATAAAACAAAAGACTTTAAAAAATTGCAAGAGGATTACAACAACAAATGCGAGAACTATGATCATCTCAAAAGAAAAGTTTCTGCTGTAACCATGGAACTTGACACATTGAAAAATTGTTTTGAAAAAGCTGAATTTAATTTCAAAAAATACGATGGCTCAAGTGAAAAGATTGCAAAATTAATCGAAGTTCAATCGCACTGGAGAGATATCACTCATGGTAATCAAATAAAAGTCGGATTAGGTTTTGAGAGTGTCCCTCCTCCTTTTAATCATAATTATACTACTATTCCCCTGTCTCAAGAAGAAATTGATAGAGAACCTTGCATGGTGTATGGAAAGTCAGCTTCTGAGCAGGAAATACAATCTAGTTATGAGACTTTGCATACTAACATTTTTACTTCTAGTGCAGATATATCAATAGTTCAGGGGGAGCATGTAGCTGAAACTTTTGAGTCAAATAATGTTGTGGTTGAGTATGGTGTTAATTACAGTAATGAGTCTGTATCAAAATCAAACATAAATGTTTTTGTGTTGGGTGGTATTTTATTTCAGTCTGACAATGTTGTTTCTAATAGTGTTGTTTCTGATCAAACTGCTAAACCTGATATACATGTCTCTGCATCTAACACATCTGTTACTAAATTCTATGATGGTTCTTGCAAGTGTAAAAGTGTTAGAAATGGAAAAGTAAAGAATAACACTGTCAGCAGCAGTGCCAAAGCTACTGATTACAAACAAATTTGTTTTAACTGTGGCACTACTGGACACATTGCAAGAAATTGCATGAACCAGATGTTTGTATCTCGTACAACAAAAAGAAGGGAGAATGAATTTCGGGGATGATCTTTAACTAGAAAATTTCCCAAAACTCGTTCTAGAAATGGAGATTTGAATACAACATTAAACAAAAAATTCGAAAGATTTCAAAAGAATAAACAGGTTTTTCGTAAATACAACAAAAGTTTGCCAAAATCAACTCAGGCAAAGCCTAAGTCGAATTTGTCAAAGAGCAGGACAAGATCTTCTAACTCTTCAAGTAGAAAATCCACCGGTTCAAAGAAAAATTACAAATTTTTAAAACCTGACCTTCAGTGGATTCTAAAATCTTTTTTAGATCAATCTCCATTACTCTCTAATTCAAAAGCAAAGAAAGAATCAAATGAAAAATTTGTAAAAGGAAAGGGTCAACCCAGGATTGTGATGACCTGGGTCCCCTAAACTAACTAATTCCGTTCATCGTGCAGGGACAGTTGCGGAGAAATGTTGCCACGCCTTGGTATGTCGACAGCGACTGCTCCCGACACATGACTGGATACATATCCCAATTGCACAGCATTCAAACTTTTAATGGAGGATATGTTTCTTTTGCGGGTGGAGAGGGCGGAAAAATTACTCAAAGAGGAACTGTTTCTAATGGAGTGTTTAATTTTGAGAATGTTAACTTTGCTTCAGAATTGAAGCAAGGCTTGCTGAGTGAATCCCAGATATGCGACAAGGGCTACTCTACTCATTTCATAGATAAGGAATGTTTAATCTTAAAGCCTGGCATTGTTATCCATGAAGATTGGATTCTTGTAAGATCTAAGCGGGACGGAAATGCCTACATTATAGACATGAATAGCAATTTCCCTGACGATGTCACTTGTCTCTTCTCCAAAGCTTTTGAACAAAATGTGATGTTGTGGGATCGTCGTCTCGGTCATGCGAATGCAAAGAACTTGAATCGTCTTGCCAAGAACGAATTGTTCTGCGGGCTACCCATCAAAGATTTCATTACTTTTGAAAAACGTGTTTCATGCACTCAGGGAAAACATCATCAAAAACCACACTTTCCAAATCAGATAAACTCCATAAGTCAAGTGCTTGAGTTATTTCATATGGATTTATTTGGTCTGGTTAATGTTCTAAGCATCATTCACAACTCTTTCTGCCTTGTTGTGATAGATGATTACTCTCATTTCACTTGGGTTTTCTTTATGTCTAACAAAGCTGAAATTGTTGACCTTATCAAAAGATTCATTGTGATGATCGAAAATCAGACTAAAAATCGAGTGAAAGCGCTGCGTACCGATAATGGAACAGAATTCAAGAACGCTGTTCTTGCTCATTTTTTACCTGAGAAAGGGATTGTGCGTCAATTCAGTCCTGTTCGAACACCTCAACAATACGGGGTTGCCGAACGTTGGAATCAAACTCTAAAAGATGTCGCAAGGACGATGCTCTGTGATTTCAAGCTTCCTGTATTCTTCTGGGCAGAGGCGATTAACACAGCGTGTTATGTTTTGTATGAGATTTTATTTGGACACAAGCCATCCGTCAGTCATTTCCGAGTATTTGGCTGCCCTTGCACCCTTCTCCACTTGGAATCCAATCCCAAATTCAATGCCAAAGCCGACGATTGTTACTTTGTTGGATATGTTGCTCGAACTGCGTACAGGGTTTACAATAAGAAGACTAAAGAGATTGTAGAATCCTTTGATGTTCATTGGCTTGAAGAAAATGAGACAGATGCAAGAGTGGGTCCTGATTGGTTATTTGACTACACATCTCTTTTCAAATCATTCAATGTGTCTTCAGATAATGAAGAAGGATCTACTTCCAATTCGAAGATTCCTAGTGAAGACGAATAAGATGAAGTTGTCTATCGACCACCATTGATTTCCTCTGATCCTCCATTGGTACCCTCTGCTCATTTTGAATCTTCGGAGTCTCCTCAACAACCTTCTCCTGATGCTACTGTTACTCCTTTAGCTCCGATGGAAAGAGAGTTCATGAACCACGAGACTTCCGCTGTAACTTCAAATCTGATGGAACTTCTCTTTCCATAAAGTATTGCAGAAGAGTTTGTAGCAGATTCTTCATACGAACCTTGTTCATGATGAATTAACCTGAGTATGTAGCTTCATCTCTCAAATAGAACCTAAATCTATCGAAATGGCTCTGAATGAGCCCAGCTGGGTTGAAGCCACGCATGATGAATTAAATCAATTTGATAAACTTGGAGTCTGGAAATTGGTGGAGCTACCAAAAGGAAAGAAATCTCTTGATACTCGTTGGGTATTTCTAAATAAACAAGACGATTCAGGTGTCATTGTGTGCAACAAGGCAAGATTGGTGGTTCGAGGGTTTCGGCAAATTCAGGGTTTTTATTATATAGAAGTTTATGCTCCAGTTGCTCGTTTGGAAGCGATTCGCATTTTCCTTGCTTATGCTTCCTACATGAACTTTACTTTATACCAAATGGACGTTAAGACGGCTTTCTTGTACTGCAAGGACAAGGAAGAGATTTACGTTGACCAACCACCTGGTTTTGTTAACTCATCTCTTCTAAACCATGTTTACAAGTTTAACAAAGCTTTGTATGGATTACATCAAGCTCCTCGAGCTTGGTATGCTACTCTTACTCAGCATTCGTTCAATCACGACAATTCCTGAGGCACCATTAATCAAACCTTATTTCTCAAGCATGTCGGTCCAGATCAAATTCTCGTTGAAATTTATGTGGACGACATCATTTTCGGGTCGACAAGCAAACAACTTTGCAAGGGGTTTGAAGCGGTGATGAAGAAGCGTTTTGAGATGAGTTCACTTGGGGAAATGACCATGTTTTTGGGCTTCAGGTCAAACAATCTTCAACCGGAATCCTTATTCATCAATCAAAATATGTGGAAGATGTACTGGAGAAGTTCGGGTTTCGAGACGCAAAACCTGCTCTTACACCCATGGTGGAACGACCTCTTCTGACTCCTGATCTTGAGGGTGAATCCGTAGATCAAACTCATTATCGATCAATGATCGGATCACTCATGTATCTTACTGCTAGTCACCCAAACGTCATGTTTGTGGTTTGTCAATGTGCTCGCTACCCGGCTAATCCTAAACTCTCTCATTTAATTGCTGTTAAAAGGATTGTTCGGTATCTCAAAGGGTGCCCAAAACTGGGTCTTTGGTATCCGAAAAATCCCGAATTTGATCTTTATGCTTTTGCAGACAGCAATTATGGTGGGTGTGAGCTTGATAGAAAATCAACTTCAGGAGGATGCCAATTTCTGGGAGATAGACTGGTGTCATGGTAGTGCAAGAAGCAACACACAGTCTCAACCTCAATAGTAGAAGCGGAATATGTTGTTGCATCTGCTTGTTGTTCTCAAGTCATTTGGATCCAACATCAGTTGTTGGACTACGGTTTGAATTTTCAAGACACCCCTATTTTTTGTTATAATGAGGCTGCGATTCAAATTGCCAAAAACCTAGTCCAGCACTCAAAAACCAAGCACATCGACATCAAGATTCATTTTATTCGAGAATGTTATGAGCGTTTGCTCATTCGGCTAGAACATGTCCACTCTGATAATAATGTAGCAGATCTGTTCACCAAGCCTTTTAACAAAGCTCGATTCGATGTGCTGGTTGATTTTCTAAAAATGATTCGTTTTGAGGATTATTTTTTTTAGTATAAATTTGTGCATTTTATTTCATTTTATTTTTATGCACAAATTTAGGGGGAGAAAAATAGAAGATCCAAAAACATTAAAATATAGAAAATCCAAAAACATTAAAAATAGAAAAACCAAAAACATTAAAAATAGAAAATCCAAAAACATTAAAAAAAAAACATAAAATCCAAAAACATTAAAAATTAGAAATTATGTTTGAGGGAGATGTTCTGGGAAGTGATATGATTATGTGATAGCAGGAAACCAGAGACTGTGTAACGTACCCAAAGTTGAAGGATCTATGCTCTAGTTTGATGTGTCGGTAGGCACGAAAGATTCTAAATGGACATAACTAGGCAGAATTGAACTTAGGAAATCAAAGGACTTGACAAATCTTGACCTAAATTGTTCCGTTTAGCCTGACAATACGACACTCAGATAGGCTGAACAGGGATATATATATGGGAATCTACTCATCACATTAAATAAACCCGTACTTGGAACCGTGGTTTAACTTTTCCTCGATATGCGGATTCTGTCCTTAATTCCGGTATTGATGGGGCGACTGGTAAATTCCGATGAATTAGGTCTGTAGAAACTTATTTTCTTTCTTTCTTACTGTTAGTCATATGTTGCCTCCTCTGCATGATTGGAAGAGATCCGACTTGGACTACAACATATGCAAATCTATTTCTATGCATATTAAATCTATGAAATTCTTTTTATCTGTTAGGCATATGTTGTCTCCTTTGCGTAATTAAAATCCGACCTGGTACACAACATATGCAACCTTCTACTTCTTAATCCCTTTAAAACTATAAGTGATAATAATCTGAATCTATATTCTCTCCTAATGATTGTCTGCTCACCCGATGTAAGGAGTACTCTAGAAGTCTTTGATTACTGGGGCATATCAGGAAGCGGGAAACACGTTCTAGTACACTTAAAATTGAACACTCAAAGATTGTCTATAGATCTCGCTGCTCAATTTAGGTGGACAACAATATCCGTAGTCGTCGTCAGCTGAATGGTCCTTAAGCTATAGTATCTAGAAACTTAGGATCAGATATAATATCTAGGAACTTAGGATCACATTGTCTTGTCACGTATAGTATATCCTAATTTTGTCACAAATTTTTCGTGTTTAAGTGGACAACAATACCGGCAATCGACCAGACAAAGATATGAATATGAAAGCTACCGATAAGCGGATAATGGTTGTCTAAAAACTTTGATCCCTAAACCTCAACACGTTAAAACAATTTATATAGGTTTAAATTGAATTGTTTATTCCTTGTCAAATTTTATTTTACTCTATTTAAAAAATATATATAAAAAATATATATATATTTTTTATTTTTATTTTTCTTTTTTAAATTTTATTTTTTATTTTTTTATTTTTTTTAATAATAAGTTTTAGTTTATTAGGAATTTTGAAATTAATTTCACATTAATCCTCAAAATATTTCATTTTGAGAAAATGGTGAGTGAAAGGGGCATCGGCGTTAATGATTAAAAGATAAGGGGGAGAAGTTGTAAATTCTGTGTATATAAAAAGTGTGTGCGGTGAGCCTTTTTAACCGTCATTTACTTTTGCCTCAACCTCACACACACCTATTTCTCTCTCAAACTCCTTGAATATTACATTAATTTTTGTGAAATCAAAGCATTACTCGGTAATTCCCATGAACACGACTGATTTTTCGATTATTTTCACAAAATTTTTATATCGTTTGCTGTTAAATCATCATAAAAAATTTGTTTATCTTCAAGGGTAACCGCACACGTTCGTGTGCGGCTGACCGTATGCGGCCACATTATTTTATGAATAAGTTTGTGCGGCTGACCATGTACAGCTGCACACGTGAGTATGCGGCTGCATGTAACTTTGTGTGCGGCTACATCATTTTCATAGTTTTTCCCTAATAATCTTGTGTGTTGCCTTTCAGATTAAAATGGGAGACATGGAGTTCGCTAAAGCTCATAATTCTACAATTTTTCTTGAAGATCCTCCTGCAACCCACAGTGACTTGAAATTCATTGTGGATGGTTTGAATAAATCATGCTTGGTTCATTACTTAACTACAAATCCTGCTATCTACCAAAGTTTGATTAAGGATTTATGGAGAAATGCTGGTGTAAAGAAGAATGATCGAGGTGAAAAATTTCTAGAAACAACAATCGAAGACAAGAAAATTCTAGTAACAAAAAGCATCATCAAAAAATCTCTTCAAATTGAGGACAGACCTGAGTACCCCTTGGAGATTGACGTTCATCAAATTGAGGAAATTTTAGAGCATATGGGATACGAAGGAACTTTTCCTCATACAATCAAAAAGCTGCTTCCTCCATGCTGGAAGCTTTTGGCTCATATGTTCGTGAGTTGCATTTCTGGCTGGAGATCAGGAGCTAACGAGATTTCTCTAGCCAACACTGGTGCTATTGCTACATCGGCGGCAGGTTTTGAGTTTAATTTCTCAAAATTTATAATGAATGAAATGATACTAAATATTGAAGGAAGCAAAAGAGACAAATTTTGTATGTATCCAAGATTTTTACAAATCATCCTTAACGTAACACACCCCGAGTTGCAGAGAGGAAATGATACTCTGGATTTCAAATCCATTGGTCCAAGTGCCTTTTGATTAATGAAGCAAAAGAGAGGCTGAAAATTTGTATTTGAAGGAAAATTTCCATTAATAAAATTTGGAATTTTTAAAGAGGATGTCAGAGAAGAATCAGCAGATCAATCCATGCCGATGGAAAATGAAGATATTTCTCTCTTCCCCTCTGAGCCTGAAGTGGAGGAGATTCATCACTCTCCCGCAGCTTGTGTAGCTGATGAGCATGATTATAAGAAAGCAAATGATTCAAAATCTTCTCGAGGGGATGATGACGATGATCTTTATGAAGATGTGGAGTTTTTGAAAGAAATCGACTTTATAGGAATTAATGATGACATTCCAACAAACATAGAGTTTGATTTCGGTGATAAAGATTTTGATCCTTTTATTGATATTCCCAGCAGCCGTGTAAATAAAGTAAATGAAGTTGCTTCTCTAGCAACCTAGACTAGAGATGAAGGAAATTTTCTCAAAATTTTTTGCTCTCTACCTCAAAATTTTTGCTCTCTCCCTCTGTGTCACCTGTCTCAACATCAACTCTAGTCATTTCTATGTTATCTGAACCTCAGACTTCTCAAACCTCCATAAGAACAAGACAATCTCTTGAAAGTCTGGAGGTACCCTCTATAAAATGTGCTCCTCAAGTTATTTCGACAATCACTGCAACCACTGCTCACTCTCCTTCAAAGCAGACTGATGAAGGTCCAAGCACCATGTTCGAGACTGGTGGATCCTCTTCTATTCCAGGATATTCTCCAACATGACCTTCTCTAGATGAAGCTTCCATCAGATTAGTAAAACATCTGACTCAATCTAGTCCAAACTCTTCACGAGGGAAAGGAATATCATTTAACGGGGGTCGGACAGATGATGACAAATTCTCTTCGTCTGATCTCCAAGAGGAAATTGGAGTTCTCCGCTAACAGCTCATTGAAAAGTCTATTCAAATGGATCATCTTTCTTCTCATATCTTTGAGCTCAGGGCAAAGGATGAAGAAAAGACCAAACAAATCAATAATCTACAAACGAGTCTTGGATCGGTTCTAGCTAATCATTTAAATCACAAGAACATTTTGTATGATGCTTTTGGTGAAAAGGTCAAAGCCATCTTTCAACAGCCTCATGGAGTAGTTGATCCTCCTTCTGTTCAATCACATCCTGAAACTGATGATCTACCTGTTCACCCACCTGTTCCAAGAACAACTACCATTGTCGACAGATTTGAAAAAGAACCTGAAGGAAGCAAAGCCATAATCACAATCAAGCAGGGCAAAAGAATCCTAACTGCAAAACAATGCGATGGCCTTTTATTCATGAAAAATTCTAATGAAAATCGCAAAACAAGAGACCCTGTCTTGACAGTAACAGAGTTGAAGAAAAGAAAGTTCGGTGATGAGTATGGTGACAGGACAGGCATCTGAATGTGGGCCTTTGATCCAGTGACGGAATTGTGGGTTGTAAGGTGAAAATCAGGAGCATCTGAATGTTACAAAAGCACCCATGATTTCAACTCTTGGACCAAAACTGAAATAGCTGAATTATCCAGGGCCCCATTCCATAACCCCTCTGAAGATCCTAATGCTTCAAATTTCAAAAGATTTCTCGACAGACAGGTCAAAGAGAACTTTCCATCAATAAAGACTGCAAAAGCCCTATATAAAAAGGACATATATGTTCTTGATCCAGAAACAAGCGAACCCATGAAGATTATACTCTGGCCTGCAACTAAGAAACAAAAGGAAATTCCTATTCCTCAACATTTTCATGAGGGATATCTAAATGACATGGAATTTTGGGCATACGATGACGAAACAGCTACTGCAGCCATCAAATTCAAGAATCGAGAACATGTTTTGAGATTGATTAATGCTAAAGTTCTTCTCCACTTCAGAGAAAGGGATATACGAACTTTGGCCTATCATCAAATCATTTGCAGAAAGGATGTCATGGAAGCTGCTACTAAAGAATTCACTGCTATGGTGGCCACGATCATAAATGGAAGATTGTGGATGGGATCAATGGGGAGATCAGATATGAGGTTGTTTGAGAAGCTTGCTGAGGAGCCAAAGGAGTGAAGACAAGACTATGCTAGTCTCAAACCAAGGGGGAGACTGAAAGAACATAATTTTGTGGTTTGAGCTAGGCATCATTTTGTATAGATGATAGTGTCATTTTGCAATGATTGTCTGTTTCGTGTAATGTGTGCTGCCACACATGTGTGTGCGGCTGCACACATGTGTTTGGCTGCACACTCTTGTGCTGGTAGGAGAAGTACTATTTATAGCAACTGAGTTGTGTCAGTTTGTACTGGTTGCTTGTGTCAGAACTCTGCAGTAGTTGTACTTTTCTCACGATGTACTTGACATTTATTGAATATAGATGTGTGCATGCTTGATTTTAGTTGTTCTTCTTCTATATATCTCCTTTATTATAATCAACTTCATTGATTACTGAATTGGATCATTAAATTTGGGACTAACATAGCTTAGAAGTGTTTTGAAAGTCCATGAGAGTTTAAGGTAGTAAACTCAAGGATAAATGGTCCATAGACCGTAAACTCCATTTAGGAGTGTTTTGATGCCACACAACACATCCTAAGGCTTAAACATGAAGTAGGAATGCTTGGATTTGCTTAGAAAGCTTCAAACATCAAATGGTCACAAAGGACGTGAGCTTACGACCATAAACCCAATGGTTTACGACCGTAAACCCTTTTGCTAGTGACCATAAAACCGTAAACTCCTTAAAGGAGTGTTCCTTGAACTCCAAACACACTATCCTGTCTCTACAACACTTAGATGCAACCCTTGAGACTTATAACACTTGTATAAGATGTTTAGCATGTCCTAGGGTGTCTTAACTTTGTTTATTACTTGTTTAAAGACTAATTGTATACATATGTGTGATATTATATGTTAATTAGGATCATAGAGTGTGTTCAAGACTTCACTTGACACCTAGCAATCCTACATCTTCAGTTCATCCGTACCTCTCACTAAGGTGAGTTCATACCCCTTAATCAATGATTTAAATGTTTTTAAATGTTTTATGGGAGGATACATGTAACATACACGTTTGGAAATCGTGTTTTGTAATGAATAAAATTGTGAAATATTATGTAAAATTGAATGTTGAGTTCTAACAGATGGTTTTTACTAGAAATGAAGTAAAACTATGTTTAGAATCACTCAGAAAATATTGGAAGTCCCATGGGATTCCAATTAAAAGCCAAATAGTGAAATTTAGCGAAAATATGAAATTTTAAATAAGTAAAAGTTTATTATTTGATGTTATAGAGAATCTCGTTAGAAACTTGTAGGCGAAAACCTTGTCCAAATCCGATTTATCACGAAGATCTTATGACGAACCAAAGGTCCGCAACAAAACCGGCACGACGTCGAATGACGTAAAAAGTGAGTTTTTGATAAACTAGTTTCTAACCATAGTAATCTAAATGAAAGTTGTAGTATTCGTTAAACCGATAAATTCGATAAAAAGAACGCCAAAATCTGACTTCGTATGAGGAATTATGATTTTTCGAAGTTTCAACTTAGTAGTAGACAGCTAAAAAATCGAATTTTAGATCGAGTGATATTTTACTGATACCTCTTAAACGAGAATCGAAGGTCTCATCATATGTAGTACAACAGTAAAAAGTCTGACGAAAACGGATGTCGGATGAAGAAGTTATGAATTTTTAACGTATTTTCCTATCCCGGCCTGTAAAACTAATAATATTAAAAATAAATTCAAAATTAGCCGACGAAGTCTAAACGAAAGTTGTAGAGCGTATTTTAGCTACGCGTGCATATAAAGAACGTCAAAAAACGGAGCTCGTATGCGAAAGTTATGGATTTTAGAAGTTCGGGGCCCGAAAATTGAAGAAATGCGCATGAATAGTGTCCGGCCACGTCACCTCTCACGAAGCTGGTATGTCACTGGAGACGTGGCCCAAACCAGAGACCTACGAAGCAGCTGCGTCACCCTCGTCCGGATCTTGACCCGTGTCCGAAGCAGCTTAGTCATCCGAGCAGGTGGCAACGCGTGTCGCAACCCTCTCGCACTGATGGCTCGGCCAATCCGAAACCGCCGCCTGCTTCGCTCTGCTGCTGCCACCGAGCCCCTCACTACCATCTGTCTTGTTCTCGGCCAAACCCTCGCCTATAAATAGGAGGACCTGAGAGAGCTTCCGACTAACTTTAAAAATTTGCCATTTTTCACCCGTAAATCCATATTTTCATTATTTTGACTTTTCCCGAAGCCCCGGTGTCAATTTTAGCACCCGAAACACGTCCCGAGACCCCGAGAAGCCCAGAAAATTTATCTTTTCGGTTTTGAAGCCCTACCTTCGCAGAGACCGGTTTTCAATTAAGCTCCCGGTTTTCAACATAGAAAGACATATTTAAAGTCGAAGTGCTGTGAATGAGTATGAAACTCAATTTAATCAAAGAGTAAGGTTTGCTACAAAGTATATTCCAACTGAAGACGAGAGAATTCAGTTATCCATGGAGGGACTACGACATGAAATCCATGATTTCGTTGTCAAATGGGATGTTATGTCATTCGATAAATCCATTGAGTATGCTTGAAAGCGTGAGCATTACTTAGAAATACGTGGTGCCACTCTTACTATTCCAAAGAATCCACGCACTGAAAGAACTACTCCTGCTTCCACTATTCCACCAGCTCAATCTATTCGAACTGATCCAAGCAAGTAAGCACAATCTCAGAGTGCTTTTCGTGGCCGTGGTAGGTCACAATCTTTTTCTATTCAATCGCCGTCATGTCGCGTTTGTGGAAGGAATCATCCGGGTCAATGCAAAATAGACAAGGAATGCATTGTCTGTTATGGGTTTGGAGAAACAGGTCATATCAAGGTAGCTTGTCCAAGGAAGGATGTGACTTGTTATGCATGTGGTATTACTGGACACAAGAAGCGTTTTTGCCCTACTCTTACCAGCCAAGTGACGGGAAGTCAAGCTTCTGTTCAACAACCAGCAAGAAGTCAAGTCCCTGTCCAACAACCAAAGAATACTCCAACTAAAAAGGAGGAGGTGCCAAAAGCTAAGGGTTTTTCATTCCAAATTACCGCAGAGGAAGCACTTGAGGACCCGAATGTCGTGACGGGTACATTTCTTGTAAACTCTAGACCTACTCACATCTTATTTGATTCTGGTGCCTCGGATTCTTTCGTATCTTATGGATTTGCGTATTCTTTTCAAACTGTTTGTTATACATGTTGGGTTTTCAGCAATCTAACACTTCCTAAGTGTGCATGCAACCCTAATAAACCTTGGATCTATGTTTGTCTAAATACATGCAAAATAATAATTTTCCAAGGATTATAACCTATCTAACATGGCATGGGGAACATTTCAACATAAAAGAGTTAGAAGAGATTACATACCTTTTTGTGAGTTTGGTTCTAAGGAGTTTGAGGGCCAAGCACCAATAGTGTGAATGCCTCAAATGGAATCACAAACACCACAAACTCTTGGAAAACTTTGAGAGAGTATACACCTTTTATAAAAATCGGCCACACACATGCACACACACACTAGTTTACTAGTTTTCTCTTAGGCTTCATTTCATGCTCCATAAGCATGCTTATATAGTGTGCATGGTTAGGGTGAAACCCTAATAACCCATGTCTTTTCCTTTTCCAAGGATCCATGGGTTAAAAGCTCCATGGATCATCCATGGACTTCCACATAAGCCTAGCCCATTAACAAATGAGTATTAGCCCACACTATATAAAACAAATAGCCCAAAATTTAATTAGTATTCCTTTTAATCTCTAAATTAATTCATAATTAATTTAAGACTAAAACTAATTAAATAACGTAACTTCATATTAATATATTATAACTCATAATATATTAATAAACATATGTGTATAACTCTCATAAAATTATCCATAATAGTTTGGATGAGATGCAACCCAAATGGACCATGCCGGTCGGGTCAAGTATATACCAAATAAGTTATGGACTTAGACACCTTATCCAACAGACTCCCACTTGGATAAGTCTAATAACTATATTTTCCTATAACTTCATGAACCAACCAACAATCGTAGCTCTCGAAAACTCCCTCGAACAATGAAGACTCTGTCGAACTATGAAGCGCCATTTTAGATAAGTGATCACATAACCCTCTGTTCTCATGATATCAGCCGGAAAAACACATGGAACTATGTCTTGCTTATTGTCTAGCAGTTGTTTCTCGATTTTCCGATTTGTTTGACGAAGAACTTCACTGAACACATTGGTTTAGTTCTGACCAGGCCTGGTACATGGGTCAACACAAAATCATCGAGGGGCCCAGATATCGCTTCTATTTCTAGAAGGAACAGATAAACGTCGACTGATATGCTTGTTCTACTACTTATTGAATTGTACACAAAGGCACGTTTTATAACATCAAGTTACTGATGCGTTTACGTGCAATCAATGCACAACCAACTCATAGGTAACAACTCATATCTCTAGGTTTAAAGATTTATATGATGTTATCGTCTCACGATCACTCGAGATAAATTCCATGAAGTGATACAAGTGAGCGTGGGTTTATACCAATACTCATAACTTATGAGTACTCATGAATGTTGCAGCAACCATTGCCATGTCTAAACACCTTTAAGGCATCTACAAACCCAATTCATGACAATCTTGATTCATACCTACTTCCGACGTATGATCGATTGTGGAGGTTTGAATAAATTAATTATTATGGAAGTCAAAACATGCAAAAATGAAACAATAGTAAATAATTGACAATGATAGTAACACTTTACTCATAAATAAATCACAAATTTTATTCATCATCAAACGTCGATTACATTTTACAAGTTTCAGGAAAACTATCTAATCTGTAAAACTAATATCGTCCCTCAGCCGATGCGTCTCGCATGCTGAAAATGCTTAACCCTCGTCAGTCCCTTCGTAAGGGGATCTGCAGGATTCTCATTCGACGATATCCTCCTTGTCACAAGGAGTCCTTCTTCAATCTTGTGTCTTATGAAGTGATATTTTCTGTCAATGTGTCGGGATCTGCCATGATCTCTTGGTTCCTTGGCTAAGGTAACCGCACTATTGTTGTCACAGAAAATCTCTATAGGTTCCTTAATAGCTGGTACAACTCCAAGGTCTCCGATGAAATTCTTTAGCCATATCGCCTCCTTCGCTGCTTCACTCGCTGCTATATACTCTGATTCACAAGTCGAATCAGCCACCGTCTTCTGTTTGGAACTCTTCCAAGAAATTGCCCCTCCATTCAAGGTAAAGATCCAGCCCGACTGAGAGCGGAAATTATCCCTATCAGTCTGAAAACCAGCATCACTATACCCTAATATTCTCAAGTCATCACTGCCACCAAGGGTAAGGATCCAATCCTTAGTCCTCCGCAGGTACTTGAGAATGTTCTTTACCGCGGTCCAATGAGCCTTGCCAGGGTTCCCCTGATACCTGCTGACCATGCTCAAAGCAAATGCCACATCAGGACGGGTACAAGTCATAGCATACATGATCGAGCCAACTGCGGAAGCATATGGTAATTGGCTCATCTCAGCTATCTCTGCCTCTGTACTCGGACTCTGAGTCTTACTCAGTTTGGTATTGCTTTGGATCGGTAAATCTCCTTTCTTGGAATTCTCCATGTTGAACCTTTTCAACACCTTATCCAAGTAGATACTCTGACTAAGTCCAATTAGTCTTCTACTCCTTTCTCTTAATATCCTTATCCCTAGGATATAGGTAGCCTCCCCTAGGTCCTTCATAGCAAAGCACTTCCCAAGCCAGGACTTAACCTCCTGCAAGGTTGGGATGTCATTTCCTATGAGTAGTATGTCATCCACATACAGTACCAAGAAGCTAACTACACTCCCACTAGCTCTGACATACACGCAAGACTCATCTTCGCTTCTCAAGAAGCCAAACTCTTTTACCTTCTCATCAAAACAAATATTCCAGCTACGAGATGCTTGTTTTAATCCATAAATTGATTTCTCAAGCTTGCATACTCTATTAGGGTACTCTGCATTGACAAAACCCTCTGGCTGATTCATGTACACATCCTCACCAACTTTCCATTAAGGAAAGCGGTTTTGACATCCATTTGCCATATTTCATAATCATGAAATGCTGCAATGGCTAACATAACCCTAATAGACATAATCTTGGCCACCGGCGAGAAGGTTTCATCATAATCAACACCTTGAGTTTGAGTAAAACCCTTCGCAACCAGTCGAGCCTTATAAGTATGCACTTTTCCTTCCATGTTTGTCTTCTTTTTGAAGATCCATTTGCACCCGACTGTTTTACGGCCTGGTACATTGTCAACCAAGTTCCAAACTTGATTGTCATACATGGACTGTATCTCGCTGTCCATAGCCTCCTTCCATTTAGCAGACTCCGGGCCTGCCATGGCTTCCTTAACACTGCTAGGTTCATCCAAAGTTACTAGTGTACTATCACTAATAAACGTATCACCTTCCGTAGTAATATGAAAACCATAATAAAACGAAGGTGTGTTCCTAACCCGTGTGGAACGTCTCGGAGGTACAGACTCGTCAGCTGGATCAACAGGAGTTTCCTCCTCAGGTTGATTGCTAGTGTCTGAGGTTCCTTCATCAATTGATTCTTGAATTTCTTCAAGATCAATCTGCCTCCCACTGTCTCCTTGGCTTATAAATTCTTTCTCGCGAAAGATCCCTCTTCGTGCTACAAAGACCACATTCTCACTGGGTCTGTAGAAAAGGTAACCGAAGGATTTCTGTGGGTAGCCGATGAAAATACACCTTTCACTTCGGGGTTCAAGCTTATCATGAGTTTCGCGCCTCACGAAGACTTCACAACCCCAAATTTTGATGTGGTCCAAATTGGGAACCTTCCCAGTCCACATCTCATGAGGTGTTTTGGTAACCTTCTTTGTAGGGACTAGATTAAGGATATGAGCGGAGTCTCTAAGGCATACCCCCAAAAAGAGATTGGTAACGAAACTCGACTCATCATAAAGCGAACCATGTCCAACAAGGTTCGATTACGCCTCTCAGCTACACCATTCAGTTGTGGTGTCCTGGGAGGAGTCAATTGTGAGACAATCCCACACTCCTTAAGGTAGTCAAGGAACTCGGTACTAAGGTACTCACCACCTCGATCGGATCGAAGCATCTTAATGTTCCTGCCCAATTGATTTTCTACTTCCTGCTTGAATTCCTTAAACCTTTCAAAGGTTTCAGACTTATTTTTGATTAAGTAGACATACCCATATCTACTAAAATCATCAATAAAAGTCACATAATACCGATTAGCATCCCTTGTGGCGGTTTTGAATGGCCCACATACATCAGTATGTATTAGGTCCAACAAACCTTCACCCCTCTCACAAGTTCCAGTGAAGGGTGATTTTGTCATTTTTCCAAGTAGACAAGATTCACAACTATCATCTGATTTGAGGTCAAATGATTCCAAGACTCCACTCTTTTGGAGTTGTCCTATGCGGTTCTTGTTTACATGTCCAAGACGACAATGCCACAATGATGCTTTATCTAGGCTAGTATAAGAATCAATATACAACACATTATTTCCTAAGTTGTCTACAATCGACACAGTTTCATACACACCATCACAAGGTAATGCTTTAAAATAAAACACTTTATTAAAGAAAGCATTAATACCACCACATTCATTATCAAACGAAAAGGTAAAACCTTGTTTGTACAAAGCATAAAAAGAAATAATATTCCTCGCCATTTCAGACGAGTACACACATTTATTCAAATCTAATTTTAACCCATTATTAAGCAACAAAGTATAAACTCCAATCTTGGAAACAGGTGAAGCCTTCCTATTCCCCATGATTAAGTTTATCTTCCCGTGCTCCACATCCTCACTTCTTCTTAGGCCCTGCAAATCAGAACATATGTGAATACCACATCCTGTATCAAGCACCCAAGAGTTAGAATATGTTGAGTAATTAGACAATATAGTGTAAATACCTGCATAGGTGGGTTTCACTTTCCCATCCTTTAGATCCTGCAAGTACTTAGGGCAGTTTTGCTTCCAGTGTGCCTTTTCATGGCAATAAAAGCATTCAGCATCCTTCGGAATGGCAGAAGGAGTGACAGAACCGTTCTTAGTCTTTGATGAGGAGCCTTCAAGAGACTTTCCCTTGGTACCCTTCGAAGGGTGCTTCCTCTTTTTCCCTTTGCCTTGCCCAATAGCTAAAACAGGGGTAGAAGTTGGAGTAGGAGTAGTAGAGGTAACAACCGCTTTACCCTTAAGACCGGTTTCAGCGGTCTTCAAGAGTCCTTGAAGCTTGCTGAGGGTAACTTCCTCCTTGTTCATATGATATGTCATTCGAAAATGATCATAACAAGAAGGCAAGGAGTGCAAAATGATGTCAATTGCCAACTCCTCGGGGATGTTAACATTCAGCTTCAGCAAACGGTCCACATACCTTTGCATCTTTTGCATGTGGCCCGTGACGGATTCACCATCCTTCATGCGGGTAGTTATTATGGAGGAGATTATTTCATACCGCTCCTGGCGAGCACTCTGATGGTACCTTTCCATCAGGTCTTCGTGCATCTCAAAAGGGTAGAAATCTTCATACGACTTTTGGAGCTCGGCTGTCATCGTGGCCATCATGATACATGCCACCTTAGTAGCATCTCTCTCATGAGTCCTGAATTCAGCGATCTCCTCAGGAGTAGCAGTAGACTCATCAAGTTCTTTTAACTCCTTATCGAGGACATATTCCTTGTCCTCGTAACGAGTAACCATCCTGATGTTCCTAATCCAATCCATGAAGTTGGAACCATCAAAGATGACCCTCCCACAAAGATTCATGAGAGAGAAAGAACCAGTTGGGTTAGAGCCTGAAGCATTAGTGTTGGAAGACATCTGAAAGAAGAAAGTAAGTTTAGATTAGATATTTAGGATCCTTAATAAGACACCCAAATGTAATATTAAGGCTAGGATCCAATCACAATATATTACACTTAGAAGAGGGATGCCGTAATCTAAGTAATAATATATTTGAAAGGTAGGTGAATGACGATTCACCAATTTCCACCATGAAAACGAAATGATTTATTAGGTTTAATTGGATTTGAAATTCCTAGATTCTTTTGAGATTCATTGAACTTTTCAATGGCATGTTTCAATCTCGATTGTGCCCTTCAAGTTTTGTGACTGGGATGCCGAGGATCACAAAACAAGGTGTGAATAACCATGCTAATTCACTTGGTACTCTTAATATTATCACCTAATCAATGTGCAGGTTAACCACACACGCTCCATTGATCTATGACAAACATTAAGTTACCCTTCGTGATCCTTACTAGTCCTAGTTAGTGTGCCGGTTAACCACACACGCTCCACCAACGACTTGGTAAGGTACAAAGTGTGAATTCCATGGACTAGCACCATGTTCACATTTTTCCTAAAATAACTAAGATTGGGAATTAAAAGAGTTTAGTTACTTTATAATATTCATTATACTTTTAATGAGGATTTAAAGTCATTGTTCTACCCGTTCGGCTAACGACCCTCCACCGATCAAGCAAGCGGTGGGTGAGAGTATACACCCATTAAGTCGCCATTTTATAGGCAACAACCTTATACCCACCTTATAGACCGGCTTCGTGAATGAGGCCTACTAACGGTAAAACGACTTATTCTTATACATATATATAATAATTAACCATTAATGTTATAAATAGTATAAGGGTTGAATTTTAACTATTAAAACTCTAAGGTTTGGAATTAAAGTTTATTAAAGTGTGTGAAACTTTACAAATTCCAAAACTTGAGGGCAAGTTTTGTAACTTTGCAAAACTCTTCATTTCATAACTTATGAATTAAAGGTTCATAAAAATGAAGACTCTTCATTTTCATGTAACTTATGTGTTTTAAGTGTGTGTTAAATGAAAGTGACCTTTGGTAATCCAAAACTTGAGGGCAAATTATGGACTCCATTAAAACACATAAATGATAAAGAATTAATCCTAAACAATTCAGCAAATAATTCCTATCATTTTCTAAATTCATAAGAACATGAACATGATCATCAAAAATTCAAGAATTATATGAACACATAAAATCATGGAATTTTGATATATGCTATTGTAAATGGATTAGAACAACCATTACACCAACTAAAATAAGTTTTATAACACCAAAACAGTTTAGGGTAATGTTTCTAGTCCATTTCCAGCAGCAAAAGTCGAGAATCTGCACTCTTTCGATCCAACTCATCGAGTGCATGAATTGACTCGTCGAGTAGGTTGAAGTTTGCCTTGGACTCGTCGAGTCCCCCCAATGGACTCGGCGAGTCCACCATGCAGATAGCAACGATTTCGACTTTTTTTCACTATTTTGCATCAAGTATCAAACAAGCAAGCCTAGGCTCTGATACCACTGTTGGGTTTTCAGCAATCTAACACTTCCTAAGTGTGCATGCAACCCTAATAAACCTTGGATCTATGTTTGTCTAAATACATGCAAAATAATAATTTTCCAAGGTTTATAACCTATCTAACATGGCATGGGGAACATTTCAACATAAAAGAGTTAGAAGAGATTACATACCTTTTTGTGAGTTTGGTTCTAAGGAGTTTGAGGGCCAAGCACCAATAGTGTGAATGCCGAAAATGGAATCACAAACACCACAAACTCTTGGAAAACTTTGAAAGAGTATACACCTTGTATAAAAATCAGCCACACACATGCACACACACACTAGTTTACTAGTTTTCTCTTAGGATTCATTTCATGTTCCATAAGCATGCTTATATAGTGTGCATGGTTAGGGTGAAACCCTAATAACCCATGTCTTTTCCTTTTCCAAGGATCCATGGGTTAAAAGCTCCATGGATCATCCATGGACTTCCACATAAGCCTAGCCCATTAACAAATGAGTATTAGCCCACACTATATAAAACAAATAGCCCATAATTTAATTAGTATTCCTTTTAATCTCTAAATTAATTCATAATTAATTTAAGACTAAAACTAATTAAATAACGTAACTTCATATTAATATATTATAACTCATAATATATTAATAAACATATGTGTATAACTCTCATAAAATTATCCATAATAGTTTGGATGAGATGCAACCCAAATGGACCATGCCGGTCGGGTCAAGTATATACCAAATAAGTTATGGACTTAGACACCTTATCCAACAATACACTCGCGCAACCATTTCACGTAGATACTGTAGGAAGTGTATCATTACTTCCTGATAAAATCTATAGGGATTGTGTCATACAAATTGAAGGCTATAATTTTCTTGCTAACCTAATCCCTATCTCCTTGCCCAATTTCGATATTATTCTCGGAATGGATTGGTTGTCAAAGAACCATGCAGAACTCTTGTGTTACGAAAAGATGATACGCATTCCTATTAAAGGGGAAGATCCTATTCATGTCTACGGTGAACAAAGGATCTTAAAAATAATCTCTTTCCTCAAAGCTCGTAAATTCATATCGAAAGCTTGTCCTATATATCTGGCCTACACAGTTGACATCTCAAGAAAGGAGAATAAAACTATAAATGATATTCCCATTGTTCACGAATATCCCGATGTTTTCCCTGATGATCTGTCTGGGCTTCCTTCGGAAAGACAAGTAGAATTCCGAATTGACCTTGTGCCTGGTGCTGCTCCGATTGCAAAGACTCCTTATCATCTTGCACCAGCCGAGATGAAAGAAATGATGATACAACTGCAGGAATTACTTGACAAAGGCTTTATTCGACCAAGTACCTCTCCTTGGGGTGCTCCAGTATTGTTTGTCAAGAAGAAGGACGGATCGATGCGAATGTGCATTGATTATCGTGAGTTGAATAAGGTGACTATCAAGAACAAGTACCCACTACCTCGCATCTATGATTTATTCGATCAACTTAAGGGTGTTAGCTATTTCTCAAAAATTGATTTGAGATCTGGGTATCATCAGTTGAAAGTACAAGAGAAAGATGTACCGAAGACTGCTTTCCGTACTCGTTATGGGCATTTCGAATTCCTTGTCATGCCATTCGGTTTGACAAATGCTCCTACCATATTCATGGATATGATGAATCGAGTGTACCGCCCAATGCTCGATAAGTCTGTCATCATATTCATTGACGATATTCTAATCTATTCCAATTCTGAAGCCGATCATGTCGTTCATATTCATGAAATCTTAGAACTTCTTCGAAAGGAGAAACTTTATGCTAAATTTTCGAAATGTGAATTTTGGCTCCGTCAAGTTCAATTTCTCGGCCATATTATTTCTAGTAATGGTGTATCTGTAGATCCCATCAAAATCGAAGCCATTCAAAATTAGGAAGTGCCCCGTAATGCTTCCGAAATTAGAAGTTTCTTCGGTCTCGTGGGATATTACCGGAGATTCATTAAGGACTTTTCTCGTATAGTCGTACCTCTCACAAGTCTTACATGGAAGGAAGTGAAGTTCGAATGGGGGTGAAGATCAAGAAAAAGCTTTCTCAACTCTAAAAGATCTTGTGACTCATGCTCCCATCTTATCACTCCCAGAAGGTGATGATGATTTCTCCGTATATAGCGATGCTTCAAGATTAGGACTCGGTTGTGTGTTGATGCAGCATGGTAAAGTGATAGCCTATGCCTCAAGACAACTGAAAGATTATGAAAAGAATTATCCCACCCATGATCTTGAACTCGCTGCAGTAGTATTTGCCCTAAAACTTTGGAGACATTACCTTTTTGGTACGAAATGCCAATTATTTACCGACCACAAGAGTCTCAAGTATATATTCAGTCAGCAAACTCTAAATAAGAGACAACAACGAACCATGGAGCTGATCAAAGACTATAATTGCGGAATCCTGTACCATCCTGTAAAGGCTAATGTGCTTGCAGATGCACTTAGCAGGAAAGTTTATCGTAATAGTATGTGTTATACTATTACTCACACTACGGTGAAGTTCACCATTCTTGATGAACTAGAGAAGTGGCAAGTTGAAGCCTTAAAGCCAGAAAATGTAAAGAAGGAAGGAATGGTACATTATGCCGATGTTTTACTTGATGATCCACGAGGATTAAAAGTATTTACGAATCGACTATGGATTCCAAAGATTGGTGGATTAAGACAGAAGATTTTAGTTGAAGCTCATAAGTCTAAGCTATCAATACATCCTGGTACGTACAAGTAAAATGTACTATGATGTAAGAGCTGATTATTGGTGGCCTGGATTAAATAGAGACATTGGAAGATATGTACATGAATGCTTAGTATGCTTACAAGTCAAAACAGAACACCAAAAGCCTTATGGAACTCCAGAAAGCCTTAGTGTTCCTGTATGGAAGTGGGGAGAGCTGTCCATGGATTTTATTACCAAATTGCCAAAGACTGCTAGACAGCATGATAGCATTTGGGTAATCGTCGACCGTCTGACTAAGAGTGTACATTTTCTCCCCATGCATGAAACGGCTCCAATGGAGAAATACGCACAAGTATACTTGGATGAAATTGTTGCAAGACATGGTGTGCCACTAAAGATCATTTCGGATCGCGATACTCGCTTCACTTCTTACTTTTGGGCCAGTATGCAACGCGCATTGGGATCTCGAGTTGCTCTCAGCACCGCTTATCATCCTCAGACAAATGGTCAGACGGAGAGAACAATCCAAATAGTAGAACATATGCTTCGTGCATGTGTTTTGGAGTTCGGTGGTTACTGGGATAAATACTTACCGCTTGTCGAATTTTCGTATAATAATAGTTACCACACTTCAATCAAAATGCCACCATATGAAGCATTATATGGTTGCAAATGTCGTACGCCGTTATGTTGGCGTGATGTAGGACATAAGATCCTTGGAGGCCCTGAAATGATTCAAGACACCACCGACAAGATTCAAATCGTACGAGAAAGAATGAAAGCGGCCCAGGATCGACAGAAGTCCTATATGGAAAACAGAAGATGACTTATAGAATTCCAAGTGGGTGATTTCGTGATGCTGAAGGTATCCCCATGGAAAGGCCTTATGCGATTTGGGAAGAAAGGAAAGTTGAGTCCTAGATTTGTTGGTCCTTTCAAATCATCCAGAGAATTGGAAAGCAAGCATAACGCTTAGATTTGCCTAAAGATTTGGCAGGTATTCATGATGTGTTTCATGTAAGTTATCTGTGCAAATGCTTGAGCATCTACGATGAGACAGTTCCATTATCCGAGGTGAAATTGGATAATAAGTTAAGATATGTTGAAGAGCCTGAAAAAATCGTGAATAAAAGAACAACTAAGCTACATAATAAAGAAGTAGAATTGGTGCTTGTCAAGTGGAAACATCATCATGGCCCAAACTATACTTGGGAGAATAAGAATGAGATAAAAGCAAAATATCCCTATTTATTTTAATCGATGTAATTTCGGGGACGAAATCCTCAAAAGGAGGTATTTGTGACATACACGTTTTGAAATCATGTTTTGTAATGAATAAAATTGTGAAATATTATGTAAAATTGAGTGTTGAGTTCTAACAAATGGTTTTTACTAGAAATGAAGTAAATCTATGTTTAGAATCACTCAGAAAATATTGGAAGTCTTATGAGATTCCAATTAAAAGCCAAATAGTGAAATTTAGCGAAAATATGAAATTTTAAATAAGTAAAAGTTTATTATTTTATGTTATAGGGAATCTCATTAGAAACTTGTAGGCGACAACCTCGTCAAAATCCGAGTTATAACGAAGATGTTATGACCAAACGAAGGTCCGCGACAAAACCGGCATGGCGCCGAATGACGTAAAAATTGAGTTTTTGATAAACTACTTTTTAGCCATAGTAATCTAAATGAAAGTTGTAGTATTCGTTAAACCGAGAAATTCGATAAAAAGAAAGCAAAAATCTGACTTCGTATGAGGAAGTTATGATTTTTCGAAGTTTCAACTTAGCAGTAGACAGCTAAAAACTCGAATTTTAGATCGAGTGATATTTTACCGATACATCCTAAATGAGAATCGAAGGTCTCTTCATATGTAGTACAATGGTAAAAAGTCTGACGAAAACAGATGTCAGATGAAGAAGTTATGAATTTTTAACGGATTTTCCTGTCCCAGTCTGTTAAAAATAGTAATATTAAAAATAAATTCATAATTAGCTGATGAAGTCTAATCCAAAGTTGTAGAGTGTAATTTTAGCTACGCATGCATATAAAAAACGTCAAAAACGGAACTCGTATGCGAAAGTTATGGATTTTAGAAGTTCGGGACCCAAAAACCGAAGAAATTCGCATGAATAGTGTCCGACAACGTCACCTCGCACAAATTAGGTGCGTCACCAGAGACGTGGCCCAAACTGGAGACCTACGAAGCAGCTGCGTCACCCTCGTCTAGATCTCACCCCGTGTCCGAAGCAGCTTAGTCATCCGAGCAGCTGGCAACGCGTGTCACAACCCTCTCGCACCGATGGCTCGGCCAATCCGGGACCATTGCCTGCTTCGCTCCGCTGCTGCCACCGAGCCCCTCACTGCCATCTGTCTTGTTCTCGGCCGAACCCTCGCCTATAAATAGGAGGACCTGCGAGAGCTTCCGACTAACTTTAAAAATTTGCCATTTTTCACCCCTAAATCCATATTTTCATTATTTTGACTTTTCCCGAAGCCCCGGTATCAATTTTAGCACCCGAAACACATCGTGAGACCTCGAGAAGCCCGGAAATTTTATCTTTTTGGTTTTGAAGCCCTACCTTCGCAGAGCCCGGTTTTCAATTAGGCTCCTGGTTTTCAACATAGAAAGACATATTTAAAGCCGAAGTGTTGTCCAAATTACTATTTTAACCCCCGGTTAACTTAAGGTGAGTTCAATATATAGGAACAATTGTATGTTATGTGTTATATGTGCTATGTGTTTTTCTGTATTCTTATTCTGAGTTATTTTCTCGTGTTATTCGCTATGTTTATAGCAATTGTAATACCTTTGACCATGTGATCAGTGAAAGGACTTAGATTCACATTGGTACTGGTACGTAGCCTCTGGCCATGTAGAGCATGTCTCCGTAAGATAATGACTTCTATTCTATGGCATTGGTAAATGGTTAGACAGGACTATATGCCTGAAATCTAAGAAGATGTTAATCAGAAATTGCATGTCTTATATGTTATTTGGGCCAAAGCTTTATTGATGTATATAAAGAATTGAAAACAATATCTTTGAATAATGTATTTGATTGATATGAACGCTTGTCACATGATCTCACATACATCTTGTTTTTCCTCTTTGCTTTTCCCACATTGAAGTATATATATGGCATAACATTATATTGTATCTATTTTTGAACTCACTAAGTGTCACCGCTTATCCTATCAATGTTTAACAATTGCAGCTGACGAATAACTAGTATGTTTACATACTATTGAAAGATGTAGAATAGTTTGTAACAGTACTTTTGTACTACTTTTTCTGTTTGTATAAATTACAATATCCTGGGTAGTTATGTAATATATATATATATATATATATATATATATATATATATATATATATATATATAACACTTTGTAATAGAAGTTTTGTATCCAATAGTTTGTAAATCTTTTATATCAATGTAAAATATTGCTTTTATGAATATGCAAATAGCATGTTTTGGAGTAATGATAATGTGAAATATGAAAGTTTGGGTCTTTCAAAAATACGAAAGTTGGGGTCTTTCAACACAACTTAAATACTTATAGTTATTAAATCAATCACATGTGATTAATAACTACAAAACCAATGGCTTTCTTACTATTCAAACTGTTTATTAAACTGTTTTGCTTCAAACTGTTTTACAAACTCTTTTACTTATCAAATACTTTTACTTAAACTCTTTTATATTTATTATCAATTGCATGTCTATGTATGTATAGTTATATAAGCAATGTTTAAAAGCCTTAGGAAGGCCTGCCCGCCCTATTTCTTTTTCGCCGTTGAGATGTGGTCTGGTGGGATATCGGGTACCCGTCTGAACGTCGTCTAAATACTAGTTATATATTATGTGTACATATATAGTCGTAAAGGTTCTTCCAGTTCATTCACTACTCTTGGGTAGCAAGGGTATACTTCCATGTTCATACGTACCAGTTACATAACTAGTATGTTACCATAGGGGTAGCACAGGAGGATACTAGTATTATTACTAGAGCAATGAAACATAAAATGAATTAATTCATTCATGAATCAGTTCAAGTAGTACTCACAGTACATTACTATACATGCTAGATAAAGAGATAACATACATTACAGGTAGTACACACAGTACATTACTACACATACTAGATAGAGAAAACATACATTACAGCTAGCACATGCAGAACATTGCAGTACATACAGACTAGACAGAGAAAGAGTACACTTTCAGTTAGCACATTCATTACATATACATTCATGCAATTATGTGAACCATTGAGCGGGTCATGGCACTTCCTGCCATGACCGCTCTTGTATCCTGAATCTCCTTAATTGGGGAACGTATGAGTTTGTGTATAGATTAATACTAGATTGACTATCCTACACCTTGTTGCTCGCTAAATTGGGACTTGCAGGTCTATAGGTGCCAAATATCATTTCTTACGGCGTCTTACATTGTCATTTTACTAGAGTCGGTAGCAGGATACAGGTCGATAACATGTTACTTGGAATACATTTTGTTTTAAGGTAGTTAGTACCACGGTAGTCACTTATTATAAATACTACGATACAATAATATATTCCCATTTCATTCACTTCGTGAATATTCATACGATGCACGGTCATGTAGAAACTATATTTTTAGTTAATAATAGTCAGAATTGGTAAAACACACACTCTAATAAGAGACATAAACATAGACACGAGATGCCTTGGTAGAAGGCTACAGTTAGTAGGAAACATAGGCTTTTCTAGGAGAGTTCAAACATTATACAAAATATTATATAAAACATTGTACAAAACATCTTACAAGAATATCTTACAAACGTTTTCATACAAATTCAAACATTAGTATACTTATGATCTCGCCAGCATTAAGTTGATACTCGCTTTCAAAATAACTTGTATTCTCAGGTCACCACTAGATAAGTACAGGTGCCAGGCTTTTGAGAAGATGGAGTTTGTTCAAGACTCATCTTTTATTTTGATATGTATATTTTTGGTGTCTATAACTTTGACAGAACACACATGTATGAAATTATATTATTAATGCAATGGATGATGTTGTTGGTTATTTACTAGTATTCATTGTTGTGAGACTGTAGATGAGATCCTCCAGCCCAGAATGTTTCCGCCATTCATGGTTTTGGGGTGTGACAGTTGTGGCCGGTGCGGTTAGTCGCAAGGTAGCCTCGATCAGAGACGTATGCTTGAGGATGACTATAATAACTCCATTGTTGGAACACATCCGGGATACACAGGTCGAGGGATTTAAGGTGGAGCGTCGGAAATGCGAGCATATCATAGGCTAGGTGGCCTCGTTTGACTATAACAACCATGGGATGCTGAACCTGCATGGGTCTGGGATCCGTACTGGGGTGGAGTATGGCAGATTTTGATGGATAAGGCCCACAAATCCAGTTTTTCTATCCATCCAGATGCAACGAAGAGGTATAAAGATCTTCGTCCTAATTACTGGTGGCCCTGCATGAAGCAGGGTGTAGCCTGGTATATTGAGAGGTGCCTAATCTGCAGGAAGGTTAAGGCCGAGCACCAGACGCCTCATGGCAAGACGCAGCCATTAGACATCCCCATGTGGAAATGAGAAGATATTACCATGTATTTCATCAGCAAGCTTCCTAGGACTGCATGGGGAGTAGATTCTATATGGGTCATTGTCGATCGATTGACCAAGAGTGCCCATTTTATACTGAGCCAGGAGAGCATTTCGGCCGAGAAGCTGGCCGAGATCTATAACCGAGAGCTTGTAGCCCGACATGGAGTGCCAGTCTCCGTGACTTCTGACACAGATGTGAGGTTCACTTCCAGGTTTTGGAAGAAATTTCATGATGAGTTAGTTACTCGTCTGCACTTTAGCACCATTTTCCACCCGCAGATGGATGGTCAAAGCTAGTAGACCATCCTGACATTGGAGGATATACTGTGGACGCACGTATTAGACTTCGGTGGTAGCTGTGATACCTACCTTATAGCAGAATTTCCCTACAAAAATAGCTACCACATCAGTATTGACCGTCCTCCCTTTGAGATGTTGTACAGGAGGAAGTGCAAGACCCCAATATGCTGTAGCGAGGTTGGGTAGAGAGTCTTGGGGAGTACTAATGTGGTGCTCAAGAGGACGGAAAGGATCCAACAAGTCCAGAGCAGGCTTCAGACTGCTCAGAGACGGAAGAGAAGTTATGCCGAAAAGCGCCATTTGGACCTAGAGTTCCAAGTCAGGGATGTGGTTCTCCTAAAGGTATCTCCTTGCAAAGGTGTCATCCGATTTAGGAAGCATGTGAAGTTGGGCCCGATGTATATTGGGCCTTTCAGGGTTACAGCCTGTGTGGGCAAGGCGGTGTATAGTCTGGACCTGCCAGCCGAACATAGCCAGTTCACAGTACCTTTCATGTTTCCCAGCTGCGGAAGTTTCTAGTAGAAGATTCAACAGTGGTGCCTTCAAGAGGATAATCAGGTAGATGACAGCCTGAACTGCATCGAGCGGCCAATAGCTATCCTTGAAAGGAAGTCGAAGGACCTGAGCAACAACAAGATCGAACTGGTGAAGGTGCAATGGCAACACCGCAAGGGCTCCGAATGGACTTGGGTGCCGAAGGACGAAATGAGGGAGCACTACCCCGAGCTTTTCCCAAACGCAGTGGAAGACTTTGAGGAAAATGTCAAAAATAAGTGGGGGAGATTTGTAGCGCCCGGTTCCTGGTACAAAATTTAAATATACATTTTTGCACAAATATTTTGGGACTCGGGGAGTTGGAGTCCCCACCTCGTCGAGTAGAGGTTAAAATTGGACGCGGGAAGAACAACCTACTAAACGATTCAGATGCCCTGACACGACGAGTAAGCTTGTCTGGGTGAAACCCTAATTTATGGGTTAGCACCCTATTTAAACACCTTATCTCTCCAGTTGTGGCCTCCCTCATCGCCTCCTTGTGTCAAGAAAGCCCTAAATCGAAACCCTAACCTTGTTTGAGTGTTCATGAGCAATTTTTTGTGTGTTTTTCGTGGTTGTGAAGTTTGAAAAAAAAAAGGATCTTGGGAGTTCAAGTGAAAGCTAGTAGATCCAGAGGTTGTGTCCTATTTCAAAATAATTGGAGGTAAAAAGCTTCAACCTTGACCATTTATCTCTTAGATCTCTAGTTATTGTTCCTTTCTTCATTTTCTAAACTTTTATAGAGCCACATTCGAGATTGTATGGTTCTAGAGAGTATGACTTAGAATCTAGAACCATTGAGGGTTCTAATGGTATAAAGTTGACAACTTTATTGCCATATGCACCCCATGCATCTTATAAACTCCATTTTATGGCCATTTGGGCCAAATGCCCCATGCATGGATGTCAAGTTTTGGACTTTATGTGTATTATGAACCCAAGGAGGTAAGATCTATGTTTTGGATTCATTAGCACCAACTGAAATTAAGTGTATAGTTTTGGACATATAGGGACTTGGCGAGTCACTCATGTGACTCGGCGAGTCACTCATGTGACTCGGCGAGTCAGGACGCATTTCCCACCAAATCCCTTCTGATAATGAACCATGTGTTAAGTTAGAAGTACACTCATACTGTTGAGCTCCATAAGGACCAAGGATTCATTGGATTCGACAAGTGTATAAACTAACATGGAAAGTTCAAGGCTATGTCCCAAGAATATGAAGATGGACTTGGCGAGTCAATGAAGAACTCGATGAGTCCAGCACGAAGAACATCACCTTACAATAAGATGAACTCGACAAGTTCGTAAGGAACTAAGTGAGTCAA
Source organism: Lactuca saligna (assembly GCF_052625555.1). Classification (NCBI taxonomy): domain Eukaryota; kingdom Viridiplantae; phylum Streptophyta; class Magnoliopsida; order Asterales; family Asteraceae; genus Lactuca; species Lactuca saligna. Next base: position 118,885,356 of record NC_136422.1, read on the forward strand.
ATGATGAACTCGCCGAGTCACTTGTAAAGGGTCCCGACTCTGTATCATGGAGCTCGACGAGTTGGTGGACCAACTCGGTGAGTTGACTGAAAGTTGACTTTGACTTTGACTTTAACCTAAGTTGACCATGAAATGCTAAATAACGAAGATGACTATGTGTAGGATTTGAGAGGAGTTGATCCCGTCAATAAGGACAGTTCAGGCACTTCACGACATCGAGGTGAGTTATTTTCCAGTAGAAGTGGGTCTAAGGCCACAATGTTGGCCCACTAGTAAGAGCTTGTAGCTAGATGATTTTTTGTGTGATAATTGTCTGGTATGCCACAATATGTTATGTTCTATGTGCTTGTATACTATTATTATATGTGGTAGTGGTATGGGTTAAGTAGTCCCCGATATCTAGTTGGACTAGATCGAAGGGGAGGCCAACACCCATATATGCTAGGCAGTTATCCGGTTGGAATAGACCAAAGGGGATGCCAACACCCATATATCCTAAGCAGATATTGTCACACCCCCAAACCAAGGATGGCGGAAACGTCCGGGGGTGGAGGACTTCATGTACAGTATCACAACAACATGTATAATAGAGCTCAAAGTAAATACAACCATCATAAATATAATTGAAAAAGTTACACCAAAGTATATGTTTACATGTTTCAAAATCAATTACATTATGACGAAAAAAGTAAATTGTTGACGGTTTAACGTCCCATCCTCAAGGAGCTGAACTTTTTCCTGTTTCACTAATTTCCTGAGAATACAAGTAGTTTTGAAAAAGTGTCAACAATTAAGTTGGTGAGTTCATAAGAGTTTTGTTTGAAGTAGAAACCGTTTTCCTTGTAAAATCGATACAGTTTGATTTCCAGAAAATCCAATATTTTCTTAGTTAAGTGTCAATAGAAATATTTCTATATGATGCATTTATGAACCCTAGAATGACCCGTAGAGTTCTCCTATAATCGTCCAACATATATATATTATATAAGATTTAAGTTAGATAAAACGTTGAATATAGTGGGTCTGCCCTAGGTCCACAACCAAAAAAGGAACAGGAGATGAGGCGGGCACCACCAATTCTAAGCCAATCAAGACTAAATTCTTATATGACTCAAGCATATACGCTCAACAATTATAATTGAAGTCTAACAATTCTAGATGAAATATAGTTTTAATATCATAACAACTATTTTATGTGAACCTGGTACTTTGGAATGTACCCCATTCGTATGACAACCCGGTACTTTGGGATGTACCCCATTTATATGAAAACTCGATACTTTGGAATATAACCCATTCCTATAAAACCCGGTACTTTGTATTTGTACCCCTTTTTGTATAAAAATCCGGTACTTTGTATGTGTACCCCTTTTTGTATAAAAACCTGGTACTTTGTATCTGTACCCCTTTTTGTATAAAAACCCGGTACTTTGTATCTGTACCCCTTTTTGTATAAAAATACCCGGTACTTTGGAATGTACCCCGTTTATATGAAAACCCGGTACTTTGGAATGTACCCCATTCGTGTGAAAACCTTTTGTAATGTAGATGATCATAAACTATACCTATTATAGTTTATCAAAATGTTTGAAATGCATATGCAAGCTAACTATACTTACTATACTTTAGTATGTTTATTTGTGGTGTACAAGAAACCTTTCCATGTAAGTCAAATGTATTGTACAATATAGCTATGTTTAACTTGTTTTGTTTTGTACTAATGATTTTGATGGAGGATTCTTATAAATTCAGTAAGTAATTTCCTATTATATAATTATATCATAAAAAGATATACATGTAATATATGAAGTCATCAAAGACTTAACACTTTGCTCAACATGTTACAAAGTGTTTTGATAGTTAGAAGTTGTTAACTAATTCTTAACCTTTCTGCACTGTTTTAGAAAAATCATAAAAAAATCATACGAAGGTGAAAACAAAATGTGTAAATCCTGAGAGTTCCTAAAATGAATCTAGTTTATTCATAATTTTTATCATGATTTTTGGAAGCACTACTAGAAAAACAGCCTTTTACGACGCGCAATCAATGACACACGTTGATAGAGAACACGCATTTGAGCGTGCCCTAAAAATTGATGTCAGTTTTCCAAAATATGAAGCATAGAGGGCACGGATTTTTGCGCGCCCTTAAATTAGTGTCTAATAAAAAATAGAAAATAAAACACGGAGGGCATCTTAAATAAAATGTGTGTCGTCTAACCATGTCGCTTTATAAATTTTAATGAAACACGCGTTTCATCCGAGGGGGAAATGAAATACAAAAATTAAAAAGCCCGCTTTGTTTCCACCGGCTGAAAACCCTAGCTCTTCCCTGCCGAAAACTCCATTTCTTTCTTTCTTCTCTCTTGATTCTCAAACCTCTATTCGCCTTCCGATATCTGCTGCTTCTTCGCCCCTTCTGAGTGTCTCCCACCGCCGTCGACTTCCAATGAAAGACGACCGTTCTTCCCCATCACCATCTATCTTCCAAATTACTACACTAACCTCACCGTCTTTGTTCTTTACTATTCAGAGCCAAAACCCTTTCACCACCACCGCCCTATACGAAGCCTCCATAAATGCAACCCCGACTCCGTTATCATCTACTTCTTCCCAACGCCCATTCATTGGTTAAGTCCTAAATACATTCCACCACTTACTGCTTTGTCTTCTACCTCAATCAAATTGAGAGCCAGCGGCGTCGTAGAAAGAGAATCCTTCACCGTTAGTGTCATCAAAATCAGAGCCGCCAGTGTTGTAGAAAGAGAATTCACCATCGCCAGGTCGCGACCTCTAAAGGTTTCTGGTTCGTCTCCATCGCCAATTCGGAATCGTGTTCTTAGGTCACTCGAAAAGTACTCATGGTTGGTGAAATCAAAATGTGAAATCATGTTCTTAGGTCACTGGAAAAGCACTTATGGTCGATAAAATCATCAATTACATTATGTCGCTACAAGGTCAACTTGAGGTAAGTCAATAATTTCTAATTCTTGTATATAAATCCACCGATTACAGTGGTTTTGATTTACGATACCACTGCTTCTTTCACCAGCAGTTTCAGTTTCAGGCACCATCCCATCTAATTCTTGGGACTCATTTTTTGTCTGCTGACCCTCCTCCACTTTTTCTTGATCAGAGGCAGAGTCCTTCTCAGGAGTTGGACGCCTCAAATGAGAAACCAACATAATTCATAGGGCTCTCAAGACTGCAAATTTGCTCATCGACACTCAATGTAAAAACTATAAAGGCATTAATTACACTTTGACTTATTAGCTTCTTCACTGTTTCTCTGTTTTTTTAAATTTAATTTAATATTTTAATTTTAGGTTGTAAAGGTGGCAGATTTTGGGGTTGCCCGGTTTTGAGTCAAGGGGGAGTTATGACAGTAGAGACTGGAACTTACAGATGGATGGCTCCTGAGGTTTCTATTTCTTCCTCTTTACATATAATATTTGAATATATTTCCTTTTTCACTAATAAACCCTAACTAATTTGGGAATCATCCTCTAAACTCTAAATTTACCATGATGAATGGAGCTACTTATGTATTGTCATGGTTTGCAGGTTATAAATCATCAACAATATGATGAAAAGGCGACATCGAAGTGGAAGCAAGATCAGAAAGACCTGGGAGTGAAAGGGACAGGGAAAAGGGACTTGGTAGAGAGGTTAAAGATAAATAAAGAGAAAAAGGAAAAGTAAAAGAAAAATAAAGGGAATCTGAAGGAATTGGAATCTTGAATTCCATTTTTGTAGTTTCTTCTAGTGGAAACATACATTATGAATATTGAACATATGTTTTGGTTCGTGGATTCTATGGGAATCTGAAGGAATGGGAATATTGAATTCCATTTTGTTTTTTTGGTTGCTAAACTAAGGGAACTGTATTCCAGGATCTCCTTCAGAAATCAATGTTTGACGGATTTTGTCATTTCTTGGGGTGGGTGGTAGGGTTTGAGTTCTATTTTTATTTCTTCATTAAATGACTAAAATTTTCTCATAAACCCTTTAAAACACAAACACATTCTTCCTTAACATAATTTACATTCCCATTTATTTGATAAATTTACAAATCAAACAGAAAATAGCAAAGGGTTGTGATTGATTTCCTTCCCATATTCTGCCAACCAAACAATTAACAGATTGCAATTCTTTCAGATTCCAATTGCTTTGACATATTCCATGCCTTCCAAATAGATTATGTGAATCAAATGGGCCTTTGTTTCTTTGCAATATCAACACCATAGATCCCAAACACTATTATTTCTTCATTCTTATAACTAGAATAGGTGTGTTGTTGCTAAACCTTGTGCTGAGTTTGTTCCTGGAGTACTTGCAATATGGTTAAATGGAGGTGTAGCTGTTCCACTTGCACTCAGTTACCCTGAAGCTGAGTTGTTACATGTCATGACTGGCTCGGTTTGCTCTCAAAACAACCTTAAACTTTTCTAGTTTCCTATGTTTTTTATTTGGAAGAAATTGCTTTGTATTTGGATGATATTGCTAAAATTTCTTTAATAGGAAGAAATGAAATTCAATAAAATGACTGTTTTCTCCTTATTCAATTAACATACCCTTTTTTTAATGTAGTTTATGTGGCCTTTGTAAGATACAATTTTATTCTCCTAATAATACAACATTGTTAATTTGATTTTTGAAGGATGTGTCCATGATTTTTAGTACTGATGATCACAGGGAGCTTATGCAAAAAGTTGCAGCTAAAACTGCAGCTCAATTTTCTCTAATACCAAATGTTCCTACTATGACTTCACAAGCAGTAGATAATGGTGTTGTACATCAAAAAGAGAATGTATTTGAAAATAACATAAAAGGTATATATCCATGTTCTTTAATATATACATATATATATATATATATATATATATATATATATATATATACATATATATAATTTCATATACAATAATAATATAAAATTGTCTTATTCATACAGACGATGATCCAACATTGATTTTGTATACTAGTGGAACAACTGGGAAACCTAAAGGAGTTGTTCATACACAAAGTAGCATTTTAGCATAGGTAATTTAAAGTTTTGGAAGAAAATACTTTAAAAACCAAACTTGTGAAATATTCGTATATTTTTTAAGAAAAAAATGTATCTGTGATCTTCTAATTGCTGTTTTCCTGCATAATTTCAGGTGAAAACTGATGAGATTAAACTAACCTTTAATCTATAAAGATCGATTAGATCTTGAACAAGAAAGTAAACAAAAGCGATATAAACACAATAATAAGAACAAGACAAGATGGAATCAAACGTGTCGAATGATTAAACAAAATCCTCAGAAGAGCTCGATTAAGAACATCAACTGTAGAGGATTGGAAGGTTACAAGAACGATCAAAGAAACCTGTTATCGTCTAGATGTATCGCTATTCTCAGATCTCTAAAAACCTTAACCTAATATGCATGCAAGCGTAAACTTATATACAAAACATAAAAGGTTCACGGTTGGACAGGGCCAAATCGGAATACAAAAAGCCTTATGCTAAACGAGCCCAAAAGATGCAATCTTCAAAAATAGTTTCTCGCTCAACAATCTCCCCCTTTGCGTCAATTTGGAGCGAGGCCTTCACTAGTTACTTGGGCCAGCAGCTGAAGCAGGTACCTTCTTCACGGTACTAAACTGACATTTGGTGATGGAAAGAATGGTCTGTCTAAACCAGATGTACCAGTTAATCATATCTTCAAAATACTTGACATCATCGGCCGAGTTCTCTTTACACCGTTTGACAATGAACAGCACACGCTCCAAACAGGTTGTGGTGTAAAGATGCTTGTCAGCTAAAGCGAAGAGACATTTCTGTCCTTCCGCTCTAGTGAACATAACCGTGTTGCGTCTCGGGTCGATCCTGCCCAGTAGCATTTGATTGAGATCACTGGCCGATCCCACAGGAGCAATTTTGGGTTTCTTCTTGAAGACTGTGGCGACCTCCTGATCCATTAGGGCAACCTCCATGATGTAGCAGATTAACATCCTTTTGACATGGTCTAGAATGGGACCATATTCAGCTTCATTAGTCAAAATGATATTATACAGGACAATCCAATCATGAGGATTTAGATTCGGTAGATCTGCCAGGGAGATAAGATGAGCAGTTCTTGCAGATCCCCGAATCAACTTGAATCGAATATTTATAAAATGTCCCTCAGTATAAGGTTTTAGCACCCGAACGTTTATAATCTTTTGGGCGCTCCAAGTAAGGAATTGTGGACGAGCAGCCGCCAGATAGAAGTCAATGAGCTCCCTGTCAATCTCAGCGTTCGGGTGAGGGACTTCAAAGATGTTAGAGAAAACGTGGAAGATGAACGCCTTTCGAGTAAGCGGCATATCGAACTGCGAATCGACAGTGTTGTTGCAGTCGAACGATATAACCAGCTCGAGCCATAAGATGCTGGGAGTTTCAATGGCCTCTTTGATTAAACGTTCCCTGGTCCAGACACGGAAGAGAGTCTTTCGGCTCTCAAGGAGATCGTGGGCTTCTTTTTTTTGCGTTCGGCTTCAACAGCCTCTCGCGCCACACGACTGGCATCTTCATCAACCTTGCGACTGTTCTTTTGTTTTAAAATGTCAGCAATGGTCTCCTTGTCGCCTTCTTCATCCTCGTCCTCAGCTATGTTTTTGCCTTTGTCCTTCACACCCGAGCCTAAAGCATGACCAGTCGGAGATGGTTCGGTCGTGTGAGTAGCTTTGGAGGAAGGAGGTGGTTTTGATCCTGTCTTCTCATCTCCCCCTTGTTTCGGAATGGAAACGAAACTCGGGAGCCCTTCTACTTTGTTAAGAAGATCGATGGCTGGAGAGAGCTTTTCAGCAAGGGAACGCCTCACCGAAAAGTTTAAGATGGGATCGTGTGCTTCCAAAATATTGGATATAACAGCGTGAACATCCGAAACACACGTCTTGACCACCTCCCGTTCAGATCGAAGATCTTCCAGTTGTTGTTGGGATTGAAAGAGTTGAGTTGTCTTGACCTCAAGTGCGGTTGTTTTGGTTTCCAGATCGTCCATCAACGAACGCTCGGTTGCCAGATCCTCTTGTAGCTTGGCGAGGCGAGCATCAATGGAGGCATTAAAGGCCGAGTTGTCGTCGCGTATGGTTTGGCATAGAGTAGCGAACGAAGGCAACTCCGATGAGACAAAGTTGGCTAATTGTTGGACAATTGGTTCCAAAGATGTCTTTGTGGCATCTGCACTTTCCTGCAAGGACTGCAGCAGGGTAGAGGCATCAGAAAATAGTTTATCGACTTTTTCAGTCGCAGCCTCACAGGCTCTGGTAGAGGCTTCAATCGCAGCAGTTGCTGAGGCCATCGAATCATGTTGAGCCCTGGAGAAGACATCAACAATCTTCTGAAGGGCAGCTTCAGACAGAGAGGACTGCTGGTTGGAAGAGGAGGCGAGAAATAGGTCAATCTTCTCGTTGAGCTCTTTGAGATGCTTCTTTGTTACTGGAGCATCATCCTCCTCGTCACTTTGAACTTGAAACGTACTATAGTAGACCGAATCAAAGATCATGTTTTCTCCCCCAAGATAAGGGTTTTCGCCCTCAGATGCATTTTCAGGAGATGAGGGAGGTGGAGAGGTTGGGGGTGTTGTGGGTTTGGTAGGATCAGGTTGAGTGGGTGATGGTATAATTTTTGTTGGTGGTTGAGTATAGGTAGTTTCGGTTGTTTGTGTTTTGGGTTGAGGAGGTTCGGTTACATGTGGTGATTCGGTTGTAGTTGTAAAGATTGGTGGAGGGGAAGGAATTGGGGAAATTGGTAGTTCCATCTCTGGGGTAAGGGACCGAGGTGGTGTGTTGCCTCGTTGAGGAGATGCGTCCCCTTGAGAGTCGTCAGAACCCAAACTCTCACCCTCAGAGTCACTCGAAGAAGAGGGTATTACAAGCTTTCACTTCGGTTGGGTCTTCCTCTTCTTCGGTGGTGGGGATTGTGCAGCTTTCGGTTGTTTCCTCTTTTTAGGAGAAGGCCCCTTTGGAGCTTTGGACGTTGGCTTCCCTTTGTCTGCCTTTTTGCCCCTGCTCACCGGTTTGTCTGCATCGTGAATTGACCTGAGCATTTCCGGGGTCAGATCCCTTGGACCAGATGACCTTAGCTCCTTGAGCTTCCGAATCAACCTGCTATCAGAAGGCACATCACCATACATTGACTCCGGGATAGATCCAATAAAGGAGAATTTTGAGGCATCTGAGACGATGATCTTCTTGGTATGGAAAGTACCAATAGAAGACATCAATGCACCTTCATCAGTGGGAACATCAAATCTGTCCATGGCCCATTTTGTGATCAGGATCCAGGATCGGGCCAACGAGACCTCAGAGTGTCGGGATAAAGAGGAGAGGCTTTGAATAAGTTGTTGCCAAAGGACAAACCCATAATCCAGGTTGATCCCATTGTAAACCCCGTACATGATGGAGAGGAAGAGACGACTTGCGCCATCTGATCCTGAACTTCTCTCCGACAAGCCCTTGAAAAGGACTGTAAATAAACCGTTCCATTGTGGTGGCAAGCATGACTTTTTGAATCTTGCGACAGAGGTGAGAACTTCTGTGTATCCCATGTTGTAAAACATGTTATACAGATGACCAATCTGTATCGACTCCGGATGAACTCTAGAAGGGTCAGTAGCAAATCCTAGCAGGGTGCAGAAACGTGGACGGGAGATGGAGGTTTTGTGTTCTCCAATCTCGAAAAACACCCGGTCGATAGCCTTGTCGTAATATGCAGTCGCGTAGACTTGCGATAGGGCCACCATCGGCACCGATTCGATTCTGGTAAGAGCCGGAACAAGTTGGGAATACTTCAAGCACTCTATGACAGGCGACATATAGGAGTCGTACGCTAGTGGGTTAAGATCAATGACCAGACATTGTTGTGGGCGAATGGGAAGGATCTGTGAGGTAGCATGAACTGAAGAGGAGTCAGCCATTGATGCAGGTGGGAAGAAGATGATGAACAGGAAACTGTTTGGGAGTATTTGCGTTCTGGAAATTTTGAAGGTTGTAAAGAGGTAAAAGGTGGTGTAGCGGGCTATTTATAGTGGGTGATAGGAGAGAGAAAAAATATTTCAAATCTCTTATGGATGACAGTTGGGGCGTGCGATGATCACGTAGGAGAGAGAGTGTCAGGTTCCTAGGATCACGCCGACCAATAAGCGCCATTTCATAGGGACAAGCCGTTACTATTCCCACACGCGCATTTAATGTTACAGGACAAGAGAGAACTTAAGGTTTAAAAGAGAATTCACGTTAAATTACGATCAACCATTTATTAAGAAATGTTGAAAGGCTTCTTTTAGTTAGGCTAAATAAGAGTGGGTTGAAAAGAGATAAAATCTCAGAAAGAAAAATAAGATCACGATCCCAATGGAAGAAATGTTTTGGGTTTAAACAATTTCATAGGAATCACATAAATTGGAGATTTTAATAGGGTACTTTCGTCAATTCTGTAGTGAAAACTTGAGCAATTTAATTGTTCACCGTGAATTCATTAGGTGTTGAATTTTGGATTTCACTTAGTTCATAGTGACACAATACTAAGATCATAAATACAGATGTTGTGTAACCATAAACCTCAGTGGTAATTTCTGAGAGTCTCAAGGGTTACTATGATGGAATGAGTTTAGTGGAGAATTAATGTGGAGATGGTGTAAGAGAGAGAAGTACCTCTGCTGCGAAAAGAAGGACCAAGCAGGAAACTCTTAACTCATGTGAGAAAATAGTGAGGTAGCTCACGATTAGAATAAATGAGTTGGCCTTATTGGGAAGACAAGATTTGTGTATACCAGGTCATGAGGGCCATTATTCAAAATCTTATGAGGCTTGAGACACATACAGCAGCATGCTTCTAGGGACACTTAGGTATTTCATCAAATTTATCCCCATAAACGATCATACAGTTGGTTTCGGTTGATGAAAATTTTGAAAAACCGAACCCGAACCTTCGGTTGGTTTTGGTTCTAGAAAATTTTGAAAAACCGAACCCGAACCTTCGGTTGGTTTCGGTTCTAGAAAATGTTGAAAAACCGAACCCGAACCTTCGGTTGGTTTCGGTTCAATAAAATTTTGAGGAACTTGGAAATTTAAGCAAACAAGGAAAAGATTTTTTTTTTTTTTAACACGAGGAAAAACAGAATTGTACAAGAAATATACAACATTGAAAAACTACATTTGAAGAAATGAGTGAGTCAGATAGTTGAACCGAACCCGAACGTTCGGTTGGTTTCGGTTCTTACGTTTGAGTTTGAGAGATAGTGTGAGGTACTGACTCTGATTCCATCATACCTAGTCGTTGCAATATTTTATTGAATGATGCTTCAAGAAGAGCTTTTGTAAAGACGTCAGCCAGTTGATCAGTGGTTCTTACGAAGTGAACTTCGACGTTTCCATCTTCCACGTGATCTTTGATGAAGTAATACCGCAGTGCTATGTGTTTGGTTTTGGAGTGTTGCACTGGGTTATGACAGATCCTAATTGCACTTTCAGAGTCACAATATAGTGGGATCTTCTTCATATTGAGTCCATAGTCTCGAAGTTGACTTTGGATCCAAATCACTTGTGATGTGCACGATGCAGCTGCAATGTATTCCACTTTGGCAGTAGATAGCGACACGCACGTTTGTTTCTTGGATTGCCAGCTGACTAACTTCCCGTCAAGAAATTGACAACCACCAGTTGTGCTTTTACGGTCGATTCCACATCCTCTAAGGTCAGCATCAGAATAGGCTTGAACAAAGAAGCCTGAGTTGGATGGATACCATAGACCTAAGGAGGTGGTTTGCTTAAGATATCGTAAGATGTTCTTCACTGCAAGCATGTGAGGTTCGCGTGGGTTTGCTTGAAATCGAGCATAATAACACACAGAAAACATGATATCAGGTCTGCTAGCAGTTAGATACATCACTGATCAAATCATTTGACGATAGAGTGTGATATTGACAGCCGGTTTGTCTAGGGATGGGGTAAGCTTGGTGCCGAATGCCATTGGGACTTTGACTTTTGAGTCTCCCATCATACCGAACTTTGCTAGGAGAGTCTTCGTGTAAGCTTCCTGATTAATAAAGATGCCTTCGGGTCCCTGTCTTATGTTTAAACCAAGGAAAAAGTTAATTGGACCCATTGAGCTCATTTCAAACTTAGTCTCCATCAGCTTTCTGAATTCAGCTGTTAAGCTAGGATTCGTGGAGCCAAAGATGATGTCATCGACATAAATTTGAACTATCATAAGGTGGTTACCTTCCTTTTTGCGAAAGAAGGTTGGGTCAACCGAACCTTGTTTGAATTTAGACATCTTTAAAAATTTTGTCAGCGTTTCATACCAGGCCGTCGGAGCTTGCTTGAGGCCGTATACAACTTTATCCAGAATATAGCAATGATTTGGATGCTTCTCATTCACGAACCCAGGAGGTTGCTCCACGTACACAGTTTCTTCGAGTTCTCCATTGAGAAATGCACACTTGACGTCCATTTGGAAAACCTCAAAGTTCTTGTGAGCAGCATAAGCCATAAATATTCTAACAGATTCTAGCCTAGCTACTGGAGCGAAAGTCTCTTCATAGTCTATCCCTTCCTCCTGACAGTATCCCTTTACCACCAGACGAGCCTTGTTCCGTATAACATTACCTTCCTTGTCCATTTTGTTCCTAAATACCCATTTGAGACCAACAACCGAAGCATCTGGAGGAGTTGGAATGAGGCGCTAGACTTTGTTCCTTTCAAAGTCGTTCAGCTCGTCTTGCATTGCTTGAACCCAATCAGAGTGATCTAGGGCAGTATTAACTGTCTTTGGTTCAACTTTTGATACGAATGAGTTAAACATGCAAAACTCAACCTTTGAAAATAAGGAAGTCTGTTTTGCCTTCAGTTGTGATCGGGTCAAAACCTTTTCAGAAACATCGCCAACTACTTGAGAGACAGGATGATCTCTGGTCCATTTGATAAGAGGAGGATAATTCGGATCAAAGGTTGGGTCTAGTTCAGCATTAATTATTTCGTCTGGCTCAGATTGGCTATCGTAACCGAGTGTCGTATCATTATGTTCCCCCTCAGTTGATGAGCTTTGAAAGACATGAGGTTCAGGTGTTTCTTGTGGTTCAGAGCTTCCTGGTGTTGAGGCATCTTCGGTTGATGAAGGACCTTCGGTTGAAGTTATAGAATTTGGCTCCCCCTCGACTTGAGTGTTGTTGGAAGGAGAGTCGTTAGAGGTAGATATTTCTTCATGCATTCTTCTTGCAGCATCTTCGACAATCTTCTTCATGTGATCAACTTTGTTGTCTACTGCACCTGCTTCGGAGAGTGACGCGTTCTCTGGTTCGTCAAAGAGCTCTAGAAATGTCTCAAATAAGTTGGCGACCGAGACTGTAACCTGGCCATTTAGAGGAAAGATTTCCCCAGCGATGTCTTCTTTAGCCTGTAGCTTCTTGACATAGTTGTCATCAAAGGTCACATAGTATTTCTCTTCAATCTTTCTCGAACGCTTGTTTAGGACCCTGTATGCCTTGGATGTGATCGAGTAACCCAGAAATATTCCCTCGTCGGCTTTGACATCAAACTTGTTGCGGTGTTCTTTAGAATTAAAGATGAAACACCTTGAGCCGAACACATGGAAAAATTTCACATTTGGCTTTATGTTATTCAGTATCTCATATGGAGTGAGCGCGAACCTCTTGTTGAGATAGGACTTGTTCTGTGTAAAACAAGCAGCCAAAATAGTGTCAGCCCAAAAATAAAGAGGTAAGGAAGCGAAACTTAGCATAGTTCGGGCAGCTTCACACAATGATCGGTTTCGTCTTTCGACTATTCCGTTCTGTTGTGGTGTGTAGGGAGCTGAGAAATTGTGACTAATTCCCTTTTCTGCAAGAAACTCTTCAAACTCCCTGTTCTTGAATTCGAGACCATTGTCGCTTCTGATGTTGCGAACAACCTTCTTGAGCTGTACTTCAATTTGCTTGATAAACACTTTCAGCTTTTGAGTCACTTCAGATTTGAGCTTTAGAAAGAACACCCATGTAAATCGTGAAAAGTCATCAACAATAACAAGAATATACTTGCTACCACCGATGCTTTCGATAGATGAAGGACCACACAAATCGATATGAAGTAATTCGAGTGGTTCAACAACTTTTGTGTTGATTATAGATGGGTGACTTTGACGACTCTGCTTCCCCATTTTGCATGCAGCACATAAATGATCTCTGTCGAACTTGAGCAATGGAAGACCCCTAACATGACCTCCAGTGACAAGTCGGTTGATATCTTTAAAATTGAGATGAGATAATCTTCGGTGCCACAACCAACTTTCATCGGATTGAGCTTTTGACAACAAGCATATAGCTGGGTTTCCTTTGATGGGTTTGAGGTTTAAGGGAAACATTTCACCCTTTCGCTCTGACTTGAGAATCACTTTCTTTGACTTTTTCTCTATGATTTCAGAACCATCATCATCGAACGAGACTTTGAGACCAGTACCTCCAACAAGCTAAGATACACTAATTAGGTTGTGTTGGAGTCCTTCCACATAAGCCACCTTCCTTATAGTAAAGTCCCCATTTGTTATCATCCCGTATCCTTTTATGGTGCCGAAAGAATTATTTCCAAACTTGACGTTGCCACCATTTGCAAGAGATTTGTATTCCCTAAGCTCCTCTTTCCTCCCTGTCATGTGACGTGAGCAGCCACTATCGATGTACCATTCTTCGTCGAACTGCTCGTCACTTATAACCTGCAAAAATTAGACAGATTTAGGAACCCAAAGTTTCTTGGGTCCACGTGAGCTTTGCATGGGAACGGGAACAATAAGAGAGACATCAACAAGATGAGTTCGCTTTATAAGAGTTGTTTCATCTTTCCTTTTAATGGTAAAAACTTTTATTTTGTTAGGATTGGGTGAGTTAGGTTTGGACCCTGGTTTGGATTCATTGACCTTCTGCTTCCCCTTTTGCTCAGCTGACGAATGAGATTTTTGAAAGCAAGAGGAATCAGCTTCAGAGTAAGACGGAGACAAATCGGTAGGAGTAGAAGAATTAGAAGAACGAGAAGAAGAATTAGAAGAACGAGAAGAATTTGAACGAGAGGGTTTGGAGTGAGAGGATTTTCTGGCTGAAGACTCTAGGTGACCCTTTTGCTTTTGATCGTTGAAGGGACTGACCTTAGAGTTTTGTTCTCTTTTGTCTTCGGAACCGAACCTTTGCGTTCGGTAGGAGCTGTCTTTGGAACCAAACCTTTGGTTTCGGTTGAAGTCTTTTTCAGAACTGAACCTTGGCTTTCGGTTGATATCTCCTTGTGAACCGAACCTTGGCTTTCGGTTGATATCTTCTTGTGAACCGAACCTTGGCTTTCGGTTGATATCTTCTTATGAACCGAACCTTGGCTTTCGGTTTTTGTGACTTTCAAGCTTTCCTACAGGATTGATTTCATACTTCAGATTCTTGTCTTGATGAGAGAAATATGCATTCTGGGAATGCCAGAATTGTTTCTTTTCAGAAAGGTTCTTCCTGTATCTATTGTTCCTTTCTCTCTTCCTATTCCTCATCTGTGTAGGTTGATCATGAACATTTGCCTTCGTTTTCGGTGCCTCCTTGGCCGGTTCCTTTTGAACTACAGGAGTTTTACTTTGAGCCGAAGGAGCCGAGGGAATGTCTTCTTTTACCGAGTGATCATTCTTCTGAGTATTATCTTTTGTACCACTGGTGCTTGGCTCATCGAAGTTGTTCGGCTTATTCAAGGGTTCAGGTATGTATCTTCCTTTGCTCTTCCAGGAAGTTCTTTCAGATAAACCAATGGTTTCGTCTGCATTATCAATTGGAGCTTCCCAGAAGTACTCATCGCAGCCATCAGCATTGTCTTCGTTTACAATGGCTACAAGTTCAGCTGTTTGATGTTCGGTTACTCCTGTTACTTTGTATACTTGATTCGGAGTGGTCCTGACCTTTTGATACACAACTGCTTTCTCAACTAAAACTGGGGACTTTTGATGAGACAAACGAGCGAACTCCACTGAATTTTCAGAAATAAGATTCTTGTGGTTTTCAGGTTCGCTTTTAGTAAATTCTGAGCAGTCAACCATGTCCTCTACAGAAATTTCACTCATGTTTTCGTCCTCGTTAAGCTCAGATGCATTTTCAACATCAATTTTGTTTTCTGAGCTTACGTTGGCGTTTAAAGAGTTAAATTTTTGCATGGTTTCGGTTCTCAGTTTAAGTTTGTCATTTTCATCCAAAAGGTTTTTAAGCATGTCCTTGTGGTCCTTGGATTTAATGAAGGACTCAATTTTGTCCAGTCCATACATGTAGGTCGGATTGACATCATCAGACGATATTACACTCTCACAATTGTAGGCTTCGGCATCGATTTCATCTTCCTTAAACTCTAGGAAGGGCAAAATCATGCGGTGGATCTTTTGGCCTATTTCACAATCCAAGTGAAGCTGAGTAATACTAGAGTATAAATGTTTAGCTATTAAACAAAAAACATTTCGCTGTTTTAACAATTTTAAATTGTCTCTTTGCAAATAAATGTTTTCGTCTCTAACTTTAACTAATTCCGACTCCTTTAACTCGATCCACATTCTCCGCTCCTCACTTTTCGATGCCACCCGGCTTAATTGATCAGTTAGGTTAGAATTGGTGACTCGAGTTTGAGTTAAGCTACTATCTAGATGAGAAATTCTTGTATTAACATTTTTTAGTTCTTTCTCATATAAGGTTGATGATACTTTAGATGAAACAAAAACAGATTGTACCTTCTTTATCAGTGCATCGAGCTCACTAAACTGTTGGCTAAGTGGTTTGGCCGCAAAGCACATATCCTCCTGTACCTTCGGTCCATCGCTTCCTCCATCGGTGTTGTATCCCCTCATTTGAGATACATCAGTTACCATGAAGCATCTTCCTCCACTTCTTTCTTCCTTAGCCACGTAGGCCTTTCCATGGGTAGGCTTCCTCACTTCCTCGTCTTCTGAGTCGGTAGACCAAACTTCCGTGCTACCGAACTCATTACCTTTAACCGAACCCTGCACAATAAGAGCATTAATAGAACGGTTAGCAGTAGACTTCTTCTTTCTCAACTCGTCCAGTCTTTTCTGCAACACAGCTTCCTCGTCATTCCCATCATCTTTTTCAGCCATCTTCTTAAGGACGCAGTCCTTAGCATAATGGTTTTTCCCACCACAGTAGAAACAGCTTACTCCGGAATCGCCATCCACCTTCGTTTCCTTCTTGTGCTCCTCAGCCTTCGGTTCATTGTTCACCTTTTCAGAGCTGTAACTTCCCTGCCAGTTTCGTTTTTTGTTGCTGGAGAATCTCTTCTTTATGAACCTCTTGGGATTGGACACCATCATGGCATAATCCTCTGATGTGAGATCATATTCCTCCAGGTTGAGGTCTTCATCCTCCATCACAGCTTTACTTTTAGATAGGAGGGCCAACGAACCAAGACTAGTAACAACATTCTTTTCTTGCACCACAATCTTCTCTTGGGACTTGAGAATACCCACCAGTTTCGCCAAAGAGTATGATTTAAACTGCTCATGGGCTTTAACTGTGGAAACCACTGCTCTCCATTCCGACCTCAGACCATTCAGGAAAGTAACCTTCTGTTCAATTAGCTTCCTTTCAATATCGTGTTTGATCATCTTGCTGAGAAGATGATTGAAGCGATCAAATGTCTGGGTCACGGTTTCTTCGACTCCTTGCCTGAATTCTCCAAACTTAGATAAAAGCAAAGTCTGAATAGAATGTTCAAGATCCTCGTCTTTAGAATACAGTTCACGAAGTCTATCCCAAACTTCCTTTGCCGTCGTGCATGAGCTAACCAATCTGAATGTGTCGGACTGAAGGGCGAATCTAATCAACCTTAATGCCTTGATATTGCACTGGAATTTATCCTTTTCATCTTATGCAATATCCTTCACGTCCTTTAGCAGATCATTGTACTCTTTTTGTGTTTTGATGATTCTGGACGTTGCAGAATGAGAAAAAGGTCCATTGGTGATGGCTTCCCAAATGAGATACCCATTATCCTCCGATCCAATAACGTAGTCTTCGAAGTGATGCGCCCATACTTCATAGTCATGGGTGTATAAGATTGGAATCTTTGTCGTCGAACCAATGCTGTTGGAAATATTAATAAGGTTTGATTGTGTCGCGTCCATTATGATCGTAAAAACCTGTTCAAAGATCAGACTTGTAATAAAGCAGATTAGGGAAAAATAATAAATATCAAGATACGTCAATAAAGAGATGACGGCTCAATAAATATTGATAATTGCGGAAAAACCCTAATGGAAATCTTTTTCACAGAAAAGATGTGTATCAATTACACAGCCTCCTACTCTGATACCAATTGATGAGATTAAACTAACCTTTAATCTATAAAGATCGATTAGATCTTGAACAAGAAAGTAAAAAAAAGCGATATAAACACAATATTAAGAACAAGACAAGATGGAATCAAACGTGTCGAATGATTAAACAAAATCCTCAGAAGAGCTCGATTAAGAACATCAACTGTAGAGGATTGGAAGGTTACAAGAACGATCAAAGAAACTTGTTATCGTCTAGATGTATCGCTATTCTCAGATCTCTAAAAACCTTAACCTAATATGCATGCAAGCGTAAACTTATATACAAAACATAAAAGGTTCACGGTTGGACAGGCCCAAACCGGAATACAAAAAGCCTTATGCTAAACCAGCCCAAAAGATGCAATCTTCAAAAATAGTTTCTCGCTCAACAAAAACATTATCAACAGCTTGGGAATACACATCAAGTGATCGTTTTCCACATTGTCTTCCATTACACCATATCCTTAAATAAACATTAAAATAATTACTTTCAATTCCTTTTTTTTCCAAAAATGCTTCACATTTCTTGTTGATTCTTAATGTAATCTGTACATGTTCATGGCCTCCTCAATGCACTATTTGCTCCTCTTTATGTGGGGTCCATAGTAAGCAATTACTTTTATGTTATTTGGAATTAAGTAAAATTCTTTATCATCACCAATTGTAAGTTTATATATATTTTTTTATGTTGTTTTAGGTTGAATTTATGTCAAAGTTTAGTGTGAGTGGTATTTGGAAAAGATGGCGTGAATCTTACCCAAAAGATGTCTTTAGTGGTCGTGGCCAAGAGCATCAAGCAGATTCATCTAAGGATCTGTCTTCTAAAATAAGGTTAGCACACTTTCATCAGTAATGCCATTTTTGTTGGTGAAATTACCCATCTGCCCTTTTGGATCAGCTTGGAACACGCATCCACCGCTTGTCTCAGTTACGTGATTCTCAACTGTAGAATTTAGTTTTTTCATTAAACTCTTATTGTATATTGGTTGTAAATTATCTGTAAAGTTAATGCTTATCTTTTCTTGTTATGTATTTTCCTTGTTTAGTGAGGTAGGCTCTAGTATAAATTTAGGCTCTCTCTTGTATCATTCATCCCAAGAAACACATTAACCATTTCCTTCTCTCCCCAATGGTGGATCTGTTTGAACATATTTTTTTTAATGCTATTAAAGTTAAATTGTAGGGATAAATGCAAATCACAACAATGTAATGGTTTGGTTGGTTTTCTTTTCTGATTTGGTGCCAGGTGAATCTAATGAATCAGGATCTGCCTTGAAGATAGGAGTTGTGTTGTCAGGAGGACAAGCACCAGGAGGGCATAATGTTATATATTTGGGATTTTTGGTTAGGATTTTGAACTTCCATTCCCTATTGTTCATATTTTTCATACTTCATATGGTAGATCGAAGGATTGACTAGTAAACATCAGCAATATTGGTGCCAGGTGAATCTAATTAGTAAAGAAAGTTGAAGAATTGACTAGTATACATAAATGTAGAATGAAAATGACAAGTGATTTTGTCTTGTGTTTACAGGGTTGATGAAAGCGAACAGCTCTTGAGTTAGAAGTGGAAAAGAAAGCTCAATCCGAAAGAGATAAGATGCTGAAAATGCAAGTGTTGTGCTATTCATTTCAATTGTTAATATGAAACATAGAGTAGATTAGATGAATGCAAATTTATATATTATAAGAAATAGAATTGTATGACATTAAAGTTTATGCAATGGATTGTATTTTTTTTTGTATATAGTATTTTATTTCTATTATGACACATTAAATGCAAATTTTATTTAAAAATTAATAAATATATAAATATATATTTTTTTAAATATTTAAATTTACGATACGCAAAAATGTGTGTCATCTTCATTTATGACATGGCCTTTCTTGACCGGGGCTTTCTTGATACGCATTGCGTGTCATTAACACGCGCGTCGTAAGGTTACGACACGTGAATGCATGTCGTCTTCCTTTATGACAGGGCCTTCCTTGATGCGCATTGCGTGTCGTAAACGCGCGTCGTAATTGCACGTCGTAAATGAGCGTCGTAAATGCGCGTCGTCTCTCTTTATGACAGGGCCTTCCATGACGCGCATTTGTGCGTCATCTGAGCCTTTCACGACGCGCAATGAGCGTCGTAAAAGGTTGTTTTTCTAGTAGTAAAGCCTTTAACTTGTATTAATATAGTCATATTCACAAACTGGTCCGGATTTGTGTTTGAGAAGACAGGCTGTTTTGTAAAAATCACCACAAATTGTAGAAAAATCGTGTGGAGATGTTCAAGTAGTCATTTTAAAGCTAAGAAGTGGAGCTACTTGCACCTAAAACAGTTTTGAAATCTAAAATGCTTAAGTTGTCCAAAACAGTCCGTGAATGGAGTTGAACTTTTCTGATGAAGGCTGTTAGAAAAGCTTAGTTATGTTCTTGGTGTTTTAAGTTGTATTCCCCCCCCCCCTAAAAACTTGAGAAAACATGAAAATGTAGGGGTATGAACTCACCTTAAGTGATTTCAGTAGATAAGTGTTGAAGAAGAGAAGTGTTCAACCCAAGAACACTTGAAGAATCACTTGACGATTCGAAGCTCTAACACAAATATGATGGAGTTTGTGTAAGATAACCATGATTTGAGTAGAAAGAAGTGAGAGATTCATAAGGAGAATGAATTATGCTTACCAAATGTGGAGGAAAACCTAAGATCAGCCCTTCAATCCCGATTTTCTAGAGAGAGGAAGTGAGAGAGGAAAGAGTTTGATCTTCTTGGTGAAATGAGAGAAAATGGGAGAAGTGAGGAGAGAGGATGAATATCCAGCTCTCAAAAACATGGGAAAGGGTGATAATTAAGTGGAAAGGACATTGATGTGACCTAGGTAAGGTGGGGAGGTGTGGCTGGTCATAGAGTGGGTGTGGGAGTGGTTGCTTGAGTCATAAGGTAAAGCAAAGTCAACACTCCACCTCTTTGTACTTTACCCACTAGCTTTTATTATTTAAATAAAGATTTTCATGAAAATATGATTAAATTGTGAATATTTAGGGTTCATTATGTTAAAATATGATTTTGGGTGAAAACCCCGCGTTAAAATAATTAAAAACGGGCCTTAAATGCAAAACTAGACGAAAACCGGGAGAAAAAGCACTTCCAGCGAGACCTCTCGGTCCTAGGCCAAGGTTCGGTCCTTGTTGACGCCGAGCCGGAAACGAAGGGAGGCGAAGCAGCAAGAAGCGAGATACGCCGATGGCCGAGCAGGAAGGAAATGGGCCGAGGCTCGGGTTCGGGCCTTGTGCGAGGTTCGGTCCCGAATGTGTAGTTTCGGTTCCGGAATTAAGAAGCGAAATGGTCAGACCCGAAATGGACCGAAATGAACAGTACCTTCGGGTTTGGGTGGTGCGCGAGGTTTGGACCTTAGAGGACCTTTCAGGTTCGGTTCTTCCTGGGCGAGGTTCGGCCCTGAGAGGACCTTCAGGTTCGGTTCTTCCTGGAGCCTTCGGGTTCGGTTCTGAGAAGGCTCTCGGTGTCGGCTCTTCCTAGTTTCGGTCCTTAGCAAGTTCGGTCCCTATAGGGACCTTCGGTTCTAAGAGGCTTCGGCCCTAATATGAGGGTTTCTGGTCCATAAGCCTATTTTACTCGTTTTTACCCCGTTTTAAGCCTTTTTTGACCCGGTTAAGGGTCGGGATGACCCGAATGACTTCAAAAAGTTACGGAAACTTTTGAGAGAGATTTCACATTCTTGGAGATATTTGGGAGAGATTTGACATACTTAGAGGGGTTTCTCATACAAAGAGAGATTTGGGATAGATTTCACATTCTTGGAGAGATTTGGGAGAG
Organism: Lactuca saligna; assembly: GCF_052625555.1. Lineage (NCBI taxonomy): Eukaryota > Viridiplantae > Streptophyta > Magnoliopsida > Asterales > Asteraceae > Lactuca > Lactuca saligna. The sequence goes on from NC_136422.1 coordinate 118,906,539, forward strand.
ATTCTCGATTAAAGTGAGATAGAGTGAAAACGATTGAGAGTGGTTTCGTGTGTGACAAATGTGAGTGTCCGGCTTCGCAATGCAAGGTCTGTAAACCCTGTTAAGCCTTTTTTAAGGATCTTACACACTCCTGATGAGTATGCAACATTGTTTTATCGGTTTGGTTTATTACTTACCACGGTTTTAGGTTAAGGAAGTCTAGATGTACGTACTTTTCGATTTATGATCTCTCATCAGAATAGCAAGTTGTTTAGTAAATACATAACATAAGCCCTAGTACACAAGGGTTAGTTGAGTTGACCGGTTTGACTTGTTGACTTTATTTGACTTTGAATTGACCAGAATTTGATGGTTGTCACATCATCCCCCCGTTAGAGGGAATTTCGTCCCGAAATTTGCACTTCGAATGGGGATCCATGAATTCAGAGGAAAGATGGGGGAAACTTTTCACAGTACAAGAATTTGATTATGGTGAGGAATAACTTGCCCGATGTCACATGAAGGTCTTGGAATTTCTTATTGTTTATGCTCTCAGTCTAATCCTTGGCATTACTACTATGCATGCTTTAATCGATGCTAGATTTAACATATAAATAAATTTAGAATTTAAATGTCGATGTTAGAAACACGTACTGATATTTGCGGGCAGTTCCGGGGTGGTTTCTCCTTAGGTGATCTCAAGCACCCTTCCACCACCACTAGCATCTCTTGTTCTTGGGTAGTCCCTTTTAAAGTGTCCCGTTTCTCCACACTTGTAACAGGCTGGGCTTACTCCAAAGCCAGGGACCTGGTTGATGGGTCATGCTGGTGCCTTACAAAAACGAATAGTGTGCTCCTCTCTGTCGCAATTTTTGCAATGCATCTTCCGGCAAGCCCCAGTGTGATGGAAATTACACTTGTTGCATTTCGGAAGGTTTCCGGCGTATGGTTTCATGGGAGTTGGCATGGTGAGGGTTGTGGTAGCATGAACAACAAAGATCTATTGCTTCATAGCGAGGTCCTGGGCTGATTGGTCCTTCTTGTTGTCCCAAAACTTTCTTTCATTGTTCCTTCCTCTTTCTTAGGTAAGTGTGGTTGTCATACTGTCATGGTTGGCATGATGGTCGATGAGTTGTTGTGCCAACTACTTGGCACTGTCGAAGGTAGTTGGTCTTGAGGCCAGCACGCATCTTTAATTTCGGGGGACAATCCCCAGAGGTATCGCTCCAACTTTTTGTCTTCCGGGGTGACCATAGCGGGATAAAGGAGTGCTAAATCACAAAATTGGTTGGTGTAAGTTGTAAGGTTGGAGCCTGCCATTATGAGATTCCACAGTTCTTGCTCCAACTTTTGCACTTCGCCTCTTGAGCAATATTCTTTCAGCATCATCTTCTTTAAGTCCTCCCAACTTAACGAGTTAGCCACTGCAAGCGTAAGTGACTTAACTGTGCCGCTCCACCAAGTGAGAGCTCTTCCAATGAAGGTGACTACTGCGTACTTGACTTTGCTCGCTTCGAGGCAAGCACAAATCGTAAAGATTGCTTCGGTTCTCTCGAACCATTGAATTAGTGTGAGGACGCCCCCACTTCCATTGAAAGAATCGAGTTTGCCATTTGTGAAGTCCTTGTAAGTGCATTCCTTTGTGCGTCATGTACTATCCTCGTGGTTAGAGTTTGTGGCTCCACATCCAGCACCACCAGTGGTATTTGTACCAATTTGTGACATTGCAGCTACCACGGCTGTTGTTACTGCAGCTTGGAACATTACAGGATCAAACTGAGGAGGTGGCGTTGGAGGTGGTGGTGCTGTGCTGCCGGAAGGTCTGGGTCTTTTCCTTGGTGGCATCCTTCTATCATGAGTTTGCAAAAAAATGATCAGATCGTAAGTTTCTACTAGCAAAGACAAGTTAGTTGTTATAGAATTAGATTTTTCTGCATTATTCTCCAATTTAAGAATGCCTTATATGTAATTCATAATGGAAGTCCATATGAATGAACTTCATGAGTTTAGTACGTTTTGTATCCAAGTGAAGCCTTATACTTGACCCAGGCTAGGTCCTTATTATGACCAATTGAAGTATGTTCTCGAAGGTTTGACCTACATCCCTATGATGCAGTCTTATATCAAAGTAGGAGTAAGTTTGGAGAATGATCTTATGACGTTTGTCGTTTGAAAATCGGGTTCCATTGGATGGTGAATAACATGATCCAACCTTGGAAAGAAATTGGGAACGATCCTAGAGCTAAATTACTCTAGTCCAACAACTTGACTAAAGTGGGTTTCAGATAGACTCATAAGGAAATATTCGAACAAAGAGTGTTACAGAATTTATGTGACTGACAACGTCATTGATGTTTAAGATGTAACAAGCTTGGGAAAAATTGAATTTGTAGAGGGTCTTACATCACATCCGGAGCAGGAGAGTTTTGGCCGTCTAAAGGCCTAACCAAAGTACTTACAGTACAAGATGGTTTCATAGAGAATGCCACATAGGACATAGATAGGAAAAAAAATTCCTTGTTAATAGGGAAAGAAAGTAAGGCATCTACTACTGGTGGTGGTCATTCATCTAGTGAACCCTCAGTTCAGCTAGTTGTCGCTCCATAACAAGCATGTGCCTTTCGTACACCCTCTGGCGTACTCAGAGTTCTATGACTTCGGTTCGTGTTTCAGCCAGTGCTTGCACCAAGGTTTCATGGTCTCTCTCAGACTTTTCACGAGTGTGCTCAAGGCGATTGGTGCAAATTGTATGTGTTCTTGCATTTTCATCAACCTATGTGATACTATGGAGAGTTGTTATGCCCTGAATCTCGTTTCGGGCAACTCTACGGACCAGGATTGGAAAAATTCTATATGCTGAGCTTCCTTCGTTTATGTTGTAGAAACTTCGGTCTCCATTAAACGGCATAGGTTGGTCTTGCTCTTCGCTCCAGGTTTCCAGGCACTCTAACCAATGAGGCGTTGGGCCTTGAAAAGCCGGTCGTGGGATGGGATTTGGAACACGGGTCATTTGGGATAGGTTCTCCACTTCAGGGTCGGAGTCAGAACCATCAGCATAGCCTTCAGCTTGGTGACCATCCACAGGGGTTGGGTGATCATTCTCTGGCTCCTCTCCGAGTCATTCAGAATCGTCGTGGTTAGGGTAGTACGGGTCATCGTGGGGAAGGAAATCCAGCCATGATATCGATGCGAGAAATGGGGATATAAGAAATAACTAAGTAGACGTACTAATTAGATAATTATATGATGATATTTCTCAGGTACTTCAACATATTGTTTAGTGAATACTAGTCATATGTATTTGGGACAAGATAGACCTTCGAATAAGCGACCCTAACTCTAAATCCCCAATCCAACGAGAACAGGAAGTAAAGCAAAGATCCACAGATTCTAAGTCTATGATGTCCTGGATACATAGAATTTTAATGTATCCACTAAGCAATTATTGACCTATTGGTAAAAAAATTGTTTTGTTCTCAGATAAGTAATTACAATAACACCAAATACCCCTATGGTATTTCATTGTGGTAGTGTTGGTAAGTTTTTAGACTTGTTGGCACATCACAACCATTCTTGGGCATATGCTAATCACTCCTCGGACCAGCATAGTTGATCAGGATATGCCACTCCCAAGATTGACCATACATCCCCAAGCTTACCTGTGATATCCAACAATCATTACTTTTGTTTTGTTCTATAATGATGATGACCTTATTATGTATGCATGCATGTATACTTTTAACAAGAAGCTATTTATTTCTAAAAGTATAGTTGTTTTGAAAGCTTTAAATCAGAGACCTTAGTCCCAATGCATTTATAGTTTGTATATCTTATGTGCTTCGATATACTTAGTTCACTATAAAGAATGCACTGATACCAATCTGTCACACCCCCAAACCAAGGATGGTGGAAACGTCCAAGGGTGGAGGACTTCATGTACAGTATCACAACAATGTGTATAATAGTGCTCAAAGTAAATACAACCATCATAAATATAATTGAAAAAGTTACACCAAAGTATATGTTTACATGTTTCAAAATCAATTACATTATGATGACAAAAGTAAATTGTTGATAGTTTAACGTCCCATCCTCAAGGCGCTGAAATTTTTCCTGTTTCACTGATTTCCTGAAAATACAAGTAGTTTTGAAAAAGTGTCAACAATTAAGTTGGTGAGTTCATAAGAGTTTCATTTGAAGTAGAAATTGTTTTCCTTCTAAAATAGATATAGTTTGATTTCCAGAAAATCCAATATTTTCTTAGTTAAGTGTGAATAGAAATATTCCTATATGATGCATTAACGAACCCTAGAATGACCCGTAGAGTTCCCCTATAATCGTCCAGCGTATATAAGTTATATAAGATTTAAGTTAGATACAACGTTGAATATAGTGGGTCTGCCATAGATCCACAACCAAACAAGGAATAGGAGATGAGGCGGGTACCACCAATTCTAAGCCAATCATTATGACTCAAGCATATACGCTCAACAATTATAGTTGAAGTCTAACAATTCTAGATGAAATATAGTTTTAATATCATAACAACTATTTTATGTGAACCTGGTACTTTGGAATGTACCCCATTCGTATGAAAACCCGGTACTTTGGAATGTACCCCATTTATATGAAAACCCGATACTTTGGAATGTACCCCATTCGTATAAAAACCCGGTACTTTGTATATGTACCCCTTTTTGTATAAAAATCCGGTACTTTGTATCTGTACCCCTTATTGTATAAAAACCCGGTACTTTGTATATGTACCCCTTTTTGTATAAAAACCCGGTACGTTGTATCTGTACCCCTTTTTGTATCAAAATACCCGGTACTTTGGAATGTACCCCGTTTATATGAAAACCCAGTACTTTGGAATATACCCCATTCGTGTGAAAACCTTTTGTATTGTACATGATCATAAACTATACCTATTATAGTTTATCAAAATGTTTGAAATGTATATGCAACCTAACTATACTCATTATAGTTTAGTATGTTTATTTGTGGTGTACAAGAACCCTTTCCATGTAAGTCAAATATATTGTACAATATAGTTATGTTTAACTTGCTTTGTTTTGTACTAATGATTATGATGGAGGATTCTTATAAATTCAGTAAGTAATTTCCTATTATATAATTATATCATAAAAAGAAATACATGTAATATATGAAGTCATCAAAGACTTAACACTTTGCTCAACATGTTACAAAGTGTTTTGATAGTTAGAAGTTGTTAACTAATTCTTAACCTTTCTGCACTGTTTTAGAAAATCATACGATGTCAAAAACTAGATCCGTAAATTTTGAGAGTTCCTAAAGTGAGTCTAGTTTACTCATAATTTTTTTCATGATTTTTTGAAGCCTTTAACTTGTATTAATATACTCATATTCACAGACTGGTCCGGATTTGTGTTTGAAAAGACAGGCTGTTTTGTAAAAATCACCATAAATTGTAGAAAAATCGTGTGGAGATGTGCAAGTAGTCATTGTAAAGCTAACAAGCGGAACTACTTGAACCTAAAACAGTTTTGAAAACTAAAATTTTGAAGTTGTCCAAAACAGTCCGTGAATGGAGTTGAACTTTTCTGATGAAATCTGTTAGAAAAGTTTAGTTATGTTCTTGGTGTTTTAACTTGTATTCCCCCCCTAAAATTTTGAGAAAACATGAAAATGTAGGGGTATGAACTCACCTTAAGTGATTTCAGTAGATAAATGTTGAATAAGAGAAGTGTTCAACCCAAGAACACTTCAAAAATCACTTGAAGATTCAAAGCTCTAACACAAATATGATGGAGTTTGTGTAAGATACTCATGATTTGAGTAGAAAGAAGTGAGATATTCATAAGGAGAATGAATTATGCTTACCAAATGTGGAGGAAAACCCAAGATCAGCCCTTGAATCCTGAATTTCTATAGATAGGAAGTGAGAGAGGAAAGAGTTTGATATTCTTGGTGAAATGAGAGAAAATGGGAGAAGTGAGGAGAGAGGATGAATGTCCAGCTCTCAAAAACGTGGGAAAGGGTGATAATTGAGTGGAAAGGACATTGATGTCACATAGGTAAGGTGGGGAGGTGTGGCTGGTCATAGAGTGGGTGTGGGAGTGGTTGCTTGTGTCATAAGGTAAAGCAAAGTCAACACTCCACCTCTTTGTACTTTACCCACTAGCTTTTATTATTTAAATAAAGATTTGCATGAAAATATGATTAAATTATGAATATTTAGGGTTCATTATGTTAAAATATTATTTTGGGTGAAAACCCCGCGTTAAAATAATTAAAAACGGGCCTTAAACGCAAAACTAGACGAAAACCGGGAGAAAAAGCACTTCTAGCGAGACTTCTCGGTCCTAGGCCGAGGTTTTGTCCCTAGGCCGAGGTTCGGTCCTTGCTGACGCTGAGCCGAAAACGAAGGGAGGCGAAGCAGCAAGAAGCGAGATACGCCGAAGGGCGAGAAGGAAGGAAATGGCCCGAGGCTCAGGTTCGGGCCTTGTGCGAGGTTCGGTCCCGAGTGTGTAGTTTCAGTTCCGGAAGTAAGAAGCGAAACGGTCAGAACCGAAATGGACCGAAATGAATAGTACCTTCGGGTTCGGGTGGTGTGCGAGGTTCGGCCCTGAGAGGACCTTTCGGGTTCGGTTCTTCCTGGGCGAGGTTTGGCCCTCAGAGGACCTTCAGGTTCAGTTCTTCCTGGAGCCTTCGGGTTCGGTTCTGAGAAGGCTCTCGGGTTCGGCTCTTCCTAGTTTCGGTCCTTAGCAAGTTCGGTCCCTATAGGGACCTTTGGTTCTAAGAGGCTTCGGCCCTAATAAGAGGGTTTCGGGTCCTTAAGCCTATTTTACTCGTTTTTACCCCGTTTTAAGCCGTTTTTGACCTAGTTAAGGGCCGGGATGACCCGAATGACTTCAAAAAGTTACAAAAACTTTTGAGAGAAATTTGGGAGAGATTTCACATTCTTGGAGAGATTTGGGAGAGATTTGACATACTTAGAGGGGTTTCTCATACAAAGAGATATTTGGGAGAGATTTCACAATCTTGGAGAGATTTGGGAGAGATTCTCGATTAAAGTGAGATAGAGTGAAAACAATTGAGAGAGGTTTCGTGTGTGACAAATGTGAGTGTCCGGCTTCGCAATGCAAGGTCCGTAAACCCTGTTAAGCCTTGTTTAAGGATCTTACACACTCCTGATGAGTATGGAACATTGTTTTATCGGTTTGGTTTGTTACTTACCACGGTTTTAGGTTAAGGAAGTCTAGATGTACGTACTTTTCGATTTATGATCTCTCATCAGAATAGCAAGTTGTTTAGTAAATAGATAACGTAACCCCTAGTACACAAGGGTTAGTTGAGTTGACCGGTTTGACTTGTTGACTTTATTTGACTTTGAATTGACCAGAATTTGAAGGTTGTCACAGATATTCGATTAGAATAGACCGAAGGGGATGGCGATACCAAGATATGCTTGGCAGTATGCGCTATGTATGGTATTTGGTATGATGGGGGAACTTGTTGGATAAGGTGTCTAAGTCCATAACTTATTTGGTATATACTTGACCCGACCGGCATGGTCCATTTGGGTTGCATCTCATCCAAACTATTATGGATAATTTTATGAGAGTTATACACATATGTTTATTAATATATTATGAGTTATAATATATTAATATGAAGTTACGTTATTTAATTAGTTTTAGTCTTAAATTAATTATGAATTAATTTAGAGATTAAAAGGAATACTAATTAAATTATGGGCTATTTGTTTTTATATAGTGTGGGCTAATACTCATTTGTTAATGGGCTAGGCTTATGTGGAAGTCCATGGATGATCCATGGAGCTTTTAACCCATGGATCCTTGGAAAAGGAAAATACATGGGTTATTAGGGTTTCACCCTAACCATGCACACTATATAAGAATGCTTATGGAGCATGAAATGAAGCCAAAGAGAAAACTAGTAAACTAGTGTGTGTGTGCATGTGTGTGGCCGATTTTTATACAAGGTGTATACTCTCTCAAAGTTTTCCAAGCGTTTGTGGTGTTTGTGATTCCATTTGAGGCATTCACACTATTGGTGCTTGGCCCTCAAACTCCTTAGAACCAAACTCACCAAAAAGGTATGTAATCTCTTCTAACTCTTTTATGTTGAAATGTTCCCCATGCCATGTTAGATAGGTTATAAACCTTTGAAAATTATTATTTTGCATGTATTTAGACAAACATAGATCCAAGGTTTATTAGGGTTGCATGCACACTTAGGAAGTGTTAGATTGCTCAAAGCCCAACAGTGGTATCAGAGCCTAGGCTTGCTTGTTTGATACTTGATGCAAAATAGTGAAAAAAGTCGAAATCGTTGCTGTCTGCATGGTGGACTCGCCGAGTCCATTGGGGGGACTCGACGAGTCCAAGGCAAACTTCAACCTACTCGACGAGTCAATTCATGCACTCGACGAGTAGGATCGAAAGAGTGCAGATTCTCGACTTTTGCTGCTGGAAATGGACTAGAAACATTACCCTAAATTGTTTTGATGTTATAAAACTTATTTTAGTTGGTGTAATGGTTGTTCTAATCCATTTACAATAGCATATATCAAAATTCCATGATTTTATGTGTTCATATAATTCTTGAATTTTTGATGATCATGTTCATGTTCTTATGAATTTAGAAAATGATAGGAATTATTTGTTGAATTGTTTAGGATTAATTCTTTATCATTTATGTGTTTTAATGGAGTCCATAATTTGTCCTCAAGTTATGGATTACCAAAGGTCACTTTCATTTAACACACACTTAAAACACATAAGTTACATGAAAATGAAGAGTCTTCATTTTTATGAACCTTTAATTCATAAGTTATGAAATGAAGAGTTTTGCAAAGTTACAAAACTTGCCCTCAAGTTTTGGAATTTGTAAAGTTTCACACACCTTAATAAACTTTAATTCCAAACCTTAGAGTTTTAATAGTTAAAATTCAACCCTTATACTATTTATAATATTAATGGTTAATTATTATATATATGTATAAGAATAAGTCGTTTTACCGTTAGTAGGCCTCATTCACGAAGCCGGTCTATAAGGTGGGTATAAGGTTGTTGCCTATAAAATGGCGACTTAATGGGTGTATACTCTCACCCACCGCTTGCTTGATCGGTGGAGGGCCGTTAGCCGAACGGGTAGAACAATGACTTTAAATCCTCATTAAAAGTATAATGAATATTATAAAGTAACTAAACTCTTTTAATTCCCAATCTTAGTTATTTTAGGAAAAATGTGAACATGGTGCTAGTCCATGGAATTCACACTTTGTACCTTACCAAGTCGTTGGTGGAGCGTGTGTGGTTAACCGGCACACTAACTAGGACTAGTAAGGATCACGAAGGGTAACTTAATGTTTGCCATAGATCAATGGAGCGTGTGTGGTTAACTGGCACATTGATTAGGTGATAATATTAAGAGTACCAAGTGAATTAGCATGGTTATTCACACCTTGTTTTGTGATCCTCGGCATCCCAGTCACAAAACTTGAAGGGCACAATCGAGATTGAAACATGCCATTGAAAAGTTCAATGAATCTCAAAAGAATCTAGGAATTTCAAATCCAATTAAACCTAATAAATCATTTCGTTTTCATGGTGGAAATTGGTGAATTGGCATTCACCTACCTTTCAAATATATTATTACTTAGATTACGGCATCCCTCTTCTAAGTGTAATATATTGTGATTGGATCCTAGCCTTAATATTACATTTGGGTGTCTTATTAAGGATCCTAAATATCTAATCTAAACTTACTTTCTTCTTTCAGATGTCTTCCAACACTAATGCTTCAGGCTCTAACCCAACTGGTTCTTTCTCTCTCATGAATCTTTGTGGGAGGGTCATCTTTGATGGTTCCAACTTCATGGATTGGATTAGGAACATCAGTATGGTTATTCGTTACGAGGACAAGGAATATGTCCTCGATAAGGAGTTAAAAGAACTTGATGAGTCTACTGCTACTCCTGAGGAGATCGCTGAATTCAGGACTCATGAGAGAGATGCTACTAAGGTGGCATGTATCATGATGGCCACGATGACAGCCGAGCTCCAAAAGTCGTATGAAGATTTCTACCCTTTTGAGATGCACCAAGACCTGATGGAAAGGTACCATCAGAGTGCTCGTCAGGAGCGGTATGAAATAATCTCCTCCATAATAACTACCCGCATGAAGGATGGTGAATCCGTCACGGGCCACATGCAGAAGATGCAAAGGTATGTGGACCGTTTGCTGAAGCTGAATGTTAACATCCCCGAGGAGTTGGCAATTGACATCATTTTGCACTCCTTGCCTTCTTGTTATGATCATTTTCGAATGACATATCATATGAACAAGGAGGAAGTTACCCTCAGCAAGCTTCAAGGACTCTTGAAGACCGCTGAAACCGGTCTTAAGGGTAAAGCGGTTGTTACCTCTACTACTCCTACTCCAACTTCTACCCCTGTTTTAGCTATTGGGCAAGGCAAAGGGAAAAAGAGGAAGCACCCTTCGAAGGGTACCAAGGGAAAGTCTCTTGAAGGCTCCTCATCAAAGACTAAGAACGGTTCTGTCACTCCTTCTGCCATGCCGAAGGATGCTGAATGCTTTTATTGCCATGAAAAGGCACACTGGAAGCGAAACTGCCCTAAGTACTTGCAGGATCTAAAGGATGGGAAAGTGAAACCCACCTATGCAGGTATTTACACTATATTGTCTAATTACTCAACATATTCTAACTCTTGGGTGCTTGATACAGGATGTGGTATTCACATATGTTCTGATTTGCAGGGCCTAAGAAGAAGTGAGGATGTGGAGCACGGGAAGATAAACTTAATCATGGGGAATAGGAAGGCTTCACCTGTTTCCAAGATTGGAGTTTATACTTTGTTGCTTAATAATGGGTTAAAATTAGATTTGAATAAATGTGTGTACTCGTATGAAATGGCGAGGAATATTATTTCTTTTCATGCTTTGTACAAACAAGGTTTTACCTTTTTGTTTGATAATGAATGTGGTGGTATTAATGCTTTCTTTAATAATGTGTTTTCTTTTAAAGCATTACCTTGTGATGGCGTGTATGAAACTGTGTCGATTGTAGACAACTTAGGAAATAATGTGTTGTATATTGATTCTTCTACTAGCCTAGATAAAGCATCATTGTGGCATTGTCGTCTTGGACATGTAAACAAGAAACGCATAGGACAACTCCAAAAGAGTGGAGTCTTGGAATCATTTGACCTCAAATCAGATGATAGTTGTGAATCTTGTCTACTTGGAAAAATGACAAAATCACCCTTCACTGGAACTTGTGAGAGGGGTGAAGGTTTGTTTGACCTAATACATACTGATGTATGTGGGCCATTCAAAACCGCCACAAGGGATGCTAATCGGTATTATGTGACTTTTATTGATGATTTTAGTAGATATGGGTATGTCTACTTAATCAAACACAAGTCCGAAACCTTTGAAAGGTTTAAGGAATTCAAACAGGAAGTAGAAAATCAATTGGGTAGGAACATTAAGATGCTTCGATCCGATCGAGGTGGTGAGTATCTTAGTACCGAGTTCCTTGACTACCTTAAGGAGTGTGGGATTGTCTCACAATTGACTCCTCCCAGGACACCACAACTGAATGGTGTAGCTGAGAGGCGTAATCGAACCTTGTTGGACATCGTTCGCTCTATGATGAGTCGAGTTTTGTTACCAATCTCTTTTTAGGGGTATGCCTTAGAGACTGCTGCCCATATCCTTAATCTAGTCCCTACAAAGAAGGTTACCAAAACACCTCATGAGATGTGGACTGGGAAGGTTCCCAATTTGGACCACATCAAAATTTGGGGTTGCGAAGTCTTCGTGAGGCGCGAAACTCATGATAAGCTTGAACCCCGATGTGAAAGGTGTATTTGTTGGGTTTTGAGCAATCTAACACTTCCTAAGTGTGCATGCAACCCTAATAAACCTTGGATCTATGTTTGTCTAAATGCATGCAAAATAATAATTTTCCAAGGTTTATAACCTATCTAACATGGCATGGGGAACATTTCAACATAAAAGAGTTAGAAGAGATTACATACCTTTTTGGTGAGTTTGGTTCTAAGGAGTTTGAGGGCCAAGCACCAATAGTGTGAATGCCTCAAATGGAATCACAAACACCACAAACTCTTGGAAAACTTTGAGAGAGTATTATAAAAATCAGCCACACACATGCACACACACACTAGTTTACTAGTTTTCTCTTAGGCTTCATTTCATGCTCCATAAGCATGCTTATATAGTGTGCATGGTTAGGGTGAAACCCTAATAACCCATGTCTTTTCCTTTTCCAAGGATCCATGGGTTAAAAGCTCCATGGATCATCCATGGACTTCCACATAAGCCTAGCCCATTAACAAATGAGTATTAGCCCACACTATATAAAACAAATAGCCCATAATTTAATTAGTATTCCTTTTAATCTCTAAATTAATTCATAATTAATTTAAGACTAAAACTAATTAAATAACGTAACTTCATATTAATATATTATAACTCATAATATATTAATAAACATATGTGTATAACTCTCATAAAATTATCCATAATAGTTTGGATGAGATGCAACCCAAATGGACCATGCCGGTCGGGTTAAGTATATACCAAATAAGTTATGGACTTAGACACCTTATCCAACAAACTCCCACTTGGATAAGTCTAATAACTATATTTGCCTATAACTTCAGGAACCAACCAACAATCGTAGCTCTCGAAAACTCCCTCGAACAATGAAGACTCTGTCGAACTATGAAGCGCCATTTTAGATAAGTGATCACATAATCCTCTGTTCTCATGATATCAGCCGGACAAACACATGGAACTATGTCTTGCTTATTGTCTAGCAGTTGTTTCTCGATTTTTCGATTTGTTTGATGAAGAACTTCACTGAACACATCGGTTTAGTTCTGACCAGGCCTGGTACATGGGTCAACACAAAATCATCGAGGGGCCCAGATATCGCTTCTATTTCTAGAAGGAACAGATAAACTTCGACTGATATGCTTGTTCTACTACTTATTGAATTGTACACAAAGGCACGTTTTATAACATCAAGTTACTGATGCGTTTACGTGCAATCAATGCACAACCAACTCATAGGTAACAACTCATATCTCTAGGTTTAATGATTTATATGATGTTATCGTCTCACGATCACTCGAGATAAATTCCATGAAGTGATACAAGTGAGCGTGGGTTTATACCAATACTCATAACTTATGAGTACTCATGAATGTTGCAGCAACCATTGCCATGTCTAAACACCTTTAAGGCATCCACAAACCCAATTCATGACAATCTTGATTCATACCTACTTCCGACGTATGATCGATTGTGGAGGTTTGAATAAATTAATTATTCTGGAAGTCAAAACATGCAAAACTGAAACAATTGTAAATAATTGACAATGATAGTAACACTTTACTCATAAATAAATCACAAATTTTATTCATCATCAAACGTCGATTACATTTTACAAGTTTCAGGAAAACTATCTAATCTGTAAAACTAATATCGTCCCTCAGCCCGATGCGTCTCGCATGCTGAAAATGCTTAACCCTCGTCAGTCCCTTCGTAATGGGATCTGCAGGATTCTCATCTGACGATATCCTCCTTGTCACAAGGAGTCCTTCTTCAATCTTGTGTCTTATGAAGTGATATTTTCTGTCAATGTGTCGGGATCTTCCATGATCTCTTGGTTCCTTGGCTAAGGTAACCGCACTATTGTTGTCACAGAAAATCTCTATAGGTTCCTTAATAACTGGTACAACTCCAAGGTCTCCGATGAAGTTCTTTAGCCATATCGCCTCCTTCACTGCTTCACTCGCTGCTATATACTCTGATTCACAAGTCGAATCAGCCACCGTCTCCTGTTTGGAACTCTTCCAAGAAAATGCCCCTCCATTCAAGGTAAAGATCCAGCCCGACTGAGAGCGGAAATTATCCCTATCAGTCTGAAAACCAGCATCACTATACCCTAATATTCTCAAGTCATCACTGCCACCAAGGGTAAGGATCCAATCCTTAGTCCTCCGCAGGTACTTGAGAATGTTCTTTACCGCGGTCCAATGAGCCTTGCCAGGGTTCCCCTGATACCTGCTGACCATGCTCAAAGCAAATGCCACATCAGGACGGGTACAAGTCATAGCATACATGATCGAGCCAACTGCGGAAGCATATGGTAATTGGCTCATCTCAGCTATCTCTGCCTCTGTACTCGGACTCTGAGTCTTACTCAGTTTGGTATTGCTTTGGATCGGTAAATCTCCTTTCTTGGAATTCTCCATGTTGAACCTTTTCAACACCTTATCCAAGTAGATACTCTGACTAAGTCCAATTAGTCTTCTACTCCTTTCTCTTAATATCCTTATCCCTAGGATATAGGTAGCCTCCCCTAGGTCCTTCATAGCAAAGCACTTCCCAAGCCAGGACTTAACCTCCTGCAAGGTTGGGATGTCATTTCCTATGAGTAGTATGTCATCCACATACAGTACCAAGAAGCTAACTATACTCCCACTAGCTCTGACATACACGCAAGACTCATCTTCGCTTCTCAAGAAGCCAAACTCTTTTACCTTCTCATCAAAACAAAGATTCCAGCTACGAGATGCTTGTTTTAATCCATAAATGGATTTCTCAAGCTTGCATACTCTATTAGGGTACTCTGCATTGACAAAACCCTCTGGTTGATTCATGTACACATCCTCAGCCAACTTTCCATTAAGGAAAGCGGTTTTGACATCCATTTGCCATATTTCATAATCATGAAATGCTGAAATGGCTAAGAAAACCCTAATAGACTTAATCTTGGCCACCGGCGAGAAGGTTTCATCATAATCAACACCTTGAGTTTGAGTAAAACCCTTCGCAACCAGTCGAGCCTTATAAGTATGCACGTTTCCTTCCATGTTTGTCTTCTTTTTGAAGATCCATTTGCACCCGACTGTTTTACGGCCTGGTACATTGTCAACCAAGTTCCAAACTTGATTGTCATACATGGACTGTATCTCGCTGTCCATAGCCTCCTTCCATTTAGCAGACTCCGGGCCTGCCATGGCTTCCTTAACACTGCTAGGTTCATCCAAAGTTACTAGTGTACTATCACTAATAAACGTATCACCTTCCGTAGTAATATGAAAACCATAATAAAACGAAGGTGTGTTCCTAACCCGTGTGGAACGTCTCGGAGGTACAGACTCGTCAGCTGGATCAACAGGAGTTTCCTCCTCAGGTTGATTGCTAGTGTCTGAGGTTCCTTCATCAATTGATTCTTGAATTTCTTCAAGATCAATCTGCCTCCCACTGTCTCCTTGGCTTATAAATTCTTTCTCGCGAAAGATCCCTCGGAGGTACATTCTCACTTGGATAGTGAGAATGTGGTCTTTGTAGCACGAAGAGGGATCTTTCGCGAGAAAGAATTTATAAGCCAAGGAGACAGTGGGAGGCAGATTGATCTTGAAGAAATTCAAGAATCAATTGATGAAGGAACCTCAGACACTAGCAATCAACCTGAGGAGGAAACTCCTGTTGATCCAGCTGACGAGTCTGTACCTCCGAGACGTTCCACACGGGTTAGGAACACACCTTCGTTTTATTATGGTTTTCATATTACTACGGAAGGTGATACGTTTATTAGTGATAGTACACTAGTAACTTTGGATGAACCTAGCAGTGTTAAGGAAGCCATGGCAGGCCCGGAGTCTGCTAAATCGAAGGAGGCTATGGACAGGGAGATACAGTCCATGTATGACAATCAAGTTTGGTACTTGGTTGACAATGTACCAGGCCGTAAAACAGTCGGGTGCAAATGGATCTTCAAAAAGAAGACAAACATGGAAGGAAAAGTGCATACTTATAAGGCTCGACTGGTTGCGAAGGGTTTTACTCAAACTCAAGGTGTTGATTATGATGAAACCTTCTCGCCGGTGGCCAAGATTAAGTCTATTAGGGTTATGTTAGCCATTACAGCATTTCATGATTATGAAATATGGCAAATGGATGTCAAAACCGCTTTCCTTAATGGAAAGTTGGCTGAGGATGTGTACATGAATCAGCCAGAGGGTTTTGTCAATGCAGAGTACCCTAATAGAGTATGCAAGCTTGAGAAATCCATTTATGGATTAAAACAAGCATCTCGTAGCTGGAATCTTTGCTTTGATGAGAAGGTAAAAGAGTTTGGCTTCTTGAGAAGCGAAGATGAGTCTTGCGTGTATGTCAGAGCTAGTGGGAGTATAGTTAGCTTCTTGGTACTGTATGTGGATGACATACTACTCATAGGAAATGACATCCCAACCTTGCAGGAGGTTAAGTCCTGGCTTGGGAAGTGCTTTGCTATGAAGGACCTAGGGGAGGCTACCTATATCCTAGGGATAAGGATATTAAGAGAAAGGAGTAGAAGACTAATTGGACTTAGTCAGAGTATCTACTTGGATAAGGTGTTGAAAAGGTTCAACATGGAGAATTCCAAGAAAGGAGATTTACCGATCCAAAGCAATACCAAACTGAGTAAGACTCAGAGTCCGAGTACAGAGGCAGAGATATCTGAGATGAGCCAATTACCATATGCTTCCGCAGTTGGCTCGATCATGTATGCTATGACTTGTACCCGTCCTGATGTGGCATTTGCTTTGAGCATGGTCAGCAGGTATCAGGGGAACCCTGGCAAGGCTCATTGGACCGCGGTAAAGAACATTCTCAAGTACCTGCGGAGGACTAAGGATTGGATCCTTACCCTTGGTGGCAGTGATGACTTGAGAATATTAGGGTATAGTGATGCTGGTTTTCAGACTGATAGGGATAGTTTCCGCTCTCAGTCGGGCTGGATCTTTACCTTGAATGGAGGGGCAATTTCTTGGAAGAGTTCCAAACAGGAGACGGTGGCTGATTCGACTTGTGAATCAGAGTATATAGCAGCGAGTGAAGCAGCGAAGGAGGCGATATGGCTAAAGAACTTCATCGGAGACCTTGGAGTTGTACCAGCTATTAAGGAACCTATAGAGATTTTCTGTGACAACAATAGTGCGGTTACCTTAGCCAAGGAACCAAGAGATCATGGCAGATCCCGACACATTGACAGAAAATATCACTTCATAAGACACAAGATTGAAGAAGGACTCCTTGTGACAAGGAGGATATCGTCAGATGAGAATCCTGCAGATCCCCTTACGAAGGGACTGACGAGGGTTAAGCATTTTCAGCATGCGAGACGCATCGGGCTGAGGGACGATATTAGTTTTACAGATTAGATAGTTTTCCTGAAACTTGTAAAATGTAATCGACGTTTGATGATGAATAAAATTTGTGATTTATTTATGAGTAAAGTGTTACTATCATTGTCAATTATTTACTATTGTTTCAGTTTTGCATGTTTTGACTTCCAGAATAATTAATTTATTTAAACCTCCACAATCGATCATACGTCGGAAGTAGGTATGAATCAAGATTGTCATGAATTGGGTTTGTGGATGCCTTAAAGGTGTTTAGACATGGCAATGGTTGCTGCAACATTCATGAGTACTCATAAGTTATGAGTATTGGTATAAACCCACGCTCACTTGTATCACTTCATGGAATTTATCTCGAGTGATCGTGAGACGATAACATCATATAAATCATTAAACCTAGAGATATGAGTTGTTACCTATGAGTTGGTTGTGCATTGATTGCACGTAAACGCATCAGTAACTTGATGTTATAAAACGTGCCTTTGTGTACAATTCAATAAGTAGTAGAACAAGCATATCAGTCGAAGTTTGTCTCTTCCTTCTAGAAATAGAAGCGATATATGGGCCCCTCGATGATTTTGTGTTGACCCATGTACCAGGCCTGGTCAGAACTAAACCCATGTGTTCAGTGAAGTTCTTCGTCAAACAAATCGGAAAATCGAGAAACAACTGCTAGACAATAAGCAAGACATAGTTCCATGTGTTTGTTCGGCTGATATCATGAGAACAGAGGATTATGTGATCACTTATCTAAAATGGCGCTTCATAGTTCGACAGAGTCTTCATTGTTCGAGGGAGTTTTCGAGAGCTACGATTGTTGGTTGGTTCCTGAAGTTATAGGCAAATATAGTTATTAGACTTATCCAAGTGGGAGTCTGTTGGATAAGGTGTCTAAGTCCATAACTTATTTGGTATATACTTGACCCGACCGACATGGTCCATTTGGGTTGCATCTCATCCAAACTATTATGGATAATTTTATGAGAGTTATGCACATATGTTTATTAATATATTATGAGTTATAATATATTAATATGAAGTTACGTTATTTAATTTGTTTTAGTCTTAAATTAATTATGAATTAATTTAGAGATTAAAAGGAATACTAATTAAATTATGGGCTATTTGTTTTTATATAGTGTGGGCTAATACTCATTTGTTAATGGGCTAGGCTTATGTTGAAGTCCATGGATGATCCATGGAGCTTTTAACCCATGGATCCTTGGAAAAGGAAAAGACATGGGTTATTAGGGTTTCACCCTAACCATGCACACTATATAAGCATGCTTATGGAGCATGAAATGAAGCGAAAGAGAAAACTAGTAAACTAGTGTGTGTGTGCATGTGTGTGGCCGATTTTTATACAAGGTGTATACTCTCTCAAGGTTTTCCAAGAGTTTGTGATGTTTGTGATTCCATTTGAGGCATTCACACTATTGGTGCTTGGCCCTCAAACTCCTTAGAACCAAACTCACCAAAAAGGTATGTAATCTCTTCTAACTCTTTTATGTTGAAATGTTCCCCATGCCATGTTAGATAGGTTATAAACCTTTGAAAATTATTATTTTGCATGTATTTAGACAAACATAGATCCAAGGTTTATTAGGGTTGCATGCACACTTAGGAAGTGTTAGATTGCTCAAAACCCAATAGAACTCACTAAGCTTCATGCTGATAGTTTTTAATTTTATTTTGAGGTACCTCTAAGTCGAATGGGAAGGATCCGGCATGGTAACAATGCATCACAAATACGATTTCCTCATTATGATATCCTAGGGATTGTATTCTGTTATATTATTATTATTCAATGACATGTTTTACGACTTTTAATTTTTTAGTTTATGTATTGATATGATATCGATGATGTTTTTTTTTCAGTAAACAGTTTGATAAGAAACACAATTAAAACAAAATTTTTGGTCATGACTTTTGGGTTGTTACACCACCTCTCCCCAACAAACTAGGGCACGACACTTCCCCCGATAAAGAAGCTCGAATAGCAACGCACCAATGCTGGCGTGACAGACATTTTATTAAGAAAACATAGTTAAGGGAAGTTAGGAGTGCCAAATTCCACCAGAGTCAATTACACAAGTGCTTGAATGGTCCGCTCAATGTAATTGTCACTATGCGGATGATAAGCAGTGCTAAGATGCAACATCGTACCCAGTTCCTCATGGAACCTTTGCCAAAAGCAAGATGTTAACCGAACGTTTTGATCGGATACAATAGAGACTGGAATACCATGATGATAAAAGATCTTGTGCATATATAAATCGACTAATTTTTTAGCCGAAGAACTCTCCTGAATGGCTATAAAGTTAGTGATATTGGTCAAATGGTCCGTGATAACCCATATTGCATTTAATCCCTTAGTTGTCCGAGGTAACTTTGTGATGAAATCCATAACGACATGTTCCAATTTCCATATGGGAACCTCCAATGGCTGCAACTTTCCATGCGGCATTTGGTGCTCAACCTTGACCATCCGAAAAGTCAAGAACCTATCGACATACCATGCTATCTCTCTCTCTCTCTCTCTCTCTCTCTCTTCATGCACAACAACCATTAACTAATTATAAAATCTCGATACATCTTGGTTCCATACTGTTGGGTTTTGAGCAATCTAACACATCCTAAGTGTGCATGCAACCCTAATAAACCTTGGATCTATGTTTGTCTAAATACATGCAAAATAATAATTTTCCAAGGTTTATAACCTATCTAACATGGCATGGGGAACATTTCAACATAAAAGAGTTAGAAGAGATTGCATACCTTTTTGGTGAGTTTGGTTCTAAGGAGTTTGAGGGCCAAGCACCAATAGTGTGAATGCCTCAAATGGAATCACAAACACCACAAACTCTTGGAAAACTTTGAGAGAGTATACACCTTGTATAAAAATCGGCCACACACATGCACACACACACTAGTTTACTAGTTTTCTCTTAGGCTTCATTTCATGCTCCATAAGCATGCTTATATAGTGTGCATGGTTAGGGTGAAACCCTAATAACCCATGTCTTTTCCTTTTCCAAGGATCCATGGGTTAAAAGCTCCATGGATCATCCATGGACTTCCACATAAGCCTAGCCCATTAACAAATGAGTATTAGCCCACACTATATAAAACAAATAGCCCATAATTTAATTAGTATTCCTTTTAATCTCTAAATTAATTCATAATTAATTTAAGACTAAAACTAATTAAATAACGTAACTTCATATTAATATATTATAACTCATAATATATTAATAAACATATGTGTATAACTCTCATAAAATTATCCATAATAGTTTGGATGAGATGCAACCCAAATGGACCATGCCGGTCGGGTCAAGTATATACCAAATAAGTTATGGACTTAGACACCTTATCCAACAGACTCCCACTTGGATAAGTCTAATAACTATATTTGCCTATAACTTCAGGAACCAACCAACAATCGTAGCTCTCGAAAACTCCCTCGAACAATGAAGACTCTGTCGAACTATGAAGCGCCATTTTAGATAAGTGATCACATAATCCTCTGTTCTCATGATATCAGCCGGACAAACACATGGAACTATGTCTTGCTTATTGTCTAGCAGTTGTTTCTCGATTTTCCGATTTGTTTGACAAAGAACTTCACTGAACACATCGGTTTAGTTCTGACCAGGCCTGGTACATGGGTCAACACAAAATCATCGAGGGGCCCAGATATCGCTTCTATTTCTAGAAGGAACAGATAAACTTCGACTGATATGCTTGTTCTACTACTTATTGAATTGTACACAAAGGCACGTTTTATAACATCAAGTTACTGATGCGTTTACGTGCAATCAATGCAACCAACTCATAGGTAACAACTCATATCTCTAGGTTTAAAGATTTATATGATGTTATCGTCTCACGATCACTCGAGATAAATTCCATGAAGTGATACAAGTGAGCGTGGGTTTATACCAATACTCATAACTTATGAGTACTCATGAATGTTGCAGCAACCATTACCATGTCTAAACACCTTTAAGGCATCTACAAACCCAATTCATGACAATCTTGATTCATACCTACTTCCGACGTATGATCGATTGTGGAGGTTTGAATAAATTAATTATTCTGGAAGTCAAAACATGCAAAACTGAAACAATAGTAAATAATTGACAATGATAGTAACACTTTACTCATAAATAAATCACAAATTTTATTCATCATCAAACGTCGATTACATTTTACAAGTTTCAGGAAAACTATCTAATCTGTAAAACTAATATCGTCCCTCAGCCCGATGCGTCTCGCATGCTGAAAATGCTTAACCCTCGTCAGTCCCTTCGTAAGGGGATCTGCAGGATTCTCATCTGACGATATCCTCCTTGTCACAAGGAGTCCTTCTTCAATCTTGTGTCTTATGAAGTGATATTTTCTGTCAATGTGTCGGGATCTGCCATGATCTCTTGGTTCCTTGGCTAAGGTAACCGCACTATTGTTGTCACAGAAAATCTCTATAGGTTCCTTAATAGCTGGTACAACTCCAAGGTCTCCGATGAAGTTCTTTAGCCATATCGCCTCCTTCGCTGCTTCACTCGCTGCTATATACTCTGATTCACAAGTCGAATCAGCCACCGTCTCCTGTTTGGAACTCTTCCATGAAATTGCCCCTCCATTCAAGGTAAAGACCTAGCCCGACTGAGAGCGGAAATTATCCCTATCAGTCTGAAAACCAGCATCACTATACCCTAATATTCTCAAGTCATCACTGCCACCAAGGGTAAGGATCCAATCCTTAGTCCTCCGCAGGTACTTGAGAATGTTCTTTACCGCAGTCCAATGAGCCTTGCCAGGGTTCCCCTGATACCTGCTGACCATGCTCAAAGCAAATGCCACATCAGGACGGGTACAAGTCATAGCATACATGATCGAGCCAACTGCGGAAGCATATGGTAATTGGCTCATCTCAGATATCTCTGCCTCTGTACTCGGACTCTGAGTCTTACTCAGTTTGGTATTGCTTTGGATCGGTAAATCTCCTTTCTTGGAATTCTCCATGTTGAACCTTTTCAACACCTTATCCAAGTAGATACTCTGACTAAGTCCAATTAGTCTTCTACTCCTTTCTCTTAATATCCTTATCCCTACGATATAGGTAGCCTCCCCTAGGTCCTTCATAGCAAAGCACTTCCCAAGCCAGGACTTAACCTCCTGCAAGGTTGGGATGTCATTTCCTATGAGTAGTATGTCATCCACATACAGTACCAAGAAGCTAACTATACTCCCACTAGCTCTGACATACACGCAAGACTCATCCTCGCTTCTCAAGAAGCCAAACTCTTTTACCTTCTCATCAAAACAAATATTCCAGCTACGAGATGCTTGTTTTAATCCATAAATGGATTTCTCAAGCTTGCATACTCTATTAGGGTACTCTGCATTGACAAAACCCTCTGGCTGATTCATGTACACACCCTCAGCCAACTTTCCATTAAGGAAAGCGGTTTTGACATCCATTTGCCATATTTCATAATCATGAAATGCTGCAATGGCTAACATAACCCTAATAGACTTAATCTTGGCCACCGGCGAGAAGGTTTCATCATAATCAACACCTTGAGTTTGAGTAAAACCCTTCGCAACCAGTCGAGCCTTATAAGTATGCACTTTTCCTTCCATGTTTGTCTTCTTTTTGAAGATCCATTTGCACCCGACTGTTTTACGGCCTGGTACATTGTCAACCAAGTTCCAAACTTGATTGTCATACATGGACATTATCTCGTTGTCCATAGCCTCCTTCCATTTAGCAGACTCCGGGCCTGCCATGGCTTCCTTAACACTGCTAGGTTCATCCAAAGTTACTAGGTTACTATCACTAATAAACGTATCACCTTCCGTAGTAATATGAAAACCATAATAAAACGAAGGTGTGTTCCTAACCCGTGTGGAACGTCTCGGAGGTACACACTCGTCAGCTGGATCAACAGGAGTTTCCTCCTCAGGTTGATTGCTAGTGTCTGAGGTTCCTTCATCAATTGATTCTTGAATTTCTTCAAGATCAATCTGCCTCCCACTGTCTCCTTGGCTTATAAATTCTTTCTCGCGAAAGATCCCTCTTCGTGCTACAAAGACCACATTCTCACTGGGTCTGTAGAAAAGGTAACCGAAGGATTTCTGTGGGTAGCCGATGAAAATACACCTTTCACTTCGGGGTTCAAGCTTATCATGAGTTTCGCGCCTCACGAAGACTTCGCAACCCCAAATTTTGATGTGGTCCAAATTGGGAACCTTCCCAGTCCACATCTCATGAGGTGTTTTGGTAACCTTCTTTGTAGGGACTAGATTAAGGATATGGGCGACAGTCTCAAAGGCATACCCCCAAAAAGAGATTGGTAACGAAACTCGACTCATCATAGAGCGAACCATGTCCAACAAGGTTCGATTACGCCTCTCAGCTACACCATTCAGTTGTGGTGTCCTGGGAGGAGTCAATTGTGAGACAATCCCACACTCCTTAAGGTAGTCAAGGAACTCGGTACTAAGATACTCACCACCTCGATCGGATCGAAGCATCTTAATGTTCCTGCCCAATTGATTTTCTACTTCCTGTTTGAATTCCTTAAACCTTTCAAAGGTTTCGGACTTGTGTTTGATTAAGTAGACATACCCATATCTACTAAAATCATCAATAAAAGTCACATAATACCGATTAGCATCCCTTGTGGCGGTTTTGAATGGCCCACATACATCAGTATGTATTAGGTCCAACAAACCTTCACCCCTCTCACAAGTTCCAGTGAAGGGTGATTTTGTCAGTTTTCCAAGTAGACAAGATTCACAACTATCATCTGATTTGAGGTCAAATGATTCCAAGACTCCACTCTTTTGGAGTTGTCCTATGCGTTTCTTGTTTACATGTCCAAGACGACAATGCCACAATGATGCTTTATCTAGGCTAGTAGAAGAATCAATATACAACACATTATTTCCTAAGTTGTCTACAATCGACACAGTTTCATACACGCCATCACAAGGTAATGCTTTAAAATAAAACACATTATTAAAGAAAGCATTAATACCACCACATTCATTATCAAACGAAAAGGTAAAACCTTGTTTGTACAAAGCATGAAAAGAAATAATATTCCTCGCCATTTCAGAAGAGTACACACATTTATTCAAATCTAATTTTAACCCATTATTAAGCAACAAAGTATAAACTCCAATCTTGGAAACAGGTGAAGCCTTCCTATTCCCCATGATTAATTTTATCTTCCCGTGCTCCACATCCTCACTTCTTCTTATGCCCTGCAAATCAGAACATATGTGAATACCACATCCTGTATCAAGCACCCAAGAGTTAGAATATGTTGAGTAATTAGACAATATAGTGTAAATACCTGCATAGGTGGGTTTCACTTTCCCATCCTTTAGATCCTGCAAGTACTTAGGGCAGTTTCGCTTCCAGTGTGCCTTTTCATGGCAATAAAAGCATTCAACATCCTTCGGCATGGCAGAAGGAGTGACAGAACCGTTCTTAGTCTTTGATGAGGAGCCTTCAAGGGACTTTCCCTTGGTACCCTTCGAAGGGTGCTTCCTCTTTTTCCCTTTGCCTTGCCCAATAGCTAAAACAGGGGTAGAAGTTGGAGTAGGAGTAGTAGAGGTAACAACCGCTTTACCCTTAAGACCGGTTTCAGCGGTCTTCAAGAGTCCTTGAAGCTTGCTGAGGGTAACTTCCTCCTTGTTCATATGATATGTCATTCGAAAATGATCATAACAAGAAGGCAAGGAGTGCAAAATGATGTCAATTGCAAACTCCTCGGGGATGTTAACATTCAGCTTCAGCAAACGGTCCACATACCTTTGCATCTTCTGCATGTGGCCCGTGACGGATTCACCATCCTTCATGCGGGTAGTTATTATGGAGGAGATTATTTCATACCACTCCTGACGAGCACTCTGATGGTACCTTTCCATCAGGTCTTGGTGCATCTCAAAAGGGTAGAAATCTTCATACGACTTTTGGAGCTCGGCTGTCATCGTGGCCATCATGATACATGCCACCTTAGTAGCATCTCTCTCATGAGTCCTGAATTCAGCGATCTCCTCAGGAGTAGCAGTAGACTCATCAAGTTCTTTTAACTCCTTATCGAGGACATATTCCTTGTCCTCGTAACGAGTAACCATCCTGATGTTCCTAATCCAATCCATGAAGTTGGAACCATCAAAGATGACCCTCCCACAAAGATTCATGAGAGAGAAAGAACCAGTTGGGTTAGAGCCTGAAGCATTAGTGTTGGAAGACATCTGAAAGAAGAAAGTAAGTTTAGATTAGATATTTAGGATCCTTAATAAGACACCCAAATGTAATATTAAGGCTAGGATCCAATCACAATATATTACACTTAGAAGAGGGATGCCGTAATCTAAGTAATAATATATTTGAAAGGTAGGTGAATGCCGATTCACCAATTTCCACCATGAAAACGAAATGATTTATTAGGTTTAATTGGATTTGAAATTCCTAGATTCTTTTGAGATTCATTGAACTTTTCAATGGCATGTTTCAATCTCGATTGTGCCCTTCAAGTTTTGTGACTGGGTTGCCGAGGATCACAAAACAAGGTATGAATAACCATGCTAATTCACTTGGTACTCTTAATATTATCACCTAATCAATGTGCCGGTTAACCACACACGCTCCATTGATCTATGACAAACATTAAGTTACCCTTCGTGATCCTTACTAGTCCTAGTTAGTGTGCCAGTTAACCACACACGCTCCACCAACGACTTGGTAAGGTACAAAGTGTGAATTCCATGGACTAGCACCATGTTCACATTTTTCCTAAAATAACTAAGATTGGGAATTTAAAGAGTTTAGTTACTTTATAATATTCATTATACTTTTAATGAGGGTTTAAAGTCATTGTTCTACCCGTTCGGCTAACGACCCTCCACCGATCAAGCAAGCGGTGGGTGAGAGTATACACCCATTAAGTCGCCATTTTATAGGCAACAACCTTATACCCACCTTATAGACCGGCTTCGTGAATGAGGCCTACTAACGGTAAAACGACTTATTCTTATACATATATATAATAATTAACCATTAATGTTATAAATAGTATAAGGGTTGAATTTTAACTATTAAAACTCTAAGGTTTGGAATTAAAGTTTATTAAAGTGTGTGAAACTTTACAAATTCCAAAACTTGAGGGCAAGTTTTGCAACTTTGCAAAACTCTTCATTTCATAACTTATGAATTAAAGGTTCATAAAAATGAAGACTCTTCATTTTCATGTAACTTATGTGTTTTAAGTGTGTGTTAAATGAAAGTGACCTTTGGTAATCCATAACTTGAGGACAAATTATGGACTCCATTAAAACACATAAATGATAAAGAATTAATCCTAAACAATTCAGCAAATAATTCCTATCATTTTCTAAATTCATAAGAACATGAACATGATCATCAAAAATTCAAGAATTATATGAACACATAAAATCATGGAATTTTGATATATGCTATTGTAAATGGATTAGAACAACCATTACACCAACTAAAATAAGTTTTATAACATCAAAACAGTTTGGGGTAATGTTTCTAGTCCATTTCCAGCAGCAAAAGTCGAGAATCTGCACTCTTTCGATCCTACTCGTCGAGTGCATGAATTGACTCGTCGAGTAGGTTGAAGTTTGCCTTGGACTCGTCGAGTCCCCCCAATGGACTCGGCGAGTCCACCATGCAGACAGCAACGATTTCGACTTTTTTCACTATTTTGCATCAAGTATCAAACAAGCAAGCCTAGGCTCTGATACCACTGTTGGGTTTTGAGCAATCTAACACTTCCTAAGTGTGCATGCAACCCTAATAAACCTTGGATCTATGTTTGTCTAAATACATGCAAAATAATAATTTTCCAAGGTTTATAACCTATCTAACATGGCATGGGGAACATTTCAACATAAAAGAGTTAGAAGAGATTACATACAGTTTTGGTGAGTTTGGTTCTAAGGAGTTTGAGGGCCAAGCACCAATAGTGTGAATGCCTCAAATGGAATCACAAACACCACAAACTCTTGGAAAACTTTGAGAGAGTATACACCTTGTATAAAAATCGGCCACACACATGCACACACACACTAGTTTACTAGTTTTCTCTTAGGCTTCATTTCATGCTCCATAAGCATGCTTATATAGTGTGCATGGTTAGGGTGAAACCCTAATAACCCATGTCTTTTCCTTTTCCAAGGATCCATGGGTTAAAAGCTCCATGGATCATCCATGGACTTCCACATAAGCCTAGCCCATTAACAAATGAGTATTAGTCCACACTATATAAAACAAATAGCCCATAATTTAATTAGTATTCCTTTTAATCTCTAAATTAATTCATAATTAATTTAAGACTAAAACTAATTAAATAACGTAACTTCATATTAATATATTATACCTAATAATATATTAATAAACATATGTGTATAACTCTCATAAAATTATCCATAATAGTTTGGATGAGATGCAACCCAAATGGACCATGCCGGTCGGGTCAAGTATATACCAAATAAGTTATGGACTTAGACACCTTATCCAACACATACATGGTTAATAACCCCCAACTGTTAGTATTTAACCTAACAATCTCACCCCTAAGTCTCTCATGTTTCCAATTCTCCTTCTGGAATCCCTCTGCATGAGCCACCCTAATCAAATCAATAAGTCGAAAATCAATCAAAATCTTCATACATAGACTCTCAGTAGCAAAACTAGCCGTCTTGCGGCTCAAAGAAATGAAACCGCACTAGCTTTCCCGAGGTGATACAGATTCTCACCGTCATAATCCTTGATCACAACGAGCGACATAAGTTGTAACATATTCAGATTTTGGTTGATCCATGAGAAATCTCAAACTCTTTTCGTTTGTGGAGATAATACATGTAACAACCCGAAATTTCCGCACCACTTCTTGTAACTCTTTCGTAGTTCAATTCAAGCAACCAATCGTCATTTCCAAATTCGATTCCGATTTTCTTGTTTAATTAAGTCATTAACTTGTACATATCTAAAATGACTTAATGGGTGTCTTAATACATTTAGAATTTAACACCCCATATTAGTGATCGGAATATTTCTAGAATCGACCATACCGGGTCACGACAACTGAATCGGGTACGACCAAAAGCCTCGCCTAACGCCAGTATCGGGTAGAATTCCACCGTGTCCAAAACTTAGACACCATATAATGTGTTCTAAGCCTTCATTTGAAGCTTTTGGTTCCATCTCACTACTCTCTCTCTCTACCCTCTCTCCTCCCTCTAAATTAAGGACCAAAATCAAATATCTAAGGCTCCAAATCATAGAGGTAACCTTCCTAGCTTGTTATTCAACCTCTCAGGCCTTCAAATCCAAGTTCAAACTAAAATTTTGGACCTGGAACATGTTTTTATGGCCAAGGATGAAGCTTGGGCCGTAAACACACAATAATAGGGTTTTTGAGCCATTTAACGCTTCCAAATCATAGTTGGGACTTAGATACGACCTTGAGGCTTGCAAAGCTGGACTTGGAACACCTTAAACTTGCATTTCAAGGGACAAAAGAGAGTTTACAACCAAGGCATGTCCTTGGGCCGTAAACTCGTCAAACATGGGGGATAAACTCATTTTTACATGTTAGAATGCCTTGAAACTTAACCAATAGCCTTGTGGTAAATCCTAGAACCACCTAAAAATAGTTTGGGGACCTTAAACACATCAAAAACCATACATATGAGAGTTTACGGCCATAGAACATCTCCTGGGCCGTAAACTCCTATAAGTGTGTTAAATGGTGCCCTAAATTCATAACAAGGCTTGGAAAATTAACTAGAATCACATGTGATTGTCCTTTGTACCTCAAATCAATTATTCTTGACCATAGTAGAGTTTACGACCGTAAACTCCAATTGTAGGGCCTTAAACTCGCTTCTAAGTGTAATAAATTCGTTTAATCAACTCCAAGGCATTTTAGAAATCCCGATGTTCAAACAAGCCATTAAACACTTCAAATCACACCAACATGAGTTTACGGCCGTAAACTCATGTATGTGTGTGTTTTGTGGCTGTAAACTCCCTTAAATGTTTACTCTTGGGGAGTAAACTCAAATCCCAAGTCCCTAGTGCCATTACACGTCCGAAGATGTCACCCGGGTCACTCCAAACGCTCGTTTTGAGGTGTTTAACCTCCTTAGAGTGTGATGTTCCATATAATTATTCATTGTAAGTCTAATTAGATATATTTGGACGTTATTACATTTTACATAGGGTCATCACGAGTAATCAAGCCCCGAACCAACATCTAGTGTCTGAAACGTTGCATTTTCGAGTCTGGTGAGTTCATACCCCTACCCTTTTTCAATGTTTTCACTGTTTTTAGGGGGGAACACAAGCAAAGTAAAATGGATTTCTTGTACACAAAACATGTTTTCAAATGTGTGTTTCACATTTCATATGCTTTTAACACTGATTACTATGACTGATAACCGTTTGAACATGCAGATCACTTAACATATATTTGTGAAATGGGTTTTTAAAGTGTTATGTTTTACATATATTTCACAAATGGCTTTCGATGTTTTATCAGTTAAAAGGATGACATTAGAAAGATTGAACATAATACATGTACACTGTTTTGTCTTCGGTAACACTCCACACATATATACACGAATGGAGGACTATCATATTATTACTAGTAAATTTGTTAATCCTGTATGATTGGAAACACGTCCTCGACGAACACTACACAGAGATACGCAAGTGGAGAACTACACCCGTAACCAGAATCTCTGGAATTTAGAGAGCGTGACTTGAGTGTATAGATCTATACGGAGCTGACTACCCCACACCTGGCTGCTAGCTTCAGCCGAACCGAAATGGTTCAAGGGTGACGAAAGTCATAAGTATGTGGACTACATATTGCCACAGGTTTAGTCCATCGTATGGTTATGGAACTCGCAATTAGGATAACAGATATTTACTTATGGTAATAATGAACAACCTTATACAATTCACAAGATAACCAGGTTTTTGTATACATCTTTCACATACAGTTCCCAACATTCAGGAAAGTATGGGACTTTCCTGGGAATCCTAGTACATAACCAGGTCTAACATGAATACATCTTTTACATTGTAAACCAACATTCAGGAAAGTATGGGACTTTCCTGGGGAAACCATTACATAACCGGAAAGGGTAAGAAGCCAGATAACCTTACTTTACATCTTTTACACTTGGTAAAACCATCAGGAAAGTATGGGACTTTCCTGGGAATACATTAGTACATAACCATAATAGTCTGTCAATCCAGATAACCTAACTATACATTTTCACCTGAGGAAACATGTTTTTCAGTGTACAACATTACTTTACATGTTGATAAATGATAACCAACCTTTTTAAGAAAATATGGGACTTTCTTGGTATGCATAACATTTCAGAAACCTAAAGGAAACTTGAACATTTTCACAAACAAAAACCTCGTATGAACTCACCAGCGTTATGCTGATTTTCAAACCACTTGTGTTCTCAGGTCAGTGTTAGAACAGGTACCGAAGATCCTTTTTGTCAGAAGACGAAGTATACAGAAGACCCGTTTCGTTTTGTTCATATATATACTATGTATCACAATTGTACAAACTTTACTTTTGAAACAACTATAAAACTTTTCTTATGTAATGTAATGGTTGTTTTACTTTACCTACTATGTGCATTGGATTTGAAACTCAACGTGGAGTCAACCCCAGAAATGTTTCTGCCTTCGGTTTTCGGGGTGTGATAGATTGGTATCAGAGCCCTTGTTTATAGTGAATGAAGTATACCAAACCTTACATGGTATAAAACTATAAACACTAAAGGGCCTAAGTGCTCTGAGTTAAAAGTATTTTCAAACTACAAGTATTTTCAAAAGTATACAAGTATACCGAACTGTCGTGATCCGTAACCACAAGTAGAACAGAACATAAGTAATTGGGTGTTATGTAGTCGTGTCTAGGGTCAATATAGCCTGGCCAACTACATTCATTTGAGACACGGCCAACATGTGCTTGGGAGTGACTATTGTGTGAGGCATGCCTAAAACTTACCCTAATATCCCAAACATCGAACCAGTGTCATAATCAAATCATGAAATACTATGGGAGTATTTCTCGATCCAATCCTCTGTAGAAATCCTTATTCGAGTGGTGTTCTGTGATCATTCTTAGTGATAATTATCTGTTTTGATAACACCTTCCGGCTTTATCGCTTATTCAGAACATATAACTGCCATAACTATCGATTCAATGTAGAGGACTTACCATCCTCTCTCTTTCTTGATCTTATTAGATAAAGATGCCTCCCAGAAAGAGACCCAACTCAAGGAACAACAAAAATCCTTCTTCGCCACCACCTCCGCCTCAATTTGACCTTGCATCGCTCCAGACAGTCTTGGCTGCTGCAATGGTGGCAGCCATGTCATAAATGAACCCTGGTGGTTCAGGAAGAGGTCCCCAATCTCTAAACCCCGAAGATAGCCAGGGACACCAAAAAGGGGGTTCCTATAAGAATTTCATGAACACGAAACCAACATCCTTCAATGTCGCTGGAGGTGTCATTTCCTTGTCCCGATGGTTCGAGAAAATCGAATCCATCTTCGAAATATGTACTTGCGCGGAATCTGATAAAGTCAAGTTCGCAGCATGTACCTTCGTTGATAAAGCCTTAACTTGGTGGAATGTCTGAGTCAAATCTCTGACCCTACCTGTAGCCAATGCTATGGGTTGGGAAGCCATGAAAAAACTCCTCATTGCTAAGTACTGTCCCCGTGGTGAAATGCAGAAACTAGAGCACGAGCTTTGGAACCTGAAGATGAAAGGTTCTGACATTGCTGCATACTCTTCCCGATTCGATGATCTCGCACTTCTCTGCTCAGGATTAGTCACTCCTGAAAGCAAAAAGATCGAAAGGTTCATTTGGGGGTTATCCCAACCGACAAAGAGTCATGTCTTGGCTGCCCGTCCAGATACCTATGATAGTGCCAAGACTTTAGCTCAAACCCTGATTGATCATAGCGATGATGTTGAGGAAATCACTACCACTTCTGAGCTGACTCAAAGGAGTGGTGAAAAGAGAAAATTCTGGAAGAAGAAGAAGGGTCAATCTTCCCAAGGATCTTCCAAGAAATAGCAGACTGTAGCAATCCATGCTGCTACTACCCCCGTTGTTGCTGCTTCTGTTGTGGGATCCACAGCTCCAACTCCTACCAGTAGATATGCTGGTAATCTTCCTCTGTGTGACAAGTGAAAATACCATCACAATCCTGGCCCGTGCCGACAACTATCCTGTATCAACTGTGGTAAGAAAGGGCACACAGTTCGATTCTGCAAAAACTCCGACCCAATCGGCCAACCAATCATCTGGAGCTGGCGTTAGTCAAGCTTGCTACAACTGTGGAGAAGTTGGGCACTTTAAAAGGAACTGCCCCAAGAAGTCAACTGCTGATAACACCAGAAGGGTTTTAACCATGGGACGGGAGGAAGCAGTCGCCGATCCCACTATTGTTTCGGGTACGTTCCTTCTCGACAACTCATATGCTAGTATTCTTTTCGATTCGGGTGGTGAAAGGAGTTTTGTTAGTCATGCATTTAAACATAACCTAAAACGTAATCCCCAACCACTAACTGAAACGTTTACAGTCGAGATGGCTAACGGTGAGAAAGAAAGCGCTAACGATGTATTCATAGGAGGTTGTACGCTTACCCTAAATGACCACTCATTTCCTATAGATCTCATGCCAGTTTCCATTAAGAGCTTTGATGTTATCATTGGCATGGATTGGTTGAGTCCCAATCATGCTGATATCCTTTGTTACAAAAAAGTCGTCCGTCTCAATCTTCCTTCGGGATAGACTTTCATAATCTATGGCGATAAACCCAGTTCTAATCTTCATATCATTTCTTGCATCAAAGCTCGGAAGCTCCTACAAAAGGAGTGCATTGCATTCTTAGCCCATGTGATCAACGAGAAACCAGAAGTTAAAGACCTCGCGAGCATCCCCGAAGTCTGTAACTTTCCTGATGTGTTTCCCAAAGAGCTTCCAAGAATTCCTCCCGAGCGTCAGGTCGAGTTCCGTATTGACCTAATTCCTGGAGCTACTCCCGTAGCGAAGTCTCCGTATCGCTTAGCTCCAGCAGAAATGCAGGAGTTATCCAATCAACTCAATGAGTTGCTCAGTAAAGGATTCATTAGACCGAGTTCCTCACCCTTGGGAGCTCCGATACTATTTGTCAAGAAGAAAGATGGATCCTTTCGGATGTGTATTGACTACCGTGAGCTGAACAAGTTGACCGTTAAGAACCGTTATCCTCTTCCGCGAGTACATGACCTCTTCGATCAACTCTAGGGAGCCAACTATTTCTCAAGGATAGACCTTCGGTCAGGGTACCATCAGTTACGAGTTCAGGAGAGTGATGTTTCCAAAATAGCTTTTAGAACTCGATATGGACACTACGAATTCGTAGTGATGCCCTTCGGTCTAACCAATGCACCGGCAATGTTCATGGATCTGATGAACCGGGTGTGCCATCCCTTCTTCGACAAGTTCGTCATCGTCTTCATTGACGACATCCTTGTCTACTCCCGAAGCGAAGAAGACCACAAGCAATACTTTAGGTTAGTGTTGGAGACCCTTAGATCCGAGAAGCTATACGCGAAATTCTCCGAGTGTGAATTCTGGATACGGAAGGTAACTTTCCTCGGTCACGTGGTAAGAGAGGAAGGTATTCATGTGGATCCTTCCAACATTAAAGCAATAGAGAATTGGATGGCACCGAAAACACCCACAGAAATCCGTCAATTCTTGGGTCTCGCCGGCTATTATCGGAGATTCATCCAGAATTTTTCCAAAATCGCCAAACCCTTAACCACTCTAACACAGAAAGGTGTACTCTTTTGTTGGGGTGATAAACAAGAAACTGCATTCCAAACGTTGAAGAGAGCTTTATGCAGCGCGCCTGTTCTGTCCCTACCAGAAGGGACAGAGGACTTCATTGTCTACTGCAATGTGTCTAATCAAGGTTTAGGCTGTGTACTTATGCAAAGAGGAAAGGTGATTGCTTATGCCTCAAGACAACTGAAAGCACACGAGGTCAACTATACCACACATGACCTGGAACTAGGAGCCGTAGTCTTTGCATTGAAGATTTGGAGACATTATCTCTACGGAACCAAGTGCACGATCTTCACTGATCACAAGAGTCTGCAACACATCTGTGATCAGAAAGACTTGAACATGAGGCAACGACGATGGGTAGAACTACTCAGTGATTATGAGTGTGAAATCCGTTACCATCCCAGCAAGGCCAATGTGGTAGCAGATGCCCTAAGCTGAAAGGAAAGTGCAGGCTACAAAGTGAAGAACCAGACGATGACTATCCATTCCAACTTACCTATGCAAATCCGAGAAGACCAGTCAGAAGCCCTTAAACCCGAGAACGTGTTGATGGAAACCTTGAGAGGAATGGACAAGAAACTTGAGATCAGAGGTGACGGAGTCTATTGTTTCATGGATCTGATCTGGATTCCAAAGTCCGGAGGATTCAGGGAGATTTTCATGGAGGAAACACACAAAACCAAATACTCTGTTCACCCGGGTTCTGATAAGATGTACCTGGATCTTAAGAAAAAATACTAGTGGCCAAACATGAAAGCTGAGATAGCTACGTTC
Organism: Lactuca saligna; assembly: GCF_052625555.1. NCBI lineage: Eukaryota > Viridiplantae > Streptophyta > Magnoliopsida > Asterales > Asteraceae > Lactuca > Lactuca saligna. Next base: position 118,941,489 of record NC_136422.1, read on the forward strand.
GTGGGCAAGTGTCTGACTTGCGCCAAAGTCAAAATTGAGCACCAGAAACCCTCGGGTCTGCTCCAACAGCCCAAGATCCCCGAATGGAAATGGGAGATGATTGCCATGGACTTCATCACCAAACTACCCAAGTGTCCTAGTGGGTACGATACCATTTGGGTAATTGTCGATCGTTTGACAAAATCCGCTCACTTCATTCCAATCAAAGAATCATACAAGATGGAAAGACTCGCGCGAATCTACATCCAGGAGGTACTTCGACTACATGATGTACCTACATCCATTATCTCTGATCGAGATAGCAGGTTTACCTCCAGATTCTGGCAGTCCCTATAGAAAGACCTTGGAACCAAACTAGATATGAGCACGGCATATCATCCTCAGACCGATGGACAGAGTGAGAGAACAACCCAAACCCTGGAGGACATGCTTAGGGCATGTGTCATTGACTTTGGAAAGTGGTGGGTCACACATCTATCCTTGATCGAATTCTCATACAACAATAGTTACCACACCAGCATTAGGGCTGCTTCGTTTGAAGCCCTATACGGTCGTAAGTGCAGATCCCCTCTGTGATGGGCCGAGGTGGGGGATACACAGTTAGCTAGGAGTCGAGTCCCCGACAGTGATCTCACTGGTCCTGAAATCATCCGTGAAACCACCGAAAAGATCATCCAAATCTGAGACCGATTGAAAGCTTCACGAGATCGCCAAAAGAGTTACGCTGATAACCGTCAGAAACCTCTAGAATTCCAGGTTGGAGATCGTGTTCTATTGAAAGCCTCGCCCTGGAAAGGCACTGTACGTTTTGGTAAACGTGGGAAACTTAACCCTAGATACATTGGACTCTTCGAGATCCTCTACAGGATCGGTCCGGTTGCCTATAAACTTCGTTTACCTCACGAACTCAGTAACATTCATCCTGTCTTTCATGTCTCAAATCTCAAAAAGTGCCTATCCGATGAAACCCTAACGATTCCCATAGATGAGATCGAGATCAATGAAAACCTCAACTTTGTGGAGGAACCGAACGAAATCATGGATCGAGAAGTCAAACGTACAAAGCAAAGTCGCATCCCATTAGTGAAGGTTTGCTGGAATGTAAAGCGGGGACCGGAATTCACATGGGAGCGAGAAGATTCAATGAAACAGAAGTATCCTCAACTCTTTCCAGATCCATGATTTGTATGTTGTCTCGTGTTTTAACTTTGAATTTCAGGACGAAATTCCCTTTAACGGGGGGATAATGTAACAACCCGAAATTTCCGCACCACTTCTTGTAACTCTTTCGTAGTTGAATTCAATCAACCAATCGTTGTTTCTAAATTCGATTTCGATTTTCTTGTTTAATTAAGTCATTAACTTGTACATATCTAAAATGACTTAATGGGTGTCTTAATACATTTAGAAATCATTTTAACACCCCATATTAGTGATCGGAATATTTCTAGAATCGACCATACCAGGTTACAACAACTCAATCGGGTACGACCAAAAGCCTCGCCTAACGCCGGTATCGGGTAGAATTCCATCGTGTCCAAAACTTAGACACCATAAAATGTGTTATAAGCCTTCATTTGAAGCTTTTGGCTCCATCTCACTACTCTCTCTCTAACCTCTCTCCTCTCTCTAAATTAAGGTCCAAAATCAAAGATTTAAGGCTCCAAATCATAGTGGTAACTTTCCTAGCTAGTTATTCAACCTCTTAGGCCTTAAAATATGAGTTCAAACTGAAATTTAGGACCTGGAACATGTGTTTATGGCCAAGGATAAAGCTTGGTCCGTAAACACACAATAATAGGGTTTTTAATCCATTTAACCCTTCCAAATTATAGTTGGGACTTAGATACGATCTTGAGGCTTGCAAACCTGGACTTGGAACACCTTAAACTAGCATTTTGAGGGACAAAGAGATTTTACGGCCAAGGCATGTGCTTGGGCTGTAAACTCCTCAAACATGGGGGATAAACTCATTTTTACATGTTAGAATGCCTTGAAACTTAACCAATAGCCTTGTGGTAAATCCTAGAACCATCTAAAAATAGTTTGGGGACCTTAAACACATCAAACACCCTACATATGAGAGTTTACTGCCATAGAACATCTCATGGGCCGTAAACTCCTATAAGTGGGTTAAATGGTGCCCTAAATTCATAACAAGGCTTGGAAAATTAACTAGAATCACATGTGATTGTCCTTTGTACCTCAAATCAATTATTCTTGACCATAGTAGAGTTTACGGCCGTAAACTCGAATTTTAGGGCCTTAAACTCCCTTCTAAGTGGTATAAATTCATTTAATAAACTCCAAGGCATTTTAGAAATCCATTCCAACAGTCCCCATGTTCAAACAAGCCATTAAACACTCAAAATCACACAAACATGTGTTTACGGCCGTAAACTCATGTATGTGTGTGTTTTGTGGCTGTAAACTCCCTTAAATGTTTACTCTTGGTGTCACACCCCCAAACCAGAATGGCGGAAACATTCGAGGGCGGAGGACGTCATATTCAGTATCATAACAGTTCATAGAAAGGAAAGTACACACCACCATACATATATAAAGGTTTTAAGAAATGTTTACATAATTGTATTCATTACATGTTCAAAAGCTAAATACATACACATCTTTCAAAAGAAATAATTAACGCCAACGCGTTAATCCCAAAAGTTGATTTCCAAACCTGCTTAGCGGTTCCCTGAGAATACAAGTTATTTGAAAGAGAAAGTGTCAACAATTAAGTTGGTGAGTTCGTAAGTGGTTTAGAAAAATTGAATGCCATTCCAAAATGGGTGTATGTTTTCCAAGAAAATCCCATATTTTCTTATAATAGTATGAAATGAATGAGAGTATTTGTGTTGAAAAATGTGGATAGTTGAGCCAAGAAAACCCCTTATTTTCCTAATAGTTGTTTGGTTTGTGTATAGGAAATTCCCATATTTTCCTAAAGTAATAGTTTGTTTAATGTCCAAGACTAAAACTTGGAAGCAAGCCACATGCTTTAGAAGATTTTAAACATAGATTAATATAATAAACCTATCAGAAGATTTCCGTTTGTTAGATAAAGAATAGTTTTAATAGCTACTCGTTCATCAATCAGAAGTACTATAATAATTGTGTATCCGAGGAGTTTTATAACCATAGTAAACATAATACGCCTGTAGCGACGTTCTTCAGGCGTCGTAGCGTTATGACAACTGTCACCCCAAAGCACGGACTGTAGCTAACAGTCAGGGCGTGGGATCATGACTTCCCGTATAGATCTATACACATTTGACACGTTCTCCTAACGGCAGACTCTAGTTATAGACAGGATTTTTAGTATTACTTTCTAACAAGAAGGTAGTATTTGAAGATATACTCGTCTCATGGATTCTCAACTAAGTCTGTATTAATGTAATAGTTTTGTATGCAAAGTTTATCCTTTTTCACAATGTTTGACAAAGCATAAATCATAAGTTTTTAGAATGTATAAAATGACTTAGCAACGACAGGTACTTTGAAATCACTAAATACTTTGTATAAGTCTAATACACGCAAAGTATGACAAGAGTTTTCCATAGTAGTAAAGAATTCCAAGTGATTTATTTGATAAAAACAAGTGAAGTGAGACTTTATAAAATACACGATAATAATCGTATGTTTACTTATATTCCCCCCCCCCCCCCCCCTAAAAGAGTATAAAAGCATTTAAAATGTATTTAAAATGCGGAACATGAGCTAAGCGACCAGGGCTTCGGGTTTGCATGGGCACATAAAATGAGGCAAAATGCAAGAAGAATGAGAGGAAATGAGCAAATTTTCCCGGAACCCTCGCATCCCTTTTATAGGGGCTGAGAGGCCTCGGTACGCGGTGCGTACGGGCGTACACGGGGCGTACCCGTGCGTCATGCATGACCGAGTCCTCGACTGCCCTGGTGTTCGGATGGGACGGGGCGTAGCTCGCATAGGGGGCAACGCGGATGAACCGGGGCCAAGGTCTTGAGTACGCTGGGCGTACTTGTGTACGCAGGGCGTACTCGCGTGACTCAGACTTCGGATAATACCGAAGTTTTCAATAAAAATATATATTAATCATTTATCAAACTTCAAAATTTCATATCTCCTTCATACGAATTCTGTTTTCGACGTTCTTTATATCCACGCGTAGGTGAGACTATGTTCTACAACTTTCGTTTAGATTCCGTCGGCAAATTCCAAAATTATTTTTATTATTTATTTTTTTAAAAGGTCGGGGTAAGAAAATTCGTTAAAAATTCATAACTTTTTCATACGATGTCCGTTTTGGGCGTTCTTTTTATGTACATTTGTAGTTTGACGATATCTATGACTTTCATTTAGACACCTAAGGTCAAAAAGTATTTTATTGAAACTTTGCGTTTTTACGTAACTTCGTATTGCCTGTTTTTGTTGGAAAGTTTAGAATGGTCATAACTTCTTCGTTATAACTCGGATTTTAGTGTTCTTTATATGCTTGTAAACCTTAAGATGATATTTACTACATAGCGTACTCCAAACAGAGCTTTTGAATACTTCATTTTTCGATGGTATTCTAATCCCTTTTTCAAAGAGGTTACAAGACTCGATCTTCAATGACCTGAAATGACGGGTTGTTACATCATCCCCCCGTTAGAGGGAATTTCGTCCCGAAATTTTAATACAAAGAAAAGTTTTAGTGGCCTAGGAAGAGGTGTGGATACTTCTGTTGCATTTGATCTTCTCATTCCTACGTGAACTCAGGTCCCCTCTTAGCATTCCATCGGACCTTTACTATTGGAATGCGGCTCTGTTTAGTTCGTTTAACTTCCCTACCCATGATCTCGACGGGTTCTTCCACAAAGTTAAGATTTTCATTTAGTTCGATTTCATCGAGTGGAATTACAAGTGTTTCATCAGACAAACACTTTTTCAGGTTCGATACGTGGAATACTGGATGTACTTTGTTAAGCTCGATTGGAAGTTGGAGTTTGTAGGCCACTAGACCAACTCTTGAAATGATTTCGAAGAGTCCAATGTACCTAGGATTTAGCTTCCCACGTTTTCCAAAGCGTATCATGCTCTTCCAGGGTGAGACCTTCAGTAGTACACGGTCGCCAATCTGAAATTCCAAGGGTCTATGTCTTTTGTCAGCATAGCTCTTTTGCCTATCCCTGGAGGATTTCAGTCATTCTCGTATTTGCACGATCTTTTTAGTCGTTTCTTTGATGATCTCCAGACCAGTGAGGGTGCTATCAGGGACTAGACCTTTTTCTAATTGCGTGTCGCCCACTTCCATTCAGCACAGAGGTGATCTGCACTTACGGCCGTAAAGGGCTTCAAATGGAGCAGTTTTGATACTAGTATGATAACTATTGTTATAAGAGAACTCGACCAAAGGTAAGTGAACATCCCATGCCTTACCAAAGTCGATTACACGTGATCGCAACATGTCTTCCAAGGTTTGGATCGTCCTCTCACTCTGTCCGTCAGTTTGGGGGTGATAGGCTATACTCATGTCCAATCTTGTTCCCATGGATTTTTGCAATGATTGCCAGAATCTGGAAGTGAATCTGTTGTCTCTGTCCGAGATGATAGACATTGGCACTCCATGAAGTCGTACGATCTCTCAGATGTAGGTTCTCGATAGCTTTTCCATTTTATCAGTTTCCTTGATCAGTAAGAAATGAGCGGACTTGGTTAATCTGTCGACGATTACCCAAATAGTATCTTGGCCACCCTGAGTTTTGGGCAGTTTCGTTATGAAGTCCATGTAAATCAGCTTCCATTTCCACTCAGGTATTTCAGGTTGTTGGAGTAGACCTAAGAGTTTCTGGTGTTCTATTTTTATCTTAGCGCAAGTCAAACACTTGCTCACATAGGTAGCAATCTCCGCTTTCATGTTTGGCCACCAGTAGAGTTGCTTGAGATCTAGATACATCTTGTCTGGCCCTGGGTGTACGGAGTATGGAGTCTTGTGTGCCTCGCTCATAACTACCTCTCTGAATCCACCAAACTTGGGTGTCCATATTCGGTTCATGAGGTAGTGTGCTCCGTCACTCTTGATTTCTAAGTTCTTGTCCATTCCCCTAAGGGTCTCACCTGTCACGTTTTCGGGTTTCAAGGCCTCTATTTGAGCTTCCTTGACTTGTGCTGACAAGTGCGAATGGATCGAAATGGCTAATGACTTCACCCTTTGGCCAGAGTACTTCTTACAACTAAGGGCATCTGCCACGACGTTTGCCTTTCCTGGATGATAGCGAATCTCACATTCGTAATCGTTGAGCAATTCGACCCAACGTCGCTGTCTCATGCTCAACTCCTTCTGGTCGAAGATGTGTTGCAGGCTCTTGTGGTCTATAAAGATAGTGCACTTTGTACCGTATAGGTTGTGCCTCCAGATTTTAAGAGGAAAGACCACCACCCCAGGTTCTAAGTCATGAGTGGTGTAGTTGACCTCATGCGTTTTCAGTTGTCGTGAAGCATATGCAATAACCTTTCCCCTCTGCAATAGCACACAGCCCAGCCCTTGCTTCGAAGCGTCGCAATACACCACAAAATCTTTGGTCCCCTCTGGAAGAGAAAGGATGGGTGCACTGCAAAGGGCCTGTTTCAAAGTCTGAAATGCAGCATCTTGCTTTTCTCCCCAGTTGTAGGTCACACCTTTCTGGGTTAAAGTGGTAAGAGGCTTTGCGATGCTGGAGAAATTCTGAATGAACCTTCGATAATAACTAGCAAGACCTAGAAATTGGTGAATTTTTGTTGGTGTAGTTGGTGCAAACCAGTTTTTGATAGCCTTGATTTTTTATGGATCCACGTGGATTCCTTCCTTGCTGACCACGTGACCGAGGAAGTCCACCTTTCTAATCCAAAACTCACATTTTGAGAATTTTGCATAAAGTCTCTCAGTCCGTAACATCTCTAAGACTTGCCTCAGATGTTGACTATGCTCTACTTTATTCTTTGAATAAATGAGTATGTCATGTATGAATACTATCACAAATTTATCCAAGAATGGACGACATACCCGATTCATTAGATCCATGAATACGGCTGGGGCATTGGTTAGTCCGAACGGTATCACTACGAACTCGTAATGTCCGTATCTCGTTCGGAAGGCTGTCTTGGGAACATCACTCTCCAGGACTCACAACTGGTGATATCCCGACCTCAGATCGATCTTGGAGAAGTAGTTGGCTCCTTGGAGTTGGTCAAATAAGTCGTTGATTCGGGGTAGGGGGTATCGGTTCATGATGTTAAGTTTGTTGAGTTCTTAGTAGTCGATGCACATCCTGAATGATCCATCCTTCTTTTTCACAAACAACACGGGTGCTCCCCATTGCGAGAAGCTCGGCCTGATGAATCCTTTTCCAAGTAGCTCATTTAGTTGGCTGGATAGCTCTTGCATCTCTGCTGGGGCTAATCGATAGGGTATTTTGGCTACTGGGGTACCTTCGGGAACCTGATCGATTCTAAACTCGACTAGTCTCACGGGAGGTATTCCCGGAAGGTCCTCGGGAAAAACGTCGGGAAAATCGCATACGTCGGACACATTCTTGACGTCCTGGACTTCACATTTCACATCTACAACATGTGCCAAAAACGCGTGACACTCCTTGCGTAGGCACTTCTGAGCTTGGATACATGAGATGATACGAAGAGTGGTACTGGTTTTGTCGCCCAAGACAATGAAAGTTTCGGCGGTTGACAGATTAAGGCGAACGGCCTTATCGTAACATAAAATGTCCGCATGATGAGAACTCAGCCAATCCATGCCAACGATGACATCGAAACTCTTAATCGAGACTGGCATGAGGCTGATTGAAAAGGGATTATCGTTTAGAGTTATGGTGTAGTTTAAGTATATCTCCTTAGTGCCTTCGTTTTCCCGTTGGCCATTTCTACTATGAATGGTTCATTTAATGATTGTGGTATTGGTTTTAGCAGGCCTTTAAAGTCGTGACTCACAAAACTCCTTTCCTCTCCACTATCAAACAAAATGCATGCATACGAGTTATCGAGAAGAAACGTACCCGTAACAACAGTAGGGTCCGCAATGGCTTCATTTTTTCCCATTGCATTCCTGTTGTTTGCCTTTGGGCAGTCCCTGCGGTAGTGCCCCGTGTCTCCGCACTCAAAGCAGGCACGACTTTCTCCGATATTAGTAGTGGGGGTGGATGGTTGGGTTGGCTCTTTGCAATAGCGGGTTGTATGTCCCTTCTTATTGTACCTGGTGCATTGAGGATCACGGCAAGGACCATGGTGGTGGAAGTTGCATTGGTTTCACTTAGGAAGTTTCCCATTGTATGAGCTTGTGGGGGCAGAGTTGGTAGGTATAGTCATAGCGTGGGTCGCTACTACTTGTTGTTTCTTGGGGTTCTCCTGGAGGGTTTTTCGCCTCCTCTTGTTCCAAGGCCTACTCTGGCCCTGAGCCTCCTTAGATGGATTTGCGGTTGCTGCAATGCTACCCTGTTTTACTCTGTGGTCGATGAGTCGCTCAGCCAGGCGTTTAGCGTTGTTGTAGGTAATAGGGTTAGAAGCCAGGACATGCCCTTGAATCTAGGGTGACAACCCCCAAATGTACCTTTCAACCTTCTTTGATTCTAGGTTGACCATGGTAGGGCACAATGCAGCGAGGTCATTGAACCTAGCTGTGTAGGCGACTAGATCAGACCCAATCATTTTCAGATTCCAGAGCTCCTGCTTAAGCTTTTGCACATTGCCCCTTGGGCAGTATTCTTCCAGTAGTAGAACCTTCAGATCCTCCCAACTCATGGCATTGGTGACAGTTAGCATCACTGAATTCACATGGCTTTTCCACCAAGTGAGTGCTCGATCTATGAAGGTGCAAGCAGCGAACTTAACCTTGCTTGTTTCTTGGCATGAGCAGATCTCGAAGACTGTTTCGGTCTTTTTGAACCATTGCATTAGCGCAATGACTCCTCCAATTCCATTAAAAGTCTTTGGCTTTGAGTTGGAGAACCATTGCCTGTGCCACGATTGGAATGATTCGTGCTGCTTCCTGTTCCTCCATTTGCATTGGAGTTTATTTGCGAGAGAGCTGCTGTTACTGCTGCTGTGATAGCAGCCTGGACCATGGTCGGATCATAAGTTAGTGGTGGAGGTGGTGGTGGGGTTGCGTTTGTACGTGCTGATCTACGAGGAGGCATCCCGCTGTCAAAAGAAAAGAATGAGAGATTATAAGTTTCGGTGGTTGCGAGTTAAATGATATTGAGTTAACTTTTAATAGTTTAAGAATTTGGTTTGGCCAACACAGAGTTTTGAGCTTGAAAATAAAGTTTGAATAGATGTATTTATGAATTGAACGAACTACACATAATTAAAACAAGAAAGAGATATGCCCTATATATATTAAACATATAGTTGTGTTACATTTGAGTCTAGACAAAAGTTTTTGACCTTTCTAAAGGTCTCTGATTATAGAAAATTTTAAGAAAATAATACATTTTTCCGAAGTTCTAATTTATAACAAAATTGAGAGTCGGGCAAGTACTACTTGCGGCGTGGTTTGCACTTGGAGCTTGACTCTGTGTCGGATTGCTTTGACTCCATGAGGCGCCTATCAAACGCAGTTTGTCTTTCCCTTTTCTCCGCTATTGCTGCAATTGCGGCATTCATTTGTTCTTGGAGGGCATTAGTGCAATCTAGGCCATACCCTTGCAACTTGTCCAAACGGCGAATGTCAGAAATGTGCAGTTGTACTTCCACATTGACATTGCGGATCCGGATGGCTTGAACTCCTGATTGGTAGCACTGGTTGGCTAGTTTGCTAACAATGACCGGAAGTGCTCGGTCTGCTGATCCTCCGCCTCTCACATCATAGAAGTCTCGGCACATGCCTTAGGGAGGGCGTAAGCTTTGTGGTTGGCTCCAATCGTGGAGGTGACTTCCCCACACAGGAGTGGGTCCTTGGAAGTTCCTCACTTGGACGGGAGGTTGTGGGATCGGTGGATTGATAACTTCTGGCTCCGAATCTGTACCAGAGTCATCTCCTTCCTCCAACTCTAGAGGCTCTTCGTCTTCTTCAGGATCTTCTTCGATCCATCCTCCATTACCTTGGTTGGGGTAGTAGGGGTCATTGGGGTGATGGAATCCCGCTATTGAGTCTGTATGAGAATAGGGTTAAGAATTTACTATAAGCTAGAATACATGAAACTTACCCTTAAGTTTAATGGTTGATGACAACACAAAAAAACCCTTAGTATTATGTAATGATGTGCTTTTGGTAAGTTTTAAAATTGTTGTCCATTGCAGACACTCCTTGGCATACGTTAGTCGTCACTCGGACAAATATAGTTGATCAGGCTATATTCTTCCCAGTTCCGATTACATGTCCTAATGCGTACCTGTACTGCACAACTTATTTATATTACATCTAAAATTATTTGATATGAAACTGTTATTAGTATGAAATGAGTGCATGCTTACCTTAAAAACTAAATAAATTTAATTTCAAAAGTATGACTCTTCTCAGAGTGTTTTTGCCGAGTTGAGTTTATAGTTGTATACCAAAAAGAAATGGTTTTGATATACTTAATTCCCTATAAACAAAGCTCTGATACCAATCTGTCACACCCCCAAACCAGAACGGCGGAAACGTTCGGGGGCGGAGGACGTCATATTCAGTATCATAACAGTTCATAGAAAGGAAAGTACACACCACCATATATATATAAAGGTCTTAAAAAATGTTTACATAATTGTATTCATTACATGTTTAAAAGATAAATACATAAATATCTTTCAAAAGAAATAATTAACGCCAGCGCGTTAATCCTAAAAGTTGATTTCCAAACCTGCTTAGCAGTTCCCTGAGAATACAAGTTATTTCAAAGAGAAAGTGTCAACAATCAAGTTGGTGAGTTCGTAAGTGGTTTAGAAAAATTGAATGCCATTCCAAAATGGGTGTATGCTTTCCAAGAAAATCCCTTATTTTCTTATAACAGTATGAAATGCATGAGAGTATTTGTGTTGAAAAATGTAGATAGTTGAGCCAAGAAAACCCCTTATTTTCCTAATTGTTGTTTGGTTTGTATACAGGAAATTCCCATATTTTCCTAAAGTAATAGTTTGTTTAATGTCCAAGACTAAAAATTGGAAGCAAGCCACATGCTTTAGAAGATTTTAAACATAGATTCATATAATAAACCTATCAGAAGATTTTCGTTTGTTAGATAAAGAATAGTTTTAATAGCTACTCGTTCATCAATCAGAAGTACTATAATAATTGTGTATCCGATGAGTTTTATAACTATACTAAACATAATATGTCTGTAGTGACGTTCTTCAGGCGTCGTAGCGTTATGACGACTGTCACCCCAAAGGACGGACTCTAGCTAACAGTCAGGGCGTGGGATCATGACTTCCTGTATAGATCTATACACATTTCACACGTTCTCCTAACGGGAGACTCTGGTTATAGACAGGACTTGTAGTATTACTTTCTAACAAGAAGGTAGTATTTGAAGATATACACGTCTCATGGATTCTCAACTAAGTCTGTATCAATGTAATAGTTTTGTATGCAAAGTTCATCCTTTTTCACAATGTTTGACAAAACATAAATCATATGTTTTTAGAATGTATAAAACGACTTAGCAACAACAGGTACGTTGAAATCACTAAATACTTTGTATAAGTCTAATACACGCAAAGTATGACAAGAGTTTTCCATAGTAGTAATGAATTCCAAGTGATTTAGTTGATAAAAACAAGTGAAGTGAAACTTTATAAAATACACGATAATAACCGTATGTTTACATGTATTCCCCCCCCCCCCCCCCCTAAAAGAGTATAAAAGCATTTAAAATATATTTAAAATGTGTTTGAAGGGGGTATGAACTCACTTGATAGTTTGAAAAAGGTGTGACGAAAACCGAGCAGAACTTTGGCTTGAAAAAGCGGATTTTCTCGGGATTCTCGGGAGTATAAACGACCTTCGGAACTTGAGCAAAGCGACCAAGGCTTCGGGTTTGCATGGGCACGGAAAACGAGGCAAAATGCAAGAAGAACGCGAGGAAATGAGCAAAATTTCCCGGAACCCTCGCATCCCTTTCATAGGGGCTGAGAGGCCTCGGTACGCGGGGCATACCCGTGCGTCATGCATGACCGAGTCCTCGACTGACCCGGAGTTCGGATGGGACGGGGCGTAGCTCGCATAGGGGGCGACGTGGACGAACCGGGACCAAGGCCTTGAGTACGCTGGGCGTACTTGTGTACGCAGGGCGTACTCGCGTGAGTCAGACTTCGGATAATACCGAAGTTTTCAATAAAAATATATATTAATTATTTATCAAACTTAAAAAATTCCTATCTCCTTCATACGAATTCCGTTTTCGACGTTCTTTATATCCACGCGTAGGTGAGACTAAGATCTACAACTTTCGTTTAGCTTCCGTCGGCAAATTCCGAAATTATTTTTATTATTTATTTTTTTAAAAGGTCAAGGTAAGAACATTCGTTAAAAATTCATAACTTTTTCATACGATGTCCGTTTTGGGCGTTCTTTTTATGTACATTTGTAGTTTAACGATATCTATGACTTTCATTTAGACACCTAAGGTCAAAAAGTATTTTATTGAAACTTTGCGTTTTTATGTAACTTTGTATTGCCAGTTTTTGTCGAAAAGCTTAGAATGGTCATAACTTCTTCGATATAACTCGGATTTTAGTGTTCTTTATATGCTTGGAAACCTTAAGATGATATTTACTACATAGCGTAGTCCAAACTGAGATTTTGAATACTTCATTTTTCGATGATATTCTAATCCATTTTTCAAAGAGGTTACAAGACTCGATCTTCAATGACCTAAAATGATGGGTTGTTACACTTGGGGAGTAAACTCAAATCCCAAGTCCCTAGTGCCATTACACGTCCGAAGATGTCACCCGGGTCACTCCAAACGCTCGTTTTGAGGTGTTTAACCTCGTTGGAGTGTGATGTTCCATATAATTAGTCATTGTAAATCTAATTAGATATATATGGACATTATTACATTTTACATAGGGACATCGCGATTAATCAAGCCCCGAACCAACATCTAGTGTCCGAAACCGTTGCATTTCCGAGTCTGGTGAGTTCATACCCCTACCCTTTTTCACTGTTTTCACTGTTTTCAGGGGGGAACACATGCAAAGTACAAGGTATTTCTTGTACTCAATACATGTTGTCAAATGTGTGTTTCACATTTCATATGCTTTTAACACTGATTACTATGACTGATAACCGTTTGAACATGTAGATCACGTAACATATATTTGTGAAATGGGTTTTTAAACTGTTATGTTTTACATATATTTCACAAATGGCTTTTCACATTTTACCAGTTAAAAGCATGACATTAGAACATTTGAACATAATACATGTACACTGTTTTGTCCTCAGTAACACTCTAGACATATATACGCGAGTGGAGGACTATCATATTATTACTAGTAAATTTGTTAATCCTGTATGATTGGATACACGTCCGTAGCGAACACTCCACAGAGATACATGAGTGGAGGACTACACCCGTAACCAGAATCTCTCGAATTTAGAGAGCGTGAATTGAGTGTATAAATCTGTACGGGGTTGACTACCCCACACCTGGCTGCTAGCGATAGCCGAACCGAAATAGTTCAAGGGTGACGAAAGTCATAAGTATGTGGACTACTTATTTGTTGGGTTTTGAGCTTTCTAACACTCCTAAGTGTACATGCAACCCTAAATACCTTGGATCTATGTTTTCTCTATTATACATGCAAATAAGAATATCCAAGGTATTATTCTAATCTATCATACAAAAACATGAATATAACAAGATAGAATACATACCTCTTTGATGTAGAAAGTCTTCATGAAGCTTGAGTGCCTAGCCCCAATAGTGTGGAAGCCTCAAATGGAATCACAGTTATCAAAACACTTAGAATAACTTGAGAGAGTCCTACACTTCATGAAATCGGCTAGCCCTTTGTTACACTCTATAGTGTGATTCTAGTGGCCGATTTTTGTCAAGAATAAGATCTTTATATAGTGTTGCAATTAGGGTAAATCCTTAATTGTCATGGCTTTCCATTTCCATGGATCCATGGGTTCAAATACACCATGGAGCATCCATGGACCATCCTATGGGTTTTAGCCCAACTTGATTATCCATGGAGCATTAGCCTACTATATAAGTATGGATGATTTACACAATCAACCCATATATTTAATTAGTCTTCTTTTGATCACTTAATTAATCCTAGATTAATTCTTGATCAATACTAATTAAACAATCTTATTATTCTTATTATTAATATACTAGAACTTATAATATATTAATAACCATAAGTGTCTTATTTCTCTCATTATAGTCTATCCAAGTGCATGAAGGTTTGCAACCCAAATGGACCATGCCGGGTCAGGTCAAGTCTTACCAATTATAGTTATGGACTTAGACATTAATCCAACAGTCTCCCACTTGGATAAGTCTAAAACTATTATTGCGTATGACTTCAGGAACCAACCGACAATCGTAGCTCTCAAAAGCTTCTGTCGAACTCTGACCTTGTAGATGAACTCTGACCTTGTCAATGACTTGTCCATTAGATAAGGGATCATATAATCCTCTGTTCTCATGATATCAGCCGGACAAATACATGGAACAACGTCGTACTTATTATCCAGCAGTTTGTTTCCCGATTTTCGATTTGTTTGACAAAGAACTTAATCGAACACATCAATTCCGTTCTGACCGGCCGGTACATAGGTCACAACAAAATCATCGAGGGGCCCAGATATCGCTTCTATTTCTAGAAGGAACAGATAAACTTCGACTCATATGCTTGTTCTACTACTTGTTGAATTGTACACAAAGGCACGTTTTATAACATCAAGTTACTGATGCGTTTACGTGCAATCAATGCACAACCAACTCATAGGTAACAACTCATATCTCTAGGTTTGAAGATTTATATGATATTACCGTCTCACGATCACTCGAGATAAATTCCATGAAGTGATACAAGTGAGCGTGGGTTTATTCCAATACTCATAACTTAAGAGCACTCATGAATGTTGTAGCAACCATTGCCATGACTAAACTCATTTAGCCATCTACAAACCCGATTCATGACAGTCTTGATTCATACCTACTTCCAACATATGAACGACTGTGGAGTGTTTAAATAACTTAGTCATTCGGAAAGAATAACCTAGCTATTTTGGAAGTCAAAACATGCAAAGTGAAACACAATAATAATCGAATCTAATATGGTCTCAGAACCCTTTTGAATATAAATAAAACCACTTTTTATTTATCACCATATTGATTACACATTATTCAATGTTTCAAATAATCAACTTAAGACTCGAATAAAACAACAGTCGTCCCATGCTCCTAGCATGTACACTTTGTTTTCTAAACAATAGTTATGCCATACCCCAAGTATGCACACTATGTTTGTCTATGATCCTTACATTGTGATGTAGATCAATTGAACATGATTCCAATGATACTCATTTCACAATCCCAAATCCTTATTGTAAATGCAAGAATTCCAAATTCATGTCTTTTACTGAAATCTGTTAGATTCTAAACTTATATGCATTGATCCTCTTGTAATGATTATGCACGAAGTCAGAAAGACTTGACAACAACCATTACAGAGCATTCCAAAGGAGATCAGCTCCTTGGGAACATCCTTCTTGCATTAAGTTTCCTAATCTTACATAGATTGAATAACTTCCACCTATGGAGACATTTCCATAGTCCCATTTGACTATCACTTCCGAACAAGAGTTACCTCTTTTCAGAAAATGTCAATATGGTCCTACCAAAATTATCACTATACTTCCAATTGTCCTCGATAATTGTTTAATCACTTTAGTCATATCCAGTTCTAGACTTTTCCCTTCTATATGCCTTAAGCATTTGGAAAATTTAGAAAGGATGAATATTATAGCACGTGAAATCGATCCTATATCCGAAGCATATGGGACACGATTCATGATGTTTGACATAAAGACATGATACTAGACCAGTCTTTTGCTACAATATTTTTTATTTGCCATGTTTTCAAAATTTAACTATGAAGAGGGATGCCGTAATCATAATCGGTTTTTGAAAACACAATATATATAGAATTTTCTTAAGTCGAACCATTCAGACATAAAATTCTTATATATATTCTTGACTAAAGATGATTAAAATCTCAATCTAAGCTTTAGAGTTGAAATGAGTTGAAATGAAGTATAATTTCCTCTCCCTTAATTATAGCAAAACAACTTTTCAACCCCTGCAACCTCACGAATTGAAATTTTGTTTTCTATAATTAACATTGCTAGCTTGCAATACTAATCATAATAATCATGCTCCCACTAACATGATGATTATCAGCATAACACTTATGCTCCCACTAGCCCTGACATATTTTCAGAAATCTACTGGACTTCTGAAATTTAGATTCATACATCCTTTCTTAGATAAATCACATGTGTGTCTAAACAATTTTCAGAACTATGAAAAGGGATGCCGTAATCATAGTCTCAATTGCTTAGGCATTTGCCATTTCTCACAAGTCCATGTTAGTGTGCCGGTTAACCACACGCGCTCCACTAATGACTTTTGAAAATGCAAATGACACAATTGATATCTACTTAAAATCTATTTAGTGAAAGCGTTTCCTCACCATCATTTTCATGAATCGGAGAGAAACCTTATGACACTTAGATTTTATAGTGTATGAGTTCCTATCCATGCGAATTTGTCAAAACCATAATCACAAGATAAGGTTAGTGATAAATTCAGCCTTACATGGATTAAACTTGTTCAATCTTAATTTCTTGTCACCTTGGTAGCATAAGGCCCACCAATGCTTCCAATTTGAACTCTGATAACTCACATGCAAATCCAACTTATTTGAAGTAGGTACAGAAATAAGAATTATGTCAACACGATAGGTTGCAAACCTTAAGTCGTGTGCTAGTGATAAATTACAGGTTTCACTCTTGATTAGTTCTTGAAACTCTTTCAGGATCTTTAAGGCTCCCACTGTCCTCTTGACATATAAGTTTTCCTAGTCAAGAACCATTCCTTGACAAAACAAATATTCAAGGGATAGTGCGGATTCTTATCAAGACTAACACTTCACACAATTGGTCTTAGTTGGTCTTTGTCTCATCCAAGACATCACAACTTACCAATCTCAAATGTACAAGAGTAGAAAACATTTTACACTACATTTGATAAGTGTTTTAAACCTTACTTTATGTCACTCAATGTTACAATCTTGGAGTATGACTCTAAGAATTGTTTTGGAACGAAGTATGACTCATCTTCTTGATCTTAACCAATCCAACAATTCATGACCTCTCTTCTTAGCCATAACAATGCACTAAGACGTCCTTAGAGTATGAATTTGTGATATGGTTTCTAAATCATTAAGATGATCATGAAATATGATACTAAAGTACTCTCCCATCTTTTCAGATTTGAGAAACTTTTATCTTTCTACCTAATTTGATTCTTCTTATTCGCTCTGCCATACATTGGAACCTTTCCAATGTTACAGAATTATACTTAACCTTATAAGTATAATCATATTTACTAATCTTTAGTAAATCATGACAAATCAATCTTTGTGGTGGACCTTGACCTGTGCACACTCAGTGTACCTAATTCCTTAGTCCTACAATTGACTCACATATACATGTGATCAAAGAATTAGTCTTAATTTTCCAAAGATGAAAATTCTCATTCATCATACAATACAACTTGTATGATTCCAAGTTTCTGTCCAATTGAAACTTGGGTGATGAAAAACTTTCTTCATTTGGTAAATTCAGACACTACCACAAATGAAAGAATCAAATCCACTTTCCAATATTGCTATTACTGGAAACATATAAGCAACAATTTTCCACAGATGCCATTGTAAGGATATTTTTAAAATAAATAAAATTAAAACCTTTTTTTCTTTTATTTTAAAACTTTGCGGAAAAACTTATCCTTACAATCCACATGAAAAACTTGTTGTTATCTATTCATAAGCAATATATTATAACTCTTAAGCAACAGCTCAAAATTCTGATTACCGAACCATGCGATCGAAACCCATCTTCGTAATCAAAATCAGCATATACTTCTTTAAGCTTCCTATCTTTTCTTTTGATTCTTAAAAAAAAAACATCAACATGTGACCCATTCACATTATGTAATAAGAATCTTCAAATAGGAACTTAATAGAGTTAGTCAGTGGACTTTAACTGAAGTAGAGTCAAACCTCTTGACTTCATCAACCTTATGACCTTTCAGGTGAATAGGGCAGCTTCGCAACCAATGCCCCTTCCTTTGGCAACAAAAAACATGTAGACCCTTTGATAATGACACATGAGACTATCTCAGACTTAGCCTTTCTCTTTACCATTTGGTCAACCGAGTTGACTATGGCCGATCCCTTTCCATTGGGAAGAGAAATGCTTTTCTAGATATCCAATGCTACCATTGCTAATGTCCATTTATGGTTTGGGAAGTTGATCTTCTAACAAAATTTGCTTTACTAGTGTTCCAAATCATTTCTGATTCCACAACACAAAGCAAATAGATAAGATCATTAAGGCTCGTGTCATAGTCTATCTCATAGTAGTCCCAAAGTGACCCGCTATGTTACTAAGAAAGTGATTGAACATCCAACTTTCACGAGACTTTGACACCCAACTCTCCCGTCTTGTCAATATGTGACTACATCTCCAAGATGTGACCACACCAAGACCTTAACTTGCCAATAGGGCTTGAGTGACTTTAAACTTTTCAAGAACTTGTAGGTGAGGGAGAATAATTGGAGGAGATAGAGGAAGTGAAGCATGATGTTGAGGAACATCATCTTCAAGAGATTTGGGAAGATCATAAATGTCTAAACCAGACATGTTTTGGGAGATATTCAAGATAGTTGATTTAAAGTCCTTAATATGACACCCAATATGAAATATTAAGGCTAGGACCCAACAAACTATTTTATAACTTAGAAGAGGGATGCCGTAATCCAAGCTATAAAATATTTGAAGGTAGGTGAATGACGATTCACCAATTTCCACCAAGATAAACGAAATAATTTATTAGGTTTTAATTGGATTTGAAACTCCTAGATCTTTTGAGATTCATTGAACTTTTCAATGGCATGTTTCAATCTCGAGTGTGCCCTCTCAAATTTTCTGACTGGGATGCCGAGGATCACAAAACAAGGTGTGAATAACCATACCAATTCACTTGGTACCCTTAATATTATCACCTAATCAATGTGCCGGTTAACCACACACGCTCCATTGATCTATGAAAAACATTAAGTCACCCTTTGTGGTCCTTACTAGTCCAAGTTAGTGTGCCGGTTAACCACACACGCTCCACCAACGACTTGGTAAGGTACAAAATGTGAATTCCATGGGGTAGCACCAAATTCACATTTTTCCTAAAGTAACTAAGATTGGGAATTATTAAGATTTTAGTTACTTTAGTATTTATCATTAATACTTTTAATGAAGGGAGAATTTAAAGTCATTGTCCCACCCGTTCGGCATATATACGCGAGTGGAGGACTATCATATTATTACTAGTAAATTTGTTAATCCTGTATGATTGGATACACGTCCGTAGCGAACACTCCACAGAGATACATGAGTGGAGGACTACACCCGTAACCAGAATCTCTCGAATTTAGAGAGCGTGAATTGAGTGTATAAATCTGTACGGGGTTGACTACCCCACACCTGGCTGCTAGCGATAGCCGAACCGAAATAGTTCAAGGGTGACGAAAGTCATAAGTATGTGGACTACTTATTTGTTGGGTTTTGATCATTCTAACACTCCTAAGTGTACATGCAACCCTAAATACCTTGGATCTATGTTTTCTCTATTATACATGCAAATAAGAATATCCAAGGTATTATTCTAATCTATCATACAAAAACATGAATATAACAAGATAGAATACATACCTCTTTGATGTAGAAAGTCTTCATGAAGCTTGAGTGCCTAGCCCCAATAGTGTGGAAGCCTCAAATGGAATCACAGTTATCAAAACACTTAGAATAACTTGAGAGAGTCCTACACTTCATGAAATCGGCTAGCCCTTTGTTACACTCTCTAGTGTGATTCTAGTGGCCGATTTTTGTCAAGAATAAGATCTTTATATAGTGTTGCAATTAGGGTAAATCCTTAATTGTCATGGCTTTCCATTTCCATGGATCCATGGGTTCAAATACACCATGGAGCATCCATGGACCATCCTATGGGTTTTAGCCCAACTTGATTATCCATGGAGCATTAGCCCACTATATAAGTATGGATGATTTACACAATCAACCCATATATTTAATTAGTCTTCTTTTGATCACTTAATTAATCCTAGATTAATTCTTGATCAATACTAATTAAACAATCTTATTATTCTTATTATTAATATACTAGAACTTATAATATATTAATAACCATAAGTGTCTTATTTCTCTCATTATAGTCTATCCAAGTGCATGAAGGTTTGCAACCCAAATGGACCATGCCGGGTCGGGTCAAGTCTTACCAATTATAGTTATGGACTTAGACCATAATCCAACATTATTGCCATAGGTTTAGTCCATCGTATGGTTATGGAACTCGCAATTAGGATAACAGAGATTTACTTATGGTAATAATGAACAACCTTATACAATTCACAAGATAACTAGGTTTTGGTATACGTCTTTCACATATAGTTACCAACATTCAGGAAAGTATGGAACTTTCCTGGGAAACCTAGTACATAACTAGGTCTAACATGAATACATCTTTTACATTGGAAACCAACATTCAGGAAAGTATGGGACTTTCCTGTGGGAACCATTACATAACCAGAAAGGGTAACAAGCCAGATCACCTTACTTTACATCTGTTACAATTGGTAAAACCATCAGGAAAGTATGGGACTTTCCTGGGAATACATTAGTACATAACCAGAATAGTATATCAATCCAGATAACCTAACTATACATTTTCACCTGAGGAAACATGTTTTTAGGTGTACAACTTTACTTTATGTTGACAAACGATAACCAACCTGTTTAAGAAAATATGGGATTTTCTTGGTATGCATAAAATTTCAGAAACAGAAAGGAAACTTGAACATTTTCACAAACAAAAACCTCTTATGAACTCACCAACGTTATGTTGATTTTCAAACCGCTTGTGTTCTCAGGTCAGCGTTAGAACAGGTACCCCAAGATCCTTTTTGTCAGAAGACGGAGTATTCAGAAGACCCGTTTCTTTTTGTTCATATATATACTATGTATCACAACTGTACAAACTTTACTTTTGAAACAACTGTAAAACTTTTCTTATGTAATGTAATGGTTGTTTTACTTTACTTACTATGTGCATTGGATTTGATACTCAACGTGGAGTCAACCCCGGAAATGTTTCCGCCTTCGGTTTTCGGGGTGTGACAATACACCTGGCCCTAGGGTTGTAAACGAGCTGAACGGTCGGCAAACCGCTCATGAACTGTCCGGCGGGAAGTTCGTTTATTTAATAAATGAACGAACATGAACAAAAATTATCGTTCGTTTAGTTAAATGAACAAACATGAACAATGGTATCGTTTGTTCGTTTATGTTCATGAACATTCGTTTATGATGTTCGTTTACGTTCATTTATATTCGTTCGTTTAAGTTTATTTATATTCATCTATATTCAACTATTTTTTATTATATTGCTATATTATATGTTCATTTATGTTCATATATTTTTATTTGTGTTTTTTGATCTTTGTTCCTTTATGTTTGTTCGTTTATGTTCGTTTAGCATGTTCACAAACATGAAAAAAGTAATTTGTTAAACGAACGAACATGAACAAGAAAATCCCGTTCGTTTATCCGTTTGTGTTCATTTGTTGTTCGGCTAACTTAAATGAACGAACATGAACAAAACCTTGTTCGTGTTCGTTTGGTTCGTTTACAGCCCTACCTGGCCCATACAAATAATGTCGCCAAATCTTAACAGCAAACACCACTGCTTCCAACTCCAAATCTTGGGTTGGATAACGACCCTCATGTGGCTGCAACTACCAAGAAGCATAAGCAATAGCTCTCCATCACTGCATAAGCGCCGCCACCAAACCAGTGATGGATGCATCAAAATATACGACAAAATCCTCAACACACTTAAGTGTCACACAACTTCTGTCTTGGTGTCTCAAATGCAGCCTGCTGCTCGGGCCTCCAATGGAAATCCACACCCTTCTTCTTCAGAATAAATCTCTGATAATATCAGGCTAAACCCAAGAAACTTCTTATCTCTAAAGGGGACTTTCGAACCTCCCACATCATCACGACCTCGATCTTGACTGGATCGACCAAAATCCCATCCTGGTTAACGAGATGCCCCAACAACTAGACCTCTCGTAACCAAAACTCACACTTCAAGAACTTGGATACAACTGTTCTCGCTTCAAAACGGATGGGTTTTAAGCATAACAACAACCTATGTGATGATGCAACCCTAATTGCTTTGGATCTAAATTTTTTACTATTTAAACATGCAATTGAATACCAAAGCAACAAACCCTAGATCAAGCATACAATTTCAAAAATTATACAATAAAAGGGTTATTATATACCCTACTTGTTATGCAGCAATAACAAGAACACGTTAAAGATCCTTGACTCTTGAAAGCTTACTGCCTCAAATGTTGTGCCTCTAATGGCTTACAAACACCACTAGTAAGACGATGAGAGGAGAGAGAAATAATCACATAGGAATTTCAGCTATGGTTCCTTAGATACAAGCATTAGCCGAAAATCCAAAGGTGAGGGGGTCTTTATATAGTTGTGGGCTGCTATGGTTTTTCTGGAGGAAACCCTAATTTCTTACATAAGGCTTAAGTAGCCCATGGAATCTTTACTAATAGGCCGTGGACGAAAATCTCATAGGGCATCCTATAATTTTCATCCACTCTATTGTAAGGAGTACAATAGCCTAGTTTAACAACTATCAATGATTTACAAAATAGCCCCTATTCCTTAACCAATTTCTTTCATCCCAAAATCAATTCCAAATTAATTTCCGAAGAAATACTAATTAAATAACATGATTTCTAGCTAATATATTATTTTCATAATACATTAACAAATGAATTTATTATTATAAATAATAAATTCAATCTCTCTCTCTTAAAAGTCATCCTGTCAAGTTGCTAGGGTGAGGGCAACACAAAAAGACCATTCTACAATCAAATCAAGTACACAAATTATATTTATAGGCATAGAAATCTAATCCAATAATATCCTACTTGGATAAATCTAATAACTATAATTGCAAGTATGACCTTAAAAGTTGACCAACAATCGTAGCTTTCAAAAGCCAATGTCAAACTCTGACATAGTCAGTTACGTCTCCTTAGATAAGGGATCAAATATTCCTCTGTTCTACAACATATCGTATGGACATGAGACATGGACTATAATTGTTCACTTTGTCCAAGACTTGTTTATCGATTTCTGATTAACGAGGATTGATATCAGACTACTAATTGAACACATCAATTTAGTCTAGGCTTGGCCAAGTGCTTTTGTTGTCATCATCAAATCCTCGAGGGGCCCATAGATATCGCTTTTCCCTGTTAGGCAAAAAGAAACAGATAAGATTCGACTAATATGCTTGTACGATATACTCATCAAATCACATACAACAATATGTTTTATAACATCAAGTTCCTGATGCATTTATATATTATCAATGCACAACTGACTCGTAATCAACAACTGATACATCTCTGTTTGAAGAATACAAGATATTTTTCGCTCAAAATTACTCGTGATAAAATCCATGATGTTATTCTCTAAGGGTGGGTTTAATCCAATACTCAAATCCCATTTCAAAATTACTCGTGAATGTTGCAGCAAACCATTGCCATGTCTAAACCCTTAGACAATCTACAATCCAATTCACGATTGTCTTAATTCACTACTTACTTCTAAATTATGATCGATAGTGGATGTTTTGAGTAATCGTATTATTCTGGAAGTAAAACATGCGAAGTGAAACCCAATAATAACCTAATTAACTATGGTCTCAAAACTATTGAGTACAAATAAAACACTTATTATATAATAACCATATTAATTAGAATTTATTAATTGTATAATGTTTCAAGCAATCAACTAATCACTTGAATTAAACATTAATCATGCCATGTTGTAAACATGTGTACTATGTCTCTCTATGGTCCTTCCTTTGTGAATTGATTCATTGAATATCACTACAACGATGATCATATCACAATTCCAAATCCTTATTACAATTGTAAGAATTCCAAATTCTTGTCACCACCGAATGTGTGAGAGTCCAACCTTGCATGTAATGATCCTTTTGAGATGATGTGGCCTAGAAGTCACAAATACTTTTCCAATGATGTCACAAAATGTTGCATTGAAACTTTGTTACTTAAAACAATTTCATGCTAATGAAGTATCAAATTCAAGGTAACTCCTTTGACACCTTTTGTGCATTAAGGTCTCTAACTCACATTTAGATTTCAATCACCAAATCCCATTATGGAAACATTTCCATATTCCCATATGACATTCAATTCTGATCAAGAATCATCCCAATCTAAAACATGTCAGTATTGTCTGTTCGAACGCTATACCTCCAACTGTCCACAAGTAACTAATGTTCAGCAAACTTCAAATTGCCCTTTAACAGTTATTCAACAACTCTAGTCATATCCACTTCCAGTAATTTCCCCTTCTTAATGCCCTATTCATTTAGAAAAATTAGAACAAGTAAATACAATAGCATCTGTAATCAATCCAATATTTGAAGCATATGAGATTTGATACTTGATTAGTCTTTTGCTATAATATTTCCATATATAGAATTTCCTATGTTGAATCATTTCAACATGGTATTCATATATGTTCATGACTAAGTTCCATTGAAATCCTTTAATCTATACATTTAGATTTAAAATGAAGTATAAGTGCTCTCTCCCCTATAACTTTATGTAGCGAAATTTTTTTAAAATATAGCAATTTGAAAATTTAAAACCTTGTTTCCTATAAAATAGCATTGCGAACTTGTAACACTTAGCATAACAATCATGCTCCCACTAGCATAATAGTTATATTCTTGGAGGCATAACAGTTATGCTCTCACTAGCTTTGACATGAATTCAAAAATCAACTAGACTTTTAGAAAATTAATGTTCTTGACTTTCTTACTAAAGTTTAGATTTCTAACACGTAGTGCTTCAATAATTCTTCATCTAGACTTCTCAAGTTTATACACCTTCATTCCATAACATGCACATGTGTTTAAACCCTTTCAGAACTTATAGCAATAATTCCTAGACGTTCAAACTATTTCTTCCCAATTCTTAGAATTTGAACTACGAAAAAGGATGTCGTAATCACATACGAATTTGAGAACACAATTATCAGAACTAGTAACAATAATGATATCAATTCAGATATAGAATCTACTAGCGAAAGTGTTTCCTCATAATTATTTTCATGAATTAGAGCGAAAACTTTTGCCACCTAGATTTTATGGTGTATGTGTTCTTAATTTCCCGCCTCCTGGTAGAACAAGGGACTACCAATGCTTCCATGTCGTTTAGGCAGTTCACTTCCATTGATCAATGTACTCTCACATACTAATTTACTCTGCCTATTGCAATCAAATGAGAACTCATACAACTCACATGGATAGTCAACCTAATTGGAAGGTGCACAGAAATAAGAATGTGTCAACTTAACATAATAGGTTATCTACCTCAAGTCGTGTGCTAGTGATAATTATAAGGTTTACTCTTCATTGACTCTTGAAACTATTTAAGTTCATTAAGACTCCCACTGACTTCTTAACATATAAGTTTTTCTGTTAAGGAACATTCCTTGACAAGCAATAAGAAATGTTCAAAAGTTAGTGTGGGTTATTATCAAGACAACATCTCATGGAATTCATCTTAGTTCATCTTTTGTTTTAACCAACACAACACTACCACCAATTTTAAATGTGCTAGAGCAAGAAAACATTTCTACGCCACATTTCATGAAGTGTTATAAACCTACTTAGTTTGAGATGAGCTTGAAGGTACGATTTGAAGTTACTAGATTGTGAATCTAAAACTTGATCTGGAAATGAATTATGATTCATCTCACGATTAAACTATTCCAACAACTATCAGTTCCTCTTCTTTGCAAAAACAATTTCATTAAGATGTACTTAGAGGATCAATTGTGACATAGTTCCATAATCATTAAGATACTCATAAAACATGATACAACGGTACTCTCCTTTCCTTTCAGATTGGATAAACCTTTATCTTTCTTCCTAATAGATTCTTCTTATTTTTTCTGAAACTTTTCAAAGAATCAGAATTACACTTAATCTTATAACTATAACCATATTTACTGAACCATCAACAAATCATGACGAACATATTTTAGTATCTTTTGTGGTGGATCCAAATAGTGCACATCAATGTGTACAACATCCATTAGTCCTTTCCTTTAACTAACACAATCATGTGATCAACAAATTAGTATTAATTTTCCAAATATCAAGATTCTCATGCATTACACAATTCGAATTGTATGACTCCAAGTTTCTATCTGACTGAAACATGGGTGATGAGAATTCCTTTTCACTTGGTTGATTAAGAAACTACCACAAACAATATAATTAAGAATCAATGCACTTTAGCATAGCTAATAATAAAAATATAACCACCAATTTTCATAAATGCCATTACAAGGAAATGTAAAATAAAGAAGATAAATTTTTTTTACTATATTGATAAAATGCAGAAAAATTGATCCTTACAATGTAAATATAAAAACTATGTTTCCAAACATATTTCCTAAGCAATCTATTAATCTATCAAAACTCCTAATCAACAACTCAAACATCTCATCCTTGAACCATACAATCAAAGTCCATCTCTCACAATCAGATTCAACTCACTCTTCTTTTTAAGATTCCTTCTTTCTCTTAGATCCTGCAAAAACATCAAAATATGACTATCACATCATGTAATAAGAATCTATGAATAGGAACTCAATTGAGTTAGATAGTGGATGTACCTGAAGTAGATTTATACAACTTATGTTGGCAATAGAAACATATGGATTCTTTGGGAATGACATATGGGACTATCTATGAATAGGAGCTATCTCCAAGATCTTTCAGGTAATCTGGGCAGTTTCGCATCCAATCCCCTTCAGTTGGCAATAGAAACATATGGATTCTTTGGGAATGACGTATGGGACTATCTCAGAACTGGATTTTCTCTTTACCATATAGTCAAACGGTTTGACCTTGGCCGATCCATTTCCATTGGGAAGAGAAACCTTTTCTGGACTACCAATGTTGCCATTGTTAAGGTCCACGGAAACCTGGGAGATTAATCTTTCAAATATTTTCTTGACCAGTGTACATTAGCATTTCTCCTTCAGTACCAATTAGTAAATATTTCATATCAATAAGGGTCACATCGTGATCAATCATGTAGTAGTCCTTAATGAATTAACTATATAATTTAGGAAGCGAGTGAAGAACCAAGTTAACAACTAGCTTGTTTGAAAAAATAGCACCCAACATTTGTCACACCCCAAAACCGGAACGGCGGAAACATTCTGGGGTGGATGACGTCATGTCAAGTATCACAACACATGCATTATAGTAATCAAAGTACAACAAAACATTGCATTAATAGTAATAGTTTTACAAGGTTACATTACAACAATTTAAAGTAATACAAGTAATAGAATAAATACAGCGTGGTACTAAGCTATCTTCATCAACAGCTCCGGGGATGTACCTGTCTAATGCTAACCTGAGAATACAAGTTATTTGAAAAGCGAGTATCAACATTTTTACAATGCTGGTGAGTTCATAAGTATTTAGTGTCATTTAGTCAAATAACTTTATAAAGCAGTAGCTTAAGTGATTTCAGTGTATTAGTGTTCTTTCCAGAAAATCCTATATTTTCTTTAATAAAAGCAGCCTTCTACCAAGACTAGTCAGTGTAATGTGGTAAGAAGAAGTTTCCCTTAATTGTTAATAATATCAAAATACTGAATTTGATTATTAAAGAAAGCAGAGGCATCAGGGAATAACATATGCCTCAGCAGTAAGGACTGCTGACTAAGGCAAAAGAGTCATAGACTCTAGGATAGTATCGAACTAACGACACGCCTGGTTCAGTCTAACAAATGGAGAAACAGACCCCCGAAGGTACCAAATGAAAGGTACAACTGGTAAGGTCTAAAACAGTGAACGCAGACCGAAGACGATACCAAATGGAAGGTACATCTTGCAAGGTCAACACAGTGAAGACAGACCACAGACGATACCAAATGAAAGGTACATCTTGAAAGGTCAAACAGAGATAACAGACCCCAGACAGTATCAAATGAAAGATACATCTTGTAAAGTCAAACAGAGATAACAGACCCTAGACGGTATCAAATGCAAGATACAGCTAGCAAGGTCAAAACAGTGTGTCTCTGAAAAAGGGTGACATCAGCATACAGTGTAAATCGCTGACGAAATACTGTTACCTTAAAGCCATGAATTATAAGGCAACCCAGGATACTCGTAACCATACTGACTAGAGTACTAGACGCCCAACAAGCATCTATATAATGTGACATTTGTCACCCCTTGGCTTGGTAGGCCGTGGACTGTAGCTAGCAGTCAGGGTGCGGGGTTGTCAATCCCGTATAGGCCTATACACACAATGTCCGCTCTCCCTACAGGAGACTCTGGTTACCAACTAGACGAAGGAGAAGGCCGCGTCCCGAAGATGCATCCCAAATAGAGGATGGTGTGTTACTAGGAGGGAGTGGGTTTCTTATGTAAGTGTAGACTAGAGGTATAGATTCTTAACTGAATTGACTGAAGAAAACTCGTATGTCTATGCTCATATACATAATATATAACTAATGAATCGAACGACCTTCAGATGGACATCCGATCCCACCAGACCACATCTCAACGAAGAAAAGGAAATAGGGCGGACAAGCCTTCCTAAGTCCTTCAATCATTATTTATATGCATGTATACAAGCATAAACATACATCTAACTACACTTGAGTATGTATCATACAGTGAAGTATAAGTGTACAGTGGAACATCTGAGTCGTGAAGTATAAGTGTACAGTGGAACATCTGAGTCGTGAAGTATAAGTGTACAGTGAAACATCTGAGTCGTGAAGTATAAGAGTACAGTGGAACATCCGAGTCGTGAAGTATACGTGTACCGTGTGGGATAATCGAACCATGAAGTATAAGCGTACCAAGTATAAGTGTATCATGAAGCAGAGACGACAATAAGTGATGTAAGAATGTCTATCAAGTATAAGTGGAGTAAAGTCGTTATCCAGTATAAGTGAAGGAGAAATCGTATCACTAAGTAAGAGCGTGAATAAGTATAAGCGTCATCAAGTATAAGCGACTATAGGTATAAGTGAAAGTGTTACCGAGTCAGAGTATAAAATAAGTATAAGTGAAGCAGCAGTATTTTATAAGTAAAAGTATACATCGAAAAGGGAAATCTTTAATGAAAAATCTTTATGTACAGAGAAAATCATAAATTGTATTCCTTCGTAAAATATGTTTAAAACCTTAGAGGATCTTTCATAAACCAGTTTAGAATGAATTTGAATAAATCAGTATAAGTAAAAGTTATGAAACAAGTAAAAGTCATTTTAGTGTCCCACTCGGTAAAACAGTGTAAAGTGGTCAAATCTAGTGCATGCGGGTTATCAATCATATGTGATTGACATGATAACTGGCATGTTTAACTTGTATTCCCCCCTATAAAACATTTAAAAGCATTTAAAAGGTTCATTCAGGGGTATGAACTCACCTGGTGTAAGTAGGTCCGACGAAAGTGCCGATTAGGCGTTCGGGGTCACGCAAGGACTTGAACACACACAAGGACCTATTTTTAACATATGATAACATATGTTCACATACAATTAGCATATAATATACTAATTAAACAATTATACACACTCAAAGGAGTGGAAAACACTTTTGGTTGAGTGTTTGGGGTCCCGGGTAGCATTTACGGGTGCTAAGGGTCTCTTATCAGTTGTGGAACTTTGCTATACTCACATATCAAGTGTGTAAATGGATTTAAAACACCAACATGGACCAAACAAGGAGTTTACGACCCAACCTAAGGGAGTTTACGGCCGTAAACTCCCAAGGTCCTATTCTTGGGTGTTTGATGCTAGCTTGTTCATTGAATTATTCTAAGCATTTTTCCTAAAGGGCATGAGTGGATTTGAGGTTCCTAAGGGCCTTATAATGGAGTTTACGGCCTAAGAACAACTCCTAAAGGAGTTTACGGCCGTAAACTCTAAATCATTGAGTTTGGTGATGTTTCAAGCCCCTAATGCCTTTCTAGTGATTTCTAATGAAGTTTGATGCTATTTTGGGTGATTAAAACCAACATTTGAGGGGGTTTTGGGGAGTTTACAGCCTAGATAAATGCTTGGGCCATAAACTCCAAGAAATCCCTCATTTTCCTTGTGTTTAAGCCCTTAGATCCTTCCTAACATTTTATAGAGATAGCCTATGGTCATTTGGGGGACAAAAACTAACTTTTGGGCATGATTTAGGGTGTTTACGGCCTTGACCTTTGTCTAAACTCAAGAGGATAAGTCCCTAAATTATGTAATAAGCCCTAGGATGAGTTTGGTGCACATTTGGGACATTTTGACATGATTTTGAGGAGTTTACGGCCTAAGCTTGTGCTTGGGCCGTAAACTCTTGTTTGAGTCCTAAAATCATGCCTTTTAATGCTTAAACACTCCTAGGCTATATCCCCTAATTATTCCCAAGCTTATGGATAAGTTTAGAGGCATGTTTGGCACCATTTTAGGGGTTTACGGCCCTAGAGTGTTCCTGGGCCGTAAACTCCTTATTCCATGCCTTCTTGGATGATTTTTGGGCTATAAACATAAATCACTATGTTTAGAATAAGCTAGGGTAAGCGGACTTACAATTTGGAAGCGTTTGGTTGTGGTTTCGGGGCGAAAATGGGTCTAGAGAGAGAGTGTAAAAAGTCTTCAATAGACTCCACTCACACTTATATAGGGTTTTGAGTCGGGGCACAGCGGAATTCTACCCGATACTGTCGTTAAACGGGGCTTTTGGTCGCACCCGATTTAGTGGTCGTAATAATAAAACTTGACATTTTCCAAATGAATGAAAATGTGTGTCCTGTGTTTTATTTCCTTTTCCACGACTTAACGACATGTAAACATACACAATTGAAATGTTTATTAAATTTGATGGCTTCTTATTAACGGAACTTTTGAACAGTGGAAGATTTCGTTAACGGTAACGGAGAAATGTAACGGGACAACTTGGGTTGTCATAACATTCCCAATATATCAATGTGTGATTTCATGTTTAGAACATGTGCACACACAATATTTCCATATAGGTGTTTGAATGCCAACATGGGTCGCGTAACCTTGAACTTTTCAAGTTGAAGAAAACGTGATTCGGGGAGAATCACCGGAGGTGGTGGAGGAAGAGTTGGAGAAGTATGACTTCTAGTTCAACCATTTGAAAAAGGGAAGATTCTTTCACATTGATTAACTTGCGGAAGATCATCATAAAGAGATGGAAAACCATTTCCAGGAAGATCATAGTTCTATGAACTTCACATCTATAAAGGGAGAAAAGAATTCAAGTTAGTTGATTTATATAATCCTTAATAATTAACTGAAAATTTTAAATAAAGACTAGGCTCCATATCTTCGATTTGAATTCTTAAGAGGGATGCCGTAATCAAATTCAAATCTATTTTAGGTAGGTAACCAATTACCATTTCCAATCAAATGAAACTCCTTGATCTTTTGATATTTATTGAACTATTCAATTTAATGTTAATCTCGATTATGCTCTCACTTTGTGACTGGGATGTCGAGGATCACAAATGAGGTATGAATAACCATGAAAATTAGCTTGGTATTCTCGATGTCATTTATCACCTAATCAATGTGTCAGTTAACTACATACGCTCCATTGATCAATGATAGTTTACGAGACACCCATCGCAAACAATAATGGTCCCACATTAGCGTGCTGATTAACCACACACGCTCCACTAACAACCAATAAGGTGCAATGTGTAATTTCATGGGTTAGCATCAAATTCACATTTTCCTAAAGTAACTAAGAATGGGATTTTAGAAAAATGTTTAGTTACTTTATGTCATTATACTTTTAATGAGAGTTTAGTGTCCTATCCTACCCGTTCGTGAATGAGGCCTAGTAACGGTAAGAATGAATTTTTTAATATATATATATATATATATATATATATATATATATATATATATATATATATATATATATATATATATATATATATGTATATATATATATATATATATGTACATATATATATATATATATATATAGAGAGAGAGAGAGAGAGAGAAATTAAACTTTTAATTCTATAATAATATAAGGATGTATTTTAAACTTTTAAAATACTAGGGGTTTAATCTTTTAATAAGTTAAACTTTTAATTTGATTAAATTTAAAGCCTTTATGGATTTATTAATTATCTTTTAATTAAACACTTAATTAAATTATTAATAACATCCATAAGCATGTACTTTAAAACTTTTAAAATACTAGGGTTCTCTAATTTAAGATTGCAAAATTAAACTATTTAAGTATATTTTAAATTGTGAAACCATAGGGTGTGTTTTTAAAGCTATTCAAAAATAGTAGATCAGATTTTAAATAATTAAATCAATCAAATAATTTTATCTTTATCTTAAAACTTGACCAAATCAATAATCTTGATAAGGATATATCATTACCTTCTAAGAAAATTCAAATTTAAGCAATAAAAACGAATTAAGGTGATTATCCTAATCAAATAAAGATATGAAAATCGAAAAATTCAGGGATCTGACGAGTTGACTCGACGAGTTCAAGACAGTGAACTTGTCGAGTTGAACCATCTCGTCGAGTCCCATGAGAAACTCATCGAGTTCCATGAACAAATATACGAATCTATTCCCTCCTCCTTTGGACAATTCACATATGCATCAAATAAACTGAAAAACATCCTAGCCTCTGATACCACTAATAGATTT
Organism: Lactuca saligna; assembly: GCF_052625555.1. Lineage (NCBI taxonomy): Eukaryota > Viridiplantae > Streptophyta > Magnoliopsida > Asterales > Asteraceae > Lactuca > Lactuca saligna. Next base: position 118,974,619 of record NC_136422.1, read on the forward strand.
TGAGAATAACAACAACCTATGTGATCATGCAACCCTAATTGCTTTGGATCTAATTTTTTCACTGGTTGAACATGAAATTGAATACCAAAGAAATAAACCCTAGATCTAGCATACAATTTCAAAATTTACTCAATAGAAGTGTTTTGATGTTTACCTTACTTGTTATGCAACAATAACAAGAACACCTTGAAGATCCTTCACTCTTGCAAGCTTAGTGCCTCAAATGTTGCATCTTTAATGGCTTACAAACACCACTAGCAAGAGGATCAGAGGAGAGAGAAGGAATCATTTAGGAATTCTGTGACAACCCGAAATTTCCAACTGTACGAACATTATCTATTCAATAGAAACTAGTCTAGTTTCAGTGATTTTCAAACTTGTCCGAACAAGTTTGTGTACATTAGGGTTTACGTTTCTGGATATATTAGGAGAGTGGATGCTCCTGTAATTGTGAAACTTGAACATTTCTATTTTCATAATGTTATAGTCCAACTTCCGGAATAAAAATATTTTCTGTCAAAATATTTCAGGACTATAAATAGATTTCTGAATTTAATTAATTCATTATTCACAATTCCAACTAGAGAAAGCCATTTCTCTCTGAAGGATCTTCGGGTTTTCATCCCGGATTGTGAGTCTACTTTCCTAAATGTGTTTCAATACTTGTTATATGCTTTATAACATCAATTACATGTCTAAACTGCAAGATCCGGGAGTTTACCGCCCAAGAATATTCTTGGGGAGTAAACTCCAAAACGAAGCCTAAAGGCTACCTAGTCCCATTTTCTTGTTAAGAAACTAGTTAAGGACTTAGTGGATGATCATTAGAGGCTAGAAATCATTCAAGAAACACAAGTAATAGGAGTTTACGGCCAAGGACATTTCTTGGGCCGTAAACCCCTTTTTAAGGGCTATAAGTGCCCTAAACCACCCCTTAAGCCTAAGGACAATTACCCACTAATACTTGTAGCTATTTTGGACTTCAAAACACTTCAAAATCATAGATTTATAGGAGTTTATGGCCAAGAATATCTCTTGGGCTGTAAACCCCTTTTCTAAGGGTAAAATGCACCCAAAACACCCCTAAGGCCTTAAGACAATTACCCTTGACTACTTGGGACTTGAATGGGGAACAAATGACATCAAAATCACTCCTTAAAGGGATTTTACGGCCAAGGAACATATCTTGGGCCGTAAACTCCAAGTAAAAGCACAAATGTGTGCCTAATGTCCCCCTTAGCCTTAGATAAAAACATGGAAGTTATCCTACATGTGCAAGGGCCTTAAATGAATTAAAACCAACATCCCATAGGATTTTACGGCCGTAAACTCTAGGGGATATGGTCCTTTGGCCATAAACTCCCCAAAGGAGCATTTCAAGGCCTTAAACTACTTCAAGGATTATTCCAACAAGGCTAGACTTATTCTAGGATCAAGATAACACTTCAAAACACCCAAAACCACCAAGTGAGGAGTTCACGGCCGTAAACTCATGGGTTCACGGCCATAAACTCCAAAGGGTGGGGTTTGTTGGGTGGTGAACTCATATACAAGGTCATTGGTGCATTAAACCCCTTTTTCCTTGTCCCGTAACAACTTAGATACAACCATTTGGACCTATAACACTTATATAAAGTGTTTACATGTTCCTAAGTGTCTCAACTTACATTGTTAAGTTATTATTTGGCTAATTAGTTATATATATGCTCATTATATGATAACTAGGCTCGAACGTGTGAACAAGTCTCCGTTTGCCACCTGGCACGGTACCCGACACATCAATCCAATCTACTCGCCACAAGTGAGTTCATACCCCTTTAATCAACCTTTGAAATGCTTTGAAATGTTTGAAATACTTTATGGGGGGGAATACAAGTCAAATACTTATAGTTATTGCATCAATCAAATGTGATTGCATTAATCACTTGTGATTAATAACTAGAAAACCAATGATTTTATCGCTGTTCAAACTGTTTATCAAACTGTTTTACTTCAAAATGTTTTACAAACTCTTTTTATTTATCAAATGCTTTTATTAAACTTTGTTTTACTTCTTATAAATTGCATGCCCATATATGTATATATATATATATATATATATATATATATATATATATATATAGATATATATATATAAGTAATGTTTAAAGGGCTTAGGAAGGCCATCCGCCCTATTTCCTTTTCGCGCACTGAGATGTGGTCTGGTGGGATTTCGGGTGACCATCCGAAGGTCGTTTCAATATTAGTTATATATCATATATACATGTATAGACATAAAAGTACTTGCATATTAATATGTATTCGTACATCAATAGCTAGTTACCATCGGGGTAATACAATACATATACAACTATACTAGAAACAATACATATACAACTATACTAGAAACGATACATATACAACTATACTAGAAACAATACATATACAACTATACTAGAAACGATACACATACAGCTAGACTAGAAACAATACATATACAGCTATACTAGAAACAATACATATACAACTATGCTAGAAACAATACATATACAACTATACTAGAACGAGAAACATTACATATACAGTAATACGTTAATTATTGTGATTTAAATCGGAGCATGACTTAAATGTCATGGCTCGAGTTGTAGCCAAAATTCTCTTGGAGGGAGAGCGTGAGTTTGCGTATAGATCTATACTGGATTGACAATCCTACACCTTGCTGCTAGCTACAGTCGGACCTGCAGGTCTGCGGGTGCCAAACGTCATTCCGTTATTACGACCATTCATTATGTCGTTGTTACTAGTCGATAGTATGGTGCAATTTATCACATAACGCCTTAATATAAATCTGGTTTAAGGTAGTTAGTACAACAGTAGTTCTTATAATACAAGACTACAGTACTACAATGATTTACCCATTACATATTTTAGGGATAACCTCACTTAAACGTTAATGTACAAACTATATTTTGTTAAATGATAGTTACACTTGGGAAATTACACACTTTTACATCAAACGAGCATACAAAACAGTTAAGCCTTGGTAGAAGGCTACTTTAATAGAAAATATAGGTTTTTTTGAGAGATTCAAACTTTTACAAACAATTGCAAACCTTTACATACATTTTACAAACTTATACTTGATACATGTTCAAACATTTTTGGATAACAAATACCGACACTAAAATACTTATGAACTCACCAGCTTAATGCTGATAAACTCTTTCAACATAACTTGTATTCTCAGGTCATCAGTAGACAGGTACCGAGGCCATCTTTTGAGAAGATGGAGCGCATCCAAGACTCATCTTATTATTTTGATATACACTATTTTTGGTGTCTATATTGTACAAAACACGCTTGTATTAAAATTATATATTTAATGCAACGGATGATGTTGTTTACTTAATTACATTTACTGTGTTGTGATACTCTACATGACGTCCTCCGCCCCAGAACGTTTCCGCCGTTCTTGGTTTTGGGGTGTGACAGATTGGTATCAGAGTATTGTTTATAGTGAATCAAGTATATCAACCCATAAAAGATATACTAGACTATAAACCCATTTGGGATTAAAACACTCTGACCAAGAGTCTATACTTTAAATACTAAAATATTTAATTAAGTATACTAGTCTGCATTCATACTAAAACCAGTGTCACAACGACAAGAACAAAAGTATTACGATTGTTAAATATCACAGGTAAGCTCAGGGATATATGGCCAGTCTTGGGAATGGCATAGCCTGATCAACTATGCTGGTCCGAGGAGTGATTAGCATATGCCCTAGAATGCTTGTGATGTGTTAACAAGTCTAAAAACTTACCAACAATACCACAAGAAGATCAGTAGAACCTAAACTTAAAATACTATAGGTGTATTTTGTACTACCAACTACATATATACTATATCTTTATACCTCTCTTCTCGCGTAGATTTAAATGGCTGGATTCCATCACGGCGACCCGTACTTTCCAAACGAAGGCAACACAGGATGGCTCGAAGCAGAGTCTGACGATGAACACCAAATCCCGTTGGATGATCATCAAGCTGAAGGCTTCTCGGATGGATCAGACTCTGAGCCCGAAGTCAACAACCTACCTCCAGTAGGTCAAGCCCCGAACAACAACCCTCGACCAGCTTTTCTAGGTCCCACTCCCTTGTGGGTAGATAACTTGAATCGTTGGAGTGACGAACAGGGTCAACCCTTACCATACTTTGGGGACCGAACCTTTTACAACGTCAGCGATGGCGGCTCTGCTAACCGAGCTCTACCTGTCATTATCCGCAGAATAGCTCGTAATGTCGAGCAAGGTCGAGCATCCATCGACCGGGTCGTGGAGATTGATGCCAACTCAGGTGTCAACACAGTCCGCATTCGCCGTCTCGAAGAAGACATGGAACGGACCCGGAGAACCAATGAAACCCTACAGCAACATCTGGTTGCCTCTCAAGCAGGAGTCATGGAACTTCGAGCTCGTCAAAGGGCTCATGAGCGACACCTTCAAGAGGTGGTACGTCAAATGAGAGACCTCAGGGTTCTCCCGATGAATACTCATCGCCGTTAGATGATGTCTAGTACATCATTATCTTTTGGGTTAAGGATTAGCCTTTAACATCTGTGCTATAAGTAGCACTTATCTGTAAAATATTCCTAACTTTCAGTACTCTAATTAGGAATCTAAGAACTGTCAAACTTTCTGTATGGTATGATGTAAGACCTACTGTTAGGTCAATTTTCATTGAACTCATTACATCAGTAATACCAGTATCATTGACAACTACCTAATTGTGGGAAGAATCTTTACATTTGGGTTTTTCCTACACATCTTACTTGTTATGTTCTCAAACACTCATTCAATTGTTGGGCTATGGTTAGTTAGTCCATGTGTCATTCGCACATTACTTACAAATTGATTCTTACCACTTTTCTCATCTTTATAAACTTATAGCTGAAAGATGTCTCCTCGCAAATCTACCCGGAATAACCCTACACCTACACCACCTCAACCACCTCCGGTCATCGATACAGCAGCCCTAAATGCTGCCGTAGCTGCAGCAGTGGCAACTGCCATGGCACAGTATCACTCTACTAATGCCAGCAGAGGTGGAACCCCTATTAACTCCATTTCGGTTGAAACTCCTGTGCGTTCGAGAGAGTGCTCTTACAAGGATTTCACCAACTGCAAGCCGGAGTCCTTTCATGGGACCGGCGGAGTCATTCCCCTCTCGCAATGGTTTGAGAAGACTGAATCAGTCTTCGAAATTTGTTCTTGCCCTGCTGCGAGCAAAGTCAAATATGTTGCATGCACCTTCTAAGGGAAGGCACTGACATGGTGGAACGGCCACGTTAAATCTCTAACTCTCGTCATGGCCAACGACATAGGCTGGGATACGATGAAAGACCTCATGATTGAGGAATACTGCCCGAGGGGCGAGATCCAGAAACTAGAGCAGGAGCTTTGGAGCCTAACCATGAAGGGCACCAACATTTATGCTTACACTGCCCATTTTAGCAAACTGGTGGCCCTCTTCCCTAATATGGTTCCCACTGAAGGGAAGAAGATTGAAAGGTACATATGGGGGCTAGTGCCTCTGTATCAGGGGAATGTCCTATCATCAAACCCTGCTACCTTCGATAGTGCCAAGCGACTAGCACAGTGACTCATTGACCATGGTGTCAAAACCCCTGCAACCACAACAACCCTAGCCATCTCAAAACCCTCCAAACCCGCTGACACCAAGCGGAAGTTTTGGGATGACAAGAAGAGGCAGCGAGCTGCCAAGAAGTAGCAAATTGTGGCAGTACATGTCGCAGTAACCCCTACTGCTGCTACTGCTCCGACGAAGCAGTATGTTGGAAGTTTGCCGAAGTGCAACAAATGCAACTTCCACCACAACGGCCCCTGCCGTGAAATGCAGTGCTCTAACTGCAACAGGAAAGGACACACCGTCCGTTTCTGTAAATTCCCGGCACAACCGATCACACAAGTCCCCGGCTCCGGCGCGACCCCAACTTGCTATGGATGTGGCGAAACAGGCCACTATAAGAGGGACTGCCCCAAAGCGAGAAATGTTGGAGGAGCAGGGAGGGTACTAGCTATAGGCCACGGGGAAGCAGTTGCTGACCTGACAGTGGTGACTGGTACGTTCCTCCTCGATAACTCCTATGCATGCATTCTGTTCGATAGTGGAGCGGAGCGAAGCTTCGTGAACCATAAATTTGCTCGCATGCTTAAGCAACAACCACACGCACTTAAAGAACAATTCACAGTAGAAATGGCTAATGGAAAAACAGAAAACACCAGTAGCATATACTTAGGATGTATCCTAACCCTAGATAACCATTCATTCCCAATCGATCTCATGCCGGTCTCAATAAAAAGCTTCGACGTTATCATCGGCATGGATTGGTTGAGTCTTCATCGCGCCGACATCATGTGCTTCGAGAAAGCAGTCCGACTAAACCTTCCATCTAACGAAACTCTTATAGTCTACGGCGACAAACCTGGTGCGAGTCTTCGCATTATATCAAGTATTCAAGCACATAAATATCTGCGCAAAGAATACCTCGCATTCCTTGCTCACGTCGTCGACACGAACCTCGAAACAAAAGAACTCAAGAACATTCCAGTAGTGAGCGACTTCCTCGACATTTTCCCAGAAGAACTACCTGGATTACCTCTGCAACGACAGGTCGAGTTCAGAATCGACTTAGTCCCAAGAGCTACCCCAGTAGCCAAGTTGCCCTACCGCTTAGCACCAGCAGAGATGCAGGAATTATCTGGTCAACTTAACGAACTACTCAGCAAGGGCTTCATAAGACCAAGCTTCTCACCTTGGGGAGCACCGGTCTTGTTCGTTAAGAAGAAAGACGGATCATTCCGTATGTGTATCGACTACAGAAAACTCAACAAATTGACGGTCAAAAATCGTTACCCTCTGCCTCGCATAGACGATCTATTTGACCAACTGCAAGGGGCAAACTATTTTTCCAAAATTGATCTAAGATCTGGATATCACCAGTTACAGGTACTAGAGGAGGATGTTCCAAAGATAGCCATCCGAACTCGTTACGGACACTACGAGTTTGTGGTGATGCCATTCGGATTGACCAATGCGCCAGCAGTCTTCATGGACCTGATGAACAGAGTATGCCGACCTTACTTGGATCAGTTCATCATCGTTTTCATTGACGACATCCTGATCTACTCCCGAAGTAAGGAAGAGCATGGCAATCACCTACGACTAGTTTTAGGAACTTTACGAACGGAGAAACTTTATGCAAAGTTCTCGAAATGTGAATTTTGGATCCGAAGAGTCGAATTCTTAGGACACGTGGTAAGCGAAGAGGGAATCCACGTGGACCCATCCAAGATTAAAGCCATTGAGAACTGGTCAGCACCCAAGACGCTGACAGAAATTCGTCAATTTCTAGGTCTTGCTGGCTACTACCGCAGATTCATTCAGAACTTCTCCCGAATAGTGAAACCCCTTACAACCCTGACCCAGAAAGGCGTGGCCTTTGACTGGGAAGAGAAACAAGAGAGAGCGTTCCAAACGCTCAAGCGAGCCTTGTGCACCGCACCGATACTATCTCTCCCCGAAGGGATAGAAGACTTCGTAGTCTATTGATATGCATCGAACCAAGTGCTCGGGTGTGTTCTGATGCAGCGAGGTAAGGTCATCGCCTACACCTCCAGACAATTGAAGACACATGAAGTTAACTACACGACCCACGATCTTGAACTGGGAGCAGTGGTGTTTGCTCTAATGATCTGGAGACATTACTTGTATGGAACGAAAAGCACTATCTTTACCGACCACAAGAGTTTACAACACATATTCGATCAGAAGGAGCTCAACATGAGACAACGACGGTGGGTCGAGCTACTCAGTGATTACGAATGTGATATTCGTTATCATCCGGGTAAAGCCAACGTAGTAGCAGACGCCCTAGCAGGGTCAAGTCATTGTCGATAACCATCCATTCACACTTGTCTAACCAAATTCAGGTGGCCCAACTTGAAGCAATGAAACCTGAAAATGTGACGAGTGAATCCCTCAGAGGAATGAACAAGAATTTAGAAGCCAAGGGTGATGGAGCCTTATACTTCATGGACCGGATCTGGACACCGAAACACGGTGGATTCCGAGACTTAGTCATGACCGAGGCACACAACACTCGGTATTCCGTCCACCCAGGTTCAAATAAGATGTATCTGGATCTTAAAAAGCTATACTGGTGGCCTAATATGAAAGAAGAGATTGCTACTTTCGTAAGTAAATGCCTTACTTGCGCAAAGGTAAAGGTCGAGTACCAGAAGCCCTCTGGTTTACTGCGACAACCAGAGATTCCAGAATGGAAGTGGGAGCGGATCACTATGGATTTCATAACCAAGTTGCCCAAGACAACGGGTGGACTTGATACCATATGGGTCATCGTTGATAGATTGACCAAGTCTGCACACTTCCTGCCTATCAAAGAAACTGACAAGATGGAGAAACTTACGAGAACATACATTAGGGAAATCGTACGGCTACACGGTGTACCTATATCCATTATCTCCGATAGAGATAGTAGGATCACCTCAAGATTCTGGTAATCACTGCAACATTCCCTAGGAACAAGGCAGGACATGAGCACAGCCTACCATCCACAGACTGACGGACAGAGTGAGAGGACGATCCAGACTTTAGAAGATATGTTGCGTGCTTGTGTAATTAACTTTGGAAAAGCGTGGGATACCCATTTACCCCTCGTCAAAATTTCCTACAACAACAGTTATCACACGAGCATAAAGGTAGCACCATTTGATGCTCTCTACGGCCGAAAGTGCAGATCTCCTCTGTGCTGGGCTGAGGTGGGTAATACCCAATTAGCTAGGGGGCAAGCTTCTGACAGCACTCTCACCGGTCCGGAAATCATTCGGGAAACGACAGAGAAGATCGTTCAGATCCGTGAACGATTGAAGGCCTCTAGAGACCGACAAAAGAGCTACGCTGATAAACGCAGACAACCTTTGGAATTTCAGGAGGGAGACCGAGTCCTTCTCAAGGTCTCACCCTGGAAGGGCTTGATACGCTTCGGTAAGTGTGGGAAGCTTAATCCTAGGTACATAGGGCCTTTCGAGATTCTCGCAAGAGTCGGCCCCGTAGCATACAAACTTGATCTACCCGACACACTTCGTAACGTACATTCTACATTCCACGTATCTAACTTGAAAAAGTGTCTGTCCGACGAGACTCTCGTAATCCCACTCGACGAGATCGAGATCAACGAGAGCCTCAACTTCGTGGAAGAACCTGTAGAGATCATGGACCGTGAGGTCAAGCAGACGAAACAAAGCCGTATCCCTATCGTGAAGGTTCGCTGGAACGCCAAGCGAGTACCGGAATTCACTTGGGAACGCGAGGATCAGATGAAACTGAAATATCCTCATCTTTTCGCTTAGTTATTTGTAACCTCTTATTTGCTTAAATTCTAATTTCAGGACAAAATTCCTTCTAACGGGGGGATGATGTGACAACCCAAAATTTCCAATTGTACGAACATTATCTATTCAATAGAAACTAGTCCAGTTTCAGTGATTTTCAAACTTGTCCGAACAAGTTTGTGTACATTAGGGTTTACGTTTCTTGATATATCAGGAGAGTGGATGCTCCTGTAATTGTGAAACTTGAACATTTCTATTTTCATAATGTTATAATCCAACTTCCGGAATAAAAATATTTTCTGTCAAAATATTTCAGGACTATAAATAGATTTCTGAATTTAATTAATTCATTATTCACAATTCCAACTAGAGAAAAGCCATTTCTCTCTGAAGGATCTTCGGGTTTTCATCCCGGATTGTGAGTCTACTTTCCTAAATGTGTTTCAATACTTGTTATATGCTTTATAACATCAATTACATGTCTAAACTGCAAGATCTGGGAGTTTACCGCCCAAGAACGTTCTTGGGGAGTAAACTCCAAAACGAAGCCTAAAGGCTACCTAGTCCCATTTTCTTGTTAAGAAACTAGTTAAGGACTTAGTGGATGATCATTAGAGGCTAGAAATCATTTAAGAAACACAAGTAATATGAGTTTACGGCCAAGGACATTTCTTGGGCCGTAAACCCCTTTTTAAGGGCTATAAGTGCCCTAAACCACCCCTTAAGCCTAAGGACAATTACCCACTAATGCTTGTAGCTATTTTGGACTTCAAAACACTTCAAAATCATAGATTTATAGGATTTTACGGCCAAGAATATCTCTTGGGCCGTAAACCCCTTTTCTAAGGGTAAAATGCACCCAAAACACCCCTAAGGCCTTAAGACAATTACCCTTGACTACTTGGGACTTGAATGGGGAACAAATGACATCAAAATCACTCCTTAAAGGGATTTTACAGCCAAGGAACATATCTTGGGCCGTAAACTCCAAGTAAAAGCACAAATGTCCGCCTTAGCCTTAGATAAAAACATGGAAGTTATCCTACATGTGCAAGGGCCTTAAATGAATTAAAACCAACACCCCATAGGATTTTACGGCCGTAAACTCTAGGGGATATTGTCCTTTGGCCGTAAACTCCCCAAAGGAGCATTTCAAGGCCTTAAACTACTTCAAGGATTATTCCAACAAGGCTAGACTTATTCTAGGATCAAGATAACACTTCAAAACACCCAAAACCACCAAGTGAGGAGTTCACAGCCGTAAACTCATGGGTTCATGCCTGTAAACTCCAAAGGGTGGGGTTTGTTGGGTGGTGAACTCATATACAAGGTCATTGGTGCATTAAACCCCTTTTTCCTTGTCCCGTAACAACTTAGATACAACCATTTGGACCTATAACACTTATATAAAGTGTTTACTTGTTCCTAAGTGTATCAACTTACTTTGTTTAGTTATTATTTGGCTAATTAGTTATATATATGCTCATTATATGATAACTAGGCTCGAACGTGTGAACAAGTCTCCGTTTGCCACCTAGCACGGTACCCGATACATCAATCCAATCTACTCACCACAAGTGAGTTCATACCCCTTTAATCAACCTTTGAAATGCTTTTAAATGTTTTAAATACTTTATGGGGGGAATACAAGTCAAATACTTATAGTTATTGCATCAATCACATGTGATTGCATTAATCACATGTGATTAATAACTAGAAAACCAATGATTTTATCACTGTTCAAACTGTTTATCAAACTGTTTTACTTCAAAATGTTTTAGAAACTCTTTTTATTTATCAAATACTTTTATTAAACTTTGTTTTACTTCTTATAAATTGCATGCCCATATATGTATAGATATATAAGTAATGTTTAAAGGGCTTAGGAAGGCCATCCGCGTTATTTCCTTTTCGCGCACTGAGATGTGGTCTGGTGGGATTTCGGGTGACCATCCGAAGGTCGTTTCAGTATTAGTTATATATCATATATACATGTATAGACATAAAAGTACTTCCATATTCATATTTATTCGTACATCAATAGCTAGTTACCATCGGGGTAATACAATACATATACAACTATACTAGAAACAATACATATACAACTATACTAGAAACGATACATATACAACTATACTAGAAACAATACATATACAACTGTACTAGAAACGATACATATACAGCTAGACTAGAAACAATACATATACAGCTATACTAGGAACAATACATATACAACTATGCTAGAAACAATACATATACAACTATACTAGAACGAGAAACATTACATATACATGAATACGTTAATTATTGTGATTTAAATCGGAGCATGACTTAAATGTCATGGCTCGATTTGTAGCCAGAATTCTCTTGGAGGGAGAGCGTGAGTTTGCATATAGATCTACACTGGATTGACAATCCTACACCTTGCTGCTAGCTATAGCCGGACCTGCAGGTCTGCGGGTGCCAAACGTCATTCCGTTATTATGACCATTCATTATGTCGTTGTTACTAGTCGATAGTATGGTGCAATTTATCACATAACGCCTTAATATAAATCTGGTTTAAGGTGGTTAGTACAACAGTAGTTCTTATAATACAAGACTATAATACTACAATGATTTACCCATTACATATTTTAGTGATAACCTCACTTAAATGTTAATGTACAAACTATATTTTGTTAAATGATAGTTACACTTGGGAAATTACACACTTTTACATCAAACGAGCATACAGAACCGTTAAGCCTTGGTAGAAGGCTACTTTAATAGAAAATATAGTTTTTTCTGAGAGATTCAAACTTTTACAAATAATTGCAAACCTTTACATACATTTTACAAACTTATACTTGATACATGTTCAAACATTTTTGGATTACAAATACCGACACTAAAATACTTATGAACTCACCAGCTTAATGCTGATAAACTCTTTCAAAATAACTTGTATTCTCAGGTCATCAGTAGACAGGTACCGAGGCCAGGTTTTGAGAAGATGGAGCGCATCTAAGACTCATCTTATTATTTTGATATACATTATTTTTGGTGTCTATACTGTAAAGAACACGCTTGTATTAAAATTATATATTTAATGTAATGGATGATGTTGTTTACTTATTTACATTTATTGTGTTGTGATACTCTACGTGACGTCCTCCGCCCCAGAACATTTCCACCGTTCTTGGTTTTGAGGTGTGACAAATTCCGGCTAGGGTTCTCTAGATACAAGCATTGGCCGGAAATCCAAAGGTGATGGGGTCTTTATATAGTTGTGGGTTCCTAGGGTTTTCTGTATGAAACCCTAATTTCCTACATAAGTAGCCTATTGACTCTTTATAGATAGGCCTTGGACGAAAATCTCATAGGGCTTCCTATAATTTTCTTCTACTCCATTTTAAGGAGTCCAGCAGCCTAGTTTTACAATTATAAATGATTTGCAAAACAGCTCGTGTTCCTTTAATTAATTCCTTTAATCCTAAAATTAATTCCAAATTAATTTCTGATTAAATCCTAATTAAATATCATGATTTCTAATTAATATATTATTTTCATAATACACTAATAAATCAATTTATTATTCCAAATAATAAATTCAACATATCTCTCAAAAAGTCATCTTGTCAATTTGCAAGGGTGAAGGTAACCTAAAAGGACCATGCTACTATCAAATCAAGTACACACCAATTGTAGTTATCGGATTAGACACCTAATCCAAAAAAACTCCCATAAGCACTCGAAGGTGCTCATCGTGTTGCTCCCTTGTCTTGGAATACACCAAGATATCATCGATGTACACAATGATTGATTGATCGAGCATCGGCCAACAAAACGGATTCATCAAATCCATTAGTGTCGTAGGCACATTGTTAAGCCCGAATGGCATCACCTCGAAATCGTAACAACCATAAAGAGTCTGAAACACAGTCTTCTCCACGTCCTCTTAACTAACCCTCATCTAATGATACACTGACCTCAAATCAATCTTGGAGAACCAAGATGCACCCTACAGTTGATCGAACAGGTCATCAATCCATGGAAGGGGATAATGGTTCTTCACCGTTAACTTGCTTAACTCCCAAAAATTAATGCACATCTAGTATGAACCATCCATCTTTTTAATGAAAAAATTGGTGCTCCCCATGGCGAACTATGTGGTCTAATAAATGTCTTGCCTAATAGCTCCTGAAGCTGAGATGACAACTCCTGCATCTCACGGTGCTAATCGTTACATCTCATTGGCAATTGGAACCACACCTACAACCAAATCAATCCCGAAGTCAACCTGCCTCTTGAGATGCACGCCAGGTAACTCCTCCGGGAACATTAGAACGAACTCTCTATTAATCGGCACATCTTCATCCAAGACCTGTTTCCCAGCTCGAGTGTCAACCACATAAGCAAGATAACTCACACAATCATGATGAATGTATTGCCGAGCCGTGGCGGCAGAACAAAAAGGCTAACCCAATCCTGATACCCTCTCCATAAATAACTAGTTCTCCCCTACTCAGGGTTTAAACTATCACTCGATAACCCTCACAATCAATCATAGCCACAAATCTACTCAACCACTCCATCCCTAGTATCAGGAACACATCCCACTTGGGAATAGTAATGAAATCAATCAAATAAAGCCCTGGTAAACGCTCGATGTAGATATCCCATGTTTGTCGGTAATAGAAACCTACAATGGGCACTCCAACTCTCCAAGACTCATATCAAAACTCATACAAAAAGAATAAGATAGAAAGGACCAACTGGCACCTGAGTCAAAAAGCACAAGAGCATGCAAGGATTTTACTAAGAAGGTACCTAATAGAATCATAAAAATAAGCCTAGCATAAAATTATTAACAGAATATTAAATGGAAACATACTAGTAATGACGTCTTCAATCAACCTGACCTCCTTTGCATTGAGATAAAAAGCATGACCTTGAACCCTTGGTGGCTCCGCCCAACCCTGGCATCCATTAGTGATCCTCAAAGTGGTTGGCGTTGGAGCTTGCACTGAACTACCTGTAAGCAATGGGCACTGGGCCTTTATATTTCCCAACTGATCACAATGATATAAAATCCTAGAGCTCAATACTAGGGTGTGCTCATGCCAATCCATGTCATAATAGCTCTCCTTACCACATGTATAGCATCCACATGAAGATCAAGTGCAACCCCTTTGTTCTCCAGATCTTGTATCAGCGAGCATGAATGGATTCACTGCATGCTAAGAATGACTTGGAGCCTGCCTCTGCTCCCTTGACTGGAGCTCTATCTTAATCTCCCTCCACCTCGTGGTCTCCTGTAGCTCAGCCAGAGTACCAAAACGATGGGTGGACATAAACCGACAGATATTCGTCTTAAGCAGGATCAAGTACCAAGTGATCTAGTCTTGCTCAAATGAAATAAAATCAAGGCAGAAAATAGCCCTTTTAGTAATCATCTAGGTGATATCAATTAACGACTCATCCTCCTTCCTCAGATTGAGATACTCCTGAGCCAAACTCTTTCTCTCTCTCTCTCTCTCTATCTATCTATCTATCTCTCTTTCTTTTTCTCTTTCTCTCTCTTTCTCTCTCTCTCTCTCTCTTTCTCTCTCTCTCCACCAATGGAACATACACTGTGGGAAACATCTCTGACAATTGTACCCAGGAAACAACATCTTAGGAGTGTATGGGCCAGTCACTAATCCCCACCAATCATTTTTTCCTAACTAGAGAAGGTTCAAGGCGCACTTGACCTTTTGGCGATAAGCACAAGAGTATGTGAAGAAGAAACCCTCCACATATAATAGCCACCTCATCACCATAATCGGGATCTGAACTCCATCAAACATTCGGGGATTTGTATTATCAAAGTCTCAGTACTGAAAAACCCTCTCCCCACGAATCATCTCGGTATCAACAGTCATGGTAGCTACAACAACAACAACCTCATAACGATCATCAAAGAGCTCAATCATAGCAGTCTTGATAGACCCAAACGTCTCCGATATAGACCTACATACAGCAGTAAGCACATTAGTGGCGATCATCTACTGAATTTGATCATCAGTCAAACCTGGCCTATCTTGGCCACCCGCACCACACGCAAAACAAAATCCTTACGTAAGAACCAAACTGAAAATAAACCTGAATATATCAGAAATGTCATAATATACATAGCTATAATAAACCCTTGGTTTTTGTGACTTCCTTGCTATGCGTATAGGTTATGTGATTTCAGTAGTACGGGCCCATACTACCTTCGACACCTACCCGTATTTTTCTTAAAGATCATCACAACCACCCTAAACAGATAAAAAAACTAGGATACGCATACATCCTATCCATACTCTCTCGAGAGTGGCTAAACGCTTCTCATCTGATAGGTTGCTCACACACATACTCACCGATGAAACTTCCACCAACCCTATAGCACTCATGTATGCTAATCAAACATAACATAGGATTCTACACTAAATTCGAATACTCTATTCTACCCTAAGCCTACAAACAAAAAAGGAGCACAAAATAAGGGAAAATAAAATTTTCTCAAGCTATAAAATCTTAGTTATGTACCATTATGATGTATACACTAAACAACTACATTAATGATGTTAATTTCATAGAAGAATTAACCCTAGGCTACCAAGCATCATATATGAGGCAATTCTATCATGCAATTCTTGAAGATACCTAACCTATCACTAGCATGTTGTTCTATCATAAACATCATATCAAATAACAGTGTGGAATTTGGGGTATAGTTTCATGCTCTGGCTGATCGTAAATATCGTATCCTTCCTTAGTTACTTTTGAAGAAAATTTTGCAAATCGTTTTAAAACTTTTGCAGTTCCATAGTTTAAGTCAAAATTCACAGGAATGCTCATCCAATTCTCTCATACCAAGGCTTTCATACCAACTTTTAACATCCTAAAAATCATAAAAATTTAAAATTTCCAAAAACAATCCATTTCATCCGTAAAGTCTTTACACAACCATTATTTCAAAAGTATTATTCTAAATCAGAGTATCCTAAGACCCAATATCATAAAAACTAGGTGATGTGCATGATCATGCCTCTGCCTTGCCATAGTCATCTTAAGTATCTAAAATAATAAACTAAAATTGTAAGCCAAAGCATAGTGAGTTCCCCTAAAGTAGCACCACACATCATATAATGAAACGAGTATGGAGTCAACAACCTCCCCATTGGATAACCCCTGGACCACAACCTTTTGGTTGGAATGCCCTGATCGACAACCTTATAGTTGGATAACTCATTACATAAAGGGTCCACAACCTCCTGGTTGGATTACCCTTTGTCCACAACCTTATGGGTGGAATGTCCAGGCCCATAACCATATGGTAAGGTTGCTTCGGTCCATCGACTAACTACACAAAGCAATAGTCTAAACCCCAACATAACATGTCGACATATAACAAATACAAAACATACAAGTAGACACTCATACAACCATAAATCACAGGTAGTCCTATTGACCTACCAGTCTAACACCTATCACCAACTATCATATAATCATACATATCTACCGCATACTTAATATATCATCGATATATATATATATATATATATATATATATATATATATATATATATATATATATATATATATATATATATATATACACACACACACACACACACATATATATATATATATATATATATATAATAGGTTATCAAAACGATGGCCCGACCTTGGTGCCTTCGACCCACAAGTATTGTGAGGAAAAATCACCTCTCAATCTGAATCAAACTGTTGAATAAATCTTTGTTCCGAATACCTACTCTACCCGTCACGTATTATTCAAATCATAGTGTAACTTAACTTATTATCAAAATACCAAAAATACCCTTTGGTCAAAATTGGTCAAAGTTCAAATAGTCAAAAATTCAACCGAGTTAGCATGTTGAATTGGTACGAGGGGAGTACTCGAACGTTAACTGATGCAAGGGTTTGACTGTGTATGTGAAACATACCACTTGGTACGCGCAATGTACACACCAAAATCCTTTCTCAGCTGATATATGCTTAATACTTAAGCCCTTATGTCTAAATTATAGGTCCACACCCTAAATATTTTCCTTGACAATAAAGTTTCCAAATTTATCGTCTTGCAAGGACATTAAGTGCTAAATATCAAAAACTCTAACCTCCCAACCCATTAGTACAACCAAACTTATGCATGGAAGGTAAATAATGACCAAGACCACATTCCGATGCTTCTAAACACTTCAAAACGTATGAAAGGACAACCTAAATGAATTGGAGTAGCTCATACTAAAAATACCAAACTAATGAGACCAAAAGAGTACAAACTTCATGGCTGAACTAGATCTAAGCATAAGTTCATCAAATTATGAGGTTCTTACCTTCAAAGAGTGTCAATGGTGATGTGATTCTGAATCTAAGCATATCCACACTTCTAGGAGAATCTCCTCTTCTTTCTTCCTCTCTCAAGATCACCAAAACACACACACAACAAGGTCAAAGTGGCCCCAAAGGGACCGGGGTTTGCTAGAGGGTTGAAATTAGGTTGGAGGTTGATGAAGGGAAGATTCTTGGAGGCCATAAAGATGACTAAATAGGGCCCAAACCCAATAAAATACGGTTTAGGATCCTTCCATGTAAGCCCGACATATGAATATGTACACCCATCGTATATACCCAATGCCCAGAAATTACAAAAATACCCCTATAGGCATTTTTGCAACTTTTCTCATACAAAAGGGCTAAAATGCAATAATCTTCATTCTTAAGATTAAAATTTATAATTCCCTCAATATCATAATGTTACACTATGATTGGGGGTTTTTTTTTTACTGATTTTGCAAGATCAAGAGAACTTAGTATTAAGCAAACAATTATGCGAGTAAACAAAACATATTAACTTCAAGATTTAAAGAGTACTTCTACATAGATCCGATTTCACATTCCCTTATGGTTGACTTCTAATGGATGGATTACATTGATTGCCAATTTGTCAACTAGCTATTACGATAAAATATCTAGACTTACTAGTTTATGAATTACCATGGAATGATCATCCACAAGTTAAACACCAAATTGATAATAAGCAAAAACTGGACTATGAATGATAATAATTGCGTTCCTAAGATCAAGTTAAGTAACCAAGCACAAATTAAAATTAATTATGCTATTTAACATATTTAAAGTTACTATTTTTAATTAATTAATCTAAGATGTGATTAATCATATCTCTAATTATTTAATGATTATCAACAATTTGGAGACAAATTCATACAATTAGAATGGTCAACTATCATATAGAATCTGATTTATAAGCAATATAAACTAGAACTAAAACATGTTAGGGTTTGGATAATCAGAAAAAAGTAAAATGAATAATAAGCTTCCAATAATCAAATTCAACACATATTTGTTAGGTTCATCTTCACCAAAGATAAGTAAAAGGGTTTTAGCCTTTCATTATAGTAGAAAAACACATCGAATCCATATAAATTGAGCTAGACATATGTAATGATTAGTAAACCGAATGGATCAATTTAGAAATCTTATATTTCTTCTTTAATTCTTGATCTACACTTGATTCTCAATATTTTTCAAAGTTTCTAGAGGAATTTCGTCGCAATTATCCTAAGAGAATCGATTTGAAGCCTCTCATTCGACCTAATGTCCGAGATTTTATAATTTCCAAAATTCTGATCACCACATTGTGGTTAACCATCACCAAGGTGTGGTCCTCATCTAAATCCCTTATTCTCCAAGTCAGATTACAAGATGACGAACCTTCCTTTCACCATATCATGGTGAGGATCACCATGACGTGGTCTTCAGTCTTCAAGTCTTTTTTTTCCTGATTCCAGCTCCTCGTTTGCTTGCCTTTTTGTCCCGAGCACATCTTTGCTGCTACAAAATATATTTAAACCATAATAAGAATCTTTTGTCTGAAAATAATCATAAATTTAGCTAAATGTATTAGAAATATGCATTAATTATGTAGTTAAATATGCACATATCAGTGTGTGTGGTTTACCAGCTCGTTAAGAGAAGAATATAGTCAAAGAAAGGTATATGTTGATTGTGATTCTCAAGCATTACTTGATTCGAATATCATTGTAACTTCGCTTTGTAAATTCACCATTTAGATTAAAGATCCTCAGATAATCCAGTCATGATTGCTAAATGAGCATTAAAAGAGATTAACATGCTATTGACCTAACTCAATAATCTTCTTTTCTAGTAATCTCATAGAGATTGTGATCGTCAATAGCTTGTCAACCTAAATAACTTCATTTTGTAATTTTTGGTTAATCCACTTTTAATTGTGAAGCCAAATATGGATGCTAGCATTTTGATATCGGGTAATTATGTTAAAATTATTTCTTGATTAAACTAATTGTGTTTATTTTCCTTAATAGATGACTCCTTGTTCGGGTGCTACCTCTCCTCCTCCTACACCAACCATTTCATCAAACTTCTCACTACTCCAATTCCCCTCTCGAGATAAGATAGGTGTTCCTAACTACCTTGATTGGATTCTTAACGTGGGGATCAACCTATGGTATGAAAATAAGTACTATGTCTTGGACGAGTATCTTGAAGACGAGCTTGCTGATGATGCTTGTGAAGAAGAAGCTGCCAAACAAGAAAAGCATCCCTATCACTCTATCGGGGTCTTATGTCTACTATTGGTGACCATGCCTTCTAAACTCCAAAAGAGTTGTGAGAACCTTGGGGCATACAACGTGTACGAGAAGATCACAGACATATTTCATGAGAATCCTCAAACTGAGAAATTCAAGGTGATGCAATAAATTATATGTTGCAAGCAACAAGAGAATGGCTTTGTGAGTACCCATGTGATAAATTTAAAGTGGTACTTTCACAGACTTGATTGACTTGGCTTTCTATTCACTATGAACTACTATACGAACGATTTAGAGAATAGTACCAAGCGGCTACATGGGTTTTCCAAGATATATGAAGAAAGCATCATTCCATATAGGAACACATGTTTAACCACTCATATTCTAGCTAAGATGTAAGGTGGTCTGAAGAGAAAAAGCTCCTCTTAACCCAATTCTAAAGGAAAGGGGAAAGAGAATGTTGGTTCTCCTAATTGCAACCCTAAGAAGGATGTTTCTGAGTTACCACTAGTGAATGGTCCTAAAGAATTCATTTGCTACTACTGCCTAGAAAATGGCCATTGGAAACGTGGTTGCCCTAAATATCTGGAGGATCTTAAGAAGAACAAGGCCATGGGTGTTGGTACATTAGGTATGATTAAATTTGAATTACATTCGACCTCTACTCGTAATAATTGAATAATTAACACATGATGTCAAACCCACATTTGTTCTAATTCATACGGACTAAGACGAATGAGGAAACTAAGTCATAGAGAGATTGATTGAATCATGGGGAACAAGATCAGGGTAACTGTTACAAAGATTGGAAATTAGAAGCTTTCATTACATTCTTGTTTTCATTTAGTTTAGTAGATTGTTTATATGCTCCTTACATGGAAAAAAATCAGTTCATTTTATACATTATGGTATGAAGATTTTACATTTAGATTTGTTAATAATAATGCTAGCATCTTGGTTTACAAAGATAATACATTTATTTTACAGCACATCCTTGCAATGCCATGTATAAATTAGTGATTGGTGTAAGTAGAAACAATAACTTAATCCTAAATGTTAGTTCATCTACTTAAGATAAATCTTGTATGTGGCATTATCATCTTAGACCTATAAACAACAAGAAAATTATCAAGCTCCAATCGATATTGTTAGCTACTCATGTTCGAGGATTATTCATATTTGCAAGTGTTTTGTGTCTTCATTACAATTATATAAGAGGAAGTATATGTTGGATACTCTAGTTCAATCAACTGGATAAATACAAGAAGAAAACCAACAAGAATGAAAAAGTATGATTCGTTGGTTTGTATTATTTAAGTTACATACATATGTTTGAGTTAGATTTGCTTGTTTCGAGTCGTTAGATCAGATTTTATTTTTATTTCCAATGTCCTTTGTTTTTTATCGTTGACTATGCTTAAAACCCATCAGTTAGCATAATTAATAAACTAAATTCTGAGAGTGCAGTTCCAACTTTATTGTGTTCAGTTGGTTACTCTTCTGTAAATATCTGCAATCCATTTACAGAATAATAGATTAAAATTAAGTACCAATTACTTGACTATTATATGAAAAGTATTAATTTTGTCAAGTAGATAACTAAACTAATAGTCTCTCCAGAATTTCTTCTTAGATAATAAGGACAATTCCTCTTCTAAAATCCTATTTCGCCATAAAAGAAACATGATCCATCT
This sequence comes from Lactuca saligna, assembly GCF_052625555.1. NCBI lineage: Eukaryota > Viridiplantae > Streptophyta > Magnoliopsida > Asterales > Asteraceae > Lactuca > Lactuca saligna. The sequence goes on from NC_136422.1 coordinate 118,996,362, forward strand.
ACGTAGGCCTTCTTGGATTTTTGTGCTTAAAGGTTGTAACACCCAAAAATCATGACATAACTTTTTTGTTTTGCTTAATAGATTGTTAATACATGTCCATCCCATAAAAACCAGAGTAATTAGGTTTTCACAAAACATTGACAAATCAGATGTGACAACCCGATACTTCAACTCTTTGTAACGACCAAAATGGGTCAAGTATTGTAACCACTTATGCGTAATAAAATGTATAAATAAGTTCTACTTAATTTCTTTCTATGATTTAATGTCTTTGAACCATGATCGTACGTAAAAAGATCGCCCAAATCCGACTTCATATAGCGAAGTTATGAACTTTCAAAGAAATTCCCTTAAACACGATGGATTGTTATTAAATAATAAAAACAATAATAAAAATAATTTTGGAATTTGCCGACGGAGTCTAAACGAAAGTTGTAGAGCGTAGTCTCACCTACGCGAGGATATAAAGACCATCGAAAACGGAGTTCGTATGAAGAAGATATGAATTTTTGAAAGTTATTAAATAAATTAATTATTTATTTTAATCAAAATTCAGATATTATCCGAAGAGGAGTCAGCGCCCTCATCCGAGGTACGCGCCGCGTACTCCTGTACGCCCCGCGTAACCGAGAGAAGCGGCCTCTGATCGTCCACGTCGCACCATCCGACTCGCCGTCCCATCCGACCCGCGTACCCAGCGACCCGTCCCATCCGACCCGCGTACCCAACGACCCGTCCTATCCGAAGCCGAGGCAGTCGAGGCCTCGGTCACGCATGACGTACGCGTACGCGCTGCGTACGAGCGTACGCCCCGCGTACCGAGGCAGACCAGCCTCCCTATAAATAGCATACGAGGGTTTGCAAGGAAAGGGCTCATTTCTCTTCTCTCTCTCTCTACTTTGCCTCGTTTTCCGTGTCCGTTCAAACCCGAAGCTCTGGTCTTCTTGGCTCAAGTCCCGAAGGTCGATTTTACTCCCGAGATTCCCGAGAATCCCGAGGAAAATCCGTTTCCCGAGACGAAACTCTGCCCGGTTTTCCATCTCGCTATCTCCAAAACTTTCAAGTGAGTTTCATACCCCTTAATCAACCGTTTTAATTATTCTAAATACTTTTATATGCTTTCAAGGGGGGGATTACAAGTAAAACACACGAGTATTATCGTGTGTTACATAAAGAAACTCTTTTATATAATGTTAAATATTCAAATCACATTCGATTTATAAACTTTTAAAGGAACTTTTATATATAAATATATAACATATGTTACAATAGCATTCGATCTTTTAAAATATAAAGTTGTTGTAATACATGTATAAAACTAAACTATTCTTAAATTATTCTGTTCTATCTTAGACTCTACACCAAAAATTTATGCTTTCATAAACAAATTATTCTTTTCCTAAGTATTTCTAAACAAACAAAGCACACTTTTTAAAACTATAATAGGTATAGTTTTACGAACAGATTTCTAACTCTTAGGTACTAGAAACATATATTTTCAAGAAGTTTACTTTTGTATACAAGAACAAACATAACATTTTAACAAGTAGATCTGTTTTTATACCACGGATTTGTGAGACACTAACTTCGTGTACGTTCGAGTACACATTTCAAGTCCTGTATTATATACCAGAATCCCTTGGAGGGGGAGCATGGTGTTTGTGTATAGATCTATACGGGCTTGACAACCCGCGCCCTGACTGTTAGCTGCAGTCCACCGTTTGGGGTGACAAACGTCATAACATTCCAACGCCTGAAGAACTTTGTGTATAGGCATTTCGAGTCAATAGTATGGTTATAAAACTCACAAGGGGTATTAAAAACGCATTGATTTACAAGGTTTTCAAACTCATTTATTATTTTACCTTTACATACATTTTGGAAACAAACATTGGTCTTGAATGAAGGCTACTTTTATGCTAGTAGAAAATATAGGATTTTCTAAACACATACAAACAAAGATAAAACATTTCATTTCATTTAAACATTGTCATTTAAATACTTATGAAATTCACCAGCTTAAATGCTAATCTACTCTTTCAAAATTACTTGTATGTCCCATGAAATCAGTAATTTCAGGTATGCATTTCGCTTTTGATGAAGGGATGCTGCGGCGCCAGTTTAATCTCGTATTTTGACATCATATTGTAATTGAGTTTTGAACATGTAACTTTTGACAAATGTAAACTTTCAATTATATATATATATGATGGTTGTATTGCTTTCTTTACTATGTATTCATTTGTTACGTTACCACATGAAGTCATCCGCCCCCGAACGTTTCCGCCGTTCAGGTTTGGGGGTGTGACAGATTGGTATCAGAGCAATGTTTATAGTGAACTAAGTATATCGAACCACATAAGATATACAAACTATAAATGCTTAAGGGACTAATACTCTCTGACAAAACAAATTTCTTTTTTTTACACTTAAGCAGCATTTCGTTCAACTTAAATTAATAGTTCATTTAAGTACAATTACATGCATACCACAAACTATTTTCATGTTATACAATTTTACAAGTATTTAGGCAAGTTGACACGCACAAATCAAGGAATGATCGTAGTGGGCAACAATGTCAAACCTTACCAAGCCATTACAAAAATCAAACACAAGAATTTAAATACTATAGGAGTATTTGCTATCTAAACTAGTTTAACTTACACGTTTTACATGTTCCGACTTTATTCAATTCTTATAACCCTAATTCTCGTATAGTCAAATGGCTGGATTTCACCACCCTGGCGACCCCTACTTTCCCAACCAAGGCAACGGAGGATGGATCGAAGATGATTCCGAAGGGGACGAGGAACCCATAGACGTGGGTGATGACTCCGGTACCGACTCAGAGCCAGATGTTATCGATCCACCACCCATTCAACCTCCCGTCTTCGTAAGGAACTTTCAAGGACCAACTCCCGTCTGGGGAAGTCACCTCCACCATTGGAGCCAACAGCAAAACCTACGCCCTCCCTACGGCATGTGTCGGGACTTCTATGATGTCTGTGGCGGAAGTTCGGCTGATCGAGCACTCCCGGTAATGGTGGGTAAGTTAGCCAATCAGTCCTATCAGTCTGGAGTACAAGCTAGTCGACTCCGGGATATCAACGTAGAAGTGCAGGTTCACACTTCTGACATTCGTAGGTTGGACAAGAGGCAAGACAATGCTCAGTTCCAAACTGAAGTGTTTCAAGCGCAAATTATTGCAGCCCTCGCCGAACTAAGGGAACAACAAGTCGCTTTAGATAGGCGTCTAATGGAGTCGAAGCAATCAGATACGGAGTCAAGCTCCAAACGCAACTTTCGACGCAAGTAGTGCTTGTCAAGAACTCAAATTTTGTTATAGCTTAGGACCTCGGCTAAAAGTCTTTAAATTTCTTGAACTTGGTAAACGGAGATCCTTATAGGGGACAAATTTTCTTGATCGTTGTAACAACTTTTATATTAATATAAGTGGCACTATTACTACTATGTTGAGTATTTCGTTCGAACCTTGAATGGTCCTTGGGAACCCAAATACTTGTTACATACCCTCAGTCTTACAAATAACTTTCATTCTTCTATTTTAAGACTCATACTATCATTTGTTGTTGAATTATAGCGATTTAATTCATGAGACACATACATTTTCCATTTCATGAAATTCTTATCCTTGTTTTCTTTCCATCTATAGTTGAAGGATGCCTCCGCGTAGGAATCCAAGGCGAAACAACAGTGAGGAAATACCTATACCACCACCTCCACCACCCCAATTTGATGCTGTAATGTTTCAAGCAGCAGTCACCGCAGTAGTGGCAGTTGCCATGTCACAGATCAATAACTCAAGTGCTAATGTCTCGGGATCTGGCGCACACACGTCCAACCATGGCGAGAGTCATGGACCACCTCGAGAATGCACCTATAAGGACTTCACCAATGCCAAGCCCCGTATGCTTTATGGTACTGGTGGTGTGATGGCCCTGAGGCAGTGGATTGAAAGGACGGAGGCAGTCTTTGAAATCTGCTCATGTCCCGAGCACAGCAAGGTCAAATTTGCAACCTTCACCCTTCTTGATAAAGCTTTAACTTGGTGGAATGGTCACGTTAAAGTACTTACCCTAATCGTGGCAACCTCCATAAGCTGGGAGAGCTTGAAGGCCATGATGATGAGAGAATACTGCCCACGGGGAAAAATTCAAAAGCTTGAACACGAACTATGGACTCTCGGAATGGTGGGTACCGACATCGCTACTTATACCAACAGATTCTGCGAACTGGCAATCCTTTGTCCAAACATGATTGCTCCCGAGAGCAAGAAGATAGAAAGGTACATCTGGGGACTGACGCCCCAGATGCGGTCAAGCGTGTTAGCTTCCAAACCTGACACCTTTGAAAGTGCTAAGGAACTGGCACAATCTCTGATCGACTACGGAGGTCATCAGAACTCAACCACTTCTGCACCAGCACCACAGAAAGGAAACAACAACAACAACAATGGCAGGAAGAGAGCGTGGATCAAAGGAAAGGGTGGATCTTCCCAAGAATCCACAAAGAAACAACTCGTGTCAGTAAATGTTGCTATTGTACCTGCTACAGTCCCTACAAATACCTACCCAACAAAGCCTTATGTAGGCAACCTCCCAAAATGCACCAAGTGCAATTTCCACCACCATGGACCTTGCCGAGATATGCAGTGCGCCAACTGCAACAGGAAAGGACACACGGCTCGTTTCTGCAAAGAACCCGCAAAGCCGATCACTCAAATTCCCGGTGCGGGTGTAGGGCAGGCTTGCTACGGTTGTGGCAAGGTGGGCCACTACAAGAGAAACTGTCCTAAGGCAGCAGGCACCGGAGGTGTAGGACGAGTTTTGGCAATAGGACACGACGAAGCTGTAGCTGACCCAACTATAGTTGCTGGTACGTTTCTTCTCGATAATTCATACGCATGCATATTATTCGATAGTGGAGCGGAGAGAAGCTTCGTGAGTCAAAACTTTATCCATTTACTTAAACCTAAACCAAGCAAGTTAAAAGAATCATTCACTGTAGAGATGGCCAATGGAAAAACCGAAAGCACAAATTGCATATACATGGGCTGTACGTTAACATTGGACGGCCATTCTTTCCCAATCAATCTCATGCCGGTACAAATTAAAAGTTTCGACGTCATAGTCGGCATGGATTGGTTGAGTCTCCTTCGCGCTGACATCATGTGCTTTGAGAAAGCAGTCCGTCTTAACCTCCCGAACAACGAAACATTAGTTATCTACAGCGACAAATCTAGTACAAACCTTCGCATCATTTCGTGCATCCAAGCTCGAAAGTGCTTACGGAAGGATTGTCGGGCATTCCTAGCGCACATCGTCGATACAAGTCAAGAACTAAAGGACATCAAGAGCATCTCGGTAGTACGCGACTTTCCCGATATCTTTCCAGAAGAACTACCAGGATTACCACCGCAACGCCAAGTCGAGTTCAGAATCGACTTAATTCCAGGAGCTACCCCAGTAGCGAAGTCGCCTTATCGTCTTGCACCAGCAGAGATGCAGGAACTTTCCAGTCAACTTAATGAACTCCTTCGCAAAGGATTCATAAGACCAAGTTTCTCACCTTGGGGAGCACCGGTCTTGTTTGTAAAGAAGAAAGATGGATCGTTCCGTATGTGCATCGACTACAGAGAGCTGAACAAACTTACTGTCAAAAACCGCTATCCTCTACCCCGTATCGACGACCTATTCGATCAACTTCAAGGGGCGAACTACTTCTCAAAAATAGACCTGCGATCGGGATATCACCAATTACGAGTTCTAGAGGGGGACATTCCAAAGACAACTTTCCGAACTCGTTATGGACACTATGAATTCGTGTTGATGCCGTTCGGATTAACCAATGCACCAGCAGTATTTATGGACCTAATGAATAGGGTATGCCGCCCTTACTTGGATCAGTTCGTCATCGTTTTTATCGATGATATACTTATCTACTCTCGAAGTGAGGAAGAGCATAGTCAACACCTACGAAAAGTCCTAGAAACACTGCGAAAGGAGAAACTCTATGCGAAGTTCTCTAAATGCGAATTTTGGATTCCAAGAGTCGAATTTTTAGGTCACGTTGTTAGCGAAAAGGGAATACACGTTGACCCCTCAAAAATTAAGGCTATTGAGAACTGGTCGGCACCAAAGACACCTACTGAAATTCGTCAATTTCTAGGTCTAGTTGGCTACTATCGCAGATTCATAAAGAACTTTTCGAGCATTGCGAAACCTCTTACTTCATTAACCCAGAAAGGTGTGGCCTTTGACTGGGAAGCGAAACAAGAGAAGGCATTCCAGACACTAAAGCAGGCCTTGTGAACCGCACCGATACTATCTCCCCCGAAGGGATAGAAGACTTTGTTGTGTATTGCGATGCTTCAAATCAAGGACTAGGTTGTGTTCTTATGTAGAGGGGGAAGGTTATCGCTTATGCCTCCCAACAGCTTAAGACACACGAAGTGAACTATACGACACACGATCTCGAATTAGGAGCTGTGGTATTTGCTCTGAAGATCTGGAGGCACTACTTATACGGAACAAAGAGTACCATCTTCACCGATCACAAGAGCCTTCAACACATTTTCGATCAGAAGGAACTCAACATGCGACAACGACGATGGGTCGAGTTACTGAATGACTACGAATGTGAGATTCGATATCATCCTGGAAAGGCCAACGTAGTAGCCGACGCCCTCAGTCGAAAGGAATACACTGGTCGGAGGGTCAAATCTCTGACCATGACTATCCATTCCCACTTATCCACACAAATTAAGGAAGCACAAATGGAAGCTTTGCAACCCGAAAATGTGGCGGGTGAATCCCTGCGAGGAATGGAGAAGAATTTAGAAGTCAAGGGTGGCGGAGCCTACTATCTCATGGACCGAATCTGGACCCCAAAACATGGTGGTTTCAGAAACATAGTCATGACCGAAGCTCACAACTCAAGATATTCCGTTCACCCGGATTCAGATAAAATGTATCTGGATCTTAAGAAACTGTACTGGTGGCCTAACATGAAAGCAGAAATTGCTACCTTCGTGAGTAAATGTCTTACTTGCGCTAAGGTTAAGGTCGAGTATCAGAAACCGTCAGGACTACTACAACAGCCAGAGATACCGGAATGGAAATGGGAGCGGATTACTATGGACTTCATAACCAAATTACCCAAGACGACAAGTGGACTCGATACCATATGGGTCATTGTCGACAGACTGACCAAATCCGCGCATTTCCTACCCATCAAGGAGACTGACAAAATGGAGAAGCTTACAAGAACTTACTTAAGGGAAGTAGTGCGACTGCATGGTGTTCCGATATCCATTATCTCCGATCGAGATAGTAGATTCACTTCAAGGTTCTGGCAATCACTACAAAGTTCCCTGGGAACTAGGCTGGACATGAGTACAGCCTACCACCCACAGACAGACGGACAAAGTGAGAGAACGATACAAACTTTAGAAGACATGTTGAGAGCCTGCGTGATTGATTTTGGAAAGGCATGGGATATTCATTTACCCCTTGTCGAATATTCATACAACAATAGTCATCATACAAGCATAAAGGCTGCTCCGTTTGAAGCCCTCTATGGTCGAAAGTGCAGATCCCCTCTGTGCTGGACTGAAGTGGGCGATACCCAGTTAGCTGGAAGAAGAGTTCCTGAAAGCACTCTCACCGGTCCGGAGATCATACGTGAAACAACAGAGAAGATCGTTCAGATTCGTGAACGATTGAAAGCCTCAAGAGACCGACAGAAAAGCTACGCTGACCAAAGGAGGAAACCTTTGGAATTCCAGGTAGGAGACCACGTCTTATTAAAGGTCTCACCGTGGAAGGGTTTAATACGATTTGGAAAGCGTGGGAAACTAAATCCAAGATACATAGGGCCTTTCGAGATTCTTGCCAGAATCGGCCTTGTGGCTTACAAGCTTAACCTACCGCGCGAACTTAGTAACATCCATCCAACCTTCCACGTCTCAAACTTGAAAAAGTGTCTGTCCGACGAGACTCTTGTTATCCCACTCGACGAAATCGAGATCAACGAGAGCCTCAACTTTGTGGAAGAACCAGTAGAAATCATGGACCGAGAGGTCAAACAAAAAACAAAGTCGCATACCCATCGTGAAGGTTCGCTGGAACGCCAAGCGGGGACCCGAATTCACGTGGGAACGCGAAGATCAGATGAAACAAAAGTACCCTCATCTCTTTCATGTTCACTAGTATCTTTAGTACTTTAAATTTCGGGACGAAATTCTCTCTAACGGGGGGATGATGTGACAACCCGATACATCAACTCTTTGTAACGACCAAAATGGGTCAAGTATTGTAACCACTTATGCGTAATAAAATGTATAAATAAGTTCTACTTAATTTCTTTCTATGATTTAATGTCTTTGAACCATGATCGTACGTAAAAAGATCGCCCAAATCCGACTTCATATAGCGAAGTTATGAACTTTCAAAGAAATTCCCTTAAACACGATGGATTGTTATTAAATAATAAAAACAATAATAAAAATAATTTTGGAATTTGCCGACGGAGTCTAAACGAAAGTTGTAGAGCGTAGTCTCACCTACGCGAGGATATAAAGACCATCGAAAACGGAGTTCGTATGAAGAAGATATGAATTTTTGAAAGTTATTAAATAAATTAATTATTTATTTTAATCAAAATTCAGATATTATCCGAAGAGGAGTCAGCGCCCTCATCCGAGGTACGCGCCGCGTACTCCTGTACGCCCCGCGTAACCGAGAGAAGCGGCCTCTGATCGTCCACGTCGCACCATCCGACTCGCCGTCCCATCCGACCCGCGTACCCAGCGACCCGTCCCATCCGACCCGCGTACCCAACGACCCGTCCTATTCGAAGCCGAGGCAGTCGAGGCCTCGGTCACGCATGACGTACGCGTACGCGCTGCGTACGAGCGTACGCCCCGCGTACCGAGGCAGACCAGCCTCCCTATAAATAGCATACGAGGGTTTGCAAGGAAAGGGCTCATTTCTCTTCTCTCTCTCTCTACTTTGCCTCGTTTTCCGTGTCCGTTCAAACCCGAAGCTCTGGTCTTCTTGGCTCAAGTCCCGAAGGTCGATTTTACTCCTGAGATTCCCGAGAATCCCGAGGAAAATCCGTTTCCCGAGACGAAACTCTGCCCGGTTTTCCATCTCGCTATCTCCAAAACTTTGAAGTGAGTTTCATACCCCTTAATCAACCGTTTTAATTATTCTAAATACTTTTATATGCTTTCAAGGGGGGGATTACAAGTAAAACACACGAGTATTATCGTGTGTTACATAAAGAAACTCTTTTATATAATGTTAAATATTCAAATCACATTCGATTTATAAACTTTTAAAGGAACTTTTATATATAAATATATAACATATGTTACAATAGCATTCGATCTTTTAAAATATAAAGTTGTTGTAATACATGTATAAAACTAAACTATTCTTAAATTATTTTGTTCTATCTTAGACTCTACACCAAAAATTTATGCTTTCATAAACAAATTATTCTTTTCCTAAGTATTTCTAAACAAACAAAGCACACTTTTTAAAACTATAATAGGTATAGTTTTACGAACAGATTTCTAACTCTTAGGTACTAGAAACATATATTTTCAAGAAGTTTACTTTTGTATACAAGAACAAACGTAACATTTTAACAAGTAGATCTGTTTTTATACCACGGATTTGTGAGACACTAACTTCATGTACGTTCGAGTACACATTTCAAGTCCTGTATTATATACCAGAATCCCTTGGAGGGGGAGCATGGTGTTTGTGTATAGATCTATACGGGCTTGACAACCCGCGCCCTGACTGTTAGCTGCAGGCCACCGTTTGGGGTGACAAACGTCATAACATTCCAACGCCTGAAGAACGTTGTGTATAGGCATTTCGAGTCAATAGTATGGTTATAAAACTCACAAGGGGTATTAAAAACGCATTGATTTACAAGGTTTTCAAACTCATTTATTATTTTACCTTTACATACATTTTGGAAACAAACATTGGTCTTGAATGAAGGCTACTTTTATGCTAGTATAAAATATAGGATTTTCTAAACACATACAAACAAAGATAAAACATTTCATTTCATTTAAACATTGTCATTTAAATACTTATGAAATTCACCAGCTTAAATGCTGATCTACTCTTTCAAAATTACTTGTATGTCCCAGGAAATCAGTAATTTCAGGTATGCATTTCGCTTTTGATGAAGGGATGCTGCGGCGCCAGTTTAATCTCGTATTTTGACATCATATTGTAATTGAGTTTTGAACATGTAACTTTTGACAAATGTAAACTTTCAATTATATATATATGATGGTTGTATTGCTTTCTTTACTATGTATTCATTTGTTATGTTACCACATGAAGTCATCCGCCCCCGAACGTTTCCGCCGTTCAGGTTTGGGGGTGTGACATCAGAGTAGTTCATAGAAAACGAAAACACGAGGTGTATGCTCTGAAATCATCCTGAGCTCTTCCATTTGAAAACCAAATTACCTGAAACATAAACTGAAAACCGTAAGCACAAAGCTTAGTGACTTCCCCAAAATACCATAAAGCATACAACCATTGATTATCATGCAATCACATGTATTTTCCATGGGCTCCCCCTATGGTCTTTACCTGGAATACCATGGGCTCCCCCATGGTCTGATATCCAAATGCAACGAGCTCCCCCCGTGGTCTTCCATGCAAATATCATAGTGACAACTAGCATACCACATAACACGTAATGGGACAACATTGGTGCCTTAGACCAATGGATATTGTGAGAAGACTCACCTCACACTGTGGAATCACACAGACGAACCCTGACTGCTGGCTGACAGATTCCCGGACTATCAGTCATCCAAACAACTCCCAATTAACAATTGGGTGCCAATGCAAACCATAAGTCTATACTTGGGTTAGAATACTTATTTATCCTAACCTAGCTTGGTGCAAGACTAATGCCCAAACTCAAACTCTAGAGGCCCAAAAGCCAAATAATCAATTAAGGCCCAATTATAGTGCAATTTTCCAAAATGAGCCCTAACCCCTTAGATGGGCTTTACCCTAAAGACCATCTAATTTTTCTACTCCATACACTTGTTCTCAAATAGCCCAATAAGAACCCAAAACCTAAGCCAAAAAGGAAGGCCCCACAAGAAGCCTAAACACAATCACAGTTTTCACATAAAATGATGATTAGGGTTATGTAAGAACACTTAACCCATTAAGGACTTAATCCATTAAGCCTAAAACTGCATTAAGTTAATTGTAGGGGCATTATTAAGTATTATTAGAATTTAAATAACGGATTTAACAAGAGTCCGACCAACTCAAAAACTAGGGCTTCCCAACATTAGAGTTTTCTAAACCCTATTCCAACCCTAATTCGTGACAAATAGGTTCCAGGTTAGGCTATTAGGTTAATTAGTGTTTAATAAGTCGGGCACCACCCGCTACCACCTTGGGCAGTGGTGGTCAACAGTGGTTTGCGGTGGTAGCCACAACCATGCAACAATAGTACTAGGTTTTCTTTGGTTTTTCTGGCTAAAAAGTCCATACAACATGACCTCATAAAAACACATATTCATAAACCAATATACACTCACATCGACCCATACATGGTGCCTGATGGTCATAGAAAGTGAAAATGGTGGCAGCCACCATGGTTGGCTGCCATGGTGGTCTTCTTGTTCTTCAGCCAATAACATAAGCCAAACCTACTGAAACAGGCATCCACACTTCGAAAAAGCACACCCAAAATACCGATGCTATCAGCGGAGATACATCAACAGAAAGAAAGAGAAGAAGAAGTGGTCGGAATAGTAACAACGACAGCCACAACATCCACGATAGCTTCATCTTTAACGAAAGCGAACCAACGGCGGCTAGAGATGAGAAACTAGCAGCACTCGAAGGTTGCCTACCAATCCATCGTTAGTGTTGGTATCTTTTGTCGTATAGAAGAAGTGCCGCCAGTCAGCAAGGGTCCACCGATGGTCTTTGTTGATCGAAAATACACGAGAAAGGGGTGGTGGCGGCTGGACTATACCAAGTGGCAGATGACCTTAAGAAAACTAGGTTTAGGGTTTAGACTTCATGCAAGGAAATGGGAGGATGGGGCGCTGGGTTAAATCCAGTCTCCCTCAAACATAAATATAATATGAACACTTTATCCCCTCGCCATCAAAATCCCTTTCAATATGAATATGATATTACCCAAACATCCCTTGGTTCCTAAAATCTTTTCATCACAAGACCAAATGTTACCAATTAACCCCTAGGAATAAAAACTAATAACCTTTAAATCCCATGGAGAACATCCTAATAAATTAATACAACTTTAGGGCTAGGATACAAAATAAAATTAAAGATACATCACATGATTTTAGGGCTATTAGTAATTCATTATATATATATATATATATATATATATATATATATATATATATATATATATATATATATATATATATATATACACACACACATTCATTTAATTTTATTTACTTATTTTAAACAAAATGTTACAATGACGTCTATTCTATACAATATATGAGCCTCTTCGATCACACATGATGCCTCTTTTTAGCTTTGCATTTATTCCATTATTTGAACTGACTTAAAACAAATTATCATTGTATTGTTCAAATTTTGCATAAGTTTTTATATCACAAGATATATATGAAAATTATCCAAGACTTCATGGAATTGAAGAATAGATGTTCCTAATTATGGTGTTAGAAAACATTTTTAGCATCACATTACAGGCACTAGGTATCATGTTTAGGTTTTTTGCTCAAAGTAGGTGGTTTAGGAATAGGGCCTTTTAAGAATGTTATTATTTCAGCAAGTGAAATATGATGCATGGTAATAAGATTGGATTTTTGTTTCTTAACTATAAAATTTAACAAAATTCATTTACTATAGTAGTATTAAATCTTCAATAATTAATACTCTTTTAGTTTCTAAAATCACTTATTATCAAAATTTAGGAGCCAAACTGCACAACAAATAAATGGTTAGGTGTCATTTATGATATTCCTCTAAATCCAATGAGGTAAATGTCAATTCTCAAATAGTTACTAGTATATATAATTCTTAGTTTTATGTGGTCAGTAATAACAAAGAAAATATACATGTGTAATCTCATATATGGCCCATATCTGTTTTGTTTAGGAATACTTATCACAAAAGATTTCCAATCAAATAACCTAGTTTGAAAAACTAGTGTAATCGGCCTATAACTTGGTTATAAAAATAACTAATACACCATGACCATCAAAAGGATAACACTACACAGTTTGGTGACTTTTATCCTACTAGCATATGAAGAGATGTGTGAGTGTTATTAAAATAGGATTGTATAGATTTGAGGTTTTTAAAGAGTCTTTGATGTTTTATAATTGTAATTAAAAAAATATAAGATCATGGGTATTGCATACACCCATTAAACTATAAAATACTTTTATTTAAAATCTGATTTTAACATTTTTATTTAAAAATAACATTTTAACAATTTTTTTTTATAAAATCGAAATTTTATATTATCGATGTGGCCAAATTCTAAAGTTAATAACTAGTATTAAGTTTGAACATTTGAGCACTTAAGAATATTTATAAACACTTTTATAAAAATTCCTTTTATAGAATTAGGTTTGGAGATTGATAAGTTTATAAAATCTCAATTTTAAACTTTATATATATATATATATATATATATATATATATATATATATATATATATATATATATACTAGTAGTATACCCACGCAATGCGGCGGCGGCGATTTGTTTAATTCTCGCGATTAGTTTCCGAATGAAAGTTGGTGTCATTTCGGCGGTCGTCAAATTGCTTCATTTCGATTTGTTTTATTCTGACGGTTTGTTTATTTCAGTGATCAACTGTATGTAGACGGCAAACAAGTAGTAATTTTTGTCTATTACTCTTTATTTGGCAGCAGACGACATTGGTTTTATTTAACGAAAAATGTTTTCTTTCAATATGTTGTTAAAACATTATAGTTTAGCCTAAAAACGAAAAACATTGTATTATTTTAGTTTAAATATATTATAATGTTAATTTGGTTTCAAATAATAATATTTTGCAATTATAGCTTAAATATGAAAGTATACTGCTATTATAGGTTCAGCGGTGTAACAATAACATTAACTAAATATAGATATTAATAATTTATATATTACAATTGTATTATGGAAGAAGTCGATGGTGTGGGTACTGATGTTATGGTATAAGTATTATAACTTGATTGATTTTTCAAAATATGTTATGGTAATAATATGAAAAAAAAATGTATTGTAGTAATAATAAATATATAAAAATATCTAATTATGGCAAAATATATGATATATTTTTAGATTTTTTATCTTATTATAGTTAAATTCCATAATTATATGTAAATGTCTTTCGGTGAAATCAACAGTGATGAATAGTTTATTTTATGATGATCTTTTTTTAGACAAATGTTATATTCCAAAAAGATAATATGGATCGTATGTTTTTCCATAAATATGGATAACATTTAAAATTATATTGAATATCACAAAAAATTAATGGATGTCAATAAATAAGAAAAATCGTTTTTATTTTTATAAAACGTATTTGATTAATGGTTAAGTTTTGACTTTTTTTAAAATGACAAACAAAAGGTAATAAAAGACTTCATTATTACTTTATAATTAAAAAAAAAAAAAAAAAAGTAAACCACAAATCCTAATCGTAATATAAATTTTAAATAGACTATTGTACTTGGTTTGCATAATTGGATTCAAAACCAGTTCAACACATAAATCTTTTTTTAAGATATCTAATATTCAAACTTTTTTTAATATAAATTTATCATAATAAAGTTTAATATTATTAATCCGTTAAATTATGTAAAAACTATTATAGTTTGTTTTTTACCCATAAATCTTTCTTCTAATTTAACTGATAAGTTGTTCGTTTAAATACTAAATTTTAGACGGTTACCGACACCTTATCAAAACTTTAATCCAAAATTTAACTCTTTTAAATATCATAATTTTAGAATTTGTGTCTTAAATAGCCCATACATTTTGTGTGGTTACCAACACCCTTAGAAAAGATACACTCTTTTGAAGAATACACCCACATATTAAAAGTACTTCCATTAAGTTTTTATATAGCTTGGGTCATTAAATTAGGTAATTGCATGTTGCCTCTCAAAATTCTATTTCAAACAATACACACGCATAAATGGGTCACTGATAGGCACGTCAATGTATAATTTTAAAGTTTCATGGACAAATAGGAGGCTGATTTGCATATAAGTATTGATCTTTCTGTGGATCCATACTTGAAAGGTCAAAACAAAAACAATATACATATGTCAAGCAAAATAATATATAGGAAATATGTACACCAATACTCAAAGCATGTTCACCGAAATATTAGAGAAGACTTGTCGATCATGTAATAGCAACCCCAATTCAATTACACATAGAATCATTCACAACTAAAAAAAAACAAAAAACCCAAGAAACTCCTGTTGGATAAGGTGTCTAAGTCCATAACTATTTCTGGTATGTACTTGACCCGACCCGGTATGGTCCATTTGGGTTGCATGGCACCATGCAATTGGATAGACTAAATGAGAAAAATAACACTTGGAGATTATTAATATATTATAAGTTCTAATATATTAATAATATTATTTGATTAGTTTGATCAAGAATTAATTTAGAATTAATTAAGTGATCAAAAGAGAAGTAATTAAATATATGGGTTGATTATGTAAATCATCCATATCTTGTATAGTGGGCTAAGAGGCTCCATGGATTATCAAGTTGGGTTCCACCCACAGGATGCTCCATGGATGCTCCATGGGAGTTACAAACCCATGGGTCATGGAAATGAAGAGTCATGACACATTAGGGTTTACATGGTGTAACCCTAGATGTGTCAACACAATATAAGAATCATATTCTCCACCAAAATCGGGACACTAAGGAAACAAGAGGGCTAGGCCGATTTCAAGAAGTGTGCATTCTCTCAAAAGTCTTTCCAAGAGCATTTGGTGTTGTGTGAAGCATTTGAGGCATCACACTTGGGGTGCTAGGCTCATAAGGTTTCAAGGAACATAAGCAACAACAAGTTAAGTTATTCTATCTATCATTCAAGTTAAAATTGTTCCCCATGTATGCTAGATAGGAATATAGCCTTGGAATTCAACTTTGCATGATAATTAGACAAACATAGATCCAAGGTTATTAGGGTTGCATGTATACTTAGGAAGTGTTAGAATGCTCAAAACCCAACAGTGGTATCAGAGACTAGGCTTGTTTGTTTGTTAATTGTGCTAAAAAGTTGAAGAATGTCAAAAAACTTGCTGTCTGACTGCTGGACTCATCGAGTTCACTTGTGTCTTCAACCTACTCGTCGAGTAGGTTAATGCACTCTGCGAGTAGGGTCGACAGAGTGCAAATTTTCGACTTTAGTTGCTGGAAATGGATTAGAAACATTACCCTAAACTGTTTTGGTACTTGAAAACTTGTTTTAGATGGTGTAATGTCTTTGCTAATTCATTTACAACAACTAGTTATCAAAATTACAAAGTTTTAAGTGTAATTTTGATTTATGAATGTGTTCATATTCATGTTCTTGTTCTTATGATGTTTTAGATGATCATAGGAATTATTTGTAACCTATGTGGTAGATTAATTCTTGATCATAATGTGTTCTAATGGAGTCCATAACTTGTCCTCAAGTTATGGAAAACCAAGAGTCACACTTGAATTAAAACCATTAAAAGAACACAAGAGTTAGAAAAATGAAGACTCTTCATTTTATTACTCTATTAAACTCATAAGTTACAAGAAATGAAAAGTTTTGAAAGTTACAAAACTTGCCCTTAGGTTTTGGAACAAGTAAAGTTCCAACCCTTAGAATTTTAAAAGTTAAAATTCAACCCTTATACTTATATTATTATAATTTAATAATTGTATATATATATATATATATATATATATATATATATATATATATATATATATATATATATATATATATGTATAAGAACAAAGTCGTCTTACCGCTAGTACGCCTCATTCACGAAGTCGGTCTATGCGGTGGGTATAAGGTTGTTGCCTATAAAATGGCAACTTAATGGGTGTCCATTCTCACCCACCGCTCGCTTGAGTGGTGGAGAGTCGTTAGTCGAACGGGTAGGAAAAGGACTTATAAATTCTCATTAAAAATATGATGAATATTGTAAAGTGACTAAATGTTTTATTAAATTCCCAATCTTAATTACTTTAGGAAAAATGTGAATAAGGTACTAATCCATGAAATTACACTTTACACTTTGTCTAAGTCGTTGGTGGAGCGTGTGTGGTTAACCGGCACACTAACTTGGACTTAACAAGGTAGGTAAAGGGTGACTTAAGGTTTATTATAGTATCAGTGGAGCGTGTGTGGTTTACCGGCACATCGATTGAGTGATAAACTTTAAGGTACCAAGTGATTTGCATGGTTACTTCACACCACGTTTTGTGATCCTCAGTATCCCAGTCACAAAACATGGAGGGAACACTTGAGATTGAAACATGCCTTTGAAAAGTTCATTGAATCTCAAAGAATCTAGGAATTTCTAAGAACCAATCATAAAACCTAATATCTAATATTTCGGTTTTCGTGGTGGAAATTGGTGAATCGTCATTCACCTACCTTTCAAATATGTTATAGCTTGGATTACGGCATACCTCTTCTAAGTTATAATATATTGTGATTGGATCCTAGCCTTAATACTACATTTGGGTGTTTTATTAAGGACTCTCTTAATATCTAAACTAATCTTGTCCTCTTCCTTCAGATGTCTACAAACAATGTTGCTTCTGGCTCTAATCCTAATGGCTCCTTTACCCTTATGAACTTGTGTGGGAAAGTCACTTTTGATGGATCTGAGTTCAATGAGTAGATCAGAAACATCAGGATGATTACCTGCTACGAGGACAAAGAATATGTCCTTGACAAGGAGCTTAAGGAGATTGATGAGACCACTGCAACTCCTCAGGAGATCGTTGACTTTCAGGCACATGAAAGGGATGCTACGAAAGTAGCATGCATCATGATGGCCACGATGACAGTGGAACTCCAAAAGTCCTATGAGGATTTCTACCCTTATGAAATGCACCAAGATTTGATGGAAAGATACCATCAAAGTGCACGACAAGAGAGGTACGAAATAATCTGGTCCATGATAACAACCATGATGAAGGACGGGGATTCCATCACGAGCTACATGCAGAAAATGCAAAGGTATGTAGATCGATTTCTGAAGCTTAATGTGAACTTCCCTGAGGAGCTTGCAATAGATATAATTTTGCGCTCCTTACCATTGTGCTATGATCAATTCCGCATGACATATCACATGAATAAGGAAGAGGTCACACTTAGCAAACTTCAGGGACTTCTCAAGATCGCAGAATCAGGTCTTAAGGGGAAGTCAGTTGTTAACACTCCTACTCAAACTCCACTCCGGTTTTGGCAATCGGGAAAAGTCGAGGGAAGAAGAGAAAGAGCTCTTCGAAGGGTATCAAGGTTAGGACCCTTGATGGATCTTCTTCAAGTGGAACCAAGAAAGGTTTCGTCACTCCTTCTTCTGACCCAAAAGAGGCTGAATGCTTCTATTCCCATGAAAAATCACATTGGAAGCGGAACTGCCCAAAATACCAGCAAGATGTGAAGGATGGGAAAGTTCAACCCAACCATGCAGGTATTTACACTATCATTTCTAATAACTCACCCCATTCGAAATCTTGGGTCCTTGATACCGGTTGTGGTATTCACATTTGTTGTGACTTGCGGGGACTAAGAAGAAGTGAGAATGTGTAGCAAGGAAGAATAAACTTAATCATGGGGAAAAGTAAAGTTACACCTGTCACCAAGATTGGAGTTTATACTTTATCGCTAAGTAGTGGGTTAAATTTAGATTTGAATAAATGTTGTTATTCGCTAGAAATGGCAAGAAATATTATTTCCTTTCATGCATTGTATAAAAAAGGTTTCACCTTTTCATTTGATAATGAAGTTGGTTCGATTAATGCTTTCTTTAATAATGTTCTTTATTTTAAAGCATTACCTTGTGATGGTGTGTATGAAGCTGTATCTGTTGTAGATAACTTAGGAAATAATGTTTTGTGTATTGATTCTCTTAATAATAATAACTTGGATAAAGCATCATTATGGCATTGTCGTCTTGGACATATAAGCAAGAAACGCATAGGGCAACTCCAAAAGGATGGAGTCTTGGAGTCGTTTGACCTAAAGTCAAATGATAGTTGCGAATCATGCTTACTTGGAAAAATGACGAAGTCACCCTTCACAGGCTCGTGTGAGAGGGGTGAAGGTTTGTTGGACCTTGTACACATGGATGTGTGTGGACCATTCAAACATGCCACAAGGGATGCTAATCGTTATTATTTGACTTTTACTGATGATTACAGTAGATATCAATATGTCCACTTAATCAAGCATAAGTCAGAGACTTTCGAAAGGTTTAAGGAATTTAAACAGGAAGTCGAGAATCAATTGGGCAGGAACATTAAGATGCTTCGATCCGATAGAGGTGGTGAGTATCTTAGCTCAGAGTTCCTCGAATATCTAAGGGAATGTGGGATTGTCTCAGAATTGACACCTCCCAGGACACCGCAGTTGAATGGTGTGGCTGAGAGGCGTAATCGAACCTTGTTAGACATGCTTCGTTCCATGATGAGTCGAGCTTCGCTACCAATCTCATTCTGGGGGTATGTCTTAGAGACTGCCTCCCATATCCTTAATCTAGTCCCTACAAAGAAAGTTGCCAAAAATCCTCACAAGATGTGGACTGGTAAAGTACCCAAACTAGACCACATCAAGATTTGGGGTTGCGAGGCTTTCGTGAGACGCAAGACTCATGATAAGCTCGAACCTCGAAGCGAGAGGTGTATTTTCATCGGCTACCCACAGCAATCCTTTGGTTACCTCTTCTACAAACCTAGTGATAATGTGATCTTTTTAGCAAGAAGAGGAGTCTTTCGAGAAAGAGAGTTTATAAGCCAAGGAGATAGTGGGAGGCAAATTGATCTTGAAGAAGTTCAAGAGTCAAGTGGTGAAGGAACTTCAAACTCTAGCCCTCAACTTGAGGAGGAAACTCCTGTTGAGCCAATTGACGAATCTGTACCTCTGAGGCGTTCCACGAGAGTTAGGAGTGCACCTGAGCATTACTATGGATTCCATATTACTGCAGAAGGTGAGACACTTATTAGTGATGGACACTAGTAAGTCAAGATGACCCTAACAGCTACGAGGAAGCGATGGCAGGCCCCGAGTCTACTAAATGGAAAGAGGCCATGGATAGCGAGATACAATCCATGTATGACAATCAAGTTTGGAACTTGGTTGAGAATGTACCAGGTCGTAAGACAGTAGGGTGCAAATGGATCTTCAAGAAGAAGACCGACATTGTCACACCCCCAAACCAAGGATGGCGGAAACGTCCGGGGGTGGAGGACTTCATGTATAGTATCATAACCACAATTTCAATAGTAATTTAAGCAAACACAACCAACATATATATAATTGAAAAAGTTACATCACTTGTATGAATTACATGTTCAAAATCAATTACAATATGTTGACAAAATATGAAAAGTTTGACGCCTTAACGTCCCATCCTCAAAAGCACTTGATAACCTGATTAGTGTTTTCTTGTGAATACAAGTTGTTTGAAAAGTGTCAACACAAAGGTTGGTGAGTTCATAAGCTTTTATTAATAAACTTAGTAGAAGTCTTTCACATGTAAATGTCGCGTTTGTTTCAGAAAAAAATCCGATATTTTCCTTGAAATCCAAAAAATGTAGCCTTATAACCAAAGACTAGAATGTATGAGAAATCATCGTTTCTTAGTAGATATGTTGTGAGTTTAAAATGATATGGAAAGTAAATTTCTTTTATCAACCTAAAACCTACTTCGGTTTTATGAAACCCCGTAAACTTTATGAATTGTTATCTCCCTAAGTGAGTCGCAATAATCATACTGTGACTATGTGAACCTGCCACAACGTTTCTCAGGCGTCGCGGAAATGAAATGACATTTGTCACCCGTAGACCTGCAGGTCCCATTGTAGCTAGCAGCAAGGTGTGGGGTGTCAAACCCAATATAGATCTATATACAAGTTTCACGTTCTCCCTCAAGGAGATTCTGATTATAACTACCAGGAATTATATCCCGCACTCGGACGTACGGGGAGAGAGAGAGTCTCACAACATAGGTTAACAAGTTTACGTGAAATGTGTGTGAATATAAATCTTTCTTGTATGAATGTACCCTTTTTGTACGAGTGCGTTGAGTGATGTATCATAAACTATACCTATTATAGTTTATCTAAATGTATGTAATATGTATGAATTCTTTTATAGAAATGTATTAGTGTTATGAATTTATCAAACTATACTTTTTATAGTTAAATAATACGTGTTCTAAATGAATGAATAATATTTAATATGAATGACTTAGTTTCAATTTATAATGATAAACTAACAAGGAAACACATTCAAATATTAGAACTTCTGATTATACACTTTGCTCAACATAATACAAAGTGTTATGATATTTACATGCTGTTGGCTAACTTTCGCCATTCTGCCCTGTTTTTGGAAAAATCATAGAAAAATCATACGAAGTCGAAAACTAGATCCGTAAATTCTGAGAGTTCACAAAATGTGTCTAGTTTACTCATAATTTTTATCACGATTTTTAATGACCTCCAACTTGGATGAAACAGTCCAAAATCACAGACTGGTCCGGATTGTTGTTTGAAATGATAGGCAGTTTTGTAAAAATCACCATAAATTGTAGAAAAATCGTATGGAGATGTGCAAGTAGCCATTTTAAAGCTAAAACTTGAACTATTTGCACCGTGTACAGTTTTGAAAACAAAAATGTTTAAGATACCCGAAACAGTCCGTGAACGGAGTTGAACTTTTCTGATGAAGGCTGTTAGAAAATTTTAGTTATGTTCTTAGTGTTTTAACTTGTATTTCCCCCTGAAAACTTGAGAAAACATGAAAATGTAGGGGTATGAACTCACCTTAAGTGATTTCAGTAGATGATTGTTGAAGAATGGAAGTGTTTAATTCAAGAACACTTGGAGATACCTTGAAGGTTTTCGAGAATCTAACATTATAGTTAGGGAGTTTGTGTAAGCAGTCAAAGATTTGAGTAGAATGAAGTGAAATAATAATAGGGAGGATGAATTTTTACTTACTAAGTGTGGAAGAACACTTGAAATCAGCCTTGGATCTCGAAAATTTGTGTAGAAGAGTTTGAGAGAAAAGTGGTGTTTGTTACTTAGTGGAATGAGAGAAATGAGAGAAAATGAGGAGTGTGGTTGTTTGTTCCAGCTCAAAAATGTGGGAGTGAGTGAAATTTGAGTGTAAGGGAACATTGAAGTGACATAGGTAAGGTGGGGAGGTATGGCTGGTCATAGAGTGGGTGTGGGGTGGTTGCTTGTGTCATAAGTTAAGGCAAAGTCAACACTCCACCTTAAATAAATCCCCCATTAGATCTTTATTATTTAGATAATGATTTTCATAAAAATATGTTTAAATTATGAATATTTAGGGTTTATTATGTTAAAATATAATTTCTGGAGAAAATCCCGCTTTAAAATCACGAAAAACGGGCTAAAAGTGACAAATATGCGAATTCTGGCCGAGGCTTGGCCTTCTTATGCTGAACCGAGAGAGAGAGAGAGAGAGAGAGGCAGAACCGAGAGGAGAGAAGAGAAAGGAAGGAACCAAGAGGGGGAAAGAGAGAACAGAGGGCGCGAAGAGACAGAGGGGCGGAGTAGAGACCGAGTGAGAAGATAAGGAACAGAGGGCGACAGAGACTGAGCGAGAGATAAGGAACAGAGAGCAACAGAGCGGCGGAGTAGCGAACAGAGACCGAGAGGAGCAGAGCGTGAAGCGACAGAGGCAGAGGCTCAGTCTCTGGTCTCTTAGCCACCAGAGGCTCGGTCTCTGGTCCTAAGAGGCCTCTCACTCCGGTTTTGGTTCCTAAAGCCTATTTTTCTCGTTTTCGCCCCGTTTTAAGCCATTTTTGACCCGGTTAAGGGTCGGAATGACCCGAGTGATTCTAAAAAGTTACGAGAACTATTTGAGGGAGATTTGGGAGAGATTTCACATACTTGGAGAGATTTGGGAGAGATTTGACATTCTTGGAGAAATTTCTCATACAGAGAGATAGTTGAGAGAGATTTCACATACTTGGAGAGATTTGGGAGAGATTTGACATTCTTGGAGAGATTTCTCATACAGAGAGATAGTTGAGAGAGATTTCACATACTTGGAGAGATTTGGGAGAGATTAGACATTCTTGGAGAGATTTCTCATACAGAGAGATATTTGAGAGAGATTTCACATAGAGAGAGATAGAGTGAAAATGATTGAGAGAGGTTCCATGTGGGACAGTTGTGATTGTCCGGCATCGTAACGCATGGTTCGTAAACCCTGTTAAGCCTTGTTTAAGGATCTTACACACTCCTGATGAGTATGCATCATTGTTTTTATCAGTTTAGTTCATTGATTAGCATTAGGGCTTAGGAAATTTTTAACACAAGACTTTTCTCAAGTGATGTTTTCCCATTAATATAGCAAGTTATACAGTATGAACATAACACAAACCCTAATACACAAGGTTTAATAGAGTTGACCGGCTTGACTTGATGACTTGGCTTGACTCAAGATTGACGGTTGTCACAGACATGGATGGTAATGTACACACTTATAAGGCTCGACTGGTCTCAAAGGGCTTCTCTCAAATTCCTGGAGTGGATTATGATGAGACCTTTTCTCCAGTAACCAAGATTAAGTCTATTAGGGTTATGTTAGCCATAGCCGCATTTCATGACTATGAAATTTGGAAAATGGATGTCAAAACTGCTTTCCTTAATAGAAAGTTGGCTGAAGATGTTTACATGAGTCAGCCAGAAGGTTTTGTCAGCAGCGAGTACCCTAATAGACTATGTAAGCTTGAGAAATCCATCTATGGATTAAAGCAAGCACCTCGCAGATGGAATCTTTGCTTTGATGAAAAGGTCAAGGAATTTGGCTTTTCTAGGAGTGAAGATGAATCTTGTGTGTATGTCAAGGCTAGTGGGAGCATAGTTAGCTTTTTGGTATTGTATGTGGATGACATACTACTCATAGGAAACGACATTCCAACCCTGCAGGAAGTAAAGTTGTGGCTTGGGAAGTGTTTCGCTATGAAGGACCTTGGTGAAGCTGCCTATATTTTAGGGATAAGGATCTTGAGAGATCGGAGTAAAAGACTAATTGGACTTAGTCAGAGTACCTACTTGGATAAGTTGCTGAAGAGATTCAGCATGTAGGACTCCAAGAAAGGAGAGTTACCCATCCAGAGTAACGCCAAATTCAGTAAAACACAAAGCCCTAGCACTGAGGCTGAGATAGAAGAAATGAGTTGAATACCTTATGCTTCGGCTATAGGATCGATCATGTATGCTATGACGTGTACTCAACCTGATGTAGCCTTTGCCCTGAGCATGGTTAGCAGGTTTCAGGGGAACTCTGGCAAGCCACACTAGACTGCGGTAAAGAATATTCTCAAGTACCTACGAAGGACTAAGGACTGGGTCCTTACCCTCTGTGGGAGTGATGACTTGAGAGTTGCAGGGTATAGTGATGCTAGCTTCCAGACTGATAGGGATAATTTCCGCTCTCAGTCGGGCTGGGTCTTTACCCTAAACGGAGGAGCAATTTCTTGGAAGAGTTCCAAGCAAGAGACAGTGGCTGATTCAACTTGCGAATCAGAGTATATTGCAGCGAGCGAGGCGACAAAGGAGGCTATATGGTTGCAGAGGTCTAATGTGTTAGACAAGGCTACAACAATCATGAGTGCTCATAAGCTCTGAGCATTGGACTCAACCCACGCTCACTGGAATCACTTCATGGAATTCTAACTCGAGTGATCGTGAGACGGTAATATCATGTAAGTCTTCAAACCTAGAGATATGATTTGTTACTTACAAGTTGGTTATGCATTGATTGTACGAAAACGCATTGGTAACTCGATGTTATAAATCGTGCTCTTGTGTGTAATTCAATGAGTGGTAGAACAAACATATGAGTCGAAGTTTATCAGTTCCTTCTTGGATTAGAAGCTGATATTTGGGCCCCTCGATGATTTTGTTTTGACCTATGTACCGGGCCCGGTCAGAAGTAAGTTGATGTGTTCAATTAAGTTCTTTGTCAAACAAATCGAAAATTGGGAAACAAACTGTTGGACAATAAGTAAGACATTGTTCCATGTATTTGTCCGACTGATATCTAGAACATAGGATTATATGATCACTTATCTTAAATGGTGTACCATCATCTTCTCAGTTCCGAGAAACCTTGAAAAGAGCTACGATTGCCGATCGGTTCCTGAAGTCATACTTGCAGTAATAGTTATTAGACTTATCCAAGTGGGAGACTGTTGGATAAGGTGTCCAAGTCCATAACTATTTCTAGTATGTACTTGACCCGACCCGGCATGGTCCATTTGGGTTGCATGGCACCATGCAATTGGATAGACTAAATGAGAAAAATAACACTTGGAGATTATTAATATATTATAAGTTCTAATATATTAATAATATTATTTGATTAGTTTGATCAAGAATTAATTTAGAATTAATTAAGTGATCAAAAGAGAACTAATTAAATATATGGTTTGATTATTTAAATCATCCATATCTTGTATAGTGGGCTAAGAGGCTCCATGGATTATCAAGTTGGGTTCCACCCATAGGATGCTCCATGGGAGTTACAAACCCATGGGTCATGGAAATGAAGAGTCATGACACATTAGGGTTTACATGGTGTAACCCTAGATGTGTCAACACTATATAAGAATCATATTCTACACCAAAATCGGGACACTAAGGAAACAAGAGGGCTAGGCCGATTTCAAGAAGTGTGCATTCTCTTAAAAGTCTTTCCAAGAGCATTTTGTGTTGTGTGAAGCATTTGAGGCATCACACTTGGGGTGCTAGGCTCATAAGGTTTCAAGGAACATAAGCAACAACAAGGTAAGTTATTCTATCTATCATTCAAGTTAAAATTGTTCCCCATGTATGCTAGATAGGAATATAGCCTTGGAATTCAACTTTGCATGATAATTAGACAAACATAGATCCAAGGTTATTAGGGTTCCATGTACACTTAGGAAGTGTTAGAATGCTCAAAACCCAACAACTCCAACTTAACTGGACCTACGAGGACCAAAGGGCATAAATAAGAGAATTTACATCTTAGAGCAACAAAAGACAGCATCTTTCCTTATGGAAACATTATCATCTTCCAAATAAACTACAACCGATGAAACAAACAAAAGAAGGCAAGTATCGAGGTTTCTCTTGCACAAACCATCCTCTAAAAGTTGTTGTCCTTGTCAAACTGCTACACAACCCATACTTGACCATTTTACCCTTGCAGAAACCTTATCTCATTCTTTGGTGCATCTGATACAACAAAAATGTCAAACTTCTGTTTCTTTATGAGCTGATGCAGAAACCTGCATAGAAGGAAGAATGTTGAGCTTTAGTTACCTGGATACATGAAATAAATGATATATGGCTTGTGAGAGGATAGATCATGATGAAGGGTTATTGAGAATGGATATGGGGTAAAAAAAATTAATATATAAACATTAGAAAGATAGCAAACTCATTGTGAATAAAAACATACACATATGAGATATTGGTTGCCAAAATTAGTATCTATTTCAAGAACTCTTCACCTGATGTTATCTTCAGTAGAGCATGACCATTGTGTATCAGATAGTCTTGTGCTAGAAATCAGAGATGACATCAGATATAAATCACCATAAAGAGAAATGAAAATAAAGTCAAATCCAGATCCAGTGTTGATTTACTTGGTTAGGCGTTGTTATATTTGGTTCACATGGGTTTCAAGCCATGGATGCCCTACAAGAACAGGGAAGAATATTGAGTTAGTTTGATAAAAGTGTAAATGGAGATTTTCAGGTAGACTCTTAGAGAAAAAGTATAGAGAAAAATAAAAATCCATAATTTCTTTTAAACTACTCTCATCCTTTCTCGATGGTAGCCTCTCAAAGAATGAATAAAATAAAATAAAATAAAATAAAATAAAAAACCCAACCTGATTAGGATGATAGTCCGTCTTCATATTCAGGGAGAAGGGAGTGGCTTTAGAAAGTGAATGAACATCATGGTTAGCTGATCGTTGCAGACAATAAAAACCCTAGAATCTGAACTGGTGTTTGTATAAAGCCCAAAAAATAGATAAAAAAAATCTTGTTGGTAACCCTGAGCCAACAGATCTTGAAACACTCAACTGATTTACTAAGAATTTGGATTTGGATCAGATAAACATAATAAAAACACCTTGATGCTTGACAATATTCATATGGCTTCATCTTGTAGGTCCCTTATTTTAGTGTACTCCCTCAAAAAGTTCTTCCATGAACCACGGTGTTCACATCTTCACTTTAATCCCTAGCAATCCCAACTGATCCAACCGATGTAAAAGTCCTAAATTTCACACTCAAAATTAACAAACAAATCAATAAAATCTAACCATGATATGTATATGACTTCAAAAAGACAAACAAATAATCAGATATGGGGGCGAAAGTGTCATGAGTTTTTAGAGATAAGATCAACAATTGAATGACTGAGGGAGAATAAGACCAAAAAACAAAAAAAATACACAAGTTTCTCACCCGTTCACAGTGGTGAGAAGTCAAGCGGCATAAAATCTATCGTATATCCTTGAATAGCATCATTGAGACTCTAATGTCGACATAAATACGAGATGGTTGAGGTGTAAGATAATCGTGGTCAAAAGGAGAAGCTTCAGAACTTGAACTACAATGGTGTGGTGGTGGTGCCTGGTGATTAACACAACAGTGACTTGAGTTTGTATGTGGATCTAACAGCAACGACGATGATAGATTGATGGTAAGGCCATGATTTCGAATGGAGGGAGGTGCTGAGGAAGAATAATGAGAGAAAATGAGAGTATGGTCATGGAAGAATCGGTGTTTTTAGGGTTTATTTTGACTGACTTTTGAAATTTGAAAAGTCCGTACAAGTTTTTTTGAATCGGCCGCCCAAAGTTTTATCTAGTGTTTCTCCGACTGTTTCCAGCTACTCAAACCATGCATTAACAACTTCTCTATTTTGATTGGTTGAAACCATTTCACTTGGATTGCCAAAACTAAAATCCACACCTCTCATTTTAGAATCAACGATCCAGATCAGT
Organism: Lactuca saligna; assembly: GCF_052625555.1. Classification (NCBI taxonomy): domain Eukaryota; kingdom Viridiplantae; phylum Streptophyta; class Magnoliopsida; order Asterales; family Asteraceae; genus Lactuca; species Lactuca saligna. The sequence goes on from NC_136422.1 coordinate 119,024,709, forward strand.
TCTCCTTGTTCTTTAAGATAATATGCTTAATTTTTTGTACATTAGGCTTTAAAATTTGTACTTAACACATTGATTATGCATGCTTTATAAGATGGTATATATATATATATATATATATATATATATATATATATATATATATATATATATATATATATATATATATATATATATATATGGTTAGGTTCATGTGAGACGGCCTAATTTTGTGAGACCGTGAGACGCATTTTTTTTATTTTATTAATTTTTTTTTATTTTTTTTAGTTAAATCAAGTTTCGAAAATAATATTTAAAAAAAAAAGAATTTTTGCATTTTTTCATTTATTTTGCATTTTAAAATTATTTTTTAGAATATGTCAGTGTAATATTCTATAAGAATATTTCACGTATTTTTCAAAAAACATTGAATTTATTTTTATTTTTTTAAGTTTTTTTAGTTAATTCAAGTTCCAAAAACAATACTTAAAAAAGAATTTTTAGATTTTTACATTTATTCTGCATTTTAAAATTATTTTTTAGAATATGTCAGTGTAATATTCTATTAGAATATTTCACTTATTTTAAAAAAAAAAAAAAAAAATGGAATTTTTTTTTTATCTTTTTTAGTTAATTCAAGTTCCGAAAATAATATTTAAAAAAAGAATTTTTGGATTTTTCCATCTATTTTGCATTTTAAAATTATTTTATATATATATATATATATATATATATATATATATATATATATATATATATATATATATATATATATATATATATATATATATATATATATATATATATAGCATATTTGATATTTCTTAAATTTATGCTTACCAATCTATACTAATCAATACACACATTTTATATTTACGTTTTAGAAATTAAATGACACTAAACATTAACTTCAGACATTAAATCAAGAAATTAAACAATAATTTCTATTTTTTCTTCTGTATCTCTACAATGGCTTTTTTCCGCAAACAAATAACAACAACCCTAATCAGAAGCGTCGACATCCTCATCCGCCCTTGTCATCGTCCTCACCACCATCGACAGTGAACCACCACCCACTATCCAACCTCGCACCACCGTCGTTTCTTATCGCCACCACTGCAACACTCATCAATGCAACCACCAGTAAAACCAGTTCCAATCGGATTATCGAGGAAAAGAAGGCCGAATATTCGACTCCAAAAACCTGGATTAGGTTCAAGTGTAAGGTGTTGGACGTTTTGATTCACTGAAGTTGTCACTCGCCATGGACCGAGTTCGTAGAAGTTCCCATGGAGGAGCAACCAGGTCCTCCTTGAAGCCAAATGGCAAGCGGGTACTACCATCGACAGTGAATCACCACGAACCAACAGTGCATGACCACCCATTCTTCTTTTCTCGTACCACCAACTGTGTCCATCCAGTTTCTGCCCTCGCAACCCCACCACAATCTGTATGTATCTCTATCTCTCTATAAACCATTAATCTAAACACACACCATCACTCATTGTCACTAAGGCGGTGTATTTTTTATGGGGTTTTTTGTTGGAAAATTTATATGGATTTTTTGTTGGTTGACCAGATTTGAGAGAAGATCTGGAATTCATCATCATCATCACCGTTTTTTCATTTATGCTAATAACAGTTCTCTTTGCGATTTTGAAGGTTTTTGTAGTCTCAACGTCAGAATGACAACATATGGTGAAATCGGCTTCAGAAAAATAAAATCGGCCCATTTTAACCTAAACTTGAGGTACCATATGTTTCATATCCATTGTTTTGTTACACGGCATCGATTCTGAAATTTATGATTTTTATTCATCGTGATTCTTTTTGTCCAACAAGAATTTCCCCCCTTCAAAAATCGGCTTCTAAAAAGTGATGACAACTCATTCTTCTTCTGGTTCTATCTTATTTTTTATTCAGTGATTTGTACATATTTCAAGAATTATGCAGAAAAGATTTGTGGAGTATCTGCCGATCTGAAGTTTGACAGGTTTGTTTTTTGTTTAAATGGTTGCTGATTCTAGGTTCCAGTCACAAGACCATTTATTTTGGGGATGGAAGTCATCACCCACCCCTTTACCTATTTTTCTGCAGATTTGTGTTTAACCATGTATGTGTATCGATTTCATGGATTCGGGTCTACATCTGTACACCACAATCATCAATTTTATCTCTGTTTATTTTAGTTTTTATTTGGATTTGCAGGTACAATTTTGAGAACATAGGCACGACCATTTTGATGAACAAAAGAAAGATGGTTAAGTAAGTTGTAGAAATAGGAAGAACAACCATTGATTCAGTTAAAGAGATAGAACAATTATTTTGGATATTCTCTATTTTGTATGTGCATGTTTTTTTGTGTGCCAGTTTGATTTATCTCTTGCTATTATGAATTTTGTGTCGATGAAACAGTGGAATATGATTATCACACAAAATAAGAGGAGTAATGTTAGGTTTTTACTGGAACATTCGAAACATAATTGACGAAGACTAAATTGGTGACATCTTCATTCTTTTCCCTTATTTGCTTTTATCAAATACATATATCTTCTCCAGCTTGACCTTGAATTTTTATTTCCATGGATACTTACCATCACAATGTATGAGGTTTAACAATAATCATCTCGATATGTGGTAGTTCTTTTTATCTGTTATCAACCATCAACTCCAGGAAAATATTTCGTTGAATCAAGCTTTTTTAAAATTAGGGCTTGAATGTTTTGAACTTTAAATGTCAATATCAATAGATTGACATGAATAATTGCCGAATTATTCGGTCTTTTAGTTCAATACCATTCATGCAGCAAGCTACTAAAGTGCGCATATTTAGTTCATTTTCTTATTTATATTTGTTCACCTATGTTTTCATTTTAAGCCGTTGATTTATGCATCATTGTTATCATAATTATATAAATTTCTGCATAAATCAACTATTTTTCTTGGATTTTTTTTTTCTGTACCACTCATTATAATAGAAAGGCACCACTCATTATAATAGAAAGGCATGCTACCCTGGTTATTTAAGTGTGTTTTTTATTTTATTTTTTAATAATCATGCATAATTTGGTTATTTTTCATATTTCGATAAATAAAAAGTTATATGAATATAATGAATTTAGTTAAGTAAGTTAAATGAAAATTTAAAATGTTTTTAGATAAGAAAATAATAGGTGTTCACTACAGATTACATTGCAAATGAATTAAACTCATAATAAAGTATATGGTGTTATGATTATGATAAATCTGATAGTTGTTTTGAAATGAGAATATAGAAAAACCGAATAAAATCATTTATATATTTAATTTGAAATGTTATAGAAAATGGATTAGTATTTTGACGTTGACTCATTTGCTCATTGATCTATGTATCTGGTACAAATTTCCATCCATATTCGAATATTTCAATAATCCAAGTTGTTTGTGTAATGTTGTTTAAATTCAAACATTAATTTATATTTAATTTTGGGGGTTCTTTGTTTTGTAAGAGAAAGAGTAACCTTTAAATAAAAGTACATTTTTATAAGACAAAACTGCAAAATTAGTCATTGTGGTTTGCAAAAAACTTTGTATAGGGTCCAAAAAATTTTCAACTTACATGAAAGGTCCAAAATTAAGATTTTTACCTTGGTTTTAATCATTGAAAATTTGAAAGGACTATTTTGCCGTTATTATTTATTTTTCAAATTTTCTTTATTTGTTTTAATTGTTTTATTATTAAAAAAAAGCAAAAGAAAAGAAAAATAGAAGTACGGGTCTACCCCCACTTGATTTCTCTCTCTCTCTCTCTCTCTCTCTCTCTCTCTCTCTCTCTCTCTCTCCACCCACCATCTTCCCCATTCTTTCTAATTTTTTCTCCCTTGAATCCCAATCTTAAACATGATACCTAAATTTAAAAAACTTATAATTTGGTTTAAGATAAAAGCTAATAGCAAAAATTAACATGGATAAACAAATAAATGCTTGTTTCATTCATTCAGAAATGGCTCAATTAGGTTAAAGCTCATTGTTCGTCTTCTACAAAACCCCCAAAAGATAGCAGTTTTTTCCTCAATCTTGTTGTCTAATGAACACTGCGTGAATAATCTGGTTGTTGAGGAACACCACCATTCAACCTCAAACACATCTCAATCGCGATAACATTGTTCTGAAAATGATAGTTTCATACATTTTTCAGAATCAGGTAATAACGAACAAGAAATCAAGCTAAGAATCCACCCAAATGAAGAAATTTGAAACTTTAAAAGAAATTATTTGATATAATGGTAGCGAATTTCAGTTCTTGTTCCGAATTAAAGATGAAACTAACCTCCAAAATGGGACTATGAGATTGATCGGACAAATTGGAAGGAAGTGATCCAGGTGTATGAACACGCTAATTTGATTTCTCTTTAACCCTCGCCGTCTTTAAATTCTATGATAATGACATCTCATTCATCTTCCACGAACGCTTCATCCTCCACGACGGCGCCGATTTACTGATTTACTGGATCTTGACTCACCTCCCACCTAATTCTTCCCCATCATAATCGTTCTCTTAAATTGGTAACTATGCACTTCCGGATCTTGCTCGCTTAATGTTTATCAGGATTACAATGGTGTGAGTGGGATTTCTTGTGTAAAAGAGAAGGGTATCAACCATTGATGAGGTAGAAAGGATTTAAGGGTTGAGGAAGATGACCTGATGTGTGTGTGTGTGTGTGTGAGAGAGAGAGAGAGAGAGAGAGAGAGAGAGAGATCAGGTGGGGTGGACCCGACTTCTATTCTTCTTTTCTTTTACTTTTTTTTTTTAAATTATAAAACAGTTAAAACAAATAAAGAAAATGTGAAAAATAAATAATAAGGGCAAAATTGTTCTTTCAAATTTTCAAGGACTAAAACCAAAAAATTCTTGATTTTGAACCTTCCATATAAATTGAAAACTTTTTGGATATTATCCAAAGTTTTTTGCAAACCACAAGGACCAGTTTTGTAGTTTGATCTTTTTATAATTAATCTAAAACAACAGCATAAATTTATAGATAACCTGAAACTAACGTAAATTAACTTATAATGCAAAACAACTATTTTTACCCTAAAATCATAACATATCTTTATTTTTATTTCAAAACACTAAGATTCCTTTATTTTTAATTAGAAATAATACTTTTAACTACAAACAATTTACCGAAAGAAAACTAATCATTTTCGAAAAGTATTACATGAACCTAATACATTATTGTGCTTTATTTTTAATATGACATGTTATTAAAACAAACTAATAGTTGAACTGAAACTACTCAATACTCGCCGAACTAATCACGTTTAGATATTAATTTCTAGAAAAAAAAATTCACCCGTCGCTTGGTGCGGGTAAAACGGCTAGTATATATATATATATATATATATATATATATATATATATGCCAACCATCTATTGACAATTTTTTGAGTCATCATAAAAATGTATAGTTACTAGCTGACACGTTTCATTTTATCTAAAACCATGACTAAAGTTTTTTAAATATTATTCGATGGTCATACGTATCGAAAAAAAATGTGGCTAAGTCGCTAAGACTAGGCTGCATTTTTACTTGTGAACGTTAGCCACTCATAATCTAAAGTGTGGCAGGGCTATTTTGAAAGAAAAAAAAAATATAGTCGTAGTTCTTTTTGGTACTAGTAAATGTTCAAAACAAAACTCCAATTTGTTGTTGAATAATGAAAATAAGAATTTGGGTTTGAATAAGGGTTTGTAAGACAAGGATCACCTTGCCTAATTCGCATGACAACCCGATAGTTTTTGGTTTGTAATTTGCATGTAGGAATTGCATTTCCCTTGAAACAAAATTATTATTATTTTTTTGGATTTTTAAATTACATATGTAGTGCTGGCTTTATTTATTGAATTCCAAGTTGATTTGTATTTGGATATTTAAATAAGTGTTTTGACTTTTCGTTTTCGAATATTATAACTTCAGATCTATGTATTCGAAACGGAAAGAAGACGAAAGATAAGGATGAAGATAGTGTGAAATTATACTTTTTCCCTTTTTGCAATGGTCAGGTACAACTTATATCATACGTTCTTCTCTATAAGTTAAAAGATAGTACAGGGACTCTTTTGCGAGCTTTAACTTTTAAACCAACGATGAAAAGGTATTGGCTTGCATATATATAGCCTAACTGCCTAAGGACAATACTTTATCATTTATTTCTTTATTGAATACACCGATTTATGCAATAATGGTGCTCAAGTATTTGTCTATAAAGCAAACAAAAGTTTATTTTCAGTTATCCTTAGCTCCCTCTTATTCTCTTTACACTTCCTGATGCGTCGACCTTCGTACATAAGCTTATACATACATTTATGTGTATACAGTATCGTTTTTTACTTTTCAGTCCTATTTCTATCTACTAACCCTCCCACCATTTACCTTGACAATTTTGCCGTTGTTTCGCTGAGAAATACATCCAATTTGTTGACAAACAACGCCGCAATATATCTGGACCTGAGAATCCAGAATGAGAAAAGGTTGGCAGGCATTTACTACTCGGATCCTCTAAATCTCACCATCACATATTTGCAATCAACCATATCAACAGGCAGCAATGTTATTATCGAACGATGTGTCATTCAAGGCTTTTATTTAAAGTATGGAGAGGTTAAACATATCCAAGCATCTGTGGTGATTGAAGACCTCTTTTCAATGACTGAACAACGAAGGAAACTGGATGAGACGCATGTTTTTCGTTATGGTCCAGTGAAAGTGATGGATTTTATAGTAGAGTTGGAGGCGAATATGAATTCCATGGTACATGCGCCCGAAAAGTACCATCTGATGAGCCGAGCTGCTGTGGAGGTTAATGACAACACTGGGACGTCTGTTCTAAAGAACATTCAAATGAAGTATGAAGCTGGATCGAATAACTGGGGATTTGGGAAGTCGATACAAGCAGTTATGTGCTCTATTTTACTACATTTTCTTTTTTATTACGCTTGTTGGTTAGCTTTCAAAGTTATGTTATTTGTTTGTTTATGTCGGCCTAAATAGTCGTCTTATTCGATCCATCAGTTAAATCGATTTTTTGGACTCATCTGTTCAATTTTTTTAGCATCTTAAAGGTTAAGTTTAAACAAATCTAATAAGGTTTGGTTCTTTGGTTTGGATTATGGTTAAACCGAAATGATTTCACTTGAAACATATATTAGAATTTTACTTTATTACTATTTATTTGTTTAATTTGTGTAATATTTAATAATATATAAAACACAAATATAAATTAGCTTTAATGGTTAACTACTAAATAATAAGTCAAATAAATATTTTTGATGACTAATCTATTAATTAAAATTTAATATTAATTGATAATAATAAAATATAATAATATAAATTTAATCGATAATTCAATATATTTAGTTAACCAAACCAATTAAATTATCTAAAAACTAGATAAATAAAACCAACTAGACCAACCATCATTTGGTTCAGTTAACCTAACCAGTTTTATTTTTTCTCAAACTCTTATACGACACGATTAAAAATCATGTTCCGAAACAAAATTAGAATGAAATTGACATGTTAATTTGTGTTTGTGTCCGCAGTTAAAAAAATGTTGTGTCATCCCCGGTGCTATTTAAAATTCGACACGGAGTTCAAACTTTGTTAACTTGGGTTTGTTGTGTTTGTCGTTTGTTTTATGATTTCATATAAATTAAATAAACAAATTGTTATCGCATGTTATCTTTGTTTTGTGGTGTAATGTTTATCTTCTTTTAATTGAGTTGTTTTCATGTTGGTAACACAAAAGACGACGTTGTGACGTGTGATATTTGTGTTACATAAAACCCTGTATGTTGTATTATGTTAACTACTAATTCAAAAATGGAAATAAAAGAGAACAATTTATCGGGTTCACACAATCAAGATGATCAACTACTCCACGACAAACACGATAGAGTTTCTAGTTTTTTGTTTTTTGAAAGTCTTTGTAATGCATTAGGTCAAAAAAATTTTGGGATATATATATATATATATATATATATATATATATATATATATATATATATATATTAGGTGTGAGATCTATATATTACATCGGTTTAATTAAAAAATATATATATATATATATAAAATTTTAACAATTTGAAAAGTTTGAATTTATAAGAAAAATAAGAAAAATTTGAATTATTAAAATTAATGAGACTTTAATGTATTGAATACATTACATATATAAACTTTTTCTAATAAATATTTTACATATATATAATACCTTACACATTAAATATGAAATTTTAATTTAATAAAATGAAAAATACAATAAAATAACAAATAGAAAATAAAAAATTTAAAAATTACAGAAAATATCATGTGTCCAAATGAATGAGAAAACGACATGTGGCAAAAAAACCTTTTATATATATATATATATATATATATATATATATATATATATATATATATATATATATATATATATATATATATATATATATATATATATAATATAAACACAAGTTGTTTGACATAAAACTATCTATAATGTCAAACCTAGAAAATTATGATTAAAATTCATGTTTTGAAACAAAATTAGAACAAAATCTTCTAAGACTACTCCTTTTCTTCTAAAATATAAGGGAGCCCCATAGAGTACCATGTAAGTGCCACTTGACTCCTTCTAATACTCTATCCTTAGTTTAGACATAAACTGACTCACACCACGCACTACATATTTAACTTGGTGTACACATTTACATACATAAAACTACTAACTGTTGAGACGTAAGGGACTTTATTCATCTTTTGTTTGTCTTCGTACATATTTGCAGACAATTTCTGTCACAACTTAAAAAATTTCATTGGATAATGAACTTGTTGTATGTGAATCTTTAACATAATTACAATGTTAAAGATTGAATTAACCATAAGGGTAATTGGGTCATATATTAAAATATTAATGTACGTTTACATATGGTTATTAGAAGTAAAATACGTAAAAAGTTTGGTATTTTTACATATAATCAAAGAAATAGCAAAGTAGGTTGTTATTGTTATAACTAAGAGTTTATGTGATAAGCATATGAAGTTCGTCGAGTTTTTGACATTGTAGCACATTAATGTTTGATTAATTTGCACATTTAGTCACTAACATTTTTTGTGATCAATTGATCCTTAGTGTTAGTAAATACAAAATAATTACCCCCTTATGCACCCGGTAAACGAAATAACCGTTGGTATTACTTTTGCAGAATAAGTTTAAATTATATATTTAATTTTCTTTATCTATGTAAGATTTAGAAGTAAAAAGAACACATTTATTTACCCACAACTACACTCCTTCTCCGTTCTTCCTTTTTCTTATCTCTCACTGATTACGAAACACTAAAACTAACGTTCGAAGTCGTTTTCTCCAATCGAAGTCAATGAGCAATCAACTAACCCACAATGTCTAACTCGATGCCAAAACCTTATAGACTATGCCCTGCAGTGGAGCTAAACGTCAAAGGTGTTTTTCTTAGAAATCATTTCTCATATAACCATGATATCAATTTCACTTTTAATGATCACGATTTTTCTAGAATGACATATGCTGAATGTATCACCTTTCTCGAATTGTTCATGCAAGAAAGTATAAAGAAGTTATACTACTATGAACCAGGTAAGCCCTTAATATTTGGAATAACTGTTATTGATAACTATAAAGACAATGGTGGTTTTGATTTTTCATGCATATGGGACGAATGGTAAAATTTGTATGTATGTGGAGCATGATGGTCAAGGATTAGATGATTGGTTTGGTTCTGACGTAGAAGAGGAGGATGGATATGATTCATGCGCATATGGTGGTGAGAATGAGGACGAAATAGATAACCTAACAGATTTGGATGTGAAATTTAATGTGAAAATAGTCACTATGAATAGGAAAAAGGGTGATGACTTTCTAAATAAATTATGTGGCAAAGAGGAAGAGGGAAATAATCAAAACATAGATGATGATAATGGGCATGAAGAGGATGCCAATGTAACTCAACAACATTCCATTTTTAATGAGTTAATGCCATTAAAAAGCAGTTCCCAATACTTGGTATGAGGCTCAAAGATCCAGAGTAATTAAAATCAATGATATGCAACTATGTTGTTGAAATTTTGTACGAAATTTGCTTTGAGAAAAATAATAGGAAAAGATTGTTGCTTAAGTGTTGCTAGGGTGAGTGCACATCCAGGTTATAGGCATCTTATATGAGTGATGAATCATGATTCCAGATTAAGTCTTTAAAGCAAGACCACAAATGTGTAAGGAACTGCAAGTTAGGGTCCATGGTCACTTATGCTTGGATATGGAGTCATTATACAGGAGTTCTTATTTAGAAAAAACATCAGTGTAAGAAAGCTTAGAATGGCTATGTCACAGATCTTTGGTATTCATGTAAATTTTGGCCAATGTAGGAGAGCTAAGAAATATACTCTCCAACTAATACATTGTACCCTAGTTGAACATTATGCAAATTTATGGTCATATGCAGAAGAGATTAGGAAATCAAATCCATGTAGCATTGTAAAGCTTGTTGTAAATCATATGCCAAATGGGAAGAACTACTTTAGATGGTCGTTTCTTTAAAGGAAGAATGCAGGAAGATAATCGCTTTAGATTGTTATTTCTGTAAAGGGATCTGCAAAGGGGAGTTATTGTGTGTTGTTAGAATGGTTGCAAACAATGGGATTAATCCTATTGCATAGGAAATAGTATGTTTCAAGAATAAGGAAATTGAGGTGGTTTTTGGATTTACTCATTAATAACTTAGGACTTAACTTAGGCTATGGATATAATGTAATATCAGATCAACACAAGGTAATTTAAATGTTTGAAATTAATTTCCCTATTTATTTGCATCCTTATTCATTATAAATTCCATTTGTTAATAGGGTTTGATTGAGGTTTTAAAGAACTCCTACCATATGTGGAGAACAGGCAGTGTGCGAAGCATATTTTCCAAAACCTTTTGGAAAAGGTATATTGGTGTGCAATATGAAAGCCTATTCTGGAAGGCATGTGAAGCAACAGAGGTAGATTTTAAGGTTCCCATGAAAGAACTTGAAGTGCTTAACAGTATCTGGTGGATAAAGACCCCAAAACATGGTCAAGGTCCTACTTCGAACCAATTAGATGATGTGACGTTGTGGAGAATGGAATGTCATAAAGTTTTAATACTTTGATTGTTGATGCTAGGAAAAAACCATTTATCACTATGCTAGAGGAGTTGAGGATGTATATGATAGATAGGGTGTTCAAGAAGCAATCCAAGGGTCAAGGATGGGGTAACCAAGTTTGTCCAATAATTAGAGAATTAGCGAATAAGATTAAGAAATCTCAAAGACATTACTAAGTCTTACTTAGTGGACTAAATCAGTTTGAAGTAAGAGGAACTACAAATGCTTATGAGGTCGATCTTGAAGAAAGAACTTGCTCGTGTATGCTTTGGCAGCTTAATGGAATAGGTTGTGTCCATTCTGTTGTAGCTATTGGTTATATAAATAAGGTGTGGATTCATATTTGGACAAAATGTTCAGTAGCATCACTTACATGAAGGCATACAAGTTTAGGTTAACACCGATGAATGAAATAACTTATGGTCTGCAACTGATTATACCCAACATTTACATCATCTTCATAGGACTATGCCTGGGATGCCTGCAACAAAAAGGAAAAGGGATGCAAGAAAAAACAAGTCAAGTAAAAAATCAAAGAAGTGTACATAAATACAAAACGAAGCTAAGAAACAGGTAAAGGTATCGAAGCCTGGGAAAAAACAAAACTATAGTCTTTGTATGATTGAAGGGCAAAACAAAAGAGCTTGTACTCTAAGAAGGCCTCTTAAAAGCAAAGTTAAAAGAAACAAAACACGTAAATAAGTATTTAGATGGTTAATTCTTTACAATTTCTTTCTTAATTTCTAATATTGTTCCATATGGGTCAATTAGGGTGGTGCTCAAGCAGTCAATGAGGGTGATGAAGTGAATGAAGGTAATCAAGGTAATGTTGTGAATGAAGGTGATGAAGTGATTAAGGGTGATCAAGTAGTCAACGATGATGGAGGAGCAGTAAATGATAATGGAGAAGCAGTCACTAAGGTGCATTTGCAATAACACTATGATCAGTTGGAATTCACTCCTTTGGAGTTTGATGCACCAGGAAATAGAGAACCTAGTCAGGTTCATGTAAAACAACATGGGGATAAAGAAACACCAGTTATAGCCCTTTTGAAGAAAATCAGGAGGAAGAAATCTAAAAGGATTATCAAGTTGAAGTTCGGAAAGATAGTTGGTAATGCAGATGCACATGGCAACTCAGAAGCTAACCCTTTTATTGTAGAATAAGTTTAAGTGTTTGTTTATGGACTTGAACATGGTATGTAGTGTGAAATTATGTGTTTTGGTGTATTGTTGCTGTTTTTAAGAAACTGCTATCGACTATGGTTGTTTGTATGAAACTATGTTGGTTTATGTGATGTGTATTTTGTATTAACTTAGTTGGTTGTTATCGTGTCCTTTTGTTGTGTTATTTTGAAGTTTCATGCACGCCAAGGACTTGTGTAGTTAAACTGCATGGCAAGGGAATATATTTCAACACAAATCTAATTTTAGATTGTTATTGGTTATGTCCTTATATACCAGTTGTGGTCCATATGCCCTTATTTTTGCATAAAATGAACCCCTACATAGAACTCAAAACACAATGCACTTTTAAATGGTCCAAGTGTGGTCCTTATGGCCGACAATGTGGTACCCACACTTCAACTTTTAAATGGAACACGTGCATATCTTTAAATTTAGCAAGGTATATAACAAGTAGGATCTTTCATACCATTCATTGAATCTACAAAAATTCATTAAAATTGTTCCCATATGCAACCATCCCAGTACATCTACCATCCCATACTCATACTAATCAAACAAGCATTCAACCAAAAACATAACTACACATTACAACTAGGATCTAACCATGACCATGTACCCATACACCTATACACTTCCTGAAAAAGCAAACAACCTTCTACATCCACCCATACACTTTCCAGAAAACTGGTTGGAATTATACACCATCAACCATAAATACTTATTTGATCAATTGCACTTTTCAAGGGTACTTCAACCACATGGCAATGACTACAATGGTCATAACAAAGATGACATACATAGCACTAGTCGGGTAAGTCTTTAGCAGACTATTTTAATTCATCAAATCCATTAACTATATCTCAAACACTTGCCGAGCTACTTCCATAGCTTGCTGCAGCTTAACCAACTTCTTTTGAACCTTTGAAACTTGACTGAAGTCTTTTTTTTTTCCTTTTTAGCTCAAACAGTAACGCCCGTAGATCCGGGCTAGTCAATTTAGATACGATAAGCATCAAAAATGACTTTTTTTATGGAATATTATTTAGAAGGATTAATCTTAACATAGTATATGTTACAAGGATTCTATACATATAAGGAACTCTAAAATCCGAGCTATAACGAAGAAGTTATAACCTGTCTAAGTTTCGCGACAGAACCGGCATGACACAAAGCGCCATAAATAGTGAATTTACGATAGAGAGATATTTGGATTTAACTATCTAAACAAAAGTTGTAGAATACGTTAAACCGATAGCGTGCACGAAAAGAACGCCCAAATCTAACTTCGTATGAGGAAGTTATGATTTTTCAAAGTTTCGGCTTAGCAGTGTACAGCCCGAAGTTCGAATATAAGATCGAGCGACATTTAGCCGAAGGAATCTAAAATAGAATTGAAGATCTTGTCGATTGTAGTCCAACGGTGAAAATACAGACACAAACGGATGAGAGATGAAGAAGTTACGAGTTTATAACGGAGTTTTCCTGTCACAGCCTACTAAAAATAATATATAAATAATATAATAAACAAATCAAAATTAGCTAATGAAGTTTAGATGAAAGTTATAGACCTTGTTTTTACTTATGCATCGATATAAAGAACGTCAAAAACGGAGTTCGTATTCGAAAGTTATGAGTTTCTAAAGTTCTGGGCGCGAAACCCCAAAACTATCAGAGTTCACGATGTGAATACAGTGTTCACGATGTGAACTTAGTATTTATGACTTCTGGAGCCTGACAGACGCAAGTTGTGATGACACACCTGATGACTATTGAACTCACGATGTGAATATTTGAGATTCACGACGTTAATCTAGAAAAATGGCCCTATAAATAGAATTCAAGGGGCAGCCAAGTTTAGTTGCTCAATCTCTTCTCTCCCACTCTCGATAACCTTTCTAAGCCCTATTTTAACCCCCGCGAAGCCCTGCTATCGTCTGGAGACCCGAAGCAAGTCCCGAAGCCCGAAGATCCCTAGAAGAAAAGAGTTTCCGACCTGAAGCTCTGCCTGAGAGAAGCCCGGTGTGTGAAGATCTTCCAGATCTACCGAAGAATACTACTTTTACAAGTCGTAGTTTTTTCGGAGCACCATCTAATCAAGTGAGTGTATAGTCACTTTCATCTTACATGTAGATATGAAGTATTTTATAAAATATGTGTTATGTGTATATATATTGTTGTTTATATGTGTGAGTGTGTTGTTACTTTCTTCTACCGCATAGATATGAAGTATTTGATATGAAATATGTGATATGTGTTTATACGTTGTTTGTTTACTTGAGATGGTTGTTGAATGATTGTTTTATACATATTTTTAAATGATTTAAACTATATATGTAATTTATATCTACAAATATGTTGGGTAGAACATGGGTAAATGAAATAGTTTGTGTGTGAGTAAAGATTAGTTTGAGGATGAGACGAAAGATGATATAGATCATGAGATTAGGGTGACAGGTGAAAAATGAGTGAAACCTTTACCCAAACGATGGCCCCCATCATTCAACTAAGTAGGAATGATAACCACGAACTATTCTACACAGTCTTGTGGAACAATAGCAGGCTTGCAACTTGTAGGTGTTGTGTAGTTGATGGTCACCGGTGTTCTCTAAAAACCCATTAATATGTGTTGCTAGAGGATGTATCAGAACCAATATTGTCAATAAACGACATAAACCTTGGTGACTATGGAGTTAGAGCCTGTTACATAAACATTGGTGACTATGGAGTTAAAGCCTGTTACATAAACCTTGGTGACTATGGAGTTAGCGCATGTTACATAAACCTTGGTGACTATGGAGTTAGCGACTGTTACATAAACCTTGGTGACTATGGAGTTAGCGCTTGTTACATAAACATTGGTGAGTATGGAGTTAGCGCCTGATAGCTATGGATTTAGTACCTGATAGATAAACTTTGACAACAATGGACTTTGTGCCAATTCCTTAGGTAAATATTTAGGAATGAATGAAAGAAGGATAGTTAATTCTTAGGGTAAAACCTTAAGACATAAAGAAGATAATCGGGATGGGTAAATGGGTTGATTGTTTGACGATTGAATATAATAAATATATTATTGCAGGTTGAAAACCCTATATGCTCACCAGGCTCCCAAGCCTGACCCAATCAGTTATCTTTGCATTACAGGTAATGGCACATGAGTATAAGTTGGTGGACTTGATGAGAGATTTTGGATTATAGATCAGTAGTTATAAATAACTATTGTAAGGTCTATTTTATATTGTTTATGATTTTGGTTTGTATCGGAATATGCCATCCAGATATTTTGTTATTTAATGAAAAAACATTTCTTTAAGAAATGCTTTGATAAATTTTATTTTATCATATTTTATTTTGGGGAAAAATCCTGCAACTCTTTTAATCAAAGGATTACTCTGATTTTATAAAACAAAGCATAAACAAATCGGTATTTTCTGGCTGTGAAATTGGGGATGTCGCAGTTGGTATAAGAGCATTAGTTTAAGCGAACTAGGAATTTGTAGGATTTCTAGACTTAATCTTAGAATGCTAAGCGACGATTGTGAGATGAGTGTCTACCATATTTTAAGACATGACCACTAGTATATTTTAGGAAAGTTGCCTAAATGCTTTTATGTGCTAAATGTTATATGTTTTCCATATATGATATTATTTGTTCAGATCTATGGTCTGTTGCCGACCGGGTCTGGAAACCTTATGTGTTTAGGATTCTAAGCGTACGACTACGGTATTAGAACTACCATGTAAATGTTTCGGAGTGATAAGGAGATTTATACGTCTATCGTAAATAAAGCTTTCTTATCTTAAATTCTCTCTCGGTACACCGAACTCTGCTTGGATGTACAAAACGTCATGGTGAAGATGCGTAGAGAGTTGAGTAAATAGAGAAATGGAAAAGGCTTATGATAGTGAATGACACCTATCTAAAGATATCGTAAGTGCTATCTTGCCTTTCGAATATGTCTGGTTAAATAACGGAACGTTTAGAGGAGTACAATACGTCTGAAGTACGCTTTCGATTGGCAGGTTTCTGGAACGACTGGTGTAATTCTTGAAGTTGCCCCATCGTCTGGAATTTCCATTTCCAACTGAGTTGAAGTAGAATTTATGAGTCAAGATGCGCATGGAAGAAGTCCTAGTAGAGTCTAGGAAAAATTTTATGATTAATTGGACACATTCGTATATGTTAAATTGTTTTGTGATTTTAGGACTTAGGGACTACGAAACAAAACTTGGGATGAGTATGAGTAGGTGTGCATAGTAGTAGAAATCTATATTACTGGAAGCACAGGACTCACCCTTGTATCAGGGAAAGTCACAAGGTTACCAAGAAGCTTGTAATTGAGTTCGTTTTTATTCAAGTATGTCGTTACCATTGTTTCGGTAATGACTAAAAAGATGACTGATATTCTGACCCTATTGGTCATATCAAATTGAGTCCGACTACGATGAGTTTGTTACGTGGTTCAGAAAATCGAGTTCGATGTTGCATTTAACTTAAGTCAGAAGATTGATATCAATGCGATTGATGGCATCGCGCTCGTTGTTAAGGAAGCTTATATATAGAAATGTTACATGTCAAATTGTGATTAGATCACATTAGAATATGAAGGAAGGTATATTCCATTCATGAATTTGACTCTAAGAGACTTGATTCTAAGCGTTGCATCATACAATGAGAGGTCATTAGAACACGACCCATCGGTCTGTTACAATAGATAAAGGAAGGTAATTATTCTAAGAAGAAGAAGGAGTTCTCAGTAAGTATTTATTTTGTAACTCTAAGGTTACGTTTGAAAGTCCATCATAGTACGAAGAGCAGATGCATCATTGAGCACTACTTGCTATCGAGAAGTGCAAGAGTTAGATACTCTTTCGATGAAACAAAGAACTTACAGTTATTACCTATGATGTAGAGATAATGTATGGAATCATTATACAAGTCCTATTTCGTTGATGATTCCGGGACGTAACCATCCTAAGGGGAAGATAATTGTAACGCCCGTAGATCCGCTCTAGTCAATTTAGAGATGATAACCATCAAAAATGACTTTTTATGGAAGAATATTTAGAAGGATTAATCTTAAATATCTTATAGTATATGTTACAAGGATTCCATACATATAAAGAACGCCGAAATCTGAGTTATAACGAAGAAGTTATGACCTGTCGAAATTTCACGACAGAACCGGCATGACACAATGCGATGTAAATAGTGAATTTACGATAGAGCGATATTTGGATTTAACTATCTAAATAAATTTCATAGAATACGTTAAACCGAGAGCGTGCATGAAAAGAACACCTAAATCTGACTTCGTATGAGGAAGTTATGATTTTTCGAAGTTTCAGCTTAGCAGTGTACAACCCGAAGTTCGAATATAAGTTCGAGCTATATTTAGCCAAAACAATCTAAATGAGAATTGAAGATCTTGTCTATTGTAGTCCAATGGTGAAAAGACAGACGAAAACAGACGACAGATGAAGAAGTTACGAGTTTATAACGGAGTTTTCCTGTCCTGACCTACTAAAAATAATATATAAAAAATATAATAAAAATAAATCAAAATTAGCCGATGAAGTCTAAATTAAAGTTGTAGATCTTGTTTTTACCTACATGTCAATATAAAGAATTTCAAAAAAGGAGTTTGTATGCGAAAGTTATGAGTTTCTAAAGTTCGGGGCGCGAAACCCCAAAACTATCAGAGCTCACGACGTGAATATAGTGTTCAGGATGTGAACTGAGTATTTATGACTTCTGGAGCCTGACAGACGCAAGTTGCGATGACACACCTGATAACTATTAAGCTCACAATGTGAATATTTGAGATTCACGATGTTAATCTAGAAAAATGGCCCTATAAATACAATTCAAGGGGCAGCCGAGTTTAGTTGCTCAATCTCTTCTCTCCCACTCCCGATACCCTCTCTATGCCCTATTTTAACCCCTGCTGTAACGCCCGCAAATCCGGGCTAGTCAATTTAGAGGCAATAGGGGTCGAAAATGCCTTTTCGACAAAAGATTATTTAGAATAAATAATCTTAACCAAGTTGTAGAATATGTCACAAGCTTTCTGTACATATAAAGAACGCCAAAATCCGAGTTATAACGAAGAAGTTATGGCCTGCCGAAGTTTTACGGCAAAACCGACACGGCACCGGGAGACGTAAATAGTGAATTTATGATAGAAGACTTTTTAGCCTTAGCAATCTAAACAAAAGTCGTAGAATATGTTAAACAAAGAACATCGATAAAAAGAACGCCCAAATCTGACTTCGTATGAAGAAGTTATGATTTTTCTAAGATTCGGCTTAGTAGTGTACAGCCCGAAACTCGAATTTTAGTTCGAGCGGTTTTTGGCTTACGCAACCTAAATGAGAGTTGAAGATATCATTAATAGGAACTCGACGGTAAAAAGACAGACGAAAACGGAGTCCGTATGAAGGAGTTATGAACTCTTCGCGGTCATTTAACAATCTAAACGCCTCCTATTGTTAAATTTGAGATCGGTCGAGAATTACCTGACGGAGTCTAAACGAAAGTTGTAGATCTTGATTTTACCTACGCGTGGATATAAAGAACATCGAAAACGGAGCTCATATGTGAAAGTTATGATTTTTCTAAGTTTGAGAGCTGATATGCGATAGGGGGTGACGTGGCACCACAAGAATTGGACATGTGGCACCACCAGAAGGCCACCACATGGACCAACTCGATGAGTCATGACTCAAACTCGGCGAGTCCACCAGTCAGGCCTCCTATAAATAGAGGTTCCGGGCATTCACTTCTCTTCACACCTCTCCAACATTCTTTCTCTCTCTAGTTTCTCTCTCTAGCCTCCCAAACCCTCCCTAAAGCCTAGGTAAACCCCCTAGCACCCAAAGGAAGCCCCGAGGCTCCCAGAGTCCCGAGAAAAAGGGTCTTTCGACTCGGAAACGCTGCTCCAACGAAGCCCAGTTTTGCGAAAAACCCGCTGTAAGTGAGCTATGCCTACGCTATGTTTAGTATAACTTATGTTTTAATATAGTAACATTATTAGGAACTTATAATGAGTGTTTGGGCTATTATTATGAGTTATATTGAGTGTTATTTAACGCTTATATAATAATAATAATAGTCAGACTATTAATTAGTCACGGTTATCGTTAGACTAAACCCTGGTGGTACTGGTACTAGGTTTTATCGAAGGAATATCGTTTTGAGAGTATCGAAGAGCTGTCCGAGTGCTGAGTCACCACCTATTCAGGTTAGTGCATAGTCCCTTTCATCTTACACATAGATATGAAGTATTTTAATATAAATTACTTGCTATGTGTACATATTGTCTGGATACTTGCTGTCTATGTTGAGTGAAAGATTTTTATACATGTTTTAAATGATTTAAACTGTATACGTATTTTATATCTACAAAACATGTTTGGAAAAACATGGGTAGATGAAATAGTTGTTTTGTGATAACACGATGGGAGACATCAATGTTGTCAGTGATCTAGTCATCTAGTGGAGTATAGATGACGACTATGGACGATACTAGACGATCTAGTGGAACGATAGCAGTTTCGTAACATGTAGGTATTTTTGAACTACGTGCTCATTAGGTATTTTTGAACTGAGTGTGTTCACTACGTATCTTTGAACTGAGTGTGTTCACTAAGTATTTTGAACTAAGTGTGTTCACTAGTTACTTTTGAACTAAGTGTTTACCAGATGTTTCGGACTACGTGTTCACCAGATATATTCTATAAGCCTTGGTAATGATGGACTTCGTGTCGATTCCTTAGGATGATCCTTAGGAATAAATAAACGAGGAATAGCTGATTCTTAGGGTAGATCCTTAAGACTAAAGAAGATAATGGGGATGGGTAATTGGGTTGATTGTTTAAATTGCTTAAACATAATAATTATATTATTGTGGGTTGAAAACCCTATGTACTCACCAGGTTTCCCAACCTGACCCACTCAGTTTATTTATATCACAAGTGTTGATATGAAGTCACTTTACACTGAGAGATTTAAAGAGATGTAGATCACTAGTGTAAATAAATGTAAGTTCTGTTTATGCTTATGTTTCTGTATTAACGATGACATCCCAAACGTTTTAAAATGAAATAAATACGTTTCTTCGAAAATGTTTTAATAACGTATTTACCATGTTTTTCTGGGAACAAATTCCGCAACATTTTTATAAAATGAAGTACTCTGATTTTTATAAAGCATAAACAAAATCGGTCTTTTCTGGCCGTGATTTTGGCGATGTCACAGTTGGTATCAGAGCATTAGTTTAAGCGAACTAGGAATATGGATTTATTTCTAGACTTAAACTTAGAATGCTAAGCAATGATGGTGAGGTGTGAGCACTAGATTATTTTAGGAATTATGCCTAAAATGCTTTTATGTGCTAAATGCTTTATGCCTTATATGTCGTTATTTATTCGGATCTATGGTCTGTTGCCGATCGGATCTGGAAACCTTACTTGTTTAGGATTCTAAACGTACGACTACGATATTAGAACTAGCATATAAACGTTTCGGAGTGATAAGGATGATTTAAACGGAAATCCTAAGTAAAGGTCTAGATTCACCTTATTCGGTGTATAGATCAAGATGGCAAGGACCCGTAGCGGAAACGTGAACGCAAATGAGAATAGGAACCAACCCCCAGTGGTTCAGCAAATACCTGTTGTAGAAGAAGTTGCACCTGAGCCAATCACCATGGCTGGAGTTCAAGCCATGATTCTGGCTATGCTAGCTGAACAAAGGGAAGAAATGAGGCAGATGTTGAATAGGGATGAACCTACTATGCCCACTGAGCAACCCGAGCTGATTCCCGAGCAGTCGGAGGAAGGGAACTACAGCCGCTAAGTGAGTCAAGTGGGGACTCAAGGTGATCAAAGGGATGTCCCGGAGAGGAGAAACAACAAGGATGGGAGAATGTACAAGAATTTCTTGGGTGCGAAACCACCAAGTCTCTCAGGAAGCCCAAAGCCTGTTGAGATTATGGATTGGATCTCCGAGATGGAGATGGTGTTTGAGAGTTGTGACTGTAGCGAGAAACTGAAGACCATCTTCGCTGTAAGACAACTGAAAACTGGAGTTTTGAGCTGGTGGAAGCTATTGGCAGATACAATGCCACGAGGAGAAGCCTTAAGGATGTCATGGGAAGAGTTCTTGGTACAGTTAAAAATGCAGTACTGCTCAGAGATAGATCTGATAGACCTGAACAACGAGTTTCGAAACCTGAAGAAAGGGAAGATGAGTGTTGATGAGTATGCCACCGCATTCACCGAGAGGATGAAGCTATTCCCCTACTTGGTGCCTACTGAACTCTCCAAGATTGATAGGTTTGCTAACGGACTACCCACTAACTTTGGCCCAATGGTCAAAACGGCAACTACCTTGAAAACAACTGTTAGGGTAGCTAAGAATGTAGAGGCCCAGATAAGAGAAAAGGGTCTAGAAAAAGATAAGGCAGGAGAGAAGCAGAAGTTTGAAGCATCTTCAAGGTCCAACAAGGAGAGCAAATTCTCAAAGCCTGGAGGAGGAGGTGAAGCAAGATGGTGTGATAAATGCAAGAAGAAACACTTTGGAAAATGCGGTGAAGAGGTGACATGTTTCAAGTGTGGAAAGTCTGGGCATTACGCCAATGAGTGTACATCCAACAAGAGGATGTGCTATGAATGTAAAGAAGGGGGGCATCTTTCAAAGAATTGCCCAAAGAAAAATAAAGCAACAAGACCAGAAACGCCACCAAGGCCAAGGGCATTTCACATGATCCTCGACGAAGCGGAAAACCATGCGAGGAATCAAGGATGAGGACTTCATATCTAAAGATCAAGTTATGTAGTAGCCATAGTGTCGTATGATGTAGCCTATTAGAGGCATAGTCTAGGGTGAACTTGAACACCTATGTAATAGTTTCAAGAAATAATTAAACCCTTGTTTTGTTATCTGATACGTTAAACTGTTATGTGATTTTCTTGTATGGTGACTTGGAAAACTGCGAGACAATACTTGGGACGAGTATGGTGTGAAAGGTAGTAGATGCATATACTACCGGAAGCACAGGACTCACGCTTGGATCAGGGAAAGTCACAGGTTACCAAGAAACTAGTAATTGATTTCGTTTTATTCAAGTATGTCGTTACCATTGTTTCAGTAATGACTAAAAAGATTGTTGTTAACCCGACCCTAATGGTCATATCACATTGAGTCCGACTACGATGAATAGGTTACATGGTTCAGAGAACCAAGTTTGATGTAGCGTCCGACTTAAACCAAACGATTGAAATCAAAGCGATCAATAGAAGTATTGCGCTCGTTGTTAAAAGAAGATGGTTGCTAGAGATGCTACCTTTCTAGATGTGACTAGAACATGAAGGAAGGTATATACTGTTCTGGAATTTGACTTTAAGAGACCTGTGTCTCAGCATTGCAACATACGATGAGAGGTCATTAGAATATGACACATCGGTCCATTGTATTAATAAAAGAACTTATCTCAAGTCCGTATCCAATGAGGATCGAGATTGTGACTTGAAGGTCATAATTTGGAGTCTAACGTGAGGTAGAGAGCGTACGCAAGATTGAGCATCGCCTGCAGTCAAGGAGTCTAAGAGTTAGATACTCGAAGAAACATCGAAGTTATGACTTAGGATGAATAGATAACAAATGGAGTCATTATGTGATCCATGTTTCTTTGATGATTCCAGGACGTAACCATCCTAAGGAGGAGATAATTATAACGCCCGCAAATCCGGGCTAGTCAATTTAAAGGCAATAGGGGTCGAAAATGACTTTTCGACAAAAGAATATTTAGAATAGATAATCTTAACCAAGTTGTAGAATATGTCACAAGATTTCCGTACATATAAAGAACGCCAAAATCCGAGTTATAACGAAGAAGTTATGGCCCGCCGAAGTTTTACGGCAAAACCGGCACGGCACCGGGAGACGTAAATAGTGAATTTATGATAGAAGACTTTTTAGCCTTAGCAATCTAAACAAAAGTCGTATAATATGTTAAACTAAGAACATCGATAAAAAGAACGCCCAAATCTGACTTCGTATGAAGAAGTTATGATTTTTCTAAGATTCGGCTTAGTAGTGTACAGCCCGAAACTCGAATTTTAGTTCGAGCGGTTTTTGGCTTACGCGACCTAAATGAGAGTTGAATATCTCATTAATAGGAACTCGACGGTAAAAAGACAGACGAAAACGGAGTCCGTATGAAGGAGTTATGAGCTCTTCGCGATCATTTAACAGTCTAAACGCCTCCTTCTGTTAAATTTGAGATCGGTCGAGAATTAGCCGACGGAGTCTAAACGAAAGTTGTAGATCTTGATTTTACCTACGCGTGGATTTAAAGAACATCGAAAATGGAGCTCGTATGCAAAAGTTATGATTTTCCTAAGTTTGAGGGCTGATACGCCATAAGGGGTGACGTGGCACCACCAGAATTGGACACATGGCACCACCAGAAGGCCACCACATGGACCAACTCGATGAGTCATGACTCAGACTCGGCGAGTCCACCAGTCAGGCCTCCTAGAAATAGAGGTGCCGGGCATTCACTTCTCTTCACACCTCTCCAACATTCTTTCTCTCTCTAATTTCTCTCTCTAGCCTCCCAAACCCTCCCTAAAGCCTAGGTAAACCCCCTAGAACCCGAAGGAAGCCCCGAGGCTCCCGGAGTCCCGAGAAAAAGGGTCTTTCAGCTCGGAAACGCTGCTCCAGCGAAGCCCGGTTTTGCGAAAAAACCCACTGTAAGTGAGCTATGCCTACGCTATCTTTAGTATAACTTATGTTTTAATATAGTAACATTATTAGGAACTTATAATTGAGTGTTATTTAATGCTTATATAATAATAATAATAGTCAGACTATTAATTAGTCACGGTTATCGTTAGACTAAACCCTGGTGGTACTGGTACTAGGTTTTATCGAAGGAATATCGTTTTGAGAGTATCGAAGAGCTGTCCGAGTGCTGAGTCACCACCTATTCAGGTGAGTGCATAGTCCCTTTCATCTTACACATAGATATGAAGTATTTTAATATAAATTACTTGCTATGTGTACATATTGTCTGGATACTTGCTGTCTATGTTGAGTGAAAGATTTTTATACATGTTTTAAATGATTTAAACTGTATACGTATTTTATATCTACAAAACATGTTGGGAAAAACATGGGTAGATGAAATAGTTGTTTTGTGATAACACGATGGGAGACATCAATGTTGTCAGTGATCTAGTCATCTAGTGGAGTATAGATGACGACTATGGACGATACTAGACGGTCCAGTGGAACGATAGCAGTTTCGTAACATGTAGGTATTTTTGAACTACGTGCTCATTAGGTATTTTTGAACTGAGTGTGTTCACTACGTATCTTTGAACTGAGTGTATTCACTAAGTATTTTGAACTAAGTGTGTTCACTAGTTACTTTTGAACTAAGTGTTTACCAGATGTTTCGGACTACGTGTTCACCAGATATATTCTATAAGCCTTGGTAATGATGGACTTCGTGTCGATTCCTTAGGATGATCCGTAGGAATAAATAAACGAGGAATAGCTGATTCTTAGGGTAGATCCTTAAGACTAAAGAAGATAATGGGGATGGGTAATTGGGTTGATTGTTTAAATTGTTTAAACATAATAATTATATTATTGTGGGTTGAAAACCCTATGTACTCACCAGGTTTCCCAACCTGACCCACTCAGTTTATTTATATCACAGGTGTTGATATGAAGTCACTTTACACTGAGAGATTTAAAGAGATGTAGATCACTAGTGTAAATAAATGTAAGTTCTGTTTATGCTTATGTTTCTGTATTAACGATGACATCCCAAACGTTTTAAAATGAAATAAATATGTTTCTTCGAAAATGTTTTAATAACGTATTTACCATGTTTTTCTGGGAACAAATTCCGCAACATTTTTATAAAATGAAGTACTCTCATTTTTATAAAGCATAAACAAAATCGGTCTTTTCTGGTCGTGATTTTGGGGATGTCACACCTGCGAAGCCCTGGTATCATCCTGAGACCCGAAGCAAGTCCTGAAGCCCGAAGATCACTAGAAGAAAAGAGTTTCCGAGCTGAAGCTTTGCCTTCGAAAAGCCCAGTGTGAAGATCTTCCAGATCTACCGAAGAATACTACTTTTACAAGCCGTAGTGTTGTCGGAGCATCGTCTAATCAAGTGAGTATATAGTCACTTACATCTTACACATAGATATGAAGTATTTTATAAAATACATGTTATGTGTGTGTGTGTGTGTGTGTATATATATACATATATATATATATATATATATATATTGTTGTTTATATGTGTGAGTGTGTTGTTACTTTCTTCTACCGCATAGATATGAAGTATATGCTCTGAAATACGTGATATGTGTTTGTACGTTGTTTGTTTACTTGAGATGGTTGTTGAATGAATGTTTTATACATATTTTTAAATGATTTAAACTATATATGTAATTTATATCTATAAATATGTTGGGTAGAACATGGGTAGATGAAATAGTTGGTGTGTGAAGAAAGATTAGTTTGAGGATGAGACAAAAGATGATATAGATCATGACATGAGGGTGACTGGTGAAAAATGAGTGAAACCTTTACCCAAACGATGGCCCCCATCATTCAGCAGAGTAGGGATGACAACCATGAACTATTCTAGACAGTCTTGTGGAACCCTAGCAGGCTCGCAACTTGTAGTTGTTGTAGACTTGATGTTCACCGGTGTACTCTAAAAACCCATTGATATGTATTCAAAGAAGATGTCTCGGAACCAATACTATCAATAAAATACATAAACCTTGGTGATAATGGAGTTAGCGCCTGTTACATAAACCTTGGTGACTATAGAGTTAGCGCCTGTTACATAAACCTTGGTGACTATGGAGTTAGCGCATGTTACATAAACCTTGGTGACTATGGAGTTAGCATCTTTTACATAAACCTTAGTGACTATGGAGTTAGAGCATGTTACATAAACCTTGGTGACTACAGAGTTAACGCCTGATAACTTTGGATTTAGTACCTGATAGACAAACTTTGTCTACAATGGACTTCGTGCCAATTCCTTAGGTAAATCCTTAGGAATAAATGATGGAAGGATAGTTGATTCTTAGGGTAAAACCTTAAGAAATAAAGAAGATAATGGGGATGGGTAATTGAGTTGATTGTTTGACGATTGAATATAATAAATATATTATTATGGGTTGGAAACCCTATATGCTCAGCAGGCTCCCAAGCCTGAGCCACTCAGTTTTCTTTGCATTACAAGTAATGGCACAAGAGTATAAGTTGGTGGACTTGACGAGAGATTTTGGATTATAGATTAGTAGTTATAAATAACTGTCGTAAGGTCTACTTTATATTGTTTATGCTTTTGGTCTGTATCAGAACATGACATCCCGAGATTTTGTTATTTAATGAAAATACATTTCTTTAAGAAATGCTTTGATAAATTTTATTTTATCATATTTTATTTTGGGGACAAATTCCGCAACTCTTTTAATCAAAGGATTACTCTGATTTTATAAAACAAACCATAAACAAATTGGTCTTTTCTGGCCCTAAAATTGGGGATGTCACACAAACCTTATCTTGCAAAGCTGGGCGTTGTAATAACCCTCCTCCATTTTGTTTGTCTGTAACAACCCAAAAAAATTTATACAAAGCAAAGTCTAAACTCTAATAATGTACAAGTGAAACCATATTACAATCCTAGTTGCATTATATCTTATATTTTCTTAAGTACATGTTTATAAGAAAGTAACTAAGTGTGGATTGAAACCTAAGATGATTTAAACTAACATATGTCAATTTAAGCCAAAAGTAAAAAACTAAAACCATGAATGATTCCACCATAAATGGGTTTTATAACTAGGAATTAATGATCATGTAGTCTTCGGTCCAAAACATCTAAGACATATTGATTTCGGTCTTAGGAATCTTTTTAAGATGTGTTTTCGGTTGATATAAATCAAGAAATTGGGTTTTTGATCTAGTAAGACTAAAATTAACAATTTAAGGACCGATATCAACGAGGCATTGGCCCATTAAGACTGAAAACACAATCATATATATATATGCCATAACAAAGATCCCATACCTAGCACTAGTCGGGCAAGTCTTTAGCAGACTATTTTCATTCATTAACTCCATTAACTATGTCTCAAACACTTGCTGAGCTGCTTACATAGCTTGCTACAACTTAATCAACTTCTTTTGAACCGTCGAAATTTCACTGATGTCTTCTATCTTTTTAGCTCAAACCTTATCTTGCAAAGCTGGTCATTGTAATAACCCTCCTCCATTTCTTTTTCTGTAACAACCCGAAAATTTTTATACAAAGCAAAGTCTAAACTCTAACAAATACAAGTGAAACCACATTACAATCCTTGTTGCATTTTATCTTATATTGTCTTAAGGAAACGTTAATAAGCTAGTAACTAAGTGTGGATTGAAACCTAAGATGATTTAAACTAATATATGTTAATTTAAGCCAAAAGTAAAAACCTAAAACCATGAATTATTCCACCGTAAATGAGTTTTCTACCTAGGAATTAAAGATCATGTAGTTTTCGGTCCAAAACATCAAAGAGATATTGAATTTGGTCTTAGGAATCTTTTTAAGTTGTGTTATCGGTTGATATAAAATCAAGAAATTGGGTTTCGATCTAGTAAGATAGAAATAAATAATTTAAGGACCGATATCAACGAGGCCTTGACCCATTAAGACTGAAAACACAATCTTATATATATATATATATAGGACATAACAAAGATCCCATACGTAGCACTAGTCGGGTAAGTCTTTAGCAGACTATTTTCATTCCTCAACTCCGTTAACTGTATCTGAAACACTTGCTGAGTTGCTTCCACAGCTTGCCACAACTTAACCAACTTCTTTTCAACCTTCGAAACTTCATTGAAGTCTTCTTTCCTTTTTAGCTCAAACCTTATCTTGGGAAGCTGGTCATTGTAATAACCCTCTTCCATTTCTTTTTCTGTAACAACCCGTAAATTTTTATACAAAGCAAAGTCTAAACTCTTACAAAGTACAAGTGAAACCACATTACAATCCTTGTTGCATTTTATCTTATATTGTCTTCAGGACATGTTTATAAGCTAGTAACTACGTGTGGATTGAAACGTAAGTTGATTTAAACTAATATATGTTAATTTAAGCCAAAAGAAAAAACTTAAAACCATGAATTATTCCACCATAAATGAGTTTTCTACATAGGAATTAAAGATCATGTAGTTTTCGGTCCAAAACATCTAAGACATATCGAATTCGGTCTTAGGAATCTTTTTAAGATGTGATTTCGGTTGAGATAGGTCAAGAAATTGGGTTTTCGATCTAGTAAGACATAAATCAACAATTTAAGGACCAATATCAACGAGGCCTTGGCCCATTATGACCGAAAAACCCATCCTATATATATATATATATATATATATATATATATATATATATATATATATATATATATATTCATCTGAAACCACAATTCATTTCCCAACTTTTAGGACTAAACCATCCAAGTTTTGCTCTCAAGTATCATCCATAAACACCATAAATTCATATGATTCTTGCTCATATCTGCTTATTTTAACCAAGGACACCAAGAACATTTAACCATATCTTCAAATCTTCAAGCCCCCCAACCGAAAACACTCATGCTCTCACTGAAAACTCCATTTTTGCACTGGAAACGTCTAGAATAATTCCAAATAATTCCTAAGACTTTTGTACATCATTTTCTTATATAATTAAGTGTTTTCTAACTCTCAAATTATTCTTTTTAGCCATTAATTAATTATTTAAATTAATATCTTATTAACTTAAATACGACGTCGGGTATAAATATTTTTAGGATACAACTACTGTCACGTATTCTAACCCGATGATCATCGTTACCACTTCGTGCCACAACCGAGAACATACATTCGAGGTTAGTTCATACCCATATGTTTTTACCATTTTTCAATGTTTTTAGGGGGTGGGGGCAGGATACAAGTACAACACAAGGATATCTTGTGTTAATATCCAAGTGATATCAAATTGTTTATAACTGAATCAAACTATTTTAAACTGTTTCAAAATATCTAAAGTATTTTGATACTTTTGATTTGCCAAAATATATATTTGTTTGTACACATACGAGCATAAAACTTGTTTAAATGAAACTATAACCTTTTTTGTAACATGTCGACCCAAAAGGGGTATCCATATCAAGTAATTTATTTCTATTATACAAACTATTAAATTACTAAGATTTCTTTTCATTCAGAACATGCATATAGACTATAATAGAAATAGTTTAGGGAATGTATATACTAAGGTTTTAACTATCAAGAAGATAAAACAAACCGATGATCATTATAAAAAGATTTTTCTTTATTCTACATGTAACCGTCAATATAGCTTTATGAGACTTCCCTTTAAGTACTTATCTAAGTACCGACAAAATCCCTAATTTTATAACCAGAGCCTCCTAGAGGGAGGGCGTGAGTTTGTGTATAGATCTATACGGGACTGACAATTCCACACGTAAACTATTAGCTATAGTTAGTCCGTCAGGCCTGGGGTGAGAAATGTCATACCGTTTTCGACGCCTGAGGAACGTCGTATCATGCCATCTTGGGTCATCAAACATGGTTATAAAAACTCAAAATTTCATATTAACAAAACGATTATTGTATGAATATAAACCAACTTGACATAGTTTTATTTAATTATAAAACTACAACACAGGACTTTACAAAACAAGGTTTTTACAAACTAGCATATCATAAATGGCCGCT
Source organism: Lactuca saligna (assembly GCF_052625555.1). Classification (NCBI taxonomy): domain Eukaryota; kingdom Viridiplantae; phylum Streptophyta; class Magnoliopsida; order Asterales; family Asteraceae; genus Lactuca; species Lactuca saligna. The sequence goes on from NC_136422.1 coordinate 119,054,885, forward strand.
ATCGCTAATTTTATGATTCCTTAGTTTATACGGCAGGGTTATATATGTAGATAATATTCGATAGGTAGTGGTATGGGTGTTTTCCGCCTCATTTCTTGTGCCTTGTTTGGTTGTCGACTTAGGGAAAAATCACACAATCAACTGTTTGTTCGATCTTGATTATATATAACTCGTATGCACTAGGTAATCATAGGAGGAACAAATATGGGTCATACCAATATGTACCCGTATTACATACTTTTTTCTAGTATAGAACTTACAACTCTGGAGAACAACATATATCAGAGCAGTTTTATCAAGTAACAAAACTACAAGTATACGAACTTAGCGTACATTAATATGCTAGTGTTTTGGTCTTAGGGTTTAAGACTACCTCTCAACCATACTAAGAAAATATTGGACTTTATGAAAGAACACACTCACCGTTTTAAAAGGACTATTACAGTTAACTTTGTAAGTACATAGATAATATGTTAGGGTTACATGCAATAAGGATTCGAAAGTTAGTGGAATGTGTGGTGTCTGCCTCATTTCCTGTTCCTTGTCTGGTTGTGGACTTAAGGCAGAACCATACAATCGGTTGTCTGCTCGATCTAGATACTATATAACCTGTATAAACTAAGTACTCATAGAAGGAACTAGTATGGATCAGTTTACTTACCATTCATCACATCATAAAATATAGGATTTTTTGGAGAAACACACCAAGGTTTAGAGGAAACAAAGAACAAACTTTCTAAAACAAAATGCTTATGAGCTCACCAACTTTAATGTTGACACTTACAAAACCACTTATATTCTCAAGACACTAGTAGACAGGTACTCGCACGGGTTTCGAGAAGACAGGGCAAAGCTGCTTCATGTCTTTGTTTTGTTAATTAGTTTTGATGTCATATATGATTCGAATACAATGTAAACACTATATTATTAATACAATGGTTGTTGTTACCTTGATTACTATTATTCAGTTATTGTGATATTGTACATGATGTCCTCCGCCCCTAAACGCTTCCGCCATTCCAATTTGGGGGTGTGAAAGATTCGTATCAGAGAATTATTTATAGTGAACTCAGTATATCAACCCATAAAAGATATATAACTATAAACATAATAGGGCTAAAACACTCTGACCAAGAATTATACTTTTAAAAATATAACAATAGTTTTATAAAATATACATACATGTACATATACACTACAACAAGTATCGCAAGAAGAACAAAACAAAAGTATTTAGATGTTAGGCATTATAGTCAAAGCTAGGCAGTTATGTAATCATATATGGGACAAATATAGCATGGTCAACTATATTTATTTGAGATACAACCAACATGTGTAACATCCATAAATTCACACCAAATTTAAACTTTTTCAATAATAAATAAAAACCACATAGCATTGTTTAAAAAATGTTTTCATATCATTTTCCATCAGAGTGTCCCAAAAATCATAACATAAGGATGAGGAGTGATACGGTCACACCTTCGCCTTTTCACGATCTCTTGGAGTACCTGAAACAGTAAACTAAAAACTGTAAGCCCGAGGGCTTAGTGAACTACCCCCAAAATACCAACACCACAGTAACAATACCATAACAGTAATAATCAATCAACATGCATACTGGGCCATCGGCCGGACTGGACCTCCCTACCGGGCCTACAGTTTGTCTGGATCTATCCCGAGCCTTCGGCATGACCGGTCCACCACGTGGGCCTACAGTGTTCCCGGACCGCTGATAGGGTACAATGGCCTTCAGCACAAAGCAGGACCGCCTCAACCCAACCAACAAGCAAATAACCATGTGCGCATACCTATCATATAATGGCACATACAAACATCAAACATATCTATCTCACTGATCACAATCATAGAATTCTACTGTAACTAGAGTACCGACCTACCTGGTCATTATCACACCAATCCCTACGGATCATAAAAGCATAACATACTGTCTACCTTGATTCCGAATTAACAAATCAAGACCACATGCAACATACCATAACAATAACAACTAAAGGGCCGGCCTTGGTTCCGTAGACCCTATCGATATAGTGAGGATAACTCACCTCACAGATGTCGACTCGGAAGGTAAACTCCAACTCTCGGATCACGCAACACAGGCCCCACCACCTATAACCATAGTTCAATATACACATAAGTCTTTAACCTTATAAGGTACTCCATAACCCAATAGTCAACTCCTACTCGTCGAGTTCCTTGAAGTACAATCCAACTCGCCGAGTCATCAAGGTGACTCGTCGAGTTCCTTCGAATCCGAATCAGACCTTAAGGCCACCCGTCGAGTTCCCTCCCTGCGACTCTACGGATATACTCGCGAACATATTCTTGGTTAAAACTCATCTGAATCGCCGAGTTATTCCTCAACTCGTAGAGTCTCATGACAATCTTCATCGGACTCGCCAAGTTGTTCAACCAACTTATTGAGTTCAATGGCCATCTTCATGTGACTCGCCGAGTCGACCTTGCGACTCGCCGAGTTCATTCAGTCCTCTTTCCATACAGATCCATTTTAACTCATGCAGTGACTCCAAATCACAAATCCAAGCTTCTAGGGCATGCTTATCACATAAAGTTGCAAACTTTACGTGTATGTGTAGCTTTAAATGCTCAAAATGGCAAATCTAAGCTATTAATGGGTCTTTATGCACAAAGGGGACCTCAATCACGACTAAAGCTGTAACTTTATGCTTCTAGAATACAAAGAGAGTCCATATCTAAAGTTACAACTTTAGATCTAGCCCATAGCTCATCATACACACTTGATATTCCATGAAAACCGTAAAACTCACCCAATAAAGCAGATCTATAAGGAGAAGGATGGTTTGGGTACCTTTTGAAGTTGATATCTGAGATGAGTGTTGATTCCTACACTCCAATTGCTTCAATCTCCTTCTCCTCCAAGTCTTCTCCCTCCAAGAACTCTCTTTCAAGCTTCAAACACACACACAAGGCACACACACACGAATAAGGCTCTCAAGGGTTCTTTGGAACTGTAAGGAGGTCCAAGGGAGGCTAAGGTCCCATTAAATAGGGGTGCAAAACCTAAGAATTAGGGTTTCACTTGCCAGCTCCTACTCGTCGAGTCCCAATATGGACTCATCGAGTAGGTCACTTAACCCACGATCATTCTCACTGCTACTCGACGAGTAGGTAAACCAACTCGTCGAGTAGGGCCTAATCCAAAATCTCATATTAACAATACCTGAGAATCGGGGCATTCAAACATGTGTTTAGGAGTGATTGTGGTGTTGCAACGAGTCTAAAACTTACTCACCCTGTGTACAAAGAATCTCTACAACAGAACATAAGTTAAAATACTGTAGGAGTATTTTAGGATACTATAAGATAACAACAAGTCTAAAAACTTACTAAGTCCATATACCAAGAAACTTTAGAATCCAGCATACAATTAAAATACTATAGGATTATTTTAGGCACTAAAAATAACTTATGCGAAAACTAAAAAACCCTTACTTGTAGATCTATAATTGTGCGGTGTATGCTCCTAGGGTTATATATAATTGAGATTTTATAGACTTAGAATTTGTGATCTTCACTCTACTTCCTGTTCCTTGTTCTGTTGTGGTCTTAGAGCAGGCTCACTTATTTGAAGGTGTATTTGATCTTGGTTATTTACAAATTGCATACACTGCATAATTATAGGAGGACCCGGTAAGGATCACCCCATAAAAATAGAAATGCTTTTATTAGTCTCATAAGATTCTTTAGAAATCCCCATTCTCCCACCAACAACATAGCTAGGTATAGCCACACCATTGTATCATCCAACAGAGGAGCCAAGGAAGAACAAGGAGAGGTTCAAGGGGAGGATTCCGAGAAGGGATAAGACAAGGAGTAAGGAACTAGAGAAGTCATTGAGGACCCTTACCCTATCAGAAGCAGACATGTAAAGCTTACTTGAACATTCGGATTCAAATTCTCATTATGAAGTAATGGAATTCAGTGACAAAACACGAAGCATGACAAAGCAAGGACTCAACCCATCTATGAGAATGAAAATACTATAGGAATGCCCTGATACAAGAAAACTTTACAACTGAAACCAGAACAAACATAGCAAGGACAAAGATCAGAGGGAACCATTCGTGAGGCATGCGAGGTGGCAGAGCACCCTATACGTCACATTAATAGTTAACCAATTGATATAACCTAGTGAGTTAGTGATTATGCTACTCACAATATGTGTTAGGCTTATCATCACTTTAGTACCAACTAGTAACAGTAAAATATGTCACAAAATGTCACTTAATAGGTGGTTACTAATAAAAATTCATAAGTCTATTATACATAGACCTCTGTTATGAATTGTTTCAAAACATTTTAAAGGTCGGAACAAGACACACACATAACTAAGATAACTTAGTTTAAGTAACACCCGACTTATAACCACTACTAAAGACTTACCACCGTTTTGCCTTTGAAACCATAAATTAGAAAGATACCTCCCCGTAAATGAAGTGAACTAACAATCGTCCAATACCTACTTCTACTCACTATTATAAAATACATCACAAAGATGTTGGTCGAAACATTGAGAATCTCTCACCAAAACGTGGAGATTTATATGTGTATATAAATAAACATAATACAACTAAAAATGACCACAACTACTTACGAGCTCATTTCTCACCATGCAACAGAATGATGCCTCCAAAAGGAAGTAACTAGCCAACCGATGAAACACCAATCATGCTGATATATTGTGCTACTTTTCAAGCTATGGTCACAGCCGCTGTTTGCATCCGTCATGTCAAACCTCAATGCGAACAACGCAAATGAAAGTGGAAACAATGTTGGCGATTCGAATCGCGGTGATAGTCAAGGGAACTAACGAGTGTACACCTACAAGGACACCCCGAACCTCAAACCTAAGAATATGAAACGAAAGTCCAGAAATGAGAAAGTGGGAAGTTCGACTTAAGGGTCTGCCATAAGGAAACAGGCGGTAGCAACCCCTAACCCCACTGGCTCTACTACCCTAACACCGACAACACCATATTATGGAAACCTCCCAGACTGCAGCAAGTGCAACTACTATCACTTCAGAGGCTATCAGGAGCTGCATTGTAATAAATGCAACAAGAAGGGGCAGACTTCTCGCGTCTGTAGGACTCTAGGCCAACACATCACTTCAACCTCCAATATCGGAGAAAGACCAGTGTGCCATGCATGCGGTGCAACGGGACAATTCAAGAGAGATTGTCCCACGGAGAAGAATGAAAGAGGAGCAGGAGGAGTTTAACGATAAGACATGCCAAAGCAACGAGAAACCCTCTTGGGATTTTTGGTACGTCTCCAAACAATAATATTTACAGCTTAAATTTTTACTAAGATTAGTACCAATTAAAAAATAATTCAATTCCTTTCTTGTCCTAACATATCACAACACTTATATAAAAACGAAGTATCCTTGTATGTAAATTATGTTGGCCTAGTGTAAACATTAGGGTCATTTATAATTAAGATTTTAGGCTTAGAGTGTGTGACTTCGCCGTATTTCCTATTTCTTGATTGATTCTAGATTTAGGGCAGAGTTACTCAGTCGAGTGTCTTCCCAATCTTAATTATACATGACAAGTAGACATCAAGTGATTATATAGGGACCTAGTAGGGATCACAATATGAAATATCATCACTAATTATCGGAACACTCTAACTGCTAGTACTAGCTTGATGGGGTACAGAATGTTTACGATAGTAACAACAAGGAAAAAACTGAATGCACTAGAAAGTACACCTAGGATGCACTATCACCCTAATAAAGACTTCCTCCTAAACGACCTAACACATGTTACGGTATGAAGTCCTGACGACGTCATTAGACATGTCTTTGTTTTCCTAATTAGTTTTCCTGTTAATCATATGAGATTCGAATACAATATAAACACTATATTACTAATACAATGGTTACTTTGATTAGTATTATTCATTTTTATGATACTATACATGGTGTCCTCTGCCCCCAAATATTTCTGATGTTCCAGTTTAGAGGTGTGACATTGTCTTTCCACATAAAAAACATGCATTTTGGAACTTTGGCTTACTAATTAAAAGGGAAGACCAAAATTAGGGTTAGTGTAACAATTAACGAAAATATGTACATTTCCACCCCAAAATTACGAATATGGTGTAAGTAAACAAAAAAAATACTCACCAAAGAATTTTCGCAGTTCCAAAACCTTCAAACTACATTATCTTTGGTCCAGGCAGTCCTTTACGCTTATTTCATCTTTGTAATCACAAGTTGGACATCGTACATCATCAAAAAGGTTTCAGATGTGTAGGAGGTTGATCGATCGACCAGAGGAGGCTGACATTGCTCTAGTAATATTGATTGAGAGTAAAGTATCAGGAGGGAGGCACTAACCTAATTTTAGGTAACTATGTACTGTCGATGGTTCGAATGAGGGTTTCATTTAAGGAAGGTTTCCACGTTATAAGATGACGTGGTCAAATGGTTGTCTATATAAGCCAATACACGTCAGTGTTGACCCCAAAATCGGTGAGATCTTCTCCTATTCCTTTAATTAGCCGGTGTTTACTAACATTAATGATCAAATGAGCATAAAAAACGATAGTGACTAAATGGATTGACCAAACATTTATTTTTTACAGTGTCAAAAACCCAAGATTAGCTATGGTGACCTACGAATGTAATGAAAACATCAAATACACTATGTTTTTAAACAAAGGAGTATTATAGTATTTATAATGAGAAATATTTTAAAGTAATGAAAATAGTGCACATTAATCAGAAATAGTGCATAGTAATGAAAATGATGCACATAAACGAGAAATAGTGGATAAAAAATAAAATAAAGCACAAGAGGTTCCTAGTGTGCACTTTAATATAAATAGTGCACTAGAGAGGATCATGTATGAACCTTAAGAATTAACTTAATTTGTAGCCATATAACTCGAGATATTCTATAAACAAGAAATAGTGTTATAAATGAAGGTTGTGGCTTTTATGTTAAGTTATATTTAGGTAAAATATACATACAAAATGGAATCAACATGAAAAATATATAGCTACTAGAAATGGCTAATTTAGAACTTAAAAAAATGACCGAGCACTCATGTTCACAGATTAATAACTCAAAACCATGAAGCATTTAATAAATAGGATGTAAGAAACAGTTGTACAACTTATGACTATATATATATATATATATATATATATATATATATATATATATATATATATATATATATATATATATATTGCAAAAATTGGACTTTGAATGAAGAAGTTATGATTAATTGAAGATGAGGAAAAAAAATAGTGAAAATGTAAAAAGGCAAAAAAAAATTCTATGTTTGGGAAAAAGATGTATATGCAAGAGGTACATACTCCGGAGCTTCAAATAGATAACCTCCCAGTTTCCAAATCACTTGTGTGATAGGTTCCAATTGTGATCAGAACTGATGGTATAACCATGTCAACGATTGGTATCAATGATGTTGGGACTCGAAAAAAAAATATACTTTAGGTATTGATTTTTAGTGGATGGTCCATAAAATATACTTGAAAATAATTCTATTGGAAAATTGTGCAAAAGACTTGATTCTATAAACTTTAAATGGCAATCCAGTTTTAAATTTATAAAACCAAACAGACTAAACTGAAACTACCTACACCAAGTAGTGTACCTGATCATGAATAACAGATCTTAGGTATCTAATCATTTCAAACATAAGGGAAACGAATATGTAATACCATTATTATTAAATAACTATAATAGAAAGCATGTAAAATGAATTTAATGTAAACCAATTAAATAAACTAGCAAATAAATAATAAAGAACACACATAATTGTATAGATATATAACATAATCTGAAGGTACTTGTATTTGTATTTAATCATTATCTATTCTATATGTGAGTTCCTTTAAATGGATATTGATTTGTTTTTTACTAAATCCTATATTAACTAATTGAAACTTAATGTCCTTAATTGTATGTTTCTAGGTTATCTATGTCACACCCCCAAACCATAACGGCGGAAATGTTTGGGGGGCGGATGGAGTGACATTCATGTACAGTATCATAACAATTGAATATAATTGAAACATAGCAACACAAACATTCATACATTGAGGATTCATGTTTACACTATTTACAACACTTTGTTTGTTCAAAAGTTAAATATAAATAACTGAAAAGTAGAAAACCTGAAATGACGATGCTTACCCTCAAGAAGGGTTGAATACCTGTCTACTGGGTTCCTGAGAATACAAATAATTTCGAAAGGTGTCAAAAATTAAGTTGGTGAGTTCATAAGCATTTTTGTGTGAGAAGGATTTGTAACATTTTTGTGTAAAATGATTTGTATACTTCTAGAAAATCCAATATTTTCTTTTGTAAATGAAATGTAGTCTTAGGCCTTATGACCAAAAATGTACAAGTTTTCTTATGCTTAAAAGTTGTGATGCAAGATATGAAATTCATGTAAGTAGTGTAACCCTTAATGGTTCCTTCTATGATCATTTCGTGTATACAAATTATATATAATTAAGATCGAACGAATAGTCAATTGAATGATTCCACCCTAAGCCCACAATCAAAGAAGGACCAGGAAGTAAAGCGGAAATTACACATTCGACTGCTTATTGGTTCTTCAGTTTATATAACCCTAACGCATACACAAAGAAATTATAAAGAGAACGATAATGGTCCTATCAGAAATATAAGTTCCACTGTATGAGAAAATAGTATATTGTAATTGGATTTGTATGTAATCATTTTTAATGTATGTGTCTGGATTCACCATATGTACTATAAATAGAATTCATAAAGATGGTGGTTTTAACGTCAAGAATTTAAGGTCATGACATAACTACATGTTTTTTGATAAAACTATTGATTCTTGTTTGTCTTGTACGGATTTTTTTCAAGGCTTATTTCAAAATGAATTTCCAAATGTATATTATCTTTAAATCATACAAATTGTGTCCTATTGGATTTCATATAACATTATTGCATCAAGTAACATACATATATTGTGTGGATACACTTATACAAGACCTGTTAGACTTAGCTTAACCCAAAATTTTCCCAGTTTTCACAGTCTCTAACATATATGGTCAGCCCCAAGGTTAGTTGCGACTTCTCAAATTTCCTAAACCAATAGTGCAATCATGAATATTAACTCAATTATTCTTTGTCTAACCTAGAGATGTCTCCACTAATCAGATATGTCTACTCCTCAATTAGTCAAGTTATGGTCTCTTAATTATTAATTAACTAGTTAATTCAAGTATCAGAATCTGAAGACAATCATAAGATCTTGCACTAACTATATAGGCATAAGATTACCAATATTAATAAGGATATATCTTTAATTAAGAATTCATAATAAATTAAACAACTCTTAATAACCAAAATATCAACCAACAATAGAAATAGGGTTTAATATATATCAAATATTCATAAAGGGTTTGATCCCAAGTATTGAAAAAAAAAGATACAAAAAAAAAATTACAAATTATAGATAGAAAGGTAAATAGTTTGATAACCTAATGAATTCTTATCTTGATCTTTACATTTTTTTTTTTCATCTATATCAACCTTCCTGTTGATCTCACCAAGGGACCCTCAAAACAAACTCATTGGTCATCCCCCCCCCCCCCTTCTCCCCGCTTTCTCTTCAATTATGATTTTTATTTGACAAAACTTCAAAAATGGTCCTTGTGGTTTACGAAAATATCAAGTTTAGTCCCTAAGTTTAAAAAACCTCAAAGATGGTCCCTGTGGTTTTGAAACTTTTAACAAATGGTCCTTTTCGTTAACTCCGTTAGCTTTTGGCCGTTAAGTGGAGGGTATTTATGTCATTTCACTGTCACACGGACCATTTATGAAGATTTGTCTTATTTATATATAGATATATATATATATATAATATTAAAGGGTCCCTTACACACACTCACTCACTCACTCTCTCTCTCTCTCTATCTCTTTCTCTCTCTCTCTCTCTCTCTCTCTCTCTCTCTTATGCTGAAGAAAACTTAATCGCCACCACACTAGAAATATGCAAAACCACCACCTGAAATCAACGACTAGTCGACTTTCCTGTTCACCTCTGACAACAGTTATCACTAACCACTGGTAAACCACCAAAACTAACCAACAACATCAAATCTAAATGAAATTCAAATCTCAAATCAAAACAAAACCTGGAAATCAAACCTTAAACTCATATTCGAAAATCAGATAAGAACCAAAACCTTCAAATTTATTGAAACCATCATACTTAACCACCACCACAACTGGTAGTCTACACCACCACTAGAAAATGGAGCACCATTGTCGCCCCTTACCCTCTAACCTCACATGTTGTAATGTGTTCATCACCATCCCCATCACAGTCTACACAGTCAAGCTTTACACCACTTATCACCACTAGTCGACACTTGCACTCTCCTCCCGTCACCAGAGCTGATTCCAACTCTCAGATCTAGAGAATGCAACAGTAATAAGAGATCAGATTCTTTCTATATAAATCATCAAGTTCTAAAACCCTATTAAAGCATCAACTTCTATAAATCCTATTGAAGCACTGGTAACAAAATCAGGGATGTTCGCTTTCATCTTCGTTATGCTGGAAACTCGATTAAAGCATCAATTCTGAAACCATCGACTTTTGGGAATTTTATTGATTCAATTCTAGTATGGATCGATTTGGGATTTTTCTAAAACCTAAACCTTCAAAGACAAAGGACCTATAAAAAATCATGGCGATCCGAATCTTGTTGGAGTTAGATTGGTTGAAAAGATGAAATAGATCAGGTCGAGTTCTATGGAGTAGGGGGTGAAAGAGACGAAGCTTGGTGATCTGCCATGATCGGTGATTGTTTTGTTATAGCTATGGATCTGTTCCTCAGCATCACTAACATGGAAACTAAAATCTCCTAACAGAATAAAGAGAAAAACAAAATGAAGAAAGAGATTGAAAGATTACAAAGTGTTGGTGGAATAAAAAAAACCCTTAAGAATTTGTTGTCCAAAAGGAGAACGAGAAATCAAGAAAAACAAGAAGTGATTCAAATCAACACCCAGGTGTAGGTGACAAAATTGAGATTAGATTTTCTAAGATTCAATCTCCCCATTTAATCTCTACTCTTCGAAAACGGCGACACGATTAGCATCCGAGAGAGAGAGAGAGAGAGAGAGAGAGAGAGAGAGAGAGAGAGAGCGACCCTTTACATAATAACTTTTATTTTTTATTTTTTATTTTTAATTAAAATAAGAAAAAACCTCATAAATGGTCCCTTATTATTGAAATGACAAAAATGTCCCTCACTTAACGGTAGAAAGCTGACGGAGTTAGACGGAAGGACTAAACATTAAAAGTTTTGAAACCACAGGGACCATCTGTGAGGTTTTTTGAACTTAAGGACTAAACTTGATATTTTCAAAAATCATAGGGACCATTTTTGAAGTTTTGTCTTTTTATTTTGTATCTACATGCTTCTAGATGAAATTAGGTGCGTTTTTATAGTTTTTTTAATCGACATGAAATCTCGCCAGGAATTTAAAACCATGGTGTGAAATAAAAAATCTAGAAATTATCATTATAATATTTTGGGAAATCTTCAAAAAAGTCCCAAACTTTTGGGAAAAGTTACACTTTTGTCCCAACATTTTTTTTTTGAACAAAAAAACCCAGGAAACCGGGTAAATTGAACATTTCGGCCCTATTTTACCGGTGACCTTCATTTAGCTTGTTAAATTGGCTTATGTGGCAAGGACTTGTTTACGTGGGTTTAATCGATCTCATTTACACACATACATACACAATACAACTTACCTCTCTCGTTTCACTTTCTACCTCCCCTCATTAAACTAGGATTTTTTACCCCCGTGCAGTTGAAATCATGGATGACATCCATGATTTTGATACAATAGATTTGGAGCTGGATGCGTACTTCAAAAAGAAACAAGCTTCCCGATGCAAAGATGAATTTCTCAATATTCTATGTGAAGAAGACGATTACGAGGCAGTAGATGATGCTCAAACTGAAAATGATGCTCAAACTGGAAACGATGCTCAAACTGGAATCACTAAAGAAGAATCAGATGAAGATTATCTGGAAGGTAGTAACGAGGAAGGTAGTGATGAGGAATTTGAGTATTACACCCACAATCCAAAGGTGAAATGGAACAAAATGAGACCAATGCTTGGTGAAAGGTATGAATCCCCACATGAACTGAAACTGTGTTTGACGAACTATGCTATTAGTAAGGGTTTTCAAATCCGTTTCAAAAAATGCGATAGTGTTAGACTAGTGGCAATATGTGGAAGTGATCCAGAGAAGTGTCCATTTGTGGTTAGGGCTTCTTGGATGACTACTGAAAGGTCTTTCCAAGTCAAAAAGATGATACACATTCATAAATGTGTTAGGAATTTTAACAATTCAAGGCTTATGGATCCTACCTGGTTAGCTAGGAAATTTGTGAATGAGTTGATTAGGAAACCTAATTTAAAATGCAAAGAGATGCAGGTAATTATACAAAGTAATTTCATTGCAAAATTTCATGGTCAAAGTGTTATAGATCAAGGATGAGGGCACTGTCATTAATTCATGGGAATTTTAATGACCACTACGCAAGAGTTTGGGATTATGGGCATGAGCTACTGAGGTCCAATCCAGACAGCACAGTTAGGATTACAGTTACTGTAAACCCTGATAATACCACAACATTTCATAGATTCTACATTTGCTTTAAAGCAATAAGAGAGGGGTGGAAAAAGGCATGTCGTAGGCTAATAGGATTGGATGGTTCTTTTTTGAAGGGACAGTGTAAGGGTGAATTGTTAACTGCAATAGGTAGGGATGCCAGTAATCAGGTGTATCCTACAGCTTGGGCAGTTGTTGATGTAGAGAACAAGAACAACTGGAAATGGTTCCTGGATTTGGTTAATGATGATCTTGGATTGCAGGGTTGAAAGGGTGTGTGTGTAATCAGTGACCAACACAAGGTAAAGTAACTATCTGTTTATTTTTCATTATTTACAATAATGTATGGTGTTGCTAATTAACTATTTTTTTTTTCATGTTATATGGTCTTGTTGAAGCTAGTAAGGATATTCTACCATATGTTGATCACAGGCAATGTGCAAGGCATGTCTACGCCAATTTCAGAAATGTTTATAGTGGAGTGCAGTTCAGAAACATGTTTTGGGCAGCTGCAAAATCTACCACAGAAGGAGATTTCAAGTTTAATATGGAAAGGACTAGGGCAATAAGTTCTGATGCTTATGATCATCTCATGGCAAGGGAACCAACTTCATGGTGCAGGGCTTATTTCTCTACTGGCTTGGCTTGTGAGGCTGTAGAGAATGGGATTGCTGAGTGTTTCAATGTAATCATTGTAGACGCAAGAAAGAAACCTTTGCTGACTATGCTTGAAGAGATTAGGCTTTACATGATGGAAAGGGCTTTCAATCTGAAACAAGAAGCTGAAAACTGGGTTGGTGAAATTTGTCCTTCCGCGGTAACAAAGATGGAAGAATTTGGAGAAGACATTAAGTAAGTATTTTCAATTGTTTTGTTTTTACATGTTCTATCTTATGTGTTTGCATCTTATGTTCTATCTTATATGTTTGCAGAAGTTGGCATGCAGTTCCAAGTGGAGTGAATGAATATGAAGTAAGGAATGGGTTTCAGAACTATGGAGTTAACTTGAAGGAAAAAATATGTGCTTGTAGATTATGGGAACTTTCAGGAATACCTTGTGTGCATGCACAAGTGGAAATATTGTACACCAATCAAGATCCAGTTAACTTTATAAGTAGTTGGTTCAGCAAGAATAATTACAAGGCAGCTTATGATCATAATGTACACCCAGTTAATGGAAGTATCTTATGGGAAGAAACAAGCTACACTAAGCCCCTTCCACCCATTGAAAGGAAGATGCCAGGAAGGCCTAGTGTTAAAAGAAGAAGACATGTTTCAGAAAATCAAGACAAGTACTCTCAAGTGTCAAGCAAGGGTAGAACTGTCCAGTGTAAAAATTGTCTACAAAGGGGACACAATAAAACATCATGCAAGAATCCTACACTGGTTCCAGAACCTCAACCAAAGAAAAAAATGGGCAGGCCTAGGTTGGAACCTGATTTGGTTAATTGTTCAGGAACTAAAACAGGATCTAGAGGTGGTGGAAGGGCTGGTGGAAGGGTTGGTGGAGGAAGGAGTAGAGGTGGTGGTAGGGGCTCTAGTGGAAGAGGCAATAGAGGTGGTGGTAGGGGATCTAGTGAAGGATTCCAAACAGAATATGGGAAGGGTACTTCTGAGTTTCCTAAATGTGAGCCTGAAGATGTTGCCATTCCAAATGTTGAGAGTGAAAATGATGCAAGTCCATATTTTCAAAATCATATTAGCTTAACAATTGACAACCTAAGGAAATCTTTATACACTACAAAAGAGATCATGGACTATCTTGGACTCAGTGAAGCAGAATTACAAGAAATTGAATGTCTTGGATTGAGTGAAGCAGAAGTACAACAAATTGAAGATGTGGATGTTGCTATGTCACAAGTATGCTTTCTTTCTCATTATTCATTTTGTGATGTTAAATCTTGCTAACTGGTCTTTTTTTTTTATGCTTGTTACAGGATGTTGGAATTGCTAGCCAAATAACAGTTGAAGAACTCCCTACAAATCATGTACTTGGAGATGAGGAAAGGATGAATGGGGAGGATGGCATAGATGAGCCAGGGATGGGTGAGGTAATGATGAATGAGGAAAGGATGGATGGAGAGAGAGAAATACCTAGCACACAACAATTGAATAAAGTCAGAAAGAGGACTACAAAGAGGAGCAAAGTGAATCAAGTCAGGAGGAGGAAGCCTTCGGAAAGGATAATAGAGATCCAGTTAAAAAAGGTGGTAGTTGTCAAGAATGGAAAGGGAATGAGTTCATCCAACCCCCTTAGTCTAGATTAGGGTGTTTCTAATCCCTACTTTTGTTAAGAACATGTATAAAACTTTTGGGTTTGGGAAAATGTTGATAGCCCCTTTTGTTGATAGCCCTTTTTGTTGATAGCCCCTTTTGTTGATAGCCCTTTTTGTTTACAACCATATAAACTATAGGCTTTGGGCCCCTTGATCATGTTTTTGGGAATTTACACAACTTTCCATACAACTTGTTTGGCTTTGGTTAATATTACTACATGTTCTATGATTAACAATGTTTATGTTCCCTTTGGTTATATTGATTCCTTGTTTTATAGATTCCAGTCATGCATACATTACTTGTGCTTACAATGTTTGCTTATATGGATACTAGTTATGCATGATTCCGGTCATGCATGATTCCGGTCATGCTTGATTCCAGTCCTCGTATGTTAAACTTGTTCTGGATTTGGTTAATATTACTACATGTTCTATTTTATTTTCCCCTTCTTTTAATTGCCTCCATAATCCTCTTATGTTAAAATTGATGTAAGGGTAAAATTGTCATTTCAGACACTAAACCTTCAAAATCTTCCCATGAATGTGGCCATCCATTCTTGAAAGCCATACCTGTCAAGGTTGAAAGCCATATCTAGTTATGCATGATTCCGGTCATGCATGATTGACTCCATTATGTATTGATTCGTTTGTGTATGATGTCCATTATTAACTTATTACAGTCATACTTTGATTCCATTCATTGATTACAATCAATACATTTAAAGTTCATACATAAACTAGATACTTCATTCATAATCATATGAGTAACAAGATACTACATTCATAGTAAACTAACAACCCTTAGTCATAACCAAAACAAACACAACCAAAATACATTAAAACAACTTTCTATCCTACCAATCCATCAACATAACTAACAAAAACACAAAAGATACCACAGAGACATAAAGCAATGATTTCCATCTTCCTCCTTCCGCTGCTTGTTGTGCAATTGGTTGTTGTGCCATTGGTTGTTCCACAAAGTCTCCAAAAAAGTTCCCAACTGGTTGTTCTTACCCAAACTCCCCAAATATTCGATGGTTCTCCAAATCAACATTGTTGTGTAATACTAATAACATATCTGCATACCACTGGCTTGGTAGAGGAGGATCCACCCAACGAAAGTACTTGCAATCTTTGAGTCCATTCTGGTAATTTGGGAATCCTATAAACCTTCTTCCTGGGTTTAATGGAGTCCATGAAGTCCATCTTCCTACAGGATCACCATAGTAGCACCTCTTTTTGAGACGATTCATTAAAGATGAAGAAGACGAAGAAGACATTTGTCTTGATCCTGCACTACTCCTGCTTCAATCGTTGTCTGCTAGGGCACGAATGAAGTTTTCCACTATATTTAGAGTTTAATACAAGGCCATTAAATGACTCACCAACCACCTCAGCAAGTCCTTGCCACATAAGCCAATTTAACCGGCTAAATGAAGGTCACCGGTAAAATAGGGCTGAAATGTTCAATTTACCCGGTTTCCTGGGTTTTTTTGTTCAAAAAAAAATGTTAGGACCAAAGTGTAACTTTTCCCAAAAGTTTGGGACTTTTTTGAAGATTTCCCTAATATTTTCCATGCTAATCTCTAACTATCTTTGTTGTTACATACTTCATCGGCATGTGTCCAAAATTTCCCTTTTCAGCTACAACTTCACCAATATGCTATTTTCAGCTAAAAATATACATATCAAGAAACTATGCACTGTTTTTCATATTTTAATCACAAAAACACCAAAAAAGTACCTAAAATATCCCTTAAAATATGAATTTAGGATACATTAACACTTGACTTTTCCTTATCCCCAAATAAATCCTTAGTAGTTTAGGCAACAATATAAGTTCGAAAACAATTAAGATCAATTATTTTATTCTAAATGCTACTAAAAGAAGTCAATGACTTTATATATATATATATATATATATATATATATATATATATATATATATATATATATATATATATATACCCTAATAAAAGAAAATAACATTGCTACTTGTCAACTTATTATGCAATTGGACATATGTTATTTTCTTAATTTTTTTATTTATTTAATATTCCACTTGTCAATTTGTTATAATGACACCTAAACATATATAATGAAGATGCATATTCTTGACACAAACACACGTATATACAATGTTTGATTTGATTTCCAAAATATTAGCAAATCAGAATTATAATGTCATTTTCTTGATTTCCTAAATTTTAGTCCATAAATAAACCAAAACATACGTTTGATTTCATAATTATAGGAAAACTATGTGTATATTTTTGGAACCTGTAATCACGCACCACTATTAATGAATTACATTCAAATTTCAGTTAATTCAATTTCTATTACCATATATATGTATACTTTACCCTGTGAAAATAAAGTTAAGAAAATCAGATGATATATGCTAATATAAATATAAATTCCATATATATGCATATTTTATAGTATTTAATTGGTTTTTCATCTCAAAATCGAGATTATTTTGCCACTTTTGATATAGTTTCTTCTGCAAATTCATCGTCACCTACAACAATTGCTAACAAAGGTTATCTCTTATGCTTCATATGTGTGTTCTTCCTTTTGCGTATAACAGGTTCTGATAAAGATAGACTTAAAGGTGCAAAATATCAAAAGTTTTTTAGCATCATGTTTAGTTTTCTTCACTAACTTTTTGGTTTAATTTCTCTCCTAAATGGGAGATGTGCTGGAATTGGATTGCATTTGTCACTATTTTCATAATTAAACGGCCTTGAGTTTTTCAAGGATATTATTGGAGTATATCATGCTGTTTTGGGAGGTTTTTCTGTTAAACGTCATGGTGTCCCTATCTACTCCCTTGGTTTTTAGTAGGCACTTATAAGTATTTTTGGTATATATTTATTTTAGTGGTGGTGAAGTATAGACGCAATTGCCCCTGTCCTTGGCTTTTTCACCTTTGTTTTGTCTTCAAGGGTATTCTTGGAATTTGTGTCTATTGCCTGGACATACATTTAAGTTTCCTTTGTCTGACTTCGTTTACAAAGGTTTGAAAGAAGCCTTAAATGAAAAATGGTTGCTTTGGCAATTGTTATTTTTTATTTTTTTATTTTATTTTATTATTATTATTATATTTGATTTCATCATTTGTCCTGTTTGCAGAAACGTTTTACTGTTTCTGATAATCAAAATTATAGCACAAATACATGACAAATCTGTCCATGCCCTTAATTCGAATAAAAATAAATCACCATATATGCTTTGTTGCTGAATTGCAGGTTAAAGTATATTTAGTATAAGAGTTCTAAATAAGAATAAGAGTTCTAAATCAGAAATAAGCCCAATTATAGGTTAGTGTATTTAGGATTCTTATAGAGCTGATAAGCATGCTAGAAAAGTAATAATTTTTCATCAATTAAATTTCCCTTTTATGCTATCTAGATAACTGATTTATATAAAATATTATGGCACTTACAAAATGCAAATAAATAACAAACAAGGACACATGCCTACAATGGTATCTCCATAATATAAAGTATAATTTTGATTTCAGGGGCATTTATGTCATGATTTACATAAATCTATGTTTTTTTTTCTATTTTTTGTTATATTTTGTCTTCGATGGTTTTACTTTAATGACTTAGACATAAACATGAGATGAACCAATTTGTTTTACTCTGTGATCGGTCAACTAATCAACATTTAATTTTTTAGTTACGCATCATCAATGAATCTATTTGAAAGATTCATTGGAACAGTAAAAAACACTAACTCGGATATAAAAATATATAAGACTGTTCCAATGTCTAAAATACACGACCTCAAATAAACCATATGTTGAGAGTAACAACCAGATGTTGAGAGTATATATCATTGAACCTTGACAGATGTTTCAAAGTTTTATAAGGATTTCGAAAATGGAGTGGACAATTGAAAAAAAAAAAAAAACATTTTCTTTTATAGCCTTATACTTTCTGGAAATAGTCATTTATATTTTTATCGCATTCTCCTTTCTTAAAGAAAACACTTTTTGAGGATTTCGAACATGGAGTGAAAATTAAAAAAAAAAACAAAAACAAAAACAAAAACAAAAACAAAAACATTTTATTTTATAGCATTCTACTTTGTAAAATGGTCTTTTTTAAAGATTTTTATAATTGGCCGAAAATTAAAAAAATAAATAAATAAACATTTTCTTATAGCATTATACTTTTTGGAACTATCATTTATAGTATTCTAATTTGTAAATTTGTATTTTTTTTAGAAGATTTTTGAACATATAACGGAAAATTTTAAAAGAATGTTTTCTTTTATAGAATTCTACTTTTGGAAATTGTCGTATAAAGATTATACTTTGTAAAACGGTATCACCCAACAAAACAAAAGCTTACAAATATTTAAAACAACAAAAACATATTCTACGCATACCACCACAACCCGATTTTGTTTTTTATGTAAAATTATTATTACTAAAATAATATGTAATGCTTACCACTTTATATTATTTTTTTTAAAACCCCGTGTATTACACGGGTCTCACTCCTAGTATATATATATATATATATATAAAACAAGTTTTTTCATAGATTGACTTTTCCTCTTGAAGTTAACTAGAAAATTATAATTTCTTCAATATTTCACATTTTCATATTTGGAACTTTTCTTTACTTCATTTCTTTTATTTTTACATGGAAACCATCATATTCTATGTTGGTTAATAAAATTTGAAGGGGTACATGACGTTGATTATGCAAAATTATATTTTCTTCAATATTTGAAACTTCTCTTTACTTCATTTCTTTTATTTTTACATGGAAACCCATCATATTCTATGTTGGTTAATAAAATTTTAAGGGGTACATTATGTTTATTATGCAAAATTCTAAGGTATCTAACTTAACAAACGTCTAATTTTACAAATTGAAAATTCACTTGAAATTCTAAACAGAACAAACATAATATCCAAAATGGTTGAACACAACTTAAGAACTATTTACTTACACATAATTTAGCATTTAAATTCAATTTTTCTAATATAGGCATCTTTACATTATAATATGCATTTCTGCATGTTCGATCCCTACCCAAACTTGAATAATAAAATATCTTTATTCCTTTTCGAATAATATAACGTCTTCACGCGTTTGGGAATATATAATTAATAAAAAGGAAGACTTTTAGAAAGGATTCAATGGGATAGAAGTGGAGAGATGGATATTTGACTTGAGGACAAAATGTTTGTTTGAAAACTTCTTCAATTTTGGAACTTGTTTGATTAGCTGGAATTTGTATTATCTTTTAGCAAATGGTTACACTTAAGTAATTTATACATCTTCTTTGGCGGGATTTTGGCATCTTATATGTGTACGTGAGCATTGGCATCTTCTTCATTTAACTATTATGGAATGAACTGAGTTGAACAATTTTTCTTTTGTAAAAAGATGTTAGAGTTGGTCGAACTTGAGGTTCTTCTTCTGCTTTGGGCCTTCTCTCAATTTCTAATTAGTACTATACGTCTTTCTTTTTGTGAATAATAAGTATTCAACTATCGTTTCCGTGCTAAACACGCATTTGTTTAAGCGTCATTCTTCAACTTTAACTTTACATTCCTTATTTCCTCTCTTTGAAAATAGCTTTGGGTCATGATTTGGCACTTTGAACCAATAATTTGTTCTTAAAGTCATGCATTCATCAGTAGTATCAAATTGTTGTGTGAATTCATTAGATGTGGCATGATTTTATGTCCTCTATCTTCAGTTTTGACAACTATTCATGGCGTGTAGTAGATAATCGTGGGCATGATTTTCTACAGTTCCTTTAGTTTTTCTTCAAAAATTGTTTTCGGTTCGACTTGTGTTGAATACATTCACCTTCCATCCATCTTAAGATTTAAATTTATTATTGAGATTGACCCCTCACATAAAATTGTGTAATATCCCACTCTTCGTATTACAAAGCATATTTTCATGATCATTTTGTTCTTATGAATCAACTACCACTATTTTGGCATAAGAACTATATTTTTGCAATAAGAAGAACTATAGGTGACACGTGACTTATAAAATATTGTTAACCAACTAAATTTAACAAACTATTATACCTAAGGCAATATACTTAATCGGATATAGAATAACACATATAGATTCGATATAGTAGCTATTATGGTTGACTTAATGTAAGTGTAATGGATTAATGCCTCGTTGATTACTGATTCCTAAGGTGAGTAGATTAATGTTCGCTAACCTAATCCTTTAGCAAATAAATTCATTCATACAGGGATAAAGCGGATAAACTAACATATTTACTAGTGTTCAGTTCGAGTTATGTGAGACTTATAACTAATTGATCTATTTTCTTAATAAAATCAATTAAATATATGATTGGTCTTCATATATTAACTCCTACATTCACTTACCCACTTTTCTATTTCACCCTAGGTTTTTGCTCAAAACACTAGGCCTACAATTTTGCAAATCACAAGATCATAAGATTCAAGTCAATTGAGAATGACAGGTCATGAAAACTTAATTCAACTGAACAATAAACAAAAAATTAGTTATCATAAACATAGAGAGGTTCTTTAATAAGCTAACATAACACATATTCAACTTAGTATAATCCAATCCATAAATCAACTCATAAATAAGGAAGCAATCTATTCTAAATGAAAGTTAGGGTGTTTATCCCTTATCTTCATAAAACAAACATATACAAACATGGTTTACTTTAGAAGACATGATCAAATCAAAGTAATCAAGTAAAATGGAGCAATCAAATTTTGAACTTTAAAGCCTTCTAGGTTCATCTCTGATCTCTAAGTCAATAATAGATTCCAGCGTAAGATTGGTTTGCGAGATAAGTCAATTCATTTATAATTTTCCAAAAATCAGTGCAGCATGGCATAGTTAATGGCCACCACACCGTGGTTGGTTCAAAAATCGTGTATCCGACAAGTCATAGAGTTATCGGGAATCTTCACTTCACAATGGCATGGAGAGATTCAACATGTCGTGGTCCTTTATTTTTTCATCTTCTTTGCGCCTTAGTCCAAGTTCCTAGCTTCCAACTTCCAATTTGCTTCCTTTTCGATCCAAGCATGTCTTTTCCTACTAATACACAAAACATAGCAAATTAAGTATCTTTTGTCCTCATAATGAGCACAATTCAGGCTAAAATATGAAGATATGATTATATATATATATATATATATATATATATATATATATATATATATATATATATATATATATATATGTTTGATTATGGTGATTTGTTCCTTTCAGCGATCAGTTGTCTCTAGATGGGTGACAAATAGTAATTTGCCTCTGTTACTCTTTCTTTGGTAGTCGACAGTGATTACTTTCGTTTAACGAATAATGTTAAGATGATAAATTTCCACTTTATTTGTTTCATTTCGAATTGAAAAGGTGAAATATGTTATATTACATATAATAATATTGAACTATGTTTAAAATAAAAGATGTTGCCTTTTTTGCGATAGTATACATGACCTAAAAATGTGAAAATCTAAATATTAAATTATATATCGTTTTTTCTATTTTCTTTCATTCTTTTGCGTTTTGTTTTCAATGTGGTAAAATCCTTATTTTTATATTTGTATTAATAAGGCTTATTAATCGTAATTTAATAAAATGTGTCTTAATAAATCGTAATATAACTGTAGAATCTAATTAATGTATTGTCAAATGTATAACCAAGATAAGGAATTAATCGATGGACCAAGGTTAATGAATTAATCGGTTAAACAATGATTAATCATATAGAATTAAGTAATAAAATTTATTCAAAAATTAATATATCTTAATAAAGTCAGTATTTGAAATTTTTAAAATTTAAATACATTGGTATAATATTTGAAAATTTGAAAATTTAAATACTTTGATAGATGTGAACATTTTTTATAATAAATTTGCTACTATCTTCAAATCATTTATCAAACAATTACTAATTACAAAATTCCCAAAAACACATCATATGTTTAACTTGTATTTTGGTTTTATAAAACATATATTAACCGTTATCTTATAATGATTTATTTCTATTAGAACTTATGTCAAGTTAATAACTTTTGGAATGCAATATTCTTAAAAGTTTCTACAACCTTACTTTTTAGTATTGAAACAGATGAACGCTAATAAATATTGAGACCAAAATCTTATTTCACCATATTCCACATATATCTCAATGGTTATAAAGCACTCTAAAGGTGGATATGCATATCGATGAACTACCCTGCAGCCTCTAAACATGGAGCATAAAAAACTGAAAGTCAACATTTATTGTTTGATATCATATTTGGAAAAATAAAAAAAGGTGCTAAATGGAAAATTACATTGCCATTTCTTACATTTAGCCAATTAAAAATATGGAGGTTGGTGTGCTATTAAAATCTCAAGAGGATAGGTTGAAAGCTGCTATGGAACAGATAGAATCGAATCCTGAAGAGAGTGTGAAGCATCATGTTGAGACTTTTCAAAATGAATTTAAAGTGCTTCATGAAGTAGCCAAAGAAAGACATGTTCTTTTTGTCGAAGAGGTCAAGCAAGTTCAAGAATATGTAAATTTGAAGGTGGAGTCCCTCAATTCAAAAATGTCGAAGGAGGTGACTAAGTTTGAAAGAGTCAGTTGTCTCTACATACAAAACTGGATATTGTCTCTGAGGCAATTCGAAATCTAGTTGAAAATTTTTACTTCCTTCTTGACCAAGGATTCGTAAGTGTTCACCAAGATGGAAGAATTTTTGGAATGTTTGAAGGAGTCCATTTCAAAGCGTGATTCTTCTCCAAAATCTTTTATTTCTAAAGAGTCCTTATCTCAAATGTTTTGCTCTTTGGAGTCTAATGTAAAAGTAGACCTTGCTCCTATTCTAAAGCTGGTGAATTTGATGCCAACTGATGCCCTAACTATTAAAACATGGGTGCAAGGGGGAGAAAATTGGGTTGGTTAGTCAAAAGATCCTAATCAAGGAAAGGTGGTTGGGAATGGGATAAGCATGCAAATTTAAACATCACCTCCCACTTTGTCTACAACTTCAACTACAATGATTTTGAAGCCATTAACCAAAGGCATATTCATTGGTTCTACTATTGGAGGTTTGAGTTCGAAGCCACCACCTTCTAGTCAAGTTAATGGTGATAGAGGGAACAGGATTGTGAAGGGGATTTTGGAAGAAGTGAAAAGAAGAATATATAAAAAGAAATTGAAAAACAAAGATAGATCAACAAAATTTTAAGGCAAAGGCAAAATGGTCCTCCAGGTCTAGAGAAAGGAGATCCAACCAAGCAGTATTGCTATGAGACATATGAACAGATTGTTTCATCAGGTGAGATGTATGATTTTGAAAAAATACCGAAGAAGAGTTATGCGATAGAGAATTCAGACTTCAACCAGCTGGATTTTCACGACAATCATATGATGTTTATCTCAGCTCAGTACCAGTTGGTGGATAAATTTGATGACAAGGAGGAATACAAGAAGCTTAAGTTGAGATTTCATGCTATCCTTGGAAAGAAGGAGAAAGAAGTCTGGTCCTTAGTAAAGTTTGTCAAAGTTTTAAGTTTCTCCAAGGATAAGTTGTTTGAAGGGTTGTTGCAGAACTTTAGCTATCTATGGTTCATGCTAACAACGTTTATTGTGACTTTTCAATGGCTGATTTTCCTTTAATGAATCTCAATGATCTTATCAGTGTTGTGAGGATCTTGAGTGGTGTTGATGTGTCGAAACTTCAAGGGAATAGCAAAGAGGATTTCTTGATAGGTTTCGCTCATATCAAGCTACTCATAGACAATTATTACGATTGTCTAGCCTTGATTGATGTGGAGCTTGCTTTAGTAATGGGAAGACAAGTGACTGTGCCACAATCATTGCTGAAAGGTCAAGGAAGCCTGAAGGATTTCAAAGATGGAGAATTATATGTCAAGCCACTGGGAGTTGTGTTTGTTGGAATGAACAAAAATCAGAAGATCACTATGTTTTTGTTCAAGGTAGAAGTTGTGGAGATATATACGAATACAAAGTACACTAGTCTACTTGTTTGTTTTAATAACTACAAAATGAATACAGTTGGTGATAAGGTTGAGACTCGAAATACAATCATTTGGTACACAGAGATTCAAATGGTACTTCATCAAGAAATGAAGATGCTAATGACTTAGGACTCGACACCTCTCACAAAGGGGGAGAATGCAGAGTTCAAAATATGTTGTAAGGTGTTGAAGCGTCTTTGGTCATGTATAGTGTTGAAGTTTTTTTTGATGTATTCATTATATGTATTTCATAAGGAAAGTTTAGTTTTCAAAGCTTTAGTGTCTTAGCCCTTATTTATTTTTTATGCTTCTATTATCTCCTATAAATAGGAGTAAGTATACGTATTAGAGTAACTTTTGTGAGCTATAAGAACACTTTACTCTTTCATATTGTGTACTCTCTCAAAAGCAATAAGGAGTCAAATAGATTATATTTACATTTTGTGTTTTTAAATCAATTCATACTCTAATTTCAATCTTGCACTTGATTCAGACGAACTACATCATTGTCTTTATATCATGTAAACACATTAATTACTTATCGAGAAAACCAAAAAAAAAACATGATTTTGGATTACTTATCTCATTTTATTTCCAATTTTAATCACAAAAAAAAAACCATTTATTGAGCCTTGAAATTGACACACTTGTGAACAACTTGTCTGATATTCACAAAAATATTTGTTTAACCAACAAAAATTTCACTAACTTATATGTTACAAACACTAATATTCACTTAAAAAGGATCAAGCTGAAGCAGATTCTAATAAGCTTCAAGGTAAAATAACTAAATGGGCTTATTCTTATCAAAACCTCAACAAAATAATGGATCCTTAAAATCCTGATCAGTGTGAGAAAATCCTTGGTGGATATATTGATGAAGCTTGTAATATTCTTAAAGGTATTGAGACTAAATAAAATTTATATTCTACTAATGATATCATGGAAGATTTTAAAACGAGGTTCATTATGCACTCTTTCATAAATCAATATCTCATTGATAAACATTATACTACTAACCCTCAAGGTACCACTGTTTGTACTACTTGTCTAACTGCATTGGATCTTACCATCTATAACCCCATCACAGACATTCCCTCTCTCATATCACTGAAATGTATCTAAAATATTCCATATGGAATGGAGAGTATCACTCCACACATGAGATACTCACTGAGTCACCAGAATGTACCATTAATAGTTATGACACTGAATCTCCCTACTCCCTTAACATTGATGAATGTTTGTGCACATCAGCGTCACATGCCACCTCTTCATCTAGTCACATTGATAAGACTTTTATCTCAAGAACCTGTTCTAAAGTTCATAATTAAAAAAAGGTATTATCTCATTAGAAACACAATTATTTGAAATTTATAAAAAAAGAAAGCATATGATGAGGATATGCTATCGTTATAGATACACTACCCATAAGGTCAATGAATGTACTTTTGATGAAAATTCCAAGACAATAGACAATATTCGTTTGATAAATTAAAAATGGTTCAAAAGGTTAATTCTTTAAATTGTCCTATGTAACAACCCGTTCCCGATACGTTAATTCATTGGTAATTGTTGTAAGTTTTCAAGAGGGACTCGGCGAGTTCTAGCCTAACTCGCCGAGTAGGGTCGCGACTTCGAGCACGCGTGAGCCGGGGACTCGGCAAGTCCATATCCCTGACTCGGCGAGTCCATCCGTCTGGGTGAAACCCTAAATCCCCGAGTTGCCCACTATTTAAACCACCTTATAGCCCCCATTCTCGCCTCCCTCACCCTGAGAACACTGTGAGAAAGAACCCTAATCCTCCCTTGTGTGAGCTAAGTGTTTTGTGCCATTTTGTGAAGGTTTGAAGAAGGAGAAGAAGAAAGAAGCAAGGAGAAGAGCTGTAGTGCAAAGATCCAAGGGCAAATCTGAGTTATTTGAGGTATTTTCGGATTTCCCCTCTTGTTATATGCTTTAAACCTCCATTAAAGCTCTTCTAAGATCTAGTTGATGCTTGTTCCAAGCCTTATGTTTGCATGAATACCTTAATAGGCCGAGATATCTTTAGATCTGAATGATTGGGTGCTGTAGAGCCTAGATCTACTGCCTTTTTGGAGTTACTTTGCATATTAACCATAGATCTACCCATTTTGTGCATCTTTTAGCCTTATTTCCCTTATTCATGAGGTGGTACACGTAAAGTTGGAAACTTTACGTGGTAAATCAGCTTATTGGACCCAGATCTGTCAATTGTATGTGTTGGATTCAAACAAAATCAAGTAAAAATCAGTTGCATGGCGGCAACTCGGCGAGTCAGGAAGAACGACTCGGCGAGTTGGGTCGCGAGTTCCCGATTCCTTCATTTTTACCAGTGTCGAGTGAACCCAGTGAGCTAGAGAGTGGACTCAGCGAGTTGAGGGTAAACTCAGTGATGGAGGGACTCGGCGAGTTGTTCATCAACTCGGCGAGTCCAAGGCAATCTTCTTAAAGATCAAGAACAACTCGTCGAGTTTGTTCATACGGCTCGACGAGTCGGATGAAGATTGTCTGAGTTCTTGGATCAAGAGGGTACTCGTCGAGTCGATGCTACACTCGACGAGTAGCAGCGTGCAGATCTGAGAAGTGAGAGTAGGACTCGGCGAGTTGGGCGGCCCAACTCGGCGAGTCAGCCCAAAAGAGAGTTGACTTTGACCAAGGGTAAAAGAGTCATTTTACCCCAAGCGCAGTGTTTAGTATTTGATTGAGTGTGTTTATGGACTTGTAGCCGAGGAGATTCAGGAGTAGCAGCCGTTAGCTTCCCGAGCCACACACTCAGCAGCCAGCTTACGAGGTGAGTTTCCTTCCAGTAGGAACGGGTCTAAGGCCACAATGTCGGCCCGTTCAGTTAGCAGTAGTTTCCGGATTTAGGTCCGATGCAGTAGCTAGTATGTTCGATGCCTTCGTGGCTCGAACAGGATTTGTGTGCTATGCTTTATGCGTTAAGTATTATGTGTTCCGGGCTACGGCCCGATGTAGTATGTCGTATATGTGCTTATGCTAGTTGATGTGTTATGCTATGCCCTGTTCAGTCAGTCAGTTCCGGACTTCGGTCCGATGCAGTTAGTTCCGGACATTGGTCCGATGCAGTCGGTTCCGAACTTCGGTCCGATGCAGTTAGTTCCGGACTTCGGTCCGATGCAGGGGACAAGGTCCCAGTCAGTTCCGGACTTCGGTCCGATGCAGTTAGTTCCGGACTTCGGTCCGATGCAGGGGACAAGGTCCCGGTCAGTTCCGGACTTCGGTCCGATGCAGTTTCCAGGCTTCGGCCCGATGTAGTGGGCAAGGCCCAATATGTGTTTATATGTTATTGTATAGTATGTGGTAGTTTGGGGGAGCTCACTAAGCTTCGTGCTTACAGTTTCAGTTTTGGTTTCAGGTACTTCCGCAAGCAAAGGGAAGAGCTCGGGGTGACGGCATCGCACACACCACAGCTTTAGCTTTTAGCCTGGGATTGATTTAGTTTGTTTTGATTTGCCGTAGTATGATACAGTTTCCGCACAGTGTTTTCTATTATGTTGGAATACATCACGTATGGTTTTATTATATGACACTCTGTTTATGGTTTTGATTATATCGAAAAAACGAAATTTTTGGGTTGTATTTTTGGTTCGTTTCATCCTACTTCTTCTTTTTATAAAATCCTTAATAAACCCATTGAAAAATGGGTCAATATGTGCTAATTTGTATCTTAGCTTTATAGGGTCAAGAGCATGTTTGGTATCTATTTGGTGGTTGCTCAAGGCGTACAAAAGGATACAACTATCTCCTGAATGATTTTGTTGAAAAGGACGGCCCTTTCGTGAGTTTTGGAGATGATCGAAAAGGAAGGAATATGGGATTTGGATCGATTTAGTGCAGGTCTATGGATTTCAAGAATGTTTCTTACATATTAGGCCTGAGATACAACCTCATCTCCGTCAGTCAACATCGTGAGGCTAGTTATAAGGTTTTCTTTAGAAAAGAGGAAGGAAATATACTGGAGTCAAGGAACTCTATCATACTAACCTCTATTAGGAAGAATCACATTTATGTGTTCAATATCATTTTTTCTAAATAATTATTGCTTTGTGTTTTTAGTATTTTGCTGCTTGGCTGTCAAAAACTACAAAACATGAGAAATTTTCTTTAAGAAAAATAAAATTCTAGATTTTGTTTTACCAAAGGAGTTTACATTGCATGCTTATATTATTGTTCCTAATGATCACTAGTGTTTTCTTCTCACTTTCTTTGTTCTCAAGTCTCAGGATCATCCATCTTTTACCTTAACAATGATCTCCTATTCTTAAAAGAAAATACCAAACTCTCCAAACCTTATACTCCATTTGTTCCAAGATCTTATCATTGAGCTTGGCTATGCATCTTTCCTTCAGCATCAACACTCCTCAGTATGAAGTAAATGGTTAGGGTGATTGGCACTGGGCGTCCTACTTTTGTAACAAGTCAAGAAAGAACTATGTCTAAATAATAGGTTAAGGATACACTTATTTCCCTCTCTTGGACCCTATTTATATTGCAATGGGTCTAGGTGAAGCTAGTGATTATGAAATGACTAATTTTCATAGACGTTCTCACTACTAGACCAAACCCCATATGAGATCCAAAGGGCTCACTATCAAGACAATGCTCCTTGTCTCACATCTATTGGTTCACAAATATTTGTTTTAAAACCCATAAGAGAATAAAAGTATTCAAAGGTTGTAAAACTTAACTTTACATGGTTGTTTTAATCTTTCAAAGTCTTGTAAAATGATTCTTGGTGAATTAAATTGGTTTTATTTTATTCAAACAAAAATACTTTCATTGAACTCCTAGTTTGACTATCTATTTCAGACTATTTTTATATAAAAACTCAACACCTCCTTGCCACATTTGTGGCACACAAACGATCAACATACTCCATCGTGAAACTTTCCACACTTCCCATACTTCCTATAGTCCCTCTTCTTCGGTGGTCCTACTCTCGAATCAATAGACTTGAACCCCTTCGTCACCAACTACGACTAATCTAGCAATGGCTGCTTTTCCTTCTTCTCATTCTCTATCTCGATCTCCCTACTCCAAGAATTTGACTATATCTCATCCAAATTCTAGTACTAAGTGTTCACTACGAAGTCCTTAATCTTTGACTTGAGCATACTCAAGTAATGGGTCATCTACACCTACTTCAATGTTGCATACCCATGACAAAATAAGGCCATCTTGGTGAACATCTTGGTGACCTTAGTCACAGAGTTTGTCTTCTTCTTAAGCAAAAAATACTCTTGAGCCAGCCGCTCTTTCTCAAAAAGTGGGACATACTCCGCTCAGGACATCTATGAGAACTACTCCCTATATACTGCGGCTTGCTCCTCCGTAGAATCGGTCTAAGTCATAATCTCCACCAATCCTTCGCTCCCAAAAACATAAGGTTCAACATAAATCCGACCTTCAAGTTCTCTAGACAAGAACATATATAGAAACATCGCACCACATTATAGATCTACCTTGTTGAAATGATCGGGTCTATAGCCCCATCAAAATCTGTGGGCTTCGTGTTACCGAAGTCCTAATAAGGTATGAATCCAACTCCTTGAGATACTATAATTGCTACAACTCCAGTAGTGGCAAAATCAATGATAGAAGTATTGCACTTATTGAAAATCTCAATCAATGTAGTCGTCATAGACCCAAAAAGCTCTGGGATCACCTCCCTCACTCTAGTAGTCACCTTAGTGGAGATTAAATCTCGGATCTCATCATCACTCAGCCTTGACCCGTCCTGGACTCCCACATTTGAACCAGAACCTATGGTCATCACCATACAAAAAATACACAAGGGAACTTGACTAGAGATTAAATGAGAACCTTAGGTTTTCTTTTGTAGATTTTTAAGTTTGTTTCATACAGTTTAGTTTAAAATTAGGGTCATAAATCATTTAGCATTTTTTGAAAATCCTAGATTGAAATGTTTATTTAATAACTTGAATAGAAATCATTAGGTTACATTTGAAATGGAAATCAATTTCAGAAAATCAATTTTAATGTTTTTTACAAATGAAATTGTTTGAAAGACTTGGTTGTAAGTACTTATTGTGAATCGAGCATTTTGAAGAGTAACAGATGAGAGTGGTGCAATGGTTTTAACTTTGGAGATATGGTAGTGGTGTTGGAGATAATTGTTCTAGGAAGATGGGAATAAGGGCAAAAGACGAATGGTTGAACTAGTGGGAGTGAGAGTGGGAGTGGGGTTTAGGGCGGGTGTTTTTATTTAATAATGAAATTAATAAATAAATTACTGTAACATCCCGAGTTCAGGAGTGCAAGTGTAGGGTTCAAAGTGGAAATATGAAAGGGCAACTCGGCGAGTAGGGTTGCGACTCTGGTCGCGTGTTAAGTGGCCAACTCGGCGAGTCGGAGGCTGGACTCGGTGAGTAGGCGCTAAGTGAAGAAAACCCTAATTTCAGGGGATGAGCCCTATATAAAGGACATTACTGTCGGATAAGGTGTCTAAGTCCATAACTATTTTTGGTATGTACTTGACCCGACCCCGCATGGTCCATTTGGGTTGCATGGCACCGTGCAATTGGATAGACTAAATGAGAGAAATAACACTTGGAGATTATTAATATATTATAAGTTCTAATATATTAATAATATTATTTGATTAGTTTGATCAAGAATTAATTTAGAATTAATTATGTGATCAAAAGATAACTAATTAAATATATGGGTTGATTACGTAAATCATCCATATCTTGTATAGTGGGCTAAGAGGCTCCATGGATTATCAAGTTGGGTTCCACCAATAGGATGCTCCATGGGAGTTACAAACCCATGGGTCATGGAAATGAAGAGTCATGACACACTAGGGTTTAACCCTAGATGTGTCAACACTATATAAGAAACATGTTCTCCACCTAAAATCGGCCACACTAAGAAACAAGAGGGCTTGGCCGATTTTTGAGAAGTGTGTGTTCTCTCATAAGTTCTTCCAAGAGCATTTGGTGTTGTGTGAAGCATTTGAGGCATCACACTTGGGGTGCTAGGCTCACAAGGTTTCAAGGAACACAAACAACAACAAGGTAAGTTATTCTATCTATACTTTAAGTTAAAATTGTTCCCCATGTATGCTAGATAGGAATATAACCTTGGAATTCAACTTTGCATGATAATTAGACAAACATAGATCCAAGGTTATTCGGGTTGCATGTACACTTAGGAAGTGTTAGAATGCACAAAACCCATCAGTGGTATCAGAGCCTAGGCTTGTTTGTTTTTTATTTGTGCTTAAAAGTTGAAAAAAGTCGAAAATCTTGCTGTCTACGAATGGACTCGTCGAGTCCATAAGAGGGACTCGTCGAGTTCATGTGTATCGTCAACCAAATCGGCGAGTAAGTTCATGCACTCGGCGAGTAGGGTCGACTGATTGCAGAATTTCGATTTAGTTGCTGGAAATGAATTAGAAACATTACCCTAAACTTTTTGGTATTTGAAAAACTTGTTTTAGATGGTGTAATGTCTTTGATAATTCATTTACAACAACTACTTATCAAAATTACAAAGTTTTAAGTGTAATTTTTGATTTATGAATAAGTTCATATTCATGTTCTTGTTCTTATGATGTTTTAGATGATCATAGGAATTATTTGTAACCTATGTGGTAGATTAATTCTTGATCATAATGTGTTTTAATGGAGTCCATAACTTGTCCTCATGTTATGGAAAACCAAGAGTCACACTTGAATTAAAACCATTAAAACAAACACAAGAGTTAGAAAAATGAAGAGTCTTCATTTTATTACTCTATTAAACTCATAAGTTACAAGAAATGAAAAGTTTTGAAAGTTACAAAACTTGCCCTCAAGTTTTGGAACAAGTAAAGTTAAGTTAAAACTTTAAGTTCCAACCCCTAGAATTTTAAAAGTTAAAATTCAACCCTTATACTTATATTATGATGATTTAATAATTATATATATATATATATATATATATATATATATATATATATATATATATATATATATATATATATATGTATAAGAATAAAGTTGTCTTACCGCTAGTACGCCTCATTCACGAAGCCGGTCTATAAGGTGGGTATAAGGTTGTTGCCTATAAAATGGTGACTTAATGGGTGTCTACTCTCACCCACCGCTTGCTTGACTGGTGGAGGGTCGTTAGCCGAACGGGTAAGACAAGGACTTATAAACTCTCATTGAAAGTATGATGTATATTGTAAAGTAACTAAATGTTTTATTAAATTCCCAATCTTAGTTACTTTAGGAAAATGTGAATAAGGTGCTAATCCATGAAAGTACACTTTACACTTTGTCTAAGTCGTTGGTGGAGCGTGTGTGGTTAACCGGCACACTAACTTGTACTTAACGAGGTAGGTAAAGGGTGACTTAAGGTTTATTATAGTATCGGTGGAGCGTGTGTGGTTTACCGGCACATCGATTGAGTGATAAACTTTAAGGGTACCAAGTGATTTGCATGGTTACTTCACACCTCGTTTTGTGATCCTCGGTATCCCAGTCACAAAACTTGGAGGGCACTCTCGAGATTGAAACATGCCTTTGAAAAGTTCATTGAATCTCAAAGAATCTAGGAATTTCTAAAAACCAATAAAACCTAATATCTAATATTTCGGTTTTCGTGGTGGAAATTGGTGAATCGTCATTCACCTACCTTTCAAATATGGTATAGCTTAGATTACGGCATACCTCTTCTAAGTTATATTATATTGTGATTGGATCCTAGCCTTAATATTACATTTGGGTGTTTTATTAAGGACTCTCTTAAA
This sequence comes from Lactuca saligna, assembly GCF_052625555.1. Classification (NCBI taxonomy): domain Eukaryota; kingdom Viridiplantae; phylum Streptophyta; class Magnoliopsida; order Asterales; family Asteraceae; genus Lactuca; species Lactuca saligna. The sequence continues at coordinate 119,088,711 of NC_136422.1, forward strand.
TCTATACTAAACTTGTTCTCCTCTTTCAGATGTCTTCAAATAATGCTTCTGGCTCGAATCCTAATTGCTCATTTACTCTTATGAGTTTGTGTGGGAAAGTCACCTTTGATGGATCCAACTTCAATGAATGGATCAGAAACATCAGGATGATTACCCGCTACGAGGACAAAGAATATGTCCTTGACAAGGAGCTTAAGGAGATTGATGAGACCACTGCAACTCCTCAGGAGATCGCTGAGTTTCAGGCACATGAAAGGGATGCTACGAAAGTAGCATGCATCATGATGGCCACAATGACAGCAGAACTCCAAAAGTCCTATGAGGATTTCTACCCTTATGAAATGCACCAAGATTTGATGGAAAGATACCATCAAAGTGCACGACAAGAGAGGTACGAAATCATCTGCTCCATGATAACAACCATGATGAAGGACAGGGATTCCGTCACGAGCCACATGCAGAAAATGCAAAGGTATGTGGATCGATTGCTGAAACTTAATGTGAACCTCCCTGAGGAGCTAGCAATAGATATAATTTTGCGCTCCTTACCATCGTGCTATGATCAATTCCGCATGACATATCACATGAATAAGGAAGAGGTCACTCTTAGCAAACTTCAGGGACTTCTCAAGACTGCAGAAACAGGTCTTAAGGGGAAGTTGGTTGCTATCACTCCTACTCCAAACTCAACTCCGGTTTTGGCAATCGGGAAAAGTCGAGGGAGGAAGAGAAAGAGATCTTCGAAGGGTACCAAGGCTCGGACCCTTGATGGCTCTTCTTCAAGTGGAACCAAGAAAGGTTTCATTACTCCTTCTTCTGACCCAAAAGAGGCTGAATGCTTCTATTTCCATGAAAAAGCTCATTGGAAGCAGAACTGCCCAAAGTACCAGCAGGATGTGAAGAATGGGAAAGTCAAACCCAACCATGCAGGTATTTACACTATCATTTCTAATAACTCACCCCATTCGAAATCTTGGGTCCTTGATACCGGTTATGGTATTCATATTTGTTGTGACTTGCAGGGACTAAGAAGAAGTGAGGATGTGGAGCAAGGAAGAATAAACTTGATCATGGGGAACAAGAAAGCTTCACCTGTCACCAAGATTGGAGTTTATACTTTATCGCTAAGTAGTGGGTTTAGTTTAGATTTGAATAAGTGTTGTTACTCGCTAGGAATGGCAAGAAATATTATTTCCTTTCATGCTTTGTACAAACAAGGGTTTACCTTTTCGTTTAATAATGAAGTTGGTTCTATTGACGCTTTCTTTAATAATGTTCTTTATTTTAAAGCATTACCTTGTGATGGTGTGTATGAAGCTGTGTCTGTTGTAGATAACTTAGGAAATAATGTTTTGTGTATTGATTCTACTAATAATAATAACTTGGATAAAGCATCATTATGGCATTGTCGTCTTGGACATATAAGCAAGAAACGCATAGGCCAACTCCAAAAGGATGGAGTCTTGGAGTCGTTTGACCTAAAGTCAAATGATAGTTGCGAATCATGCTTACTTGGAAAAATGACAAAGTCACCCTTCACAGGCTCGTGTGAAAGGGGTGAAGGTTTGTTGGACCTTATACACACGGATGTGTGTGGACCATTCAAACATGCCACAAGGGATGCTAATCGTTATTATTTGACTTTTACTGATGATTACAGTAGATATGGATATGTCTACTTAATCAAGCATAAGTCAGAGACTTTCGAGAAGTTTAAGGAATTTAAACAGGAAGTCGAGAATCAATTGGGTAGGAACATTAAGATGCTTCGATCCGATCGGGGTGGTGAGTATCTTAGTTCAGAGTTCCTCGACTATCTAAGGGAATGTGGGATTGTCTCACAATTGACACCTCCCAGGACACCGCAGTTGAATGGTGTGGCTGAGAGGCGTAATCGAACCTTGTTGGACATGGTTCGTTCCATGATGAGTTGAGCTTCGCTACCAATCTCATTCTGGGGGTATGCCTTAGAGACTGCCGCCCATATCCTTAATCTAGTCCCTACAAAGAAAGTTGCCAAAACTCCTCACAAGATATGGACAGGTAAAGTACCTAAACTAGACCACATCAAGATTTGGGGTTGCGAGGCTTTCGTGAGACGCGAGACTCATGATAAGCTCGAACCTCGAAGCGAGAGGTGTATTTTCATCGGCTACCCACAGCAATCCTTTGGTTACCTCTTCTACAGACCTAGTGACAATGTGGTCTTTGTAGCAAGAAGAGGAGTCTTCCGAGAAAGAGAGTTTATAAGCCAAGGAGACAGTGGGAGGCAAATTGATCTTGAAGAAATTCAAGAGTCAAGTGGTGATGGAACTTCAAACTCTAGCCCTCAACTTGAGGAGGAAACTCCTGTTGAGCCAATTGACGAATCTGTACCTCTGTGGCGTTTCACGAGAGTTAGGAGTGCACCTGAGCATTACTATGGATTCCATATTACTGCAGAAGGTGAGACACTTATTAGTGATGGAACACTAGTAAGTCAAGATGACCCTAACAGCTACGAGGAAGCCATGGCAGGCCCCGAGTCTGCTAAATGGAAAGAGGCTATGGATAGCGAGATACAATCCATGCATGACAATTAAGTTTGGAACTTGGTTGAAAATGTACCAGGTCGTAAGACAGTGGGGTGCAAATGGGTCTTCAAGAAGAAGACCGACATGGATGGTAAAGTACACACTTATAAGGCTAGACTGGTTGCAAAGGGCTTCTCTCAAATTCCTAGAGTGGATTATGATGAGACCTTTTCTCCGGTAGCCAAGATTGAGTCTATTCGGGTTCTGTTAGCCATAGCCGCATTTCATGACTATGAAATTTGGCAAATGATGTCAAAACCGCTTTCCTTAATGGAAAGTTGGCTGAAGATGTTTACATGAGTCAGCCAGAGGGTTTTATCAGCAACAAGTACCCCAATAGAGTGTGTAAGCTTGAGAAATCCATTTATGGGTTAAAGCAAGCACCTCGCAGATGGAATCTTTGCTTTGATGAAAAGGTCAAGGAATTTGGCTTTTCTAGGAGTGAAGATGAATCTTGTGTGTATGTCAAGGCTAGTGGGAGTATAGTTAGCTTCTTGGTATTGTATGTGGATGACATACTACTTATAGGAAACGACATTCCAACCCTTCAGGAAGTAAAGTCCTGGCTTGGAAAGTGTTTCGCTATGAAGGATCTTGGTGAAGCTTCCTATATTTTAGGGATAAGGATCTTGAGAGATCGGAGTAAAAGACTAATTGGACTTAGTCAAAGTACCTACTTGGATAAGGTGCTGAAGAGATTCAGAATGCAAGACTCCAAGAAAGGAGAGTTGCCCATCCAGAGTAACGCCAAACTGAGTAAGACACAAAGCCCTAGCACTGAGGCTGAGATAGCACAAATGAGTCGAGTACCTTATGCTTCGGCTGTAGGATCGATCATGTATGCTATGATGTGTACCCGACCTGATGTAGCTTTTGCCCTGAGCATGGTTAGCAGGTTTCAGGGGAACCCTGGCAAGGCACACTGGACTGCGGTAAAGAATATTCTCAAGTACCTACGAAGGACTAAGGATTGGGTCCTTACCCTCGGTGGGAGTGATGACTTGAGAGTTGTAGGGTATAGTGATGCTGGCTTCCAGACTGATAGGGATAATTTCCGCTCTCCAGTCCGGCTGGGTCTTTACCCTAAATGGAGGAGCAATTTCTTGGAAGAGTTCCAAGCAAGAGACAGTGGTAGACTCTACTTGTGAATCAGAGTATATTGCAGCTAGCGAGGCGGCAAAGGAGGCGTTATGGTTGAGGAACTTCATTGGAGACCTTGGAGTTGTACCAGCTATTAAAGAGCCAATGGAAATTTTCTGTGATAGTGAAAGTGCTGTTGCCTTAGCCAAGGAACCAAGGGATCATGTGAGATCTAGACACATCGACAGAAAATACCATTTCATCAGACATCGGATCGAAGAAGGACTCCTCGTGGCAAAGAGGGTATCATCAGATGAGAATCCAGCAGATCCCCTCATGAAGGGACTGACTCGGGTTAAGCATCTCCAGCATGCTCGGAGCATAGGGCTGAAGGATGATATTAGATTTAGTAGTTAGATAACCTCGAAATTTGTAAAGTGTAATTGACATCTGATGATGAATAAAAGTGTTTTATTTATGAGTAAAGTGTTGCTATCTCTTGTCGATCATTTACTATATTTCTTTTGCATGTTTTGACTTCCAGAATAATTTTTGTTTGGTATAACATATTATTCAAACCTCCACAGTCGGTCATATGTAGGAAGTAGATATGAATCAAGACTGTCATGTTTGGTTGTAGAGGTCTTGGACAAGGCTACAACAATCATGAGTGCTCAAAAGTTCTGACCATTGGACTCAACCCACGCTCACTGGAATCACTTCATGGAATTCTAACTCGAGTGATCGTGAGACGGTAATATCGTATAAGTCTTCAAACCTAGAGATATGATTTGTTACTTACAAGTTGGTTATGCATTGATTGTACGAAAAACGCATTGGTAACTCGATGTTATTGTCACACCCCCAAACCAAGGATGGCGGAAATGTCCGGGGGTGGAGGACTTCATGTAGAGTATCACAACAATGAGTATAATAGTGCTCAAAGTAAATACAACCAACACAAATATAATTGAAAACGTTACATCAAAGCACATGTTTACATGATTCACATCAGTTACATTATAATACAAAATGAACTGTTTGACGATTTATCGTCCCATCCTCAAAACGTTGTTGATTTCCTGTTTTCACTGAATTCTTGAGAATACAAGTAGTTTTGAAAAGTGTCAACACAAAGGTTGGTGAGTTCATAAGAGATTTCATTGGAAAAGTAAATCGTTTTCCTTGTAAAAGCGTTAGAATATGTTGTTGGGTTTTGAGCAATCTAACACTTCCTAAGTGTGCATGCAACCCTAATAAACCTTGGATCTATGTTTGTCTAAATACATGCAAAATAATAATTTTCCAAGGTTTATAACCTATCTAACATGGCATGGGGAACATTTCAACATAAAAGAGTTAGAAGAGATTACATACCTTTTGGTGTGTTGGGTTCTTAGGAGTTTGAGGGCCAAGCACCAATAGTGTGAATGCCTCAAATGGAATCACAAACACCACAAACTCTTGGAAAACTTTGAGAGAGTATATACACCTTGTATAAATCGGCCACACACATGCACACACACACTAGATCACTAGCTTTCTCTTAGGCCTCATTTCATGCTCCATAAGCATGCTTATATAGTATGCATGGTTAGGGTGAAACCCTAATAACCCATGTCTTTTCCTTTTCCAAGGATCCATGGGTTAAAAGCTCCATGGATCATCCATGGACTTCCACATAAGCCTAGCCCATTAACAAATGAGTATTAGCCCACACTATATAAAACAAATAGCCCATAATTTAATTAGTATTCCTTTTAATCTCTAAATTAATCCATGATTAATTTAAGACTAAAACTAATTAAATAACGTAACTTCATATTAATATATTATAACTCATAATATATTAATAAACATATGTGTATAACTCTCATAAAATTATCCATAATAGTTTGGATGAGATGCAACCCAAATGGACCATGCCGGTCGGGTCAAGTATATACCAAATAAGTTATGGACTTAGACACCTTATCCAACAGACTCCCACTTGGATAAGTCTAATAACTATATTTGCCTATAACTTCAGGAACCAACCAACAATCGTAGCTCTCGAAAACTCCCTCGAACAGTGAAGACTCTGTCGAACTATGAAGCGCCATTTTAGATAAGTGATCACATAATCCTCTGTTCTCATGATATCAGCCGGACAAATACATGGAACAACGTCGTACTTATTGTCCAGCAGTTTGTTTCCCGATTTTCGATTTGTTTGACAAAGAACTTAATTGAACACATCAATTCAGTTCTGACCGGCCGGTACAGAGGTCACAACAAAATCATCGAGGGGCCCAGATATCACTTCTATTTCTAGAAGGAACAGATAAACTTCAACTCATATGCTTGTTCTACTACTTGTTGAATTGTACACAAAGGCACGTTTTATAACATCAAGTTACTGATGCGTTTACGTGCAATCAATGCACAACCAACTCATAGGTAACAACTCATATCTCTAGGTTTAAAGATTTATATGATGTTATCGTCTCACGATCACTCGAGATAAATTCCATGAAGTGATACAAGTGAGCGTGGGTTTATACCAATACTCATAACTTATGAGTACTCATGAATGTTGCAGCAACCATTGCCATGTCTAAACTCATTTAGCCATCTACAAACCCGATTCATGACAGTCTTGATTCATACCTACTTCCAACATATGAACGACTGTGGAGTGTTTAAATAACTTAGTCATTCGAAAAGAGTAACCTAGCTATTTTGGAAGTCAAAACATGCAAAGTGAAACACAATAATAATCGAATCTAATATGGTCTCAGAACCCTTTTGAATATAAATAAAACCACCTTTTATTTATCACCATATTGATTACACATTATTCAATGTTTCAAATATCAACTTAAGACTTGAATAAAAACAACAGTCGTCTCATGCTCCTAGCATGTACACTTTGTTTTTCTAAACAATAGTTATGCCATACCCCAAGTATGCACACTATGTTTGTCTATGATCCTTACATTGTGATGTAGATCAATTGAACATGACTCCAATGATACTCATTTCACAATCCCGAATCCTTATTGTAAATGCAAGAATTCCAAATTTATGTCATTTACTGAAATCTGTTAGATTCTAAACTTATATGCATTGATCCTCTTGTAATGATTATGCACGAAGTCAGAAAGACTTGACAACAACCACTACAGAGCATTCCAAAGGAGATCAGCTCCTTGGGAACATCCTTCTTGCATTAAGTTTCCTAATCTTACATAGATTGAATAACTTCCACCTATGGAGACATTTCCATAGTCCCATTTGACTATCACTTCCGAACAAGAGTTACCTCTTTTCAGAAAATGTCAATATGGTCCTACCAAAATTAACACTAGACTTCCAAATGTCCCTGAGCAACCAATCTTTGGCGAACCTCAGATTGTCCTCGACAATTGCTTAATCACTTTAGTCATATCCAGTTCTAGACTTTTCCCTTCTAAATGCCTTAAGCATTTGGAAAATTTAGAAAGGATGAATATTATAGCACGTGAAATCGATCCTATATCCGAAGCATATGGGACACGATTCATGATGTTTGACATAAAGACATGATACTAGACCAGTCTTTTGCTACAATATTTTTCATTTGCCATGTTTTCAAAATTTAACTATGAAGAGGGATGCCGTAATCATAATCGAATTTTGAAAACGCAATATATATAGAATTTCCTTAAGTCGAACCATTCAGACATAAAATTCATATATATATATTCTTGACTAAAGATGATTAAAATCTCAATCTAAGCTTTAGAATTGAAATGAAGTATAATTTCCTCTCCCTTAATTATAGCAAAACAACTTTTCAACCCCTGCAACTTCACGGATTGAAACTTTGTTTTCTATAATTAACATTGCTAGCTTGCAATACCAATCATAATAATAATTATGCTCCCACTAACATGATGATTATCAGCATAACACTTATGCTCCCACTAGCCCTGACATATTTTCAGAAATCTACTGGACTTCTGAAATTTAGATTCATACATCCTTTCTTAGATAAATCACATGTGTGTCTAAACAATTTTCAGAACTATGAAAAGGGATGCCGTAATCATAGTCTCAATTGCTTAGGCATTTGCCATTTCTCACAAGTCCATGTTAGTGTGCCGGTTAACCACACGCGCTCCACTAATGACTTTTGAAAATGCAAATGACACAATTGATATCTACTTAAAATCTATTTAGTGAAAGCGTTTCCTCACCATCATTTTCATGAATCGGAGAGAAACCTTATGACACTTAGATTTTATAGTGTATGAGTTCCTATCCATGCGAATTTGTCAAAACCATAATCACAAGATAAGGTTAGTGACAAATTCAGTCCTACATGGATTAAACTTATTCAATCTTAGTTTCTTGTCACCTTGGTAACACAAGGCCCACCAATGCTTCCAAGTTGAACTCTGATAACTCACATGCAAATTCAACTTATTTGAAGTAGGTACAGAAATAAGAATTATGTCAACACGATAGGTTGCAAACCTTAAATCGTGTGCTAGTGATAAATTACAGGTTTTACTCTTGATTAAATCTTGAAACTCTTTCAGGATCTTTAAGGCTCCCACTGTCCTCTTGATATATAAGTTTTTCTAAGCAAGAACCATTCCTTGACAAAACAAATATTCAAGGGATAGTGCGGATTCTTATCAAGACTAACACTTCACACAATTGGTCTTAGTTGGTCTTTGTCTCATCCAAGACATCACAACTTACCAATCTCAAATGTACAAGAGTAGAAACATTTCACACTACATTTGATAAGTGTTTTAAACCTTACTTTATGTCATGTCACTCAAATTACAATCTTGGAGTATGACTCCAAGACTTGTATTGGAACGAAGTATGATTCATCTTCTTGATTTAACCATTTCAACAATTTCAAGATCCCTTCTTCTTAGTCATAAGAATGCACTAAGACTTTCTTAGAGAACAAATTTTGATATGGTTTCTTAATCATCAAGATGATCACAAAGCTGATACTAAAGTACTCTCCCATCTTTTCAGATTTGAGAAACTTTTATCCTTCTGCCTAATTTGATTCTTCTCATTTGTTTTGTCATACATTGGAACCTTTTCAATGTTACAGAATTATACCTAACCTTATAAGTATAATCATATTTACTAATCTTTAGTAACTCATGACAAATCAATCTTTGTGGTGGACCTTGACCAGCACACACCCAGTGTACCTAATTCCTTAGTCCTTCAATTGACTCACATATACATGTGATCAAAGAATTAGTCTTAATTTTTCAAAGATGAAAAATCTCATTCATCATACAATACAACTTGTATGATTCCAAGTTTCTGTCCAATTGAAACTTGGGTGATGAAAAACTTTCTTCATTTGGTAAATTCAGACACTACCACAAATGAAAAATCAAATCCACTTTCCAATATTGCTATTACTGGAAACATATAAGCAACAATTTTCACAGATGTCATTGTAAGGATTTTTTTTTAAAATAAATAAAATTAAAACCTTTTTTTTTTCTTTTATTTTAAATCTTTGCGGAAAAACTTATCCTTACAATCCACATGAAAACCTTGTTGTTATCTATTCACAAGCAATATATTATAATTCTTAAGCAACAGCTCAAAATTCTGATTACCGAACCATGCGATCGAAACCCATCTTCGCAATCAAAATCAGCATATACTTCTTTAAGCTTCCTATCTTTTCTTTTGATTCTTAAAACATCACCATGTGACCCAGTCACATCATGTATCAAGAATCTCATAATAGAAACTTAATAGAGTTATACAGTGTATTTTACCCGAAGTAGAGTCAAACCTCTTGACTTGATCAACCTTATGACCTTTCAGGTGAATAGGGCAGCTTCGCAACCAACGCCCCTTTCTTTGGCAATATAAACATATGGACCCTTTGATAATGGTACACGGGACTATCACAGACTTTGTTTTTCTCTTTACCATTTGGTCAACCGAGTTGACTATGGCCGATCCCTTTCCATTGGGAAGAGAAATGCTTTTCTAGATATCCAATGCTACCATTGCCAATGTCCATTTAAGGTTTGGGAAGTTGATCTTCTAACAAAATTTGCTTTACTAGTGTTCCAAATCATTGCTGATTCCACAGCACAAAGCAAATAGATAAGATCATTAAGGCTCGTGTCATAGTCTGTCTCATAGTAGTCCCAAAGTGACCCGCTATGTTACTAAGAAAGTGATTGAACATCCAACTTTCACGAGACTTTGACACCCAATTCTCCCGTCTTGTCAATATGTGACTACATCTCCAAGATGTGACCACACCAAGACCTTAACTTGCCAATAGGGCTTGAGTGACTTTAAACTTTTCAAGAACTTGTGGGTGAGGGAGAATAATTGGAGGAGATAAAGGAAGTGAAGCATGATGTTGAGGAACATCATCTTCAAGAGATTTGGGAAGATCATAAATGTCTAAACCAGACATGTTTTGGGAGATATTCAAGATAGTTGATTTAAAGTCCTTAATATGACACCCAATATGAAATATTAAGGCTAGGACCCAACAAACTATTTTATAACTTAGAAGAGGGATGCCGTAATCCAAGCTATAAAATATTTGAAGGTAGGTGAATGACAATTCACCAATTTCCACCATGAAAAACGAAATAATTTATTAAGTTTTAATTGGATTTGAAATTCCTAGATCTTTTGAGATTCATTGAACTTTTCAATGGCATGTTTCAATCTCGAGTGTGCCCTCTCAAATTTTGTGACTGGGATGCCGAGGATCACAAAACAAGGTGTGAATAACCATACCAATTCACTTGGTACCCTTAATATTATCACCTAATCAATGTGCCGGTTAACCACACACGCTCCATTGATCTATGAAAAACATTAAGTCACCCTTCGTGGTCCTTACTAGTCCAAGTTAGTGTGCCGGTTAACCACACACGCTCCACCAACGACTTGGTAAGGTACAAAGTGTGAATTCCATGGGTTAGCACCAAATTCACATTTTTCCTAAAGTAACTAAGATTGGGAATTATTGAGATTTTAGTTACCTTAGTATTTATCATTAATACTTTTAATGAAGGGAGAATTTAAAGTCATTGTCCTACCCGTTCGGCTAACGACCCTCCACCAGTCAAGCAAGCGGTGGGTGAGAGTAGACACCCATTAAGTCGCCATTTTATAGGCAACAACCTTATACCCACCTTATAGACCGGTTTCGTGAATGAGGCCTACTAACGGTAAAACAACTTATTCTTATACATATATATAATAATTAACCATTAATGTTATAAATAGTATAAGGGTTGAATTTTAACTATTAAAACTCTAAGGTTTGGAATTAAAGTTTATTAAAGTGTGTGAAACTTTACAAATTCCAAAACTTGAGGGCAAGTTTTGTAACTTTGCAAAACTCTTCATTTCATAACTTATGAATTAAAGGTTCATAAAAATGAAGACTCTTCATTTTCATGTAACTTATGTGTTTTAAGTGTGTGTTAAATGAAAGTGACCTTTGGTAATCCATAACTTGAGGACAAATTATGGACTCCATTAAAACACATAAATGATAAAGAATTAATCCTAAACAATTCAGCAAATAATTCCTATCATTTTCTAAATTCATAAGAACATGAACATGATCATCAAAATTCAAGAAATATATGAACACATAAAATCATGGAATTTTGATATATGCTATTGTAAATGGATTAGAACAACCATTACACCAACTAAATAAGTTTTACAACACCAAAACAATTTAGGGTAACGTTTCTAGTCCATTTCCAGTAGCAAAAGTCGAGATTCTGCATTCTTTCGATCCTACTCGCCGAGTGCACGAAAGGACTCGTCGAGTAGGTTGAAGTTTGCCTTGGACTCGGCGAGTCCCCCCAATGGACTCGGCGAGTCTACCATGCAGACAGCAACGACTTCGACCTTTTTCAATATTTTGCATCAAGTATCAAACAAGCAAGCCTAGGCTCTGATACCACTGTTGGGTTTTGAGCAATCTAACACTTCCTAAGTATGCATGCAACCCTAATAAACCTTGGATCTATGCTTGTCTAAATACATGCAAAATAATAATTTTCCAAGGTTTATAACCTATCTAACATGGCATGGGGAACATTTCAACATAAAAGAGTTAGAAGAGATTACATACCTTTTGGTGTGTTGGGTTCTTAGGAGTTTGAGGGCCAAGCACCAATAGTGTGAATGCCTCAAATGGAATCACAAACACCACAAACTCTTGGAAAACTTTGAGAGAGTATATACACCTTGTATAAATCGGCCACACACATGCACACACACACTAGATCACTAGCTTTCTCTTAGGCCTCATTTCATGCTCCATAAGCATGCTTATATAGTATGCATGGTTAGGGTGAAACCCTAATAACCCATGTCTTTTCCTTTTCCAAGGATCCATGGGTTAAAAGCTCCATGGATCATCCATGGACTTCCACATAAGCCTAGCCCATTAACAAATGAGTATTAGCCCACACTATATAAAACAAATAGCCCATAATTTAATTAGTATTCCTTTTAATCTCTAAATTAATCCATGATTAATTTAAGACTAAAACTAATTAAATAACGTAACTTCATATTAATATATTATAACTCATAATATATTAATAAACATATGTGTATAACTCTCATAAAATTATCCATAATAGTTTGGATGAGATGCAACCCAAATGGACCATGCCGGTCGGGTCAAGTATATACCAAATAAGTTATGGACTTAGACACCTTATCCAACATATGTATCCAGAAAATCCGATATTTTCTTTAAATTTGCGTAATGTAGTCTTATGACTGAAGACCAAAATGTATAAGTAACCTTTCTTATTAATAGAAAATATTATGTACTTAAATGGACATTGACGCATTTGAATAAAATGAAATTTCTGTATGTTCTCATGTTCGTTAATACTTTATATATATGTAGTCCTAAATTAGTGGACCGAGAGTAACAAGTATTGACCCTACTTAAAAGTATAAATGTGGTTTCAGATGATGTGTAGTCGTAACTACCAAAACCAAAAGTGTACAGTAATATCTGTACTCATAGAGATAAAAAGTGATTTTAAATCGACATAAAACTCATTTAGGTTTTCAAAATAAAATCCCGTAAACTTATGGATTGTTATATCCCTATGTGAGTCGCTATAATCATACTATGACTATGTGAACCTGCCACGACGTTCTCAGTGTCGCGAAAAATAAAATGACATTTGTCACCCGTAGACCTGCAGGTCCAACTGTAGCTAGCAGCAAGGTGTGGGGTGTCAAACCCAATATAGATCTATATACAAGTGTCACGTTCTCCCTCAAGGAGATTCTGATTATAACTACCAGGAATTATATCCCGCACTCGGACGTACGGGGAGAGAGAGAGAGAGTCTCACAATATAGGTTAACAAGTTTACGTGAAATGTGTGTGAATATAAATATTTCTTGTATGAATGTACCCTTCTTGTACGAGTTCGTTGAGTGATGTATCATAAACTATACCTATTATAGTTTATCTAAAATGTATGTAATATGTATGAACTCTTTTATGGAAATGTATTAGTGTTATGAATTTATCAAACTATACTTTTTATAGTTAAATAATACGTGTTCTATCATGAATGAATAATATTTAATATGAATGACTTAGTTTCAGTTCATAATGATAAACTAACAAGGAAACACATTCAAATATTAGAACTTATGATTATACACTTTGCTCAACATAATACAAAGTGTTATGATATTTACATGCTGTTGGCTAACATTAGCCATTCTGCCCTGTTTTTGGAAAAATCATAGAAAAATCATACGAAGTCGAAAACTAGGTCCGTAAATTCTGAGAGTTCACAAAATGTGTTTAGTTTACTCATAATTTTTATCACGATTTTTAATGACCTCCAACTTGGGTGAAGAAGTCCAAAATCACAGACTGGTCCGGATTGTTGTTTGAAATGATAGGCAGTTTTGTAAAAATCACCATAAATTGTAGAAAAATCGTATGGAGATGTGCAAGTAGCCATTTTAAAGATAAAAACTTAAACTACTTGCAACTTATACAGTTTTGAAAACAAAAATGTTTAAGATGCCCAAAACAGTCCGTGAATGGAGTTGAACTTTTCTGATGAAGGCTGTTAGAAAATTTTAGTTATGTTCTTAGTGTTTTAACTTGTATTCCCCCCCTGAAAACTTGAGAAAACATGAAAATGTAGGGGTATGAACTCACCTTGAGTTATTTCAGTAGGTAAGTGTTGAAGAAGAGAAGTGTTCAACCCAAGAACACTTGAAGAATCACTTGAAGATTGGAAGCTCTAACGCTAATATGATGGAGTTTGTGTAAGATATTCATGATTTGAGTAGAATGAAGTGAAATAATCATAAGGAGGATGAATTATACTTAGTAAGAGTGGAAGAACACGTGAAGATCAGCCTTGAATCTCGAGTTTGGAGTGGGAAAAGTTTGAGAGAAAGTGGTGTTTGATACTTAGTGAAATGAGGGCAAATGAGAGAAAATGAGGAGAGATGATGTTTGTTCCAGTTCTAAAAACATGGGAATGAGTGTAAATTGAGTGGAAATGACATTGATGTGACCTAGGTAAGGTGGGGAGGTGTGGTTAGTCAAAGAGTGGGTGTGGGGTGGTTGCTTGTGACATTGGATAAGGCAAAGTCAACACTCCACCTTTAATAATTCACCCATTTGATTTTTATTATTTAAATAATGATTTTCATCAAAATAGGTTTAAATTATGAATATTTAGAGTTTATTATGTTAAAATATAATTTCTGGAGAAAATCCCGCTTTAAAATCACGAAAAACGGGCTTAAAATGTTAAAAATATCAAAAATGGGCTAAAAGTGACAAAAATGCGAATTCTGGCCGAGGCTCGGCCTTCTGGTGCTGAACCGAGAGAGAGAGAGGGAGGCAGAACCGAGAGGGAAGAAGAGAGAAGGGAAGGAACCGAGAGGGGGAAGGAGAGACCAGAGGGCGCGAAGAGATAGAGGGGCGGAGTAGAGACAGAGCAGAGCGAGAAGCGAACAGAGAGTGCGACAGAGAACCGAGGCTCGGTCCTCGCGTGCATCTAGCCAACAGAGGCTCGGTCCTCGCGCGCATCTAACCAACAGAGGCTCGGTCCTCACATGCTTCTAGCCAACAGAGGCTCGGTCTTCGGTCCTAGGGTCTTCTTGGTTCTTAGTCTCGGCCTTAAGGAGCTTCGGCTCCTTAAGAAGGGTTTCGGTTCCTAAGGTCCCGTTTTGTCGTTTTTACCCCGTTTTAAGCCGTTTTTGACCCGGTTAAGGGCCGGAATGACCCGAATGATTCCAAAAAGTTACGGGAAACTTTTGAGAGAGATTTGGGAGAGATTTCTCACACTTGGAGAGATTTGGGAGAGATTTGACATTCTTGGAGAGATTTCTCATACAGAGTGATATTTGCGAGAGTTTTCACATACTTGGAGATATTTGGGAGAGATTTGACATTCTTGGAGAGATTTCTCATACAGAGAGATATTAGAGAGAGATTTCACATACTTGGAGAGATTTGGGAGAGATTTGATATTCTTGGAGAGAATTCTCATATAGAGAGATATTTGAGAGAGATTTCACATGCTTAGAGGGATTTGGGAGAGATTTGACATTCTTGGAGAGATTTCTAATACAGAGAGATATTTGAGAGAGATTTCACATACTTGGAGAGATTTGGGAGAGATTTGACATAGAGAGATTTCTCATATAGAGAGATATTTGAGAGAGATTTCACATGCTTAGAGGGATTTGGGAGAGATTTGACATTCTTGGAGAGATTTCTAATACAGAGAGATATTTGAGAGAGATTTCACATACTTGGAGAGATTTGGGAGAGATTTGACATAGAGAGAGATAGAGTGAAAACGAGTGGGAGAGGTTCCATGTGTGACAACAGTGAGTGTACAGCATCGCAATGCATGGTTCGTAAACCCTGTTAAGCCTTGTTTAAGGATCTTACACACTCCCGATGAGTATGCAACATTGTTTTATCGGTTTGGCTCGCCACGTACTACAGTTTTAGGTTAAGGAGATCTAGATGTTCGCACTTTTTGTTTTATGATTTCTCATTAGAATAGAAGTTTATGTAGAAGTTTCATAGTGTGAATTTTTGTACTCACGGGGAAATTGAGTCAAACGGTTTGACGTGCTGACTTTAGCTGACTTTGACTTGACCGAAATTTGACGCTTGTCACAGTTATAAATCGCGCTCTTGTGTGTAATTCAATGAGTGGTAGAACAAACATATGAGTCGAAGTTTATCTGTTCCTTCTTGGATTAAAAGCTGATATCTGGGCCCCTCGATGACTTTGTTTTGACCTATGTATCGGGCCGGGTCAGAACTAAATTGATGTGTTCAATGAAGTTCTTTGTCAAACAAATCGGAAATCGGGAAACAAACTGTTGGACAATAAGTAAGACATTGTTCCGTGTATTTGTCCGACTGATATTTAGAACAGAGGATTATATGATCACTTATCTTAAATGGCGTACCATCATCTTCTCAGTTCCGAGAAACCTTGTAAAGAGCTACGATTGCCGATCGATTCCTGAAGTCATACTTGCAGTAATAGTTATTAGACTTATCCAAGTGGGAGACTGTTGGATAAGGTGTCTAAGTCCATAACTATTTCTGGTATGTACTTGACCCGACCCGGCATGGTCCATTTGGGTTGCATGGCACCGTGCAATTGGATAGAATAAATGAGAGAAATAACACTTGGAGATTATTAATATATTATAAGTTCTAATATATTAATAATATTATTTGATTAGTTTGATCAAGAATTAATTTAGAATTAATTATGTGATCAAAAGATAACTAATTAAATATATGGGTTGATTATGTAAATCTTCCATATCTTGTATAGTGGGCTAAGAGGCTCCATGGATTATCAAGCTGGGTTCCACCCATAGGATGCTCCATGGATGCTCCATGGGAGTTACAAACCCATGGGACATGGAAATGAAGATTCATGACACATTAGGGTTTAACCCTAGATGTGTCAACACTATATAAGAAACATGTTCTCCACCTAAAATCGGCCACACTAAGAAACAAGAGGGCTTGGCCGATTTTTGAGAAGTGTGTGTTCTCTCATAAGTTCTTCCAAGAGCATTTGGTGTTGTGTGAAGCATTTGAGGCATCACACTTGGGGTGCTAGGCTCACAAGGTTTCAAGGAACACAAACAACAACAAGGTAAGTTGTTCTATCTATACTTTAAGTTAAAATTGTTCCCCATGTATGCTAGATAGGAATATAACCTTGGAATTCAACTTTGCATGATAATTAGACAAACATAGATCCAAGGTTATTAGGGTTGCATGTACACTTAGGAAGTGTTAGAATGCTCAAAACCCATCAATTACACCCTCTCCCCAGCCTCTTTACCCTCTATTGAAGTCCAGAAAACCCTAAGACACGTTTGTGAGGGATTTGAGTGCGTTTAAACCTTGGAGAAGAGATTTTAGAGGAAATCTTAGAGAGATAGGAGGCTTGGAGAAAGGGGCATTGCTAAGAATCGGATTTCTCTTCTATTGGGGCTTCCTTTTGAGGTATTACTTCGTTTCTTGGGCTGTTATTCATCT
The DNA here is from genome assembly GCF_052625555.1 of Lactuca saligna. Lineage (NCBI taxonomy): Eukaryota > Viridiplantae > Streptophyta > Magnoliopsida > Asterales > Asteraceae > Lactuca > Lactuca saligna. The sequence goes on from NC_136422.1 coordinate 119,105,976, forward strand.
AGATTCGTCATCTTGGAATGTGTGGAAAGTTTAGCTTATGGTATTTCGAGTTTGAAGGTTAGATCTGAGGTTGCTACCAAAGATCTGGAATGGAGAAGGTCTAGAGTGCATTAAAGTCCCTATTCTTGAGTGTTTGGTCAAGTCATCTTGTCCCAAACCCTAGCCCTAGAGTGTAAAATGCCTAGATCTCTTTGGATTCACGTAAAGTTTGTCGCTTTACGTGATGGATGGGTTGTAGAAGGGTAGATCTACGTTTTGGATCGATTGCATGGCCCGGAAGGCTTCTGTATGGGTTAACAGCTAGTGGTACTCGGCGAGTCACAAGGGTGTACTCGGCGAGTTGCTTGAAGGTGGGCAGGAACTCGACGAGTTGGAAGAACAACTCGGCAGGTTGGTTGAATATAGCCTTGGACTCGGTGAGTCTGTTCTTGGACTCGGCGAGTTTCGTCTTGAGGTCTTAGCCTTTCCTGGTTAAGCTAAGAATCAGTGAGTCAAGGGATGACTCAGTGAGTTGGGATGAGACTTTTGAGTGTTGGGGGACTCGGCAAGTCAGCAGGCTAACTCGGCGAGTAGAGTCAGCCAGAAGGTTGACTTTGACTTTGACTTTGACTTTGATCAAGAGTTGACCAGTTGACTTCTAAGGGCATTTTGGTATTTTGTGGTATTTATTGGGTTTAGTCTTTCGACTTTATCAGGGGTGGAGTTCGTGTCGGAGATTGGAGCAGCGTGATCTTATCTTTTCAGTCAGCAATTCCAAAGGCCCAACGAGCGGTCCGGATAGGCTGTAGGCCCCACGAGGGCGGACCAGAAGTGCCAAGGCTCGGAGAGCGCACCAGGCCGACTGAAGGCCCGATGCGGGCGGACCAGTCATACTGTAGACTCAGAGAGTGGACATACTGTAGACTCAGAGAGTGGACCAGGTGGGTTGAAGGCCCGGTGCGGGTGGACCAACCACACTGCAGACTCAATGGACATGACTAGACTCGGAGGGTGAACCAGGTGAACTGAATGCCCGATACGGCGAACCAGTCACACAGTAGACCCGATATGCATGGTTGTCTGTGATTTGTTGTGTTATAACATGTTATGTGTGTATGGTATATGTGGTTGGTATTTTGGGGGTATCTCACTAAGCTTTCGGGCTTACAGTTCTGGTTTAATGTTTTTCAGGTTCTTTAGGAGACCGTGGCAAGGCAAAGGCGTGATCGTACCGCTCCTCGTGTTTATGTTTTATGTTATGGTTCTGGGAATACTCTGATAATAAATGTATTGAAAACCTTTTTGTAATAACATTATTAAAATGGGTTGTTTTTGACAAGTTAAAATTTGTTGAAACTTTTGGTCGTTACAAGTTGGTATCAGAGCCTTGGTTTGAGTGAATTGGAGGAACATTTGTGTGAATCCAGTCTCAAATCAGGGAGAGTTTTTAAAAGAGAATTTAAAATGGTTTTCAAAATAAGTAGAAGGAGGACGCGGAGGTACGATCAGCCGGAGCCAATAAGTAACCCCAAAATACCATGCATGATATTTGTTTTCGAGCTTTGATAGAACAGCATGCTAGTACTAGGCTAGGGATCTTCAGGATTTCAGGATAATGTTGCTTGTTTTATGATGCCTGCTAGCCTAGGGTTTCCCTCTGTATGAGATTTCCAGTGTTCCTCTAGGAGTGAGGATTGAGCGCTTGTTATGTATATTTGTCACTAGGGTGTTGTGGTAGTACTTCATACAAATATGGGTAGGTGTGGAAGGTAGTATGGGCCCGTACTAATGAAAGCACAGGACCCATACGCGTATCAGGGAAACCATGACCTCTAGGGTTGATTTGGGAGTTGGTTCTCGGGTTAGTGGGAAGTATCTGAGATTTCGTGGTGTTTTTCAGTATGGTGGTCACGAGGCATGCTGGGAGCGGATCCGGGTCCGGATCGGGAGCAGGAGAGGGAGGTCAGGGCAGGTCAGTACCGCTCGAGGTTGTTAGTTAGATGAGCACATGGGAGTTGGATGCTAGGATTCGTGAGATCCTGCATGATGAGGTTGTTGCGTTGTTCCGGGCCGAGCTGCCGGAACTATTTAGGTCGATCAAGACCGCCATGGTTGAGTATTTTGATGAGCATTATGCGGCTCTCAAGGAGACGGCTGCCGCGGCAGCTACATCGGCAGGGGGACGAGTTGGTAGAGGTTTCCAGTATCAGGACTTTGATAATACGAAGCCCCCTACTTTTGATGGAGTCTAGGACCCGATTGTAGCTATGAGATGGTTTTCAGACGTGGAAGGATGTTTCTTCACGTGTTCATGCCCTGCTGATCAGGGGGTAAGGTGTGCTCTGAACCTGTTGAGGCTTGGGGCGAAGAATTGGTGGAGATTGACCACGGGGTCATATTCGGATGCACAGAGGGCTGCAGTTTCATGGGATCAGTTCCGAGAGATGTTTAGCACTCGTTATGTTCAGCAGGTTGAGAGCGAGAGATTGGCTCAGGAGTTCCTTGAGCTGAAGCAGGATTCAGAGTTGGTGACGGAGATCACCAGGATGTTCACTAAGAGGGCGATGTTTTGCCCCGAGTTTACTTCGGAGCAGGCTCAGATGTCCCGATATCTGAGTATGCTCAAGAGGGATATTAGACAGTTTGTGTCTACGCAGAGGTGCGAGACCTTGTTAGAGTTGCAGGAGGCCGACAAGCGGCGTGAGTTGGAGATTGAGTTGCAGTTACGAGAGCAGAGGCAGGCTTCGGTGCAGTCGCAGCCTGCGCCGAAACGGTCTAATACCGTTGATTCTAGATTGGGAGATCAGAGCAGCCACACTTGTGGGAAGTATGGGAAGGGTCACACCGGAGTTTGTCGGTCCGGTGGTGCATGTCGCAAGTGCGGAAAGGAGGGGCACTACGCGAGGGATTGTCAGCAGGCAGTCCCGGGGTCAGGATTTGAGGATCTGTTATCATTGTCATCAGGTTGGGCACTTGAGGGTCAACTGTCCACAGCTTGCTGCGGGACCGGTGCAGGCTCCAGCACCGGCCACATTGAGGATCATGGGTGGAGGTCAGGGTGGAGCGGAGCCCCCAAGGGCTCAAGGTCGTGCTTTCCAGCTTACAGCGGAGGAGGTCAGGGCAGTGTCGGATGCAGCTGCAGGTATGTTTCTTGTTGATGTCTTATTATTTTATGATTATTGTGGAGTATTGTTTATCCGCTAGTCTCGTTGTGTGGTTTTCGGTTCTGTATTATTTGATTTTTGAGGGTTATGGCATGGTTATGGGTTTAGTGTTAGGAATTTCGTTGGTTATCATTTATGATGGTTATTAGTAGGAATCGGGCGTTTGGTCTGAATATCGAGTAGCATCTGCAGTCTAAGGAGTGATTAGCTGAAGATCGAGTTTCTTTCGTGCCCGGGACGATCAGTATTGATATGCGATTGGTGAAGGTTGCTCGTGTTAGTGGGAATCGGTTTGCGTGTAAGAGTTTGTGTCATGAAGGGTTGTTAAGGGAGGTTGGTGATGGCGACCGGTGGTTGATAGTCAATGCTCTAAGTAGGGGAGAATTAGAGAATTCTCCGGAAGATCGGTGAGCATGAGAGTTTGTTTACCTGTGTGGGACTTAACAGTGTTTCGGGCAGCCAAAAGCGTAGGCTGGTATAAGTAAGTGGCAGGCGTGCGGGGCGGGATACAGACTAAGGGTGATTGATTGTGGAAGGCCTGGGATCGGGCCGGGACTGAGTATATGGGATGGAGGTAGAGTTCGGAACCCCTAGAGGGCTAGAACAGTATGCATAGGAGGATTTTCCCGAAGGAGTAACTCGGAATGTTGATTGCTAGTTGAGCGGTCCGGATAGACTGAAGGTCAGTAGGCGTACCAGTCAGGCCGAAGGCTAAGAGAACGGTCCAGCCAGGCTGAAGGCCTTGGAGGGCGGTCCAGATCTGCTCAAGGTTCTGAGAGTGGTCCAGTTTGGCTGAAGGCCTGGTAAGGCGGTCCAGTCATGCTGAAGACTCTACTTGTGTCGTTAGATCGGTGCAAGGAAATGGATTGAGTATGTCACGATATGTTAGCGTTAGAAGGTTTGGCCCCGGGTATTGATCATGATGGGAGGTCGAGCATGGACTTGAGAGTCTTCGCGAGTGGATTCAGAGTATGTGTTGTGCATGGGATAGCGGTTATGCCATAAGGAAATGGTGTAGTATTGGGTGAGCACCTTGGCACTTGTGGTAGTGTCAAGGCAGCCAAGTGGATCTCCTTGGTAAGGAAAAAGGAAAGGAATGTAGCTCCGAGAGGGATTGTAAGTCACGGAAGTGAAAAACGTAGTGCGAAGTTACGATTGGGGTGTTCCAATTATGTTATTGCGCAGCATGTGTGCGGCGGTGGTATGGAATCACATCCGGTTTGGATGTCTGCCGAGGTCACGGAAGAAATTTCGAGGGTGTAAAGTCAAGAGGCTCGTAAGGGATGCAGGGATGGAGTCTTGGATTCCCAACTTGATTTCAGTTAAGGAATTGTGTATGTAGTGATAATTCATCTTGGGGGATGTTTGGTGTATTGTCAGTGTATCGGGTATTCCAACATGAGGATGCTAGAGCCAGTTTAACATGGGTATGAGATTGCGGAGGGGAACTCATAAGAGTTGCTATGACATTGAGGGATGCATCATCCTGTCAACATGGAGTGGGTAAAGTTGAATTTAGACCAGGATTCTGGTGGTTCAGGGATTATTTCTAGCTCACATAATTCAAATGATTGTTGTGAATTGGAGCGAGCGAAGTATCAAGTAGTGGTACTTAGTGGTTAGGTGTGGTCATCAGAGGATGAGGCCGGTGGTCGGTTTGAAGCGGGGGTCAGAACACTGCAAGAAAAGAGAAAGTTGTGTTTCGGGTTTCGATGGCTGTGTTTTGAGGAATCTGGTCTGGTTAATGCCACGAGGTGCATTACGAGAGTAGTTCTAGAGTTGTGTTGTCGTAGGCGTCGAGGACGAAACCTAATTTAAGTGGGGGAGAATTGTAACATCCAGAGTTCAGGAGTGCAAGTTCAGGGTTCAAAGTGGAAATATCAAAGGGCAACTCGGCGAGTCCATTGGTGGACTTGGCGAGTAGGGTCGCGACTCTGGTCGCGTGTTAAGTAGCCAACTCGACGAGTTGGAGGCTGGACTCGACGAGTAGGCGCTAAGTGAAGAAAACCCTAATTTCGGGGGATGAGCCCTATATAAAGGACATTATACCCTCTCCCGAGCCTCTTTACCCTCTATTGAAGTCCAAAAAACTCTAAGACGCGTTTTTGAGGGATTTGAGTGCATTTAAACCTTGGAAAAGAGATTTTGGAGGAGATCTTGGAGAGATAGGAGGCTTAGAGCAAGGGGCTTTGCTAAGAATCGGATTTCTCTTATGTTGGGGTTTCCTTTTGAGGTATTACTACGTTTCTTGGGCTGTTATTCATCTAGATTCATCATCTTGGAATGTGTCGAAAGTGTAGCTTGTGGTATTTCGAGTTTGAAGGTTAGATCTGAGGTTGCTACCTCAGATCTGGAATAGAGAAGGTCTAGAGTGCATTAAAGTCCCTGTTCTTGAGTGGTTGGTGAAGTCATCTTGTCCCAAACCCTATCCCTAGAGTGTAAAATGCCTAGATCTCTTTGGATTCACATAAAGTTTTCCACTTTACGTGATGGATGGGTTGTAGAAGGGTAGATCTACGTTTTGGATCGACTGCATGGCCTAGAAGACTTCTGTATGGGTTAAGAGCTAGTGGTACTCGGAGAGTCACAAGGGTGTACTCAGCGAGTTGCTTGAAGGTGGGAAGGAACTCGACGAGTTGGAAGAACAACTCAGCGAGTTGGTTGAAGATAGGCTTGGACTCGGCGAGTCTGGTCTTGAGGTCTTAGCCTTTCCTGGTTAAGCTAAGAATCGGTGAGTCAAGGGATGACTCAGTGAGTTGAGATGGGACTTTTGAGTGTTGGGGGACTCGACGAGTCAGCGGGCTGACTCGGCGAGTAGAGTCAGCTAGAAGGTTGACTTTGACTTTGACTTTGATCAAGAGTTGACCAGTTGACTTCTAAGGGTATTTTGGTATTTTGTGGTATTTATTGGGTTTAGTCTATCGAAATTATCAGGGGTGGAGTTCATGTCGGAGGTTGGAGCAGCGTGATCTTATCTTTTCAGTCAGCAGTTGCAAGGTAAGTTATCCTCACTATATCAACAGGGTCTAAGGCACCAAGGTCGTCCCTTTATCGGATTGTAATCCGGGTATCGTTGTTATGTTGTTGCCTTGTTATGTTTGCATCCGGGTATTAGGATGGTATATGCTAGTGACCTGTTTGGTCGGTATCCTGTTTAGACTATGTTATGATGTGTGATTTGCTAGATCGGTTTGATTGAATGTGAATTGTTATGTGATTGTATGTTTATGTGCACATGGTTGTTTGACTGGGATTGGGTTGAGGCGGGACCTGCTTTGTGCTGTAAGCCAATATATACCCAGGGCAGACCGGTTATTCTGAAGGCCCAGCAAGCGGTCCGGATAGGTTGTAGGCCCCACGAGGGCGGACCAGAAGTGCCGAGCCTCAGATAGTGGACCACGCCGACTGAAGGCCCGATGCGGCCGGACCAGTCATATTGTAGACTCAGAGAGTGAACTAAGTGGGTTGAAGGCCCGGTGCGGGCGGACCAACCATACTGCAGACTCAAGGGACATAACTAGACTCGGAGGATGAACCAGGTGGACTAAAGGCCCGATACGGCGGACCAGTCACACAGTAGACCCGATATGCATGGTTGTTCTGTGATTTGTTGTGATATAACATGTTATATGTGTATGGTATATGTGGTTGGTATTTTGGGAGTATCTCACTAAGCTTTCGGGCTTACAGTTGTGGTTTAATGTTTTTCAGGTTCTTCAGGAGACCATGGTAAGGCAAAGCGTGATCGTACCGCTCCTCGTGTTTATGTTTTATGTTATGGTTCTGAGAATACTCTGATAATAAATGTATTGAAAACCTTTTTGTAATAACATTATTAAAATGGGTTGTTTTTGTAAAGTTAAAATTTGTTGAAATTTTTGATCGTTACATTTACCAAGAGAAAAAAGATCATTTTAGGTTCTATAGAGATGAAAGATGCAACAAAAGTAAATTATAAGATTGTCCGAGATAAAAAAAAAAAAAAAAAAAAAACTAATTTAAAGGCTAAGAGTATTAATTACCACAAACCATAAGAATCATTCATGTCATTTATCCTTATATCAATATCATAAATATATTATAATAAAAGTTGATAATTATAAAAATGGTATCCTTATATAATAATAATCTTCTTATTAAAAAAACCAATAGCATCTTTTCATGTTACTCAAACATTATTAATATTTATACGTTAGATATTTAATATTATCCTAACTCATATTATTTATTATAATTATCAAATGATTATAATGTTAATATATATTAAATATTGTAAGCCTTATCAATTAGTTTTTAATTTTTGTATATGTTCACACAATTACCAATTTAGTCTTAGACTACGTCAACGTCTCCAACGATATTAAGAAATTTTTCAATATCCTCCATAATAAATGAAAATAATTTTGTTACACGTCATTCTCTTATACATTATACGACTTGTTATTTTATGCTAAATTTAAATTAAATTATGTTGATGTGTTATTTTGTTGTATTTTTTCCATTTTATTAAATTTCATTTAATACTTAAATGTAATAATATATATATATATATATATATATATATATATATATATATATATATATATATATATATATATATATATATATATATCCAACTCATTAATATAATGAATTTCTAAGTTGAATCTAATTATTTTAGTTTTTTATTTATTTAAATTATTAGTTTAAATTTAAAAAATAAATAAACACTTCAATTTTAATAATTAAATATTTCATTTTTTCTTATAAATTTAAATTTTCTAAATTGTTAGATTTATAGGTTTGTTTATTTTTTTTTCAATAATTTATATAATACACGTGTCTTACAATTAGTTAGTTAAAAGAAGATACATATCAAATCCATTAAGTTTGGTAAGTGTATTAAAAAGAAAAACACCTAAAGCTAAATTTAAAAATTATCAATGTTACTTTTAATTATAACATGTGGCATGTGATTAAGTAGAAGACCTAATATGATGACACATGTCAAAAAAAATTATTCTTTTATAAGAAGAAGATTAAAAGCATCATTAAATAAGTAATTATAACATTTTACTTTTAATTATAACTTCAAGATATTTTACTAATTAAGAAGAAAGAAATGAGTTAAATAAATTTTATATGAGTATATTCTTTCAAAATGATTGCACAAGAATAAATTGACTAACTGTTATTATTAAACTAGATGCGTGATCCCGCATTGCGAGCTCCGGATGTATGAATTTTTTTAGTAGATTGTTTATAAACTGTTGTTTCTACATGTGAAAAGTCTTAACTGAACGTGTTTGTTGAAATTTATTGGCAAGAGTAATAAGTAATAAAAAATAAGTAAAGAAGGAAAGTGTTTTTTTTTCTCTGCTATAAGTAAAGGAAATAACAATGTACTTGATAAATGGATGTTTTATATTTCATAAATAGCAATGTAATTGCATAGTTTGTTGTTTTTTCTTTAAAAAACCAATATTTTCCTAATTTTTTAACATGTATATTGTTAGCGTGTAGGACACCTTACTAGACTGGAGAATGTTGTATTTATTTATGCTTGGACGACGGCTTCAATAAGAAAAAGCACACTAAAATGCAAATTTATAGTACGATTTATTTTGGTTTTTTGTAAAAAATTTAACCCAATTGAAAAAACAAAAACAAAAAGATGCAAGGCCAATGTACTTTGCTATTTACTACATAGACCAACTAAATATGAAAATAAATGCACGAAATAGCAATATGCTTTGGTTTTTGGTAAAAAAAATCAAATAAATTGTTAAAAACAAAATCCGAAAAGATAGTTGACAGTACACCATTATCTATTTCATCTCATTTCATTTAAAAGCATGTTTTTAAAAGTATGAATTCCATTTTTGAAGTGAACCCTCATCTTCAAACTGATTTCCTACTCCATATGAGGACAAAGAAAGGCAAATAAATGTAGAGTATCTATTTAGGTAACAACACCTGCAATAATATAGATGTCTTGTGTTGGTTTAGTTCCAACCTAAATATAAAATAATTTCATATTCTTTCGCATTTTATTAAAAAAAAAAAAAAAAAAAAAAAGGCCACAAAATATTATTATACAGAGTTATTGGAAAAAAATAAGTACTTGTTCCTCCACTTGTTTGACTTGTATTTTTGCATAGAAAAAGCCAAACTTCATATTCCAAGATTTGAGAAATGTGACATGCATTGGATTTGTCAATTTTGTCAACAAAAACTAACTACTTCCATTGGATTGTACCCAACTATTTGGTAGACCAAATCTCGTTAAAATCCCCCAAAAAAATATATTGACAAATTTTACAACCCCATGAGATAGCTGGGAATCGAAATGTCCATTGAAGAAATGCAAAAGGAAAAAAAAAAAGGGAAAAGTGATCTCATAACCACTACTGAAAACAAAAGACAACAACTAATATATACAAATGGACTTATAAATAGACTCTTCATCACAAGATATTTTGTAACGTCTGTGTTTCTGGGCTTGCCATTTTTAACAATGTAATAGTCTAAGTTAACCTTTGTAACCCGTTTTGAAATGATAGAAGTGTATTATTTGAGTATTATGTGTTTTGTGCTTAATTGCTTAATTATGTGGTTTGATTAATTAACAATAAAAATAAGCGTCAAAATTTAAGTATAAAATAAACTTGATATCTTTAGATAATGTTGTAGTAGTTGAAACAAGGTTAACGAAGATATAAAGAATGCTGAAATCCGAGTTATAACGAAGAAGTTATGACCTGTCGAAGTTTCGCGATAGAACCGGCAACGCTGAATGACGTAAAAGATGAAATTTATGTTAGAGCAATAGTTAGCCTTAGTGATCTAAACAAGAATCGAAGATCTTGTTGTTAGTATCAAAGCGATAAAAAGTTAGGCGAGAACGGACGTCAAACGAAGAAGTTATGAATTTATAATGAAATTTTCTGTCCCGGCATATTAAAAATAAATAATAAAAAATAAGGTCAAAATTAGCCGACGGAGTCTAAACGAAAGTTGTAGAGCATAGTCTCACCTTCGCGTGGATATAAAGAACGTCGAAAACGGAGCTCGTATGAAGACGATATGAATTTTCGAAGTTTATTAAATAATTAATAATTAAATTTAATTATTAAATTCGGTATTATCCGAAGGCGAGTCACCGGACTCATCCGAAATACGCACCGCGTACTCATGTACGCCCCGCGTATAGCGAAGAGTGTCGACACTCGCACTCGAGGACTTCGGATGACGCATGCGCTTACGATTTCGGAGCAGTACGCCCCGCGTACTGCTGTACGCCCCGCGTACTGGGAGGCTCCAGCCTCCTATAAATAGGATGCGAGGCTGCCGAGTTTCTTTGCTATTTTTCTCTCTTCTCTCTCCTGTTTTGCATCGATTTGCGTGCCAGAAGTACCCGAAGCCCCGGTAATATTCCCGAGTCCCGAAGCAAGTCCCGAGATCCCGAAGATCCCAAGAAGTGAGGTTTTCGAGCCGAAGCTCTGCCCGCGAGAGGTTCGATTTTTGTAGAGATCTTCTAGATCTGCTGAGGATTACTACTTTTGCAAGTCGTAGTGCTGTCCGATCATCTTCTGATCAAGTGAGTGTATACTACCTTTCATAAACACGATAATAATACAAGTATGATTTGAGTGTACTAAGTATATTGTTGTTTATATGTGTGAGTGTGTGGTTACTTTCTTCTAAAGCATAATTATGAAGTATTTAATATAAAATACGTGTTATGTGTATATTTTGTTGTTATATGTGTGAATGTATATTCACTTTCTTCTATCTCATAGATATGATTTATTCTCTATGAAATACGTGTTACGTGTATGTGTCTCATCTGTTGTTTTGGAATATGTATTGAACGAGAATGTTATGCAGGTTGTAAACTATGAATAAAAATATATATTTTTATCTACTAATATGTTGGGTAGAACATGGGTAGATAGTTGGTGTGTAATAAACAGATGAGAGGCCTCGATGTTGTTTTGATCCAGTCATCTAGCGGAATTTAGATGATGACCACGGACTTTTCTAGACAGTCCAGTGGAACGCTAGCAGGCTCATAACCTGTAGGTGTTAATGAACTTGGGTGTTCATTCACTGTATTCCATCCCCCTCATGGTTGCCTTATTTGACTTATATTGCTGAGGAACCCCCAAAGCATGTGTTGTCACCCCGATTAAATATTCTTAGGCTAGGTCCCTTATGTTAGTTATTTTAGGGACATAAAGTGAGAATAACGGGAATGGGTAATTGGGTTATTGTCGGTTGATAATAATTAATTTAATTATTTATTGTGGGTTGAAAACCCTATATGCTCACCAGGCTTCCAAGCCTGACCCACTCAGTTTTATTTGTATTACAGGAAGTGGCGCAAGGGCATAAGATGGATGAACCATCAAGTTGTTTTGTTTACAAGTCTTTATATGCATATATTTGTTGAATGACTTGTAATGTTATCATTTATGCTTATTGGTCTGTATCGAAACATGACACCCCGAGTTTTGATTATATAATGAAAATACATTTCTTTTATGAAATGCTTTGGTAAACGTTGTTTTATCATGTTTTGTTTTTTGGAACAAATTCCGCAACTCTTTCAAATCAAAAGGATTTACTCTGAAATTATTTTAAAAGCATAAATGAAAAAAATCGGCCTTTTCTGGCCGAGATTTTTGGGGATGTCACAGTTGGTATCAGAGCATTAGTTTAAGCGAACTAGGAATTTGTAGAATTTCTAGACTTAAACTTAGAATGCTAAGTGGAATTTTGAGATGTGTGTCTGTTATATTTTAGACACGAGCACTAGTTTATTTTCGGAAAGGTACCTAAAATGCTTTATGTGCTAAATGTTATATGTTGCAATATATTATATTATTTGTTCTGATCTATGGTCTATTGCCGTCCGAATCTAGAAACTTTATGTGTGTAGGAATCTAAGCGTACGTCTACGATATTAGAACTAGCATATAAACGTTTCGGAGTGATAAGGATGATTTGAATATCTATCATGAATAAGGATCTAATTTCACCTTATTCGGTGTGTAGATCAAAAATGGTGAGAACAAGAAGTGGAGTTGGAAATGCTGATGAAAACAGGAATCAACCACCAGTGATTGAACAAAGACCTGTCGTAGCAGCAGCACCTGAGCCAATAACCATCGCTGGTGTGCAAATGATGATTCAAACAATGTTGGATTGTCAGATGGATGAAACTAGACGGTTGCTTCAACAGAATCGTGAAGAACTGTCAATTCGTGTGGAAGAGCCTGAGTTAAATGAAGGGCACTCGGAAGGTGGAAACTTCAGTGGATTAGTTGGTCAAGCCAACCCACCGATAGGTAGGCGAGACAACCATGATGGAAGGAATGATGGAATAGGATGCAAGTACAAGGACTTTCTAACTTGCAAACCATCGACCTTCAATGGAAAGGAGGATCTGATTGGAGTTATGGGTTGGATCTCAGAAATGGAATTGGCCTTCATGACTTGTGGCTGCAGAGGCAAGTTACAGACTATCTATGCAGTGTGTGAGTTCCGAGGTGGAGTCGTTCGTTGGTGGAACACTCTAGGGAAGACTTTAAGCCCAAATGAGCCGCTGCAATTGTCATGGGCAGAGTTCTTGGTGCAGTTCAAGCGCAAGTTTTGCTCGACTCAAAATCTATTGGAACTAGAGAACAAGTTTCTGACATTGACGAAGGGCAGCATGTCAGTTGATGAATACACCAATAAATTCACTGATAAGATGGAGTTTGCCTTGCGTATCGTTCCAGACGAGCTGACAAAGGTGGACCGATATGCGAAGGGACTCTCATGGGAGTACGAGGTGCCAGTACATCAGGCACACACTCTAGAGGTAGCTATCTGGGCTGCTAAGTCTGTTGAGAACATGATTAAGGGGAGAGCCACCAACAAGGTTGAGGTTGGTGAGAAGAGAAAGTTTGAGGGAACATCTGGTCCCGGTAAGAGAAGCAAATTTTCGAAATCTGATTCGAAAAAGTTTGGAGGAAAAGGAGGTGAAGCGAAGTGGTGTGATAAGTGTAAGAAAAAGCACTTTGGGAAATGTAGCGAGGATGTAACCTGCTACAAGTGTGGAAAGGTTGGACATTTTCCAATGAATGTCCGAACAACAAAAGGATGTGTTTCGGTTGTAATGAAGAGGGGCACATTTTGAAACACTATCCGAAGAAGAAGCAGGCAGCTAAGCCCAACATTCCACCAAATCCGAAGGCGAGAGCATTCCAGATGACACTGGAAGCTGCGAAAGATGAAGCTGATGTTGCTTCAGGTACCTTTCTCGTAAACACATTGTCTACCCAAATTTTATTTGATTCTGGAGCCAACTACTCCTTTATATCGCATGAATTTGGTAGAAAACTAGCTTTACCTGTTGATAGACTAGATAATGCTTTATTAGTCGAAGTTGCTAGTGGCAAGTTTGTACGTGTTAGCCATCGTATGAAAAACATCTTAACCGACCTTAATGGGAATAAGTTTCACGAAGAATTATTACCTATCGAACTTAATGGTTTCGACATCGTGTTGGGAATGAATTGGCTTAGCGCCAATGATGCCGAAATTTTATGCAAGAAGAAGATAGTTAAAGTAAACCCGCCTGGAAAAGATTCGTTTATGGTGTATGGGGACAAATGTCGAGTGAATTCTGGAATCATTTCACTAATGAAAGCCAGAAATTGTTTGACCAAGGGATGTACATCATATTTAGCATTCGTGATTGATGCTAAGAAGGAAAAGAAGGTGATGCAGAGTATTCTAGTGGTGTGTGATTATTCATAAGTATTTCCCGAAGATCTTCCTGGATTACCACCTGATAGACAAGTAGAGTTCAGAATAGACTTGTTACCAGGAACAACGCTAATTGCAAAAGCACCTTATCGATTAGCACCGACGGAGATGAAGGAGCTGATGATGCAACTTCAGGAGTTATTGGACATAGGTTTCATTAGACCTAGTTCATCACCCTGGGGAGCTCCGGTGTTATTCGTGAAGAAGAAAGATGGAAGTATGAGAATGTGCATTGATTACAGAGAGCTGAACAAGGCAACAATAAAGAATAGATATCCGTTGCCAAGGATTGATGACCTGTTTGATCAATTGCAAGGTTCGAGCTATTTCTCGAAGATCGATCTAAGGTCAGGATATCATCAGCTAAAAGTAAGAGAGCAAGATATCGAGAAGACCGCATTCAGAACTAGATATGGACACTATGAGTTCTTGGTTATGTTGTTTGGACTAACCAATGCTTCGGTAGCATTCATGGATCTAATGAACAGAGTTTGTAATCCGTTCCTTGATAAATCTGTGATAGTGCTCATAGACGACATTCTGATTTACTCAAAAAGCCAGGAGGAGCATGGCAGACACTTGCGAGAAGTGTTAGAAGTCTTGAAGAAGGAGAAGTTGTATGCTAAGTTCTCTAAATGCGATTTTTGGATTCGTGAAGTCCAATTCTTGGGCCACGTGGTCAACCAAGAAGGGATAATGGTTGATCCAGCAAAGATTGAAGCTGTAATGAAGTGGGAACAACCGAAAAGTCCCACGGAGATCCGAAGCTTTTTGGGATTAGCCGGATATTACCGAAAGTTTATCCAAGGCTTTTCTTTGATTGCTACTCCATTGACGGCTTTGACCCACAAAGGAGCTACTTATGCTTGGAATGATAAGCATAAAGAAGCATTCGAGAAGCTATGCGAGGCACCGATACTTTCTCTACCCGATGGAGTTGAAGACTTCGCTGTTTATAGCGATGCGTCTGGTGTTGGATTGGGTTGTGTTTTAACCCAAAGAGAAAAGATGATAGCATATGCGTCTCGACAGCTGAAGGAGCATGAAAAGAACTACCCGACTCACGATTTGGAGTTGGCAGCAGTAGTTTTCGCTCTGAAGATATAGAGGCATTACCTCTATGGCACGAAGTGCAAACTTTTCACTGATCATAAGAGTCTCCAATATCTCTTTAATCAGAAGGAATTGAATATGAGGCAACGATGCTGGCTGGAATTACTCAAGGGCTACGACTGTGAGATACTTTACCATCCCGGTAAAGCTAATATTGTTGCTGATGCTCTCAGTCGGAAAGTCAATCTTGAAAGGAAAAGGCCAAGAGAATTGAGAATTGAAGTCGTCTCAACCATTGTGGAAAGTATAAAGAAAGCTCAAGAGGAAGCTTCTGAGAAGAATGACCGAAAAGAGGAACGTTTGGGCAAAACGTTGGTGTTCGGTGTAAACAGTCACGGACTGAAGGTGTTCCAAGATCGGATTTGGATACCTAAGATATGAGGAATCAGGGATCTTCTGATGGAAGAAGCTCACAAAACCATGTACTCGATTCATCCCGGTAGCACTAAAATGTATAGGGACCTGAAACCCTACTACTGGTGGCCGAAGATGAAGCTTGATGTTGCAAAGTATGTGGTCGAGTGTGTGACTTGTGCAAGAGTCAAGACACAACATCAGAAACCGTATGGGAGTTTAGAACCTTTACCTGTGCCTATGGGTAAGTGGGAAGACATTGCTATGGATTTTGTCACTAAACTGCCCATAACAAAGAATGGTCACGACATCATTTGGGTGGTCGTCGATCGATTCACTAAGAGTGCGCATTTCATAGCAGCCAAAGAGAAATGGTCTATGGAAAAGCTTGCGAATTCTTACGTGAAGGAAATTGTGAGGCTTCACGGTGTTCCATTAACGATTGTGTCGGATCGTGATAGCCGTTTCACCTCGAGGTTTTGGAAAAGTCTACAAGAGGAAATGGGTACCAAGTTGTGTTTAAGTACAGCTTACCATCCGCAGACTGATGGTCAGAGTGAAAGAACGATACAAACACTTGAAGATATGCTGAGAGCATGTACCTTGGAATTCCTAGGTAATTGGGATGAACATTTACCATTAGTAGAATTTTCCTATAATAATAGTTTTCCCTTGAGCATTAAGATGGCACCTTACCAAGCTTTGTATGGACAAAAGTGTCGTACGCCGTCTTGTTGGCTTGAGGCTGGGGAAAAGCAGTTTATGGGACCGGAGATGGTTCATCAAACTGCTGAAAAGTTGAAAATAATTAGGGAAAGAATGTTAGCGGCTCAGGATCGGCAAAAGAGCTATGCTGACAAAAAGCAAAGACCGATGACTTTTGAAGTTGGGGATTTGGTTTTGCTTAAAGTCTCGCCGTGGAAGGGACTTATAAGATTTGGAAAAAGGGGAAAATTAAGTCCAAGGTTTATTAGACAGTTTAAAGTTCTTCAGAGGATTGGGAACCAAGCTTACAAGCTCGAACTACCAGAAGAACTGAATGGAATTCATAACATTTTTCATGTGTGTTATTTACGAAAGTTCACGGGGGAAGTTCCCGACATGATTCCACTTTCGGAGTTGAGAATCGATGAGAACAAAAGGTTGATTGAAGAACCAGAGGAAATTGTTGACCGAAAGACTAAGAACTTGCGACGCAAGATGGTCGAGTTAGTGCTTTTCCGATGGAAACACACGAATGGGCCGAATCTCACCTGGGAGACGGAGAGCGACATGATGGGTCGCTATCCGCATTTGTTTGTTGAGGTGTGATTCCCGGGACGGAATCATCCTAAGGTGGGGAGAATTGTAATGCTTGTGTTTCTGGGCTTGCCATTTTTAACAATGTAATAGTCTAGGTTAACCTTTGTAACCCGTTTTGAAATGATAGAAGTGTATTATTTGAGTATTATGTGTTTTGTGCTTAATTGCTTAATTATGTGGTTTGATTAATTAACAATAAAAATAGGCGTCAAAATTTAAGTATAAAATAAATTTGATATCTTTAGATAATGTTGTAGTAGTTGAAACAAGGTTTCCGAAGATATAAAGAATGCCGAAATCCGAGTTATAACGAAGAAGTTATGACCCGTCGAAGTTTCGCGACAGAACCGGCAACGCTGAATGACGTAAAAAGTGAAATTTACGTTAGAGTGATAGTTAGCCTTAGTGATCTAAATGAGAATTGAAGATCTCGTTGTTAGTATCAAAGCGATAAAAAGTTAGGCGAGAACGGACGTCAAACGAAGAAGTTATAAAATTTATAACTAAATTTTCTATCCCGGCCTATTAAAAATAAATAATAAATAATAAATCAACTTAGCCGACGGAGTCTAAACGAAAGTTGTAGAGGGTAGTCTCACCTTCGCGTGGATATAAAGAACGTCGAAAACGGAGTTCGTATGAAGAAGATATGAATTTTCGAAGTTTATTAAATAATTAATAATTAAATTTAATTATTAAATTCGGTATTATCCGAAGGCGAGTCACCAGACTCATCCGAAGTACGCACCGCATACTCATGTACGCCCCGCGTATAGCGAAGAGTGTCGACACTCGCACTCGAGGACTTTGGATGACGCATGTGCTTACGATTTCGGAGCAGTACACCCCGCGTACTGGGAGGCTGCAGCCTCCTATAAATAGGATGCGAGGCTGCCGAGTTTCTTTGCTATTTTTCTTTCTTCTCTCTCCCGTTTTGCATCGATTTGCGTGCCAGGAGTACCCCGAATCCCCGGTAATATTCCCGAGTCCCGAAGCAAGTCCCGAGATCCCGAAGATCCCGAGAAGTGCGGTTTCCGAGCCGAAGCTCTGCCTGCAAGAGGTTCGATTTTTGTAGAGATCTTCCAGATCTGCTGAGGATTACTACTTTTGCAAGTCGTAGTGCTGTCCGATTATCTTCTGATCAAGTGAGTGTATACTACCTTTCATAAACACGATAATAATACAAGTATGATTTGAGTGTACTAAGTATATTGTTGTTTATATGTGTGAGTGTGTGGTTACTTTCTTCTAACGCATAATTATCAAGTATTTAATATAAAATACGTGTTATGTGTATATTTTGTTGTTATATGCGTGAATGTATATTCACTTTCTTCTATCTCATAGATATGATTTATTCTCTATGAAATACGTGTTATGTGTATGTGTCTCATCTATTGTTTTGGAATATGTATTGAACGAGAATGTTATGCAGGTTTTAAACTATGAATAAAAATATATATTTTTATCTACTAATATATTGGGTAGAACATGGGTAGATAGTTGGTGTGTAATAAATAGATGAGAGGGGTCGATATTGTTTTGATCCAGTCATCTAGCGGAATTTAGATGACGACCACGGACTTTTCTAGACAGTCCAGTGGAACGCTAGCAGGCTCATAACCTGTAGGTGTTAATGAACTTGGGTGTTCATTCGTTGTATTCCATCCCCCTCATGGTTGCCTTATTTGACTTATATTGCTGAGGAACCCCCAAAGCATGTGTTGTCACCCCGATTAAATATTCTTAGACTAGGTCCCTTATGTTAGTTATTTTAGGGACATAAAGTGAGAATAACGGGAATGGGTAATTGGGTTATTGTTGGTTGATAATAATTAATTTAATTATTTATTGTGGGTTGAAAACCCTATATGCTCACCAGGCTCCCAAGCCTGACCCACTCAGTTTTATTTGTATTACAGGAAGTGGCGCAAGGGCGTAAGATGGATGAACCATCAAGTTGTTTTGTTTACAAGTCTGTATATGCATATATTTGTTGAATGACTTGTAATGTTATCGTTTATGCTTATTGGTCTGTATCGGAACATGACACCCCGAGTTTTGATTATATAATGAAAATACATTTCTTTTATGAAATGCTTTGGTAAACATTGTTTTATCATGTTTTGTTTTTGGGAACAAATTCCGCAATTCTTTCAAATCAAAAGGATTTACTCTGAAATTATTTTAAAAGCATAAATGAAAAAAATCGGTCTTTTCTGGCCAAGATTTTTGGGGATGTCACATATTCCATATCTTCAACCGTAAGTTTTTTTCTACTTAGAAATGATGCTAAGAGTTCTATCTTCAAATGATGACTACGACCAAACAAAATCAAATGTAAAACTAAATCTAAAAAGTTAAACTCATAACTCTTTCACTTGAAGAAAGTGACACAAGAAAACTCTATTCTATCCTAACCGCACAAAAAACACATATACCGTTAGATTCGTTCCCACATGATTTCTTTGAAGTAGAAGCACATCGTACACTCTAAGAACTAAAAAACCAATAATGAAAACAAATCAATGAAAAGATAAGAAAAGTACTGCTATTTCTTACATTTAATTAGAAACATAAATGAAATTTGGGTAACTAGACATTTAAACTAACTACTTCCACAAAGAAGCATATTCATAAATTCATTTGGGTAATTAAACATTTAAACTAACTACTTCCACAAAGAAGCATATTCATAAATTCATTTGGGTAATTAAACATTTAAACTAACTACTTCCACAAAGAAGCATATTCATAAATATTGAAAGGAACCATTGTTCAGAGACCCAGGCTACCTGAACCCCAAGGTAATCTAGATGATTCATTGCATCAGATGATTAGGTCTCATCCATAATAAAAATAAATAAATAAATAAAAATTAGGATTATGTGAATAATAAATAAATAAATAAATAAACCGAGTTTGGGAAACCCTCACGCATCAACGCCTCAAAGGCAACCTGATCAACCTAAAAATAGCAACATTACATTGTATAAAATTCTATTAAAATGAACAAAAATTTATTTCGTTAGTGTGATTAAAATATTAAAATAACTATACTTATGACTCTATCGTTTCATATAATCATACCCTTCAAAGTATTCATCAAGAATTACCATCAATGCCATGATATGAACAATATATTATTTAAGAAACCTTAATTGGTGAAAATCTAATCAAGATTTATGAAAATTCACACCCACCAAAATACATTTTCTTCAGGCATCAACAGTAGTAACAATCCAGCAAAAAAAAAATCATAGCCTACATGAGATCCAACAATTAAAAATTAACAATTAACCAAGTATAATAGATCATATCTTTAATACATTTCTACAACTCAAGAGTATTCCTACCATAAAATAAATAAAATAATAGTTATTTTATGTGTACTTGACAGGAGCCAACAGAGGGGTTATGTGTAGCATAAGCAGTGAGTAAACATCTCAAAGCATTCCTACCATCATCATCTAAAGCAGGATGGCCTGGAAATGTTGATAATCTCAAAGCATTACTTCTCAAACCTATGTTCATAATCTAACCAACAATTCCACAATGTACAAAACATAATATAAAAAGTAAAACATGCAATAAAAGTCATCTAACCAACAAATCCAAATTGGAAATGTAATTTAATCTGATCAAGCCGTCCCAAATCTTTTCCCTGCTTATAGGCTCTTGAAAATTCTCATACATCAAGAAACACACCCATTTGAAGTAAGCTTCCTTCACATTTACATCATCTATCTCAATCCCCTACATAATAAAAAAAAAATACAAATTAGAAAACCAATTTTCAAAACAATTTATACAAATAATCATTGAATGGGATGGATCTAAAATGTATATACTAGGTTTGAAGTGGCAACAGAAAGGAGTTGATGCATCGAATTTGATGAAAATTTGATCAGGAGAAAAATGTGCAGCTTGTCATAATTCTATTGAAAAAAAACAACAAAACGTAATAAAAAATCTTCACAAAAAATCGACATCTAAAATTTTTGTGAAGTTGGGATGTGCTTTAGAGCAACAAGTACTTATTAATTAACCTCTAATTTGAAGAAATTAATAGATAGGGCTTTCTTTCACCATCGACGATTTAAGATGGTGGAAAGTCTGCAGATGGTGGTGGGTCTTTGCATCTCTAAAACCTACTCTTCATGTTCCAACTCTGAAGAACATCAACCTACTATTCATCTTCCAACTCCGAGGCTTAAAGGTATCCGACAGTTTAGGCGGTAGACTCACCACGTTAAGATTAAAGTAACCAGATGAAAAGAATTGAGAACATATCTATAAGTTAATATTAGTAGATGTGTGGTTATTCGATGACAATTCTTTAAGTTGGCGGTCGTTAGGTGGCAAAATTCCACCAAAAAACATGGTCAACAGACAGGTTGGTAGATAGAGATAGAAATTGAAATTGGGAAACAATCGATCAAATCACAACCATTGTATACTTTTTCCTTCTTTCTAGCGATGTTGGAGGTCCGAACTGTGGTGGTCGGAGTCCGGACTTATGGACGATGGAGAAAAGAAGCAAAAATTTCGATGGAGTTAACCAAAACCCAAGGACCGCCACCGACAGGGGAAGACGAATACTTGGGAATGAAAGGAGAAAGCGAGTGTGAGACATTTAAGAAACCAAATCTATAAACAGACATTCGACGTTTTGGAGGGGTTCAAACCTAGTGAGGCAGTAGTGGTGGAAGGATCGAGAATGAATTTCTGAGACAAAGAAGGAAAGGAAGCTATTGATGTTTGTACCGTCGAAGAAGCCCCTAGTAAGAGCGGTGAATGACGGTGGAGGGATCACTAGGTAGAAGAAGTTCTGAATCCTTTGTGGACACCAGAGATGATGGAATAAAGTTGGATTTAAAGTGCTGCAAGGTAACTGGACGGGGGAGGCGATGAAGAGACGATGATGGATAAAAGAGGAACATGTATCTTGCCGATTGAATCAGAAAGCTCGGACAGAACAACAAGTGGCCCTAACAATATATACATTAACACAAAAGGACCCAAAATATAAAATAGATAGAAGTAAACACACTAACATAAACGGAGGACCATTTCTACCAAAACACCAAACACTTCAATATTCCTAAGCATTGTCATATATATATATATATATATATATATATATATATATATATATATATATATATATATATATATATATAACCATTATGTATTTCACATATTATATTATTACATAACCATTATTGTTATTATTTTTATGGCTATAAAAGAGTTCGAACAAGTAATATAATATATATAATTGTTTGTATCCATAATTTTATTAAAATATCATAGTAATAGTAATGTATAATAAAATAGAAAATAAAAGTAAAAATAAACATGTAATCTTACATTTAATTAATTATGGTAAATATATAAATCAATTAATATGCCTTTATTTAAGTATATCAGTTTTGAAACCTAATTTCTAGTATATATATCCTCACATCTGTCTCTTCCATCTTCTCTCTATTCATTGTCGCCCCCAACCTTTTCCCTCTCATCTCCCTCTCGTACACACTCCTATGTCATCGACTCCAGCAGATTCAGGTAATCGACTTTTCTTAAAAGAGATCGTTTTTTTCTCCTTTTTTTTTCTGAAATCGTTTTTAGTTCATTTGTACATGGCATTAGATCATCATGCTTCTGATTTAGATCATTAAATAAGCTTAAAAAGTCGCATTTTTATCTCGTTGCCCGTTAATTTTACCTGCATTTTATCTGAATCACCTCTCTGATTCTGATTCTTCCAAATCACATCCACTCTACCTCTTGAATGTTTTCTCTCTGGATCGAAATACATGGTAAGATTTCTCGTATTTTCATGTTCTGATTTTGCAAGTATTTTCATCTTCATTATTTGATTTTTTCGTGGAAATATTTCTCGTGAACAATAATTATGTGATTCTAACAAGTCATGGCGGTTCATAAAATCTTATAAAACACAAGAATAATTTTATGAGAATATTGCACACCACGTGTTTGTCGAAATGTCTGAAAGAAAATTTGATGTTCAAATTCTTGATGAACACAAAAATATTTTATGTGTTCGTTATTCGTGTTACTTGATTTTAACATGTAATATGAGTTCTCTTAGAATTACTAAAATTTGTTTTATTTTTGTCAGATAAAAGCATTCTCACATAGTTTTATTCTTACATAATTCAATTCATGACAGTTATTCTCATAGAATGAATGAAGTACATGATGATTAATGACCTGAAGGTTGGATGAATGTGTAGGCCTAGCAATCGTGTCGTGTTCGGGTTGGTGTGTCGCGTGTTGGCGGGTCAAAATATGCCAACCCAAACACGACCCATTTAAATATACAGGTCACAGGTTGGCGGGTCACGGGTTGGCGGGTTTGGAACATAAACCCATATATGACCCGCCAACCCATTTATTTATACGGGTTCATAGGTTGGTGGGTTTGTGGGTCAGATTTGGGTTCGTGAGTTCAAATTTTAGACATTAAAGTCTTTAACATCCAAATGAAAATTAAAAACATTTATAGAAACATGTTACAGACTTAGCCTTACAGGTTACAACTTATGACCTTAGATCATCCACCACGAGTCAAAATGTCAAAATAGTCCAATGGTCTATGAATTAATGGTATATATTATATAATACTTAATAAATATTAATACTTGATATATAAATACATTTAAAAATAAAATAATTTTTTTTATTGAGAATATAAATGGGTTGGCGGGTCAACCCGTTTATTTTTTGAGAAACCCATATATGACCCGTTTAATAAACGGGTTGGCGGGTTGGTGGGTTAGCGGGTTGAAAAACTCAACCCAAACCCATTTATTTCGTGTTGTGTCGCGGGTCATGTCGAGAATTGTCAGCCCTATGAATGCGTGTGGGATAGACATGAACAATCCTCAATAGTCACCTATCTTCCACAAAAATGCACTACTCATTGTCATATTCTGTTAGATTAATCTATAATAGAATGATAAGAGTATATGTAATAGTATATATTCCAATTGAATAATATATATATATTATATTTGTTTCTTATTAGGGAGTGTTTCATTATTATAGATTAAAATATAAAGTTTTTTATTTTTTTTAAGGATGTGATAGAAAAAATTTAATTTGTATCTAAAAATTTGTTTATTCTACGAGAAGTAAGTCTCTTTATTAGTTTATGGCTTGCATTTTCATAGAATATCATTATAAAAAGAATGTTATTATGACAGAATAAGCCGAGTATGATTATAAATTATGTTAGAATTATTTAAACTAAATTAATTTAAAAAAATCAAAATTCAGAAATTAAGATAATCAAAGATCCATTAAAATCTGAAAATTTGTTGTTTTAAATTTTATTTTCCTAATTTTAAGGCAATGCAAATACATAATATTACCCTTCTTTTAATTAAATGATATTATTCTATTTTTTTTTATTTAATAATATAGGTAAATCGTTTTCACAAAATAAGTAAAATAATTGGCCTACAATCATTCATACATTCACACAATAATTAGTTAAAACAAAATAACCTAAACCTATATATATATATATATATATATATATATATATATATATATATATATATATATATATATATATATATATATATATATATATATATGGTAGATTTAGGAGAAAGATAAATTTTTTAAGTTCTTAAAACAATTTTTTGTGCTTTTTGTACCATTATAACAATTCATCTAGGATTGATAAGAAAACATCCGGTTTATATAACCGTTTAAATATTAATTAAAAATAACGATCATAGATTTATGAACAACCACCTAATGCATATGAAAATAACTCTTCGTAAATAATTGATATTAATGATTACTTTGATTACCAAAACAATAACCAAGCGACAAATTCTAAGACAGTGAAACTACAATGCCCTTTCATGGAAAAAACTATACCATGTTTGGAAAACCAAAAAACGAAATCAAAGTACGTTGCTATTTCATTCAAAAACACCATAAATTTAACAAAGAACCTAAAAAATATATGTTAACAGAAATGGTGTTGTGAAAAGATCATATAATCGTGTGTGTGTATATATATATATATATATATATATATATATATATATATATATATCCATACCTAAAAAAAACCTCCCTTAAACGCCGCATGTCATTTTTTTACACTCTATTTTGACAGGTGTACTTTCTTCTGTTTAACCGGTATTATATTTTCCCGCTCATATGTATCTCCTTAATTGAAAAGTAATCTCCAAATCTGATCCCGTGAAATGTGCAATCAAAAATTTGAAATTGTTAATTATCTGCTCCAAGTTACCAAATGTGAGATTCAATTCCCTAAATCTCGCTCTTCACATATATCTCCATCTACGAATTTTAAGGGTTTATTTAACTGCATTTTTCTGCAAATGGGTTAAACGGAAATGGACTATGATGGTTGCCCCTCTGCTCTTTGTTGTTCGCATCAATCCATATTCATTGAAGCGAAGTCTTTCTATCTCTCTACTAAGTCCAGCGTACACCGATCCTACCTCCAGCGGTGTTTCTAACTGATTTCAAATTCTAATTTTAGATATTAATATGTAATTTCAAATGTTGAAATCTGATTCTTTTGTATGTTACACACATACAGGAAGTTATTCAATGTACTAATATATATTGCTGAAAGTTTGTATAATTGCTAGCTCTAATTTCTATTATCTTACTGGAAGTTTGAATAATTTCTTAGTTCTAAGTTTTAAGTTCTAATTTCTAATTATTTGAGTTATTTGATGATACTCTTTTTTTGATAAATCTGTTATCGGAGTTCATAACATAGAAAAAATTGGGTTGAAGCGATTCTATAATGGTGGCCCCGATTCCGATGACTTATCCAAAATCGAAATCAATAAAGAGTTTGTATGTAAAGAAGTTCCGCAATTTGATGATATCAAGAAGAAAGGTGTGATTGATTTAGACATAGATAGCGAGGAAGACAATGAGTCATCTGAAAACAAGGAGAACATTGACAATTATTTGAGAAAGTTGTATTTGAAGTTCTTCGATGTGTTAATAGAGGTCAGAAATCAAGATCCTTCACATAAAAATTAAGATGTTAAGTTATTTGATACGAATAATGATCATGCTCTATGAATCGATTGTTGTTTTGACTTTTCTCTTATTGGAATTTATACTTCAGAATGTTGATTAAACTACCCAATTATAGAAAAAAACTAAGGGTTTTTTTTTTTAAACTAATAACATGTATTTCTTATAACAAATTTTAATGAGGCTGTCATAATCACTTATAAAGTATCAGACTTTCATAACCAAATTCAAAGGTTTTCACCTTATTGTATTTTTTTAGTTAAGAACTTCTCAAATAATAAAACTCATAAAATTAGTAATGATTATTAAATAAGAACCAACTTAAAAGAAAAGTTTTTGATTCTGCAACGGTCAACCAGTGCCGTCTTGACCAATAACAAAAATGCATTTTAAATGCTATAAAATGCATTTATTAAAAAATTTATATCATTGCATCGACAGGAAATACTAAAAAGGATTGATGTCTTTATCACATGAGGCAAATTAAAATGAAAATAATAACTTTGAAAAATAGGTCAAATATATGTAACATTCAAATTTTAAAAATTTAAATTCTAAAAAAAAATCAACATACTTTCATTTAATTGGCTAATATAGCATCATAGTTTAGTTTCTTCTTGGGATTTTATGTAGCATAATTTTATTATAATTTTGTTTATTGACAGGAAACACCATTATTACAACCCATTAAAGGCTCTTTGTTGATGATCTTGAGGTATTTGGAATATAGTTTTATAAATCACACATCTCTATAAATTGGCTTGAATGATATGCTTCATGACTAACGAGTGTGTTTCCTGTTGTTAATAGTATGACACTAGGCGCTTCCTTCTACCAAGCTCCGGTTCTTGAAAAAACCTAATCAAAAGACTAACCTGATAAAATATCCAGTAAGATATTTTTAAACAAGCTTTTAGCCCTTTGGATATACTCTATATCTCACCACCACCTTCCTTTTTATTTTAACTTTCATTCTTTTTAATAAAGAACATCGTGCCCTTCAAAAATTCATCCAGTTTCCATGTTTTGCACTTTTGAATTTCATTCTATTAGATTAGTGATCTTTAATTGATACTTTCTGGAAAAATATTCTACTAAGTATCCAAATTATGTATATACAATTAGATGCTTAAACAAATGCTTTTAACTTTTTAATTTATAAAATTTCATTTATTTAGTTATAAATGTCATATGCATCAATCACAAGCAAAAACTAAAACATGGTCTGCTTCACACATGCACCTTGTGCACCAAGATAATCACATGAAGAACTAATTAACATAACAGGTATAGAAGAAGTGAAACTGTTGGAAACCTACTCTGATCACATGAAAAAAATGACAACCAGTGATAGAACAAGGATTAGAACTTTAGCTTACTGATTATACCTTGCTCACCAAGGTATACGTGAGATAATTTACCTCAAGCACACAGATACTCAGGAAGGAATTGGGAAAAACATGATACAAAAAATATAATTTGAAAGAATACTTTTAATTGCAAAAATTAGAACTTAAAACTTAAATTTAGATCAAGCTACAGGAGCTTAGTTATACGAAACATTAAAAGAAACCTAATCAAATGCGTGTACTGCAAAACAAAATCCCAAACATATACCAAAATTAAAATATAGCAGTTTTTTCGAAAATACCCCTGGGCCTATAATGTTGTCCTAGTTTCTGGATTATCCAAAATATTCCCTCTAATTCAGAAACTTCATCATCTTCTTATCTTCACAATTGACTTTTCCCAATAATTTACTCAACGTTTCTTTCTTTCCAATAATATTCCCTTTGAGATAAACCAAACCACAACCTGATACATTTAATGTACCTCAAAATGTGATTTATATCTACAAAATTCTTGGATTTCTTTACAACTATAAGAGTGTTTCTCAACTATAAGAGTGTTTCTCAGGATAAGAACATGCATTCTATCATATGTTGTCTTATTTCATTCCTTTCTTTTATAGCATCCAACTTTCAAACATTATTTTTTCCGGTTGCATTGGTTATTTGTTTGGTTTATCGAATTTTTTGGTTTTTTTTTGTTTTCTTTTAATACCAACATACTTTCAAAAATATGGTTGGAGGGGAATCATACTTGATAGGGAAGCATTTTTTTTATTGTAATGAAAACATACTTTCATCCATTTATATATAGATAACATATTAATAAACTTAAAACTCAATAAAAGTTTATAATTTGAAAATTTTAGGTTCCGGAAGATTAGTATATGACCATTACTTTCCTATTTTAATATATAATTGTTTTCTTATATGTACTTATTTTTCTTATATAACAATATAGTTTAAATTTCGTAGAATGTCATTTCCATGAATATTTTTATTCTTTAAAGCTATATTCATAATTTTATTGCATTATACAAAAATCATAATTTTCTAACATATTTACACATACAAATTCTTGATCGTATATTCAAACCATTATGATTTTGTACTTTCAACCTACTATATCATTATCACCTTATAGACAAAACAACTATATTTATAAATTATTTAATTTTTTATTAACATTAGTCAATAACTAATTTGTAATTTAATTAAAATTAATTTTATCTTTTTCGCCCGTGGTGTCCACGGGTTATAACCTAGTGTGTGTGTGTGTGTGTGTGTATATATATATATATATATATATATATATATATATATTATGGTGGCAAAGATGAGAATGAACAAACAAAACTAATGAACATGATGGTGAAGTTTATGTTGAACGTGTCAAAAGATGAAAATACAACTGATCCTCTACATAAGGATGGTGAAAGTTTATGCTTTGATCTTCTGTCCTTCCGCGTTACTTTCTTATCAACATCTATTCGTTAACAATGAGATAATCACCATGTCATCAAAAATATATCAAAAAATCCTACATGACAAAAAAACTGTAAATTTGTATAGTGAAGGAATGGACACATTAGCATATCAGTAATTTTCGAGGATGTTTTGAGAAGAAATTACTTGTCAAGCATCTCACCTTTCAAACTTCCACTTTACATAGAATCAAAGTATGGTCAATGAAATAGTCAGTAGAAGCAAAAATCATCAAATAGAAGCAAAGTAAATGATAGATGATAAAAAGGACCATCAATAATTTCACCAAAATCAACAGATAGCACAAAAAAACCAAGAAATAGTTAAGGAAGATGTGTCGTAGACAGTTCTCTAGGGCCATATAGGCGAAGGAAGATGTGTCGTAGATAGTACTCTAGGGCCATATAGGCAACAATTAGCGATGACATAATGGTTTTCTTTCGTTTGGAAACAGTCGGGAGCAGTTGAGAGCAAAGAGTAGAAGAAGTAAATGGGTACATGGATTCAAATAAAGCGACCAAAAATCAAAAGCAATAAAAATTGATTTGTAGGTTGTTAAATGGAAGTAAAAGACTTGCGGCCAGAGGGGGGAGGCAAGGAAGTAAGACAGAAGGGGGCCAAAGGGAAGTAAGACAGATGAAGAGTTAATTAATGACAAAGAAGTAGAAAGCGAAGATGTACAAATATAATATAGAAGAATCGATGCAATTTAAAGTGATGAAGGGATGAATTCAATTTTCAAAAATTGAATCTTTTGAAAAGATCGCAAGAAGAATGCGAGAGGGTGTTACGACAAGTCGGCCAAGTTTCCAAAATACTGATAATTACGCCCAGATTGAGTTTAATTTGGTTGACAATTTGTATGAATGTATGAAACATAAAGAATAATTGAGTAAAATAGTAATTTAAGTTAGCATTTCACAAATATTATTGACATGACATGTGTACACTTAAAACATTTTTATTAAGAGAGGTATATATATATATATATATATATATATATATATATATATATATATATATATATATATATATATATATATATATATATATATATATATATATATATATATATATATATATATATATATATATATATATATATATAGTGGTTAACCTATAGTAATCAGTCATAAGTAGTGAATGTGTACACTTTAACGAATTTAACAGATTGAAAGTCATAAGTAGTGAATGGTACACTTTAACGAATTTAACAGATTGAAAGCGTAATATGAAAAAAAAAAAAAGTGAATGACCAAATATATATAAAAATAAAAATAAATTATTATCATTTTTAAGTCATTATTGTGATTATATATGTCTGTTAGTAAATAAGAATAATCCTGATTATATATATGCCATGTTAGTAAATAAGAATACGGGGTTGAAGAGTACGTAGTATCATCCACTAAATTTCTTAAACCTTCCTGTGACAAGATGTGCAATGATTTTACTACTGTCAGTTTCAATATGATGGTCGTCGTCGCGTTAATCGTTCTTTTAAGTTTCTACTCATTTCCAAACCCCCCGAAGCTCTCTATAGAGGAATTCAGGATTCCAGCCTCCACCAACTCATCAGACTCGACCGCTGGAAACATCTACTTCGACCTTAAACTCAGAAATATGAATAAGGCAATCGGTCTTTACTACGACGACCCATTAAGCATCGCCTTCTTTTACTACCCATATGATGAACCCTACCAGAAATATGCGTGGGCAGGCACTATCGCAGGCTTTTACCAAGGTAATGGCAAGACTAAGCATATCAAATCATTCATAGGGAACGACCTCCAACTTCCATCTACGGTGGTGGTCGACCCAGAACAGCACACCGAAGATCTTGTAAAGACTGATCATGTGAGATCCATGCTCAAGGACCACCTCCAGATGCCATCTACGTTGCCAGAGACTCGTCGGGACATGGTGGGTCGGTTACTGGCTTTGAATATTAGGATAGCAGTGGTTATTAGTTATAGATTCAAGTACTGGGTCGGATCATCTAACCATCAACTCGAGCTGGGTGGTAATCTGTTGGTTGACCTTGACACTGATGAGATGATTTCGCCTGCTAGCATTGACTTGGTAGAATCCGCATCCGCCGCCGGAGGACCAGTCATGCTCGGGGTACTTTTTACTTCGTTTGTTCTTACAATGTGTTTTTAAATGTAGTTAATTTGCCCGCTTGTACTGGATCAGGATGCGAACTCTATTTAAAATAATTGTAATTTCTTGTCGTTTCACTTTGGTGACATAACATTAATTTTAGACTAAATTACGCAAACGATCTTGTGGTATTATGTTGATTGTTCATTTAGTCCTTATGTTGGTATTATTATTATTTTCTTTTATGTGTCCAAGTCCTTAATTGTCAAATTTGTTGGAGGCTTTGTCCTGTAACACGTATAAATACTATTTTGCATTTACTAATTTTTTTAATTTATTTTTAGTTCATGGCACGATAAAAATATATATGATACGAACCAAAATTTGGATGAAAATGAAATTTGAATTTCTGTCGTATTCGTGTCAAGTATAAAAAACACAATATCGTATCGTGTTCGTGTTCAAAATTCGATATAAAATTGATACGATTTAGCATTTAGTTTTCGTGTTTCTCATGTTAGATAGGATTAAATATTAATTATATAAACTTATTACTATATTATATTATTTTTGTTGTGTTTGTCGTTTTTTAATTGGTTCGTTTTCGTGTTAATTAGAAAAAACACGATATCGTGATCAGTCATGTTTGGGTTATATAAAACATTATCGTATTGTGTCAGAAAAAAAACATAATGATAGCCCGATTTGGTGCCCCTAAGTTGATTTTTTTAAATTGGTATAGTAAATGAAATAACTCATACCCTTTCCTATTTTAACATGCACACTCTTCTTTTTACATGACACTTTCTGTCAATTACCATTAACAGAAACCACTAAAAGCATCTCCAACCCATTCATATTTTCCATTATTTTCTCCATTTTTCCCCATTCCTCTCAAACTCTACGTTATTTATTCCTCCATTTTAGGGAAAATGAATAGTATAACACTAAATATTGTGTTATACAATTCATTCCCCCATAATCGGGATAAATTTTGAGTTTTCGGTCTTAGTCCCTCTTTGTATATATATTTATACATTTCTAATTTATTTTTATCTACTAGTAATAATTAAATGTAATGTTATTTAATACTTAGATATTATGTTATATACTAATTTATATTAATTAATTATAAATATAAAGTTTGTTGTTTGTTTATCAAATTCAAAAAA
Organism: Lactuca saligna; assembly: GCF_052625555.1. Lineage (NCBI taxonomy): Eukaryota > Viridiplantae > Streptophyta > Magnoliopsida > Asterales > Asteraceae > Lactuca > Lactuca saligna. Next base: position 119,137,869 of record NC_136422.1, read on the forward strand.
AAATTAAAATACATATTGATATTTTAAAACATGATGACGTATTTTACAAAAGCATATAATTAAGTATTATAAATATAATTTTATTTATTTAATATTATTGTAATAAAAATATATGGATTATATATTTGTTAAAACCAAATTAATAGAAATGATATGTATGATAATTTATATGAGTTGGAAGATTGGAGTATACTAGAAATATAGATTTTGGGGGGTAAAAATGACATAAAAATATGAGTAAGGTTTGAGATGAAACATTATTTACCCCATTTTTGTCACAACTAGCATGTTAGCTAGGAAATTCTATTCTCGTGTAATCATTCGACTATTGTAAAACATATACTCTAAGTAAATATCACTCAGTGCTCATTTAAATTAACCTTTCATGTTCAACAAAGAGTCTGAAAACCCTAAGAATTCCGGTTTGAATCCATATTGGACTAGGATTTTCTTATTAGACTTAATGGACCAATAAGCATCCAATTCAATTATTTTGGGCTTAGAAACCCTATTTGGATTCTAATTGGACCCACTTCCATAAATCTATAACATTTTGGACCATTTGGGCCTAGAATGATTCATTCTAACCCTAATGGGCCTTATTAGGCCATAACCACTCCAATAGACCCTAATGGACCTAAAACCCATCCCTTTATCTTATGTTGGGCCGTAAATGTTTCCAAGGGCCCAATGGGCCGAAAGTTTTATGAATAGGTTCCAAAAAACCTAACTAAAGTTTAATGGGCTCAAACTATTTCATTCCTATCTTCTTAGCCCAAACTCTCGGCCCAACACCATTTAACAAAAAAAATGAAAAGGGGGGGGGGGGTTGACTTTGGAGGTGTCACCTCACCATGTGAATGGTTTCTCATATTTCCAAGCAACTCGTCTCTTTTTTCTCTTTTTCTTCCCATCGGCCGAAGATATACACACATATATTCCATTAGCAAATTTCTCTCAAACATTCACAAGAAACTCTCCTTCCTTTCGTCTCTAATTTTTGAGATCTTGAGCATCTTCAAGAAAGTTTTCACCACAAATACATCATCATTCTTGGTAAGTCTTACATATCCAAGTTATATAACTCCTTTCTCATGTTAGATCATTCCTTCTGAACAAGCTTTTGGTGATGATACTCCTAGAAAACTTCTTAAGCTCGAAATCTACATCAACATGTTGCTAGGACGAAAAATCTCTTCATCTCTTCTTCACAAACCGAAACATCAAAGCAAAGGTGAGTTCATACCCCCTTGTTTTCGGTTTTTACATGTTTTTTTTGGGAGGATACAAGTGTTTTTGTGTTAGATCTATGTATATGTGCATGTTTATGTGTTTAACTTTTAGATCTTTACTTAAACATAAATTTTATCACTTGCATCTTCATAAAAACCTTGAGAAAAGTACCTTTTATCACATATAAAACATGTAAACTTGTAGATCTGGGATTTATACACTTAAAATAGCAAAAACAAGTGTTCTGAACAAACATGGATGACTTAAAATCAAAAATCATCCTTTGACAGAAAAGTTTTAGTCTAATCTTGGAATGTTTTTACCCCCTTAATGGTAATATTTTTCAAAACTGTTTTATATGCAAAAAATTTACGTTATTACCTTTCAAATGATTACTCTCACATTTTCATACGATTTTTCTAGAATTTTTGGCAAATTCTACAAAACTGTCTATCATATTTGAAATAATCTCGGACCAGCCTGTAAAGGTAAGCAATTTCACAGTTGTTTTAAGCCATTAAAAATTATGAGAAAAACATGGAACAAAGTAGACAAAATTTCCAAACTTCCAGAGTTTACGGATCCAAATTTCAACTTATAATGATTTTTCTACAAATTTTCCAACAACTGGATCAGAAAAGTCAAAAACCAGAAAAATATGTATTTTCACTAAAATCAAGCCAAAAATGATATTTTTGATAAAAATGGGTTAAAAATGTTATCTTTACCAAAGATAGCCATAAATACAAGTTTTCAACAAAAGGGGGACTAAAGTGTTATTTTTACTAAAATTGGGCTTTAATTGAAAATTTGTGGCTTATTTGGCCAAGAACGTCATTTTTACAAAAAGTGGGCTTATTATATCAATTTTGTAAATAACCGAGCTAAAACTTGCAATATAATAACAAACGGGTAATTAGGTTATTTTGATGTTTATTGGGCCTTAGTAACCCATTAATATGTTTGATAGGTTCTGAATACTATTTATATGTTTATTGAGCCTCAGTGACCCATTAACATGTGCGACGGACCTTGGATTCTATTTGCGTGTTATTTGGGCCTGTAAATACCTTACATGTGAAATGGGCCTTAATGGTCCTTTTACATATATTTTGGGTCCATGTTATATAATCTCATTCCTATCGGGCCTTCAAATGACTTACATTTTTAGTGATGCCTTAGTGGTTCACTTACATGGTTCATTAGGCATGAGAATGAGTTTTATATATGTTCTTCTTTCTTTTTTCGTGTAAATTTCGATTAAGGATCTAGTGAGACCTGTTAGTTCACACCACTGAGTGTATGGCCGTATCTTGTAGTTATAGTCAAAGACTCCTTGAGGGAGAGCGAGAGTTTGTGTATAGATCTATACGGGGGTGACTCCCCCATACCTGAGCTGTTCGCTACATTTAGACTAGTCCAGTCTAGAGTGACAAAATCTTGAGTAATACCGGCATTTGAAAAAATGCCAAGACGGACCTAGTCATTATCATGCATGGTTATAACGACTCATATAGAGATTGAATACCAAATTTAAAATTTCGAAGATTAACCCTTCGATTGTGTCAATGCAAAACGACTTACTTAATGATACAAGAACCTCAACATTGTTATAAATAAGAAAATATCAGATTTTCTGGGGAAAATATTTGTATACAATTATCACTTACTCACAATACAAGAAATATAAACTACTTTCATATATGTTACAACTATGAAATTCACACATGCATTTATATTTGATTTTCACGTCATTTTCAGACATTTTACAAAAAATATTGGATTTTCTGGGTTTTTACGCAAGATATAAAGACTATTATTCAACCATACTTATGAACTCACCAACACTATATATTTTGACCATTTTCAAAATAACTTGTATTCTCAGGTAATTGTTAAGCAGGAAGATTTTCAAGAATGAATGGATTTATTTTGTGTAACATTGCTCATCATACTTTTAATACTTTGAAAACATGTACTTATTACAATGTACTTGATGTGAACAATGTTGGTTGTTATATGTAATGTTGGTGATGAATGTGTTATGTTTCTTGTATATTCATTGTGATGATAATTCAATTGTTAGTCACACGAGCCCCCAGACATTTCCGCCGTCTGGTTCGGGGGTATGACAGGTTGGTATCAGAGCAATGTTTATAGTGAACTAGCATATCTAACCGTACATGATATGCAACTATAAACACAAGGGGACTAAATAAATCTGAACAAAACCAAAATTTCACACTTATGTGCGCATATTAGGATAATAACCTAATAATATTTAATAAAAGCTTCTGGGGGAAATTGAACGATGTGATTAAACCTGGATAGTTATGTAGTCATATTAGGGATAAATATAGCCTGATCAACTATATCTATTCAAAATATGACCAACATGTGTTCAAGAGTAATCGTAGTGGGAAATGAATCCAAAAGCATACCTCACTCTCCAATAACTCTAGAGAACACAAACACAAATAATTAAATATACTATAGGAATAATCAAAACATGACTTATTCCCGCGCCTTCATGCAGTCACCATGGAAGATGATTAGCAAGGAGTACATTTTTATCAAGCCCTAGTTGCTCATGGGATGCTAGAGGAGAATCTCGATGAAGAACAAGGGGAGTCCCTAGCATTGGGCCCGATGAGTACACTGATACAAACTACGAGTTTGATAGGACTGACGAAGACATGGAGGAGGATGAGGACACATATGAAGCCCCCATCGAACCGTGTACCGATGAGGCACCCTAGCACCACCCTGCTCCACCAAGGAATCTTGTTAGTGAGGATCGTTCTCTAGAAGCAGAGGTTGCCACACTTCGACAACAGTTATTTGCTATGGAGGCACGAGTCGTGCAAGCTAAGCAGGAAAGGGATGAGGTCATCAGAGAGATGACCGAGATGGCTCAGTTGTTGGCACAACATTTTGGGATATGATTTCGTTACCACCATTAGGAACTTCTGATTATTATCGGGATCAGTAGTATATCTATTAGTATTAGGTTTCTCTTAAAGGTACTATGCTGTGTACTATCGACTCTATCTTTAAGTGACTACACTACTCATAGGGTCGCCATGCTGTCGGATTTTATATTTCCTATGTACTGCATACCTTCTGGCAAATTTACATGTATCAAAACAATTAGTATTAATGAAAATGCTTTATGTTTTATCATGACGTTGTTATCTGCTATGTGTTTTACTTCCTTGTTTTATGTTAATGCGTGCAATTACTTAAATACACCTTATACGCGTAGTCTATGGAAATTCCAAACTCGCAAAACAATAGGCACTCAACATCTTTCCATTCCATGACAGAAAGACGCCTCAAAGACCCAACTGTGGAAACAACGCAACACCAACCCCTCCGGAAATAAACTCGGTTGCATTCCAAGCAGTAGTGTCCACTGCAGTCACTGCAACACTTATGCATATTCGCAATGGAAACAATGGAGAAGGCAACAGACAGGGAACTGAAAGCACAAACCAAGGAACAAATCACGGAGACATGCGACCATGCACCTACAAGGACTTCACCAACACCAAACCTCGAACCGTTAATGGAACGGGAGGCGTCATATCCCAGAAGCGATGCATCGAGAAAGTAGAATCCATTTTTGAAATCCGTGGGTGTCCGGATGAATGTAGGTTCTAGTTCGCAGCCTGCACATTCATTGATAAAGCCCTCTCCTGGTGGAATGGCCACATAGAGTCCATAACACTCCTGGTGGCGAACACGATGGCCTGGGAAGAGCTGAAGGAGATGATGTTGGCAGAATATTGTACTAGAGGTGAAATTCTGAAGATGGAACAAGAGTTGTGGAACCTCATAGTTCAAAACTCCAATATCGACGCATACATATCCAGATTTAGTGAGCTATCTCTTTTGTGTCCCAGAATGATCACCTCAGAAGGGAAAAAGATTGAGAGGTTTATCTGGGGATTGACTGCATCTATCTAAGGGAATGTCATTGCGGAAAACCATAAGACATTTGATAGTGCCAAGAGACTGGCCAGGAAACTGTATGATCATGGCAATAAAAAGGGTGCCAAAACAGTGGAAGCGGAGGGTAAGAAGGAAGAAGAGAGTAAGAAAGAAAGAAACAACAAGAGAAAGGGGAAACAGAACTCGAAATCATCTAAAAACCAACAAACTATGACTATCCACGGTGCAAATCAATCCACTACCACACCACATGCTCCAGCCTCATCCACGCCAAATGCTCTAAAGCAGTACTCAGTAAATCTCCCAAAGTGCAACAAATGCAACTTCCACCATCACGGGGAATGCAGAGAGATGATTTACACAAGGTGAAACCGGAAAGGCCATACAACAAAGTATTGCGGTACTCAGCTTCAAGAAAACCAGATGCCAAACAACAACAACATCAACAATAACAACAGCACCAATGCTGGGGCTAGCTATACATGTTACGGATGTGGAAAAACTGGGCATTTCAGGAGAAATTGCCCCAACGCAAACAATCAAGGGACAGGAGTAGCAGGGAGAGTGTTGGCAATGAGTCAGGGTGAAGCAGTGCAGGACCCAACCGTTGTCACTGGTACGTTCCTACTTAACAACTCGTATGCATGCATCTTATTTGATAGCGGAGTGGAACGAAGTTTTGTGAGTAATAAGTTCAAACAGTTACTAAAGCAACCACCCCAAAAGCTTAATGACGCCTTCACGGTGGAAATGGCTAATGGGAAGACTGAATGAACTAGGGATATCTATGTTGGGTGTACACTAACGCTAAAAAATCATACCTTCCAAATAAACTTGATGCCTGTAAATATTAGAAGTTTTGATGTGATTATCGGCATGGATTGGTTAAGCCCCCATCATGCCAATATTATGTGTCACCAGAAGGCCGTTCGCCTTCATCTTTCTAATCATGAAACCCTAATAATCTACGGAGATAAACCCAACATAAACTTTCGTCTTATCTCGAGTATCAAGGAAAAAAAGTGTCTACAAAAGAAGAACTACACGTTCCTTTTTCATGTGGTGGATAAAACCAAGGAAGAAGCTAACATTCAAAACATCCTAGTGGCATGTGACTTTCCGAATGTGTTTCAAGAAGAACTTCCGGGAATACCCCCAGAACAAGAAATCGAATTCCGAATCGACCTAGTGCCTAGAGCCACTTCGATCGCTAAATCACCCTATAGGTTGGCTCCTGCTGAAATGCAAGAATTGTCAAGCCAACTAAGTGAACTCTTGAATAAATGATTCATAAGACCAAGCTTCTCTCCATGGTGAGCTTCGGTTCTTTTCATTAAAAAGAAAGACAGATCCTTCAGGATGTGCATTGACTATATGGAACTGAATAAGCTCACCATCAAAAACCGGTATCCACTTCCACGAATCAATGATCTATTTGACCAGCTTCAAGGCGCTAGTTACTTTTCAAAGATAGATATGAGATCCGGTTATCATCAACTCAATCTCCGAGATGAGGACATTCCCAATACTGCTTTCCGAACTCATTACACCCATTACAAATTCATCGTGATGCTCTTCGGTCTAACAAATGCCCCCGCTGCATTTATGGACCTCATGAATCGAGTCTGTCGCCCATTCCTTGAAAAATTTGTGATCGTTTTCATCAATGATATTCTCGTATACTCTCGAAGGACGGAAGAGGATAGTCAACATCTCTAATAGATCTTAGAGACCCTTCGAGCCGAAAAGTTGTATGCGAAACTCTCCAAATGTGAGTTTTGGCTCCGCAGTGTAAATTTCTTGGGACATGTAGTCAGTCAGGAAGCAATCCATGTAGATCCCTCCATGGTCAAGGCTCTAAAAGGCTGGGCAATTCCGACAATGCCAACAAAGATTCGCTAATTCTTGGGTCTAGCAGGCTACTACTGAAGATTCATTCATAATTTTTTTAAGGTAGCCCAACCCCTCACCACATTGACACAGAAAGGCGTACCTTTCAGCTGGATTGAGAAGCAAGAGATCGCCTTCCAAACCTTGAAGCAAGCGCTTTGTAGTGCTCCAGTGCTATTCGTACCGGAGGGAACCGAAGACTTCATAGTTAACTGTGATGCTTCGAATTAGGGTTTAGGTTGTATCCATATGCAACGTGGAAAGGTAATTGCTTATGCATCCAGACAACTGAAAACACATGAAGTAAATTATACCACACATGATCTCGAATTGGGGGCAGTGGTATTCACCTTAAAATGTGGAGGCACTACCTATATGGTAGCAAGTGCACCATCTTTACAGACCACAACAGCCTCCAGCACATTCTAAATCAAAAGGAACTAAACATGAGGCAACGAAGATGGGTTGAATTGTTAAATGATTATCAATGTGAGATCAAGTACCATCCAGGCAAGATTAACATGGTAGTTGATGCCCTGAGCTGAAAGGAGTATTCAAGTCATCGTGTGAAGACCCTATCAATCACCATCCAATCTAATCTAGCCTCACATATCAAGGAGGCCCAATTAGATGCCTTGAAGCCAGAGAATATTGCTAGTGAATCACTACGAGGAATGGAGAAGGAGCTCGAAGTTAAGGACGACGGAACTCACTACTTCATGAATAGAATCTGGTTTCCCAAAGTTAGGGGATTCAGAGAAGTTATCATGCATGAAGCCCACAAGACGCGATATTCTATTCATCCAGGGTCAGATAAAATGTATTTGGATATCAAGCAAAAATATTGGTGGCCTAACATGAAGGTAGAGATAGCCACTTAAGTGGCAAGTGTCTTACTATTGGTTTTTGAGAATTCTAACACTCCTATGGTGTACATGCAACCCTAGAAACCTTGGATCTATGTTTGACTAAGATACATACAAAATGATTTTCCAAGGTTCATAATCCTATTTAGCATACATGGGTATCTTTTATTCTAATAGTTAGTAAGAATTACATACCTCTTTGTAGCTTGGATTCCTTTGAAGCCTTGTGAGCCTAGCACCTCAAGTGTGATGCCTCAAATGCTTCACACAACGCCAAGTACACTTGGAATAAACTCTTAAAAGAATAAGAACACTAAGTATTTTGGATAGCCCTCTTTTGTTCACTCTAGTAGCCGAAAATGGTGAAGAATAGCTTCTTTATGTAGTATGATACAATTAGGGTTACACCATGTAAACCCTAATTGTCATGACCTTTCATTTCCATGACCAATGGGTTATGTAACCCCCATGGAGCATCCATGGAGAATCTTATAGGTTTAACCCAACTTGATAATACATAGAGCCTTGGCCCACTATATAAGTTATGGATGACTGACACCATCAACCCATATATTTAATTAGTCTTCCTTTGATCATATAATTAATTCTAAATTAATTATTGATGAATACTAACTAAATATTATTATTCTTATTATTAATATATTAGAACTTATAATATATTAATAAACCATAAGTGTCTTATTTTTCTCATTTAGTCTATCCAAGTGCATGATGCCATGTAACCCAAATGGACCATGCCGGGTTGGGTCAAGTACATACTAAATATAGTTACGGAGTTAGACACTATATCCAACACTTATATGCGCCAAGGTGAAAGTGGAATACCAAAAGCCCTCGGGACTACTACAACAACCAGTGATACCCGAGTGGAAATGGGAAAGCAATACTATGGACCTCGTGACCAAATTACCCAAGACAACTGGCGTGTTGGATACAATATGCTTAATTGTAGATAGAATAACAAAATCCGCTCAATTCCTGCCAATAAAAGAATCATAGAAGATGGAAAGGCTTACCCAAATTTACATCAAGGAAGCTGTGAGACTCCATGGAGTGCCAGTATCTATTATCTCAGATCGAGATAGCAGATTTACTTTAAGATTCTGGCAATCTCTTCAAAAGGGAATGAGAACATAACTAGATATGAGCACTGCCTACCACCCACAGATGGATGGTCAGAGTCAGCGTACCATCCAGACACTCGAGGATATACTCCGAGCTTGCGTGATTGATTTTGACAAGTCATGGAATACCCACCTGCCTCTGATTGAATTTTCCTATAACAACAGTTATCACACGAGCATCAAGGTTGCTCCGTTTGAGGCACTCTATGGTCGAAAATGCAGATCGCCCCTATGCTGGGCCGAGGTGGGTGATACTCATCTAGCAAAAGGGAAATCGCCAGCCAGCACTCTTACAGGACCCGAAATCATCAGTGAAACGACCGAAAAGATATATCCATGCTTGATATGACCTAGTGACCCCTACGACGTTCTTCAGGCGTCGATCGTTATGACATTTGTCACCCCAGGCATGCCTGCCTAACTGTAGCTAGCAGTTCAGGTGTGGGATATTCAGTCCCAAATAGATCTATTCACAAATCTTACAGACTCCCTCTAGGAGAGTCTGGTTATACTATGTTGGGATTTAGCCAACAAACCGAAGGGTACAATTGAAGTAGTGTCTCACAACCCTGTATTAACTAGTTTAAGTGTAGTGTAATGTTCTTTTGTACTTGAATCCGCATGTAATGTATACCTTGTAGAGTAACATAATTATACATAAATAATTATTTAGTAATGTATTCTTGTTATCCGAAATATAACATTGAATATCATAAACTAAGTATGTCATTGTTTGTATGTTTGTTAATGTATAAGCTCTAAATTTGTAAACTGTGTATTGAAATCCCAAACTATACTTATTATAGTTTACATATATGTTATGTATTTGCTTCGTGTATTGATCTGAAAACTATGCAATTATGATTGTAAGTTGAAAACGTCCCTTATGCTTAGCATGTTACAAAAGGGATAAAGTATCTAAATATTTTATAAAATGTGGAAATCATTTGGTTGTATCAATTGCATCAATTTTAAACATGCTGAAATTCTTTTGTATAAGTTCACAAAATCATTTGTGTTTGGATTGTATTCCCCCTAAAAATGTTAAAAGTAGAAAAAGCATAGGGGTATGAACTCACTGTTAGTTGCGTGAAGTTGTCAAGCTGTGAAATTGAATGAGGACCTTCGAGTTGTTGTATGCGGAATTAACGGAATCCTAAAAATAATTAAACAGATATACACGTAATATTAGCGAACCTATTAATTATAGTGATGGAAAACACTTGCTTTTAGTTCAGGAATGTTACCGGGACTCGATTGAATCGGAAAAAGCAGGTTTTCAGCCAAGTTCATGACTTGGGAAGATTTGCGGCCGTGAACTGTTCTCGGCGTGTTCTAGGCTGTGAACAGCCCCATGAATGGTTTACAGTAGTGATCGGTGTTCTTGAAGAAAATATGAAGGTTTGAAGGGTTCACGACCGTGAACTGATTTCGGCCCTTGAAGATTTGAAGATTTCAAGGGTTTGCGGCCGTAAACTCAAGAACAATAATGCTTGATTTGATGAAAAATGCATTTTAGATGCTCCATAACAACACCAAAATGTGATTTTTGACGATTTTCGGAACAAAGGGGGTATTCTTGAGTTTGCGGTTGGGAGATTAGAGAGAGAATGGGTGAGTTTTCGGCCAGAAAAGTGTAAATGAGGGGTAGGAGCACACACACACACACACACACACACACACACACATATATATATATATATATATATATATATATAGTTTGGGTTCATGGTTAGTAGTGGAGTCCACCAGTCGTGAACGGTTTATGGCCGTGATCGGGTTCATGGCCGTGAACACCGGTCAGGCCGAATTTACTGATTTCCAAAGAAACTCGGGTTTCCGTGCAATTTTTATTCCGATTCATAGATAAAATTTAATTATATAATTTAAATGATTTCCCAAACCATAAGAATTTGACGGAACTAAATAAAAATTCAAAAGTTATTTAACGGAATCGGGCTAACGTTAACGGAAAAAGGTTCGGGTTGTCACAGGATCGCAACATCTTTATCTTCCTGCCCAATTGATTCTCCACTTCTGGACTAAACTATTTGAATTTTTCAAAACTTTCTGACTTATGTTTGATTAAGTAGATATACCCATATTTGCTATAGTCACCAGTAAAAGTCATGTAGAAGCGATTTTCATCCCTTGTGGTCGATCTAAAGGGCCCACATATATCGGTGTGTATGAGATCCATTAATACCTCACCCCTTTCACAAGTACCAGTGAAGGGTGAGTTATCCATGTTTCCAAGCAGACAGGATTCGCACGTGTCATTCGAGTTTATGTCAAATGACTCCAACACTCCATCTTTTTGGAGTTGGGATATGCGCTTCTTGTTGACATGTCCAAGATGACAATACAACAAGCATGCCTTGTCCAAACCATTGGATGAATCAATATGCAACACATTATTTCGTAAGTTGTCTGCAATCATCACAGTTTCATATATACCACTACAAGGCAATGCTTCAAAATAGAAAGTACCATTATAGAAAGCATTAATAGAACCAGTTTCATTATTAAACGAAAATCTAAAACCTTGTTTATACAAACCATGAAATGAAATAATATTCCTCATCATCTCCGATGAGTAGCAACAATTATCCAACTATAAATCTAACCCACTACTATTCAATAAAGAATAAACTCCAATCTTGGTGATAGGCGACACTCTCCTATTCCCGATGATCAAGTTCGTCTTCCATGCTCCACATCCGTACTCTTCTTAGACGCTGCAAATCAGAAAAAAAATGTGAAAACCACATCTTGTGTCAAGGACCCAAGAACTAGCATGTGATGAGTTATTAGATTGAATAGTGTAAATACCTACGAAGGTGGGCTTTATCTTCCCATCCTTGATATATTATACATAGTTCGGGCAACTTCATTTCCAATTCCATTTATCGTGGCAGTAGAAGCACTCAACATTTTTCGGATTAAATGAAGGAGCAACATAACCACCTTTAGTTCCACTTGAAGAGGAACCATCATGAGACTTTCCCTTGTGGCTCTTAGAAGGAGCTTTCCTATTCTGCCCCTTCCTTTATCCAATTCCCAAGACAGGGGCAACAACAATATGAGTTGATACATATCTTTTCCTATCAAGCCGGTTTCAGCAGTTGTTAACAACCCATGAAGTTTGCTCAAGGTCACCTCATCCTCATTCATATGATAAGTCATCTGGAACTGTTCATATCAAGGAGGTAAAGAGTGGAGGATAATATCAATGGCTAGCTCTTCGTCAAAGCAAACGATCGAAATATCTTTGCATTCTTTGCAAGTGGGTCGTGATGGACTCTCCATCCTTTAGTTTGGTTGTTATTAATAAGGAAACTATATCATACCTCTATTCACGTGCACTTTGATAATACTTTTCCATCAAATCATGTTGCATGTCATAATTCCAATAGTCCTCGTAGAACTTTTGAAGCTCGGGAGTCATAGTGGCTACCATGATGCATGACACCTTTTTGCCTCTTTTCATCGAGCCAAATACTTGGTGATTTATTTGGGAGTAGCAGTAGTTTCGTTGATCTCGATGATTTATTTGCCGAGACTCTCTTCCTTGTCCTCATACCATAGGGCCATGCGAAGGTTGCGAATCCAATTGTTAAAGTTGGATCCATCAAATGTGACCCTCCCACAAATTCCCAAGAGAGAAAGTGGGTTCGAGGAGTTAGCGTTGGAGGAGTTTGAGTCTGACATCTGAAAAAGAGAAGAGACAAATTTTAGATTAGATAAAAATCCTTAACATAACACCCAAGTGAAAAATTAAGGTTAGGACCCGACACAATATTCTACAATTCGAAAGAGGGATGCCATAATCCAATTGCAAAATATCTAAAGGTAGGTAAATGATGATTTACCAATTTCCACCATGAAAAATGAAAATGAACATTAGGTTTTAAGTGAATAGAAATTCCTAGATTCTTTAAGATTCATTGAACTTTTCAATGTCATGTTTCAATCTCGAATATACCCTTCAAGTTTGTGACTGGGATACCGAGGATCACAAACAAGGTGTGAATAACCATACAAATGTGCTCCGTACTCTCGATGTCATTTATCACCTAATCAATGTTCCGTTTAACCATACACGCTCCATTGATCTATGATAAACATCGAGTTACCCTTTGCCACACTTGTTAATCCAAGTTAGTGTGCGAGTTAACCACACATGCTTTGCTAACGACTTGGCAAGGTCCAAAGTGTAATTTCATGGAATAACATCATTTTTCACATTTTTCCTAAATTAACTAAGATTGGGAAACATTTAGCTACTTTATTATAATCATTTTACTTATTAATGAGGAATCAAATGTTCTATCCTATCCGTTCGGCTAACGACCCTCCACCAATGAAGGAAGTGGTGGGTGAGAGTGAACACCCTTTCAACCGCCATTTTATAGGTAGTTTGCTTATACCTCCTTATATATTGGCTTCGTGAATTAGGCCTACTAACGGCAAGATTGACTAATACTATACATACATGTATATATATATATATATATATATATATATATATATATATATATATATATATATATATATATATATATATATATATATATATTAAGCTTTTAATATTATATAAGTATAAAGATTGTATTTTAAGCTTTCAAGGCATTGGGGTTTAGAATTTAATCTTTCAAAATTTAAACTTTTTAATCAAATTTTAAATTCCACAACTTGAGAGCAAGTTTTGAAACTTTTTGAAACTTTCTAGATTAAATATAAATTAATTAAAATAATCATATAAATTAACATTATCTAAATTCGACCTAATCCAATTTTATTTGGCAAGATAAACACAATTCAAAATTTACAAGTAAGTAGTTTCTTGTGTAATTTAGTAATTATCTTAAATTTTGACCATTCTCTTCCAATTAGATTAGGATATCTATTACCATATCAAAAATTCGAATTTTTAATTAGTAAAATAACTTATGGTAATTATCCAAACCTAATTTAAGCCAAAATCCCGAAAATATGCTCTCTGAGTCATCTTCATGTCGTGAGAGCCATCATGTCATGGTCCAATATGACCACGTCATGATCATCAGGCAGAAAAAAAAATGATATCTCTTTAGCTTTTAATAGTACATTAATGCATCAAATATAATAGAAAAACACCCTACGCTCTGATACCACTTATGGGTTTTGAGCACTACAACATTCCTATGGTGTACATGCAACCCTAATGTTTTGGATCTAGGTTTTTCTCAAATTATACATGCAATATTAATCATCCAAAGCATGAAACCTAACTAGCATACAATATTTTGAAATTTACAACTAATACAAAGTTAGATGAATACCTTTTGATTGTAGCTTGATTAATCTTGTCCTTTAAGAGCTTTAGTGCCTCAAATGTTGCACCTCAAATGGTTCACAAACACCAATTAGCAATGGAGGATTATGGAAGAGGTGGGAAGGCACTAAAATTTGGCTAGGGTTCCTCTTAGGATCAAGTGAATGATTTTAGGAGCCATAGGGGTTCCTTATACATCTACGCTGCTAGGGTTTCTAACTGGAACTCTAAGTCTCAGCTTAGGCCATAAGAAACTCATTAGATCCTTCCAGAACCCCCTTTAGATGAATTTTATGTGGGTTATACATAGAATTTCATCCATCCTTTCCAAGGGATCCATAAGCCCAACTTTGCAACTATTAGATAATTCCAATACCAGTTCACTTAATTCAATTAGTCTCTTTTGATCACCAAAATAATTCCAAATTAATTTATGATCAATACTAATTAAATAATATGATTTCTCAATTAATATATTACTCTTATAATATATTGATAAATCGTAATTAATCTCTTTCTCTATAATTCATCTTATGAAATTGCTAAGGTGAAGACAACCAAAAAGGGTCATGTTAGTATCGGGTCAAGTACATACCAGTTTCAGTTATAGGTTTAGACACCTAATCAAACAATGTTATCGTATGTGAACAGTTGTCATTGTAAAGTCACAACTTTTGTATAATTTATGATTTTACGCGAAATAGTAAAATTGTTAATTTCAATATAATGTTAAATGGTTAACTTAAATCAAAATTTCAATTAAACTTGAAATTAATTGATAGACTATTATATAAATAGTTAAAAATTATTAATTATAGTGTTAAAAATTAATTGTAATCCTTAATTAACAAAAAAACTATGAAACTATTTTTTATAATCATTAAGAATTTTCAAATAAGTAGCTTGAAAATAACTTACAATAAGAATACTTAAAAGTAATGTTATATAAAAAATTATAATATTATCTTAAAAAAACAATGTTTATTGTTTTAAATAATTACAATCAAAGAAACTAACAATATTTATCAAATAAGTTTTAAAGAAGTTTAATTTCTAGAACCAAATTAAAATAATTCAGAATTTCCTAACACCTTATTTTAAATAACTTACATAACAATACTTAAAAGTAACGTTATATACAAAAATTATATTGTTACCTTTAAAAACAAAACAATGTTTGATGTTTTAAATAATTACAATGATAGAAATTAAAATCTCAAGAAAATAAACATTTTAATTTAATTAATCGTAACAACAACTATAAATACGATGAAACCATAAATTATATTGAACTTTATTCATGAGTAACCGCATGTAAATGCCATTGAGATAATTGAGATTACAAAAATTTAAAAGATGTCTACATTATCATATAATTAAAAAAAATGTTTATATCAATTTATTATAAAATTAAGAGCTAACAACAAGTCATTGGTAAATTTAAAAAACATATATTTGTAAAGATTTCAAATATATTATTGTATTCTGCATTACGTGTGAGTATTCACCTAGTTTAATTATAAAAGGTTCGCTGGCTAGTTTCGAGTCGGCGGGTTCAACTCCTTGTGATTCTCGTTTACTTTCTTCAACTAAATCATCACTTTCACTTTGTGCATAGTCAACCTCCAAATGGTGGTTAACAATAGCATCTTCCATAACATCTTTCAAAACTTACTGAAAAATACATACAAATCACAATATGGAAAATAAGTCAAATACACTTGAAGAAATTCGAATAAGAACATAGTCAAATACACTTGAAGACCCCTATCAAATACAAATGAAGAAAACAATGTTCATTGTTTCGAAAGTCATTACAGTGTTCTCAACACTCAAAAGTTCATCAAACATTATAAGCATATCAGACTCACATGAAGAAGGTTGGAAGAAATCAAGAAATACAATATGAATAACTTTTATAGAAAAAAAAAATCAAATTGAAACTACCTATTGAAGGTGGACTTCTTCTCTTGTGATGGTGGTTTTGTGAAGGGAGAAGAGTGACATCTGATGACAATGATAAAGCTTTTGTTCATCGACATCAATGTCGAGTGTCCAATGAAAGGAAGGGGCGAGCTGGTATGGAGGAGACAATGGAAAGGGGAACCGTAAATAACAAAAAGGTTTTACAAATCGGGATTCTTGATTCTAGCCTTCTAGGATACGCTACAAGAAAATACCAATTAATAAATAAAAATTAAAATTTTTTAAAAATTCTATATACATTGTAGGTTGGCGGGTTGGCCAGAGAACCTAAGCAGATAACCCGAACCTGACCCTTGAAATAGGCGGGTTGTCGCGTCAAACCTAAACCTTTTTGTTTTCAGTTTGTGTTCATGTTGGTTTTAGGGTTGGGTCGATAATGACTACCCTAATTACCGTTTAATTTAAATATAAAAGTAACTTGTTGTTTAAGGAATCCAACTTTTTCGATCCTAACTCCGTTAGTAGTTTTGGATTTCTTTTTAATATTTAGATTATAAAAATCCACAATATATATGTTTAAAAAATATTAGAGGGATTTTAGTAAATACGCAATAAAAACACATTCTTTCATGAACATATTATAAGTTTTTATGTATTTTAGTTGGTAGTTTTGTGGTAAATGAATGCTTAAAATGATTTTTTTTCTTTTTGTAAGAGTGTAGAGGACCCAAAGTTTTATTTGATTCGCAACTTGATTTTCTGTAGTCTTCTTTTACCTCGGAGAGATTAAAAGAGTAGTTTCAGATCGTAGTTCCACAAAGGCTCCGGGTCCTGATGGTTTTTCTTTTAGGTTCTTGAATATGTATTGGGATCAAGTAGCAGATGATATAGAGGCATGTGTAATCCACTTCTTCCATTACTCATCTATTCTGAAAGGTTTTAAGGCTTATCTCTTCATGATTATATCAAAAGTTGGCGACCGAAAAACTACGAATGACTTTATACTTTTTAGTCTCATTGGGTGCCAATATAAAATTAATGGCAAACTTTTAGCTAATAGATTGAGGGAGGTCATTCATAATATCGTCAACTTTGGGCAGGCTGCCTTCGTTAAAGGTAGATAGATTTTAGATGATCCTTTTCTCCTCAATGAAGTGGTGTCTTGGAGCAAGGAATCTGAAAGTCCATTGTTGTTCCTTAATATTGATTTTGAGAAAGCCTATGACTCTCTCTCTCTCTCTCTCTCTCTCTCTCTCTCTCTCTCTCTCTCTCTCTCTCTCTCTCTCTCTCTCTCTCTCTCTCTCTCTCGTGCGCGCACGCTATATTTCTTATAGAGATCATGCAAATTATGGGGTTTGGACTCAGGTGGCGCTGGTGGCTTAAATAACTATTGACTTCTACCACGGTTTCCATTTTAGTGAACTATTATCCTACTGATGAATTTCAAATCCATCGTGGTTTGAGACAAGTAGGTCCTCTTTCTCTTTTTATTTTTCATTTTGGTGATGGAGGTGTTGCGTGTTGCTTTTATTAGGGCCCAATTGAATAATGTTTTTAGAGGAATTTCTATTTTAGGGTAGAGATTTCTCACCTTTTTTATGTGGATGATGTCGTGGTTATTTTAACCTGGGATCTTGAGAATGTGAATAGTCTCATCTGCATTCTCCAATATTTTTTTATGGCTCCATGGATTAAATTCAATTTGCAAAAAAAAAAAAAAAAAAAAAAAATTAGACTGTGCGTGCCCATTAACTAGGTTTCTACTATTGCTGACAGGATTGGTTGTGTTGTGTGTAATGCCCCATTTTTCCAAAAAAAAAAAATTCATTTGATTTAAGTAAATCTGCCCAAATTTTAAATCCGTTAAGGAGAAAACCATTTACTGCAAATACATTTATATAACTCAAAGTAATATTAAAGCGTGAAATCTTCATTGTTGCTAATGAATGTGTAGAGTCATGCATTTGCCTTCCCATGTTGACTGATGATACTTCAAACAATAAACAACTTGGTAAGCACAAAGCTTAATGAGTTACCCCAAAATACCTAATATGATAAACATATAAGTGTGTATAACGACCGTTCTTCAGGCCTTCGGCCTGACTGGACTACCTTGCAGGCCTTTAGTTTATCCGGGCCAAAATACAAGGGTTTGTTGGCCTACTGTCTCAACCCAACCAATCGTCCCAAGTCTTCATGCCTTCAGCTTACAGCCGACCCGTACCAGGTATCTTGGCCTACATCACAAAGTAGGACCGCCTCAACCCACTACTACCATATGTCGACATATAAACTATAAAGGATAAAGTAAACACATAATACATGCAAACATCAATCATACAGCTCACCACCACCTACTAGTCCTCTCACAGCATACAATTCCACTACTAGCTAAAATCCATGAAATGCATAACCATAAGTAACCAGAGGTGTAATGGCCACTAGGATAGATGATAATACTCTACAACCACAACCAAACAAGGAACATGCAAGAAAGCCTAGATCAAGAGTTCTGAGGCTATCCTAGATGACCACAGACAGTTCCTAGCGCACTCCACTAGATGATTATCAACAAGTATAGATAACATACAATTTTTTAGATCACTACAGCAAAGCAACATACTCGATACTAGGTACAGATATAACAGATCACTACACCATAGATGCATACTAAATATCAACAATCAAAGGAATACATGATTATATATATTCAGAGGTGAGATAGATACCCATATAAGTGATCCTATTCTGGCACCACAACCAAACAAGGAACATGTAAAAGTGCCTAGATCAAGAGTCCCCATTTTATCCTACATAACTATATAAAGTCCCTGCCATCCCTATACTATCAGATAGCTAAAACTAGTGGTTCGACATTGGTGCCTTCAACCCACAAGTATAGTGAGGCGAAACTCACTTGAAATGAAAAAACCCGAGAACACTATGATACACTCTCTGCTGTGATGCTTACTTCCGCGGATCCACTAACATCAGAACCACATAAAATCTTAATCACCAACCACAACCCTCAAGTTTGACCTAAACTCAAATTTGGTTAAAAATACAATGGTCAATGTAGTAAGCAAAAGTCAAAGTCCAAGGCTGGTTGAGTACGCCTTGCATACACAACTTATGCCCTACAGACATGGGATGGCTTAGTACACCGAACGTACGAAAGTTACGCCCAACGTACTCGAGCTAGTTCCATCTTTTCTATTAAATGATTAATCCATTAGGGGCTTTTCACCCAAACTCAGATCTAAGCTCAAAACATTGTCTTAAGTTATAAAGTTTCCACCTTTATGACTTTCCATGGCTAGGGAAACTCCAAAAGAAAAAACCCTAACTTATTAATCCATTAAAACATCACAACTCTTGCATGGAAGTGGCAAAAGGACCAAGATCACATTTTCATCGTTCCTATTAGCTCCATAATGGATAAAGTTTCAAATTTTATCCATTAGAATGGTCCCACTAAATAAGATCTAGTCTTTAAGTCATAAAGAAACCAAAAGTGCATCTTTTTCAACTTAACCCGTTAATTTCAAGTTTCCAACCTTTGGATTTGAATCAGTATGATGTTTACATGGATAAAGTTTCTAACTTTATCCATAACAAGGTGACAAACTTCCAAGATCTAAAGTTTATGTACTTAAAGTGACCAAAAGCTCATGATACCCAAAACTAGCTAGATCTAACAATTTCACCAACAAGATTCAAAGTTTATACCTCCATATGAAAGATCAAGGTGAACAAGGTATGGATCTACAAGTTCCAATGCAACCAATGCTTCTTCAATGACTTCCTTCTACTCCAAGGTGCACTAAGGACACTCCAAATCACTTAAAAACAACTTTTTTCTCACAAGGCTCAAACTAGGGTTAGGGTTTCATGAGAGGGTCTTGGAGAGGTGGAAACTGAGAATGAAGTGGGTTTGGGGAAGTTAAGGAGCTTAAAGATGGCTCAAACCATGAAAATAGGCTTTAGGCATTGATCATATATGCCCATCGTACTTATGGTACACCCAACATACTAGGGATGCCTTAGTACACTTAATGTACTCCCAACATACGTGACTAACCCAAAATCGTCATGACTTCAAATGGTTGTAACTTCTTTGTTCCAACTCCTTTTTGAATTCTCTTTATATCCATGGAAAGGTGTTGAAGAGCTCTACACAATTATCTAAATATCCTGGACTAAAAACTTCTCAAACAAAAATTCATATTTCATGAAAGAACCTAGCCTATGACTTTTCCTTCTTTACCCTTCGACCAAAAACATAATTCAAGGGTTTGATCTCTCAACCATCATTCCACCTTCCACAAGGTCTAATATTTACCTCCTTCATGCCCAAAGCTTTTACAAAATTAACTTCCAGCCTACGAACCTAAAATAAGAAATAACGGGAAACAGGATGTTAAATTTGATGGGTTTTAGCCATAAGAACTTTCCTATGTGCGCATGCAAAAACCCTAATGCTTGGATCTAGGCTTTCTAATAAACATGCTTTTGAATCCAAGACTTATAATGGCTAATTAGGTTAAATAACAATATTGAAACAGATCTAGAATCATACCTTTGAATCCCTTGTTGATCTTGTTTGTCTTGGAGCTTCTAGAGTCACAATTGTCACTCCTCTAATGGCTTACAAACACCAATAGCAAGCAAGATGATTTAGGAGAGAGGAGAGGGAAGGAATTCGACCAGAGGTTCCTTGCTTAAGGTTATGTGTCGAACTCCCTCATCCATAGGGTCTATTTATACTATTAGACTCCTTAAGGGTTTCACCCTAAACCCTAATTGGATAATCTTCTCTTAAGGCTATCCAAATCCATTCCATAGATAACCCTATGGACGATTTGAGCTATCCTAAAGCTCTTAGAATCCGTCCAAGGTATATCTTAATGGATTTACAGTCTAAAGTTTAACTATCAAACAATTGACAGTTTATACCCTCTTATTTAATTAATCTCTTTAAGTCACCAAATTAATACCAATTAATTTATGACTTATATTAATCAAATAGCCAAATATTATTCCTTATAATATTTACTCTCTCTTAATAAATCATCCTTCAAGTTGCTATGGTGAAGGCAACCCAAAAGGACCATGCACCACCGAATATAGTTATAGCCTTAGACACTATTCCAACAGTTTCCCACTTGGATAAGTCTAGTAACTATACAAGTACAATACGGTTTGCAATCGTAGCTCTCAAAGACGCTGTCAACTCTGATCTAATCAATCTTGTCCTTTAGATAAGGGATCGTACAGTCCTCTGTTAGATATCATGCTGACAATCCTATGGAATGGTTAGTCTAGCATTTAGATTTCTCGATCTCCGATTTATTTGACATAGAACTTAATCGAACACATCAATTCAGTTCTGACCGGGCCCGGCACATAAGTCAAATCAAATCATCGAGTGGCCAAGATATCTCTTCTACCCTCTTAGGATAAAATTTACAGATAAACTTCGACTTATATGCATTTACTTATTCATTAACCAACTATACACAACAATGCGTTCTATAACATCAAGTTACTGATGCGTTTTTCGCATTATCAATGCACAATCAATTAACAAATAATAAAGCATATATCTAGGTTTTAAGACTATATGATATTATCGTCTCGCGATCACCTTTTATATCGTATTCCATAAGGTGATTCCAGCAAGCGCGGGTTTATTCCAATGCTCAAAACCAGTTCATAAGCACTCATGAACGTTGCAGCAACCCTTGCTATGTCTAACACCATTTAGACACTCTACACACCAATTCATGACAATCTTCATTCATATCTACTCCCAACATATGAACGATTGTGGACCATTCGAATAATTCGATTATTCCTAATAAACTCAATTATTCTGGAAGTCAAAACATGCAAAGTGAAACAATAGTTAAACAATTAACATGTGACAGTAACTTTACTCATAAATAAAACTCCTTTATTTAATCATCAAATGTCAATTACATTTATCTATTATACGTTTCTAATACTATCTAATCTATGCTAATATCATCCTTCAGCCCAATACTCCTAGCATGCTGCAAGTGCTTAACCCTACTCAGTCCCTTCGTAAGCGGATCTGTTGGGTTATCTTCTGATGATATCCTCTTCACTACGAGTTGTCCTTCTTCTACGCGATGTCTAATGAAGTGATATTTTCTGTCGATATGTCGAGATCTACCATGATCCCTCGGTTCCTTGGTCAAGGCAACCGCACCTTCGTTATCACAGAAAATCTCCATGGGCTCCTTTATGGCCGGCACAACTCCAAGATCACTGATGAAGTTCTTCAGCCATATTGCCTCCTTCGACGCTTCGCTCGCTGCGATGTACTCTGATTCGCACGTTGAATCAGCTACGGTTTCTTGCTTGGAACTTTTCCATGTCACTGCTCCTCCATTTAGGGTAAAGACCCAGCCCGACTGCGAACGGTAGTTGTCCCTGTCGGTCTGAAAGCTGGCGTCACTATACCCTCGCACCTTCAAGTCATCACTCCCTCCAAGGACTAAGAACCATTCCTTCGTCCTCCGAAGGTACTTAAGGATGTTCTTCACCGCAATCCAATGTGCTTTGCCAGGGTTCCCTTGATATCTGCTAACCATGCTCAAAGCGAAGGCTACATCAGGGCGAGTACAAGTCATAGCGTACATGATTGAGCCAACTGCGGAAGCGTATTGTACTCGGCTCATTTCCGCTATCTCAGCTTCGGTACTCGGACTTTGAGTCTTACTCAACTTGGCATTTCCTTGTATCGGTAGTTCTCCCTTCTTTGAGTTTTCCATACTAAAACGTTTTAGTACCTTCTGCAAGTAAGTATTCTGACTAAGTCCAATTAGTTTCTTACTTCTTTCTCTTACTATCCTTATTCCCAAAATGTAAGAAGCCTCTCCGAGGTCCTTCATAGCGAAGCACTTCCCAAGCCAGGACTTAACCTCCTGCAGAGTCGGGATGTCGTTTCCTATGAGTAATATGTCATCGACATATAGAACGAGGAAGCTTACTATACTCCCACTGGCTTTGACATATACACAAGATTCGTCTTCGCTTCGTACAAATCCAAACTCTTTTACTTTCTCATCGAAGCAAAGATTCCATCTGCGAGACGCTTGCTTAAGTCCATAAATGGACTTCTCAAGCTTACACACTCTATTCGGATGCTTCGGATCCACAAACCCCTCTGGCTGAGCCATGTAAACATCCTCAGCCAACTTTCCGTTAAGGAAAGCGGTCTTGACATCCATTTGACAAATCTCATAATCATGAAATGCGGCAATTGCTAGCATCACTCTAATAGATTTAATCTTCGCAACTGTTGAGAAGGTCTCATCATAGTCAACTCCGGGAGTTTGAGTAAAGCCCTTCGCAACCAAACGCGCTTTATATGTGTGTACGTTCCCATCCACGTCGGTCTTCTTCTTGAAGATCCACTTGCACCCTACGGTCTTACGTTCGGGCACGTAATCAACCAAATTCCAAACTTGGTTATCGTACATGGATTGGATCTCGCTATCCATCGCCTCTTTCCATTTCGCAGACTCCGGGCCTGCCATGGCTTCCTTATAGCTATTAGGTTCATCAAGATTTACTAGTGTACCATCACTAATATACGTGTCCCCTTCGGTAGTAATATGAAAACCATAAAACTGGGGATGAACTCTAACTCTATCGGAACGTCTAAGAGGTAAGGATTCATCAATCGGTTCAACCGGAGTTTCCTCCTCGGGTTGAATGACAGCGGTAGAGGTTCCTTCATCAATCGACTCTTGAATCTCTTCAAGTTCGATTTGCCTCCCACTGTCTCCTTGGCTTATGAGTTCTCGCTCTCGGAAAACTCCTCTCCTCGCAACAAAGATAACATTATCTTTCGGTCTATAGAAGAGATTTCCAAAGGAAGTTTGCGGGTAGCCGATGAAAATACATCGCTCACTTCGAGGTTCAAGCTTGTCGTGAGTATCTCGTCTTACGAAAGCCTCGCAACCCCAAACCTTGATATGTGCCAACGAGGGAGCTTTCCCCGTCCACATCTCGTGAGGTGTTTTGGCAACCTTCTTAGTAGGGACTCGGTTAAGGATATGGGCGGCAGTCTCTAAGGCATACCCCCAAAAGAAGATAGGTAGTGAAGCACGACTCATCATAGAGCGAACCATATCCAATAAGGTTCGATTACGCCTTTCTGCCACACCATTCAACTGCGGTGTCCTAGGAGGCGTCAATTGCGAAACTATTCCACACTCCTTGAGATAATCGTGGAATTCAAGACTTAGGTACTCTCCTCCTCGATCAGATCGAAGCATCTTGATTTTCCTGCCCAATTGATTCTCCACTTCATTCTTGAACTCTTTGAACTTTTCAAAGGTTTCTGACTTTTGCTTGATTAAATAGATATACCCATATCTACTATAATCATCGGTAAAAGTCACATAGAAGCGGTTCCCATCCTTCGTGGTTGATCTAAAAGGTCCACATACATCGGTATGTATTAGGTCTAATAATCCCTCACCCCTTTCACAAGTACTCGTGAAGGGTGACTTAGTCATCTTTCCAAGTAAACAAGACTCGCATGTGTCATCTTCCCTAAGGTCGAATGACTCCAACACTCCATCCTTTTGGAGTTGGGCTATGCGTTTCTTGTTGACATGTCCAAGACAACAATGCCACAAGGATGCTTTATCCATACTAGTGGAAGAATCAATATTCAAAACATCATTTCCTAAGTTATCAACAATCATAACAGTTTCATATATTCCATTACATGGTATAGCTTCAAAGTAAAAGACACCATTTAGATAAGCCAAAATAGAACCATTCTCATTATTAAAAGAAAATCTAAATCCTTGTCTATATAAACCATGAAATGAAATGATGTTTCTAGCCATTTCTGGCGAATAGAAACAATTGTTCAAATCTAAAACTAAACTATTCTTACGCACTAAAGAATACACTCCAATCTTGGTCACAGGTGACGATCTTCTGTTCCCCATGATTAGATTGATCCTTCCTTGCTCCACATCCCTACTTCTTCTTAGTCCCTACACATTAGAACAAATGTGATAACCACAACCGGTGTCAAGAACCCAAGAAATAGCATGATTAGAATCGTTAGATTTGATTGCATATATACCTGCGAAAGATGGCTTGATCTTTCCTTCCTTGATGGCTTGCAGGTAATCCGGGCAGCTTCTCTTCCAATGTCCTATCTTGTGGTAGTGGTGGCACTCTGCCTCCTTCGGGTTAGAGCAGGGCTTAGAGGGATCAACTTTGGTCCCACTAGAAGAGGAACCATCTCGGGCTTTCACCTTTCGATAGTTATTTGAAGAAGCTTTCCTCTTCTTTCCCTTCCCTTGACCAATAGCCAAGACAGGAGCAGCGGATGGATTGGGAGTTGGTGCAACAGACTTGTCCTTGAAATTGCTCTCAGCAACCCTCAAGAGACCTTGGAGTTTACTTAGAGTGACCTCCTCTTTGTTCATGTGGTAGGTCATCCTAAATTGGTTGTACATCGGAGGCAAAGAGTGAAGCACCATATCGATCGCCAAGTTTTCACCGAAGTCAACATTTAATTTGCGAAGGCGATCGACATACCTTTGCATCTTTTGCAGGTGCACGGTAAGAGATTCTCCATGACCCATCTTAGCGGAGATCATGTTAGTGAAAATCTCATAACGCTCTTGTCTCGCGTTTTGGTGGTACCTCTCCAACAAGTCTTGATGCGTCTCGTATGGATACATGTCCTCATAGGACTTTTGGAATTCGGAGTTCATGGTGGCGATCATGATGCAATGTACTTTCGTTGCATCTCGCTCATGAGTTTCAAAGGCGGTGATTTCGGTGGGAGTAGCAACTTCGGGGTTGATTTTCTTGAGCTTCTCATCGAGGACATACTCTTTATCCTCATAACGAGCAATGGTGCGAATGTATCTTATCCATTCGCTAAAGTTCGTTCCATCGAAGGTGACCTTTTGGCAAAGGCTCATCAACGTGAAAGAACTAGCAGCAGCGTTGTTTGCGTTTGACATCTATAGAAAGGACAAGGATTGATTAGAATAAGAATCCCTAATTATCACCCAATAAGAAAAATTAGGGCTAGGATCCAACAATAACATTTACATACTAGAAAAGGGATGCCGTAATCTAACATGCAAATAAATTGAAGGTAAGTGAATGACGATTCACTAATTCTCCATCACAAAACTTAAACTATTAGTCCTAAGTATTTTCGAGAATTCCTAGGTTCGGATGAGATTCATTGAACTATTCAATGGCATGTTTAAATCTCGATATGCCCCTCTTGTTTGTGACTGGGATGCCGAGGATCACAAAGCGGGTGTGAATTACCATGCAAATTCACATGGTGCCTTCATTGTAACGATCACATATTCGATGTGCCGGTAAACCACACACGCTCCATCGACCTATGATGAACAATGAATCACCCTTTGCCACCTTCGCTTAGAACCAATTAGTGTGCCGGTAAACCACACACGCTCCACTAACATCTTAGCAAGGTGCAAAGTGTAATTTCATGGGATTGCATCAATTCACTTTTCCTAAAGTAACTAAGATTGGGAATTTTAAAAAAAAATTTAGTTACTTCGTATTTCTTATTATACTTTTAATGAGAGGATGAGGTTGCCCTATCCTACCCGTTCGGCTAACGACCCTCCACCAATCAAGCAAGCGGTGGGTGTGAGTGTACACCCATTAAGCGCCATTTTATAGGCCGCAACCTTATACCCACCTTATAGATCGGCTTCGTGAATGAGGCCTACTAACGGTAAGACTAGCATTTAGTTATACATATATATATTATTCTAGTAATATCATATAAGTATAGGGCTGCATTTTAAACTTTTCAAAATCTAGGGTTTGAAATTTAAGTTGTCTAAATTAAAACTTTTAATCACAAATATAAATTTCAAAACTTTAGGGTAGGTTTTAAACATTTAAAACATGAAGGATCAAATAACAAATAATTCCAATTAACAATTAATATTCTAATTATCTTTATTTGATTTATCTTGATTTCTTTGAAGATAATTACCAAAATAATTAATCATTATCATATAAGGAAATTAAATATTTTATTGGATGATAAATATCTTTAATTAGATCAAGATAATAGTCATATTTATCAAAAAATCGGATTTACATTGATCTAATATGATTAAGGTAAGTTTCCATAAGATAATTATGAAAAAATCCCGAATCTGGCCATTCCTGACGCCTGGACTCGCCGAGTGCACAAGGGGACTCGCCGAGTCAGGCCTACTCGACGAGTCCACCTTGGAACTCGCCGAGTCAGTCACTCAAAACCCAAAAAATCGAATTTTGCAGGTTTGTTCCAGTTATTCAAGCAACAATTTAAAGAAAACCAATCTAGGCTTTGATACCACTGATGGGTTTTAGCCATAAGAACTTTCCTATGTGCGCATGCAAAAACCCTAATGCTTGGATCTAGGCTTTCTAATAAACATGCTTTTGAATCCAAGACTTATAATGGCTAATTAGGTTAAATAACAATATTGAAACAGATCTAGAATCATACCTTTGAATCCCTTGTTGATCTTGTTTGTCTTGGAGCTTCTAGAGTCACAATTGTCACTCCTCTAATGGCTTACAAACACCAATAGCAAGCAAGATGATTTAGGAGAGAGGAGAGGGGAGGAATTCGACCAGAGGTTCCTTGCTTAAGGTTATGTGTCGAACTCCCTCATCCATAGGGTCTATTTATACTATTAGACTCCTTAAGGGTTTCACCCTAAACCCTAATTGGATAATCTTCTCTTAAGGCTATCCAAATCCATTCCATAGATAACCCTATGGACGATTTGAGCTATCCTAAAGCTCTTAGAATCCGTCCAAGGTATATCTTAATGGATTTACAGTCTAAAGTTTAACTATCAAACAATTGACAGTTTATACCCTCTTATTTAATTAATCTCTTTAAGTCACCAAATTAATACCAATTAATTTATGACTTATATTAATCAAATAGCCAAATATTATTCCTTATAATATTTACTCTCTCTTAATAAATCATCCTTCAAGTTGCTATGGTGAAGGCAACCCAAAAGGACCATGCACCACCGAATATAGTTATAGCCTTAGACACTATTCCAACAAAATTGTGGCTGAGTTTTCTCTTATTATTGTTGGTGTTCCAGTGGGTGAAAATATAATTCAGGTTTCTGCGTGGTCTTTTGTGTTTGATTGGTTTCAGAGTAGGCTATCGGGTTGTAAGGATAAATGTCTTCTTTTGGAAGATAACTTACTTTGATTATGTCTGTTTTAGGGTGATTAGATATCTAGTCGATGTCAATTTTTTGTAACAGCCCGAAATTTCCCGGTATTTATTTTTGGCTTATTTTTGGGAATTGTGAGTGGACTCAGCGAGTTGGAGCTTAAACTCGCCGAGTAGGATCGTGGTTTTGGGCACGGGTTCGCATCCGGACTCGGCGAGTCCAAGAGTGGACTCAGCGAGTCCACGCTGTGTGGTGAAACCCTAATTTCTGGGGTTTGAGACCTATTTAAAGGGCCTTATGGCCGTCATTTGTGCTCACCCAACCCTTAGAGAGAAACCCTTGAGTGCTAGAACGTTTTGAGAGAGAAAGGAAGCATTTCTTGACCTTGTGTGTGTCATTTAGCAATGAAGGAGGAGATTCTAGGCAAGAGGAAGCAAAGTAGGTTGCTATACTATGGATTTGAAGCTTAGATCATCGATGTAGAGGTATGATTTCGGCTTATCTTCTGTTTAGTGAAGTATAATGGGATTTAGGGTTTCTTATGGACATTATTGGGTTGATTTGATGCCAAATAGTTCCCTTCTTGTGTTGAGGCTCTGGATCTGGATCCATAGAGGTCCAGAGAGCCTCACTCATCAAGCTTTATGTATGGAAATGGAGTTTATGACCTTGAGTTGTAGTTTATGGGTCAAAAGCATCATATATGGCCATATAGATATTGTATGTGCATCAAGATAGTGACTTTACGTGCTAAATAAGCTTGGAAGGACTGGATCAATGGGTTAATGGACTGGATCTGACCTTATGAGCAAGTTTGAGTCATTGCATGGCACGGACTCGCTTAGTCCGGAGAACAGACTCGGCGAGTAGTATGAATATTGCCCGCCCACACAGCGAGTGGTCTTGCCGAGTTGGAGAGGGTTGACTTAGTGAGCCAGGGGGAGTCAGAGTGGATAGGTGGACTGAATGAAGCTGGACTCGCCGAGTTGTTCTTGAGACTCGACGAGTTGAGTCGTGGTGGCCCCACAACTCATGCCAGGTGGAACTCGTCGAGTTAGGAGAATACTCGACGTGTCAAGGGAGGATTTCAGGGAAATCAGTGTGTATGCTCAGACTCACCGAGTCGCTATAGTGCACTCGCCGAGTCCGGTCAAAGTTGACCGTTGACCAGCGTTGACCTAAGTTGACTTGTTAAAGAGTAGTCAAACTTAGTTGGGAAAGTGTTAATTAGAGATGTATTGTGATTTAGGAGGACAATATCTCAGGAGATCGACCACTAGTGATTTCAGGATTCACGACTTATCGAGACACGCGAGGTGAGTCTTCTCACTATACTTTACCTTGAGTAGGTAACCAGAGTTATGTGATAGAGTATTTGTATGCTATGTATGTTATGTGTTGTACTGCATTATTTCTATGTGATTTATGCTGTGCATGTTTATAGAGTTAGAACCTGAGGGTTCACAGAGTTTGGGTGCACGGACCCACAGAGTTATAGCCTCGAGTGGCTAATATGTGTTATATGTGGTATTTTGGGGAAATCACTAAGCTTTGTTCTTACAGTGTTTGATGTTATTTGTTTCAGGTACTAGTGACGATCGCGGGAAGGCGCCGACTTGATCAGTACACACGCATGGGAGTTATGATTTTGAGATCTTGGGATTTTGTATTTACTTGAATTGGATAATTAAATATGGTTGTTTTCTGAATATTGAATGAATTATGTTTTATAAAAAATTTGAAATTTCGTTGTGAAATTTATGGTGTTACAATTTGGTATCAGAGCCTTGGTTTGAGGGATTAGGGTACACCTTCGGGACTATTTGAACTCAAACTGAGGATTTGGAAAATATTTTCAAAAGAGAATTAAAATTTTCTAATAGTAAAAGATTTTTAGAGAAATTCAAAGAAGAAACGTGTGTACGATCAGTCAGCGCCTGAACGGTGATTTCCCAAAATACCCTTATTATATGTTTATGGAAATTGATCTGATGTATTCTCTTGCTAGAGTAGGCTAGGTATACTTATTTGGACTAGAGTGCCCTGATTTGTGATGCCTTAGCCTAGGGAGATGTGAGCTGCTATGAGATGC
Source organism: Lactuca saligna (assembly GCF_052625555.1). Lineage (NCBI taxonomy): Eukaryota > Viridiplantae > Streptophyta > Magnoliopsida > Asterales > Asteraceae > Lactuca > Lactuca saligna. Next base: position 119,168,552 of record NC_136422.1, read on the forward strand.
TTGAGAGCGAATAGGTAGCAGCGAGGAGCTTATGAGAGATCTGTTAGAGAGTGATAGAGTACTTGGAATTTGGGATCCAAAGAGAAGGATTTAGGGTGTGTACTGAGACGGTGTGGACAGTAGTATTGGCCCCGTACTACTGAAAGCACTAGGGCGGTGCACGGTCCAAGTAAGAATCTTCGGAATACCAAGGATCAAGGAGGGATGGGTTGTCGAGTGTGAGTATGCTCGAGCGGATTCTAATTTATCGTATGTTGTATTTCAGAGGTTGATCATGGTGAGGACACGTCATATGCCGGAGGGTGTCGGGGCTAGTGATGAGGAGATCCGACAGATCATTCATGAGGAGGTGGCTGCGGTCATCAAGGCAGAGATACCAGAGATGTTCGGGTCTATTACAACCGCGCTGATTGAGACCTTCGACGAGCGTTATGCCGCTTTTTCTTAGGCTGCGGTTGTGGCGGCCACTGCAGCTGTTGCAGCTGCTAGGCTACAGGGTGGTGACGCGTTGTTGTTCCGGGAGTTCAGCAACACGAAACCACCAGAGTTTGATGGGACCCAGGACCCGGTGGCAGCTATGAGATGGATTTCTGACATAGAGGGGTGTTTCTTCACTTGCTCATCTCCTGAGCATTTGAGAGTACGGTTCGCGCTGAACCAGCTTCGCTTGGGAGCGAATGACTGGTGGAAGTTTGTCACATCACACTTTTCGCCTACTGAGCTTGCGGCAGTGACCTGGGAGAGGTTCACTGCCATGTTCCGAGATGAGTACGTTCCCCAGTTGGAGAAAAAGCGTTTGGCCCAGGAGTTTCTGACCCTCAAGTAGGGTACTGAGTCTGTTACGGTGATTACCAGGATGTTTCATGAGAGGTCGATGTTCTGCCGTGAGCACGTGTCCACTGAGCAGGCACGTATGAGTCGATGTTTGAGTATTTTGAGACGGGACATTTGGGAGTTCGTGGCGAAATCCTCATACCAGACATTTGCTGAGCTTTAGGCAAATGCCCGGAAGAGGGAGATCGAGCTGGAGACTCAGGCTAGGGAGGAGGCTGAGTCTCATGGGAGGGATCGACGACCAGCACAATTCCAGCTGGCAACCAAGTGGGCCAAGCCCATTGATCCCAAATCAGGGAGCCAGAAGGGCCGCACTTGTGGAAAGTGCGGCCAGGGTCATGATGGAGTGTGTAAAGCGGGATCTTTCTACAAATGTAGCAAGGAGGGGCATATGGCCAAGGACTGCTCCAAGGGGTTTGCAGTATGTTTTCACTGCAACCAGACCGGACACCGGAAGGCAGAGTGTCCGCAGTTGCGGGGATCAGCTCAGGGATCTGCCCCTGCCGCCATCAGAGCTATCGGGAGTGGGCCAGTGAAGGCCGAGGCGCCGAGGGCATGTGGGAGAGCGTTTCAGTTGACCACGGAGGGGGTCCGCGCAGTGCCCGATGTCGTGGTTGGTATGTATTTATTATAATGTTGAAATATTATGCTCATATTATGTTATGCGTAGGTACTTTTCTTGTGAATTCTGTACCTACCTTGGTATTATTTGACTCGGGTGCGAGTCGGTCCTTTGTGTCTTTGGCTTTTAGTCAACACATCAGTGTTAGTCGTGAGGCGCTGAGTCGGCCTCTGAGAGTTTCCATAGCTGATGAGAAGGCGATATATGCCACGCAGGTGATCCGTGGGTGCGTACTCGAGATTTTCGGTGTTGAGTTCCCGATTGATTTGGTTCCTATTAACATGGGGGATGTTTGTGTCATCGTGGGCATGGACTAGTTGAGCAAGTTCGGTGCGGTTATCGACTGCGAGTGGCAGCTAGTGACTATACGAGACCCTAGTGGGGGAGTTCTTACAGTGTACGGCGAGGGTACCCGTTCTGGATCAGCATTTTGTTCGGCCGCTAGGGTGAGGCAGTGTCTATAGCAGGTCTTTAAGGGTTTTGTGGTGTACGTGTTAGATACGCGGGTTGATTCCAGGAGGCCGAGGTCGGTGGAGGAGGTTCCTATAGTGCGTGAGTTCCCGGATGTCTTTCCAGAGGAGTTGTCGGGGGTGCCTCCCGTGAGGCAAGTAGAGTTCGGTATTGATTTGGTCCCGGGGGCCGCGCCTATCGCTAAGGTGACTTATCGTCTTTCACCTCCAGAGATGCAAGAGTTATCCTCGCAGCTTCAGGAGCTGCTGGGGAAAGGGTTTATTCGGCCGAGTAGCTTGCCGTGGGGAGCGCCCATTCTGTTTGTAAAGAAGAAGGATGGTTCACACCGGATGTGCATTGATTACCGAGAGTTTAACAAGCTGACGGTCAAGAACCGTTACCTGTTGCCGAGGATCGATGATTTGTTAGACCAATTGCGGGGAGCATCTTGGTTCTCCGAGATCGATTTGAGGTCTGGATACCATCAGGTGAGGGTACAAGATGAGGACGTCCAGAAGACAACGTTTAGGACGCGTTATGGGCATTATGAGTTTGTGGTGATGCCTTTCGGGCTCACCAATGCTCCAGCAGTGTTCATGGATCTCATGAACCGGGTATGCAGGCTGATGTTGGATCGGTCGGTGATCGTATTTATTGATGACATTTTGGTATATTCGAGATCTAGGGAGCAGCATGAGGAGCATTTGAGGGAGATCCTCGGAGTTCTGAGATCGGAGAGGCTTTATGCCAAATTCTCCAAGTGTGATTTCTGGTTGCGAGAGGTCCAGTTCCTAGGACATCTTGTTAACCTTGATGGGATATTGGTCGATCCGGCCAAAGTGGAGGCATTGATGACTTGGGAGGTGACGAGGTCACCCTCCGAGATCAGGAGTTTTCTAGGGTTGGCCGGTTATTATCGGAGATTTATCAGGGATTTCTCTAAGATCGCAGTGCCACTCACTAGGTTGACCCGGAAGGGTGTTGCTTTTTCATGGGGCCCCGAGCAGCAGGCCTCCTTTGAGACGCTTCGCCAAAGGTTATGCGAGGCCCCGGTGTTAGCCCTCCCGGAGGGAATGGAGGACTTTTTTGTATACTGTGACGCATCGATTTTGGGGTTGGGAGCGGTGCTGATGCAGAGAGGGCATGTGATAGCGTATGCATCGAGGCAGTTGAAGCCTCATGAGATGAGGTATCCCACCCATGACCTAGAGTTGGGGGCAGTGTTGTTCGCCCTCAAGATTTGGCGCCATTATTTGTATGGGATTCGGTGTACGATATACACTGACCATAAGAGTCTGAAGTATTTGATGGATCAGTCCAACCTAAATATGCGGCAGAGGAGGTGGTTGGATGTGGTTAAGGATTATGATTGTGAGATCCTGTACCATCTGGGCAAGGCTAATGTGGTAGCCGACGCCCTGAGTCGTCGGGCGAAGAGTGCCCCATTGCGAGGTGTATGTTTGCGTTTGATCGTGATGACTCCGGTGCTGGACACCATTCGAGGAACACAGGCTGAGGCAGTGAGGTCGGAAAACCAGAAGGGGCCACTAAGATGTATTTGGATTTGAGGAAAGAGTAATGGTGGCCCTGTATGAAGAGAGATGTTGCGTGGTTCGTTGAGAGGTACTTAACCTGCCATAAGGTTAAGGCCGAACATCAGAGGCCGCATGGTATGTTGCAGCCATTGGAGGTTCCCGAATGGAAGTGGGAACAGATCACCATGGATTTCATCACCAAATTGGCAAGGACTGCTCGGGGAGTTGATGCAATTTGGGTGATTGTGGACAGGTTGACGAAGAGCGCTCACTTCGTTGCCATCCGTGAGAGTTCTTTCGCAGAGAAGTTAGCAGAGATATATGTGAGGGAAGTGGTATCTCGGCATGGGGTGCCGATCTCGATTGTCTCCGACCGGGATGTGCGTTTCACTTCCAGATTCTAGAAGAAGTTCCATGAGGAGTTGGGTGCTAGGCTGCATTTTAGTACCGCATATCACCCTCAGAAAAACGGACAGTGTGAGCGGATGATTCTGACCCTTGAGGACATGCTCCGAGCATGTGTATTTGATTTCGGGGGAAGTTGGGATACGTATTTGCCGTTGGTCGAGTTTTCTTACAACAACAGCCATCATTCGAGTATCGGTATGCCACCCTTTGAGCTGTTGTACGGGAGGAAGTGTCGGACCCCCATTTGCTGGGGAGAAGTCGGGCAACATGTTATGGGAAACACGGAGATAGTACTTCAGACGATAGAGCAGATCCAGCAGGTCAAATAGAGGTTACTGACTGCTCAGAGTCGACAGAAGAGTTATGCGGACAGACGTCGGTTCGAACTTGAGTTCCAGGTCGGTGATTTTGTGCTCCTGAAGGTCTCTCCTTGGAAGGGAGTTATTCGATTCAGGAAGAGGGGCAAGTTAGGGCCCCGATATATCAGACCATTTCGGGTAGTCGCGAGGGTAAGCAGGGTAGCTTATCGCTTGGATTTGCCAGCAGAGTTAGGGCAGATTCACGACACTTTCCATGTGTCGCAATTGCGGAAGTGTATAGCCGATGAGTCGGCAGTGGTTCCATTAGATGATATTCAGGTGGATGCGAGCCTGAATTATGCTGAGAGACCAGTGGCCATCAGAGATCGGAAAATCAAAGTTCTGAGGAACAAGGAGGTACCTTTGGTCTTGGTTCAGTGGCAGCATCGGAAGGGGTCCGAGATGATGTGGGAACCGGAGTGTGAGATGCGAGAGCAGCATCCAGAGTTATTTGCAGAATAAGACTTCGAGGGCGAAGTCTAGTTCTAGTGGGGGAGAATTGTAACAACCCGGAATTTCCAGGTATTTATTTTTGGCTTATTTTTGGGAATTGTGAGTGGACTCGGCGAGTTGGAGCTCAAACTCGCCGAGTAGGATCGCAGTTTTGGGCACGGGTTCATGTCCGGACTCGGCGAGTCCATGCTGTGTGGTGAAACTCTAAATTCTGGGGTTTGAGACCTATTTAAAGGGCCTTATGGTCATCATTTGTGCTCACCCAACCCTTAGAGAGAAACCCTTGAGTGCTTGAACGTTTTGAGAGAGAAAGGAAGAATTTCTTGACCTTGTGTGTGTCATTTAGCAAAGTAGGAGGAGATTCTAGGCAAGAGGAAGAAAAGGAGGTTGCTATACTGTGGATTTGAAGCTTAGATCATCGATCTAGAGGTATGATTTTGGCTTATCTTCTGTTTTGTGAAGTATAATGGGATTTAGGGTTTCTTATGGACATTATTGGGTTGATTTGATGCCAAATAGTTCCCTTCTTGTGTTGAGGCTATGGATCTGGATCCATAGAGGTCCAGAGAGCCTCACTCATCAAGCTTTATGTATGGCAATGGAGTTTATGACCTTGAGTTGTAGTTTATGGGTCAAAAGCATCATATATGGCCATATAGATATTGTATGTGCATCAAGATAGTGACTTTACGTGCTAAATAAGCTTGGAAGGACTGGATCTATGGGTTAATGGGCTGGATCTGACCTTATGAGCAAGTTTGAGTCATTGCATGGCACGGACTTGCCGAGTCCGAAGAACAGACTCGGCGAGTAGTATGAATATTTTCCGACCACACAGTGAGTGGTCTTGCCGATTTGGAGAGGGTTGACTCAGTGAGCCAGGGGGGAGTCAGAGTGTACAGGTGGACTGAATCAAGCTGGACTCGCCGAGTTGTTCTTGAGACTCGGCGAGTTGAGTCGTGGTGGCCCTACAACTCATGCCAGGTGGAACTCGTCGAGTTAGGATAATAATCGACGTATCAAGGGAGGATTTCAGTGAAATCAGTGCATACGCTCAGACTCGCAGAGTCGCTATAGTGCACTCGCCGAGTTCGGTCAAAGTTGACCGTTGATCGTTGACCAACGTTGACCTAAGTTGGCTTGTTAAAGAGTAGTCAACCTTAGTTGGGAAAGTGTTAATTAGAGATGTATTGTGATTTAGGAGGACTATAGCTCGGGAGATCGAGCACTTGTGATTTCAGGATTCACGACTTACCGAGACACGCGAGGTGAGTCTTCTCACTATACTTTACCTTGAGTAGGTAACCAGAGTTATGTGATATAGTATTTGTATGCTATGCATGTTATGTGTTGTACTGCATTATTTCTATGTGATTTATGTTGTGCATGTTTATATAGTTAGAACCTGAGGGTTCACAGAGTTTGGGTGCACGAACCCACATAGTTATAGCCTCGAGTGGCTAATATGTGTTATATGTGGTATTTTGGGGAACTCACTAAGCTTTGTGCTTACAGTGTTTGATGTTATTTGTTTTAGGTACTAGTGACGATCGCGGGAAGGCGCCGGCTTGATCAGTACACACGCATGGGAGTTATGATTTTGAGATCTTGGGATTTTGTATTTACTTGAATTGGATAATTAAATATGGTTGTTTTCTGAATATTGAATGAATTACGTTTTATAAAAAATTTGAAAAATTGTTTTGAAATTTACGGTGTTACATTTTTCTTACAGCTCTTTTAGTTTTGAGAGGTTTAGAGGATTTAAGGGCTAGACTTGTTTTGGGTGCAGTTCTAGATTAGAGACGTATTCAATATGTTAAATGGGACAGAGTAGCAGCCAATGATGAGGGGGTTTGGTAGTAGGGAGCCTTTTTTCATTTAGTAGGGCTATGATGTTACGTTGGTGATGGAGATTTGATCATTGGGTTGATATTTTATGGGTTTCAATTATAAAAACTCTATATGTTTTAGATGGTGGGTGCATTTCTTTGATCACAAGAAGGGCAAGCATATATCCTTGGAATGGAGTTTTTTGTATGCTCATCTAGCTGACAAACATATGTTTTGGTAATCAGTATGTATGTCGTATTAGGATTGGGGATAGGTGAAAGATGCCTTTTTGATAGGATTTGTGGATAGGCGAAGATCCACTTGCATCTAATTTTCGTATGTATGTTCTATCATTTGACACTTGAATTTCTACTGTTCGTGAAAGTCTAACATAATCAAAATCATTATATTTTTTAAAAACCTTATTAGAAATCATTTTAGATGTTTTGTCATTTACATAGCATTTTAAAGCTTATAAAAATATAAAAAGTTGGGTAAAAAAATGTCTGAAGACATGTCTTGGAGCTTGCTTGGGTAGGAGTGCAAAATTAGGAAAAACAAAATAAAATTATAATAGAAAGGATGTTACGCTCTAGCAATTGAAAAGCAACATGGCGCCATAGGATTTTATTATCCTCTTTATGAATGCATATTTGGAAAAATATGCAAGTCCTTCATCCAGAAAGAATAGAATATTGGAATGAATATGAAAAACTCAAAAGGTTGTATGATTAAGTGTAAATTTGAAAACTATTAAATAAGAGCCTCTTGAGATAAAATGTTCGTGTAATAGTGCAGCAGAATCTTCCACCTTGTTGGACCTGCCCAGTTACCAAGATTAAACTACGTCCACCTCGATTACAACAAACAAAGGTACCTATTAGCCCAACAGAGTGTCAACATCAAAAGATGATGTATATTCATTATTCAAGGATTAGAACTGGTCTCCAAAAAACTGTTTCATGTCCTTGGAAGAGTGATAAACAATTTTTAGTCATAACAACTCAAGCTACCTGTGATTTGCTATTCATAAATGGCATCACAACATGATAATACAAATATAAACACAAATATTATCTAATTTATCAACCAAAAGCAAATACGTGGAATCGAGCCAGTTGAGTTCAATGTCTTGCGAGCAATAAACTAGTGAGTAGATAGAATTTAAGACTTATTTATTAAATGTCTTAGCTTCGAGCACTTTTATTTTTCATATTGCTTTTAATGATATAGTAGATTTTAAAGTCTTAAAGTTTGTGTTGTTGGATGTAATTACACTCGAAAAAAGAATTTAAAAATATTCTATCATATTTACTTATTTAGATATACACATTTTATGATCTGAAATACTTGTTTTTAAAATTTATTGTTTTATTTACTTGTCATTTTTCCAAATATACATGCTTCTCGAAAAAAACATATGGGTTGTGTGTATATCATATCTTAATGTTTTCATTTGGTTACTATGTGAATAGGTGTCGAATTGCCATAGGCTTTGCTTTTTTTTGTAACCAAAAGAAGAAAGTTATAGACATTGATGTCACGAGTATTGTTCTTCATTTTAGCCTAAGACAAAAGAAGACAGTTGTACGGATTATGTTTACCCTTTTTATCTGTACTTTCATTATCATTTCGTTCAAACCTATTCCTACTTTAGTCATTGCTAGTCCCCACCCCAATGTACATCATATCACTTTATAGCAAGACCTTTATCTGTAAGTTTTACGTATTTTACTTTATAGCAACACCTTTATCTGTAGATTTTACGTATTTACGTATTGCATACGAATACGGTGGTCCTAAAGCCTATTTATTCCACCTCTCTCTTTGTATTCGCTACATTGCAATAGAGCTCCCAAAATCTCCCTTCATAACGAAATGCTCAACATCTCCATTCATATCAAAATGCTCATATGGAATATAATCAAAGATCTACTCCAGGTTAGATTTTTCTTTTTCTTAATTAATCTGTTTTCATTTTCATAATTTGTAATTTCAGAGTGTTGTAAACGTAATGTTGCCTTGGTTCTTACCAAGACAGCTATGATCACCATCTCTGCTTTATCTTGTTTTTTCGTACATTGTTGATACTTCTAAGGTTTCTAATTAGTTATACGCTTTTCTTTTTCTTAGTTGACAGCGTGAACGCTATAACCACCGTATCTAAGTGTTATATATTGGTCATTTACATATATGGAATAATCCTTGACACTAATTTAAAGACTCTAGAGTTTTGGACGCGGTCATATGGGTGTACAATTTCTTGTCCAAAATTTATTGTTTTCGACAGCGAGTTTAAGGGAGTTTATGGGTTTTGGGTAACAATGGAATATTATACTCCTACTTGTGAATGTATGTTGTAACGCTCTTTCAACCCTGGCCTCTCGCTAATTTTATTATAAATTTTTTCTGTTAAGAAAAAAAAACTTTCGTACTTGTGAGAGTAACACAAGAATCGGAGTCCAAGATGAGCAGGATATGACAATAACACGAGATCTTTAACTGTATTCCCAACTATAGCAATACTTCCTGAATATAAGGAATGATATCTTCGGCTAATGCACGTAATTTCAGAGATTAAGAGGTAATATAGAGGACAAAATTATCCAAGAACCTCAAATATTTAATATCGTATATATTGCAATGGTACTTAATATATTTTTAGTGTTCCTCTCCTATCATCTTTTTGACGTTGATATAGCATAATAATTTGGTTATCAAAATAGATTTAAATACTCGCAATTTAGGAAGATACCAAAGATTGTTTATATGTCATTTAAGATTTAATGTGCTAAAGACAAACTTGGGTTGGGGATGCATGTTGCATCAATCAAAGTTAGTAACCAAGTGAGTAACAGACGATATTATGGTTTGGTAGAAGGAATAGATGGAGGGGGCGTTCTTTTTGTAAGACCCCTTGCTTATAAAGTTTGTAACATTTTATGATTAGCCAGATATAATGTCAACTTTTGACGATGCAATATCCGCGAGGGTTGACATAACGATTATTTCACTAGCTAGTATGAGCTGGGACACACTTATAAGATATCCCTATATTCTTGGCCACACGAAATGAATATTATCTAAGTTACGTCGGCTATTGCATTGTGAAAAGCCGTAAATATACCGTTTTAGTTGATGACCACGTCACAAACCTCAAAAGTGGCAATTCTAGCATAATACTACAAGAAGAAGATTGGGCAACAACGGCGACACCTGTCGCCGCTAAAGGTTAGGCGGCTCGCCGCTAATACCTTTAGCGGCTACGTGTCGCTGCAAATGCGTCGCCGGTATTATTTGGTCGCTAATACGCTTATTGTCGCAACTAATACTCATATAGTCGCCGCTAATACTGGGTGTCGTTGCTAATGCCACCTGTCGCCGCTAATAGATTGTCACCGCTAATACGTGCGTGTCGCCACAAAAGTTGTCGCCGCTAATACACTCTTTTGATTTCTTTTATTTTTTTTAGTTTATTTATTTAACATTAAATTTATAATCAATCCAAATATTTATCTATATAGCATTTGAATAATCTGATAAGTTTTTATAGAAATATTAATACATATTATACAATCAATCCAAAATATTAATCCATACCACATTCAGTATTCTTCCAAATTACAAAACGTTTCATAAAATCCTAAAATAACTACTTGTCCTAAATCATCATCTCCTTCATTATTTGGTGGCGGCAATTAGCGAAACCACTCTTCCAATGCTGCAGAACAGGCCGGGTCCTGTAGTATTGTTTCCAGCATTTGCAACTATAAAGAAAACAAAATATATTAACAACATATCAGAATAACATTATAATTAATTATACCATTCTACAAAATATCAACAACATATCAAATACACTTAAACTTACATCTACTTTCCATTATAGCATTTACTTTCCAAAATATTACCAAACTACAAAATATCAACATATCAAAGCACAACCAACATATTATTATACCATTCTACTTTCCATTATAGCATTGTACTTTCCAAAAATTATCAAACTACAAAATATCAACATATCAAACCATAACCAACATATCATTATACCATTCTACTTTCCATGATAGCATTACTTTCCAAAAATTACCAAACTACAAAATATCAACATATCAAATTATAACCAACATATTATTATAGCATTCTACTTTTCATTATAGCATTTACCAATAATTACCTGTGATTGTGGTTGTTCTTGTGTCATTGGTTGTTCCTGATCGTACATGGACACAACGGTAGGGGATTTACGCCCAATGCCTCTGATATGTCCGCGTCGAACACCCAATATTCTTTCAAAAAAATCTTTTATAGCAGTTGGTGCTAGACCGCTTGCCTCAAAAGTAGCTTGGGTTCGTTGGTTTATCTCCTCGAGTAAAGCATTTTGTATTTTTTAAAAATAATAAAAATCATAAAAATTAGATTACTAAATACCTTTGACGATATAAACAGTTATATGAAAATACAAATTAACCACTTACGTATTGTTGTTCGACTGCAGGACTATAAAATACCCCTTAGTGATTGGAATTGGCCTTACGAAAAACTTCGATTCGACTGATATCCTATTTAACATTAAAATTTAGATTACTTATACTTTAAATAAATATTTAAATATATCATAACTTACTTCTTTGAAACATGCATTGCTGTATGAACTCGATCCCCATCTGTTTACAACTACTTGTTTTGCACGACATTCTTTGTTTGACGCCGAACGTCTGAAAAATTCTGGCGTTTGAAAATGTTCGACTGCCTTCGCCCAATTTTCATGTGACATACCGTTAGGGGAGCTGCTAATGCGGCTTGGATATATGCAGGCCCCCCGATTTCCTTAAAATAAGAATGAACTTTACTTTTTCAGCCTCTGTAAACTTTTGCAAGACTCGAATCAATGCTCCGCAACAGTTGAGCACGCTCCGGATCCATGTTAACTTTGTCCAAATCAAATTTATTCTGCAAAACACAAAAAATTTAGTTAATTAAATAACAATCACAACTAAACTTAAAATTGCATCTAAGTTACCTTTAGATGTACAACAGTTGCGTTCCTTAAGGCGGGGAAAACATTATTCCAACTAGATACGTTGAATGGGACATTGTTCCACAAATACCTCCCAATTTAATGTGTGAACGAATTACCACGCTTCCCGACAGGGTAATATGTGATCTCCCTATCGAAATCCAAATCTACGGGCTTTCCCTTATTTGCCCTTGTCAACTTTCCCAACTCGATATTTTTTGACATGCCCCTTCTTTTTTTTGGAAGCTCGGTTGAAAAAATGCATTTAAAAATATTAGTCACGATAACTTATTATAAAAAATAAATATAGTTAATAAATATATCATAATAAAGCTCACCATCCTATTCATGCTGACCACGATCAAAGTCTTCTAGAGGTGGTGGATCCCCGACTCCATCACCTCCATGTAGCCCCATTACATCGGCCATCATGCCCAAGAGTGTCGCCCAAGTAAACCTCATCTGCAGCCTATAAATTACAAGATGTGCAATATAGAAATACAATATGAATAAAAGTTAGTTACCCTGCGAAATTGTAAGATATACAATATAGACAAACAACATAAATAAAAGTTAGACAAACAATATGAATTAAAGGTACATTTCAAATAAAGTTTCTATTACAAAAAAAATTTTGATTTTTTTAATCAAAGTCTTGATTATATACTTCAATGTCTTCTGCATCTGTATCATAATCAGAATCGCCGTCATCATAATCAGTCTCTTCATCGGAAACATTATCGATTCTACACGTTGGCGGAGGTACTTTAGTCTCGTCTTCATCGTCATAATCAACATTGTTTTGAGCTACGTCAATATTGTTTTGAAAGTATTGTGAGAAGTCGATAAAAAGTCTAGCTCGAGATGAAGAGTTGTTTTGAACTATGTCAACATTTTCGGCCTCCACATTATCGACATCTTGGACAGCGTCACTGTAAGCATTTTGGACACGAGCATTGTCGGATTGTAAATCCCAAATATTTCGATGATTAACATGCTCGACGACACAACGAGCGTTGTTGTTTTGGTTTCGTCGATGATTAACAGGCTCGCAGATGTAGAACACTTGTTTGGCTTACGAAGCATATATGAGTTGATTGTCTTGGCACGCTTCTTTTTCTATGTCGATACTTATGAAATTATCATCAGGAATATCTCCCGTATCGAACCACTTACACCGAAATATTACAGTCGAATAATCATATGGATATTGCACCTCCATAATCTCTTCTAAATGGCCATAATATTTCTCTCCATTCTCACCAGCTGCTAGAATCCCAGAGTTTTGCGTTTTGCGTTGTGCATCACAACTAAGTATCATAAACCTAGCACCGTTGACTATGCATGCAGTGTAAGTAGAAACATCCATTTGTGAACCCATTGAAAGGGTTGACAACTCTTTGTGGAATTTAGGAGAGTTTTCTTTTTTCCATCTGATAAACCTATTAAACATATGTTGATGTGTTATGTATTCTTGATTCATTAAATTTATGAAAGATATTTGTTTGTTAAGTATTATTACGTTTTCAAGAAACCGGTTGGGAAATTCGGTCACTTTCAGGAGGTTCAGATTTGAATTTTCTATATATATATATATATATATATATATATATATATATATATATATATATATATATATATATATATATATATATATAATTGATGAATGGAAAAAAGTAACAATAAATAATGAAAGATAATTAAAAGTAAGAACACTTACTCGATGTATTGTCTGACTTCTTGACAACTATTCAATATAAACCATTCTATATTACGTTTCTCAGTTATATCAAGATGTTTGATTTGCGTTGCGCTCGTCGGTCGACACTTGGACTCAAACATCCAAAACTTTTTTTTTTCAATGACAACGTCTTTGTTTCTTTCAAGGCGATTGAATTCTCGAAGGTACATCGAACAAAATGTCAAAGCTTGTTCAGCAATATAACCTTCAGCTATACAACCTTCCGGCCTCGCCTTATTTCTGACATAGTTTTTTAGTTTTATCATATACCTTTCGAACGGATACATCAATATCATACATACCGGGCCTCCGGCAATCGCTTGATCAGGTAAATGCATAACTAAATGAATCATGATGTCGAAAAACGCTGGCGGATAAATCAACTCTAACTTGCACAAGATTCTAATAATGTCTTCTTTTGTTTTCCTCATATCCTCCACCTTTAGTGTTCTAGAGCAAATTTGCTTGAAAAACATACAAAGATCTACAATTGGTGTAGAAGTTTCTGTTGGGTTATGAGCATTCTAACACTCCTAAGTGTACATGCAACCCTAAATACCTTGGATCTATGTTTTCTCTATTATACATGCAAATATGAACATCCAAGGTATTATCCTAATCTAGCATACAAAATATCAATATAACAAGATAGAATACATACCTCTTTAATGGTGCTTGTCTTCATGAAGCTTGAGTGCTTAGTGCCCCAAGTGTGACACCTCAAATGGTTCACACAACACCAAATACACTTGGAATAACTTGAGAGAATTCTACACTTCATAAAATCGGCTAGCCTTCTCTAGAATAATACTAGTGGCCGATTTTGTCAAGAATAATATCTATATATAGTGTTACAATTAGGGCAAACCCTAATTGTCATGACTTTCCATTTCCTTGGATCCATGGGTTCAAATACACCATGGAGCATCCATGGAGCATCATATGGGTTTTGGCCCAACTAGATAATCCATGGAGCATTAGCCCACTATATAAGTATGGATGATTTGCACAATCAATCCATATATTTAATTAGTCTTCTTTTGATCACTTAATTAATCCTAGATTAATTCTTGATCAATACTAATTAAATAATCTCATTATTCTTATTATTAATATACTAGAACTTATAATATATTAATAACCATAAGTGTCTTATTTCTCTCATTTAGTCTATCCAAGTGCATGATGCCGTGCAACCCAAATGGACCATGCCGGGTCGGGTCAAGTCTTACCAATTATAGTTATGGACTTAGACATTAATCCAACAGTCTCCCACTTGGATAAGTCTAAAACTATTATTGCATATGACTTCAGGAACCAACTGGCAATTGTAGCTCTCAAAAGCTTCTGTCGAACTCTGACCTTGTAGATGAACTCTGATCTTGTCAATGACTTGTCCATTAGATAAGGGATCATATATTCCTCCATTCTAGATATCATATAGACTGAGACATGGATTATAATCATTCTCTCTGTCCATTTGTTGTTTCCCGATTTCCGATTTATGACGACTGACTAATTGAACAAATCAAATCAGTCCTGGCCCGGCCGAGCACTTCCATTTGTCATCATCAAATCATCGAGGGGCCCACAGATATCGCTTTCATCCCGAAGGTAAAAGGAATGGATAAACTTCGACTCATATGGCTTGTTCTACTACTTGTTGAATCATACATAAAGACACGTTTTATAGCACCGAGTTACCAAATGCAGTTTCGTGCAATCAATGTACAACCAACTCATAGTAACAACTCATATCTCTAGGTTTGAAGAATATAAGATATTATCGTCTCATGATCACTCGTGATAAAATCCATGAAGTGATTCCAATGAGCGCGGGTTGAATCCAATACTCAGAACTTATGAGCACTCATGAGTGTTGTAGCCCTTTGTCCAACAACTTAGACCTCTACAAGCCAACCCATGATAGTCTTAATTCATATCTACTTCCAACATATGACCGACTGTGGATGGTTTGAATAACTTAGTCATTCCGGAAGAATAACCTAGTTTATTCGGGAAGTCAAAACATGCAAAGTGAAACACAATAATAATTGAATCCAATATGGTCTCAGAACTTATGAATATAAATAAAACACTTTTTATTTATCACCATATGATTACACATTATTCATTGTATATTGTTTCAGCTATCAACATTATTCTTGAATTTAAAACAATAGTTGTCCCATGCTCCAAGCATGCACACTATGTTTTTCTAAACAATAGTCATGCCATACACCAAGTATGCATAATATGTTTGTCTATGATCTTTATTTTGTGAACTAGATCAAATGAACATAACTTCAATGATTCTCTTTTCACACTCCCAACTGCAAATGCATGAATTCCAAATTCATGTCATTTACTGAAATCTGTTAGATTCTAAACTTATATGCATCGATCCTCTTGTAATGATTATGCACAAAGTCAGAAAGACTTAACAACAATCATTACAGAGCATTCCAAAGGAGATCAAGTCCTTGGAACCATCCTTCTTGCATTAAGTTTCCTTAATCTTACACAGATTGAAAATTCTAAC
Organism: Lactuca saligna; assembly: GCF_052625555.1. Lineage (NCBI taxonomy): Eukaryota > Viridiplantae > Streptophyta > Magnoliopsida > Asterales > Asteraceae > Lactuca > Lactuca saligna. The sequence goes on from NC_136422.1 coordinate 119,184,352, forward strand.
TTTGAAACATTTCCAGATTCCATTTCAACTATCACTTCTGAACAAGAGTTGCCTCCTTACAGATTATGTCAATATGGTCCTTTCAGAATTATCACTATACTTCCAATTGTCCTTGAGAAACCAATCTTTGGTAAACCTTAGATTGTCCTCGACAATTGTTTAATCCTTTTAGTCATATCCAGTTCTAAACCTTTTCCCTTCTTAATGCCCTAGGCATTTGGAAATTTTTAGAAAGGATGAATATAGCACATGTAATCGGTCCTATATCTGAAGCATATGGGACAAGATTCATGATGTCTCACATAAAGACTAAACCAGTCTTTTGCTATAACATTTCCATTTCAATTTGCCAAGTTCTCATAATTCAGATTATGAAAAAGGGATGCCGTAATCATAATCGAATTTAAGAACGCAAATAATGGACCCATATACAGAATTTCCTTATGTTGAGCCATTCCAACATGAAATTCATATATATCCTTGACTAAATGATTAAAACCTCACGATCTAAGCTTATAGATTTGAGATGAAGTATAATTTCCTCTCCCTTAATTATAGCAAAACAACTTTTTCCCAATTGAAACCTTTTGTTTTCTATAATTAACATTGCTAGCTTGCAATACTTATCGTAATTATCATGCTCCCACTAACATGATGATTATTATGCTCCCACTAGCTTTGACATATACTCAGAAAGCTCGACTTCTAGAAATCAATACTTTATTGACTTTCTTACCAAAGTTCAGATTTCTGATACTAGATTGTTTTGATAAGACTTTATCAAAAACATACACCTTCCTTAGATAGCTTATGGGCGTGTCAAAACAATTTTAAGAGCTATGAAAAGGGATGCCGTAATCATAGTCTTGATCGTTTTGACCTTTGCCATTTCTCACAAGTCCATGTTAGTGTGCCGGTTAACCACACGCGCTCCACTAACGACTTTGAGAATGCAAATATCACAATTGCTATCTAGCTAAAATCTATTTAGTGAAAGTGTTTCCTCACCATCATTTTCATGAATCGGAGAGAAACCTTATGACACTTAGATTTAATGGTGTATGTGTTCTTATCCATGTGAATTATCATAACCATAGTCACAAGACAAGGATAATGACAAATCCAAACTCATATGGACTGAACTCAATCTTAATTTCTTGCCACCTGGCAGCTCAAGGGCCTACCATTGCTTCCAAGTTGTTGTGCAACCAATTGAGAACTCTAAGAACTCATATGCAAAGCCAACTTTAATTGGAATGGGCACAGAATGTGTCAACACGATAGGTTACAAACCTCAAGTCGTGTGCTAGTGAAGAACTTCAGGTTTCATTCTTGATTAGTTCTTGAGAATTTCAAGACCTTTAAGACTCCCACTATCCTCTTGACCTATAAGACTTCCTTGTCAAACATCCAAGAGATAGTGTGGATTCTAATCAAGACAAACACTTCACACAATTGGCCTTAGTTGGTCTTTGTTTTATCCAAAACATCACAACTTACCAATTTCAAATGTACAAGAGTAGAAAACTTTTACTCTTACATTTGATAAGTGTTTTTAAACCTTCTTAAAGACATGTCACTCAAATTACAATCTTCGAGTATGACTCCAAGACTTGTATTGGAACGAAGTATGACTCATCTTCTTGATTTAACCATTTCAACAATTTCAAGATCCCTTCTTCTTAGTCATAAGAATGCACTAAGACTTTCTTAGAGAACAAATTTTGATATGGTTTCTTAATCATTAAGATGATCACAAAGCTGATACTAAAGTACTCTCCCATCTTTTCAGATTTGAGAAACTTTTATCCTTCTGCCTCAGTTGATTCTTCTTATTCGCTCTGTCATACATTGGAACCTTTTTCCAATGTCTCAGAGTTACACTTAAGCTTGTAAGTATAATCATATTTACTGAGCTTTAGTAAACTATGACGAATAGCCTTACATCTTTTGTGGTGGACTTAATCAGTGCACATGACTATGTACTCGATCCCTTAGTCCATTACTTGACTTACACATTCATGTGAATAAGTAATTAGTCTTAATTTTTCCAATACTTGAAAGTTCTCATTCATCATGCTATACAACTTGCATGCTTCCAAGTCTCGGTCCAATTGAGACTTTGGATGATGAGAATCTTTCCTTGTTTGGTAAATTTAGACATTACCACAAATGAAGGAATCAATTTCATATTTCCACTCTTGCTATTAATGGAATCATACAAGCAACAAATTTTTTTTTCCTCAAATGCCATTGTAAGGATATATATATATATATATATATATATATATATATATATATATATATATATATATATATATATATATATATATATATATATATATATATATTTTTTAAATAAATAAAATCAAAATTTTTCTTTTATTTTAAAACTATGCGGAAAAAACTTATCCTTACAATCCATATGAAAACTTGTTGTTATCTATTCCTTAGCAATATCTCATAACTCCTAAGAAGTAGCTCAAGAATCCGATTTTTTAAACTACGTGATAGAAATCCATCTATGCGATCAGATTCAGCATATTCTTTCTTTAAGTTCCTTTACTTTTCTTTGATTCTTAAAACATTACCATGTGACCCAGTCACATCATGTATCCGGAATCTCAGAATAGAAACTTAACAGAGTTAGATTAGTGGACTTTACCTGAAGTAGAGTCAATCTTATTGACTTTAACATCCTTAGGTAAATTAGGCAGCTTCGCAGCTAATGACCCTTCCTTTAGCAATATAAGCATATGGACCCTTTGATAATGGTACACAGGACTATTACAGACTTAGCTTTTCTCTTTACCATATGTTCAACCGAGTTGACTATGGCCGATCCCTTTCCATTGGGAAGAGAATGCTTTCCTGGATTTCCTGTGTCACTATTGTCAATGTCCATAAAGTTTCAGGAAGTTGATCTTAACAATAGATAAGATCATTAAGGGTCTTGTCATAGTCTATTTCATAGGTGTCCCAAAGGAACTCACTATGTAACTTAGAAAGTGATTGAACCACCAACTTTCTCAAGACATTGACACCCAACTCTCCCGGCTTGTCAATATGTGACTACATCTCCAAGATGTGACCACACCAAGACCTTTACTTGCCAATAAGGCTCGAGTGACTTTAAACTTTTAAAGAACTTGTGGGGTAGGGAGAATAATTTGGAGGAGGAGAGAGAAGTATGATATCCATGGGACATCATCTTCATTTAGGAAAGCTTGTTTCAAGAGATTTGGGAAGATCATAAATGTCTAAACCAGACATGTTATGGGAGATATTCAAGATAGTTGATCTTAAAGTCCTTAATATGACACCCAATATGAAATATTAAGGCTAGGACCCAACAAACTATTTTATAACTTAGAAGAGGTATGCCGTACTCCAAGCTATAAAACAATTTGAAGGTAGGTGAATGACGATTCACCAATTTCCACCAAAATAAACGAAATGTATTATTAGGTTTTAATTGGTTTTGAAACTCCTAGATCTTTTGAGATTCATTGAACTGTTCAATGGCATGTTTCAATCTCGAGTGTGCCCTTCAGGTTTTGTGACTGGGATGCCGAGGATCACAAAACAAGGTGTGAAGTAACCATGCAAATTACTGGGTACCCTTAAGTGTTTATCCCTCAATCGATGTGCCGGTTAACCACACACGCTCCATCGATACTATGATAAACATTAAGTTACCCTTTGCCTACCTTGTTAAATACGAGTTAGTGTGCCGGTTAACCACACGCGCTCCACTAACCGACTCAAACAAAGTGCAAAGTGTAATTTCGTGGATTAGCACCTTATTCACATTTTTCTAAGTAACTAAGATTGGGTATTATTAAAAGTTTAGTTACTTAGTATTTATCATTAATACTTTTAATGAAGGGAGAATTATAGTCATGTCAAACCCGTTCGGCTAACGACCCTCCACCAGTCAAGCGAGCGGTGGGTGAGAGTGAACACCCATTAAGTTCCCATTTTATAGGCAACAACCTTATACCCACCTTATAGACCGGCTTCGTGAATGAGGCGTACTAGCGGTAAGACCGACTTTACTCTTATACATATAAATATTATTAACTTATAATATTATAAAGTATAAGGGTTGAATTTTAACTTTTAAAATTCTAAGGGCTAACTTGGAATTAAAGTATTCATAGGAGAAAACTTTACAAATTCCAAAACTTGAGGGCAAGTTTTGAAACTATTCAAAACTAATTAATTCCATAACTTATGTATTTAAAGTAGTTTTAATCCAAAAACTCTTCAAGTTCCATAACTTGTGGACAAATTATGGAAGACTTTAAACTAATAAAGAATTAATATTTTCTTTATTTTATAACTTATGGAATTAATTAAGGTTACATATTTTATTTATTTATTTATTAATGAAATGACTCTTGAACCTCCATAACTTAAGGACAAGACTCTTCATCTTTTTTTGTAACCTTTGCCAACTTTATGAGTTTTATGAGTCTTTAATGTGACTCTTCATGTAACTTAAGGATAAGTTACACAAACACATTTTATACTCAACTCTTAGATTAATTTGGATTGAAAACAACTTTTTCACTCAACTTTTCTATTAATCTAAGCAACTCATAAGAACAAGATAATTCAAATCAAACTTTTTCATGTAATTAGTCTAACCTTTAAGCTAATACAAAACATGAATCTATTGACAATTATCTTAAAAAATGGATTAGCATGAACATTACCACATTTAAAAACAAGTTTATAAGTTCAAAACAACTTAGGGTAATGTTCCTAGTCCATTTCTAGCCAAAACCTCGAAGATATGCTGTCTGGGGTCGAACTCGTCGAGTACATGAACTCAACTCGGCGAGTTGGATGCATTTTGCCTTGGACTCGTCGAGTCCCTTTATGGACTCGGCGAGTCAGCTGGGCTGACAGCATCAAAACTCGATTTTTCAGCTTCTATTGCAGGTATAACAAGAAAACAAGCCTAGGCTCTGATACCATTGTTGGGTTATGAGCATTCTAACACTCCTAAGTGTACATGCAACCCTAAATACCTTGGATCTATGTTTTCTCTATTATACATGCAAATATGAACATCCAAGGTATTATCCTAATCTAGCATACAAAATATCAATATAACAAGATAGAATACATACCTCTTTAATGGTGCTTGTCTTCATGAAGCTTGAGTGCTTAGTGCCCTAAGTGTGACACCTCAAATGGTTCACACAACACCAAATACACTTGGAATAACTTGAGAGAATTCTACACTTCATAAAATCGGCTAGCCCTCTCTAGAATAATACTAGTGGCCGATTTTGTCAAGAATAATATCTATATATGGTGTTACAATTAGGGCAAACCCTAATTGTCATGACTTTCCATTTCCTTGGATCCATGGGTTCAAATACACCATGGAGCATCCATGGAGCATCATATGGGTTTTGGCCCAACTAGATAATCCATGGAGCATTAGCCCACTATATAAGTATGGATGATTTGCACAATCAATCCATATATTTAATTAGTCTTCTTTTGATCACTTAATTAATCCTAGATTAATTCTTGATCAATACTAATTAAATAATCTCATTATTCTTATTATTAATATACTAGAACTTATAATATATTAATAACCATAAGTGTCTTATTTCTCTCATTTAGTCTATCCAAGTGCATGATGCCATGCAACCCAAATGGACCATGCCGGGTCGGGTCAAGTCTTACCAATTATAGTTATGGACTTAGACATTAATCCAACAGTTTCTTTGTCCAATAACGCTCTAACTCCAATCGGTATCAAACGATGCATAAGAATGTAATAGTCATGAGATTTCAACCCAATAATGTTAGTATCATTATCTAACACTTTCTTATTGATTTTAGATCCAAACCCATCAGGAAATTTAACATCTCTTATAAATTGAAAAAATATTTTGCTGTCAGGTTTCTTGAATGAGTAGCTTGCATGTGGTCTAGTGATCTTGTTACCCTTTTTTTGCAACCATTGATTACGCCGGATATTCTGATTTTTCAAGTCCTCACGTGCATTTGATGTGTCTTTACTCTTATCATTCATCATAGAAGTACCCAAAAGACTCTCACCCACATTTTTCTCGACATGCATCAAATCTATGTTGTGTTTCATCTGTAGATAAGACCAATACTCGAGCTCAAAAAATATTCTACGTTTCGACCAATTCAACGCGAATCCTTACCGATCCATGTTTTCGTTGAGAGTGTTAGGATGTTTACCCGATTTACGAAGTATTAGACGTCCTAGTTGCTCTTGTATGTCTTCATTAGTAAAGTCTCTCGGAGCGGGTCTTGTCTCTGGTTGCCTATTAAATTTCAAACTCATCCTTAATGAATCATCAACATCTAAGAACTGACGATGACCGATATAAATGACTTTATTAACTGCACGGTACGAAGGAGTGTCTTCATTGAAAGTCGGGCATGCTCTATACCCTTGTCCGCTCCTGCCCGATAAAAACTACTACGAGCTGGAAAGTCGTTTATTGTCCATAACAACATAGCTTTCATCATGAAGAATGTGTTTGTCGCTGCGTGTTTAATGTGTACGCCTGATTGCCATAAAAACTTAAGCTCTTCCACTAACGGCCTAAGGAAAACATCTATGTCCTTTCCAGGCGCTTTAGGGTCTGGTGTAACGATGTAAATTTTTCAAAAACTAAAATTTTCATTTAAAATCACTTAATTCTTAAAACACTTTTCATAAATCTCATTTTTGTTAAATTTACAATACACATCTACATATTCTGATAATTAATAATCCAGGATCTTCAAAAACATAACTCTTCCTCTGGTGTGTACAATCGAGTCGGTGTCGTCCCGTGATCTTGAGAAAACCTCAAACACATAACACGGTAAACACGAAGCTTAGTGAGTTCCCCAAAATACCACATATAACACATATTAGCCACTCGAGGCTATAACTCTATGGGCCCTTGGGCCCTAACTCTGTGGACCCTCTGGTCCTAACTCTGTGGACCCTTTGGTCCTAACTCTGTGGACCTTCCGGTCCCAACTCTGTAAACTCTGATATACACACAACATAAATAACATAGAAATAATACAGTGCAACACATCACATAAATAACATATAATAACTATGTCATATAACTCTAATTACCACTCATGGTAAAGTATAGTGAGAAGACTCACCGGGCAAGCAGAAAGCATTATCCTCACTCTTGAATCTCGAACTCGCCGCCTAACACATAAGGCAATATCTCTAATTAACACTCGTAATCTCAACTTTAATTAAACCGACGATTACTCTTTCCCTCTCTAATCAGGAAGTGGGTAAAATACCATTTTACCCCTCCTAGGTCCCCATTACTTATATTGACCAAAACCCCAAAGTCAATAGAAGTCAACTCAAGTCAACAGTCCACACTTGAGCCTACTCGTCGAGTGTGTCATTACGACTCGTTGAGTCCCCTTGTATTATCAGAACTCTAATTGGGTCTCACTCAACTCGCCAAGTTGACCCCTAACTCGGTGAGCCAACACTGGGTTAAGGCTAGTCGGCCAGACCAGCTATGACTCGTCGAGTCACCTCATGGACTCGGTGAGTTGGCTCCTACAGATTGCTCATTTTGCCATTTGAGTTCCGATCCGCAACCCAAACTCATAGATCTAACCTCCTACTACCCAATAGTCACGTAAAGGTCTGAACTTGAGGCTCATGCATGGTGTATTTTGCTCAATAGACCATTTGGACTCCATTGAAGCTCCATAGCTTCAAAGCTCCCAAACAACTCTTACATGGTTGCCTACTTTCTGGTACCCTGGACCTCACAAGGTCCAGATCTACACATGACTTGAAAAAGGGTTTGGATGCACCCACAACCCTATCTAAATGGTGATCGAAGCCCTAACTTAATCAACTAAGGAAATCCATACAAAACAAAGAAGGGAAGAGCTCATACCAGATCTGGAGCTTGCAATGAAGATGAAACTGATCCTCTAACTCTCCTCTGAGATCCTTGTAACACCCTTGCTCCTCCTTTCCAAGAATCAAACTCCAATAAGCCATTTTCTTCTCTAGGTCACCAATCATTCTAGGGTTTCTATCAAGGAACGAAGACTCTGGTGGGGAGTGGCCAAGGAGGCTATAAGCGCCTTTAAATAGGTCCCAAACCCTGGACTTTAGGGTTTCTCTACCCAGCACCTACTCGGCGAGTCCCTCCTTGGACTCATCGAGTCCACCCATTAAACCCGCGAGAAAAACCCGACTTGACTCGGCGAGTTAGACCCTCAACTCGTCGAGTCTCTCCTCTAATCACAAAATTAACTTGCACAATAACAACCCTGAAAATCTAGATGTTACACCGGGAATCAACAAGGCCAACATGAATGCTGACTCTTTCATACAAAGCCATGGTGGCAGATTATCAGTGGTGAGTACAATCGGCCACGTACTATGCGGATTACACATGTTACCAAATATATTAAAGCCATCAGTTGCTAGCCCTAGTCGTATGTTGCGAGGTTCACTCAAGAAGTCAGGGTAATCCACATCAAATTTTTGCCATGACTCTCCATCAATGGGATGACGCTTCACATCATCTTCTGATCTCCCAGTACTATGTCATATCATATTTTTGGAAGCGTACCGTGAACAATACAAACGGTGTAGTCTAGGGGCCACTGGAAAGTACCGTAACACCTTATTAGCAACTTTCTTATCCTTGGTGTTTTTATCAATCCACAGACTCTCTTTACAAACGGGACAAACTTACAATGACTTGTGTTCCTTGCAGAAGAGAAAACAATTGTTTTTGCACACATGAATTGACTCGTACCCCAAACCTAACTTCTTCAGTTTCTTTTTTGCTAAATAATATGAACGGGGAACCTTGTTATCTGGTGGAAATGCCAAATGCAACTACTCAAGGAGTTGATAAAATGAACTATCAGTCCATTTGTTGTTGACCTTCATATGCATCAGCTTTGCAAAAAACTCAAGGAATGAAAACGTACATCCAGGATATAACTTGGTTTCGACTGCCCCTAACAACTTTTCAAAATCATCATCGACACCACTACCCCCTGTATTCGAGGTTCCTTCATCGAGGTTTATATCATTTTCTCTCGACTCCCATATAATATCATCAAGAACATCAGCCATCTCGTTGCTTGGCGATACGCCATCTACGACTGGAGGGATTAAAGGTTCATGGCTGAAACCATATATACGAACATGGCGTCTTATTTCTTTCGGATTCATGAAGTAATGATTATCACATTTCTCACACGGACATCTGGTTTCACCTTTGCAATCTAGGTGTAACATGGATCTGTCGACAAAATTGTCGAGTCCTAGCTGGAACACGGGAGATTGACGATGTGGATTAGTACTCCAGCTTTTATCAATAGACATGATGCAAATGAAACATAATTTAGTGTTTAAGGTTTACTTTATGGGAAAAAAAATCAAGTAGAGTATTCATAAAGTTGATGATTCAAAAAGTATTCCAACACGGAATAACCTAATTAAAACTAAAGTACGTTGCTATTAATAACCTAATTAAAGCTAAAGTTGTAATGACAAACATTAATTCACTAAAAGTATGTTGCTATTAAGTTGGTTTTATAATTGATTTAATTTGATTTTATAAAGGTAACTTAATTTGATTCTAAAGGTAAATTAATTAGATTTTATAATTAATTTAATATTTTCTTTTTTGTTATTAGTTTAATTTATTAAACTAATTTTATTTTATTTTAATATTAACATTAACTTGATTTTAAAACTACTTTAAGTTGATTTTACAACTAATTTATTATTTTTTTTAATGTTTTTTTTAAATTAATTTAATTTTATTCTATAATTAAATTAAAATTACTAGAAGTATGTTGCTATTAATATCCAAATTAAAGCAAAAGTTGTAATGACCAATATTAAGTCACTAAAAGTATTTTGCTATTAAGTTGGTTTTATAATTGATTTAATTTTGTTTTATAAATGTAACTTAATTTGATTCTAATGGTAAATTAATTAGATTTTATAATTAATTTAATATATTTTTTTTATTTGTTTAATTTAATAAACTAATTTTATTTTATTTTAATATTAACATTAACTTGATTTTAAAACTACTTTAAGTTGATTTTACAATTAATTTATTATTTTTTTAATGTTTTTTTTAAATTAATTTAATTTTATTCTATAATTGAATTAAAATTAGTAGAAGTACGTTGCTATTAATAACCTAATTAAAGCTAAAGTTGTAATGACCAACATTAAGTCACTAAAAGTATGTTGCTATTAAGTTGGTTTTATAATTGATTTAATTTGATTTTATAAAGGTAACTTAATTTGATTCTAAAGGTAAATTAATTAGATTTTCTAATTAATTTAATATTTTCTTTTTTGTTATTAGTTTAATTTATTAAACTAATTTTATTTTATTTTAATATTAACATTAACTTGATTTTAAAACTACTTTAAGTTGATTTTACAATTAATTTATTATTTTTTTAATGTTTTTTTAATTTAATTTAATTTTATTCTATAATTAAATTAAAATTACTAGAAGTACGTTGCTATTAATAACCTAATTAAAGCTAAAATTGTAATGACCAACATTAAGTCACTAAAAGTATGTTGCTATTAAGTTGGTTTTATAATTGATTTAATTTGATTTTATAAAGGTAACTTAATTTGATCCTAAGGTAAATTAATTAGATTTTCTAATTAATTGAATATTTCTTTTTTGTTATTAGTTTAATTTATTAAACTAATTTTATTTTATTTGAATATTAACTTTAACTTGATTTTAAGACTACATTAAGTTGATTTTACAACTAATTTATTATTTTTTAATGTTTTTTTTTAAATTAATTCAATTTTATTCTATAATTAATTTAAAATTACTAGAAGTACATTGTTACTAGTAACCTAATTAAAGCTAAAGTTGTAATGACCAACATTAAGTCACTACAAGTATGTTGCTATTAAGTTGGCCAAACATTAAGTCACTAAAAAATTAAGCATTTTAAAACCATATACAATACATTACTAGAAGTAAGTTGCTATTAATAACCTAATTAAGTCAAATGTATACATCCAATTTGCGTATTCCAATTTCATCCAATTTCATACAATTAAGCCAAATGTATACATCCAATTTCATACAATTTGCATATTCTAATTTCATACAATTTGCATATTCTAATTTCATCCAATTTGCATGTTCCAATTTCATCCAATTTCGTACTATTAAGCCAAATGTATACATCCAATTTCATATAAATTTATACATCTAAATTACATTTTAAGGCAATGTGGTACAAATATAAATTACAATCCAACAAATATATATATTCATGTCAATTTTCATTTTTAATCCAATGTAATCTAAACATAAATTACAAAACATACACAAAATGCATAATAAAATTCTCACAAATCTGAAAAAACACAAAATCTAACAAAATGCATACAATCCAACAAAATAATCCAACAAAATGAATAAGCACTTCATATCTCAAAATACAAACATCATCACTCAACAAAATTGAAAAATACTCACAATTTATCATCTAAATTAACACCAAAACAGAAAAATCATAAAAAATAGGAGGAATTCGACCTTGATTGGGGGCAATTTCGTAATGTAGCTAAAGGTCACCGGTTTTTGGGGCTGTGGCGGTCTTGGGGGAAGGAGGGTCTAGTACTTATCCAACAAGCAATTCCTAGTCCACCAAGTTGGAAAAAATTCGCAAGATTGAAGAAAGAAAGAGAGAAAAACGAGAGTATGTCACATGAAAATTGGGCGAAGGCAGTCGAACATTTTCAAACGCCATAATTTTAAGGCGTTCGGTGTCAAACAAAGAATGTTGCGCAAAACAAGTAGCTGTAAACAGAGGGGGGTCAAGCTCATACATTAATGCATGTTTCAAAGAAGTAAGTTATGATATAGTTAAATATTTATTTAAAGTATAAGTATTCTAAATTTTAATGTTAAATAGGATATCAGTCGAATCGCAACTTTTTGTAAGGTTAATTCCAATCGCCAAGGGGTATTTTATAGTCGTGCAGTCGAGCAACAATACGTAAGTGGTTAATTTGTATTTTTCATATAAGTGTTTATTTAGTAATCTAATTTTTAGGATTTTTATTATTTTTAAAAAAATATAGAATGCTTTACTCGATGAGATAAACCAACGAACCCAAGCTACTTCTGAGGTAAACGGTCTTGCACCAACTGCTATAAAAGATAGTTTTGAAAGAATATTCGGTGTTCGACGTGGACATATCAGAGGCATTGGGTGTAAATCCCCTACCGTTGTGTCCATGTACCATCAAGAACAACCAACGACACAAGAACAACCACAATCACAGGTAATTGTTACTAAATGCTATAATGGAAAGTAGAAGGCTATAATGATTTGTTGGTTATGATTTGATATGTTGATATTTTGTAGTTTGGTAATTTTTGGAAAGTAATGCTATAATGGAAATGGTTATGGTTTGATATATTGATATTTTGTAGTTTGGTAATTTTTGGAAAGTACAATGTTATAATGGAATGTAGAATGGTATAATGATATTTTGATATTTTGTAGTTTGGTAAAATTTTGGAAAGTAAATGCTATAATGGAAAATAGATGTGAAGAGAATTGTTATCGAGATTTAGAATGCAATCATGATTGTATGAATGAAAAGTAAGAACACAAGAAGTAAATATTAATCAGATCTTATATTGATGAAGAACTGATTACAAAATAAGTAGAGAGAAATTGCGAATGAGTAATGAATCACTCGTGCATTCGATCTCTCTACTTCTAACATCAGTCCCTATTTATAGGAAACATGACTGTACAAAAAATATACTAACTTCCAAACTATAAGCTTTGCACAAATGAAGACTTAGTAAAATAACTAACATGCGAAACTAAAGAAACAAACATTTCGACTTTTAAAACATCTAGTTTCTACAATCTCCCCCTTTGTAAACAGTCGAAACTATTTAGTTTGTGAGATGTTGAATAGCTGAATTCATTGTTCTTCTAATTTTTGAATACCAAGTAATTATGTTTTTAAGCTCCTTCTTGTCTCCTTCATTATTCTTCGAGCAATTATTCATACGAACTATGAAATTCGTATATTGCAAAGTGGTGTATCTTTCAATCTCTGAGACATTGAACAAGAACTTCTCAGGCTTCCCCTTTGTATCTTTTCCTGCGAAAACCATGCCAAAAGGTTTAAGGCATATCTCACCATCTGAATATTTCTTCGATTCTGTTTGCGACAGAGTAGACTCTCAAGGAACTGTTACTTGTTTTCCACGAACTGATGCAAGTTCTTCATTAGTTAACGCCAAGCAATCATAGTAGTTATCTATGAATTTCTTGATATGTGCAAAACCAAATTTGAACACATTTGTATCATATCCTTTGAATTTATTTTCTTCCATTTCTTTCAGTATCAGATCCACTTGAATAAGATCATTCAGATTCATCAATGGGAAGTCAGCAATAGTAAAATCAACAGCCTTGTTATCTGCTCGAACAACAAAATATCGAAAATTCTGAAGCATGTTCTTGAACAGTTCATCCTTCTTGATAGTAAGCACTTTCTTAATCTTCATCAATGACCAAACCTCATCTTGATCCTTCGCATGTACAACATGGAATCTTATTTTCATTGAAGTGTATTCATCAGCATTTTTGAAATTTTCACTGATCTTGTACTGCGCTGTTACAAACATCATCTCATTGATTAGAAAATCAAGTTGGCATCTGTTTGAATTTGCAACATCATAACTTCTTCTGGGCTTTTTCTGAAACTCATACAGATGACTTCCCACGACATTAGATTCAATGTTTTCATATGAGTACAACTTCGCAGGATCACCCTTGTTCATTGTTGGTGGGTTATTTGCTCTTTGCCTCATAATACTCTGTACTTGTCTTAATTTTTCCATTTCAGCTTCAGCTTCTGCTTTCTTTTCTTCTTTTGACTTTTCAATAAGCACCTCTTTGCCTTTTCCAACAACCATTGTTTGAGGTTTCGCACTCGAACTTCCTCCTTTAATTGAACCAATGACAATTCCCTTGAGAATTGGCTTTGTTGTTACTATTGTTGAAGGAATTGGTTTCGTGAGTACTGGCAGAGTTGTTTTGATTTGAGTGGAATGAATCTTCCCAATAGTTTTTGCATCTTCAACTTTACTTCCTTTTATTTCTCCCCCTTGCACCCCTGTGAAAGCAGGCGGGGCATTCTTTGGCCACATCGAAGTAAAATTGGAAATTGGGGCCAATGCCTTTAGGATAGCTTTCTCTAAAGTATTAACTTTGAGAGTTAAAAATTACGGAGTAAGAATCGTTTGTTGAGAAGTCTGCGAAACAAAACTTTTTAATTCAGTAATCAACTGAATTAATTTTGAAAACTGCTCCTTATTCTCTTGATGCTTGGCTTCGATCATTTGAGCAGATGGTTGATAATCAGTAGCAAGCTTGGTTACTGCTTCAGCAATAATATCAACATGTTTTTGTACTTCTAAATTTTGCAAATGAAGGTCTTGAATCTCCTTTGCAATTTCTGCCTTTAACTCTTCAATTTTGAAGTTAACATCTTCCCTAACCTTCTTCACATCTTGTACAAAAAGAACATGTCGTTCTTTTGTAATAATTTTCAAATCTTTTATAACACCATCAAAAGATTTTCCTTGAGTTTGAATGCGAAGCTCATTATTCTTGTCAGAGTCATCAACTTTGGCAATACGTTTCTCTGCAGCTTTGATCAGAGATTCAACCTCCAATCCAGATATAGATGACTTTGTACCAGTATCAGCTTGTGATTGAATAATGGCATTCAACTTTCGATTCGGGATTTTAAATTGCTTACCTGACATTAGCATATGACCAGGTATTTCCTCCTCCTCTGAATCAAAGTGTATGGATTCAAACATTCCTCCGAAACCTCCTCCTTCGGTTTCTTCATCAAACTGAGCTTGCGAAGATATAGGTTGTGGTGTTTCAGGTGATTGAGATGGAAACAATGTAGTAAAGGGATGTTTCAAAGGATGATCAAATATGCATGATGTGGTAGTATGTGTATTTGGAAGAGGAAATGGTGGTAATGAAGTAATTGGTACTGTGAGTTCAATATTTGTGATAGGTGTCCCCGTATTAGATACGTTAACAACCTTATCAGAAATAAGTTCTTCCTCGGGAACTGAGGTGTGTGTAACAACTTCAAGTGGAGTGGATGTGGTAGTGGAAATTTGCGAAGTAATTGGAAGAGTAACAATTACCGTTGTGGAAAGGGAAACAGGTGGAATTTCTGGAACCACTTCATCATCCGATGACTCATTGCGAATAATCAACTTTCGTTTCTTGTAAAGCTTTTGAGTAATATGCTTCGCAACCTCTGCAACTCTTCTTCTTTTTGAACCAGGAGAAACTGGAGCCGGAACGTCTCTAAAAATAGCTCCCTTACTACTCGAAGTAGTTGTCATGTGTGCTGATTTGCGAAGCTTCTTTAATACCCCTGATTTTGTTGGTATAGTTTCCTTCTTCGTTTTGGATGATTCATCTTTCTCAACCCCTTCATCCTTCGATACTTTAGAAGGTTCTTGTTTGCCTTTCTTTTGAGTTTGCTTCTTTTTCTTTGAGGACTCAACATTGACTTCAAGCAACACTCCAGTTTGCACATTATGATCAAACATTTTCATGTAGCGAACTAACACTTTGTGAGTAGACGAAACTTTATGAAGCATTGCATCAGGAATTCTTACGACACTTGTAAAGATATTTTCATCATCTTCAACAACTTTTGGAAATTGGTACAAAGAAAATTATGCAACTTATCCATCTTCAGGAACTTGAATGCCTTCTTTTGCATATACTTTTTCTAAAATCAAACTCCAGTACCTTGCACACAAAATCCCCTTCTCAACACTTGTATTTTCTAGACTTTTGTTGAACTCCTTCCAAAGCTGAGTTCCATAATCAACACTTAAATCATAATAAAGAACCATCACCATGGCATAAACCTCCATTCGTCCCCTGTCTAACCCAACACTCCTCCCGGTCAAACACCTGAGAAAGATTCCAAATAAGAAGTTCCAAATGCATGGTAGGCTTGATTTTCTGAAATCACTTATCTTTTCAAGAGTGGGTTGATGACCCATCTCATTGAACATGAAGATAATCTATGAATTTGTTGGCTTAAAGAATGGTGAGTTATTTGGAATGTTCAAGAAGTTGATGAACATGTTCTTGGTAAGACGAACTTTCTTGTTATTCACCAAGTTGAGGGTGATTACATCAGTTGTATAGTTGTATGACGCAGTTGATGCCGCCATTGATAACCAAGACATAGGAACAGGAAAAGAATTGAACATTGCATTTGATAATGGTGACCTTTTTAGAGCAACGGCCAACATCTTCAATTCTTCTGGGTAGGATGAAACATTTGTTGGATTAATGTCTAAGTCCATAACTATAATTGGTAAGACTTGACCCGACCCGACATGGTCCATTTGGGTTGCATACCATCATGCACTTGGATAGACTATAATGAGAGAAATAAGACACTTATGGTTATTAATATATTATAAGTTCTAGTATATTAATAATACGAATAATAAGATTATTTAATTAGTATTGATCAAGAGTTAATCTAGGATTAATTAAGTGATCAAAAGAAGACTAATTAAATATATGGGTTGATTGTGTAAATCATCCATACTTATATAATGGGCTAATGCTCCATGGATAATCAAGTTGGGCTAAAACCCATAGGATGGTCCATGGATGCTCCATGGTGTATTTGAACCCATGGATCCAAGGAAATGGAAAGCCATGACAATTAAGGATTTACCCTAATTGTAACACTATATAATGATATTATTCTTGACAAAAATCGGCCACTAATATACACTAGAATCACATTAGAAAGTGAAGAAGAGGGCTAGCCGATTTCATGAAGTGTAGAACTCTCTCAAGTTATTCTAAGTGTTTTGATGATTGTGATTCCATTTGAGGCTTCCACACTATTGGGGCTAGGCACTCAAGCTTCATGAAGACTTTCTACATCAAAGAGGTATGTATTCTATCTTGTTACACTCATTGTTTTGTATGCTAGATTAGGATAATACCTTGGATGTTCTTATTTGCATTTATAATAGAGAAAACATAGATCCAAGGTATTTAGGGTTGCATGTACACTTAGGAGTGTTAGAATGCTCAAAACCCAACAACATTCGGATCAACTTGGTAGTTTGTGCTTTGAATCTTCATAAGAGATTGTGAAATAACTTCATCAGTGTTGGATTGAGTAGCAGCCATTGTTAGGGTTCGAATAGAAGAAAGAATCAGAGAATTTGGGAATTTTTTTTGTGTTTGATCGCGTAACCGTATAACACCCTCTTTAACCCCCTTTTATACATAACCCTGATTGATTTGAATTTGAAGCGGGATGCATTTAATGATATCCGACGTGGCACCTTGAAAATTGGACCATTATTGTGAAAAGTTAGCCATGTATCAAAAAGCAACTGTTACATCGCCTAGAAAACCGAGTAGAATACCATTCATCACGTATACACAGCCTATCAATATTCCCTTTATTGAATTGTAACCGTTAGAACCCTTCGCATGGATGCAAGGCACTTTCACTTTTGGGATGAAAAGAGAAGTCATATGCCAGACTTGTGAAATCTTCAGTCTAAGTTGGTATTACTTAGAACCTCAAGGATTTCGTGAGTGCAGTGTTCCAAAGAAATAAGATAAGAAGCAAGAATTTTTTTTTTGGAATTTTGTGATGTCAAAAATGCAATTTGGCACGAAAGCAGTAAACCCCAAGCAAAGGTTGCTTCATTAATCATCAAGAAAGATGATCAACAACTTGTGTATGTTCCCGTGAATTACAATTGAATACTTTTTGATAAGTATCAAAGGGCTTGTTTTAAAAGGAATTCTTGGGTTGATTTAAAATTTCGTTACATGTCATCCTAAACATAAGGTGATAAATTGTAACTAAAATTACTTGTATGACCAGTGTAGTCAGTGACAAGTCAGCTTTGATAATGTTTATCATAACTAGGACATTCGAATGAAACTCACACGGAAATCATATTCATAAAAAAAATTAATTTATTGGATCTTGTTGGATAACAAACATCGTGGGTTTCGAATGTTTGTTCAAGACCACGCATGCAAATTGAATATGATTTGGAGTTTCGAATTTTGGTACTGAAACAAAAGTTTCATCAATATCTGGAACAATGTTCCTCATCAATTCCTTGATTTGTAAGATGTTTGGGTTTTACCTTCATCACGGACTTATGATGTCAGATCATTAACACATAATTTTTGTATATCTAGGTCTCGATTGGTTTGATCAGAGACCTCTCGGTCATACATCTTTGTGTGTGATTTGTGTTAAGAATTTTGTGATGAAAAAGATTGGCTATATGATCGAATGTACCTCTGTTATTTGTGGACCAAACATAAAAGTATTTTCTCATATGAGAAGAGTAAGGTAGCTCTTTTGACTAATGCGAATACCAGCCCAATTGGGAAGAAATTTTCATGAGATAATTTCATTAAGGCTTTCATTTCTCACACATAGAGTCATATGAGGCTTGGGTCAACATGATGCAACATGCTTCTAGGGACATCTTAACTAGTACAAAGTTGAAAGAAATGATACCTTCCCTTAGAAACATATACAAGCATGACCTATTTGCATTCTGCTCTTGACAAAAACTAAAAACACACAAAACTTAAAGAACAAAAAATATTTTTGTGGTTTTTGACTTTTTCGAAAATAAAGACATAACAAAATAAAATCTTTTTGGATTTTTGGATTTTAGAAAATAAAAACAAAACAAAAGAAAATATTTTTGATTTTTCAAGTTTGTTAAAAAAAAATATGAAATGGAACCTTAGTTACCAGATGTGAGAATGCGAAGCAATGCGAAGCCTCTTAATGCACAGTAACTTCTGAATGGTTTTGTCTCAGAGCTGCTGAATGGACCTTTCATTCTTGCGTTATCGATTTTGAAACTGAATTCACATCAATCGTTCCCAAACCTGCTAAAATTATTACAAAAGATTTTTCATTGAGAGGTTTAGTAAAAATATCAGCAAGTTGTTCAGTAGTTTTAACAAAATGTATTTCAATATTCCCATCTTCCATATGATCTTTGATAAAATGATATCGAAGAGCTAAGTGTTTTGTCTTATAGTGTTGTACTGGATTATGACAAATGCAAACTGCACTTTGAGAATCACAATACAAGGGAATCTTTTTCATGTTTATCGCATAATCATAAAGTTGACTTTGAATCCAAATGATTTGCAAAGTGCAAGGAGCAGCTGAAATGTATTCAGCCTCAGCAGTTGATATAGCAACACAAGTTTGCTTCTTTGACTGCCAACTCACCAATTTTCCATCCAATAGTTGACACCCACCACTTGTACTTTTTCTATACAAAGTGCATCCTCCTAGATCAGAATCTAAAAAAGCTTGAATGAAGAATCCCGATTTCGCAGGATACGAAAGTCCTAACGAAATTGTTCCTTTAAGATAGAGAAAAATATTTTTCACTACAGTTAAGTGAGGTTCTCTAGGATTAGCTTGATACCTAGCACAATTTCACACATAAAACAAAATATCAGGTCTACTTGCAGTTAAATACAATAAAGAACCTATCATGCTTCGATAAAGTGTTAAGTCAACAGCAGGAGTATCTAACGAAGGAGTTAGTCTTGTTCCTACTACCATTGGTACTCTAAGCTTCGTGTTGTTTATCATTCCAACCTTTTCAAGCAGATTCTTTGTATATTTTTCTTGGTTGATTAAAATTCCATCCCTGTTCTGTCTTATATTTAAAACAAGAAAACTGTTAACTTTTCCCATCATGCTCATTTCAAATTTACTTTTCATGAGATCTTCAAATTCAGTAGACAATGCTGGGTCAGTTGAGCCAAAAATAATATCATCAACATAAATTTGAACAAGCATAAGATGATTCCCAACTTTCTTGCAAAATAATGTGGGGTCAACTGATCCTTGTTTAAATTTTGATTGTTTCAAAAAATTTGTAAGTGTTGCGTACCAGGCTCTTGGTGCTTGTTTTAACCCATAAACTGCTTTGTCTAGGATGTAGACATGATCAGGATGTTCTTCATTTATAAATCCTGGTGGTTGTTCAACATAGATTGTTTCTTCTAATTCTCCATTTAAGAATGCACACTTAACATCCATTTGAAAAACATCAAAGTCTTTGTGAGCTGCATAAGCTAAAAATATGTGAACTGCTTCGAGTGTTGCAACAGGAGCAAAAGTTTCTTCATAGTCTATCCCTTCTTGTTGCGAATATCCTTTAACAACTAGTCTAGCTTTATTTCGAATAATATTGCCATCTTTGTCAGTTTTATTTTTAAAAAATCCATTTTAATCCGACAATTGAAACATCAGAAGGTTTAGTAATTAATCTCCAAACCTTATTTTGTTCAAATTCAGCCAATTCAGATTGCATAGAAACAACCCAATCTGAGTGTTCCATAGCATCCTTTACTGTCTTTGTCTCTATTTTGGAAATAAAAAAAATTAAACATACATAACTCTGGGTTCGCATTCAGTACCTCGTTTTTCGCACGAACTTGAGCTCTTGTCAACACACCATCTTGGAAAGATTGTGTTATCTGTACATGTAAAATTTGGATAAACCACAGTGTTAGTTTCCAAATAATGTGCACCTTTGTTATTAAGAATTTTTTTGAATTCTTTTGTATCTCCAAACACTTGATTAACAACAACTCGTTGAGGTGTTTCATGTGAATCCTTCACTTCTTCTTTGGCTTCATCAGTGTCATCAGTCTTCCAGCTTTCAATTTAAAGATTATCAAAGTCACAATATTGCGAAGTAAAGAGTTTATCATTTTCATCCTTTACTATTGAATCAACTATAATTTCTTTACCTTTGACCTTAGATGTGATATTAATGATTGACAATTTAGAACAATCAACCTCTTCTTCCTCTTCGATCTCACTGATTTCACTCACATTATCTGAATTGTCATCGACATCAGCATAATTGAGTTGAAAATCAAGAGTTGAATTTTCAGTTTTCTTTAAGATTTTCACTTGTTCATTCTTTGTCAAACTTTCATTGACAATATCAACCAACTCATCAGCATTCAAGAATTCATCAATTTTGACAATACCATATGCGAATCTATCATCAGGTATTTTGTCAAGATGAGCAATTGTGTTTTCGCAGTCATAAGAAACAACGTCAACTTTTTCGTGTTCATATTCAAGAAAAGGTAAAAGTTTCCTATGTTTTTCTTTGCTTATTTCTAATGAATGATGTAAAACAGTTAACTTCGCATACAAACATTTAGCAGAGTTAGAATATATGTTTCTTTATGCTAGCAACAACCTAACTTCTTTGTCTAGACTGTTCCTATCACAATTTACATTTTCCATTTGTAATTCAAGTTTATCTACTCTGCATCGTTTTATTTCTAATTCTCTTCTTGTTTTAACTAGTTGCAATTTTAGATTTTGTGGTTCTGTACTAGTAGACACAATAACAGAATCAAAATAAGCAAAAATATCATAAAATGAAGTTATTTTAGCATCATAAGCAGATAAAGGGATATTAAATGATTCAACAATAGCACGTACCTTGGTGGTCATTGGAGATTTATCAGTGGACTTGGACACAAAGCATCGTCCATAAACTTCCTCTTCGCAATTATCTTCATAGCTTGCGAACATTGCACCATGAGTTGGATGCTTCATTTCTTCATCATCAGATCTTGAAGACCAAATCTGATAAGTTCCACTTTCTTCATCATCAGACTCCCCTTTCGCAACTAATGACAAGCCTTTTGCCTTCCCGCGCACCTCCTCAAGCTTTTCTGAGTAGTAGGCTTTATCCTTGATTTTGCTTTTCTTCTCCTCTTTCTTTCTCAGCATACAATCAGCTGCGAAGTTATTTGCTCCATTGCAGTAATGACAATAGATTCCAGAATCACCTTTTGGTTTCTTCTCTTCCTTCGCATCTTTCAGCTTTTCTTCAACCTTTTCCAATTTCTTCTTTTCCTCACCTCCAGCTTTTATGAAACCACTCTTCGCATCATTTGACTTTACTTTTGGATTGAAAGGCTTTTTGAAAAATTTCTTAACTCTGTTGTTTGAATAGGATGCAACTGCTTCATCATCAGAGTTCATTAAGAAACCTTCATTGTCTGATTCTTCTTTCTCACCATCATCAATTTCAATAACCTTTGAAACTAAAGCCAAAGGTCCTCCTAGACTCTGTTTCGTTTCTTCAAGCATTTATGTAACTTCGCTTTCATGAGTTTTTTGTTGGTTGTAGAGATCATTCAAGGTGGTTGTATCAAAACTTTACTGGTTCTTTATCATCATACTCACACTACGCCATTCTTTGCGAAGACCCATAATGAATGTCAGATTGAATTCCATAAGAGATCTTGAGATTCCATACCTGCTGCAACGATAAACAAGCTCATTCAGATGATCATAGTAGTTTTCAATTGTTTCAACACCCTTTTGTCTAAATTCCTTAAGTTTAACAAGACATTGCTTAACAGAATTGATCTTTGTTTTGTCACTTCCTTGATATTTCTCTTTCAGTGTGATCCAAATATCCTTGGCTGTTTTACAACTACAAATGTAATTGTAAACCACCAGGAGGAAAAGCACCTCTTAGCTCCCTCATACATATTTTCTCATTCTTTTTCATGCGATTCTGTTGTTCAACAACATCAACTGAAGAAGCAGATGATCCGATTGTTTGTATATTTTCAGGAGGTATAACTTTTCCACTGATACAATTCTAGAGTTCTTAATCAATTCCTTGTAAGTAATCCTCCATCCTATCAACTCACTGATCATAGTATTCAGGGATTAACATTGGAATTTTGGTTGAAGAACCAAGTAAGTGAGAGAAAGAAGTCATGGTGTTCATGTTGAAGTTCGCCATTGATGAACACGAGAAATTTATAGAAAGCTTGAAAAACTTGATGTATTTGTGAATCGATCAAATAAATTGAGCATCGATTGCTAATCGATCACTAGACTAAACAATTCAAATCCAGGATCGATTCAAATCTGAAGATCAAGAGAGATTTTCTGAACCAAAATGCACGGAAAACTTTGAGTAATGTTACTACTAAAAAAGAAAATGATTCTAAAACAAAAATCAGATCAATGCAGTTTGAAATCCTTCTCTGATACCAATTGAAGAGAATTGTTATCGAGATTTAGAATGCAATCATGATTGTATGAATGAAAAGTAAGAACACAAGTAGTAAATATTAATTAGATCTTATATTGATGAAGAACTGATTACAAAATAAGCAAAGAGAAATTGCGAATGAGTAATGAATTACTCGTGCATTCGATCTCTTTACTTCTAACCTCAGTCCCTATTTATAGGAAACCTGAGTGTACAAAAAATATACTAAGTCCTGAACTGTAAGCTTCACACAAATGAAGACTTAGTAAAATAACTAACATGCGAAACTAAAGAAACAAACATTTCGACTTTTACAACATCTAGTTTCTACAAGATGTATGTTTAAGTGTATTTGATATGTTGATATTTTGTAGAATGGTATAATTAATTATAATGTTATTTTGATATGTTGTTAATATATTTTGTTTTCTTTATAGTTGCAAATGCTGCAAACAATACTATAGGACCCGGCCTGTTCTGCAACATTGGAAGAGTGGTTTCGATCATTGCCGCCACCAAATAATGAAAGAGATGATGATGAGGACGAGTAGTTACTTTAGGATTTTATGAAACATTTTGTAATTTGGAAGAATACTTAATGTGGTATGGATTAATATTTTGGATTGATTGTATAATACGTATTAATATTTCTATAAAAACTTATAAGATTATTCAAATGCTATATGGATTAATATTTGTATTGATTATAAATTTAATGTTAAATAAATAAACTAAAAAAAATAAAAAAAATCAAAAGAGTATTAGCGGCGACAACTTTTGTGGCGACACGCACGTGTTAGCGGCGACAATCTATTAGCGGCGATGGGTGAGATTAGCGACGAAACCCAGTATTAGCTGCGACTATGAGTATTAGCGGCTACAATAAGCATATTAGCAATGAAACAATGCCGACGATGCATTTGCAGCGACACGTTGCCGCTAAAGGTATTAGCGGCGAGCCATCTATCCTTTAGCGGCGACACATGTTGCCGCTGTTGCCTAATCTTCTTGTAGTGTATGACCTTTCGGCGACACCATCGCAAATGAGGGCTTTGTGAATGCTTTTAATACGTTTTTTCACGTGATCGAGGGCTTTGTGTATGCTTTTATTTCATTTTTCACGTAATCAAGTTGGACATCATCGCAATCATCGTAATCGAGGGCTTTGTTCTGACTTCAACTCCTCAGGTTCAACTAAGGAGGTTCTAACACCCCGAGTCTCATCTTGGAAGGTGGTTTATAAGGAGAAGACCTTAAGTATAAGAGGAGATAGTGGATCTGGCACTTCTGTTTCTTGGCATCAGTTTGAAGGTAACAAGTCGTTTCCTTGACCTTCTTTCCTTCTAGATCTCATTATGTTGAATATTAGGGATTTTCTAGTATATTTTTGTTAGCCATTTTGGGTATGGGATAGGATCTGAAGTTGCAACTTTTGATTTAAGCTTAACTTGGTCTCTATCTTTATAAAGTCTCCAGCTTAAGCAAGGATGAACCTTCTCTTGTGAGCTAAACCCCATTACAAGCTTGGATTTGACATTCTAGGCCATTAGAACCTTACATGTGCGTAAAGTTTGAAACTTTACATGATAAAGATGCCATAGGAGCTTAATCTGCAATATTAAGCTTTGGAATGGCTTAAAAAGCATCTGAATGGAGAAAGGACTGAAGGGACTTGATGAGTTGCATGGCCAACTCGGCGAGTCCAATGAAGATTTTCGTGCATGGACTTCTGCTTGGACTCGGCGAGTCAGCTAGGGTTTCCGCAACATTTGGACATGCATGAACTCGACGAGCTTCAGGGAAACTCGACGAGTTGTAACGACCCAATTTTCAGGCCCAAAAAATTCATTTTGGAATTAACGCATTTAACAAACATTTTACGAAAACACTGTCAATAAAACATCCATTACAAAATCATAATGTTGTATTTCTAACCATAACATCATAAGTATTGAAAATCAGAGTACGGTCCCAAAAACTTCTTGCGAAAATATGTGTGTGTGTGTGTGATGCGCTGCTACACCACCGACTCTTTTCCCTTTGACGAAGAGGTAGCTGAAACTAAAACCAAAACTGTAACCACAAAGCTTAGTGAGTTACCCCATCATACCACATACCATACAATATCGTCGGTATCTTTCAACCGATAACCTTCATCGGTATCTTTCAACCAGTAGCCTTCATCGGTATCTTTCAACCGGTAACCATCATTGGTATCTTTCAACCGGTAATCAACATCAGAATCTTTCAACCTCTATCCGTCATCGGTATCTTTCAACCGGTAACTAGGGACTATTGCACCCCCTACCACTAGCATACAATCAACAAGTATAAACATACAGTAAGGTATATCCGGGTACTGACCTACCCTTGGGTCCTAAGGACCACTGTCAGGGAAACTAATCCCTACCATACACATAAAATACCATCCATATTGAAGAGAATTGTTATCGAGATTATTAAAGCAATTATGATTTGAGTGATTGAAATGTATGACCACGAAGCGTAAATATTAATCAGATCTTATATTGATAAAGACTGATTACATGAATAAGCAGAAAGGATATTTGAGTTCCAAAAATATCCTCTACTTCTATCCTTAGTCCCTATTTATAGGGAACCTGAGTGTACAAAAAATATACTAAGTCTATTTCAATACGCTTCGCATAAAACTGACTTAGTAAAATAAGTAAAAATGCGAAACTAAACAAACACTCATTTTGACTTTTACAATTGAACCTCTACAATCTCCCCCTTTGTAAACCGTCGAAGCTATTCAGTCCTTAAGCCTTTGAATAGCTGAGTGAATTGTCTTTCGCACTTCTCCATACTAGGTAATCACCTTCTTGAGCTCCTTCTTCTCTCCTTCATTATTGTTTTTGTAATTGTTGATACGAACAATAAAGTACGTATACTGCGAAGAATTATATCTTTCAACCTCTGAGACCTTAAACAAAAATTCCTTGGGCTTTCCCTTTGTATCTCTTCCCAAAAACACCATGCCGAAAGGTTTAAGGCATATTTCCCCAACAACATAATTTGATAATGCTGACTGGGTTAAGGTTTCTTCCCAAGGAACGTTCACTTTCCTTTTCAAAGTAGTTGCCAATTCTACATCAGTTAAAGCCAAACAATCAAAGTAATTGACAAGATACGTCTTGGCATGTGCGAACCCAATCTTGAACACTTCAGTCTCAGACCCTTTGAGCTTATTTTCTTCCATATGTTTCAAAATGAGAGCCACTTGAATCAAATCATTACAATTCATCAGAGGGAAGTCGGCAATTGTGAAGTCATATTGATTGTTATCAGCTCGAATAACAAAATAACGAAAATTCTGAAGCATGTCTTCAAATTTCGTATCTTTCTTGACCATTAACACCTTTTTGATCTTCATTAAATACCATACTTCATCTGGATTCTTCCCCAATACAGCATGAAATCTGATTTTCATGTGTATGTATTCATCAGGATTATCAAACTTCTCACTAATCTTGAATTGAGCTATGATGAAGAGCATTTCGTTAATTGGAAAATCTAACTGAGAGTTGTCTGAATTCGCAATATCATAACTTCTCTTTGGCTTCTTCTCGAATTCATACATTTCTTTTCCAACAATTTTTGACTCTATAGTTTCATAAGAGTACAGCTTCGCAGGATCTCGTTTGTTCATTGTCGGAGGATCACTTGCCCTTTGTCTCATAATGCTTTGGACTTGTCTCATTGTTTCCAACTCAGCCTCTACTTCAGCTTTCTCTCCTCCTTCGATTTTTTGTACAAAATTCCTTTTCCTCTTCCTACAATATCAATCTCAGATTGAGGTTTCGCACTTGAACTTCCTTCTTTTGCCCCAATCGATATTCCCTTGGCAATTGGTCTTGTGGTTATTGTTGTTGAGGAAATTGGCATCGTAAGTATTGGAACAATATATTTGAGCTGAGTAGATATTACTTTTCCCACTGTCTTCACATCATCCTCTTTACTTGAAATTTTCTCTTCCCCTTGCACCCTATGAAAGCAGGTGGGGCACTCGTTGGTAGTAAAGAGGAGAAGTTCGCAATCAGAGCCAGTGCCTTCTGAATTTCTTGTTTCAAAGTATTTACTTTGAGATTCAAGAATTCAGGAGTAAGAATAGATGAAGATGAATATTGCGAAATCAAGGCCTTCAAGTCATTCACCATTTGAATCAACTGATCAAACTTTGTCATTTCTTCTTTATGATTTGCAGTAATGATAGGAGCAGTAATAATTTTGTTGACGTCTGAGACAACTGCATCAACCTTCTTTTGAACTTCAATCTGTTGAGAATGAATATCTTGAAGCTCCTTCGCAAGTTCAATCTTTAACTCTTCAAGCTTGAAGTTTACATCCTCCTGAATTTTCTTTACATCCTGCACAAACAGAACATGGCGTTCTTTTGCAACAGATTGTAAATCTTTTACAAGTCCATTGAATGAACTTCCTTAGCTGTAATGCAAAGCTCATTATTTTTGTCATTCTGATCAACTTTATCCAATATTCTCTTCTCAGCAGCCTTCAGCATAACATCAACCTCCATTGCTGAGATAGATGATATTCTGCCAGAATCAGCTTGTGACTGAATAATGGCATTCAACTTATGATTCAGGATTTTGAACTGCTTTCTGTCATAAACATATAATCAGGTATATCCTCCTCCTCTGAATCAAAGTGAATATCTTCAAATACTCTTCCAAAAGCTCCTCCTTCGGTTTCTTTATCAGTCATCGGTTGCGAAGGTTGAGGAGTTTAAGGTGATTGTGAAGGAAATAGGGTTGTAAATGGGTTTTGTAGAGGATGATAAAAAATGGATGAGGTTGTGGATAGTGTAGTAGTTGAAAATGATACAAGTGGTAAAGAACTGGGTAAGGTGACTGGTAGGATGATTGGCAAAGTGGTTTCAACACTTGTGATAAGTGCCCCCGTATCAGATACGTTGACAACTGTATCAAAAATAGGTACCTCCTTAGAAACTGATTTGGTAGTGACTATTTCAAGTGGTTGTGAAGAAATTTGGGAAACTCGAATATTTGACACAAGTGGAAAAGAAGTGATTACCGGTGAAGAAATTTGTGGAGTGTCTGGAACCACCTCTTCATCTGAAGACTCATTGCTAATAATCAGCTTCCGCTTTTTCAACAATGTTTGTTGTAATTGTTTCGCAACATCTTGAGCACATTGCCTCTTTGATCCTGGAGAGACAGGAGCTGGAATATCGTGAACTGTTACCCTCTTACTGCTTACTTCAGTCTTGCGAAACTTTTTCAATACCCATGATTTTGAGGGTATTGTTTCCTTCTTCGATTTTGACGAGGTTTCCTCAGTTTGAACCTCCTCTTCTTGACCCTGTTTCGAAGATTGAGCAGTTGCATCAGTCTTGGTAGCCTTCTTCTTCTTTGGGGTTTTGGCAGCAACTTATAATAAAATTCCAGTCTCCACAGCTGGATCAAAAGTCTTCATGTAACGTATCAACACCTTGTGAGTGGATGATACTTTGCGAAGCATCGCATCTGGAATGCGATCAACATGAGTAAAAATATTTTCATCATCCTTCACTTCTTTAGGAAATTGATATAATGAAAATTCAGCCACATCAGCACCCTCTGGAACTTGAATTCCCTCCTTTTCATATACCTTTTCCAGAATAAGGCTCCAATACCTTGCGCATGAAATTCATTTTTCTGAATTCATCTTTTCCAGACTCTTAACAAACTCCTTCCATAACCGAGTTGCATAGTCCACATTAATATCATAGTATAAGCCCATTACCATGGCATAAACTTCCATACACCCCCTATCAAGACCAACTGTTCTTTCTGTTAAGCATCTGAGAAAAATACCAAACAGAAAATTCCACATACATGGTAATCCTGACTTTCTAAATTCACTGATCTTCTCAAGTGTTGGTTGATGGCCCATTTCATTGAACATGTGGATAATTTGAGAATTAATGGGTTTGAAAAATGGAGGGTTGTTAGGAATGTTCAAGAAATCGATGAACAACTTCTTGGTAAGTTTAACCTTTTTGTTGTTTATCAGACTAAAGGTCAGAACATCAGTAGCATGGTTGTATGAAGCCGATGATGCTGCTAATGACAACCAAGTCATCGGAACTGAGAAGAACTTGAACATTGAAGTAGACAAAGGAGATCTTTTCAAGGAAATAATTAGCATCTTCAATCCTTCTGGGTAGGATGAGACATTTGGATCAACCATATAGTTGTTGCTTTGAATCTTCAGGAGTGACTGTGAGAGAACTTCATCAGTGTTTGATTAAGTGCCAGCCATTGTTAGGGTTTGAAAGGGACGAAGTTGAAAAAGTTTGAAGCTTTTTAGGAGTATGAGAGTTTTGTTCGCGTAACCGTATACAATGATCTGGATCCCCCTTTTATAGGTTACTCAAATCCATTTGAAATTAAACCGGGATACATTTAATGTTATCCAATGTGGCACCATGAAAATTGGACTATTACTACAAAAGTTAGCCATGTGTGAAAAAACAATTGTCACATCTCCTTGAAACCAGGACCGAATACCATTCGTCACGTATACACAGCCTGTCAATATTCCTTTGTTGAATTGTAACCGTTAGAACCCTTTGCATGGAGGCAATGCTCTTTCACTTTTGGGATGTAAAGTGAAATCATATGCCAGATTTGCGAAATCGTCAACCTAAGTTGGTATTACTTAGAACCTCAAGGATTTCGTGTGTGCATTGTGCCAAAGAAATAAGATGAGAAACAAAATCAAATTTTTTTTTGAATTCTATGATGTCAAATATTCGATTTGACACGAATGCAGTTGAACCCCACGCATAGGTTTCTTCGTTAATCATCAAGAGAGATGATCAACAACTTGTGCAGTTTCCCGTGAATTACAATCGAATACTTTTTGATAAGTATCAAAGGGCTTCTTTTAAAAGATATTTTGTGTTGGTTTCAAATTTCATTGCATATCAACCTTAACATAGGGTGAGAAATTGTAAATGAAATTACTTGTATGACCAGTGTAGTCAGTGACGAGTTGGCTTTTGAAAATATCTATCATGACTAGGATTTCTGAATAAAACTCACACAAAAATCATATTCAATTTTTTTTTTTTTGTAGTGGATCTTGTTGGGTAACAAACATTGTGGGTTGCAAATGTTTGATCAAGACCACTCATGCGAATTGAATATGATTTGGATTTTAGAAATTTTTGGTACTGAAACAAAAGTTTCGTTAAAATATGGAACTATGTTCCCCGTCAATTCCTCAAGGTTTATGATGTTTGGGTTTCACTTCCATCAAGGACTCATGATGTCAAATCATTAACACATAATTTTTTTGTATATCTAAGTCTCGATGGGTTGGATTAGAGACCTCTGGGACATACGTCTTTATGTGTGATTTGTGTGAAGAATTTTATGATGAAAAAGCTTGGTTATAAGACCGAATGTACCTCTGTTATATGTGGACCAAACAGAAAACTCTTAACTCATTTGAGAAGAGTAATGTAGCTCTTTTGACTAATGCGAATATAAGCCTTATTGGGAAGAAATTTTCATGTGATAATTTCATTAAGGCTTTCCTTTCGTACACATAAAGTCATATGAGGCTTGAGACAACATGTTGAAGCATGCTTCTATGGACATCCTAACTAATACAAAGTTGAAAGAAATAGTACCTTCCCATAGAAACATACAAGCATGACCTCTTCGCATTAAGCACTGGACTAACTAAAAACACACAATCCTTAAAGAACAAGGTTAACAATTTTTTTTTATTTATTTATTTATTTTTTTTTTTTTGTGATTTTTGAATTTTTCAAAATTTAAAACATAACAAAATAAAATCTTTTTGGATTTTTGATTTTTCAAAAACAAAAAAGAATAATCATAAAATCTTTTTGGATTTTTAATTTTTCAAAAACAAAAACTACAAAATGATTCCTAAACCTAACCTTAGTTGTTATGATCGCAAACGCGAAGAAAAGTGGATGCGAAGCCATGAGAAGCCTCTGTATGAACAGTAACATCTGAACAATTCCGACTCATAACCGCTGAATGACACTTCCATGCTTGATATTTTGGAATTGAAGTCGCATCAATCATCCCCAAACTTGCTAAAATTCTTACAAATGATTTTTCATCAAGAGGTTTAGTAAAAATATCAGCAAGTTGTTAAGTTGTTTTAACAAAATGAATTTCAATATTCCCATCTTCCACATGATCTTTGATAAAATGATATCGAAGAGCAATGTGTTTTGTCTTTGAATGTTGTACTGGATTATGAAAAATACGAATTGCACTTTGCGAATCACAATACAAGGGAATCTTTTTCATGTTTATTGCATAGTCACGAAGTTGACTCTGAATCCAAATAATTTGCGAAGTACAAGCAGCAACAACAATGTATTCAGCCTCAGCAGTTGATATAACCACACAAGTTTGCTTCTTTGATTTCCAACTTACCAACTTCCCATCCAATAATTAACATCCACCACTCATACTTTTCCTATCCAAAGTACATCCTCCTAGACCAGAATCTAAAAAAGCTTGAATGAAAAATCCCATTTTCGAAGGATACCAAAGTCCTAACGAAATTGTTCCCTTAAGATAGCGAAAAATATTTTTCGCTGCAATCAAATGAGGTTCTATGGGATTAGCTTGATATCTAGCACAATTACATACCGATAACATAATATCAGGTCTACTTGCAGTTAAATACAATAAGGACCCTATCATATTCGATAAAGAGTTAAATCCACAGCAGGAGTATCTAATGAAGGAGTTAGTCTTGTTCCCACTACCATTGGTACTCGCAATTTTGTGCTGTTAGTCATTCCAAACTTTTCAAGCAAATTCTTTGTGTATTTTTCTTGATTGATTAAAATTCCATCCCTGTTCTGTCTTATATTCAAACCAAGAAAATTATTGATTTTTCCCATCATACTCATTTCAAATTGACTTTTCATTAGATTTTCAAATTCAAGTGACAATACTGGTTCAGTTGAGCCAAAAATAATATCATCAACATAAATTTGAACAAGCATGAGATGATTCCCAAATTTCTTTTGGAATAATGTGGGGTCAACTGATCCTTGTTTAAATTTAGATTGTTTCAAGAAATTTGTAAGTGTTGCATACCAGGCTGTTGGTGCTTGTTTTAACCCATAAACCGCATTGTCAAGAATGTAGACATGATCAGGATGTACCTCATTTATGAATCTAATTGGTTGTTCAACATACACTGTTTCTTCAAGTTCTCCATTTAAGAATGCACATTTAACATCCATTTGAAAAACATCAAAGTCTTCGTGAACTGCATAAGCTAAAAATATGCGAACTGCTTTGAGTCTTGCGACAGGAGCAAAAGTTTCTTCATAGTCTATTCCTTCTTGTTGTGAATATCCTTTAACCAGTAGTCTAGCTTTATTTCGAATAATATTGCCATCTTTGTCGGTTTTATTTTTAAAGATCCATTTTAATCCGACAATTAAAACATGAGAATGTTTAGGAATTAATCTCAAAACCTTGTTTCGTTCAAATTCAGGCAGTTCAGATTGCATAGCAACAACCCAATCTGAGTGTTCCATAGCATCCTTTACTGTCTTTGGCTCTATTTTCGAAATAAAGACATTAAACATACACAGTTCTTGGTTCACATTTAGTACCTCATTTTTCGCACAAATTTAAGCTCTTGTTAACACACCATCTTGTGGATTTCCAATTACCTGTTCTTTTGGATGATTTCTTGTCCATTTCTCAAGTGGTGGATAATCTGGATTTAATTCTAATGGTGCATCTTCATACATATCTTCATATTCAGATCCTGCAACAAAAAAATTATCATTTAGTTCATGAAACTCATCATTTTCATCAAGATTAATTGTCTCTGTTTCATGATGCTGCCCCTCAACATGATGTTCATCATGATGCTCCCCCTCAAAATGATGTTCCTGTTGATTTTGCAAAAGCTCCCCCTCAACTTGATGATTCATATTTTCTTTCTCCCCCTCGAAAGTTTGCTCTACCACATTAACTCCAGTCACACTTTCGCAAGTTATCGACGTTGTAGTGATTGTTGAATCATCATTATGTTTTGAGGATTCTGATGTTTGATTATCAGGAACATTCGTGTCTGCATCAATTGCCCTGTCAGGAGTTCCGAAAATAAGTCATAATCAAAACCATGTATTTTAGAATTATCAATTTGAGTATTTGAATCGACAAGTATTGATTTATGTTCAAATTTACTATCCGTTTGTTTACGATAGTAGTCATCAAAAGTTAAGTTGAAAGTCTCTTCAACTTTTTTTCTTCGCTTGTGTAGCACCCTGTATGCTACTAAATTTTGCGAATATCCTAAGAATATACCTTCGTCAGCTTTAGCTTGGAACTTTGTCAAATTATCTTTGAGATTCATTATGAAGCACCTACAACCAAAAACATGGAAAAATTTGACATTAGGTTTTTGATTGTTGATGATTTCATATGAAGTGATATTGAATATGCGATGAATAAATGATCTATTCTGAGTAAAGCATGCAGTTGAAACTGCTTCAGCCCAAAGATATTGAGGTAGATTCGCATATGTTAACATTGTTCTCGCTGCTTCGCTTAGAGATCGATTTCTTCTTTCAACAACACCGTTTTGTTGAGGAATATATGGTGATGAGAAATTATGCGAAATGCCTTTGCTTGTGAGAAAAGAATCAAGAATTTGATTTTTAAACTCAGAACCATTATCACTTTTAATTTTGCGAACACTCTTTTTCAGACTAAGCTCAATCTTTTTGATAAATTCAATCATTGTCTGAGCAACTTCAGATTTTAACCTGAGAAAAAATACCCTTGTGAATCAAGAAAAATCATCCACAATAACTAAAATGTACCGCTTTTTATTAAATGTAGCAACAGTCGACGGTCCACATAAGTCAATGTGAAGAAGTTCCAATGGTTCCACAATTTTTGAATCTATCACAATTGGATGACCTTTTCGATGTTGTTTTCCTTGTTCGCAAGCTGCACACAGAGAATCATTGTCAAATTTTAGTGTAGGTAAACCTCGAACTAAATCTTTAGTGACAAGTTTGTTAATATTGTGAAAGTTCAAGTGCGACAATCTTCGATGCCAAAGTCAGCTGACATCATTAGTTGCCTTTGATAGTAAACACACAACAGGTTTTCTCACGATTGGTTTGATGTCCAGTGTAAACATATCACCATATCTTTTAGATTTGAAAGTACTTCATTTGTATTTGCATTTGAAATGATACTTCCTTCTTCATTAAAGACAACCTGGTTTCCAGTACCTTCAACAAGTTGTGACACACTAATCAAGTTATGTTGAAGTCCTTCAACATAAGCAACCCTGTTAACAGTGAATTGTCCATTGGTGACTTTCCCATAGCCTTTCACTTGACACTTGTGATTATTCTCAAATTTGACTACTCCTGCATTTTCCAAGCTTCTATAATCTCGCAAGTTTTCCTTTCTTCCAGTCATATGACGAGAGTAACCACTATCAATATACCATTTCGCATCATATTGCTCGTCACATTTCACCTGCATTTATTGAAAAAATTTAGGAACCCA
Organism: Lactuca saligna; assembly: GCF_052625555.1. Lineage (NCBI taxonomy): Eukaryota > Viridiplantae > Streptophyta > Magnoliopsida > Asterales > Asteraceae > Lactuca > Lactuca saligna. Next base: position 119,219,201 of record NC_136422.1, read on the forward strand.
AGACTTGTTGGGTCCAACATTAGTAGAATGAAACAAATTCTTTGAATTTAAAAACCATGTTTTCGCTTTGTTTGTGGCAGAATCCATTATATCAACATCATTAGATCTAGAAATTTAAATATAGTCATTCAATAGTTTTGGATTTCCATTGATTGTAATCTCACTCTTCACAACATTCGCAGCTTTGATAACTGGTTTCTGTTTTTGAACTGAAACTTGCGAATTATGAGATAGTGAACTAGCAGTGGAAGAGTTATTTACGAAATTGTCAAATGCATTCTTTATTTGTTGCTCTGAAAACTTCCCACTTTGATATTGTCTTCCTTTCCCTTCAAGCCAATGATTTATCGTACTTACATCAAATTTTCCTTTTGTATACGAAACTTTAGTCGGTTTTGAGACTGAAGGATTTGAAAAATGTGGTTGTTTTGGTGAAAATTTCACTTTTGCTTGGGTTAAATTTTTCAAAGTTGATGAAGTATTCGTGAATTTGCCAACATTTTGAAACTTTTGATTATTTACAAATTTTTGCGAAGTCTCAAATTTTCGATTGTTGTCATATTTGCGAATATCTGAAATTTTGTCAATAGAATTTATTGGTTTGTGAAAACGTGTATCTATTTGTTTATTTTTGCTTTGAAATTTTAATGATGTTGTTTTTGAAATTTGTTCTTTTTCAACTTTTGGTTTATCGTTAAACACAACTTGCCAAAAGATTGCTTTTCTTGTTTTTCTTTTTGAAACATTATTTTCTGTTGAATAATTTCCAACCATCAATTTGAATTCATAAGAATTTAATTTCACTTCAGCCTTTGGTTTTTCAACTTTTTCAAAAACTTTGTTTGCTTTTTCACCTTTAACCACCCATTTTTGTGATGATTTTTGTTTTTGAAACACATAAGGATTTTTAGTTAAATTGTTTTCTTCTGTGTTTTGATTTGCGAAAAAACCTTCAGTAGTTGACCTTTGATTATCTTTTTCAATCATTTTGTTGAATTCAGGATGAATTTTCTCAGCATTCGCAGTAGTGACAAAAACTTGATTTGGAAAAATTGTTTTATCAGTGCATACAAAATTTGGATATACCACAGTGTTGGTTTCCAAATAATGTGCGCCTTATTCATTTAAAATTTTATTAAATTCTTTTATATTTTCAAACACTTGATCAACCACAACTCGTGAGGGTATTTCATGTGAACCTTTCACATCTTCTTGGTTTTCATTAGTGTCATCAGATTTCCAGCTTTCAACTTCCACATTATCAAAATTACAATGTTGCGAAGTAGAGGGTTTTTTTTAGTTTCATCCTCTACTTATGAATCAACTATAATTTATTTACCTTTGATCTTAGATGTGATTTTAATGATTGACAATTTAGAACAATGAACCTCTTCTTCCTCTTCTATTTCACTGATCTCACTCACACTGTCTGAATTGTCATTGACATCAACATAATTGAGATGAGAATCAAGAGTCGAGGTTTCGGTTTTCTTTAATATTTTCACTTGTTCACTCGTTGTCAAACTTTCATTGACAATGTTAACCAACTCATCAGCATTCAAAAATTCATCAATTTTGACAATACCATATGCATATCCATCATCAGGTATTTTGTCAAAATGAGCAATTGTGCTTTCGCAAGCAAAAGAAACAACATCAACTTTTTCACGTTCATATTCAAGAAAAGGTAAAAGTTTCCTATGTTGTTCTTTGCTAATGTTAGAAGAATGATGTAAAGCAGTTAATTTTGCATACATTTGTTTGGCAGAATTACAGTATATGTTCCTTTGTGCTAGCAACAACCTAACATCGTTTGTAAGATTATCCCTATCACAATTTACATTTTTGATTTGTAATTCAAGTTTTTCTAGTATGCTCCTTTTTATTTCTAATTCATTTCGTGTCTCACCTAGTTGCATATTCAAATTTTGAGCTTCAGTACTAGCAGACACAATAACAGAATCAAAATAAGCCACAATATCATCAAATGAAGTGACTTCAGCATCATAAGAAGATAAAGGAATATTAAAAGATTCAAGTATATCACGTACCTTGGTGGTCATGGGTGATTTGTCCGTGGATTTGTATACGAAGCACCTCCCTGAAATATCCTCTTCGCAATCTTCAAAACTTGCGAACATAACTCCATGTGTAGGATGACTCATTTCTTTGTCATCGGATCCTGAAGACCAGATCTGATACGTTCCACTCTCTTCATCATCAGATTCACCCTTCGCAACTAGAGACACTCCTTTTTTGTTAGCGCCCAACTCTTCAATCTTTTTTGAATAGTATTCTTCGTCTTTAATTTTTTCCTTCTTTTCTTCTTTCTTTCGCAACATGCAATCAGCTGCGAAGTGATTCAGACCATTGCAGTAGTGACAATAAATTCCCGAGTCACCTTTCAGATTCTTCACTTCTTTCGCATCTTTTTGTTTCTCATAAGCTTTCTCCATTTTCTTCCTCTCCTATTCTCCAGTTTTTGTGACTCCACTCTTCGCATCACTAGCCTTTCCTTTTGTATTAAAAGGCTTTTTGAAAAATTTCTTAACTCTGTTATTTGAATAGAATGCCACAGCTTCATCATCAGAGTTCATCAAAAATCCTTCATTATCTGAACCATCTTTTTCATTAACATCAACTTCCGATACCTTTGAAACAAGAGCTAAAGGACCTCCAATACTCTGTTTTGATTCTTCATACATTTCTGAAACTTCACTTTCATGTGTTTTCAGCTGATTGTAGAGATCATTCAAGTGAGTTGTATCAAAACTCTGTTGATTCTTAATGATCACACTCACACTTCACCATTCCTTACTGTGACAACCCGAAATTTTCATTTGGTCAAACCCTAAAAGTCAACCACTTCGTATCATAAATTAATATCATTATTTCTTATTTTTAAGAAATATAAAGTTCGTTTGATTATTTTAATATTATTTTTAAATGAACGAGTGAAAGAAAGTGTCGTCTCGAGTTTTGATTTTTGAAAACCGCAAACACTTCACGTACTAGAAACACCCGACCAAACTTTATTTTTTGGGTTTATAACTTACCCAAAAACCGTGAACTCATACATATTTATGAGTTTACTCCCCAAAAACTAGTCAATTGTGTTTACTCCCCAATAGTCAAAAGAGTAAACTCCAAAAACTCTCTCAAGTATCATCCAAGATTTAATTCCAAATCTTCAAACTTGTAAGTGTTCTAACCATTTCAAGTTAGTAAAACACTTAATCTAATCTCGCATCTATTCATCCATTCATTTCTGGTTTTTGTTTAGATTTTCCAAAACACCAAGAACACACACTAAGTGTTGTTGGCCTTTTAGCTCAAATCAAGCATCATTATAGTAAGTACTTCCATCCTTGAGTGCTTGTAAGTTAGTATATCAATTAATCACCAATAAAATCGGTCAAGAACACCATGTTTGAGGTGTTCACGGTCCAAGATGATGCTTGGGCCGTAAACACCATGAAGTCCCCCAAAATTTACTTAAGTCCCATGTTTAGCCCTAGTTTGAAGTTTAAGACTTACCTTAACATATTTAAACCTTCCATTGATATGTTTAAGCTTTGAAAAACACCAAACATCACCATTTATAGGTGTTTACGGTCTAATGATATCCCAAAAACCGTAAACACCCAAAAAGGTGTTTAAATGAGTCATATTCTTTTCTTAGCCCTAAAAGCTAACTTAGACATTTACCTAGTTGTGATAAGGACTTGAAATAAAGGCAATATCCTTTCCCATAAGGGTTTACGGTAGTAAACCCAAGGGAAAATACCCTTAGGCCGTAAACACGTCAAGGAGGATGTTTTGTGGCCCTAGTCCATTCCAAAGGCTAAACCACTTAGCAAGATTGCTTCAATGGACTTATTAAACCTCCAAACAACTCATGGTTGCAAGAAATGGAGTTTAGACCGTAAACCCTTTAGTTTACTACCGTAAATTCCTAGGGTAAAGGTCATTTAGACCATAAACTCCCGAGGAGTTTACCCTTGGACCCCAAACACCCTAGTTTTGCCCTACTAGCACTTGGATGCAATCCTTGTGATCTTTAACACTTGAAACAAAGTGTTTTCATGTTCTAAAGTGTCCCAAATCATTTTATTAGTTATAATGAGGCTAATTAGTTATATATATTCATTATATGATAACTAGGTTCGTGTGTGTGTACAAGTCTTCATTTGTCACCTAACTCCGTAACCGACACTTCAATCCAATCCACTTACCACAAGTGAGTTCATACCCCTTTAATTAACCTTGAAATACTTTTAAATGTTTTAAATGCTTTTATGGGGGGGGGGGGGGGGGAATACAAGTTGAATACTTATAGTTATTACATCAATCACATGTGATTAATAACTATAAAACCAATGATTTTACTACTATTCAATCTGTTTATCAAAGTTGTTTTACTTCCAACTGTTTTACAAACTATTTTACTTATCAAACACTTTGACTTAAACTTTGTTATGCTTATTATAAATCGCATGCCCGTATATGTATAGTTATATAATCAATGTTTAAAAGGCTTAGGAAGGCTGCACGCCCTATTTCATTTTCCTCGATTTGGATGTGGTTTGGTGGGATATCGGGTAGCCGTCCGAAGGTTGTTTCAATATTAATTATATATCATGTGTACATATATGGTCATAAAAGTTCTTCCATGTTAATACATACTAGTTACATCATTTGTAAGTTACCATCGGGGTAACACAGGATCATACACATACTATTGTTAGATCAATGAGTGACTTCATTCATGAGTCAATCCTTATTACTATGAGAACATATACAACTATACTAGAAGGAGAACATATACAACTATACTATGAGAACATATACAACTATACTAGAAGGAGAACATATACAACTATACTATGAGAACATATACAACTATACTAGAAGGAGAACATATACAACTATACTATGAGAACATATAAAATGATACTAGAACAAGTAAACAATACATTACATATACATATATACATTGACAGAATTGTGATCCACTGTATTGGAGCATGCCTTAAATGTCATGGCCCGAGTTGTTGCAGAGTCTCTTGGAGGGAGAGCGTGAGTTTTCATATAAATCTATACTCGATTGACTATCCTACACCTTGCTGCTAGCTACAGTCGGACCTACAGGTCTGCGGGTGCCAAACGTCATAATATTTTACGACCTACATTTGTCGTTGTTTATCTAGTCTATAGTATGGTACAACTAATCACATGAAGCCTTAACATAAATCCAGTTTAAGGTAGTTAGTCCAGCAGTAGTTCCTATAATACAACACTACAGTACTACATTAATTTACCCTTTACATATTTAGTGATCTTTTCACTTAAAAATTAATGTACAAACTATATTTTGAGAATGATAGTTACACTTGACTAAATTACACACTTTTATAGTAAACGAGCATACAAAACAGTTACGCCTTGGTAGAAGGCTACTTTTAAATAGAAAATATAGGTTTTTCTAGGAAATTTAAACATTTACAAACAATTACAAACGTTTACAAATTCATACTTATGACTACGTTCAAACATTTTGATACAACCACTGACACTAAAATACTTATCAACTCACCAGCTTAATGCTGATAAACTCTTTCAAAATAACTTGTATTCTCAGGTCATCAGTAGACAGGTACCGAGGCCAGCTTTTGAGAAGATGGAGTGCATTCAAGACTCACCTTATTATTTTGATTTACATTTTTGGTGTCTATAACTGTACAGAACACACTTGTATTAAAATTATATATTTAATGCAATGGATGATGTTGTTTGCTTATTTACTGTTATACTGTGTGGTGATACTTTACATGACGTCCTCCGCCCCAGAACGTTTCCGCCGTTCATGGTTTTGGGGTGTTACACTTGCGAAGGCCCATGATGAATGTTAAATTGAACTCCGTGAGAGACTTAGTGATTCCATACCTATTGCAGCGAAACATAAGCTCATTCAGATGATCATAGTAATTTTCAAGAGTTCCAGCATCCTTTTGTTTGAATTCCTTCAGTTCATCTAGACATTTCTTCACAGAGTTGATCTTTGTCTTTTCGCTACCTTGATACTTCTCTTTTAGAGTGTTCCAGATTTCCTTGGCTGTTTTACAACTACAGATGTAATTGTAAACCACAGGAGGTAGAGGACCTCTTAGTTCCCTCATGCACCTCTTTTCATTATTCTTCAAACGTTTTTGTTGTTCAGCAACTTCAGCAGATGTAGTTGATGGTCCAATTGGTTGAACATTAGCAGGAGTTTGCACTATTCCATCGATACAATTCCAAAGTTCTTCATCAATTCCATTTAAGTAATCCTCCATTCTATCAGCCCACTGATCATAGTATTCAGGAATTAACATTGGAATTTTGGTTGAGGAACCAAGAAAGTGAGAGAAGGAAGTCATAGTATCCATGTTGAAGTTCGCCATTGATGAACACATAAATTTTCAGAAAGCTTGAAAAACTTGATGAATTTCAGAATTGATCAACTGAATTGATCACAAATCGCTAATCGATTACTCGACTAAACAATTCAAAGACAGAATCAATTCAAATCTGAAGATCAAATTTGATTTTCAAAAACCAAAATGCATGGAAAATTTTGAGTAAAGTTACTATTCAAAAAGCAAATGATTCTAACACGAAAATCAGATTGATGCAGTTTCAATCCTGCTCTGATACCAATTAAAAAGAATTGTTATCGAGATTATTAAAGCAATTATGATTTGAGTGATTGAAATGTAAGAACACGAAGACTAAATATTAATCAGATCTTATATTGATAAAGACTGATTACATGAATAAGCAGAAAGGATATTTGAGTTCCAAAAGTTATCCTCTACTTCTATTCCCAGTCCCTATTTATTGGGAACCTGAGTGTACAAAAAATATACTAATTCTATTACAATACGCTTCGCATAAAACTGACTTAGTAAAATAACTAAAAATGTGAAACTAACAAACACTCATTTCGACTTTTACAATATAACCTCCACACAGATAAACCTCATAACCAACACGTAACCAGACCAAGATAATTATCACAAAGACCATTATCTTCTAAATACCCCTTTATGGTGGTCCGTCATTGTAGCCTTAGACCCACCCCCACCAGAAGGTAACTCACATCAATGTCATGTAGTGTCTGAACTATCCTGTGTGCACATGTCGACTCCCTACAACCCCTCGATCCATACACGACAACTTGCAAGTCAACACACATCACATACAACCCTAAGCAGGGTCAGTCCAAGTTCAGTCAAAGTCAACATTGGTCAAAGTCAACATTCAGTTGACCTGACTAGCAGAGTTGGCCTACCAACTCGTCGAGTCGATGCTTCACTAGTCCCACACAAAACCCTATCTCCACTCGTCGAGTATAGAAAAACTTGACAGGTTCTCCTTCAATCATAACATCGGGACCATCTTCATGCGACTCGCCAAGTTCCTTCTTGAACTCGTCAAGTTCATCTCTAACTTAGGAACTTGTCCAGTCTATGACTTGTCGAGTTGTATGAACAACTCGTCAAGTCCATATTCAAAGATTGGGAGATTGCTATGGACTGCGCCGAGTCTGCTCATACCACTCGCCGAGTCCCATGGCTTCAAGGTCTTTTTCAGCATCTAAACCCACAAGAGACTTCCTTCCTAACATTTACCCATTCACAGGAAGGCTTTGGTGCACAATGCAACTCGCTGAGTGCAACCTTGACTAATTCCATACAGTCGATTTAAATGAGGTCTAACACACCAAAACCATAGATCTGGCCTCCTAATGTCCATTTTATACTTAAACTTCCAAACATGATGCACATGTATGGGGTTTTTAGCTCAAAAATCCATATAAAGTGTACTACAATGTGCATGGGGCTCTCATGGCCCTAAAGTTGGCACCTTTATGCCATGAGACCCATCTTAAGGCCCAGATCTGAAGTCCAAACTCACTCAGCACTTCTAACTCCGAAAATGGATTGAAAATCCCTAAATGCACCTGATATCTACAATCTAAAGACAAACAACCAAATGGAATACCAAAGCAGGAGCATTTTACCTTGATTAAGCTGAAGATGGAATGAGATTTCTAGATCCACAAGCCCCATGTTGAATACTCCAACTCCTCTTCTTCCTTCCAAGCTTCACAAGTCAACAAATGCACCAAAATGGCCTTAAAACTTACACACACACAATCGGCTAGGGTTTCGATATGCAACTCTAGGAGAGTTTTAAGGACAAGGGAGGTTAAGTTAAGGTGTTTATATAGGGTGCAAACCCTCATATTAGGGTTTTTGTCTAGACAGCACGGACTCGTCGAGTCCGGTCTCTAACTCGCTGAGTCAGCCACTTAACTCCCGTGTCCAATCGGCTTCTACTCGATGAGTGGGGCCACTAACTCGCCGAGTCCTAGTCTAAAATGCAAAATACTTAATTTAAAAAATACATACCAGGAACCAGGTGCTACAAATCTTCCCCAATTATTTTAGACTTCGTCCTTGAAGTCTGTCGGTTGTTCCTTGAAAAGCCCTAAGTAAAGCTCCATCATCTCATCCACCGGCTCCCAAGTCCACTCCGAGCCCTTTCGGTGCTGCCACTGCACCTTTACTAGCACCACTCTCTTTTTCCTCAGATCCTTTGACTTTCTGTCAAGGATCGCCACTGGCCATTTGATGTAGTTCAGGTTGTCATCACCCTGAATGTCCTCTAAAGGTACTACTATCGAATCGTCCACCAAACATTTCCACAACTGGGAAACGTGAAAGGTGCTATGAATCTGATTGAGTTCAGTTGACAGATCCAGCCTATATGCCACCATGCCCACTTGGGCTACAACCTTGAAAGGTCCAGTGTATCTGGGGCCTAGCTTGCCCCGCTTCCTGAATCGGATAACGCCTTTCCAAGGTGACACCTTCAGGAGAACCATATCCCAACATGGAATTCCAAGTCGGATCGGCGTTTGTCTACATAACTTTTCTGCCGACTCTGAGCAGTCTGAAGCCTACTTCGGACCTGCTGGATCCTCTCCGTAGTCTTGAGTACTACTTCGGTACTCCCCATAACCCTCTGACCAACCTCACCCCAACATATCAGGGTCCTACACTTCCTGTTGTACAACATATCGAAGGGAGGATGGTCAATACTCGCGTGATAGCTGTTGTTGTACGAGAACTCAGCCAAAGGAAGGTAAGTGTCCCAACTACCTCCGAAGTCTAAGACACACGCCCACAACATATCCTCCAAGATCCGGATGGTCTGCTCACCCTGTCCATCTGTTTACGGGTGAAAAGCGGTGCGTCAAATGCAGACGAGTTCCCAGCTCGTAATGGAACTTCTTCTAGAACCTGGAAGTAAACCGAATGTCTCTGTCTGAAATCACCGATACTGGCATCCCGTGCAACGCCACCACCTCCCTGATATAAATGTTGGCCAACTTTTCAGCCAAAATACTCTCCTGAATCGATATAAAATGGGCGCTCTTGGTCAATCGATCGATGATGACCCAGATTGAATCTGCTTCCCGCACGGTCCTGGGAAGCTTTGTGATAAAATCCATCGTGATGTCTTCCCATTTCCACAGCGGAATATCCAACAACAGCATCTTGCCGTGAGGTCTCTAATGCTTGGCCTTGACCTTCCTACAGGTCAAGCACCGCTCTACGTACCACGCCAGATCCCACTTCATGCATGGCCACCAATAGTCCAGGTGAAGATCCCTATACATCTTCGTCGCCCTGGGGTGAATGGAGAATTGAGATTTGTGCACCTCCTCCATCAATACCTGGCGCACACCCCCATGATACGGGACCCAAACCCTACGGTGCAGAGTCAACAACCCCCAACTGTCATAGTCAAATGACGAAACGTGACCCACAATCCGCTCGCTCTTTCGATGTTCCTCCTTCATTGCCTCCTGTTGGGCCTCCCGAATCTGCTCCGACAACGGAGTCACCACTGTCATCCTTAGACAAATATCCCTGATCGGTGCTGCCTTGCGGCTAAGCGCGTCAGGCACCACATTGGCCTCTCCCGGATGGTAAAGGATCTCACAATCGTAATCCTTTACCACATCGAGCCACCGATGCTGCCTCATATTTAGATTTGGCTGGTCCATGAGATACCTCAGGATCATGTGGTCCGTGTAAATCATACAACGAACCCCATAGAGGTAATGACGCTAAATCTTGAGGGTGAACATGACAACCCCCAACTCTAAATCATGCGTCGAGTAATTCGCCTCATGAGGCTTCATCTACCTCGATGCATAGGCGATGACATGCCCTCTCTACATCATAACTGTATGCAAACCAGAGATGAACGCATCGCAATATACAACAAAATCCTCTATGCCCTCCTGGCAGGCTAAGATTGGCGCCTCGCACAACCTCTGTCTTAGAGTCTTGAATGCGGCGTGCTGCTCAGGCCCCCAACGAAAGACCACAACTTTCCTTGTTAGCCTGGTTAGGGGTACAACAATCTTGGAGAAATCCTGGATGAATCTCTGATAGTAATCGGTTAATTTAGAACTTCACATCTCCTCACGGCCTCTACTTTGGTTGGATCCACTAAAATCCCATCCTGGTTGACGAGGTGCCCAAGGAACCGAACCTTGTGCAACCAGAACTCACACTTGGAGAACTTAGCATACAAGTTCTCCCTCCTCAAAGTCTCCAAAACCTCCTGCAGATGCTCCTCGTGCTCCTCCTGCGTCTTGGAGTAAACCAAGTTGTCATTAATAAACACTATCATAGACCGGTTTAACATCGATCTACATATACAGTTCATGAGGTCCATGAATGTAGCAGGAGCATTGGTGAGCCCGAAAGGCATCACCACGAACTCATAGTGGCCATAGCGTGTCCAGAACGCCGTCTTCTGTACATCCTCCTCTATGACCCTCATCTAATGATATCCTGAGCGCAAATTAATCTTGGAGAACCAAGATGCTCCCTGTAATCAATCCTCGCGAGTGGGTAACGTTTCTTTACCGTTACCTTATTCAACTCCAAATAATCTATACACATCTAATGCGACCCGTCCTTCTTTTTCACAAACAAAATCGGGGCTCCCCAGGGAGAAGTACTCGGTCTAATGAATCCTTTGTCTAATAGCTCCTGCAGCTGTATAGACAACTCTTGCATCTCAAGAGGAGCCAGCCATTGCGGTGCCTTGGCTATCGGAGCTGCACTGGGGACTAGGTCGATTTTGAAGTCCACCTACCTCTCCGGAGGTATCCCAGGAAACTCCTTGGGGAATACATCCATAAACTCACGCACCATGGGCACATCACCCACCGTCGCCTTACCTGCTTCCCGGGTGTCCATAACATAGGTGACATATCCTGCGCAACCCTAATGAAGGTAACGCCTAGCTCTCGCTGCTGAACATACCACTGGTCCTTGCTGTGGCCTCTCTCCCTGAACTACCAACTCTCACCCACTTGGGGTCCTGATCCAAACCAGCTGTTGCATGCAATCTATCACTTCCCCATTGGGGTCAACCAATCCATGCCTATAATCACCTTGTTCCCCCTTAACGGAATAGGAACCAGGTCTACCAGGTATTGCTCCTCGAACAGCCTCAAAACAAGTCCTGACAGACCTCTGATGCTCTTACCGACCGATCGTCCGCAATCTCGACCTCTACAGGACAATCCAACATACCCGAAGACTCCAGAAACTTCTTGCTAAGCGCAAGAGAGACAAAATATTGGGTGGTACCCGAATCAAACAACACCTGAACTAGGATTCTGTTCACATGGAACGATCCTAACCAAGGCACATGATATATAAAAATCATAGCGACATAATATAAAAGCCTAAGGATAAGAAATCATACCCATCACCATATCGAGTGCAGCACGTGCCTCCTCGGCTGTCAGCTGAAATGCTCAGCTCCGAACCACTAGAGCCTCCAACATGGCCTTCCGAAAATCCACAACCCATGTTGTCGCTGGAGTCGGCGCTGCTGCCGCTGCTACTGTCAATCTAGGGAAATTGGCCTTTTTATGGCCATTCTGATTGCAATGAAAGCAAATCAGGTTAGATATCAAAATCGCAGGAGTAGGGGAAGTACAATACCTGCGAAAAAGTCCAACCTTTCCGCACTTATAGCAGCCTGAACCCAGCCTAGTGCGATAAGCTCCCTCATGTGGCCGACCGCATTTCCACAGCGGTCCCGCCTTGACTGGCCTTTCGGCCTACCATCGGATCCCTTGGGCTTCTTCCCCGAATCCCATGCCGTCTTCCGCTCCTCTGCCTTCCTCTTCCGGATGTGCTCCAGATCAATATCCCTCTCCCTAGCCCTGGCGATCATGGAATCAAGGGTAGGGAAACCCGAAAAACTGACATGCTCTCGGATGTCAGCTCGTAGCATGTCATGGTAGCGGGTCCTCTTCATGTCCTCATCTCACGCATATTGGGGCACCAACAAAGCCCTGTCCTGGAACTTGGCGGTGATCTCCGCCACAGTCTCTGTAGTCTGTCTCATATCTAAGAATTCCCTGGCCAGTTCTTGAAGCTCTACAGCTGGTGGAAACTCTGCTCTGAACCGGGTCAAAAATCCGACCATGTCATAGCCTCAACAGCCGAGGCTCCCAGAGAGTCACCAACCGACTCCCACCAGTCCCAAGCCCGGTCCCTCAAACACCCTACTGCAAATCGTACCTTCGACCCCTCGGGGTAGAAGCTGGTCAGCTGTGAAGACTCAATGTCTACAATCCATCGTCTGGCAGCAATGGGGTCCTTCGCCCCGTGGAAATCTGTCGCACCACTAGCTGTGAAGTACTTAAAGGATAGTGTGCGTGGTCATGACTGCGTAGTCGCCATGTCACTCTGAAATGCCCTGAGGCGATCCTCCATCAGCTCAATGATCCCTTCCTTGATCGACCCGAAGATAATCGGCATCGCATCAAGGACACCCCTAGTGATCTCGGACACAATGAACTCGCGTAACCCATCATCCACATGCTTGGATCTTGCCCCCGAGCCTGATCCTGACCTGGATCCTGAGCCTCCTGCTCCATGTTGCGTGACCACCACTCTGAACAATAAACATGCGCATGTTAGAGTCACATATACTTTCAAAGTTTCCCGGTTCCATCTAGGCCCTCCTTGGTTCGAGTACGAATCCTCTGATTTCAGTAGTACGGGGCCATACTACCTTCCACATCTATCCGTACTTTCTCCAAGAATTGGTTCAATTTCACCAAGTCCATTTTACCGATACCCTTTCCATTGACCTCATCCTAGGCTTCCTTAGGGCACTCTCCGACCTACTCTCCGCCATCAGCTGCAATAGGAGTCCCCACCACCTCCCCCTTACTAGCTTACGGATACTGTTACATATCCGCTCCTTAGTTAGTTGAAGCTGGTCAGAACCCCCATTGCACAAAGCAAGCAACATGCGTGCATTGAGTAATCAAACCAGGCATAACCTACACAGACCATCCTACTGCAGACTAAACAGTCCTAACATACAACTCATACAATAGGCACATAAGGCATCCTTCCTAGATGCTTACCCCTAATTAGCATGCAATTCTCAAAATCATATATCAAGAACACAAGGCATCCTCCTAGATCCTTAGTAAATCATAATTTGTATTTCAAACCATAACATCATAACTATTGAAAATCAATGTACAGTCGCAAAAACTTCTTGCTGAAACATGTGTGTGTGTGTGTGTGATGCGCTAGTACACCGCCGACTCTTTCCCCAATGACAAAGATGTACCTGAAACCAAAACTAAAATTGTAATCACATAGCTTAGTGAGTTACCCCATCATACCACATACCATGCAATATCATCGGTATCTTTCAACCGGTAACCTTCATCGATATCTTTCAACCGGTAGCCTTCATCTATATCTTTCAAACGGTAACCATCATCGGTATCTTTCAATAGGTAATCAACATCGGTATCTTTCAACTGGTATCTGTCATCGGTATCTTTCAACCGGTAACTAGGGACGATTGCACCCCCTACAACTAGAATACAATTAACAAGTATAAACATACAATCAGGCATATCCGGGTACTGACCTAGCGTTGGGTCCTAAGGACCACTATCAGGGAAACTAATCCCTACCATACACACAACATACCATCCAGGTAAACCTCATAGCCAACACATAACCAGACGAAGATAATTATCACAAAGACCATTATCTTCTAAATACCCCTTTTTGGTGGGCCGGCATTGTGGCCTTAGACCCACCCGTACTGGAAGGTAACTCACCTCAATGTCGTGTAGTGTCTGAACTATCCTCGTCGTACAACTCGACTCCCTAAGACTCCTCGATCCCTACATGACAACCTTCTAGTCAACAAACATCACATATAACCCTAAGCAGGGTTAGTCCAAGTTCAGTCCTAGTCAACATTGCTCAAAGTCAACATTCAGTTGACATGACTCGCCGAGTTGGCCTACCAACTCGTCATGTCCATGCTTCACTAATCCCACACAAAACCCTGGCTCCACTCGTCAAGTCTAGCAAAACTCGACGGGTTCTCCTGCAATCATAACATCGGGATCCTCTTCATCCAACTCGCTGTGTTCCTTCTTGAACTCGTCGAGTTCATCTCCAACTTAGGAACTTGTCCAGTCTATGACTCGCCGAGTTGTATGAACAACTCATCGAGTCCATCTTCAAAGATTGGGAGATTGCTATGGACTTCGCCGAGTCTGCTCATACCACTCGCCGAGTCCCAAGGCTTCCAGGTCCCTTTTCGCGTCTAAACACACATGACACTTCCTTCCTAACATTTACCCATCCACAGGAAGGGTTTGGTGCATAATGGTCACCGACTCATCGAGTGCCAAGAACAACTTGCCGAGTCCAACCTTGACAAATTCCATGCAGTCGATTTAAATGAGGTCTAACACACCAAAACCATAGATCTGACCTCCTAATGTCTATTTTTTTACGTAAAGTTCCAAACCTGATGTACATGCATGGGTTTTTAGCTCAAAAATCCATATAAAGTGTCGTACAATGTGCATGGGGCTCTCATGGCCCTAAAGTTGGCACCTTTATGCCATGAGACCCCTCTTAAGGTCCAAATCTGAAGTCGAAGCTCACTCAACACTTCCAAATCCGAAAATGGCTTGAAAAGCCTTAAGTGCACCCAAGATCTACAATCTAAACATGAACAACCAAATGGAAGACCAAAGCAGGAGAATTTTACCTTGATTAAGCTGAAGATGGAATGAGATATCTGGATCCACAAGCCCCAAGTCGAATACTCAAGCTCCTCTTCTTCCTTCCAAGCTTCACAAGTCAACAAAAGCACCAAAATGGCCTTAACACACACAATTGGCTAGGGTTTGGATACGCAGCTCTCGGAGAGTGTTAGGGAGAAGGGAGGATGAGTTAAGGTGTTTGTATAGGGTTCAAACCCTCATATTAAGAGTTTTTGTCCAGACAGCACAGACTCGTCGAGTCCGGTCTCTAACTCGCCAAGTCAGCTACTTAACTCTCGTGTCCAATCCGCTTCTACTCGACGAGTGGGACGACCAACTCGCCAAGTCCCAGGACAAAATGCAAAATACTTAATTTAAAAAATACATGCCAGGAACCAGGTGCTACACGAGTCAACTGGGGATTTCACGACTTATCGAGTTCAGGAAGCACTCGACGGGTTAATGAACTGCACTCAATGAGTCGAGTCAACATGGACTGTTGACCTTGAAAATTGACTTTGACTTTGACCAAGGGTTGAATAGTTGACTTTTGGGGTATTTTGGTAAATTGGAATTTATGGAAAAGGTCTTATGGTAATTAAGGGTGTTGAAGTTCGTGGCTGTGGTTCGAGAGTTTGATTTATCACTTCGATTCTACAGTTGAGAGGTGACTTAACCTAACTATGCTAAGGGGTCGAAGGCACCAATGTCGGCCCATTGGATATATTATCCTAGCAGTTGGTAGTATGTTGAGTATGAGTTAGTTTTGCTTGTTAGTTGTTATGCTAGTTTGGTAGATCTGTAGGACTACCTGTATTATTATGTGATTATCTGTATTCACATTAGTTGTGTTATATTTCGACATATTATGTGGGTTAGGTTGCGGTTATACTGCTTCGTGCAGTAGCTAACAAACCTAGAGTATTCTGTACATGAGCTGTGTGTCGGGCGGGGCCTACCATACTCATACTGAGGACTCAAAAGCATTCCAGATACGAGATGAGGGTGGGGTGGGGCATACCAAACTTGTATGTTGGCTCGTTGGCATTCTAGATGTGAGTTGTAGGCCTGGAAGACAATCCATAATCACACTGTAGGCCCAAGGGTAATCCAGTCTATAAAGTTGTGGACCCAGTACATGTTGTTATTTATATATGTGTTATGTGCAATGTATAAGTATTTTGGGGGAACTCACTAAGATTTGGGCTTACAGTTTAAGTTTTTGTTTCAGGTACATCAGATGATCGTGGAAAGGCAAAGGCATGATTGTACAGCTCCTCATATATGTGTTTATGTTTCTGGGATACTTTGATATTATACTATTTTGAAAACAAGTTTTGTAATAATTAATGATTTTGAAATGTTTTGAAAAGTTTAAATTTGGCATGAGTTTTATAGGTGTTACAAGTTGGTATCAGAGTCTTGGTTTGAGTGAATTGGAGGAAAACTTGTGTGAATCCATTCTCAAAGTAAGGAAAAGATTTTCAAAATATCAAAGGAGGATGCAGGGTGTACAATCAGTCGGAGCCAGTAAGTAGACCCCAAAATACCATACAGTTATTTGATATTGTGATATGTGACAACAACATGCTAGTACTAGGCTAGGGATCTTTGGGAATTGCATCATAGAATTGCCTGATTACATGATGCTTAATAGCCTAAGGTTTCCTTATATAATATTGACATTATTATTGTAGTTGCTTGTGGATGCATCACGATCATACATAATTAAGATATTATAGCCTGTGAATGTTTGGTTTGGTCTTATTTCATGTTCTTGTTTGATGAAGGGATTAGGGTAGGATCAGGTATTCGAAAGTCTATAGGTTCCAATGTTATGTATCGTTAGCATACACGATTGCTGTAGGGTTGGTGAAAGTTTCATGGCTGGGTTGTGTGGGGCCGGTAGGTCATATGAGATAGTTTGATTTCCTCTAGGAGTGAGGAATGAGCGACCACCGTGCATATGTGTATTGTTAGGGTGTTGTGATGATACTTGAGACAAATATAGGTAGGTGTGGAAGGTAGTATGGGCCCATACTTCTGAAAGCACAGGACCCACACACATAGCAAGGAAGTCTCAACCCCTAGGGTTTGAGTTAGGAGTTGGATCCCTGTTATTATGGGGATGATCTAATATCTTTCTGTTATATTTTTAGTCTGGTGGTTACAAGATGCTTTGTGGCAGGATCCGAATCAGGATCAGGAGATGGCATCCAAGAGAGGCCGACAGCACCTGAGTTTGTGATATAGATGAGGGCAGATGAGTTAGATGTCAGGATTCGAGAGATCCTGCACAATGTGGTTGCCACTTCATTCCGACCATAGCTGCCAGAGTTGTTTGGGTCTATTAAGAATGCCATGGTAGAGTACATCGAAGAGCGCTATGCAACCCTTGAAGAGACAGTTTTCGCCGCAACTACATCGGATGTAACGACGACAGGGGGAGGAGCCAGTCGGGATTTTTAGTATAGGGACTTTGATAACACGAAGCCCCCTACTTTTGATGGGACTCAGGACCCCATCAAGGCCATGAGGTGGGTTTCTGATGTGGAGGGGTGTTTCTTTGCTTGCTCGTGTCCTACTGACTAGAAGGTCAGCTATTCGAGGCCAAGGACTGGTGGAGATTAACGACTGGGTCGTACACTAATGATCAGAGAGTTACTCATACTTGGGAATAGTTCAGGGATATGTTCCGCACTCATTATATTCCACGGGTTCAGCAGGAATGATTGGCTCAGGGTTTTTGAGTTTGAGACAGGACGGGGAGTCGGTGACGGAGATCACCCACATGTTCATAGAGAGGGCGATGTTCTGTCCGAAGTTTGCTTCCAAATAGGCTAAGATGACACGTTATCTAAGCATGTTCAAGACTCACAATCGTTAGTTTGTGTCTACCCAGTGATATGATACTCTACTAGAGTTGTAGGAGGCTGCTAGGCGACATGAGTTGGATATTGAGTTGCAGTTGAGGGAGTAGCGGTAGGCCCCGACAAAGTCACATCCAGCGTTGAAGCGATCTAGTACAGGGGGTCAACAGAGTAATACTTGTGGAGTGTTCAAGGGTCATTCTATGGTTTGTCGAGAAGGTAGTGGGTGCTAAAGGTGTGGCAACAACAGGAATTATGTGAAGAATTGTTGCCATCCCGCCTCGGTTCTGAGTAAGAGATTGTGTTATCACTATGATCTGGTTGGCCACTTGAAGCCCAACTGTTTGTTACTTACTGCTAAGCCGATGTAGGCTCCCGCGCCATCTACACTGAGGATTACTGATGGGATGCAGGGTAGAGTAGATCCCCCGAGGGCTCAGGGATGAACCTTCCAACTTACAGCCAAGGAGGTCAGGAAGCAGCGAATATGGTTGTTGGTATGTTTCTCTCCTTGATCTCATTTATTATATTTATTTTATGCTTATATATTATGCCTTTGATTAGGTACGGTTTTAGTGAACCTCTTGCCAACATTGGTTTTATTTGACTTGGGGACGAGTTGGTTATTTGTATCTTAGACATTTAGTATGGAGTTCAGTGTGCCAGAAGGAGAGCTAGAGTTTCCGTTGCCAGTCTCCATCACCAACGAACACGGGGTTTCCGCTTCTTTGATTTACCGGGGATGTGAGTTAGAGATCTTCAGGGTATATTTCCCGATTGACTTGCTTCTAATCCCCATGGGGGATGTGTGTGTGATTGTGGGGATGGAATGGATTAGTAGATTCGGCGCCATGATCGACTGCGAGGGTCAGCGGGTGGTGGTTCGAACCCCAAATGGGGGAGATTTGATTGTATATGGCGAGGGTACAAGAGTGGTATTAAGGTTTTGTTCAGCCGCTAGGGCTAGAGAGCATATTCAACATGGGTGTGCGGGTTATCTAGCGTATGTGGTGGATACACGAGACAGATATTAGACTGCAGTTTTAGAGGTCCCACTGGATAGAGAGTTTACGGACGTATTCCCGGAGGAGTTACCAGGGATACCTCAAGAGAGGCAGGTCGAGTTTCGGATCGACTTGGTGCTGATTGGAGACACCAGAGATACAAGAGATGTCAACATAGCTGAAGGAACTGCTGGGCAAGCAGTTCATTTGTACGAGCAGTCCTCCCTAGGGAGCGCCGATACTATTCGTCAGGAAGAAGGATGCTTCACACCGGATGTGCATCGGCTACCAGTAGTTGAACTAGTTGATTATGAAAAGCCGTTATCCACTCCCGAGGATTGATGATCTCTTTGATCAGTTTCCGAGAGAATCATCGTTCTGCAAGATAGACCTAAGGTTCGGGTACCATCAGGTCATAGCTAGGGAGGATGGCGGGGAGAAGATCGTGTTTCGGACTCGTTATGGATAGTACGAGTTCATGGTGATGTCGTTTGAGCTCAACATCGCCCCAACATTATTCATGGACCTGATGAATCGAGTCTGTAGACCGATGCTCGATCTCTCAGTCATCGTGTTCATGGATGATATCTTTGTATATTCAAAGACTCGATAGCAACATGAATAACATCTGTGGGAGTTATTGGGATTTCTGAGGCAGGAACGACTTTATGCTAAGTTCTCGAAGTGTGTGTTTTGGTTACCGTAGGTTCAGTCCCTCGGACATCTCCTAAACCATGAGAGGATTTTGGTCAATCCTAGCAAAATCGAGGCAGTTATACAGCAGGAGGTCCCGAAATCTCCTTCGGATATCAGGAGTTTTCTGGGATTGGAAGGGTACTACTGAAGATTCATATAGGACTTCTCTAAAATTACAGTACTCCTCAATCATCTGACATGGAAGGGGGTGGATTTACGGTGGGTCCTCGAGCAACAGAGTGCATTTAAAACCCTCCGATAGCGACTATGTGAGTCTCCATTCTTGACTCTCCTAGAGGGATTTGAGGATTTTGTAGTCTTCTATGATGCATCCATTACGGGAATGGGGGCAGTCCTTATGAAGAGAGGACGTGTGATAGCGTGCGTATCGCAACAACTGAAGCCGCATGAGACAAGATACCCTACTCATGATCTAGAGTTTGGAGCAGTGGTATTCTCTCTCAAGACTTGGAGACATTCCTCTATGGGGTCCGTTATACCATACACGGATCACAAGAGCCTAAGACACATCATGGATTAGCCGAACCTGAACATGATACATGACAGGTCGCTTGATGTATTCAAGGACTACAACTGTGACATCCTTTACCACCTAGGTAAAGCGAACGTGGTGGCGGATGCTCTGAGCCTAAAGTCAGCAGGGTTTTCCATATCAGTGACATGTATGAGGATATTGATGGATTCTCTACTCGTGAGTTTGATTAGATATGCTCAGGGTTAGGGTATGCGATCAGAGAACTGGAAACTAAAGAGGATCAGGGGTGAGAACACCCGATTTGTGCAGGATAGGCAAGGATTGTTGACCCGATGTAGTCGTATATGGGTTCCGATGTTTGGTGGAGTCAGCCAGACGATTATGGAGGAGAATCATAAGTCTCACTTCTCTATTCACCCGGGAGCCACCAAGATGTACCGGGATTTGAGTTAGAGCTACTAGTAGCCGTGCATCAAGCGAGAAATCTCTTGGTACATCGAGAGGTGCTTGACATGTAGGATGGTCAAGCCCGAGCATCAGAGGCTACATGGCAAGCTGCAACCGTTAGAGATTCCCATGTCGAAGTGGGAACGGATCACAATGGACTTCATTACCATGTTGCTGAGGAAGATGAAGGGGTATGATGCTATATGGGTCGTCGTGGATCGATTGATGAAGAGTGCCCATGTCATGGCCATACGGGAGAGTTCATCGGCCGAGAAGCTGGTCGATATGTATATCCGAGAGATCATTGCTCGCCATGGTGTTCCATTCTCCATTGTTTCTGATCGAGATGTTAGATTTACCTCCCACTTCTGGCAAAAGTTCCATGAGGAGCTGGGCACGCGACTGCATTTTAGCATACCATATCATTTAAAGACTGATGGCCAGAGCGAGTGGACTATACAAACCCATGAGGACATGTTGAGGCCTTATTTCATAGATTTTGGTGGGAGTTGGGATTCTCACCTACCTCTTGAAGAGTTCACCTAAAACAACAACTATCATTCCAGTATTGGCATCCCACATTTTAAGCTGTTGCACGGGCTGAAAGGTCGCACCCCGGATTGTTGGGGTGAGGTTGGTCACTGAGTGACGGGGAAGATAGAGGTAGTTTTACAAACTACTGAGAAGATTTAGCAGATTAAATAGCGGTTACAGCTTGCACAAAGTAGACA
Organism: Lactuca saligna; assembly: GCF_052625555.1. Lineage (NCBI taxonomy): Eukaryota > Viridiplantae > Streptophyta > Magnoliopsida > Asterales > Asteraceae > Lactuca > Lactuca saligna. Next base: position 119,240,635 of record NC_136422.1, read on the forward strand.
GAAGAGCGATGGCAATCAGAGTTAGAATTCCAGGGCGGTGACGTGGTACTCCTAAAGGTATCGCCCTGGAAGGATGTGATCCACTTCAGGAAGAGGGGGAAATCGGGTCCCTAATATATCAGGCCATTTAGGGTCATTTATAGGGTATGCAAGGTAGTTTACATACTAGATCTTCCTGAGCAGCTCAGTCAGATCCACATCACTTTTCACGTTTAGCAATTGTAGAAATGCATACTGGATGAGGAGGTCATAGTATCATTGGAGGACATTGAAGTTAGTGAGCGCATGAATTATGTGGAGAGGCCCATGGCCATCCTAGAAAGGAAGGCGAAGGTTCTACAGAACAAGGAGATACCTTTGGTAAATGTATAGTGGGAGCATCAAAGAGGGTCTGAATGGACGTGGTAGTCGGAGGCTGAGATGCCGGAGCACGATGCAGAGATGTTCACCGCGGCGGACCTCGAGGACAAAGTCTAGTTCAAGTGGGGGATAATTGTAACACCCCGACTATCAACTTGGAAGGTGTTTTGCAAGAAGAAGACTTGAAGTATAAGAGGAGTAGTGAAAGATAAGCTAGTGGATATGACTCTTCTTTTTCTTGGCATCAGTTGGAAGGTAACAAGTCATTACCTTGACCTTCTTTCCTTCTAGACCTCATGATGTTGAAGATTAGGGCTTTTCTAGTATATTTATGTTAGCCATTTTGGGTATGGACTAGGATCTGAAGTTGCTGCTTTAGATCTCAGCTTACCTTGGTCTCTATGTCTATAAAGTCTCCAGCTTTAGCAAGTATGAACCTTCTCTTGTCAGCTAAAATCCATTACAAGATTGGATTTGACATTCTAGGCCTTTAGAACATCGCATGCATGTAAAGTTTTCAACTTTACGTGATAAACATGCCCTAGGAAGCTTGATCTACAATACGGGGCATTGGAATGCCTTAAAAAGCATCTGAATGGAGAAAGGACTGAAGCGAATGGACGAGTTGCATGGCCAACTCGGCAAGCCCAATGCAGATTGTCATGAAAGGACTTCTGCATGGACTCGATGCATCAGTAGACTGACTCGACGAGTCTGCTAGGGTTTTCCCGACATTTCTACATGCATGAACTCGACGACTTTCATGGAAACTCAACGAGTCAATTGGGGATTTCATGACTTCTCGAGTTCAGGAAGGACTCGACAAGTCAATGAACTGCACTCGACGAGTCTGGTCAACATAGACTGTTGACCTTGACCATTGACTTGGACTTTGACCAAGGGTTAACTAGTTGACTTTTCGGGTAGTTTTGTAAATTGGAATTTATGGAAACGGTCTTATGGTAATTATAGGTGTTGGAGTTCATGGCTGTGGTTCGAGAGTTTGAGTTATCACTTTGATTGGACAGTTGAGAGGTGAGTTATCCTCACTATATTAAGCGGTCGAAGGCACTAATGCCATCCCATTGGATATGTTATCCTAGCAGTTGGTAGTATGTTGAGTATGAGTTAGTGTTGCTTGCTAGTAGTTATGTCAGTTTGGTAGATTTGTAGGACTACCTATATTATTATGTGATTATATGTATGTACATTAGTTGTGTTATATATGGACATATTACGTGGGTTGGGTTGAGGTTATACTGCTCCCTCTAGTAGCCAGCAAACCCTAGAGTATTCCAGAAGTGAACCGAGGGTCGGGCGAGGCATTCCAGACTCATACTGAGGACTCAGAAGCATTCTAGATACGAGTTGAGGGCCGGGTGGGGCATACCTGACTCATACTGTGGGCTCAGTGACAATCTAGATGTTAGCTATGGGCCCGTAAGGCAATCCAAAATCACACTATGGGCCCAAGGGTAATCCAATCTGTAAAGCTGTGGACCCATTACATGCTATTATTTGTACATATGTTGTGTGCCGTGTATCGGTATTTTGGGGAACTCACTAAGCTTTGGGCTTACATTTTCAGTTTTTGTTTCTGGTACATTATATGTTCGCGGAAACGCAAAGGCATGATCGTACAGCTCCACATATTGGTGTTTCTGTTTCTGGGATACTCTGATATTATATTGTTTAGATAACAAGTTTTCTAATAATTAATGGTTTTGAAATGTTTTGAAAAGTTTAAATTTCGCATGATTTTATGGGTGTTACTGAAGCAGATCTAGTAATCGATGAATTAACGACCATAGTAATGGACTAAATCCGATGGTGGAGAGTGAAGAATGAAGATGTGTATGTATGTATGTGTGAGAGAGAAAAATGGATGATCAGAAAACTAAAGAATTACGGAGAAAAGCGACATCGATTGATTCACTGGAGATGATGATTTGATTATAGAACCATAAATGACCATCGATTAATTTCAGAACCATACCCACGTGTTTAATTTTTCCAATAATTTACATAAATGCCACAAATCATCTTGACCTTCTATTATTTTGATCTAACAACGCTTATTTGGTTTTCGTGGTATCGTGAAATTATTTGGTTTTGAGGTAGCATGTTTTAGGCTCTTGGTATAATTTTTAATTTTTTAGTTTGGTACTTGCAACTTTGGAAAACTAATTGTAATGGAAAAGTTTGGATTTCTAAAAAGGATGTTAAAAACAAGTTTTATGTATTTTGTTAGTTCAAGCTATCTGTTGTGTGTATGCAGATTCATGCAAACTAAGACATCTTATGGTTTTTTGTGGGCTTTGATTTTGATGTGTGTTTGGATTTTATGTTTGTAATTCGATTTTGATGTGGGTTTTTATTTCATGTGCTAGGGATCAAACAAAGTTGATTTCTTCCAAGATCGTGCTTTGTGTGTAAACTGATTTCATGTTCTAGGGAAAGTTTTTTTTTTCTTCTTGATTTGGTTTTGGTGTTCTGTTAGTTAACTGATGGTTGTCCCAAACCCAATGAACATATATTGGTGTGGGTTTCAATTTTAGGTTATAGAGTATTAAAATTAAATCTTGCAAGATTATGCTAAATAAACAAGGTGCGATTTTTATCTTGGTTTGTTATTCAAATAACCATACAATTCTGTTTGTAAAATAATTTTTATCCCAAATCCAAAGGACTAAATTTTTTGTGGGTTTTGATTTCAGGTGCTAGACGTAAAACAATTTGAATTCTTCCAAGATTTTGCCAAAAGCAAGGTAAAAGTTTTTTTTTCTCTTGGTTTGATTCTGTGTGTGGTTTTTTTTTTCTCTTGGTTTGATTTTTGTATGGATTTTGATTTCAGGTCCCAATCCCGAAATGACCAATATGACCAATATGTCCCAAACCCAAACCAAAACAGAAAATGATTTTTGATTTTGGTGTTATGTTTGTAAAATAACCTTTTTTTGTTTGTTTCTTTTTATAGCATTTCCTAAACGACCAACTTCCTTTTTTTGAACGCCGAAAGGAACAAATCGCTGGAATGAAACAAATCGAAATGAAACAATTTGACGATCGCCGAAATAACACTAACTTTTGTTTGGAAACTAATAGCCGGTATGAAACAAATCGTCGTCGTCGCATTGCGCGGGTACGCTACTAGTATATATATATATATATATATATATATATATATATATATATATATATATATATATATATATATATATATATATATATATATATATATAATATAAGGGCCAAAAAAATTTCATTTAGCTGTGAACAAACAATTTTCATCATCATATATATTATACTACAATGTTATATTTTTCAATCCAAAACCACATGTCTACCATCTTTATTTTACGTTGTGATTTACTTTGATCTGAAATTTTGAAGCTAACCGAATGTTTTATGTCATAAAATAGAGTCTTACTAAGGGAACCCAAATACTATTACACTTATAAGTGGGTAGGCAAAACAATTTGGGGTGCGTATAAAACTTCCAGTATTTTATCTAATGATTAGTATTTTATTGTTATTTGTATTTATTTGAAGTAATAGTTCACATTTTTATGTACATAAGAATTATTTTTATAGTTTGATGTAAGAATACTAACTGAGTTGAGTAAAGGTTGTACAAGACGGGCAACCACGCATGCCAATGTTGTCCAACAATCGAAAATCGGTAATCAAAAGAAAAAACGTTGTGTCTTGTTCCAATTCCAAGAGCTCGCTCTAACATACTATATATGATGAACATGGTTAGCAAACATCTATAATTAAATGATATGTTGATCGATGTTGCTATAAAAGAAACAAATATGTTGATCGATGTTGCTACTAAAGCCATTGATGCTAATGAACTTTCTATTGAAATAAATATTGATATGGTATTCCTTATAAAGCTTTCTGATCATAGAAAAAACTCTTTGACAACAATTTAAGTAATCAAGGTCTCTACTTTTAGTCAAAGAGAATTTTAATACTACTTATATTTTATATATATTATTTGTCAAGTGAGAGCTTCTCTTATACAAATGTTTTAATAATCCAAAGAGAATGAATATAATTTTGGCTTTTTGTTTGCAAAAAAATTGAAGGAATTCGATGGAAAATATCTTAAGTTGTGTTATAGTTGTTTGACAACTATACTTAGAATGATGAACCATAAAATATTGATGTCAATGAACATTATCTTGAGTTAAAGTTGATTGTCGACCTCTTACTGTAACATCCTAATTTTTCTTAGATGTAGAGGATATATTTTTAAATCATAACTTTTAAGCTTTAATTAAAATAAAAACCTGGTATAATCCCATCCAAAAACATTTAAAATATAATATCAGAGTTAACTAAAAATATTACAATAACCACAATGCGGAACTTATAATTCTAGATTACGTATTCAAAAAGTGATAAATATAGAGTAAAACTAAAAATCCATGAGAATGTGAATGTCGTCAAAGGCACATAAAAAATTTCCCCTTATTCAACCTAAATGGTCTTGAAAAAGATTAGTAGACAACGGGTGAGCATAAAACTTAGGGAGCATACACATTACTCACCTATTATATTAATCATACACCTTCACACATTCACATAAAACATAATTTGTTAACACATATTGTTTATACCAACTACATTCTCTTTATGTTCCCCTGTGAGGATATCAGTCCCAACACATAAATAGTTCTAACAGGCTCCAAAAACAACTACTAAATTGCTCAAAAAGTAGGACTAAACAAGCAAGTTCGATCCTCAGAGACACACGGTTAATATCTATACCTCTTTTCATCAGGTAGAATTTAGTCAGCCAGGGGGTGTTTACAAAAGATTAAGTTAGGAACTAAAGGAATAAAAATAAAAAGATTACATTAAGTTTTGTGTGAATGTTCCAAACAACATCTAATATTCCTCATTAAATCAATTTAATGTTGTTACCAGTTGTAATTCAAAAAACAATTATGGATTTTGCAAATCAGTTAACTTGAATGATCTAACCTTAATTCAATTGGACAAGAATAAAAAATTAAAATCAAACTCTTAATTGTTACCAAAGGAAATTCACTAGATAGAATTGAAAGAAAACATCAATCACATTCTTGAATTACAAAACAAAGTCGAAACATGGATTTTGAAAAAACAAGGGTCATAGCCACACATGAGTAGAACAATCAACAAATCTATAAAATATGAAATTATCTACAAACAAGATGTTGGAATAATGTACATTAATGATCAATAGATTCAAGCAAAAAAACAATAAACCAAACAATAAGAACATGAGAATGATTTGAACGATGTCGAATGATTGATGAAGAACTTCGACTGTAGAGGTGTTTAGGGTTACAATGCAAAACGATAATCAAACTCCTAGCATATTTAAGGCATACATGCATACACTATTTATAATACCACGCTAAATCTAATCATAATTGGACATGCTCAAACCGGATATGCAAAATAGTAGCCCATGAACACACTCGGTATAATGGCCAACACATAATACTAACCAATCTGCCCGTTTGCGTCATTGGAGCCGAGAGCTCAGTTTGGTTGAGCTATTACAGTCTTCTTTACAGTCTTGAACACACTCGGTATAATGGCCAAAAGAGTTTGTCTGAAAGTAATATACCACTGGAGCATGTCTGTGAAGTTCTTCTTATTTGACTCGGAATTCGCCTTGCACCGATGAACGATATTGATTATGTGCTCTAGGCAGTCATTATAGAACAAGTGTTTGTCCACCACAGCAAACAAGAACTTTTCCCCTTTGGCTATTGTAAACATAACCGTCAGGTGAGTACAATCTATTTGACCGTGAGTCATTTTGTTGACATCTCCTGGCTTTGCAGTTGGCTTCACTGTCAGTTTCTTTCTCAGGACATTGGCCACTTCCTGATACATTTTCACTAGCTCGTGGATATAACACACTATAATTCGCTTTAAATGCTCCAAAATTGGTCCATACTCCTTTGCATTAGTAAGCAGAATGATGAAGACCAGGATCAAATCATGTGGATTTAGGTTGGGAAGGTCTGCATGGGAGATGACAGAAACTGAGTTATCCGAACCTCAGGTTATCTTGAAAGAGACGTTGATAAATTTCCCTGTAGGCGATGGCTTTAGCACCTTAATAATAATAATCTTCTGAGCACTCCAGGTCAGATACTGAGGCTGACCGAACATGAGGTAAAAATCAATCAGTTCACGGTCTACTTGAGGATGAGGAGAAGGAACTTCAACAGTTGAATCAAAGCAGTGAAAAACGAATGCCTTTCAGGTTATAGGAATATCGAACTGTGAATCCTTTATATTATCACAGTCAAATGAAGTTACAGGTTCCAGCCAGAGTGTGCTTGAAGACTCTATGGCTTCTTTGATCAATGTTTCCTTAGTCCAAGGAGGGAACAACATCATCTTGCAACTTAATGCATCATCCTCTTCTTTCTTTTTCTTCTTTCTTTCCTCAGTGTCCTTAGCATCCTGAAGAGTTTCATCAATCTCCGCATCCCTCTTCTTTCATTTCAGGATCTTGGAGATAGTTTCTTGATCCTCATCACTATCATCAGTTTCACCAATAACACACTTTTTCTTCTCTTTGATACCAGACCCCGAAGCGAAATTATCCTTCAATTCGGTTTTGACCTTCTGTTTAAGTGGAATTGGTTGTGGCTTCTCTTCTTCTACCCCTTCTTGCGGAGGAACAATTTTCTCCGAAACACCCTTCATTTCTCGTAAGAGTTCAAGTGAAGGAAGGAGTTTGGAGGTCAGATGATTGCGAATAGTGAGCGTTAGAATGGGATCATGAGCTTGAAGCATGTTGTGTAACTGTGACAGAACATCACCAGCACAACTGCGAAACAAAACTCTTTCGGTTTTCATCAAGGAAATTTCACGTTCTGCTTTGGCCAGGTCAGCTTTCTGTACTGCATTGATAGCAGTCTGTTAGGCAAGATTCTCACGGAGTTACCTTTCTATGAGAAGATTAGCGGTGAGATTTTTGAACCGAGAGTCAATGGAAGACAAGAAGTTCTTGTTATCGGCAGAGATGTCAAAACGAACAGTCTCAAACATGGTATGTTCGGCTTAAAGGGATTGAGAAAGCAAACCGATGGACTCTGTGACCTTGGCAGCATTTGAATCAGCATAACCCTTGAAAGAGTCAAGAAAAACTTGGGAGTCACGGAGAAGATCTTTAACCTCATAGGTGGCTCTTTTGCAAAACGAAGTAGAATCATCCACAGCCGCAGTACACTTATCAATGAATTATGTATATTAGTGAAGGGCTATATCCATGAATGCTTTGAGAACATCATTATACTTTTTGGTGGAATCGATCAGTGTATCAAGCTTTTCGTGAACACTATCGAATTGTTGCTTGGGTGCAGGAGTAGATTCATCATCCTCACTACGGATTTGGTAGGGGATATAGTAAGTGGAATCAAACTCGAACTCAGCTCCTCCAAGAACTGGATTAGAATCATCAAAAAGAGTTAGGGAAATTGGCTCAATTGTGACTTTATGGGGTGCTTCATTCTTCGCTCTCACATCAGATGTGTTGACTTTGATAGAAGGATTTGTGGTAGAGGTGATGATAGGAGTTGGTATTGAAGCACTGATGATGGGTGGAGAAGTACCAAGTGGTAGTGAAGCAATTGTAGAAACAGGTTGAGATATAGGTGGAGGTGGAACCGAATCTTGAACTGTGGTCTTGGGTAGAGATGAAGGGGATGTAGGAACATAAACATCGACAACTTCCACCGGAGTTGGAGGCTGAGGAGGTGTATTACCCCTGGGTGAACCTTCATGTTGCTCTTCCTCTTCTTCACCTACAGACTGCTCTTGTTTTTGTTTGGAATGTTTATGTGAAGGAGTTCGTGTTCGACGAGCCATTTTCTTGATTTTTTAGGTGCAGAGGAATCACCTTTCTCAGCTTTTCGTTTCTTTGCCTTAGTTGGTTTGGAAGAGGTCTCTTCAGTTGCTTCTTTCTTGACAACTACCTTCTTTCCTCGCTTTGCAGGTTTCTCCACCTCGTCTAATGCAACTTGCATGTCACACCCCGAAAATCGAAGCCGGAAACATTTCCGGGGTTGACTCCACGTTAAGTATCAAATCCAATGCACATAGTAAGTAAAGTAAAGCAACCATTACATTACATAAGAAAAGTTTTACAATTATTTCAAAAGTAAAGTTTGTACAGTTGTGATACATAGTTTATATATGAACAAAATGAAACGGATCTTCATGTACTCCGTCTTCTAGCAAAAAGGATCTTCGGGTACCTATTCTAACGCTGACCTGAGAACACAAGCGGTTTGAAAATCAACATAAAGCTGGTGAGTTCATAAGCGGTTTTTGTTTGTGAAAATGTTTCAAGTTTCCTTTCTGTTTCTGAAATGTTATGTATACCAAGAAAATCCCGTATTTTCTTAAAAGTTGGTTATTGTTTCACAAATGTAATGTATAGTAAGTTTGTACACTGAAAACATGTTTGCTCATGTGAAAATGTATAGTTGGTTATCCGACTTGTTAAACTATTCTGTTTACTTATCATGTATTCCCAGGAAAGTCCCATACTTTCCTTATTATATATTACCAATTGTAAAAGATGTAATGTTATCCAGTTTGTTACTCTTTCTAGTTATGTAAGTGTTACCCAGGAAAGCCCCATGCTTTCCTGCATATTGGTTTCCAATGTGAGTGATATAAAAGATGTAAACGTGGTTAGGTTCCATGTTTTCCCCAGGAAAGTCCCATACTTTCCTGAATGTTGATTACTGTACGTGAAAGATGTAAAAGATGTAAAAGATGTATAAGTGGTTTATTATTACTATAAGTAAATCTCTGTTATCCTAATTGCGAGTTCCATAACCATACGATAGACTAGAACCTGTGGCAATAAGTAGTCCACATGTGGCAATAAGTAGTCCACATACTTATGACTTTCATCACCCTTGAACTATTTCGGTTCGGCTGTAGCTAGCAGCTAGGTGTGGGGTAGTCAGCCCCGTATAGATCTATACACTCAAGTCACGCACTCTAAATACCATAGATTCTGGTTACGGGTGTAGTCCTCCACTCACGTATCTCTGTGGAGTGTTCGCCGAGGACGTGTCCCCAATCATACATGATTAACAAATTTACTAGGAATAATATGATAGTCCTTAAACTATTTTTGATATGTTTCAAACCCTTAAACTATTTTTAGATGCATCTAGATTTTACCACAAGGCCATTGGTTGAGTTTTAAGGCATTTGGGCATGTTTAAAGGCTCTTAACCCCATTTAAGAGGAGTTTACGGCCCAAGAATGTGTCTTCGCCGTAAACTCTCTTTTGTCCCCCAAAATTCATGTTTAAAGTGTTCCAAGTCTAGATTAGCAAGCCTTAAGGTCATATCTAAGTCCCAACTGTGATTTGGAAAGGTAATTTGGCTCAAAAACCCCATGTTGAGGAGTTTACGGCCCAAGCATGATCCTTGGCCGTAAACTCATGTTCTTGGTCCCAAAACATAATTTAAACATCAATTTGAAGGCTAAAGAGGTTGAATAACAAGTTAGGGGTGTTACCTCTTTGATTGGAAGCCTTAAATCTTTGTTTTGGACCTTTGATTTTGGATGAGGAGAGAGGTTGGGAGTGTTCAATGAGAAAATGGCCAAAGGCTTCAAATGGAGGCTTAAGACACATTATATAGTGTCTAAGTTTTGGACACGGTGGAATTCTACCCGATACCGGCGTTAGGCGAGGCTTTTGGTCGTACCCGATTGAGTTGCCCGAATTATACTACCAAAGAGTTATAAGAGATGATACAGAAATTTCGGGTTGTTACATTGCATCTCTAGAGTTAATTGACAAGGACTCTTGGGAAAAAGCAATTTATAATCAGAGATGAGTTTACTTTCCTGAGATACAAACCGGCACATGGTTTCTAGAATTGAGCTGTTGTGCAAAAAATTGGTTGGATCAGTCACAATGATCTTTTTGGTATGAAAGATGGAAATAGAGGAAAGCAGAGAATCCTTCATAATTGGTACATTGAGGGAGGTTATAGCCCATTGTGCGACGATGGTCCAAAACCGACCACATGAAATTTTAGAATGCCTGGTGGAAGAGGACAGACTCTGTACCAGTTGGGACCAGATCAAAGACCCGTAGTCCAGGTTGATCCCATTGTAGATATCGTACATGATCATCATAAAGCACTTGTTTGACCCATCAGAGTCGCCAACACGTTCATCGAATCCTTTGTGAAGAAGGGTGAGCAACCCATTCCATTGTGGAGGTAGGCAAGACTTCTTGAACTTGGTGAAGGAGTTAAGGAACTCTGTGTATCCCATCTCTTAGAACATCGAGAACAGTTGAGTTGTGGTGATGAAGTCCGGTGAGATGACGGAGGCATCGACTGCAAGCCCTAGAAGAGAGAAAAATCATCCTTTTGAAATCAAAGCTTTGTGAGAATGAATCGGAAAGTAGATGCGCTCCTTGATTTTATCTTAAGTTGCTGTGGAGTAAACTTGAGACAGGAGAGACATGGGAACAGATTCCATTCGAGTTAGAGCAATGACGAGAGGGGAATACTTTAGACGTTCTACTACTTGAAGCATGTAATGATCAAACAAGAAGGGAGTCATCTGAATGATCATATTCTGGTTGGGCTTGATCGAAAGCAGGGATAACGACACCGTTTGATCCTGAAGAGATGAAGAATCCGCCATTGTAGAGCCTTGTGAAGAAGATGAACAGTTGTAAAAAAGTGCCGGTTGGGTTGAGAGAATTGGAGTGTGATAAATGGTACAGTTAAGCGAGAACTCCTTTATATACGATTGGCATGAGAGAGAAAGAATCTTCTATAATGATGAAACGATCTTTGAAAAAGCTCTTGGAAAAGCGGGATTTGACAGCATGGTTTTCCCCAGATACATAGCATGCGGTGAAGGTTTAGTCGTCGTTTCAACTTCACGCACCCAATTTTAAACTTATCCACAGACACGTTGGAATGTCACATCCATTCAACTTCTTCAATCCATTACTCATTTAAGATACAAAGTCCCTTGTCACTTCCATAAGACTATTTAATATATAGAACAGAAAGTAAAACCAATCACAATTGTCATGAACCAGATTTTGGGAAAATCAGAACGATTTTCGTGCATTAGTGTGCCAACAAATAAGAAATAAAGAAAACAAGTGTATGGGATGCGAGTGATGTCAAATGTGACATAAAGCTCAGGATCTCGGGCACGAATCTATTCCTTCAAAGTCAAGAGAGACGTGTAGTGCTTGTGTGGTTTCCCGTGAGAATACGATCAAATGTTTGTTAAGAAACATTGAAAGACTTCTTTTTAATCATAGGCTTTAGAGGTGGCTAAGCTGCAACCGAACTTCGATGGTTAATATAAGACCGAATGTTGGAAGAAGTACTTGTGAGAGCGATGTGGTCTGTTGAACAAGTAGGTTGTATAGGTTGGAAGTAACCGAATTTAGAATAGAAATCTCAAAAACAAAACTAAACTGGATCTTTTGGGAAGAAATGTCTTGGTGTTAGACAATTTCATGAAGATCACACAAGAAAATATAATGAGACTTCTTTAGGTAATAAGTGAAATCTAGAATATTAAAATTCACTGTAAATTATGTATTGGTGTTGGATTTAGGGTCTCACATAGCACGTGGTGTACGTATGTAAGATCATAAACACAAATTTCATGTAACAATAAACCTTAGTGGTAATTCTTCAGAATCTCAAGGGTTACATTGATGAACCGAAAGTAGATGGAGAACATAGAGGAGTTAGTTAAAGAGCTGAATGTACCCCTGATTTTTTAAGAGGGACATAGCAGATGACTCTTGACTCATTTGAGAAGAGTAGGGTAGCTTGGGATTTGAGTGAATAGTACAGCCTAATTGGGAAGAAACGATAGGTTTAAATCGAATCATTAAGACCTCACTCAAGTTTTTAAGAGGCTTTATCCTACATGCAGCAACATGCTTCTAGGGATACCTAGCTAATTCACAATTAAGATTGACATACCTGCCCCTCCACGAGTTCATAAGTTGTCTTGACACTTAAATCCTAGTAAGGAAGAGGAGAGAAACAAACGACACAAAAAAAACAAACAAAATAAAAAAAATAAAACAAAATCTTTTTGAAAATTTTAGTTTTCTGATAAATAAGGGAGAAAAAAAAAACTTTAAAACATCTTAGAAAAAATAACAGATGAAAGAAAAAGAATAGAGTGCAAAAAGATACAGTCGAACCTTCACCTTCAATAATAGAAGCCAAATAAACCGAGCGATCATTTCATTTTAGTTCCCAAAAATTATGGAGCCAAAATAAGCAGAGCGTTCGGTTCATTTCGGTTCCATAAAATTCGGAGCCAAAATAAACCGAGCGATCGGTTCATTTAAGTTCCCAAAAATTATGCAGCCGCAATAAGCAGAGCGTTCAGTTCATTTCGGTTCCCTAAAATTAAGGACCTGAAACAGACCGAGCGATCAGTTAATTTCGCTTGCCTAATTTTTCAGAGACAGGTATGAGGATTTGGTACCGACTCTGCTTCCATCATTCCCAAACCTTGCGAAATTTTATTGAAGCTTGCTTCTGGTAACGCTTTAGTGAAAATATCTGCAAGTTGATCTGAGGACCGTACGAAATGGAATTCCACGCTGCCATCTTCAACATGGTCCTTGATGAAGTTGTACCTGAGTGCAATATGATTTGCCTTTGAGTGTTGTACCGGATTATGACAAATTCTCATCGCGCTTTCAGAATCACAATAAAGAGGAATCCTCTTCATACTTAGTCCATAGTCTCTAAGTTGACTTTGTATCCAGACTACTTGTGAAGTACACGAAGCGGCGACTATGTATTTTGCTTCGGCTATTGAGAGAGACACATAAGTTTTCTTCTTGGACTGCCATCTAACTACTTTGCCATCAAGGAACTGGAATTCTCCACTTATGCTCTTTCTATCTAGACCACAGCCACCTAGATCGACATCAGAAAAGACTTGAACAAAGAATCCGGATTTAGCTGGATACCAGAAACCTAGCGACGAGGTTCGCTTCAAATATCAAAAAATATTCTTTACTGCCACCATGTGAGGTTCTCTAGGATTAGCTTGAAACCTGGCATAATAATAGACAGAAAACATAATGTCCGGTCTATTTGCAGGTAGATACATGATAGAGCCTATCATTTGACGATAGAGAGTTGTATCTATAACAAGATTTTCTAAAGATGGTGTTAACTTGGTGCCAAATGCCATAGGAACCTTCACCTTCGAGTCTCCCATCATTCCAAAATTTGCCAACATAATCTTCATGTAAGCCTCCTGGTTAATAAAAATACCTTCTGGTCCCTGTCTTATATTCAACCTAAGAAAAAAGTTAATTGGAGCCATTGCGTTCATTTCAAATTTAGTCTCCAAACACAATTATGTTCAAACTCATGAAGTTCATCTTGCATAGCCTGTACCCAATCAGCATGATCAAATGCAATGTTGACTATCTTTGGTTCGATTTTAGAGACAAACGAATTAAACATGCAAAATTCAACTTGAGAGAATTGTAACATCCCGAAATACCAAGAGTTGAATGGAAGGGCTAAAAGTGTAATTTGGGAAAGAGTGACTCAGCGAGTCCATGGATGGACTCGGCGAGTAGAGTCGCGACTGGGTCGCCTGTTAAATAGCCGACTCGGCGAGTCAATGAGATGGACTCGGCGAGTAGGCACTAAGTGGAGAAAACCCTAATTCTCTGGGTTGAGCCCTATATAAAGAGCATTATGTTTCCTCCCCAAGCTCTTTATCACCCCTTTGAGTCCCTGAAACCCTAACATCCTGGAGAATCACCATTGTTGAGTGGATTGGAGCTTGGAGAAGTAATTGTTGAAGAAAGTTTGGAAGTTTGAAGGTGTGGAGCAAGGGGATTTTCTTGGATTCGAGTTTCCTTGCAGATTAGGGCATTCTTTGAAGGTAAAATCTCGTTCTTGAGCTGCTATTGTCTAGATTCTTCACTTTTTGGGATGTTGAGATAACATTTATTGGTGTTTTGGAGTCTAGAGGTTAGATCTGAGGTTGCTACCTCAGATCTGGAATGGAGAAGGGTTGGAATGCCTGAAAGTCCATGTGATTGAGTATGTAGTGAAGCTATCTTATCCCAAACCTTAGCCCTAATGTGTATAATGCCTAGATCTTCATGGATTCACGTAAAGTTTGCCACTTTACGTGATGGACGGGTTGTAGGAGGCTAGATCTATGTTTTGGAACAATTGCATGGCCTGAGATGCTTCTGTATGGATTCAGACCGGTGGTACTCGGCGAGTCACATGGGTGGACTCGACGAGTTGCTTGAAGACGAGCTGAGACTCGACGAGTTGGAAGAACAACTTGGCGAGTTGGATGAAGATGGTCTGGAACTCGATGAGTTGGGTGAACAACTCGGCGGGTAGGTTGAAGATAGCCTTAGACTCGGCGAGTCTGTTCTTGGACTCGGTGAGTCTTGTCGAAGAGTCCCAATATTTCCTGGTTGAGTCGAAGAATCGGTGAGCCAAGGGAGGACTCGGTGAGTTGTGTGCGAGTGGAATCAGAATTGTTAGACTCGGCGAGTCTCGGGGTGACTCGACGAGTTAGGTCGCGGATTGAGTGAAGTTTTGACTTGGGAACTCGGCGAGTCATAGGGTTGACTCGGCGAGTAGGGTCAGTCAGGGGTTGACTTTGACCCAGTCTTTGGCCAAGGGTTGACCAGTGGTTTCCAGGGGTATTTTGGTAATTGTTGGTTATGGTTTTGAGTTCAGTGCATTGGTGGCTATCCAGTGGTGGAGATCGTATCAGGGATCGGAGCAGCTTGGGTTATCTGTTCAGCCAACAGTTTCAAGGTGAGTTATCCTCACTATATCTATAGGGTTTAAGGCACCAAGGCCGACCCTTTTATCGGATGGAAATCCGGGTAATTGTCTGTTGTATGATATTGCGGGATATGGGCCGGAAGGCGTTACGTTGTGGGCCGGAAGGCATTACATGTTACGGGCCGGAAGGCAATGCGATGTGGACCGGAAGATCATGGCCTGGAAAGGCGTATGTGCATAATTATTATGTTGGCTGAGTCGTAGGGTGATGTTATGCTAGTGATCGGCTAGGCTGGTATCTTGGTTAGGGTAATGATATGTTATGTGATCTGTTGATCGATTTGCTAACTGTGAACTGTTATATGATTACATGTTATGTGTATGGCTGTCTGGTATGGATTGTAACCCGGTATGCATGGTTGTTCTAGGTTCTATGATGATATGTATGCTTTTTATGTTGCGGTCCGGAAGGCGATATGTTATGGGCCGGAAGGCAATGTGTTATGGGCCGGAAGGCATTACGCTATGGGCTGGAAGGCGATATGTTTTGGACCGGAAGGTTGTGGCCTGGAAGGGCGTAGATGTGGTTGGTATTTTGGGGGTATCTCACTAAGCTTTCGGGCTTACAGTTGTGCTTTTTATGTTTTCAGGTTCTCAAGAGTCTGTGGCAAGGCAAAGGCGTGATCGTACCGTTCCTCGCGTTGGTGTTTTATGAAATGGATCTGGGAAAAATACTCTGTTAAATAATGTATTGAAAACCTTTTTGTAACAACATTGTTAAAATGTATTGTTTTGAAAAGTTTTAATTGTTTCGAAAATTTTTGAAAACCTTTTTGAAAACCTTTTGGTCGTTACAAGAATAATGCAGTTTGCTTTGCTTTGAACTGAGACCGTGTGAGAACCCGTTCATGTGATTCACCAATTACCTATGTTTGAGGATGATCCATAGTTCATTTTGTGACAGGAGGGTAGTTCGGGTCATAAACATGATCCAACTCTGCATTAATATCTTCTTCAAATTCTAATTGATTGTCTTCACCATTTGTATTTGCATTCTCCCCCCTCAAATGGAGAAGTGTGTTCGTTGTCAGGTTCGGGATCCTCCCCCTCGATTGGAGTTGGATTCTCTTGCTTGGTTATATCACACCCAAAAACCGAGAACGGCGGAATACGTTTTGAGGTGGAGGACTTCATGTTCATTATTATAGCAATGCATAATAGTAAAAACAAGCAACAACATTAATTACATTAATATGTTAATTTTAATACATGTGTGTTCTGTACATTTAAGTAGACACCAAAAGTATGAACAAAATAAAAGATGAGTCTTATATGTGCTTCATCTTCCCAAAAACCGCACCAGTACCTGTATATTTTTGACCTGAGAATACAAGTTACTTTGAAAACGAGTATCAGCATAAAGCTGGTGAGTTCATAAGTTTTTAGTGTCATTGTTTGTATAAAAATGTATGCAAATCGCATAGTATGTCATGTATTAACAAGGTTTGAAGATGATTTAATCCCCAGAAAATCCCATATTTACCAACAAAAGTAGTCTTTTACCAAGACTTAGTTATTTGTAAATTCGTTTCCTTTAAAATATAATTGGTTTTCTTATGAAAGTATCATAAATGAAAAATACAGTTTTAAACTTGCTCATTGTAGAGAAAAAACAGAGTTTCACCCCAACAGCATCCCTTCCGGTTAAGTGTATTAGTGAATGTAAACTCCGGATACTATTAATTGTGTGCACACCTCGAGATGTGTGTCTAATTGAATGTGAGCTCGTATGTAACCGTACTGAGTGATAATAGTGTAGTGGCTGACCCTCCAGGTCACCAATAGTGTAGTATTGTTTGTCATCCTTGGGCCTAAAAGGCTCGGATTGTAGCTAGCAGTCGGGATGGAGGAAAATATCTGTTCCGTATAGATCTATACACGTAATGGTCGCTCTCCCTCTACGAGGCGATAGTTATCCGACGATCGCATAAGGATAGGTCATATAGAGAGATAGTGCATCACATTCTGTTGTAGTATTTTCTTTAGTATGGTATATAGTGTTCTCTTAGTATACTTTGTACTCTTCTCTTGATGTAGTTTCTAGTATTTCTTCTTGTAATGATTAGTGTTTCCTTAGTATAGTGTATAGTGTTGTCTTCATATCGTATATTGTACATATAGTCTTGTAATTGTACTGATCATAGAGTGTATCATAGTAATATTAGAAATGAGTGGTAGTTCTTAACTATACCTATTATAGTTAAATTGAGTATTTGATTGACTGTCTTCGTTATGTAGAAGCATCGAACTAGAGTGAAAACTTTTATGTCTAACAAAAATATACAAGATATATAACTAAGTATTAAACGACAGTCAGATAGATAACCTAACACCCTAAGTCCAGAATCAAACAAGAAGAGGAAATAAGGCCAGTTATCAGTTCTAAGGCCTTCAATACTTACTTATATAAATATATTGGAGTAGACATGATTTGGAAATAATTTAATGAAAATTAGTTTCGAGACAACTGATTTTTGAAAATGAGGTTTAATAAACATTTGAAATAACTTTACTGACAAGATACTATAGAAAATCCTTTTGATAGCAAGTCTTAATCACGTATGATTGATACTGCAATGTATCAAATTTAACTTTTATCCCCCCCCCATAATAGTAGTTAAAAATATTTGAAAGGTAAATTAAGGGGTATGAAGTCACCGTTGAAGGTAAGGTTTGAGTATGCGATTCGTATGAGTGTCGAGTGTCAACGGATGCTCTGAACGCGAGTAGCCCCTATTAATTATATGATGACATGTATATAAGTTAGAGTTAAGGCGTTTCGTGACTAAACATGATGGGAAATATCTCCTAAGGGCTTGGAATCACTAGGGCTAAGTGTCCCGTATTATATACTGAATGATCTATGTAAGTTTAAGGGCAAATATGGGTATTAGGGTGTGTGTATGACCATAAGGGTGAGTGTGTGGCTGGTGTATGTAGCCAGACTTGTGATTGAGGCTGCACAATAGAGTGGGCGGCCGTATAGGGTGTGTGTGTGGCCGTACACAGGGGTGTACAGCCGTACACTCCTTGCTTGAGTCCCAGGGGTTAAGTGTGTGGCCTTACTCTCACTTTGGAGGGTATTATGAGTGTGTGCGGCCACCTGATGAAGGTGTGCGGCCGCACTCCTTCATAGAATGAAGAAAATGAAGAACATTATGAGTTTGAGGCTTGGATTCAAGTGTTTTACCTCTATGACAAGCTAAATTGTCACACCCCAAAACCAAGAACGTCGGAAATGTTTTGGGGCGGAGGACGTCATGTAAAGTATCACAACACGGTATAACAGTAAACAAGAAAACAACATCATCCATTGCATTAAATTTATAATTTTAATACAAGCGTGTTCCGTACAGTTATAGACACCAAAAATGTAAATCAAAATAATAAGATGAGTCTTGAATGCACTCCATCTTCTCAAAAGCTGGCCTCGGTACCTGTCTACTGATGACCTGAGAATACAAGTTATTTTGAAAGAGTTTATCAGCATTAAGCTGGTGAGTTCATAAGTATTTTAGTGTCGGCGTTTGTATCAAAATGATTGAACGTAGTTATAAACACGAATTTGTAAGCATTGGTAATATAAGTACGTGAATGTTTGTAAGTGTTTGTAAAAGTTTGAATCTCTTAGAAAAACATATATTTTCTATTAAAAGTAGCCTTCTACCAAGGCGTAACTGTTTTGTATGTTCGTTTACTGTAAAAGTGTGTAATATTCCCAAGTGTAACTATTATTCTTAAAATATAGTTTGTACATTAATGTTTAAGTGAAAAGATCAATAATATGTAAAGGGTAAATTAATGTAGTACTATAGTGTTGTATTATAAGAACTACTACCGTACTAACTACCTTAAACCGGATTTATATTAAGGTATCATGTAATTAATTGTACCATACTATCGACTGGATAAACAACGACAAATGGAGGTAGTAAAATGAAATGACGTTTGGCACCCGCAGACCTGTAGGTCCGGCTGTAGCTAGCAGCAAGGTGTAGGATAGTCAATCCAGTATAGATCTATACGCAAACTCACACTCTCCCTTCAAGAGACTTTGGCTATAACACGAGCCATGACATTGAAGTCATGCTCCGATACGGTTCACAATGGTTAATGTATTCATGTATATGTAATGTAATGTTACTCGTTCTAGTGTCGTTGTATATGTTCTCTTTCTAGTATAGTTGTATATGTTCTCCTTGTAGTATAGTTGTATATGTTCTCTTTCTAGTATAGTTGTATATGTTCTCTTTCTAGTATAGTTCTATATGTTCTCATAGTAATAAATATTGACTCATGAATGAACTGACTCATTGATCTAGCAATAGTATATGTATGATCATGTGTTACCTCGATGGTAACTTAATAATGACGTAACTAGTATGTATAAATATCGAAGAACTTTTATGACTATATATGTACACATGATATATAATTAATATTGAAACGACCTTCGGACGGCTACCCGATAATCCACCAGACCACATCCAAATCAAGGAAAAGGAAATAGGGCGGACGGCCTTCCTAAGTCTTTTAAACATTGCTTATATAACTATACATATACGAGCATGCAATTTATAATAAGTATAACAAAGGTTAATTAAAAGCATTGCATAAGTAAAAGAATTTGTAAAACAGTTTTAATCGTAGTAAAATCATTGGTTTTGTAGTTATTAATCACATGTGCTTGATGTAATAACTATAAGTATTCAACTTGTATTCCCCCCATAAAGCATTTAAAACATTTAAAAGTATTTCAAAGGTTAGTTAAAGGGGTATGAACTCACTTGTGGTGAGTGGATTGGATTGAAGTGTCAAGTACAGTGCTAGGTGACAAATGAAGACTTGTACACACGCACAAGCCTAGTTATCATATAATTAACATATATATAACTAATTAGCCAATTTATAACTAATAAATTAAGTTTGGACACCCTAGAACATCAAAACACTTTGTTTCAAGTGTTAAAGATCACAAGGATTGCATCCGAGTGTTGGTAGGGCAAAACTAGTGTGTTTGGAGTCCAAGGGTAAACTCCCTTGGAGTTTACGGTTTTAATGGTCAAGACCTAGGGAGCTTACAGCAGTAAACTCTGGAGTTTACAATCATAAACTCTAGTCCTAGTGACCAACTGTTGTTTTGTGGTTTAGCAAGCCTACTGAAGCATTTCTACTAAGTGGTTTGGCCTTTGGAATGGACTAGGGCAGCAAAACACCTCCTTTGAGGAGTTTACGGCCTCATGGAATTTTCCTTTGGGTTTACTGTCGTAAACCCTTATGGAGAAGTGTATAGCCATGTTTTTAAGTCCCTAACAAAATTAGGTAGGTGTACGTGCTAGTTTCTTAGCCTAAGGAGGGAAAATAACCCATTTAGACACACTTTAGGGTGTTTACGGTTTTGGGAGATCCCCAAACCGTAAACACCTATAAAAGTTGGATTTTGGTGTTTTTCAAGGCTTAGATATATCAAAGGAAGGTTTAATCAATTCATGGAAGGCTTAAACATCAAACTAGGGCTAAACAAGGGACTTAGGCACACTTGGGTGCCATTTATGGTGTTTACGTCCCAAGAACATTCTTGGATCGTGAACACCTTTAAACTTGGGTTCTTGCCATAAATTCTTGATGTTTAGATGTAATACTAGCTCAATAACACTCAAGGATGGAAGCACTTACAATTAGAAGGCTTGATTTGAGCTAAAAGGCGAAGAACACTTAGTGTGTGTCCTTGGTGTTTTGGAAATCTAGACAAAATACATAAATGAATGGATGAATAGATGTACAAACACTAGATTAATTGTTTCTTCTAACTTGAAATGGTTAGAAAACTTATAACTTTGATGATTTCGAATTAAATCTAGGATGATACTTGAGAGAGTTTCTGGAGTTTACCCTTTTGACATTTGGGGAGTAAACACAATAACTAGACTTTTTGGGGAGTAAACTCATACATAGGTATGAGTTCACGGTTTTGGGTGATTTCTCAACCCAAATCATAAAAGTTTGATTGAGTGATTCTAATACGCGAAGTGTTTGCGGTTTTAAAATTTTAAACCCCGAGACGACACTTTCTTTCACCTGTTCGTTTAAAAATAATATTAAAATAATCAAACGAACTTTATATTTCTAAAATAAATAATAAATAATTACATTAACTTATGATATGATGTGGTTGACTTTTAGGGCTTGACCGAATGGAAATTTCGGGTTGTCACATAAATGATGGTGTTCTTCACGTTTGAGAGGGCTTCTCGGTGTTCTTGGGTGGATTTCTAGAGAGAGAAATATAGAGAGAGAAAGGATGCAGCCAAAAGTGAATGTAAGGGGGTCCTGCACTTTATATAGGGTTCAATGTGTGGCTGGAGGGGTTTGCTGCTGGGTGTGCAGCTGGCTTGGCCGCACACACTAGTGTGAGGCCGCATACACATCTCTTGGTGTGTTTGGGTGGATTTTGTGATGCGAAACCCTTCCTAATCCTTCCTAAGGTCCATATCTATGATATATTAAGCCTAAAACACTATCACGGACTCAATTTATTAATAAAAGATGCTAATTTCACGTGAATTATAGATATATGGATCAATTTCACAATGTAAGGGTGTCGGGTTGTCACATTCTTCCCCCGTTAGGGAAATTTCATCCCGAAATTTAGAGTTCAAGTAGTTAAGTTGTTATAAATAACTAAGTAAAAAGGTTAGGGTATTTACGTTTCATTTAATCTTCGCGCTCCCAAGTGAACTTCGGTCCTCGTTTGGCATTCCAACGAATCTTCACTATAGGGATGCAGCTTTGTTTCGTTCGTTTGACCTCTCGATCCATAATCTCCACCGATTCTTCCATGAAATTGAGGCTCTCGTTTATCTCAATCTCATCAAGTGGGAGTACGAGAGTCTCGTCGGATAGACACTTTTTCAAGTTTCAGACGTGAAATGTAGGGTGTATGTTACTAATTTCGCTGGGTAGGTTGAGTTTGTAAGCCACGGGGCCTATTCTAGCGATAATCTCGAAAGGCCCTATGTACCTTGGATTTAGCTTTCCACACTTTCCAAAGCGTATCGTGCCTTTCCAAGGTGAGACCTTCAGAAGGGCTCGGTCTCCCTCCTGGAACTCCAAGGGCTTTCTTCGTTTGTCCGCGTAGCTTTTCTGTCGGTCTCTAGCGGCCTTTAATTTTTCATGAATCTGAAAGATCTTCTCGGTCATTTCCGTAATGATCTCTAGATCCGTGAGAGTACTATCAAAGGGACCATCAAAGGGAGTTTACGGCCCTAAACTAGGATTTTACGATCGTAAGCTCCTATATACCCATTCCTTTCATGATTTGGTGGCCCTAGATAAATCACATGTGATTCAAACAAATTTTTTAAGCCTTAGAATGAATTTAGGGCATCATTTGGCTAATGTATATGAGTTTACGGCCCAGGAACCCATTATAGGGGGTTTACGGCCGTGAAATCTCAAAGGGGTAGTTTTCATCATGTTTCAGGCCCTTAAATCGATTGTGGTTTATTCTAGAATTTAATCCAAGGCTATTGGTGCGTTTAAGTGGCTTTTAAAAACTCAAATTTGAGTTTACTCCCCATGAAGGTGAGTTCATGGCCCAAGCATGTTCTTGGGTAGTAAACTCATGTTTACTCCCCAAAAATTTGATTCAAGGTGTTCTAAGTCCAGTCCATTAAGCCATTTAGCCATATCTAAGCTCCAAAAGTGGATTGGAAGGGTTTTATGGCTCAAAAACCCATTATATGTGTGTTTACGGACCAAGCATGTTCTAGGGCTGTAAACACATGAAAATGGACCCAAATCATAGTTTAAACTTGGATTTGGAAGCTAGAAAGGGTGTACAACAAGTTAGGGAGGTTACCTTGCTGATATGGACCTTAAATTTGATGATTTTGGACTTAAAACTTGGATTGGAGGAGAGAGGTTAGAGAGAGAGTAGTGAGAGAGTGCAAAAGCTTCAAATGGAAGCTTAAACCACCTTAAATACGTTCCAAGTTTGGTACACGGTGGAATTCTACCCGATACCGACGTTATACGATGCTTTTGGTCGTACCAGATTAAGTCGTCGTAACCCGATATGGTCGATTCTAAAATGTTTCCGATTACTAATATGGAGTGTTAATATGAGTTGTAAACACGTTTGGACACCCATTAAGTCATAATAGAAATCCCACAATTATGACTTAACGTAATGACATAACGTAGATGAAATTGAAAACGACGAATATATTAACAAAAAGGGTTACAAATGATGGAACAAACTTCGGGTTGTCACAAACACTATGAGTTTTGGGCTTGGATTCAAGTGTTTTACCTCTGTAACAAAGCTGAAATATGATGTTTTTCACGTTTTGGGGGCCTTCTAAGTGTTTTTGGGCGATGTTTTTAGAGAGAGAAAGTAGAGAGAGGAAGAGAGTGCAGTCAAAAGTGAATGGAAAGGCGTCCTCTACTATATATAGGATCGGGTGTGAGGCTGGAGGGGTTTGCGGTTCGGTGTGCGGCTGGCTGGCCGCACACACCTCTCTTGGTGTGTTTGGCTGGATCTTTGGATGCAGCACCCTTCCTAACCCTTTCTATGTCCGACATTTATGATATACTAAGCCTATAGCACTCGCGCGGACCCAACATTTTGTTAAAAGATGCTAATTTCACGTGAATTGTAGATATATTGATCGATTTCACAATGTAAAAGTGTCAGGTTGTCACATTCTCCCCCTGTTTGGTAAATTTCGTCCCGAAATTTAGAGTTCAAGCAGTTAAGTTATTACAAATAACTAAGTAAAAAGATGGGGGTATTTAATTTTCATTTGATCTTCGCGCTCCGAAGTGAACTCCGGTCCTCGTTTGGCATTCCAACAAACCTTCACTATAGGGATGCAGCTTTGTTTCATTCGCTTGACCTCTCGATCCATAATCTCCACCGGTTCTTCCATGAAATTGAGGCTTTCATTGATCTCGATCTCGTCGAATGAAATTACAAGAGTCTCATCGGATAGACACTTTTTCAAGTTTGAGACGTGGAATGTAGGATGTATGTTACTAAGTTCACAAGGTAGGTTGAGTTTGTAGGCCACGAGGCTGATTCTAGCGACAATCTCGAAAGGCCCTATGTATCTTGGATTTAGCTTTCCACGCTTTCCAAAGCGTATCGTGCCTTTCTAGGGTGAGACTTTCAGAAGGACTCGGTCTCCCACTTGGAACTCCAAGGGTTTTATTCGTTAGTCTACGTAGCTTTTCTGTCGGTCTCTAGCGACTTTTAATCTTTCACGAATCTGAACGATCTTCTCGGTCGTTTCTCGAATGATCTCCGGACCTGTGAGAGTGTTGTCAGGTATCCGTGCTTCAGATAACTGGGTGTCACCCACCTAAGCCTAGCAAAGAGGGGATCTGCACGTTCGGCCGTAGAGGGCTACAAATGGGGCTGCCTTGATGCTCGTGTGGTAACTGTTGTTGTAAGAAAACACGACTAGAGGTAAGTGGGTATCCCACACCTTACCAAAGTCGATCACACAGGCTCGCAGCATATCTTCCAGAGTTTGGATGGTCCTTTCACTTTGTCCGTCGGTTTGCGGATGGTAAGTTGTACTCATGTCCAACCTCGTTCCTAGGGCACTTTGCAGGGATTGCCAAAATCTTGAAGTGAACCTACTATCTCTATCGGAGATAATAGATATAGGAACACCATGTAGTCGAACAATCTCTTGGATGTAGATTCGTGTAAGCTTTTCCATATTGAAAGTTTCTTTGATTGGCAGGAAATGGGCGGATTTCGTCAATCGATCGAGAATTAACCAAATGGTGTCGTACCCACTTGGAGATTTGGGTAATTTGGTAATGAAATCCATAGAAATCATCTCCCAATTCCACTCAGGTATCTCGGATTGTTGGAGCAGACCCAACGGTTTCTGATATTCGATCTTTACCTTGGCACACGTTAGACACTTACTCACGAAGGAAGCGATTTCGGCTTTCATGTTCGGTCACCAATATAACTTTTTGATATCAAGGTACATCTTGTCCGAACCTGGGTGAACGGAGTACTTGGTATTGTGAGCTTCGTTCATGACCACCTCTCTATAACCACCGAACTTTAGGGTCCAGATCCGGTCCATGAAACAATAAATTCCATCTCCTCGAGTCTCAAGATTTTTATCCATTCCTCTCAAAGTTTCGTTTATGACGTTTTCTGGTTTTAGGGCTTCTATCTGGGCTTCACGGATTTATGTGGAAAAGTGAGAATGGATAGTCATGTTAGTGATTTAACCTTTCGGCCAGAATATTCCTTCTGACTCAGGGCGTCTGCTACTACATCAGCTTTACCCGGGTGATATCAAATTTCGCATTCGTAATCATTGAGTAGTTCGACCCACCGTCGTTGTCTCATATTGAGCTCTTTCTGGTTAAGTATGTGTTGGAGGCTTTTGTGGTCGATGTATATCGTGCTCTTCGTACCGTACAGATAGTGTCTCTAGATGTTCAGAGCGAATACAACCGCTCCTAATTCGAGATCGTGTGTGGTGTATTTGACTTCATGCGTCTTCAACTATCTTGAAGCGTAGGCGATGACCTTACCTCGTTGCATTAAAACACAACCGAGCCCTTGATTTGTCGCATCGCAGTAAACCACAAAATCATAGTTTCCCTCAGTAAGGGATAGTATCGGTGCGGTGCATCAGGCTCATTTCATAGTTTGGAATGCCTTCTCCTGTTTCTCTCCGCATTCAAAAGTGACACCCTTCTGGGTTAATGTTGTAAGAGGATTTGCGATTCGGGAGAAATTCTGAATGAACTCGCGATAGTAGCCTGCGAGACCTAGAAATTGACGAATTTATGTAGGCGTCTTCGGTGCTGACCAGTTCTCAATAGCTTTAATCTTGGATGGGTCCACATGTATTCCTTCTTCACTAACCACGTGTCCTAAGAACTCGACCTTTCGGATCCAAAATTTGCACTTAGAGAATTTCACATATAGCTTCTCTGATCGGACGGTTTCCAAGACGCATCGTAGATGCTCGCTATGCTCCTCCTCACTTCGAGAGTAAACCAGTATGTCATCAATGAAGACGATGACAAATTGATCCAGATAAGGACAACACACTCTATTCATTAAGTCCATGAATATTGCAGGCGCGTTGGTCAGTCCGAAGGGCGTCACTACAAACTCATAGTGCCCGTAGCGAGTTCGAAAAGCGGTTTTTGGAACATCCTCCTCGAGCACTCGCAATTGATGGTATCCGGACCTTAAATCAATCTTGGAGAAGTAACTCGCCCCTTCCAGTTGGTCAAAGAGGTCCTCTATACGGGGAAGAGGGTAACGACTTTTAATCGTCAGTTTCTTGAGTTCCCTGTAATCGATGCACTTACGTAACGATTCGTCTTTCTACTTTATGAACAATATTGGCGCTCCCTAAGGTGAAAACTCGGTCTTATAAAGCCCTTGCTGAGTAGCTCGTTTAGTTGACCGGATGGGGCGATTTGGCTATACGGGTAGCTCCTAGAATTAAGTCGATCCTGAATTCGACTTGACGTTGCAGAGGTAAACCTGGTAGCTCCTCGGGAAAGATGTCAGGAAAGTCGCACACTACGGGAAAGTCTTTGAGATCTTTTGTTTTTCCGGCTCGTATCAACAACGTGAGCAAGGAATGCGCGATATTCCTTACGCAGGTAATTTTGGGCTTGAACACTTGAGATGATGCGAAGGCTCATACTGGGTTTTTCTCCGTAGATTAACAGAGTTTCGTTATGCGGTAGATTTAGACGAATGGCTTTGTGGAAGCACAGAATATCGACGCAATGGAGACTCAACCAGTCCATGCCCACAATGACATCGAAACTCTTGATCGACACTGGTATGAGGTCAATTGGGAAAGTATGATCATCTAGTGTGAGAGTGCAACCTACGTAGATTTCGTTAGATCTCTCTGTCTTTCCATTACCCTTTTCTACAACGAATCTTTCTTTTAGTGGTTGTGAGGATTTTTTAAGGAAGTGCTTAAAGTTTTGGTTTACGAAACTTCTTTCTGCTCCACTATCGAAGAGGATACAACCATAAGAGTTATCGAGAAGGAACGTACTCGTGACTACTGTGGGGTCTGCCACCGCTTCATTGTGACTGATAGCACATACTCTTCCTGTTCCCCCTTCATTCCCAGCTTTCGGGCAGTTTCTTTTGAAGTGTCCGACCTCTCCACAGCCATAACAGGCTTGACTCACTCTGGTACTGGGAACTTGACTGATGGGTTTAGGTTGAGACTTGTAAAATCAGATGGTATGGCCCTTCCAATTGCAATTAGTTCAGTGCATTTCACGACGGGGGCCATGATGATGGAAAGAGCACTTGGTGCACTTGGGTAGGTTTCCCGCATAGGTTTTGGCTGGTGTAGGGGCAGCAGGAGTGGTGGCAGCATGAATAGCCACCGTCGGTTTTTGGGGAATGATTGTGTTGACTTGCACTTCTTCCGGTCCCACCATTTTGTCTTGTTGTCGGATGACGTAGTTGGCGCAGTGGCATCCGTTGTGGTTGTCGTGGCTAGAGTGGAAGGAGTTTCGTGATCAATCAACCTGTGGGCCAGCTCTTTGCCGCTGTCAAAGGTTGCAGGATGTGAAGATAGAACGTTTTCCTTGATACGGGGGCACTAAACCCCAAATGTATCGTTCAATTTTCTTGCTCTCAGAAGGGATCATGTTAGGGTACATAGCCACCAAGTCGCAGAACCTGGTTGTATAAGCCACTATATCTGTCCCCTTCATCTTGAGGTTCCAGAGTTCCTCCTCAAGCTTCTGAAACTCACCTCTAGGGCAGTATTCCTTTCTCAGTAGGTCCTTATGTATGTCCCAACCCATGGCATTGGCTGTTACTAAGGAGAGTGAATTGACCTGGCCATTCCACCTTTCAGTGAAGGTAGCAGCAGCGGACTTGATTTTGCTCTCTTCGGGGCATGAGCACATTTCGAAAACAGCTTCGGCTCTTTTGATCCACTGGGATAATGCAAGAATTCTTCCAATCCCATTGAAGAAGGTTGGTTTGCAGTTCATGAAATCCTTATAAGTGCATCCTTGTTCCCGTGGATGATCTTCACCTTGTGTAGAATTTCCGCCCATTCCAGCGCCACTTTCATCACAAGAATTTATTTGGGCCAGAGCTGTCATCACTGCTGCGGTTATAGCCATTTGGAACATCACTGGACCGAACTATGGAGGGGGTGATGGTGGAGTTTGAGCCGTAGTTCTACCTTTGTTTGGGCGCTTACGGGGAGGCATCTCTTGCTGAAAATTTTGTATAGATAATGATAATAGTGAAAAACAACGGTGAGTATGATGAGAGTGTTTTATGAATTAAACCACCATACACAAGTTGTCAGACATGGTCATATACTGAGTAAGGAGACATAAGAGTATAGACTTTTCCTAATAGGTTAGATAACTGTCAATATTAATGGTATTACTGATGTAAATAAGTTCTGGAAAAATGGCCTAACGATAGGCCTTACATCAAACAATGAGAAGAAAAACAATTGATAGTCTAGATGTCTACATAGCATAATAAAGATGAGAATATTATATAGAAAAATGTTCCATACAAAAGTAGATGTTAAAGACTATTCCTAAGTCAAAAGAAAAGATGTGCTAGTCATCTTTCATGGGCGGCGGCGAATGTTTCTCGAGCGGACTCGGAGATCAGCCAGCTGGTGCTCCTTGTCGAGGAGGTGTAGCTCATAGACCCTCTGGCGAACTCGGAGTTCTACAAATTCAGCCCAGGTCTCGGCCAATGCTTGCAGCAAGGCCTCGTAGCTTGTTGCAAACCTCTCATTTGCATGTTCAAGGCGGCTGGTGCGAAGGGAGTGTAGTCCTCCATTTGCATCAACCTCTGCGATGCGCTGGAGAGCAGCCCTGCCTTGAATTTCGTCGCGAGCAACTCTTCGGACCATAATGGGTAAAAATTTGTCCTCCGTTCCTCCTTCACTTGTGTTGTAGAAGCTTCGGTCTCCATTGAAGGGCATTGGTTGATTTTTCTCTTCTCCCCACATTTCTATGCATTCCAACCACGCAGCCGTAGGGCCATAGAAGGCCTGGCGGGGGTTAGGGTTCGGGACCGGGGCCGCAGGGGGTAGGTTGTTGACTTTGGGCACGGAGTTTGACCCATCCGAGAAACCTTCTGCTTGGTGGTCATCCAAAGGGATCTGATGTTCCTCATCAGGGTCTTCGTCGAGCCACCCCGCATTACTGTGATTTGGGAAGTACAGGTCACCATGATGAAATCCGGCCATGTTATCTAAGAAAAAAATGGGAAGAATAGTTAATATACGTACTAATCTAAGATGCTTATAAGGAAAATCATTATTATCCAGACCAATACGTGCATAGTGCATACTAATTATATGCGACCGAGACAAGATAGACCATCGAATAAGCGATCCTAACTCTAAATCCACAACCAAACAAGGAACATGAAGTAAAGCAAAGATCACAGATTCTAAATCTATATCGTTTTAGTTACATGTAACCATAGTGTATCCACTTAGCAACTATTTCTCACCTAATAATGACATTTTTAGTTCTCATTTATGTAAATTATTGTAATGCAGAAAACTTCTATCGTATTCCTGTGTGAAAGTTATTGGGATAGTGTTGATAAGTTTTTAGACTTGTTGTAGCACCGCAACCATCCTTTGGCACATGCTAGTCACTCCTAGAAGAATGTAGTTGATCAGGCAACATCACCCCAGATGTGACTATATGTCTCTAAGCCTAACTGTGCTACTCGACAATCTTAATACTTTTGTTCTGTTCTAGTATGATACTGAACCTTTGTATTCGGGAATGTATGTACATATACTTAGTTAAATATTTTAGTAGTTATAAGCATATATATTCTTGGTCAGAGGGTTTTAGTCCCAAAGTCTTTATAGTTCGTATATCTTTCATGGGTTGATATACTTGATTCACTATAAACAAGGCTCTGATACCAATCTGTCACACCCCAAAACCGAGAACGGCGGGATACGTTCTGAGGTGGAGGACTTCATGTTCAGTATCATAACAATGCATAGTAGTAAAAACAAGCAACAACATTCATTACATTAATATGTTAATTTTAATACATGTGTGTTTTGTACATTTAAGTAGACACCAAAAGTATGAACAAAATAAAAGATGAGTCTTATATGTGCTCCATCTTTCCAAAAACCACACCAGTATCTGTTTATTTTTCACCTGAGAATACAAGTTATTTTGAAAACGAGTATCAGCATAAAGCTGGTGAGTTCATAACTTTTTAGTGTCATTGTTTGTATAAAAATGTATGCAAATCGCATAGTGTGTCATTTATTAACAAGGTTTGAAGATGATTTAATCCCCAGAAAATCCCATATTTTCCAACAAAAGTAGTCTTTTACCAAGACTTAGATATTTGTAAATTCTTTTCCTTTAAAATATAATTGGTTTTCTTATGAAAGTATCATAAATGAAAAAGATAGTTTTAAACTTGTTCATTGTAGAGAAATAACAGAGTTTCACCCCAGCAGCATCCCTGCCGGTTAAGTGTATTAGTGAATGTAAACTCCGGATACTATTAAGTGTGTGCACACCTCGGGATGTGTGTTTAATTGAATGTGAGCTTGTATGTAACCATACTGAGTGATAATAGTGTAGTGGATGACCCTCCAGGTCACCAATAGTGTAGTATTGTTTGTCATCCCTGGGCCTAAAAGGCTCGGATTGTAGCTAGCAGTCGGGATGGAGGAAAATATATGTTCCGTATAGATCTATACACGTAATGGTCGCTCTCCCTCTACGAGGCGATAGTTATCCGACGATCGCATAAGGATAGGTCGTATAGAGAGATAGTGCATCACATTCTGTTGTAGTATTTTCTTTAGTATGGTATATAGTGTTCTCTTAGTATACTTTGTACTGTTCTCTTGATGTAGTTTCTAGTATTTCTTCTTGTAATGATTAGTGTTTCCTTAGTATAGTGTATAGTGTTCTCTTCATATCGTATATTGTACATATAGTCTTGTAATTGTATTGATCATAGAGTGTATCATAGTAATATCATAAATGAGTGGTAGTTCTTAACTGTACCTATTACAGTTAAATTGAGTATTTGATTGAGTGTCTTCGTTATGTAGAAGCATCGAACTAGAGTGAAAACTTTTATGTCTGACACAAATATACAAGATATATAACCAAGTATTAAACAACAGTCAGACAGATAACCTAACACCCTAAGTCCACAATCAAACAAGAACAGGAAATAAGGCCACTTATCAGTTCTAAATCCTTCAATACTTACTTATATAAATATATTGGAGTAGACATGATTTGGAAATAATTTAAAGAAAATCAGTTTCGAGACAATTTATTTTTGAAAATGAGGTTTAATAAACATTTGAAATAACTTTAATTACAAGATATTGTAGAAAATCCTTTTGATAGCAAGTCTTAATCACGTATGATTGATACCGCAATGTATCGAATTTACCCTGTATTCCCCCCATAAAAGTAGTTAAAAACATTTGAAAGGTTAATTAAGGGGTATGAACTCACCGTTGAAGGTAGGGTTCGAGTATGCGATTCGTATGAGTGTTGAGTGTGCGGCTGGGGTGAGTGTGCGGCTGGGGTATGCAGCCAGACTTGTGAGTGAGGCTGCACACTAGAGTGTGCGGCCATACAGGGTATGTGTACGGCCGTACATAGGGGTGTGCGGTCATACACACCTTGCTTGAGTCCCAGGGCTTGATTGTGTGGCCTTACTCTCACTTTGGAGGGTATTATGAGTGTGTGCGACCACCTAATGAAGGTGTGTGGCCGCACTCCTTCCTAGGATGAAGTACATGAAGAACATTATGAGTTTGAGGCTTGGATTCAAGTGTTTTACCTTTATGACAATCTAAATGATGGTGTTCTTCTTGTTTTAGAGGCCTTCTAGGTGTTCTTAGGTGGTTTTCTAGAGAGAGAAAGTATAGAGAGAGAAAGGATGCAACCAAAAGTGAATGGAAAGGGGTCCTCCACTTTATATAGGGTTGAGTATGTGGCTAGAGGGGTTCGCTGCTGGGTGTGCGGTTGGCTTGGCCGCACACACCTCTCTTGGTGTGTTTGGCTGGATTTTGTGATGCAACACCCTTCCTAATCCATCCTAAGGTCCATATATGTGATATATTAAGCCTAAAACACTAGCGCGGACTCAATTTATTATTAAAAGATGCTAATTTCACATTAATTATATATATATATATATATATATATATATATATATATATATATATATGGATCAATTTCACAATGTAAGGGTGTCGGGTTGTCATAGGTTATATGAGACACAGATGAGCCCTCCCCCTTGAATATTGTGCTGTTATTTGGAGGTGCATTTGAGGGTTGATCATCAGTTTTGTTTGAAGGATCCTTTGCCATGTCTTTCATAGCATCTTCGATGATCTTTTTCAGATGGTCGACTTTGTTGTCTGCTGCATTCGCCTCTGAGTGTGTAGCTTTTTCTGGTTCATCAAATAATGTCATATATTCTTCAAACAAATTTAAAATAGGAAGCGATACTTGTCCTGGTTCAGGAAATATTTCACCCATCGCACTTTCTTTTGCATGAGCTTTCTTTATGTAGCAGTCATCAAAGGTTATGTAATGGGTTTCCTCAATACGTTTGGAGTGTTTATTCAGAACCCTATAATCCTTTGAAGTGAGTGAATAGCCTAGAAAGATTCCCTCATCCGCTTTAACATCGAACTTGTTTTGGTTCTCTTCAGAGTTGTAAATGAAGCATCTAGAACCGAACACGTGAAAGAACTTGAAATTGGGTTTTCGGTTGTTTAGAATCTCACATGGAGTGATTGAGAATCGCTTGTTAAGTAAGTATCCGTTTTGAGTATAACAGGAAGTAGCAACAACATCAGCTCAAACGTATAATGGTAGAGAAGCGAAGCTCAGGATGGTTCTAGCTGCTTCACATTGGGATCGGTTTCGTTTTTCAACGATTCCATTCTGTTGTGGAGTGCAGGGAGTAGAGAAGTTGTGAGAGACTCCCTTGTCGGCTAGAAAGTCTTCAAACTCTTTATTTTTTAATTCAAGCCCATTGTCGCTTCTGATGTTCCTTACCACTTTTCGTAGTTGCAGTTCAACTTGCTTGATGACCATCTTTAACTTGGGAGTCGCTTCTGATTTCTATTTAAGAAAGGATACCCAGGTGACACGTGAAAAATCATGTACTATAACAAGAATGAACTTACTACCACCGATGCTTTCAATAGCTGAAGGTCCACATAAGTCAATATGTAGAAGTTCAAGTGCTTCAATAATCTTGGTATTGATACATGATGGATGGCTCTTTCTGCTCTGTTTACCCATCTCACATACTGCGCACAGGTGTTCCTTATCAAACTTGAGAACTGGAAGTTCTCGAACATGATAACCAAGCACCAACTTATTGATATCTTTGAAGTTCAGGTGCGAGAGATATCAGTGCCATAACCAGATTTCATCATAATTAGCCTTAGAAAGCAAGCAAATAGCTGGTTTTCCTTTAATTGGAGTCAGGTTTAGGGGGTACATCTCTCCTTTTCGTTCGGATTTTAACAAGACTTTTTTGGATTGCTTCTCGAAAATTTTTGATCCTTCATCATAAAATGAGACTTTCAGCACCATATCCACAACCAATTGAGATACACTAATGAGATTGTGCTGCAATCCTTCCACATACGCCACTTTTCGAATTGTGAACTCGCTGTTGGTTATCATTCCATACCCTTTGATTGTTCCATAAGAGTTGTTGCCATACTTCACGCATCCACCATCCTTAAGGGACTGAAACTCCCTTAGCTCTTCCTTTCTACCTGTTATGTCACGTGAGCAGCCACTGTATATATACTAATAGTCGTCAAACTGCTCGTCACTGATAACCTGCAAAGTAAAGTAGATTTAGGAACCAAAATTCTCTTCGGCCCTAGTGAGTTTTTCACAGAAAAAGGAACAGCAACAGATATATCAACAAGATAGGCTCTTTTTATGATTGTGGTTTCATCTTTTCTTTTGATGGTGTACACTTTATTTTATTTTTGTCTTGTTTAAATTGGAATGTATTACATGGTGTTGTGACTGTTGGAGTCCTTCTTGGATCCCTAAGGTTAGCTTCCTTTTTATTTTGATTGACATTTTCTTTAGAATCAAGCTTTCCATTCCCTTTAACATCCTTTGTTGAGTTAGGGTTCTGTTGGGAAGAACCAAGACTTGACCATCAGTTCTCAGTTTTGGTATTGGGATCGAACCATGAAGTTCGTTTATGAACTATGTTATTGAAACTGAAACTGGATGTTCGGTTCTGTCCTTTGGTGTCGGAACACAGACTGGATGTTTGGTTTTGAGATCTACAATATTAAGAATTGGGACTAAAATTATTCTCTCTTTTGATCTCTGGATTGTCATTATCTACAACATTAGCTTATTTCTTTGAGGGAACATAGTTAGGATTTTGAGATTGCCAAAACCTTTTTCACTCATTCAGATTCTTCATGTACCTCTGATTCTTTGGCGTTTCTGTTCATCCAACTCCTTCAGAGATTTATGAATGTTAAAGCTTGATTTCAGCTTCTCTTTTTGAGCTTCGGTTGAATTGGAAGATATATTCGAAGTCTTTTTTGATTCTTCCAGTTTCTTTCCCGGTTCTTCCGGTATATCTTTGGTTCCATTTGTGCTTGGTTTTTCAAAGCTTGAGGGTTTGTTGATTGGTTCAGCAACAAATCTGCCCTTTACCCTCCATGAGGTTTGCTCTAACAGACCCACTGTCTCATCTGCATTATCAATAGGAGCAGTCCAAAAAAGTTGTCACATCCTTCAGCATTGTCTTTGTCAACCAGGATTTTTAGTTCAATCGTTTGTTTTCCAGTGACCCCTGTGACAGCGTAAACCTGATTTCGCACATTTTTAACCTTCTGGTAAACCACTGATTTCTTTGAGTTTCTTTGACTTATCCCTTGACAAACGTGCATATTCAATGAAATTTTCGGATATTAGAGGTTTCTCATTTTCTCTTTTCATGAGCTCAGAGCAATCAACTTCGTCTTCCACCGAAATTTCACTCATCTCACTTTCCTCATCAAATTCAGATGTATTTTCCACATTCATTTTATGTTCGGTCATTAATTTTGAGTTTGAAGAGTCAAATTATTATAAGGTCTCTGTCTTGATTTTCAGCTTATCATTTTCGTCTAAAAGCCTTTTAAGCATGCATTTGTGTTCTTTTGAGTCAACGAAAGACACAATTTTGTCCAGACTGATTTTATAAGTGACATAATTCTCTTCTGAGGACATTATGTATTCACATTCAGCAATGACCTCATCCTCTTTAAACTCAAGGAAGGGTAAGATCATCTTATGAATCTTTTTCCCTATTTCACAATCTAAATGAATTGAGTAATATTTGTATATAAGCATTTAACAATTAAGCAAAAAATGTTTCTTTGTTTTAATAACTTCAAATTGCCTCTATGCAAATAGATAATTTCATCCCTAGCCCTAATTAAATTTGTCTCCTTCATCTCAATCCACATGCATCTCTCCTCACTCTTCAATGACTCCTTGCTCAGTTGGTTAGTTAGGTTAGAGTTCATTAAGCGAGTTTTCATGAGACTACTAATGAGATTAGCAAATTTAAATTTATGTTCATTTAATTCTTCTTCATAATTTGTGACGGGAACTTTAAGATATTCGGGGATGGATTGTACCTTTTTAATAAACCGATCGCAGTCGTTAATCTTTTCACTCATAGGCTTTGCTGCGAAACCCTTGTCTTCCTTCAAGTTCAACTCCTTATGCTCATCTTCTGTTGGTACAGCTGCAGTCACCATCAAGCACTTCCTAGCCGAATCGTGAACTTCCTCTCTTGCTACATATGCTCTTCCATGTGTAGGCTTCCTCACTTCTTCATCCGCAGAGTCTGTTGACCAGACTTCATCGCCTCCAAACTCATCATCGACTATATTCTCCTGCACAATCAAAACATTCATAGAATTGTTAGTTGCCTTCCTTTTCTTTAGCCCTTCCAGCATTCGCTCATGATAAGCCTCATCATCGTCACCATCCCATTTGTCTTCCATCTTTTCTAACATGCAATCTTCGGCAAAGTGATTCTTGTCGTGATAATAATTGCAGCCGTATCCAGAATCTCATACTAGCTTGCTTTCGTTCTTATCATCATCCTTTTGTGAAATGTTCTTCGGTTCTTCTTTCACCTTCTAAGAGCAGTAACTTCCTTGCCAGTTTTTGTTTTTATTGGCAGGAAATTTCCTTCTTGCAAACTTCTTAGGATTCCAGATCATCATTGCATATTCTTCACCTGTCAGGTCACAATCAAACAGATTTGAGTCATCTTCTTCTTCCGTCGCATTCTTCCCTTTTAAGATAAGGTCTAAAGAGCCCATGCTAGACACAACATTCGCTTCTTTTGTTACTGTGCTTTCATGGAAATTTAAAATTCCCATCAGTTTCGCCAACGAGTAAGACTTGAATTGTTCATGAGCCTTTACAGTTGAGACCACAGCCATCCACTCAGGTCTCAAGCCATTCATAAACATCACCTTCTGCTCAATCTCCTTTCTTTCAATACCATGCTTCATCATCTTGCTGAGCAGATGATTGTAGCGACCAAATGTCTGAAGAGGAGTCTCATCCGATTTTTGAGTAAAAGCACCAAACTCAGAGAGTAGCAAGGTTTGTATCGAGTGCTCCAGATCTTCATCAGTTGAATACTATTCTTTCAGCCTATCCCATATCTCCTTTGCGTAAGTGCATGAACTCATCGGATGGAAGATATTGGCTTATAGGGAAAATCTAATCATTCTTAAGGCTTAAGATTGCACTATTGCTTTTCTTTTTCATCTTGTAGAATCTTCTCTACGTCCACTAAGAGCTGATTGTACTCCTTTTGAGTCTTCAATGTCCTACTTGTTTCGGAATAAACAAATAGACCGACAGTGATAGCTTCCCAGATGAGATACCCATTGTCTTCAGATCCGGCCACATAATCTTCAAAGTGATGCACCCACACTTCATAGTCTTGAGTTTAATGAATGGGAACTCTTGTGGATGATAAAATATTGTTCGAGATGTTGATGGGATTGCTTTGAGAGTCTTCGTGCGACATGATGATCTTGTGTTCTGGATCTGCTAGAATCAAACTTGTAAACTTGAGATTAGGGTTTTATCAAACACTAAACTTACCGTCAACAGGTAGAAGACGGACTTTATCTATTAGATAAAAGCGGAAAGCCTAATGAATTTTCCACACATAAGGAATGCGTATTAGTAACACATTCTCCTGCTCTGATATTAATTGTTGGAATAATGTGCCTTAATGATCGATAGATTCAAGCAGAAAAACAATAAACGAAACAATAAGAACACAAGAATGATTTGAATGATGTCGAATGATTAATCTTTAACACCCTAGAAGAGCTCGATGAAGAACTTCGATTGTAGAGGTGTTTAGGCTTACAATGCAAAACGATAATCAAACTTCTAGCATATTTAAGGAATACATGCATGCGCTATTTATAATACTACGCTAACCCTAATCATGGTTGGACAGGCCCAAACCAGATATACAAAATACTAGCCCATGACGCAACACATAATACTCAACACAGGACATACAAATCTTACACAAAATGTTTCCAAATGCTTACAATCAAGAACTTGCAGTGATTCTCGAAATCGTGCTTCTCCTAGTGCTATGAAATGAAGCGTTTCTCTCAAAGGGGCCAAATTCCCAAGATAAATTAAAAAGGAAAAATTTCCAAAAAGCAGTTAATTGGGCGAACATGGCGTATATCAAAATAGAGTAAATTCTAAAAGAAACCAACACAACCCGTGTTGATTTAGGGCAAAACAAAATGGTATGTGTTCATGAAAATTCAACAGACCTTCTTCTGGTCAACACACCCGTGTACCTTTTTATTTTTTGACACCAACTAGATTTTTAGACTTTTTCGGTTTTAAGTCCAATCATCCTAATATCTTCACATGACCTTCCCAACACCTACAAAATCGCATTTCCACCTCCGGAAAGACCATAAAAATTTGCAAATAAGGTTTTTCCTATAACATCCTAACAATTTAATATTAGGTTCTTTGATTAATAAAGTAAATAAATGAAATATAATTTATATAGTTAAATCAACAAGCAATAATAATATTTTTAGTTGATATGGAGTTTAGAAATTTATAACTGAATGTAATAACATTTCAAAAGTTAAAGCGCCAAAAGTTTCAAGTTGTAAAAGTGTGTTGACCAAAGGGTTGACTCAACTAATGGAAGATTGACAACTAACTTTATAAAATTTATGTGGAAGGACTTGTTATGTCAAAACATAATTCTAAATCACAAATATTGAGGTTTGGTGAGCTTTGGCCAAAATATGTGAATTAGAAGGACCAAATATGAACTGTTGGGAATTTAGATGGATACACTCTCCATCTCTCTTCCAGATCATGTTCTTTGTCCTACAGCCTTATATAATTATGATTTTCCATCTTCATTCTATCCATGTGTAACATCCCAAGTTCAGGTATATCTTATAAATCCTTGATCTTTTGAGTACTTGAACATTTCGGTCCTTGTTAGAGAAAATGTGATAAGCAAGTACGCAGAGCGTACTAGAGTGTACGCTCAGTGTACTCGAATGCGTGTAGGAGATGCGGATGCCAGCTAGTACACTGGGCGTACCAGTGTGTACGCTGGGCATACATGGCCCATAATGAAACCCTAATTGTGAGCAAGCCCCCTATTTAAAGGACATGATGACCTCACTCCTAGCCACCATTCTCAGACACAATACCCATGTAACCCTAAATCTTCATTGTTTTAGCTAGAGAGTGTATTTGGGAGCTTGTTAGTGTGATTGTGTGTTCTTGAAGAAGAGAAGAAGGTTGTGGAAGAAGAGGGAGAGCTCCACGAGTTTGGATATGAGCTTAACTGTGAGGAAAGCTTCACAAAAAGGTATAAAGCTTCAAGCTTTCTCATTCTTTGATTAGTTTCATTCATATAGAGTATTTTAGGGTTTTAGTCCCAAAAGGTGGAGACTTTACGCAATAATGAACTCCATAGACCTTGATCTACCCATTTTCAGGGTATTTTGTGAAGTAGAGTCATAAAAATCCAGTCTTGGTCGTTAAGGATGAACCATGCATGGGTTATGAACTTCATATGGAAAGAGGATGGATGTTTTGAGTGTTTTTCACGTAATCAGCATCCCAAAGGCTTAAAGTTAACTCTATGGATTAAGAGACATTAGGATGTCCAGATCTGAGATATGAGCCTAGGTCTTAACGGATTAACACCAAAAATGTGAGAAGGGTGAAACTGGGACATATGTTGGGCGTAATCCCAGTACGCGCAGTGTAGGGGTCGAGCATCCCTAACGCCTACATAGCAGACGAGTACGCCCAGCGTAAAGGGTCACTACGCGCAGCATACTCCCTCACCGTTGACTTTCGGTTGACTTTTAGGGTTTGGTCAACATGTCGTCCATTAAGCCCATGGTGGGGTAAAATGGTCATTTACCCTTCTGTGAGGGTATGGGAGAGTTAGTCCAGGCTTGAGAGAGAAATTCATTATTAATTATAGATAATCATTGTATGTGTTACGCGGAGGGTAGATCAGTGATTTGAGTTTGAGATTATTCCGAGTTCTTTCGAGGTGAGTCTTCTCACTATACCTTACCTAGAGTGGTAACTATGTCTGACCGGAAGGTCTTATGTGGTTACATGAGTTATGTGATATTATGATTCTGTTTATGTCATTTGTATATGATATATTCTGAGCTTACAAGGTGGGACCACAAGGTCAATAGGGTTGGGACCGGAAGGTCAATAGTGTTGGGACCGGAAGGTCAACAGAGTTAGGACCGGAAGGTCTACTGAGCTAGGACCGGAAGCTCCATTAGAGTTGTGGGACCAGAAGGTCCCACTGAGACACATTGATCGGAAGGTCTTATAGAGTTATAGCCATGAGTGGGTTACGAGTTGTATGTGGTATTTTGGGGAACTCACTAAGCATGTGTGCTTACCGTGTTATGTGTTTATGTGTTTTAGGTACGTCGGATGATCGTGGGAAGGCACCGAATTGATTGTACACATACATTGAGATGGAGCTATGTTTTTGGATCCTGGATTTTGATAAATACTTTTGAAAACTATTTTGAAAAATGTTATGACTTTGAGACTTGAGATTCTGAGAATTATGATATGTGATGTTGGGAATTTAAATTGAAAATTTTTGTTTGAAACTTTTACATCGTTACAAGTTGGTATCAGAGCCTTGGTTTGAGGGATTCAGATACACCTTAGGGTATGTCTGGACTCAAACTCAGAATTTGAGAAAAAATTTCAAAAGGAATGATTTTTCTAAGAATAAGTAACAGAATTTTAAGAGAAAGAGGAAACAAGCAATGTGAACAATCAGTCAGCTCCTGAAAAGTGATTTTCCAAAATACCCTTACTTTATGTGTTATAAGTTTTTATAAGATATGTTATGGATTCTAGAGAGTAAGCTAGATACTTCATAATTTAGTAGTAGAGTGGCATGATTTGTGTTGCCTTAGCCTAAGGGTTTGATATCTGTGATTTTTTTAAGTGCAAGTAGGAAGTAGGAATGAGCATGTGATAGATCTATTATGAGAGGAGTTGATGTATGATGAGAAATAGAGTTCTTGTAAGCTAGGATCCTAGGAGGAGGACTTAGGATTAACAAAGATGCGGTGTGGAAGGTAGTATTGGGCCCGTACTACTGGAAACTCTTGGTCGTTGAGCAGTCCAAGTATGAATCTTTAGGGTGCTAAGGAAAAAGTAGGGGTGAGTGATCGGGTGTGAGTAATCTCGGTCGAGTCTATGATTATTTTGTGCTGCGTTTCAGAGACATCATGGTGGGTACGCGCCACAAACATGAGATCAGTGGAGTTAGCGATGATGAGATTCGCAGAATGATTCATGTCGAGGTGGCTGCATCGATCCGTGAGGCTATTCCAGAGATGTTCGTGTCTATCAAGACCACACTGGTTGAGACGTTTGACGAGCGATACACTATTTTTACTCAGGTGGCTGTTGCTGCCAGGCCACAGGGGTGACTCTATGTTGTACCGAGAGTTCAGCAACACGAAGCCACCATAGTTTGATGGCACTCAGGATCCGATTGCAGCGATGAGATGGATCTCTGACATTGAGGGATGTTTCTACACTTCTTCATGTCCGAAACATTTGAGGGTACGGTTCACGCTGAGTCACCATCCTTTGGGGGTGAAGGACTGGTGGAAGTTTGTGACAGCCAACTTTACTCCTACAAAGCTCGCTGCAGTGACTTGGGAGAGGATTACTTCTATGTTTCGCGATGAGTATATTCCTCTAGTGGAGAGGGAACGATTGGCCCAGTAGTTCTTGTCCCTCAAGCAAGGAACTAAGTCTGTGACAGTGATTACGTGGATGATTCATGAGAGGGAATTGTTTTGCCCTGAGCACATGTCTTACGAACAGGCATGTATGAGCCGGTATTTGAGCATACTGAGGAGAGATATCCGTGAGTTCGTGGTGAACTCGACATACCGGACATTTTCCGAGCTCCAGCAAAATTCCCGGAAGAGGGATATTGAGCTAGAGACTCTGGCCAGGGAGGAGGCGGAGTCTCAGAGAAAGGATAGGCAGCCGGCACAGTCTCAGTCGGCAATTATGCGGGCAAAGCCTACTGATTTGAGATCTGGAGGCCTGAAGGGCCGCAATTGTGTGAAGTGCGACAA
Source organism: Lactuca saligna (assembly GCF_052625555.1). Taxonomy (NCBI): domain Eukaryota; kingdom Viridiplantae; phylum Streptophyta; class Magnoliopsida; order Asterales; family Asteraceae; genus Lactuca; species Lactuca saligna. The sequence goes on from NC_136422.1 coordinate 119,282,690, forward strand.
GGGTCACGAGGGGGTCTCTTGAGCAGGCGCTTGCTACAAGTATGGCAAGTAGGGGCACATAGCCAAGGATTACTCCGAGGGGTTCATAGTTTGTTTTCATTGTAACCAGACTGACCATCGGAAGGCCGAGTGCCCGCTGGAGTTACAGGGTTCAGCGCAGGGATCTACACCAACTACTATTCAAGATACAAAGAGTCATCCAACGAAGGATAAGGTAACGAAGGCTCGTGGGAGAGCCTTTCAGTTGATAGCAGAGGAGGTCCACACAACACCTAATGTAGTGGCTGGTATGTGATCCCTTACTTATTTTATTTGAGTTATCTTGTGCTCATACTGTGATATGCGTAGGTACTTTTCTTGTGAATTCTGTACATGTTTTGGTGTTATTTGACTCGGGTGCGAGTCGATCCTTCGTATCTTTAGCATTTAGTCATCACATCATTATCCGACCTCTAAGGGTCTCCATAGCCGATGAGCATGAAGTGTTTGCGGCTGATGTGATCTGGGGATGTGTGCTTAAGATTATTGGATTTGAGTTTCCGATAGATCTGGTACCGATTATGATGGGTGATGTTTATGTAATGGTGGGCATGGAATGGTTGAGTCGATTCAAAGCTATGATCTACTATGAGCGTTAGATGGTGACGATACAAGACCCTAATGGGGGAGTGCTTATGGTATATAGAGACGGTACCAGATCTGGGTCAGCATTTTGTTCGGCTGCTAGAGCGAGACATAGTCTTCAGTAGGGTTGTCAGGGTTTTGTAGCATATGTGATGGATACGCGGGTGACAGCTGAGAGATTAAGTTCTATTACCGAGGTTTCGATAGTGAGTGAGTTTCTGAATGTTTTTCCTGAGGAGTTACCGGGGGTGCCTCCCGAGAGGCAAGTGAAGTTCCATATCAATTTAGTTCAGTGAGTTGCGCCGCCCGAGATGTAGGAGCTATCCTTGCAACATCAGGAGCTGTTGGGAAAGGGTTTTATCCAATAGAGTAGCTCGCCGTGGGGAGCGCTGATCTTTTTTTTCAAGAAAAAGGATGGTTCACACCGGATGTGCATTGATTACCGGGAGTTGAAAAAGTGACGGGCAAGAACCGTTGTCCATTACCGAGGATTGATGATTGATTCGATCAGTTGTAGGGCGCATCATGGTTTTCCAAGATTGACTTGTGGTCTGGATATCATCAGATGAGGGTCCGCAAGGAGGATATCCAGAAGACGTCCTTTAGGACTCGTTACGGGCATTACGAGTTTGTGGTGTTCCCTGTTGGGCACACCAACAAAATGACAGCGTTCATGGATCTCATGAACCAGGTGTGTAGGCCTATGCTGGATCGATTGGTGATTGTGTTCATCAACGATATTTTCATATATTCGAGATCTAGAGAGCAGCAAGAGGAGCATTTGAAAACGATTATGGGTGTATTGAAATCAGAGAGGCTTTATGCCAAGTTCTCCAAGTGTGATTTTTGGTTACGAGAGGTTCAGTTCTTGGGTCACCTCATTAACCAGAATGGGATTTTGGCTGACCCATCCAAGATAGAGGCAGTTATGGATGGGAGGTGCCGAGGTCCCTCACTAAGATCAAGAGTTTTCTAGGATTGGCCGGCTACTATCTCGTATTTACGTGGGATTTCTCCAAAATTTCCGTTCCTCTCACTAGGTTGACCCGGAAGGGCATTACTTTTACATGGGGTCTCGAGCAGCAAACCTCATTTGAGACTCTTCGCCAGAGGTTATGTGAAGCCCAGCGTTAGCCCTTCCTGACGTAATGGTCACACCCCAAAACCAAGAACGGCGGAAACGTTCAGGGGTGGAGGACGTCATGTATAGTATCACAACAATGAAAAGTAGTAAACAAGCAACAACATCATCCATTGCATTAAAAGTAAATATTTAATACATGTGTGTTCTTTAAAAGTAATAAGACACCAAAATATGAAATCAAAATAAAAGATGAGTCTTGACTGTGCTCCATCTTCTCAAAACCTAGCCATCGTACCTGTCTACGGGTGACCTGAGAATACAAGTTATTTTGAAAGCGAGTATCAGCATAAAGCTGGTGAATTCATTAGCATTTAAGTGTCATTGTCCTGTTTTGAAAAGTTGTTATGAATGCCATGTAAATCTTTGAATGAAACACTTGATATAAGTATGAAAACCCTAGAAAATCCCATATTTCCTATCACTATAAGAGAAGTCTTCTACCAAGACCCGAATGTTTTGAAAGTAGTCTTATACCAAGACCTATATGTTTTGCTGTAACAAAGATGGTTTTTCCTTTTATGACTACTATTAACAATGTATAACCTACATCCTCATTTATGTGATTGTAACACAAAATAAAAGTAATAGGAAAAGTATAACCATAAAAGTATTATCCTTTTGCAATAGGATAATCCGACATCGCGACTACCGAAATGTATAACTTAGAACATCCGAAGATTGTTCATTTTCCTCTGTAGCTAACAGTATGTTTAAGGAATGGTTAGTCCCGTAAGGGTACTCCTAAAACAAGTATTAACCGTAGGCATCCGGAGATGTTTATTACCTCTGTTGCTAACAGGTCGGTTCCAGAATACTTAGTCCCATCAAGTTATCCTTTTGAACTAGGATAGGCAGAACAAACTACACATAATGTACTAGTAATTCATCCTATTGAATCTGGGTACAAGTATTAATGTAAATGTATACAAATAAATGTATGTATGTAAATGTATTCATGTAAGTGTATCGATGTAGATGTATTCATGTAACATGTAATGTATAGTATAGACTCATGAATGAACTGACTCTGGTGTAATTCCTTGTAATAGGAATAGTGTTTTGTATCTCCTAACTATCCCTATAATAGTTAATGGCAAGGTAATTGATTGTCCAAGCAGGTTTATACACCCTTGCTACACAAGAGTGTGGGAAAACTGAATGAAGGATGAAAGCTATCATATCAATACATATATAAGAACATAAGTGTATAGATATAGTTTTGTTTAAGAAGATGAAAATGGTTTTGTAAGACATTTAAGATTTTTGAACAATAATTAACAATGACTTGATGTCATTTTAATTAACATTTCAAAAATAATACATTTAATTACAAAGTATTTTTATTATAGAAAACCATTTCATACATCACATTTTGAAGTATGTGAAATCAGTTGGATGAAAACACAGTTATAAACCACATGTGATTGATTCTATAGCGTGTAGTTTTCTACATGTATTCCCCCACCCCCCATTAAAGTATTTATAAACATTTTAAAATATTTAAAAGGTTAATTTAGGGGTATGAACTCACCTGTAGATGGTGGTTTGGATGAACTGAATGATGTAGGATTGCTAGGTGTCAAGTGAAGACTTGTACACACACTATGTTCCTAGTGAACATATAATCACACATATATGTACCCAATTAGATTTAAAACACTAATTGACAAAGTTAAGACATCCTAATACACGTAAAACACCTTATTTAAGTGTTACAAGTCATAACGATTGCATCTAAGTGTTGTAGGACCTTGATATTGTGTTTGGGGTCAAGGGTAAACTCCTTTGGAGTTTACGGTTTTAATGACCAAAACCAAAGGAGTTTACGGCATTAAACTCAAGGGTTTATGGTCGTAAGCTCTACACTTTATGACCATAAGTTGTTTTGAAGTTTTACAAGTCCTTTGAAGCATTTCTACTTGGTGGTTAGGCCTTTGGAAGGGACTATGGCAACAAAACACTCCTTTGAGGAGTTTACAGCCTCATGGTCATTTCCTTTTGGGTTTACTACCTTAAACACATATGGAAATTGGTATTGTTATGTTTTCAAGTCCTTTGCTCATCAAGGTAATTATCTAGGTTAGTTTTTAGGCCTAAGGAAGGAATATGGCCCAAATAAACACACTTTAGGGTGTTTACGGTTTTGGGAGATCCCCAAACCATAAACACAAAAAAAGGTTGGACTTTGGTGTTTTTCAAGGTTTAAACACATCAATGGAAGGTTTAAACATATCAAGGAAGGCTGAAACATCCAATTAGGGCTTAAATTTAGGACTTAGGCACACTTTGGTGCCTTTCTTGGTGTTTACGGCCAACGAACATTCTTGGATCGTGAACACCTTATTCCTTGTGTTCTTGGCATATTTTCTTGATGGTAACATGTATTACAAGCTTAATAAGACTCAAGGATGGAAGTACTTCTTATAAGAAGCTTGAAATATGCTAAAAGTTCAAGAACAATTAGTGTGTTCTTGGTGTTTTTGGGAATCTAATCAAAACACAAAACTGAGTGCATGAATAGATGCGCAAACAGTATATTAAGTGTTATATCAACTTGGAATGGCTAGAACACTTACACGTTTGAAGATTTTAAATTAAATCTTGGATGATACTTGAGAGTGTTCTTGAGTTTACTCTTTTGGTGTTTGGGGAGTAAACACAAAAAGACTAGTTTTTGGGGAGTAAACTCATGCTTATGCACGAGTTCACAATTTTTGGATGATTTTTTGGCCCAAACATAAAATTTTGGCCGTGAACTTCTAAGACATGAGGTTTTTACGGTTTACAAATTTCTAGACTCGAGACGTCACTTCCTTTCACCCGTTCGTTTAAAGAATAATATTAAAATGATCAAACGAACTTTAAATCTTCTAAAAATAAGTAATAAAGTAATTGACTTATAATAAGAAGTGATTGACTTTTAGGGTTTGACCGAATGAAAATCCCGGGTTGTCACATCATCCCCCCGTTAAAGGGAATTTCGTCCCGAAATTAAAGTCTAGGCAAATAAAGTAGTTACAAACAAATAAGCAAAAAGATGAGGATATTTCAGTTTCATCTGATCCTCACGCTCCCATGTGAATTCCGGTCCTCGCTTAGCGTTCCAGCGAACCTTCACTATCGGGATATGGCTCTGCTTTTTTTGTTTGACCTCTCGGTCCATGATCTCCACTGGTTCTTCCACGAAGTTGAGACTCTCGTTGATCTCGATCTCGTTGAGTGGAATAACAAGAGTCTCATCGGACAGACACTTTTTCAAGTTCGATACGTGGAAGGTAGAATGTATGTTACTGAGTTCACGCGGTAGATTGAGTTTGTAAGCTACGAGGCCAATTCAGGCAAGGATCTGGAATTCCAACGGTTTCCTTCGCTTGTCAGCGTAGCATTTCTGTCGGTCTCTAGAGGCTTTCAATCGTTCACGAATTTGAACGATCTTCTCTGTTGTTTCCCGAATGATCTCCGGACCCGTGAGAGTGATTTCGAGAACTCGTCCCTTAGCTAACTGGGTATCACCCACGTCATCCCAGCACAGAGGGGATCTGCACTTTTGTCCATAGAGGGCCTCGAATGGAACTAACTTTATCCTCCTGTGGTAGCTTTTGTTGTAGGAAAATTCGACAAGGGGTAAATGAGTATCCCATGATTTCCCGAAGTCTATCACACAGGCTCGCAACATATCTTCCAAGGTTTGGATAGTTCTCTCACATTGCCCGTCGGTCTGTGGATTATAGGTTGTACTCATGTCCAGCCTAATTCCTAGGGAACTTTGTAATGACTGCCAGAACCACGAAGTGAATCTACTATCTCTATCCGAGATAATAGATAAGGGAACACTGTGCAGTCTTATAATCTCCCTAATATAAGTTCTTGTAAGTTTCTCCATCTTGTATGTTTCTTTGATTGGCAAGAAGTGTGCATACTTGGTCAGTCTATCGACGATGACCCATATGGAATCAAGTCCACCCATCATCTTGGGCAACTTGGTTATGAAGTCCATAGTGATCCGCTCCCACTTCCATTCTGGTGTCTCCGGTTGTTGTAGAAGACCTGAGGGTTTCTGGTATTCGACCTTTACGTTCGCGCAAGTAAGGCATTTACTTACGAAGGTAGCAATTTCTGCTTTCATGTTCGGCCACCAGTATAACTTTTTGAGATCCACATACATCTTATCTGAACATGGGTGGACGGAATAACGAGTGTTATGTGCCTCGGTTATGACCATGTCTCTGAAGCCACCGTGTTTCGGTGTCCAGATCCGATCCATGAGGTATAAGGCTCCACCACCCTTGACTTCCAAGTTCTTATCCATCCCTCTTAGGGATTCACCTGCCACATTTTCAGGTTTCAAAGCGTTAAGCTGAGCCTCCTTAATTTGTGTGGACAAGTATGAATGGATAGTTAGAGTCAAATATTTGACTCTACGACCAGAGTATTCCTTCCGACTTAGGGCGTCTGCTACTACGTTGGCTTTACCCGGATGATAACGAATTTCACACTCTTATTCAATGAGTAGCCCAACCCACCGTCGTTCTCTCATATTGAGCTCCTTCTGGTCAAAAATGTGTTGAAGACTTTTTTGATCTGCAAAGATCGTGCTTTTTGTACCATGCAGATAGTGTCTCCAGATCTTCAGAGCAAACACTACTGCTCCTAGCACAAGATCATGGGTGGTGTAGTTAACCTCATGTGTCTTCAGCTATCTTGAGGAATAGGGATTGACTTTACCTCGCTACATCAGAACACATCCGAGTCCTTGATTTGATGCATCACAATAGACAACGAAGTCTTCTATCCCTTCGGGAAGGGATGGTATTGGTGCGGTGCACAAGGCTCGCTTGAGCGTTTGGAATGCTTTCTCCTGTTTCTCTTCCCAGTCAAAGGCCATGCCTTTCTGGGTCATTGTTGTAAGCGGTTTCGCTATGCGGGAGAAGTTCTGAATGAACCTACGATAGTAGCCAGCGAGACCTAGAAATTGACGAATTTCTGTACGTGTCTTCGGTACTGACCTAAAACAACCCAAAAATACGACCCAAAAATTTCGTTTTTCGATATAATCAAAACCATAATCAGAGTATCATATAATAAAACCATACGTGATGTATTCCAACATAATAGAAAACACTGTACGGAAAACTGTATCATACTACGTCAAATCAAAACAAACTAAATCAATCCCAGGCTAAAAGCTAAAGCTGTGGTGTGTACGATGCCGTCACCCTGAGCTCTTCCCTTTGCTTGCGGAAGTACCTGAAACCAAAACTGAAACTGTAAGCACGAAGCTTAGTGATCTCCCCCAAACTACCACATACCATACAATAACATATAAACACATATTGGGCCTTGCCCACTGCATCGGGACGAAGCCCGGCAACTGCATCGGACCGATGTCTGGAACTGACTGGGACCTTGTCCCCTGCATCGGACCAATGTCCGGAACTATCTGCATCGGACTGAAGTCCGGAACTAACTGCATCGGACCGAAGTCCGGAACTAACTGCATCGGACCAAAGTCCGGAACCGACTGGGACCTTGTCCCCTGCATCGGACTGATGTCCGGAACTAACTGACTGAGCATAGCGTAGCATAACATAACAACTAGCATGAACACATATACTGCATACTACATTGGGCCGTAGCCCGGAACACATAATACATAACACATAAAACATAGCACACAAATCCTGTCTGAGCCACGAAGGCATCAAACATACTAGCTACTGCATCGGATCAAAGTCCGGAAACTACTGCTAACTGAACGGGCCGGCATTGTGGCCTTAGACCCGTCCCTACTGGAAGGAAACTCACCTCATAAACTAGCTGCTGAGTGTGTGGCTCTGGAATCTAACTGCTGTTGCTCGTGTATCTCCTCGGCTACAAGTCCATAAACACACTCAATCAAATACTAAAAACTGTGCTTGGGTAAAATGACTCTTTTACCCTTGGTCAAAATCACTCTCATTTGGACTGACTCGCCGAGTTGGGCCTCCCAACTCGCCGAGTCCAATCTCACTTTTCAATCCTACTCGCTGCTACTCGTCGAGTATGGCATCGACTCGACAAGTACCCTCTTGATCCAAGAACTCAGACAATCTTCATCCGACTCGCCGAGCCGTATGAACGTACTCGACGAGTTGTTCTTGATCTTAAGAAGATTGCCTTGGACTCGCCGTGTTGTATGAACAACTCGCCAAGTCCCTCCATTTCTGAGTCTACCTTCAACTCGCAGAGTCCACTCTCTAACTCACTGGTTCCACTCAACACTGCTAAATATGAAGGAATCGGGGACTCGCGACTCAACTCGCCGAGTCGTTCTTCCCGACTCGCCGAGTTACCGCCATGCAACTGTTTTTCACCCGTTTTTGCTTGAATCCAACACATACAAATGATAGATCTGAGTCCAATAAGCTGGTTTACCACGTAAAGTTTCCAACTTTACGTGTACAACACATGAATAAGGGAAAATAAGGCTAAAAGATGCATAAAAGGGATAGATCTAGGGTTAATATGCAAAGTATCCTCATAAAGGCAATAGATCTGGACTATGGGACTTCTCAATGAATAGATCCAAGGTTATCTCGGCTTATTAGGGCGTCATGAAAGCACAAGGCTTGGAACAAGCATGAACTAGATCTTAGAAGAGTTCTAATGGAGGTTTAAAGCATAAAACAAGAGGGGAAATCCGAAAATACCTCAAATAACTCAGATTTGCCCTTGGATCTTGGCACTCCACCTCTTCTCCTTTCTCCTTTCTTCTTCTCCTTCTTCAAGCCTTCACAAAATCACACAAAATCACTTACAAACTCTCAAGGATGAACTAGGGTTTTCTCACAGCTTTAGAGGGTGAAGGAGGCGAGAATGGGGGCTATAAGGTGACTTAAATAGTGGGGAACCCGGGGATTTAGGGTTTCACCCAGACGGACGGACTCGCCGAGTCACTAGCTAACACGTGCTCGAAGTCGCGACCCTACTCGGCGAGTCAGGCTATGAACTCGCCGAGTCCCTCTTGCAAAACTTTAAAATAATTACTAATGAATTAACATACCGGGAACGGGTCGTTGCAATTCTCCCCCAGTTATCTTAGACTTCGTCCTCGAAGTCTGCTATAGCTGGATCTGTAAATATCTCCGGGTAGTGCGTTCTCATCTCCTCCTCAGCCTCCCACGTCCATTCAGACCCCTTCCGGTGCTGCCACTGTACCTTCACTAGCTGGATTACCTTGTTCTTTAAGGTCTTGGTCTTCCGATCCAGAATCGCGACCGGCCTCTTAATATAATTCAGGCTGCTATCAACCTGAATATCCTCTAGGGGAACGACTGCTGACTCATCCACCAAACACTTCCTCAACTGCGGCAATTGTGGAAGGTGTTGTGGATCTGACTAAGCTCCTCAGGAAGATCTAACCGATAAGTAACCCGACCCACCTGGGCCAAAACCCTGAAAGGACCAATAAATCTGGGGCCCAATTTGCCCCTCTTCCGGAACCTGATGACACCCTTCCAAGGTGAGACCTTCAGAAGGACCATATCTCCCACCTGAAACTCCAAGTCCGAACGCCTCCTGTCAGCGTAGCTCTTCTGCCGACTCTGCGCAGTCTGCAGCCTACTACGGACCTGCTGGATCAACTCAGTCGTCTTGAGCACCACTTCTGTGCTCCCAATGACTCGCTGACCGACCTCGCCCCAACAAATCGGGGTCCTACACTTCCTCCCATACAGCATCTCAAAAGGAGGTCGATCAATACTCGCATGATAACTGTTGTTATACGAGAACTCCGCTAACGGAAGATACGTATCCCAACTGCCCCCAAAATCTAGAACACATGCCCTCAGCATGTCCTCAAGAGTCTGAATCATCCTCTCGCTCTGCCCGTAAGTCTGGGGGTGAAAAGCGGTGCTGAAATGAAGACGAGTACCCATCTCGTCGTGGAACCGCTTCCAGAATCTGGATGTGAAACGGACATCTCGGTCTGACACCACCGATACCGGCACTCCATGACGTGCCACAATCTCTCGCACATAGATATCGGCTAACTTTTCCGCCGATATACTCTCCTGAATCGGAATAAAATGGGCACTCTTCGTCAACAGATCCACTACTACCCATATCGAATCCACTCCGCGTGCGGTCCTGGGAAGCTTGGTGACAAAATCCATGGTGATGTCCTCCCATTTCCACACAGGAATGTCTAACGGCTGCATCTTGCCGTGAGGTCTCTGGTGTTCCGCCTTGACCTTCCGGCAGGTCAAGCATCTCTCAACATACCAAGCGACGTCCTGCTTCATGCAGGGCCACCAATAATCAGGTCGAAGATCTCGATACATTTTCGTCGCCCCTGGGTGGATAGAAAACCGAGACTTATGAGCCTCGTCCATCAACACCTGCTGCACTCCACCCCAGTAGGGTACCCACACCCTACCATGAAGCATCAGCAAACCCCGACTATCATAATCAAACGAAGCTACTCGGCCCACTATTCTCTCACACTTCTGCCTCTCCTCCTTGAGACACTTCATCTGAGCCTCCTTGATCCGTTCCAACAACGGAGTGATCACTGTCATCCTCACACACAGATCTCTGATAGGGGCCGCCGACACTTTGCGGCTTAGGGCATCGGCCACCACGTTGGCCTTCCCTGGGTGATAAAGGATCTCACAATCATAATCCTTCAGCACGTCCAACCACCTCCTCTGCCTCATGTTCAAACTCGGCTGATCCATAAGATATCGCAAGCTCTTGTGATCCGTGTATATAGTACAACGGACCCCATAAAGGTAATGTCTCCAAATCTTGAGGGCAAACACAACTGCCCCCAGCTCCAAATCGTGGGTAGGATAATTAGCCTCGTGAGGCTTCAACTGTCTCGAGGCATAAGCTACCACATGGCCTCGCTGCATCAATACTGCTCCCATACCTGTAATCGAAGCATCACAATAGACTACGAAGTCCTCTACTCCCTCTGGCAAGGTAAGGATCGGAGCCTCGCACAATCTCTGTCTGAGAGTCTCGAACACCGCCTGCTGCTCAGGCCCCCAATGAAATACCACTGACTTCTTGGTTAGTCGGGTGAGCGACACTGCTATCTTGGAGAAGTCCTGAATAAATCTCCGATAATACCCTGCCAACCCTAGGAAGCTCCGAATCTCAGATGGAGACCTCGGGACCTCCCACTGCATCACGGCCTCTATCTTGGCCGGATCTACCAAAATACACTTCTGGTTGACGAGATGACCAAGAAACTGCACCTCGCGCAACCAGAACTCACACTTGGAGAACTTCGCGAAAAGTCTCTCCCTCCTCAAAGTCTCCAACACCTCCCGCAGGTGCTCCTCGTGCTGCCCCTGTGTCTTGGAATATACCAAGATATCGTCTATGAATACTATCACTGACCGATCCAGCATCGGCCTGCATACGCGGTTTATGAGGTCCATGAACGCGGCTGGGGCTTTGGTGAGCCCAAATGGCATCACCACGAACTCATAATGACCATACCGGGTCCTGAAAGTAGTCTTCTGTACATCCTCATCTCTAACCCTCATCTGATGATAACCGAAGCGTAGATCAATCTTGGAGAACCAACACGCTCCCTGAAGCTGATCAAACAAGTCATCTATCCTCGGAAGTGGGTAACGGTTCTTCACCGTTACCTTGTTCAACTCCCGATAATTAATGCACATACGATGCGACCCATCCTTCTTTCTCACAAACAGGATCGGCGCTCCCCAAGGCGAACTGCTCGGCCGAATGAAACCCTTGTCTAACAGCTCTTGCAGCTGTGTAGACAACTCCTGCATCTCAGGGGGAGCTAATCGATACGGTGCTTTGGCTATCGGAGCCGCACCAGGAATTAGGTCGATCCTGAACTCAACCTGTCTCTCAGGAGGTATCCCCGGCAAATCCTCGGGAAACACATCCAGGTAGTCTCGAACAATAGGAACATCATCAATCGTCGTCTTTCCCTTCTCCCGGGCATCCAAGACGTAAGCTACAAAACCGGCGCAACCCTGCTGAACATAGCGCCTCGCCCTAGCGGCAGAACAAAAGATCGGTCCACGCTGTGGCCTCTCGCCCTGAATCACTAACTCTCCCCCACTGGGAGTGCGAACCCTCACTAGCTGAAGCTCACAATCAATCACCGCCCCATTGGGGATTAGCCAATCCATACCCACAATAACTTTATTCCCTCGTAAGGGAATAGGAACCAGGTCCACTGAAAACTACTCATCAAATATCTGAAGGGAACACCCTCTATGTACTCTGCCGACCCTCACGGTCCTATCATCTGCTATCTCAACCTCTAATGGACAATCCAGCTCCCCTGGAGCTCTGCTAAATCTCTTGCTAAGCGCAAGCGATACGAATGATCGGGTAGCCCCCGAATCGAACAATACCAAAGCAGAGATGCCATTCACCGAGAACGACCCTAAATAAAACATATCATCAAGTAATATTCAAACGATAATGATAATTAAAAGGTGAAGGAAAGATACATACCCGTCACCACATCAGGAGTCGCTCGCACCTCCTCTGCTGTCATCTGAAACGCCCTACTCTTCGCCACTGGCGCATCAGATCGGCCCTGCCGGCCATCCGTAATCCTCAAGGTGGCAGGGGCAGGTGCAACCACCTTCCCTGCTGCAGTTAAACTGGGACACTGGGACTTTTTATGTCCCCTTTGATTACACTGAAAGCAAATCAGATCTGATGTTGTAACCGTAGTACCAGGGGCCGTACAATCCCTGCTCAAATGCCCAATCCGACCGCACTTGTAGCAGCCAGAACTCCCTGCCTTGCACGCCCCCTCGTGCAATCTCCCACACTTGCCACACCGACCGTGGCTCTGCTGACTCCTGGACCTGTGATCTGAAACCTTGGGCTTTTTGCCCACACTGCCTGAACCCGAAACCGCCTCCGGTTTCCTCTTCTTCTCCATCTCGAGATCAATCTCCCTCTCCCTAGCTCTAGCAATCATGTCGTCCAGTGTTTTACAACTGGACCGGCTCACAAACATGCGGATATCACTCCGCAACATCTCATGATAACGGGCCTTCTTCATCTCCTCATCGGCTGCATACTGAGGAACAAGAAGAGCCCTCTCCCTGAACTTGGCGGTGATCTCCGCCACTGTCTCTGTAGTCTGGGTAAGGTCCTGAAACTCCCTAGCTAACTGCTGCACCTCAATGACCGGTGCAAACTCCGCCCTGAACCTGGTAGAGAAATCAGCCCAGGTCATGGCATCCAATGCCGCATCATCCCCGATGGCATGTCCGACCTCCTCCCACCAATCCCGTGCCCTGTCCTTCAGAAGACAGGATGCCAATCTGACCTTGTCCCCCTCGGGACACCTGCTAGTGCGGAAAGCGTTGGCCACATCCGCCAACCATCTGGTACTCGCTATGGGGTCCCGCACCCCATGATAGTCTGGAGCTCCGCATGCCCTGAACTCCCTGAACGTAAGTGTGCGCGACCCCATCATGGCCGCCATCTCCGCACGGAAAATACCCAATCTCTCATCCATCAGCTCTAAAATACCCTCCTTGATCGAACCGAAGATCACAGGAGTCTGCTCCAGTATGATGCGGGTAACCTCAGAAGAAAGGAACTCTCTAGTTTGCTCATCCATCTGCCCGACCTCCGGGCCTGATCCCGATCCTGATCCCCCTCCGGCATCTGAGCTGCCGACTGCTGGTCTCGGACGCAAAACTACCATTCTGAAACATATCATAACAACATCAGAACACTGAAATATCTCAAGGGATCATGACACTGCTACTAGCTTCCTGGTCTTGTCTTGGCCTTCCTTGATTCGAGTACGGATCCTCTGCTTTCAGTAGTACGGGCCCATACTACCTTCCACATATATCCGTACTTTCCTCAAGAACTACCTTGACTCCACCAAGTTACTTCTACTACTGCTATTCTCTGCTACTCTCATCATAGGCTTGCCCTAGGGAAACCTCAGGCTCAACACGACTGGTCCTCAGCTGCCGAAGGTCTCCTCATAATGCCAATTAGCCACCACCTAAACACCATCACATGTGATGAGGATCAGATAATCCTTCAAGTAAAAGACCCGTCCCTATAACGGTTGGACTCAAACAAGAGCTGCGCAATAGGGCCAGTTCCAGTATGGGATTATTCAAACCTGATCACAAGTGGTGTGACGTGTTCACCTAATGGCTAACTCCCATTACTCAGAACCCCACCAAGCACGAAGCAAGCATCATTCGGATAAGGGAAACAGACTCAGGCAAAACTATTCTCATAACAAGAAACTGCACTAGCAAAGGATGCTAAGCTCATACTATCAGGCATAACCTAAACAGGCTATCCTACTGATGTCTACTCAGTACTAGCATGCAATACTCATAAAGCTGTAACACATAAGCAGGCACATAAGGCATTCTCCTAGATCCTTAGTCCTATACTAGCATGCTGTTCTACTGAAACTGAAACTGAACAAATAACTTGTATGTGTAATTTGGGAGAACTTACTTGAGCTCGGCTGACTGCATACACACACCTCTATCTTGTTAAAAACTATTCTTTCTTTCTAAGTGCTTTCAAAATTCTCTTTGTAATACGTTTTTATTATTTTTTAAAAATAAAATCTTTTATTTCCCTTAGTTTGAGTTCAGATACACCCGAAAGTGTATCTGAATCCCTCAAACCAGGGCTCTGATACCAACTTGAAACAACCCAAAAATACGACCCAAAAATTTCGTTTTTCGATATAATCAAAACCATAATCAGAGTGTCATATAATAAAACCATACGTGATGTATTCCAACATAATAAAAAACATTGTGCGGAAAACTGTATCATACTACGTCAAATCAAAACAAACTAAATCAATCCCAGGCTAAAAGCTAAAGCTGTGGTGTGTGCGATGCCGTCACCCCGAGCTCTTGCCTTTGCTTGCGGAAGTACCTGAAACCAAAACTGAAACTGTAAGCACAAAGCTTAGTGAGCTCCCCCAAACTACCACATACCATACAATAACATATAAACACATATTGGGCCTTGCCCACTGCATCGGGACGAAGCCCGGCAACTGCATCGGATCGAAGTCCGGAACTGACTGGGATCTTGTCCCCTGCATCGGACCAAAGTCCGGAACTATCTGCATCGGACCGAAGTCCGGAACTAACTGCATCGGACCGAAGTCCGGAACTAACTGCATCGGACCGGAGTCCGGAACTAACTGCATCGGACCAAAGTCCAGAACCGACTGGGACCTTGTCCCCTGCATCGGACTGATGTCCGGAACTAACTGACTGAGCATAGCGTAGCATAACATAACAACTAGCATGAACACATATACTGCATACTACATCGGGCCGTAGCCCGGAACACATAATACATAACACATAAAACATAGCACACAAATCCTGTCTGAGCCACGAAGGCATCAAACATACTAGCTACTGCATCGGATCAAAGTCCGGAAACTACTGCTAACTGAACGGGCCGGCATTGTGGCCTTAGACCCGTCCCTACTGGAAGGAAACTCACCTCGTAAACTGGCTGCTGAGTGTGTGGCTCTGGAATCTAACTGCTGCTGCTCCTGTATCTCCCCGGCTACAAGTCCATAAACACACTCAATCAAATACTAAACACTGTGCTTGGGTAAAATGACTCTTTTACCCTTGGTCAAAATCACTCTCATTTGGACTGACTCGCCGAGTTGGGCCTCCCAACTCGCCGAGTCCTACTCTCACTTTTCAATCCTACTCGCTGCTACTCGTAGAGTATGGCATCGACTCGATGAGTACCCTCTTGATCCAAGAACTCAAACAATCTTCATCCGACTCACCGAGGCGTATGAACGTACTCGACGAGTTGTTCTTGATCTTAAGAAGATTGCCTTGGACTCGCCGAGTTGTATGAACAACTCGCCGAGTCCCTCCATTTCTGAGTCTACCTTCAACTCGCAGAGTCCACTCTCTAACTCACTGGTTCCACTCAACACTGCTAAAAATGAAGGAATCGGGGACTCGCGACTCAACTCGCCGAGTCGTTCTTCCCGACTCGCCGAGTTGCCGCCATGCAGCTGTTTTTCACCCGTTTTTGCTTGAATCCAACACATACAAATGATAGATCTGAGTCCAATAAGCTGGTTTACCACGTAAAGTTTCCAACTTTACGTGTACAACACATGAATAAGGGAAAATAAGGCTAAAAGATGCATAAAAGGGATAGATCTAGGGTTAATATGCAAAGTATCCTCATAAAGGCAATAGATCTGGACTATGGGACTTCTCAATGAATAGATCCAAGGTTATCTCGGCTTATTAGGGCGTCATGAAAGCACAAGGCTTGGAACAAGCATGAACTAGATCTTAGAAGAGTTCTAATGGAGGTTTAAAGCATAAAACAAGAGGGGAAATCCGAAAATACCTCAAATAACTCAGATTTGCCCTTGGATCTTGGCACTCCACCTCTTCTCCTTTCTCCTTTCTTCTTCTCCTTCTTCAAGCCTTCACAAAATCACACAAAATCACTTACAAACTCCCAAGGATGAACTAGGGTTTTCTCACAGCTTTAGAGGGTGAAGGAGGCGAGAATGGGGGCTATAAGGTGACTTAAATAGTAGGCAACCCGGGGATTTAGGGTTTCACCCAGACGGACGGACTCGCCGAGTCCGGGATATGGACTCGCCGAGTCACTAGCTAACATGTGCTCGAAGTCGTGACCCTACTCGGCGAGTCAGGCTATGAACTCGCCAAGTCCCTCTTGCAAAACTTTAAAACAATTACTAATGAATTAACATACCGGGAACGGGTCGTTACATGACCATTTCTCAATGGCCTTGATTTTGGAAGGGTCCACGTGTATTCCTTCTTCGCTAACCACGTGGCCCAAGAATTCGACTCGTCGGATCCAAAATTCGCACTTAGAGAACTTCGCATAGAGTTTCTCCGATCGCAGTGTTTCTAAGACTCTATGGAGATGTTGACCATGTTCCTCCTTACTTCGAGAGTAGATAAGTATGTCATCAATGAAGACGATGACAAACTGATCCAAGTAAGGAAGACACACCCTATTCATCAGATCCATGAATATTGCAGGCGCGTTAGTTAATCCGAACGGCATCACTACAAATTCGTAGTGTCCATAACGAGTTCGGTAGGCTGTCTTGGGAACATCTTCCTCTAGCACTCGTAGTTGGTGATATCCGGATCTTAGATCTATCTTCGAGAAGTAGTTGGCTCCTTGAAGTTGATCAAATAAATCGTCAATGCGGGGCAAAGGATAACGATTTTTAATGGTAAGTTTATTGAGTTCTCTATAGTCGATGCACATGCGAAACAATCCATCTTTCTTCTTGATGAACAAGACCGGTGCTCCCCATGGTGATAAGTTTGACCTAATGAATCCCTTCTTGAGAAGTTCGTTAAGCTGACTGGAAAGTTCCTGCATCTCAGCCGGTGCCAAACGATAAGGATATTTGGCTACGGGAGTAGCTCCTAGCACTAAGTTGATTCTGAACTCGACTTGGCATTGTGGTGGTAATCCGGGAATTTCTTCTTGGAAGATGTCAGGAAAATCGCGTACTTCTGGGATGTTCTAAATGTCTTTCATTTCTTGACTAGTATCGATGACGTGTGCAAGGAATGCATGATATTCCTTTCGCAAGCACCTTTGGGCTTGGATCCACGAAATGATGCAAAGACTCGTACTCGGTTAGTTGCCGTAGATAATTAAGGTTTCGTTGTTAGGATGGTTAAGACGAATTGATTTCTCAAAGCACATGATATCGGCGTGATGAAGACTCAACCAATCCATGCCGATTATAACGTCGAAACATTTTATTGGAACCGGCATGAGGTCTATCTTGAAAGTATTCCCATCTAAAGTTAGAGTACAACCTACGTATACGCAGTTAGTACTTTCCGTTTTCCCATTTACCATCTCTACAATGAATGATTTATCTAAAGCACTAGGTTTTTGTTTAAGTACGTGTGCAAATTTATGGCTGATAAAACTCTTCTCTGCTCCACTGTCAAAAAGTATGCAAGCATATGAGTTATCGAGGAGAAACGTACCAGTAACTATCGTAGGATCAACTACTGCTTCCTCGTGACCCATGACCATAACTCTTCCTACTCCACCAGCCATCCCTGACATTGGGCAGTTACTCTTGTAGTGGCCCACCTTGCCATAACCATAGCAAGCTTGGCCTACACCGGCGTTAGGAACTTGGGCGGTCGGTGCTGCTGGAATCTTGCAGAAACGGGTTGCATGCCCCTTCCTGTTGCAGTTAGAGCAATGCATTTCCTTGCAAGGTCCGTGGTGGTGGAAGTTGCATTTCTTTCACTTCGGAAGAGTTCCAGCATTAGTCCTGGCTGGTAAGGGTTCGCAGGGACAACGGGAATTACCGTGCCAGCATTGATTGCCACAAGTTGTTGTCTCTTGGAGGATTCTAGTGAAGCCCCTCTTTTCCTCTTGTTCCATACCTTCTTGTTGTTGTTGTCTTTTTGTGGCTGGGGTGTAGAGATTGTTGGTTTTCGGTGTTTCCCAGTCTATGAGAGACTGTGCCAGCTCCTTGGTGCTGTCAAAAGTGACAGACTTGGAAGCTAACACACTGAACTGGATCTGGGGCGACAGCCCCAGATGTATCTCTCTATCTTCTTGCCTTCGAGAACAACCATATCAGGGCATAGGATTGCCAGATCACAGAACCTATTTTTGTAGGTTGATATGTCGGTTCCAACCATTGGTAGACCCAAGAGTTCCTGCTCGAGTTTTTGTATTTCACCTCGAGGACAGTACTCTCTCATCAGCATATCCTTCAAGTGTTCCCCACTGATGGAATATGCCACCACTATAGTCAGATACTTAACATGGCCATTCCACCATGTTAGTGCTCTGTCGGAGAAGGTACAAGTTGCAAACTTGACCTTGTTGGCCTCCTGGCAACCACAGATTTCAAAGACTGATTCCATCTTTTCAATCCATTGCCTTAACACCATAACCCCACCAGTTCCATTGAAGTTTCGGGCTTTGAAATTTGTGAAGTCCTTGTAGGTGCATTCCCTAGGATGTCCATGGCTCTCGCCGTGGTTATAGGGATGTGCACCTATTCCTGATCCACTAGGGGTAGGTGTATTGATGGCTGATACAGCAGCTACTACGGCTACTATGAAGGCTGCCTGGAACATAGTGGCATCGAAAGGAGGAGGTGGTTGAGGAGGTTAAGGTGGTGGAGGTGGTGGTATCGGTGCTTCGTTATTTGGGTTACGCTTGGGATTCCTGCGTGGCGACATCTTTTAACTATACATTTAAAAAGATGACAACATTGATAAGAATTATCGAATAATAAGAGTGACTCATGGACTAACCCTCCATAGTCCAAAAACACAATGAATAGAATGATTGATTGAAGATGATAGCATTTGGATAATAATTTCCATATGATTAGATATCTGTCAATAATATTGGAATTACGGATGTAACAAGTTTAGGAAAAGTGGTCTGGAAGTAGGCCTTACATCAACCAAGATAGGAAAATTTTAACAGAGCTATGACTAGATCAAGACCTAACAGGTCTAAGATTTACAAATATAAGAAAATTAGACCAAAGTTTTTACATAACTAGGTTATATCTAAAAGATGAGTCGATGAGATTATATCGGCGACGAGAACTACTAGCATGAGTTCTTGATTCCGACAGTATGCGTTCCATGTCCCTTATACGCCTGTCAGCTCTTGCTTACTGAGCACGAAGTTCCCTGACCTCAGTTTGGGTTTCAACAAGTTCTCTCTGCAGAGCTGCATTTCGGACCAGAGTCCTTTCCTAAGCAGACTCTAGCTGGCGAATATGGACAGTGTTTACGCCAGAGTTTGCGTCAATCTCCAAGACTCGATTGATAGTTGATTAACCCAGTATCGTGTTCCGAGAAATCCTAAGAACCATGATGGGTAGGACCCTGTCAGTAGAACCTCCCTCGTTGAGGTTGTAGAAGCTTTTGTCTCCATTGTAGGGAATGGGCTAACCCTATTCATGACTCCATGTATTCAAGTTTGTGGCCCACAGAGGCGTGAGTCGTTGAAATGCAGGACGGGCGTTCAGGTTTTGGTTTTGAGCAGATGGAGGTAGGTTGTTGACTTCAGGCCCCCATTCAGAGCTATTAGAAAATCCCTCAGCATGGTGATCATCCAAAGGGATTGGGTGATCATCTTCTGGTTCTTCTTCTAGCCATCCAGTGTTGACTTGGTTTGGGAAGTACGGGTCGTCGTGATGATATCCAACCATTATAATCTACGCGAGAAAAGGGATATAAGAAATAGCTAAATAGACGAACTGACTAAGATAATTACAGTAAGACCAAATACCCTTATGGTATTTGTTTATGGTTGTGTTCGTAAGTTTTTAGACTTGTTGCCACATCACAACCATTCTTGGGCATATGCTAAGAACTCCTTAGACCAGCATTGTTGATCAGGCTATGCTATTCCCAAGACTGACCATATATCCCCAGGCTTACTTGTGGTATTCAACAATCATAATACTTTTGTTCTTGTCATTGTGACACTGATTTTATTATGAATGCAGGCATGTATACTTACTTAAATATTTTATTATTTAGAAGTATAACTCTTAGACAGAGTGTTTTAATCCCAATGTATTTATAGTTAGTATATCTTTTATGGGTTGATATACTATATTCACTATAAACAAAGCTATGATACCAATCTGTCACACCCTAAAACCAAGAACGGCGGAAACATTCAGGGGTGGAGGACATCAAGTATAGTATCACAACAATGCAAAGTAGTAAACAAGTAACAACATCATCCATTGCATTAAAAGTAAATATTTAATACATGTGTGTTATTTAAAAGTAATAAGACACCAAAATATGAAATCAAAATAAAAGACAAGTCTTGATTGTGCTCCATCTTCTCAAAACCTGGCCATCGTACCTATCTACGGGAGACCTGAGAATACAAGTCATTGTCCTTTTTTGGAAAGCTGTTATGAATGCCATGTAAATCTTTGAATGAAACAATTGGTATAAATATGAAAACCCTAGAAAATCCCATATTTCCTATCAGTATAAGAGAAGTCTTCTACCAAGACCCGAATGTTTTGAAAGTAGTCTTATACCAAGACCTGTATGTTTTGCGGTAACAAAGATGGTTTTTCCTTTTATGACTACTATTAACAATGTATAGCCTACCTCCTCGTTTATGTGATTGTAACACAAAATAAAAGTAATAGGAAAAGTATAACCATAAAAGTATTATCCTTTTGCATTAGGATAATGCGACATCGCAACTGCCGAAATGTATAACCTAGAACATCCGAAGATTGTTCATTTTCCTCTGTAGCTAACAACAGGTTTAAGGAATGGTTAGTCCCATAAAGGTACTTCTAATATAAGTGTTAACCGTAGGCATCCGAAGATGTTCATTACCTATGTTGCTAACAGGTGGGTTCCGGAATGGTTAGTCCCGTCAAGTTATCCTTTTGAACTCGGATAGGCAGAACAAACTACACATAATGTACTAGTAACTCATCCTATTGAATCTGGGTACAAGTATTCATGTAAGTGTATACAAATAAATGTATATATGTAAATGTATTCATGTAAGCGTATCGATGTAGACGTATTCATGTAACATGTAATGTATAGTATAAACTCATGAATGAACTGACTTTGGTGTAATTCCTTGTAATAGGAATAACGTTTTGTATCTCCTAACTATCCCTATAATAGTTAACGGCAAGATAATTGATTGTCCAAGCAGTTTTATACTCCCTTTCTACACAAGAGTGTGGGAAAACCGAATGAAGGATGAAAGCTATCATATCAATACATATATAAGAACATAAGTGTATAGATATAGTTTTGTTTAAGAAGATGAAAATTGTTTTGTAAGACATTTAAGAGTTTTGAACAATAATTAACAATGACTTGATGTCATTTTAATAAACATTTCAAAAGTAATACATTTAATAACAAAGTGTTTTTATTATAGAAAACCATTTCATACATCACATTTTGAAGTATGTGAAATCAGGTTGATGAAAACACAGTTATAAACTACATGTGATTGATTCTATAGCATGCTTTTTTCTACTTGTATTCCCCCCCCCCCCCATTAATGTATTTATAAACATTTGAAAACATTTAAAAGGTTAACTTAGGGGTATGAACTCACCTGTGGATGGTGGTTTGGATGAACTGAATGACGTAGGATTGCTAGGTGTCAAGTGAAGACTTATACACACACTATGATCCTAGTGAACATATAATCACACATATATGTATCCCATTGGACTTTTAACCACTAATTGAGTAAGTTAAGACATCCTAAGATATATAAAACACCTTTATTAAGTGTTACAAGTCGTAAGGATTGCATCAAAGTGTTGTAGGACCTTGATATTGTGTTTGGGGTTCAAGGGTAAACTCCTTTGGAGTTTACGATTTTAATGACCAAAACTCAAGGAGTTTACTGCAGTAAAATCAAGGTTTTATAGTAGTAATCTCTACACTTTATGACCATAAGTTGTTTTGAAGTTTTACAAGTCCTTTGAAGCATTTCTACTTGGTGGTTAGGCCTTTGGAGGCGACTAGGGCAACAAAACACTCCTTTGAGGTGTTTACGGCCTCATGGTCATTTCCTTTTGGGTTTACTACCTTAAACCCATATGGAAATTAGTATTGTTATGTTTTCAAGTCCTTATCTCATCAAGGTAATTGCCTAGGTTAGTTATTACGCCTAAGGAAGGAATATGGCCCAAATAAACACAATTTAGGGTGTTTACGGTTTTGGGAGATCCCCAAACCGTAAACACATAAAAAGGTTTGACTTTGGTGTTTTTCAAGGCTTAAACACATCAATGGAAGGTTTAAACATATCAAGGAAAGCTTAAACATCCAACTATGGCTTAGATTAAGGACTTAGGCACACTTTGGTGCCTTTCTTGGTGTTTACGGACCAAGAACATTCTTGGACCATGAACACCTTATTCCTTGTGTTCTTGGCATATTTTCTTGAGGCTAACATGTATTACGAGCTTAATAAGACTCAAGGATGGAAGTACTTACTATAAGGAAGCTTGAAATATGCTAAAAGTACGAGAACACTTAGGTGTGTGTTCTTGGTGTTCTTGGTGGTTTTGGAAATCTAATCAAAACACGAAAATGAATGGATGAATAGATGCAAAAACACTAGATTAAGTGTTATATCAACTTGGAATGGCTACAAAACTTACAAGTTTGAAGATTTTGAATTAAATCTTGGATGATACGTGAGAGTGTTCTTGAGTTTACTCTTTTGGTGTTTGGGGAGTAAACACAAAATGACTAGTTTTGGGGGGTAAACTCATGCATATGCATGAGTTCATGATTTTTGGATGATTTTTCGGCCCAAACATAAAAGTTTGGTCGTGAACTTCTAAGACACGAGGTGTTTGCAGCTTAGAAATTTCAAGACCCGATACGACACTTCCTTTCACCCGTTCGTTTAAAGAATAATATTAAAATGATCAAACGAACTTTAAATCTTCTAAAAATAAGTAATAAAGTTATTGACTTATAATAAGAAGTGATTGAATTTTAAGGTTTGACCGAATGAAAATCCCGGGTTGTCACAGAGGACTTTGTGATTTACGGCGATGCATCTATATTTGGGTTGGGTGCAGTGTTTATGTAGATAGCGTATGTGATAGCATATGCATCGAGATAGCTGAAGCCTGATGAGACGAGGTATCCCACCCACGATTTAGAGCTAGGGCGGTGGTGTTTGCCCTCAAGATTAGGCACCACTAGTTATTTGGGATTCAGTGTACCATAGACACAAACCACAAGAGCCTGAAGTATCTTATGGACCACCCAACCTGAATATGCACCAGAGGAGGTGGTTGGACGTGGTGAAGGACTATGAGTACGAGATCCTATATCATCCAGGAAAGGCTAGTGTGGTAGCCGACACCCTGAGCCGTCGGGCAGAGAGTGTACCGATTGGAGACATGTGTGTGAGGATGACAGTGATGACGCCGATTTTGGATACTATTCGAGAGGCCCAATCGGAGGCCGTGAAGCCGGAGAACCGCAAGAGGGAGCGGGTGATTGGAAAAGTTTTAGAGTTTATGATGGATAGTCAAGGGCTTATGATTTTTCGAGGACGTGTTTTGGTGCCCTATACGGGGAGAGCTCGAGATATACTGATGGAGGAGGCGTACATATCGATATTCTCGATCCACCCCGGGGCCACTAAGATGTACTTGGACTTGAAGAGGGACTATTGGTTGCCCTTTATAAAAAGGGATGTTTTGTGGGTAGTCGAGAGGTGCTTGACCACTCGTCGGGTCAAGGAGGAACATCAGTGACCGCATGGTCCCTTGCAGCCGTTAGAGATTCCCTAGTGGAAGTGGGAATAAATCTCCATGGATTTTATCACTAAACTACAAAGGACGGCACGTGGTGCTGATATGATCTGGGTGATTGTGGACCGACTTAAGAAGAGTGCTCATTCCTTGCTATTAGTGAGAGCTCTTTTGCAGAAAGGTTGGTTGAGATTTATGTGAGAGAGATCGTAGCACGACACGAAGTGTTGATCTCGATTGTATCAAATCGAGACGTGCGATTTACTTACAAATTTTGAAAGATATTTCATGAGGATTTGGGCATGTGTCTACATGTCAGCACTGCGTACCACCCTCATACAGAGGGGCAGAGCGAGCGAATGATACAGACACTCGAGGACATGTTGCGTGCTTGTGTCATGGACTTTAGAGGAAGTTGGGACACCTACATACCACTGGCTAAGTTTTCATACAACAACTGCCACCATCTAAGTATTGGTATGCCTCCTTGTGAGCTTCTTTATAGGAGAAGGTGTCAAACTCCCATTTGTTGGGGAGAAGTGGGATAGAGAGTGAGGGTTGGCACCGAGATAGTGTTGAAGACGACTGAGCAGATTTAGCAGGTCAGGCAGAGATTATTAACGATATAGAGTCTCCAAAAGAGTTATGCGGACACGAGATGATCCGAGTTCGAGTTTCAAGTTGGAGACTTCGTACTCTTGAAGGTATCCCATTGGAAAGGGGTGATTCGATTCAGGAAATGGGGAAAGCTGGGGTCCCGGTACATCAGTCCTTTCAAAGTGACAGCCAGAATGGGCAAGGTGGCATATCAGTTGGAACTACCTGTAGAGTTGAGCCAGATTCATAATACTTTCCACGTATCTCAGTTAAGGAAGTGTGTAGCCGATGAGGCAGCAGTGGTACCGCTAGAGGATATTCAAGTGGATGCGAGCCTAAATTACATTGAGAAGCCGATCGCAATTTTATATCGAAAGGTTAAGGTTTTAACCAAAAAGGAAGTACCCTTGGTTCAGGTCCAATGGCAACATCAGAAGGGGTTTGACCTGACTTGGTAGCCGGAGTCGGAGATGCAGGAGCAGCATCCAGAAATATTTGTGGAAGCATAACTTCAAGGACAAAGTCTGATTTTACTTGGGGGGGGGGGGGGGATTGTAACATCCCAAGTTCAGGTATATCTTATAAATCCTTGACATTTTGAGTACTTGAACATTCTCGTCCTTGTTAGAGAAAATGTGATAAGCAAGTATGCGGGGCGTACTAGAGTGTACGCTCAACGTACTTGAATGCGTGCATGAGAAGCAGATGCCACCAAGTATGTTGGGCTTAACATTGTGTACGTTGGATGTACGTGGCCCAGAATGAAACCCTAATTGTGAGCTATCCCCCAAATTAAAGGACATGATGGCTTCACTCCTGGCCACCATTCCCAGACACAATACCCATCTAACCCCAAATATTCGTTCTTATAGCTAGAGAGTGCATTAGGGAGCTTGTTACTGAGATTGTATGTTCTTGAAGAAAAGAAGAAGTTTGGAGAAGAAGAGGGAGAGCTCTAGGAGTATGGATCTAAGCTTAGTTGTGAGGAAAGCTTCACAAAAAGGTATAAAGATTCAAGCTTTCTCGTTCTTTGATTAGGTTCATTCATATGGAGTATCTTAGGGTTTTGGTCCCAAAATGTGGAGAATTTATGCAATGATGAACTCCAAAGACCTTGATCTACCCATTGTCAGTGTATTCAGTGAAGTAGAGTTATAAAAGTCCAATCTCAGACGTTAAGGATGAACCATGCATGAGTTATGAACTTCATAAGGAAAGAGGCTGGATGTTTTGAGTGTTTTTGACCTAATCAGCCATCTAAAGGCTTAAAGTGATAAACTTTATGGATTAAGAGAAATTAGGAAGTCTAGATCTGAGATATGCCCCTAGGTCTTAATGAATTAAGACCAAAAATTTGAGAAAGGTGAAACTTGGATGTACGCCGGGCGTAATCCCAATACGTGCATCGTAGGGGTCAAGCGTCCCCGATGCATGCATAGCATACGAGTACGCCCAACGTAGAGATTCGCTACGCGCAGCGTATTCCCTGACCGGTAACTTTCGGTTGACTTTTTAGGGCTTGGTCAACATATGGTCCATTAAGCCCATGGAGGGATAAAATGGTCGTTTACCCTTCTGTGAGGGTATGGGAGGGTTAGTTTAGCCTAGATAGAGAAATTCGTTATTAATTCGAGATAATCATTGTATGTGTTAGGCGGAAGCTAGACTGATGATTTGAGTTCGATATTATTCCGAGTTCTTTCGAAGAGAGTATTTTCACTATACCTTACCTAGAGTGGTAACTATGTGTGACTAAAAGGTCTTATGTGCTTACATGAGCTATGTGATATTATGATTTTGTTTATGTGATTTGTATATGTTATATTCTGAGCTTACAAGCTAGGACCGGCAGGTCAATAGGGTTGGGACCCGAAGCTCAACATAGTTGGGACCGGAAGGTGAACAGAGTTAGAACCGGAAGGTCTACGAAGCTAGGGCCGGAAGGTCCATTAGAGTTGTGGGATCGGAAGGTCCCACTAAGACACATTGATCGGAAGGTATTATAGAGTTATAGCCAAGTGTGGTTTACGGGTTGTATGTGGTATTTTGGGGAACTCACTAAGCATGCGTGCTTATCATGTTATGTGTTTCAGGTACTTTAGAGGATCGCGGGAAGGCACCAACTTGATTGTACACACACAATTGAGATGGCGCTATGTTTGTGGATCCTGGATTTTCATAGATACTTTTGAAAACTATTTTGAAAAATGTTATGACTTTGACACTTGAGATTTTGAGAATTATGATATGTGATGTTGGTAATTTAAATTGAAAAAGTTTCTTCGAACTTTTACGTAGTTACACTAGGGTTTGTTTTAAGTTGGGAATTGAGCAACCAAACAAAGAAGGTAGGAAACAAAGACTTTCAAGGTGGAATTTCTTCCCATCTTAGATAGAAATCAATTTTCCATCTTCTTTCTATCTAGGATTTTGTTTTCTAACCTCCATTCATTTGTTTCCATGTTTCCAATCTCAGTCCAATAATCTAATTCATAGCTTTGATGATTTGGGTAAAAATCTCCATGAACCCTAGAAATCTAATTTACGGATTTTGTAACTATAAGCTTTTATGGAATAAATTCAATGACCTATATGATGTTTGATGGCAATGAATCCAATTAGAATGTTGAAACACATCCATGATTGTCGAATCTTACATCGACATGGAGTTTAGGTGGGTTTGGGTAAAATACATAGATACCAATGAATTTTATGTATTATGGTAGGATTGTTGAGAAAATAAATTCCATAGTCATGAATAAATTCTATTAGAATGATATGAATGAAAAAACATGAAGACTTGAAGGATATTTATTTGGATTTGTGGAGCATTTAGCCATAATGGTAATTTAGGAACATGAAATGCAACTAATGAATCCATAGTTACATTAGGTACTTGCAATGAGATTGGTTGTAGTTTTATATACTTAAGAATATACATGTAAGTCTTGAATAAGCTGGAGAAAAATATGTGGGTTTAGAATGTTCATTTGCAAAATGGACTAATTAACCTTTCTTTTAGAACTTGAAGATCATCATGTTCTAAAAGGTTTCAATGAGTGCTTTAATGGATTAAGTGGTGTATTTTTGGATGATAAAACACTTCTTAATCATGTGTGAGAACCTATACAAATGGTACAAAGCGTATTGGAAATGACCTTCATGAACAATGCAAAGTAGAGTGCTATTTTGAGATAAAATGTATTAAAAATGTGTGCAGCCACATGAACACGACATGTGTTCTCTTAGGGCTTAGAGAAACATAGCCCGTGTTCTCATTTGAGACATTACCACTTATTTTTTTCTAACTTTTTCATACAGACTTAGATTTACATACGGTTTTCAACTACATTCATAATTTTACATAAGGAATAAGATAAAACAATAAAATTTAGTAATGAAACACATGAGTAGTATTTTGGTAATTTTGTTGACTTTTACCCATATGTTATATAGGTAGTGTTAGAGAGTGTTGCTCTAAGGAAAGTAGTTAGAAGAGGACTAGCTAATCTTCTTGTGATTGATATGCGTATGTGCTTTATTTTTCCACTTTGGGGTGCATGGAAAAAAGATTAAGGTAGTGGAAAAATGAAATCATGTGAACAAGGTGAACTGGTGGTGGAAACACACTTTAGGAGGTGTCATGAAGGTCGGGTAAATATATTAGGATGATTAGACATAAAACGGAAAAAGTATAAAAATCAAGTTGGTGTAGAAAAAATAGAAAGGAACACGAGCCGTGCTCCAATTACATCGGAATCTGAACATAGATCATGCTGATTAGAACAAGGTCTGTTGACTGTTCGTAAACACAAACCATTTTGTTTTTCCTAAATCACCGCATGACGTGTTGGGCTGTTTCAGCATTTTTCAGCATTCTACTTTATAGGAAGGTCTAAAATTGACAAGCAAGTTTCTACACATCACAGGTCATAACAGCTTACTCTATTTTAATATAGGCCATGTTCACCCCATTAACTACTTTTCAACAGTATTTCATTTTTAACTAATCTCTGGATTTTTGACATTTTGAGGAAAACACTTGATTTCATAGCACGAAGAGAAAGAAGATTTCAAGAATCATTGCAATTTTTCGATTGTAAACATTTGGAAACATTTTTTATTAGATTTGGAAGTATGTTTTATAGATTATTTCATATTTCCTAGATTTCTTGATTGTTCATGTGTGGCTAGAGCACTAGCTATTCAGATTCCATGTTTCAACTTTGGTTTGTAATTTAAGCATGTTATTTGATGTTTTTAGTCAGTTTTATCTAATGAATTTGGTTCCGTATAAATTAAGAGTTTGATTTTCACTTTTGATTCTAGTTGTCCAACTGAATTAGGGTTAGATCATTCCAGTTAACAGATTTGCAAAATCCATAATTGGTTTTTGAATTAAAACTAGTAACAAACATTAAACTTATTTCCACTGAATGATTTTAATGAGGAATATTGGATGTTGTTAGGAACATTCACACAAAACATAATGCAATCTTTTCTTTACTTTTTTCTAAAAGCTTGTTTGGACAGAGATTAGAAGATTAGGTTATTTTCAAAGAGCTTGTTTGGAAAAAGATTATCTACACTCTTATATATCTTACTATCTTATAATACATAGATAATAATGGACCCCTCCAATTTTAAGACAATTATCATAAAACTAAGGAGAGCAAATCCTAGCCTTTTATTTTAATTTGAATGGTATATGATCATGATCCATGTAAACAAAAACCAACCAGTTAAAACAAAGGTATCATATCTCCCTCACATAACTAACACACTTGCAAAAGTTTGAAACACTATAAAACACAGATAACACTAAGATATCTAACAACGTGATCCTCATTTTAGAACATTTAAGTTGTTTATAGATTATCTCTTTTCTGTCTATAATAGCACACTCAACCTTCACCACATCCCTCACCACCAAACTTCGCCACTATAGTCTCCCTTCTTCATCATTACCACCCATTATCACTTGTATTTCCACTGTCTTCAGTTGCATACATGTCCAGATGTTGCAAATCGCCATTGCAACTGGTGCTACTGCGAAATCGCCATCGTCTCCGCTGCTGATCAACTGATTTTAAGACCACCGATTGTTGTTGCTCCATTAGGCCACCAGTAGCCGACCGCACCGCCTCTCAGCATAGTTCGGCCTTCAGATACTACCTAGAAACCTTAGATTTGATTTTTAGATTTTCTTGTACGAAGATAACCTAGATGTAGAAAATATGAGCAAAATGGTGAACTCATATATATATATATATATATATATATGTGTGTGTGTGTGTGTGTGTGTGTCTATGTGTATATGTGTATGTGTGGGTGTGTGTGTGTGTATGTATGTATGTATTTAAGTTATAAAACTATATGTATGAGATTTAGTGTCAATCATTAAGTAAGCTTCATTCATGAAAAAAAGTTATAAGATAGGTATAAGGAAATGACCTATAAAATGAATACTGAATGTCTGTCGTTTTCACCCACCACCTCTTTGTGTGGTGGATTGTCGTTAACTGAAAGATAATCATGCTAAAAGTATAACAACAAAGTACAAGAACACACATTAAAATCCCACTCTCGTACTTAAGGAAAATGTGAAATTGTATGCTAATCCATGGAAATGCACATTGTTTCAATATGAGTCATTAGCAGAGCATGCATTGTAAATCGACATACTTATTTAGGACTGCAAAGTTGAAATGGTTGTGAAAATCGAGTTTATGATTATTGATGGAGTGTGTGTGGTTAACCGGCACAACAATGTGAGATCAAAAATGAGAATGAGGGTGTCACACAATTTTGCATATTTATTGACATCTTATTTGTAATTCTTGGTATCCTAGTCACAAATCGAAAACCATAATATGAGATTAAAAATAATATTGAATAGTACAATGAATCTTGAAAGATCTAGGAATTTTAGAGTGATTGAACTTGGTAGAGTGAATTACCTACCTAAACTGAATTCGCAATATGATTACGACATCCATCTTCTTATTACGAATTGTAAATATAAGTCCTAGCCTTATTTATTACTTTGGGATAAAATACTAAGGATTATATCAATTAACCAAAACTTTATCTATTATTATAGGATCTTCATCATCCTCCTCTACCCACTCAAAACTCAAACTTCACTATTCTGTCGATTTTGAAAAAAGATAGGCCTACAAGTCCAAACTATATGGGATAGCTGTGAAATTTGAATATGACACTTCGCTAAGAGAAAAAAAGAGTATGATCTTGATAGCAATGTTATTGAGATTCACACTACGATAACTACTCTAGAGGGAATTGTTGAACATAAATAACAAGGTCGCTTGCATAATGATTGCAACCATGGCACCTGATATGAAAAATTCATATAAGGACTATTGGCCTTATGAAATGAACATGGTTCTTGCTCAAATATTCCACAAAAAGAGTTTTATGAAGTCATCAAGGCCCTAATGACATGCATGCTGAAAAAAGTGGAAAATGTGTGTGCTCATTAGTAGAAAATGTAGAGACACGTGGAAAGAATGGAAAATGTCAATGTGAATTTAGACAAGGACATGACTATTGATATGGTCCTCAACTCTTTGTCAATTCGTTATGATCATTTTATGTTAAATTATCATATGAATAAAATGAAAATCTCATCCTAACAACCCTACAACTGCCCCTGTCCTATCCATTCATCAAGGCAACATATATAAAAAGAAAGTTGTTTTTTTTACCAAATGGAAAGGGATAGGCCACACTAGAGAGTCGAGTGATGGGTCAATGGGAAAAATCAACTTTGATGCTCCTCCGGTCAGTATTCCAAAAGTCATATTTGAAGAGAAGCTCCCCTAACTACTTACAAGAAGTGAGAGAAGCAATGGGAATGGTATCTGGCTCTACATCTGTTATGTACTCTATAAAATTAAATAACACTCAAATTTCAACTTTTTGGATCCTTGATACAGGATGTTGTTTCCATATTCGTTATGATATACAATGACAAAGGGAAAGTGAATGGGCCGAGCATGTGAAACTGAACCTAATCATGGGTACTAGATGTACTTTCACTGTTACCAGGATTGAGACTTATGAGCTTATAATTTATAATGGTGTTAGGGCTGATTTACATAATTTTTTTATTCGTTAGAAATGACAATATATTGGTAAATATTGATAAGCCAACTAACTATAAGGAAAGTGAAGGCATTCCCTAAAGCTGCTAACTGAAAAGAGGCAATGTATAACGAGATGAAATCTATGTATGCTAACTAAGTATGGACCTTGTCTGATCATACACACGGTCAGAAGAAAGTGGGTTGTAGATGGATATTCAAGAAGAAGACCAACATGGATGGTAATGTATAGGCATTCAAGGCCAGACTGGTTGCGATGGGATTTACTCAAACCTAAGGGGTTGACTATAAAGAGACCTTTTCAAAAGTTTACAAGATCAAGTCAATTAGGGTAATACTTGCCACATTTTACTTTCAAGATTATGAAGTATGTAAAATAGATGTTAAAACCTCCTTCCTCAATGAGAAGCCGACTGAGGATGTTTACATGTCTCAACTAGAAGGTCTTTAACATGCCAAATACCCTAAGAAGGTGTGCAAGATTGAGAAGTCTATTTATATACTTGAATAAGAATCGCATAGCTGGAATCTTTTATTCCATGAAAGGATCAAGGAGTTTGGATTTTCTAGAAGTAAGGACGAGTCATGTGTGTATGTGAAAGCTAGTGGTAATGTAGTTACCTTACTAGTTTTGAATGTTGATGACATACACTTTATAGGAAACCATGTTCCAACTTTGCAAGAAGTGAAGTTTTGTATTTGAAAATGTTTCACTATGAAGGATCTAGGTGAAGCAACATATATTCTTGTAATAAGTATTTTTGGGGATAGAAAAAGACATTTCTTAGCTCTTAGCCCGATTACTTACTTGGATAAAATATTAAAAGGATTCAATATGGAGAAATAGGCTAAATGAGTCGGGTTTCTTATACTTCGACTATAGGATCGATCATGTATGTTATGACTTGTATCACCCTGATGTGGGTTATACCTTTAGCATGGCTAGCAAATATTAGGGAAATTCTAGTACAACTCATTGAACATCAGTGAATAATATACTTAAGTATTTACAGAAAAATGAAATATATGAATTTAGTTTTCAGTGAAAAAGAAGAACTTGAAGTGAATAGTTATAGTGATTCCATCTTTCAAACATACGAGAATAATAGTTATTCACAATCTGGGTGGGTATTCATTTCAAATGGTGGAGCAGTAACTTGGAAAAGTTCCAAGCAACACATGGTGGCTGGGTCTACTTGTGAGTCAGAGTACACTACAACTAGCAAGGCGACAAAGGAAACAACCTAGTTAAAGAATTTCATTGGAGACCGTGGATTTGTTTCGTCAATCCAAGAGCCCATGGAAATTTTCCGTGACAATGAATGTGCAGTTACTTTGAAAAAAGAACAAAAGGATAACGGGTGATCGAGGCGCACTAAAATAAAATACCATTACATCTAACATACAGTTGAAGAGGCCAAGCTTGTGGTGAATCATGTATCATCATAAGATAATCCTGCTCATCCTTTGACAAAGGTGTTAAGAAACATCAACCACTTTGAACATGCCAGGAGCATTGGATTAAGAGATGATGTTAAGTTTTAGTAATTAGTTGATAGTTTTGGAAAATGTGACAAAGTAAATTGGTTTTGGTTTTGGTCATTAAATAATAGAGAGTTGCTTATGGGTATTGACTACTATCTTCAATTTTTTATTCTTGTGTTTCACTTTGTATTTTTACTTCCTGGATATTAATTTATTCAAAAGTGCACAATCGGTCATACTTCTAAGATTGGTTATTAATTTAAAATTGTCACGGAATATTTTTTTAGGTTGTCCATGGTGATTAGACATTGCATAGGGATTGTTGCAATATTCATCGGTGCTTAAAATAAGGCTTTTAAGTATTGGAAAACCCGTACTTAGAGATTACTTCATGGATTCTATCATGAGTAATTTTAAAATGATAATATCTTATATTCTTCAAATAGAGATGTATAAGTTGTATTTTACAAATCTATTACATATTTGTTTTGCAATGACTTAACTGTAACTAGATATTATAAAATGTTCTTTCATGTATGTCATGATTAGTAAAGGTTATGATTATAGAGTTAAAGTTTATTCATTCATTTTTCCTATTAAGGAAAAGTGATACCTTTAGGACCCTGAGTGAATTGATGTCAACATTATAGTATTGGGCCCAACCTGGACTAAATTGATTTTTTTAATTCGTATTTTGATGACATCATTATAAATCGAAAATCAAGAAACTGAATCTTGGATATTGAAAACGAAAGAATAGTTGATCACTTATCTTAGGGCTAGCATCTGATAGAGTTTGGCAAAGGATTTGGAAATAACTATTTACTGGTTATTTGAAGTCTATACTTGCAATTGTACTTGACGAGTTATCCAAGTAGGAGACCATTGGATTAAGTTGTCAAAATTCTGAACTAAATTTGTATAGTCTTAGTGAATAAAAGTAAAGTACTTTTTGGGTTGCCCTAATAACCAAGAATAGTTAGGATTGATGTTAGGAAAGAGAAATTGATATTTTAATATATTATATGATTAATATATTAATTATAAATAGTTAATATTTAGTTAGGAATTAATTAGAATTAATTGGAAATTAATTGTGTATTAAATAGAATTAAGTAATTGTACAAGGGTTGAATGACAATTGTTAAATAGTTGAGGGTTGAATGGCAATTGTTAAATAGTTAAATAGTTGAGCAAAAGATGCAATTCTAGAACCCCATACCTAGAATTATTTTGAGGATGAACCAAAAGGGTTCTGGCAGCCTCTTGAAGCTAGTAAGGGAAAAAATTGGAATAGGTCTAAAGTACTATTATCTTATTATTCAAATTAGGTTTTATATTAACTATAAATCAGGTCCAAACACCTAGAAAAATCAAACACTACATTCACACATAAATAAATTGGTTTTCCTCTCATCCTCTATCCTATATTTCGATCTTAGGAAGACAAAATTTAAAATTTTGCATTAAGTTTATTAAAGCTACTATTTGTTGTTGTTATCATCGTCGTCATTGTTCTCCTCATACGATGTTACATCTTCATCATCATTAGTTTTTCCTCATTGTTATTGTTCAGTTTCCTCTAGTATGTGTGCCCTATCAAGATTCTTATGTGTTTTTGTACTTTACATTTCAAAAAAATCTCTCGTGGTATGCTAGTATGTCTACATGTATTTGTGTTGGTGAATGACGTTAATCGTTTGCATTATACATACAAATAGCATGACCGTTATCATCTATTATCTTTTTATTTAAAATAACAAAAACAATCATTACATTATTTAATTTTTCCCTATCCCAAGATCATGCCAAGTGTTTTAGTATGTATCATTGGTTATTAAGCACTCCAAAAGCCAGTTTGAGATCCTTTCTTGGCTATTTTTATGCTAACTTTAACATTTTTATTTTTCCATCCTATGGATATGAGTATTATTTCCCCAATATAACATACTTTGGATATATCTCATTTCCAATGTGGTATCCAAACTTGTATTCATTTTCATTCACAACATACAGTAAATCATGAGCATCATCCTAGAGAATATCATTGAATATCAGAGACACACCTAGAAAGTTTAGATCAAATTTTGACCCGTCATATGAAAAAATGCATGGCAAAATCATAGATCGTTTGAACTACTGCTTCCAGCATCATAGTCGACACCCCACTATCTGCTCGTGTGAATTGACTTCACTAGGCCATAGGACAATTTTCCTACTCCCAGTGTGCACAATTAATGTTATCAATCATCCATGGGAAACATTGTTTAACTTGGGAAACATTGTTTAACTTGATGTGCATCGTAAAATTTTCAACATTAGAACATAATCACAAAATAAATATATAAATTTTTGGGTTGTTCTTTGAGATATCTTTAAATACTCATGGGATGCATGTGTAGTGATGTCGCATGCCAAAACTAAACTACAGATGCAAACTTTTATAGCAGACTAAAACACTATCTCCCTCTAATAAACCATCTTAATTTTCAAAATTTGTAATTATCTCCAAAATCATTAACTACACATAGGAATAAGCATCTACTATTTAATAAACGACGTTTCAATTTGTAACGGTCATACATGCAATCATGGAAAAAGTAAAAATGTACCAAAAGCAGTGTTGTAAAAATCTCAAAAGGCCCCGATTAATATCTGATTAGTTTATAGCCGCTACACAACCTACTAGAATGCATCTAGGATTAATCTCATTCCTGCCTAGACAATGAGTGAAGTTGTAAAAGCCGATGAAATTTTAACTTTTTAAAGAAATTCTTTTTTAATACCAACTAATTGAGGAATGAATAGCGTTATATTAATCATATTAATTTCTTTTTTATGATTATTAGTATTTTACGAAATTTACATATTAGTCATATTTATTTTTTTTAAAAATTAATGAATTTAAATATTCGAAAATAACGAGTTTACATTTTCTGAGTCTTCGATTATTTCCCAACTAGACCTATTAATCCGTTATCGCTAGTGGGCAATTTAGCAAGGCCTACCTGTTTTACAACCTTAACCAAATTTGTGTGTGAAATCACACGCAACCAATTGATTGAAATTACAGTCATTGTGATTACGTTAGAATTTCCAGCTTCTTTACCCGCAAAGTAATTATAGTTTCTCGGAATGAGTGGAAAAACATGTCATCATCATCACATAAAGTTGAAGATGAATTTTCTTTTTTTATCATTCTTCAGTGTAGTACTATATAAATTTTGATAAAAAATGAATGATATTTCCAGCGTGAAAACGTGCGTGAAATAGGATTATTTATAGGTAAAAGTTGGTTTTCTTTAAAAAAATATAATATTTTTATTGGTTAAACGGTCGCATGATTGTTACACCCTTTCTTTATCCGTTCACTACTAGAAACATGAGTTTTAGAGACGAACGAATCCGTCACAAATCCGTCGCTAAATATTATTTGTGACGGATCAACCACAAACATACTCCATAGCGAATTAGAGGGGTGGCTAATAACTTAGCAAGGGATTTAGCAACGGATTAGTTTTCTCTCGCGACGACCTTAGCGACAGAATATCCATAGCAAAATGGCACTTAATCCTGTTATTTAGTACATTGTCGACAAAACCTAATAACAACATTTCGTCGCTAATCCCTTGCAAACCTCTATATCTGTTTTTTTAATCCATCACTAATTCCTCTCAAACTTTAGATGTGATTTTCTTTTTCTTTCCGTCGCTGATCTCTTGCAGATTTAAGATGTCATTTTTTTTTTCTTTCCGCAGCTATTCCCTTGCAAATACATAATATCATGATTTTGTTTCTTTTGAATCTAAAACAAAATAATACCAAAAAATCAAATAATTATATAATCCCAAAACAAATATTAACATTTAGATACAAAAAACATCCAATAATTATACATTCCAAAACCAAAAATTTAACTTTAACATTAAAATACAAAAAGAATCTAACCATCAAAGTTTACCAAAACATCTATAAACATCAAATATCAATGTTTAACATCGATTGATATTTGATTTCAAAGTATAATGTACCGTAATTCTAAATTTCCTCTCATATTTTTCATTTCCGCATACACCTTCACCATTGTTTGATATCTTGCATCCAAAAGAATGATCAAAATGAAATTGGATTCCAATTCCCGTTCAATCCCATGGAATTGGGAGAACCAATTTCCACTTAGTTTTTCCAGCAATCGAAGGAGACTTGGTTGCTTGATGTCTTCATGCTTTTTGCTAGATTCAGGGTCTTTGTTGGAAGCAATGATTTTCTGGTGATGAAAAAGAGATTAGTGTCTACTCATTTGAAACCAAATGGAGGACTGGAATGGAATTAAATTCTGATTCCAACCAAAACGCAAATACACAAACATAAACATCAAATTTGTAATCTCTTAAACATAGACATCAAATTTGTCTTGCCATGGGCCCTTATCTAATGTATGTTCTAAGGGTCATTGCTTAGATTGAATGGAATGGACAAAGGAATGGAATGAACAAGGTAATATAAGGTAAATAATAAATTCGAGGTTTGATCCGGAAAAAAACGCAAAATGTAAGGCCTTTTATGAGACTAATCCTAAAAAGAATTTCATTGAGCATAGTATTAAAGCCCAAATAACTTTACAATAAAAACAATAGTTTTTTAGTTATATTCATACCAAAATTTGTAATTTAATGCAAATATAAAATATAAAAATACCTGGCCTTTGATGATTCTTCCAGCACGATCATATTCAACTTCTCCTTCACTTGAGATTTTAGCTTCTCTTTGTTTACTTTAAAATTCTTATACAACAATTCAGCTTGTGAAGGAGCAGCTTGCATATGGACATCATTGCCCTTCTCAAATGCTTCACACGCATGTATGTTAAGTTGCTTGAACTCCAATTCAACAACATATAATAATATTAATTTTTGAGAAAATATTTATAAAAATAAATAAATAAATAAAGATAAATCAATAGAGGTTATTACTCATAGCATAGAACTTCTCTTTTTTTTTTTATAATTCTCATTTATAAAAACTTAATTTTTAAAACATACCGTTGGACTTGCCAACAAAGAGATTCTAGAATCCGCAATTGTTGCACAACCATCACTGCAAAATC
Organism: Lactuca saligna; assembly: GCF_052625555.1. NCBI lineage: Eukaryota > Viridiplantae > Streptophyta > Magnoliopsida > Asterales > Asteraceae > Lactuca > Lactuca saligna. The sequence goes on from NC_136422.1 coordinate 119,321,116, forward strand.
CTGAAATTGAAAACAAGAATAGCATGAGATTACCAGTAGTTGTATCTCCAATAAGGCCATCACCCATATCAAACTAAAAACAAAAAGAAAAATGAAATTCAGATAAAGAACTATATATATATATATATATATATATATATATATATATATATATATATATATATATATATATGTTATAATAAGATAGTTACCTGCAAATAACCCTTTTGAGCCACAGGTACATATGTGTGTTTGCCCTTAAAATGATTAGCATCGACCTTGATTTACCATGTTGTACCTAAAAGGGTATGCAAATATTTTAATTAACAATATGAATCTAAGTAAATGACCAATTTACCCTTTATTTATAAATGACGCTAACATATTAAGCCACCTCTATTAGAAATAACTCAAAGAAACACTGCTTTATATTTGTCCTGATTAAGTTATGTATCAATTAAGTCAATAAGAAACAGGGCAAGAAAAATACCACACAGGAACACCTTTCCAACAGAGATTTCTTGAAATCGAAGGCTAAGAATACCATCAAACTTGGTTGCTAAGAGAGTGATGCCTCTATAAAATCCTCAAAAATTAAATAGATTAAAAGAAAAAGTATAATGAGAAAATAGTAGTTAAGTGAATCAAAAACCAAAATTTCTTAATTCTTACGTGTTCTTTAACAATAAGATCACCAAGTTGGACAAAGTCTTGGCTAAAGATACTAGTGATAGCTCCAGTTCCATATTGAATAGCAGCAGATATCCCTAATTGACATGTGAAGAAAATACAGTTAATTACAAAAATGCCATCGAGAATAAATCAAAAGAGACTATACCATTTTTCTTGTAGGTGCTTGAATGGACCGCCTTGTAGTTTGAGTGAAAAAGGCAAGCAACCTGTATCCATATCAAGAATTATAAGCACATGATTGAAGCTATAGATTGAGAGAAATCTTGAATTAGAAAAGTCAAAATTCACTGAAAAGTAGCACTTTGAAGAAGGCACCCATAGATTAGAACTTCCAGTAACAAAGATCACAGTGAACTTTTGAGAGGGAGTTCCAATACCAATCTCACCATAATACTGAACATCCATGTAGTTCTTTAATGCAATAATGTTAGTGTTTAAATCTATGAGAGGGTCTCCAAGACCGAAGTTTCTTCATTATCTTCATCATCACTAACAGCTTCTTCCACATTTTGAGTGTTACCCTTTTCCTCCAACTTCTTAGTTTGTTGATCTTTCAAGAATTTCTTCCTAGCTTCATCACAAGCTTCATATCGTTCAATCACATGAGCATAAGATGTTGGATCATACCCATTCCACCTGTCTCTTTTTCCATCATAATCAAGCTGAAAAGTCTCTATTTTCTCATTAGGTGCTATGTTTTTACTTGTCCATTTTGCCCCTAGCTTACGTGGCCTCTCCATGCGTGTCTTGGTTGTGTTAGTCATAGCTCCACAACTTAAAACAATTAACAAATTTAGCAATCAAGTTATAAAAACTAGAAAAGTAAAACAAAAGTTGCTTACTTTTCGCATGCACCCTTTCTCTACTTATCAGCTTGATATATTTTTGCTCCTCTGTCATATCATGACTTTGTGTAATTAGGATCTGACTTCCATTTCCTTTGATGCTTTAAACGCTTCAGGACACATAAAAAATGGTTTTACTTTTAGTTATATGGTGACATGATTAATGAGAATGCAAGAAAAAGAAAATGGAAAAGGCGTATAGGTCTCTCTGCATTGAGATACCAAGGAGCAGATGACATATACTGAGGAATATATGGATTAATTTCTTGTCCATCTTCATCAACTTCTGCAGGAGCACGCCCAACTTTTCGGGCTTCTTTAAGTTGCATCTGTTTTCTGTGATCCTCCATGGATTTGAAAGCTACTACAATCAAAATGAAGATGGTGTGATCGGTGAGAAACTTTATTTCAAGTTAAAACAGACTCTTTGATTTAGATTACATAATGGTAACTATTTTAGGAGTTTTACATGATGAAGTACTGATTTTCTTGTGAACCAATGAACATTAATCGTGTTCCCACTTCTATCCGAAGTGAATCTTACATGACAGGGGCAACTTAGTCTTTTAACTTGTTAGATAATAAAGTCAAATTGGTTACTATCACATACTTGGTGAATATCTCCCATGAAATGAGAAAGAAAGAGCAGCGCTTCTGTGAGATTATCTAGCAAATATATAATAATGTTTTTCCTCTTCAAAGTTGATAAAATCTAGAAGCAAAGAATCAGATGAAGAAATTTGTGAAATTAATTACACTGAGATGTTTGTTTGCCATAGTCTAGTAGCTGAGTGGTGTAGTTGTTAATTGCTCCGGCAACACATCTTCTGGCCACTCCATATATTCTTGTTGTTTTGATATCAAGCCCCTTGTCAAATGCCTACACCCGGTACCAAATTCATATCATACGAACTCATCCTGTGAGATTATTAAATTGTAATAGTAAAAACAAAATGTACGTCAATAACAAGAAAACCCTTGGAAAATCAAAATTAAGGAGTTATGGAAGGCAGAGCTTAGAAAAATGAGTTCTGATTTGATCTAAAAGGTAAGAGAAGAAAGAGAGCTACATGAAAAATAGAACTTATAGACAACCAGAAACCGGACTAGGAAGGTGATGAAAGCTAGAGTTTACAATAAATGATGAACCAATAGACCAATTGTTGTTGCAAGAAACGACGAGTCGACGAGGAAATCATATGGACTGAGAGGAAAGCAAGAGATGATGTGACTTATGAGGTTTTCCTATACTTTTCAAGTATATTTCAAAGAGGGACGACGCAGGTGGACAGTGGTGGAGGTGATTTTCCGGGCGGAGGAGGAATTTGAGTCGACAGAGGTCGATTAGGGCTTTTGGAGAAAATTGTTTAGAGTTTGGGAATGAAAATAAAACGATAAAAAGAAAAAAGAAAGAAAAGCGGGGAATGAAAAAAAGGAGGCGTCCATTTCTGTGAGAGATTGGCAAGGGATGGGAAAAAAAGGCTTGTGATTTTATAAGTCCGTCGTTGTTCCCTCACTAAAATGTTTTAATTTGCGACGGATTAGCGAGGAGCGATTTTGTTGATAAATTCTTGCAATTCAGTTGTTGATCCCTCGGTAATACCTCTCTAAAAGTCTATAAGTATTTTGGTCAAAATATTTGTGTGTTTCGTTGCTAATCCCTCGGTAATCCGTCGCTAATTAGCTACGGATATAATCCGTAGCTAATTCCGTCGGTGAAGCTTATGTTTCTAGTAGGACTTGTAGGCTTGGCTAACCACAATGATTAAAAGATTAAAAGAATCCCACAAACAAAATGATTATCTCGAATTCCACATTTCGAAGTTGGTGGCTATGTCGAATTCGGGATCTGTTCATGTGAAATGGCACTCAAAACGATTAAAAGAATCCCATAAACACATAAAAAAATTTCCACTTTAGTCAAATTGCTTCCTCTATCTTCTTTTATTGTTTCAGCTTTCATGGATCATTGGAGATGGTCATTGGGCCCTGAATGATTTGTTCACTACGAGTTTGTTAGGTTATGTAGAGTGGTCACTATAAATTCATCGGAAAAGTGGTGTCACCTCTGCGCTACATCACCTTCACCACCAAACCACTGCACTATGGAAATGGTCACCACTAACAACATTTACTTTTATTATTATTATTATTATTATAACATTTTGTTAAATAAATAACATAATTTTTAAAATAGGTAAGTTTTTTTTTTTTAATTTTTTGTAACACTATATGAAATAAAAAACTTAATTTAGAAGATAAATAATTTTTTTTAAAATACTAAAAAAAAAAAAAAAAAACTTTTTCATTAGTTAAAAACATAGAAATTTAAAACCTAAAATTACTAAAACACACATAAAACCTAACAAATCAACTACTACACTACTTAATTTTTAAAAAAAAAAAAAAAAAAAAAAAGTAAAACATAAAAACCGTAGAACAGTATTACTCGTCATCATCATCATTAATTAAAAATATAGAAATTTAAAACCTAAAATTACTAAAACACACATAAAACCTAACAAATCAACGACTACACTACTTAATTTAAAAAAAAAAGTAAAACATAAAAACCGTAGAACAGTACTACTCGTCGTCGTCATCATCATCCTCATCCGCCTTGTCGTCACCATCTGCATTCTCGTCGTAATCATCGCCCTCATCCTCTTCGTCTTCATCGTAATTTCCCCCTTGGTGTTGTCTCCCCCATATGTGCTCGGTCAAATCGTGTTGTAGATTGTGATGTGTTTCACGATTTTGTATTTCCAAAACCCTAGAGAAGTATGTCGGGCTGCCAACGTGTATTACTGCAGGTGGGTTAAGTGCATCGTTGTCAATATATGAACAAATAGCTCTGCCATCTTCTTCTATTATCATGTTATGTAAAATCATACACGCAGTCAACACTGTCGTTAGTTTTTCCTTATCCCATGTTCGTGCTGGATGCTTGATTATGTGCCACCTTTGTTTTAGGACTCAAAACGCTCTTTCAACGTACCTCCGTGCAGATTCTTGTGCTAACTTGAACAATTTTCTTTTCTCATCGGCTGGAAACGAAAAAGACTTAACAAATGTAGCATACTCTGGATATATCCCATCACCTAGGTAATATCCATACTTGCATTCATTCCCATTCACAATGTATGACATATCTGGTGCTTTACCCTACAAAATATCGTTAAATATCGGAGACACGTGAAGCACATTCAGGTCATTGTTTGATCCCGCCATACCAAAGAATGCATGCCAAAACCATAGGTCATTTGAAACAGCCGCCTCCAGTATAACAGTCGGGACCCCATGATCTCCTTGTGTGAATTGACCATGCCACGCATCGGGACAATACTCCCAATGTGTACAATCAATACTACGAAGCATCCCTGGAAAACCATGTTTAGCTTCATGCGCGGCATACAACTGTTCGACATCACTTTTAGTCGGATGTCGCAAGTATATGTCACGGAGCTCTATAACATACTCACAGAAAAGATATGTACAATCTCGACCCGTCCTTTTAGACATTTTCAGATACTCATCTGATGCGTCTGCGGTTATACCATATCCCAATTGTCTAAGAGCGACTGTACATTTTTGTATTGTGGTAAACCGCGTTTACCTCTAGCATCCCAACGTAATTGGAAAAACTCATAATTACGTTCCAAATCTGAAGCTATACGTAAAAATAATTTTTTACTAATACGAAAACGGTCTTCGAATTTCGAAAGGTCATAAAGACTATCAGAGGCAAAATAATCACGTACCAAAAGTTCATGTGCCACCTCTCGATCCCGATTGATATATTTTCTATGTTTCTTCTTGTGATGTAAAGTTTCGCCTCTCTGACGAATCATGTCTTGGGCCACAGACAATAGTGTGTGCAAAACCAAATTGTCATCAGAATCGCTATCCATTTTTTGGTTGAATTTGTATGTTTGATTTCAGAGAATTTGTATGAATGTTTTAAAAAAATTATGTATAAGTGGATGTATATATAGATAGAGAAAGTAAATTAAAGGAAAAAGTTTTTTTTTTTTTTTTTTTTTTTTTTTTTAACTTAATAACCCGACGGTTGAAAAATTAAATATTCAATCAATGTAAGCGTCTTCGTCCGTCCTGGGAGCCACGCCACGACCAACCCGCTGAACCCAGGGGCGATGTTCACGCGTGGAGAGACCGTCCACGTAAGCATTTCACGCATGGAGATCTCTCCACTCCTGATAGCCTTAGGGAAACTCGTTATGTAGAAGATCTCCCCCAAAGAGAATTCAATGTTTTATTGAAACAAATAGGTTTATCAAAATTTCACTTGGTTTTAATGATAGCCACGTTCCATCACATACCCACTTTAGTTTAATCAAAGTGACTTAAATGTCTGATCATTATGGCTATATGGAGTGGTCACACTCACTCCATCGGAAAAGTGCTGCCACCTATGCACCACGTCAACTTCACACCAAACCAACCACCAACCCACTAAACCTTGGAAATGGTTACCACTACACAAATTCCTTTTTTTTTTTTTTATTATTTTTTTATTTTTTAACATTATATTAAATAAAAAACAAATTACAAACCATAATTTAAAATAAAACCATAATTAATATAAAAAACACAAATTAAAAACAAAAACATACATTACATTAAAATTAAAAACACATTACATTAATATAAAAAACACAAATTAAAATTCTAAAATTCTTAAAAAAAAACATAAAAAAATTAAAATCATAAATTACTTAAAACCATAAATAAAATCCTAAATTTCTTAAAACCATTAAGATTAGAACCTAACGTTCATATTTTTCTGGGACATGTCGTTGAATTCTAAGAAATGTTGCAAGATTTTCTGGGTGAAGATCCGATTGGGGCTTCATGTTTATGATTTGAAGATCGGTAAGAGCTATTTTTTGGCGGTTAGCGGCCTCCGACAATTCATATTTTTTTTTCTAGAAAAACTACAGCTTTATCTATGGATGTCGCAAGCTCGCTATCGCTAGTTGCCGGTGCTTTTCCGCTTGAAGACGCTCATTTTCTCGCTTTGTCCCGTCCCGGTGGTCGACGAAGTTGGACGTTCGGTGGGCCCTCCCCCTCAGAAGCGTCGAAGTTACCGTTGAGGTCGAGTCCAAAACCCACGTCCGACTCGGATGTTCTTGCCCTTTTGTTGGAACCCGTTGTAGAACCCGAATGCGCCATTTCCGGATATAGAACCCATTTTGGACCATTACAACAAACTTCCCACGCTTTTTGGTGGCCGAACGGTTTACCGTTGTTGGTAACTTTGTATTCTTAGGATGCGATTGCTAAAATATTGAAGTCGTTGCTACCATTTCTATGCATATTTTTAAGCTTGTCAAATATTCCATTGAATTTGGTGCAAGCCGCTTGTAAGTCACACCATTTTGCGTTGATCGAGTCGTATGTCCACTCCGTTTTCTTTCCTAATAACGCGTGGAAATGATCTAGAATACGACACCAAAAACTTTGACCCGATTGTGCGTTGGCGACATCCCCGTCTTGGGATATGAAAATCCAAGCTTTTACTAAAGCTTCCTCCTCGTCTTCGTTCCATGCGGTAGTCTTTTTTTTTTCTTGGATCTTTGGTTTTTTTTTGCCTTCGACGAGTTGGTTGTTGTGTTTCTTGGACCCGTTTGTCGTCGTCGTCATTGTCGAGATTTAAAGGTTGAGATTGAGATGGTTGAAATTATTGAGAAGGTTGTTGAAATTGTTGGGAAGGTTGTTGTTGAAAGGCTTGGATTTGGGGTTGATTGAATTGTTGTGGTTGTTGTTGGTAGAAAGTTTGTGGGTATGAAGTGGTGAATAAAGTTTGTTGTCGGATTGGGGAGGTTAGCAATTGCATGTAACTAACATTTGCATTTGGAATGTTTGGAGTGTCGGGGGTGTTTGGATTTGAATCTATGTTGAGAGAAAAAAAAATATGAGAGATGAGGTTTTTTTTTAGAAGGTAATAAAATAGAGAATGTTTTTTGAAATGTAAAATGTAAGTAGAATAGTGGATAATTTATAGGTGTAAATATTTGTGTTTCAATGGTAAAAAGTAATTTTTTTTAATATTAGAAACGACTATATAACCGCTAGTTTACAAGTTCCGATTGTTACAAATTAAACGAATTGTGATTGGGGGTCCTCTCGCGTCTTTGGCACCACATCACCAGCATCCCACCGGCTTTGGGGGCGGTGTTCACGCGTGGGAGAGGTTGCCACCTCAGCCCAAGACGTGTGAAACTACCTCATACCGGGTAGCCTAAATTATACTCTTTGCGTTGAGACTGAAATAAACATTTATTGATTTCCGTAAATTACCGCTTCTCTAAAGGAATTTCATGTTGGGCTTCCTTTAAGTTTGGAGTTGATTTCGGTTTAGTGAGCGCACTTCATCAATTGTCATATTGTTGTGGTTTATTGGACTCCGGCAGCAAATTCGTGCTGCTCTAGACGCTTTTGTCCAATTGATGTCGTGTATATTTGGGGGAAACGGAATGAGTTGACGGTCATTAAATTAAGGATGACTATTTTATGGAGTTTGGGGACGATATTCAAGTTAGTCTTTTCTTATTGGATAAAGAAAAGAGAAAAAAAATTTCAACCCTAGATTGGCATGTTAGGTGTAGTCTATCATTTTGTAATGCTTTAATAGCATCTTCCAAGCTACTTGTTGTATTTTAATGTAATGACGTCGTGTTTCAAAATAAATAAATAAATAAAAATAAAGCTGGTGTAATTGTTTTCGATTGTTTATAATGTCAAGTTATGCCAATTGTGAGTTAAAATTGTTCCTTTGTTCTTCTTTTTGTTCCTTTGTGTGTGATAAGTCCATTCCAAATTTTTTTTTCACAATCAAATTTCCACTCTCTAATTCTTCTTTGTTAAAATTTGAAAAAAAATAAAAATATTAAGGTGTTGTTTGGTTTGCAGAATATTGCGGATGAAATTTGAATTGCAATTGAAAATGGAACCCATCAGCAATTTGAATCCAATTTCATTTGTTGTTTGGTTTGCACGAGATGGAATTAGAATTAATTTCAGATTTTATTTGGTTCCACAGAAATTAAATTGTAATTCATGTAAATTATAGAATTGCCTTTTTGTCTATTTTTCTTAAAGTTGCTTTGTTTCCTAAGTTATATGTAAATATATATTATATAAATTATTAAAATAATAATGATTTTTTTTTTTCTAATTTACTATACCATTAAACTTATTTGTCATATTTCCTCAACAACTGAAACCCAAATATAAAACGAAATCTTTCACGACTACGATTTCATGTTCAAGATCCTTGTACATGCTATTTCTTTCATCTTTTCATATCAATAAACAAGAGTATAATTTTATTACAAATCTTTCTAAATTCAATAGTAAAATTATAACAAATAATAATAATTGAGATTTCATACACCTTTTACGTTTTCATACGAGACAATTCACCAGCAATAAAACTCATATCTGTATACCTAAAATAACACAATCAATTTTCATAATGTTGGTGTGAAATAAAAAAAGATTAATAAACAGGAAGAGAAATCGACTTTAACAATCATTCAATTAACATAAATTGACAGAATTCCATTCATGTAACAATGATTTTAAGAAATCGATAAATTTTAACAAGCATTCAATAAACAGTAACAATGGTTTTAAGAAACCACCGATTTAGATAGAATGTAGACAACAATAATGCTTTTAGCAAGCATTCAACTATTAGAAATTGACAAACACGAAGAGAAATCGACATTCAGGAGACGATGTTGAAATAAAAAAGAAAAAAATCGATTATAAAAAACCATCGATTTTGATAGTAAATTAAGAGCGTAAGAGATACAGAGATTAAGATTGAGGTAACATCAATTCACATACTTGGCAGAATAATCTGAAGGATTACAACCAAATATTGGTAGACATAGAGAAGATCCCTCAAGATGAGAAAGACAAGTTGCTATGTAACGTTAAAGCTTTGAGAATGATAAGATTCACTTTGCAAGGTGACACCATTCGTTTAGTAACCTCTTCCACTACTGCAAAAGAAATATGGGATAAGCTAAAAGAATTATATTTTACCGATGAGGATCTAAAGCACTCAATTTAAACTCTATTGCTCTCTGAGTTTGGTGCTTTCGAACAAAAACCTAAGGAGAAACTCATTCAAGCATTCGATCGGTTCAACCACTTGCTTAGCAAGATGATAAAGCATTGTATTGGAAGGGAAGTGATCGAACAAAAATTTACATTCATGAATGGGTCAAGACCCAAATGGATGGAAGTGGTCTCAATTAGAAGCACACGAGCAGTTTAAAAACTATTCACTAGCAAAGCTGGTGGGCATCCTCAAATCTCATGAAAGAGTGGTGTCAAAGGATGCGAAGGTAGTTTCAGGTGTGGGGTGCTTGGCTCTTCTCTCTACGGGCAAGAGCATGAAGGAAGAAGAAGCTGAATCGGATATGTCAGAATGCGATCTGACTAGAAAAGAATATGAAATGATGGTTACAAACCCAAAGAAGTTTGCTCGTAAAAAGTTCCCTGTCAACAAGAACCAAAACTGTGACAACCCGAAATTTCCATTCTGAACAAACAATATGAAACCAATAGAAGTTAGAACACTTAAATCGAAATTCCAGACTTTGGGTATAAGTTGGAGTATTTCAGGTTTAGCACTTAAGGAGATATCAGGAGAGTGGATGCACTAGGGTTTTGTGCAACACTGTTATTCCAATACTCTACGATATTAGAGTTCATTCCGGGAATAAAATATTTTCTTCCAAAAATCTCAGGACTATGTATAGAAATCTGAACCATATTCATCCATTAGTTACATTTCCAACTAGAGAAAAGCCAAATTCTCTCTCACGGATATTCGGGTTTTTATCCCAAATCGTGAGTACCTTTCTCTAGTTGTATTATATGGCTTATAATGTGCTTAATAACATCAATTTCATAACAAAACAACTAGATTCGGGAGTTTACCGCCCAAGAACACCTCGGGGAGTAAACTCCTAAATAGATGCCTGTCCTTTCCCCGTGATTTGTAACTACCTTAGGCTTGTATGCTAGTGTGTATATGACTAGAAAACATCAAAGAAACACCAAAAATTAGGTGTTCACGGCCCAAGAAGTTCTTGGACGTGAACTCCAAAAACAAGGACCAAAGAGTGATTTTAACACTCCTAAAGCTTTGGACAATTACCTATATTGACTCCTAGTTAATTTAAGCTCTTTAAAACATCAAAAACCCCTTCCAAAGTGAGTTTACGGCCCTAATATGGTTCATGGGCCGTAAACATCAAACAAGGGCACCAAAGTGTGCCTAAGGCCTTAATTTGCCTTTGATAAATGTCTAGAACATATCCTACATGTGCATGGGACTTCAAAAGCATAAAAACACCCCTTCCATGAGGAATTGGCCTTGGGGCCGTAAACTCCTCAAAGAAGGTTATTAGTGTCCTAAACCCTCCCAAGAATTAATCCACCAAGTTGGAATGCTTCTAGGGATCATTTAGAACTTCAAAACACAAAATGACACCAAGATTAGGAGTTCACGGCCGTAAACTCAAGGGTTTACGACCATAAACTCCTTGTGTGATGTTTATAGAAGAGTAAACTCATGTATAGGGTCCTTTGGAACCCTAAACCCGATTTCCTTGTCCCACAACAACTTAGATGCAATCCTTAAGGCATATAACACTTATATAAAATGTTTATTATGTTCTAGGATGTCTTAACATTTACAATTAGTAGTTTAAAACTAATTGGGTGCATATATGTGTGATTATATGTTCATTAGGATCATAGTGTGTACAAGTCCTCACTTGACACTTAACAATCTGACACCGTTCAGTACATCCAAACCACCATCTACAGGTGAGTTCATACCCCTTAATCAATGTTTTAACTTTTTTTAAATGTTTTATGGGGGAGGGGGCGGGATACAAGTAGAATTATGCTAGTTACTATATCAATCACATGTGATTAGTAAGCAACATTCAAATGATTGGCTACTCATCAGCCATTTTACCAAACAGTTTCCTTCAAATGATTTTCATAAACATTTTATATGATTAAAACTCCATATTAAGTTGTACACTTTACTCTGTATGCTTCATTTCAAATTCATTTATAGTTGTGTTTCAAACAAATGTTCTTTTATACTTAAACTGTTTTATCAAACCCACGCTTTCAAACCGTTTTATAGATTGACATCAAGTTGATCGTTTCTTAGATAATAATTATGTTCAAAGGTTTTACCAAAGTTATTTTATGCTTGTAAATTATCAATTGCATGCCTATATATGTATAGTTATATAAGAAATGTTTGAAAGACTTAGGAAGGCTGTCCACCTTATTTCCTTTTCGCGCTTGAGATGTGGACCGGTGGGATATCGGGTACCCGTCCAAAGGTCATTTGAATATTATTTATATATCATGTGTACATATATAGTCATAAAGGTTCTTCCAGTACATTCAATACCGTTGGGTAGCAAGGGTATACATCCATGTCCATACGTACCAGTTAGATTACTTGTAAACTACCATAGGGGTAGTTTAGGAAGATACTAGAACTATTATTAGAACACGATATCATACAATGAGTCAGTTCATTCACGAGTCAATACTTGCTAGATAGAGAGAGAACACATGTTACAGCTAGCACACGCAGAACATTTACATCGGTACATTTACATGATTACATTTACATGAGTACATTTACATAAACACGCTTACATGAGTACATTTACATAGATAATATATGATGAGTTATTATAACAATTTATATGTATAGATTACGTTATAAAATCCTCATTCTTATCTTTACCTTGTGATACAATCACATAATCGACGAGATAGATTGGATTTAATATCCTAGTACCAAAGGATACTTTGTGGGACTAACCATTCCTATAGCCACTGTTAGCTACAGAGGATAATGAACATCTACGGATGCCTATGGTTGATACCGTTACATGTATACTTTAAGGGATTAACTATTCCTACACCCAACTGTTAGCAACAGAGGTAAATGTACATCTACGGATGTCTTAAGTTAACACTGTTAGTTACCCTAGTACCAAAGGGTAATACTTAGGTTAGTTATATTATTACCTTTATTTTGTGACTCATTCACATAACCAATGAGGTGAATTATATTTGAGTATCCTAGCACCAAAGGATACAATTTCTTATAATAATAATAATAGTAACACAATCGGGTGTTGGTAGAAGGCTACATTCAGAGCAGTTAGGTCTTGGTAGAAGACTCCCTTTTATAATAGTAGGAATCATAGGGATTTCTAGGGTTTTTCAAACGTTTATAGTTGTTCTACAAACATTTTCATACTTATACGAGCTTTCTTTTGAAAACAATGTCAAGTCTTTAATTACAAGTTTTACAAATTAAGACACATTAATACAAATGCAAGGTTTAGAGAAGATGGAGCCCAATCAAGACTCATCTTTTAGTTTGATTGTACTTTAGTGTCTATATTATAATTTGACAGAACACACTTGTATTAAAATTATATTATTAATGCAATGGATGATGTTGTTGCTTGTTTTCTACTTTTCATTGTTGTGATACAGTAGATGACGTCCTCCGCCCCGGAACGTTTCCGCCGTTCTTGGTTTTGGGGTGTGACAGATTGGTATCAGAGCATTGTTTATAGTGAATTAAGTATATTAACCCATAAAAGATATACTAACTATAGATACATAAGGGATTAAAAATACTCTGACCGAGAGTTTATACTTTAAATAATAAAATATTTAATTAAGTATACGTGCCTGCATTCATGCTAAAATCCGTGTCACTAGGACAGTACAAAAGAATTACGATTGTTGGGCAACATAGGTGGACTTAGAGACATATAGTCAAAACTAGGAAGATATAGCCTGATCACTTATATTATTCGAGGATTGACTAGCATGTGCCTAATTGTAGTTGTGTGGTTGTAATAAGTCTAAAATCTTACCAACTCTACCACAATGAGAACAGTAGAACATAACATTAAACTTAAAATACTATAGGAGTATTTCGTGTTACTATAACTACTTTATACGTGAGAACTAAAACGAGATCTTCATTACTAAGTTGATAGTTGCTAAATGGATACACTAAGGCTATATGTAATTAGGATGTTATAGACTTTGAATCTGTGAAAATTTTACTTTACCCCTATTCTATGTGAATTTGAAGTTAATATCACTTATTCGAAGGCCTATCCTGTTTCAATTACATATAACTAGTATGCACTTCACAAATAGCGATGTAACTAATGAAGATTTTCTAAATAACTATCTAGATAGTTTTGTCTAAAAATTATTTTCTTGCCCCAATTCTCGCGTAGATAACATGGCTGGACTCCATCCCCACGACAACCAGTACCTTCTGAATGAAGTCATTGCTGGATGGTTTGGAGAAGAACTAGAGAATGATCATCCGATTCCTTTGAATGATCACCATGATGAAGACCTTTCGGATGGTGCTAACTTCGAACCCGAGGTTGAGAACCTATCCCAGGCAGCTCCCATTCCAATTCCTAACCTTCGTCCGACTTTTCATGGCCTGACGCCTCCATGGGTCGAATGTTTGGAAACATGTAGGGAAGATCAAGATCAACCTATGTTGTTTAATGGAGGCCGAAGCTTCTACAACGTAAATGAAGGGAGCACAGCAGATAGAGTTCTACCAATCCTGATCCGTAGAGTTGCCCGAAACGAAATTCAGGGCAGGACAACTCTACGTCGTATCGCGGAAGTTGACACCAATGGAGGGATGCATATCATTCGCACCAACAGCCTTGAACATGCTCGCGAGAGATCTGAGAGAGACCACGAAACCCTGCTACAAGCACTAGCTTAAACCCGAGCCAAAGTCATTGAGCTCCGAGTACGTCAGAGGGTATACGAAAGAGACCTGTTTGATATGGAACGTCAACTGGATGAACTGAAAGTTCACCAGAGGGATTACCGTCGCCAGTAATAGATGTTTTACTTTATTTTTCTTTGTTAAAAGGAACTGTTTTCTGTCTATGCCCGAAGTGGCATTTTCTATGAGATTATCGTGTACCGTAAGTACTTTTGGTTAGGTCTTTATATTGTCAAGGACTATCCTCTATGGATATGATGTAAGACCTTTTTACAAGGTCATTTCCCCAAACTTTTACGTCATGAATATCAAAGATATTGACATTCGGCTAACTTCTGTGTCATTCTTTATTCAAGTACTCTTATCATACTTTCATTGGAGTCTATCAGAAACATGCTTTAGTCAAGTCATTGGACTATAATAATTTAACTTTGGAGACATTTCCAAGTCTCTTTTAGTGGTTGGATCATGTATTCACCAACCATCGATACGTCGGCTTGAACGACAAACATCTTGAGACCATTTTATGAACTTACTCTCACTCAGTACTAGGGCTGCATCATAGGGATGTAGGTCAAACTCACGAGAACATACTTCTATTCTTTTCATAAATAGTAGAACTAAGTCTAGGTTCAACCAAGCTTGCTCACAAATTCATTTTCTTTCCGTGAAACAGAATCATGTCGCCAAAGAAAAATGAGCAACCCATCAACCAAGCACCGACCCTTCAGATTGATGCGACTACCTTTCAAGCTGCAGTCTCGGCTTCCGTGTCAGCTATTCTGACCCACCTTCACGCTAACAACGCAAAGGTTAGCAGAGTTGTTAACAACAATGCCAATCCAGGTGACATTCCAGTACCTCAACGAGCAACAAACTACCGCGATACCCCGAGTGCCGAGACCAAGAGTAACAAACGGATGTTTTGGGCCAAAAAGAAGGACAAATCGCTTCGAGGGGCGAATAAGAAACAACCATCGGTAACGACCTTCACAGCTACGACATCTGCACCTCTTACTACCATTCCTTCTGGTGTCCCAATTGTCCCTACACTAGCCAGGCAATATGGCGGAAACCTACTGAAATGCTATGAGTGTAGCTTTCATCATCTGGGTAGTTGTCGTCCGTTACACTGTTTTAAGTGCAACAGGAACGGACATACTACCAGCTGCTGCAGGATCCAGATCCAACACATTACTTAAACCACCAATGTCCAAACCTCTCGGATATGCCATCTATGTGGCGTTATGGGACACTTCAAGAGAGGCTGTCCAGCAGAGAAGGACAACGACGAATCCGGAGGAGTTTGACCTCAGAATGGAAAGAGGCAGTTAAGGACCCTAATATAGTATAGGTTCCCTCCAAATCGTCAGTATTTTGTATGTTCAAAAACATGTTTAAAACTAGTGCAACTAGAGTCTTATCTTTTGCAGGATCCTATCGGTATAGCGATGCTCGTGCTGCGTATACTTGTCTTTTGTAGTATATCTTATTCGCAACAACGGTCTTGTAGTAAATCTAAAGTACTGTAACTCTGTTCATGGTTGCACGGTTGTTTTTGTTTGTAAATGTTTTATGTTCACATCTAATGTCTTTAAGTTTCTATATGATTCCGACATTATCATACGAATCGATTCAATTTGATCCTCACAAAAACAGCTTCATACGTATATCTCTTTGTCAGTAAACGTCATTTTAGCGAAGCCGTCATATCAGAACACCGAAGTAGTCATGCAGGGAGTACCTCATAGTTCTTTTCTTTCCGAAGAAATCCCCGAAGTACTACTCGTACAGTGCGTCAAGTTCAATCCAAAGATCCATACGGTTAATCTATCACTGAAGAATGTATACATAGGGACGATATGTAATCAAGGATTCTACAGGTTTAGAATTGATGATTCCGCTTTAACTTCTTTTCCCTCGATAGGATGTCAGATTAAAGAAGAATCAGTTATTCGACTACCTTTTCAATCTTAATTATATACGACTCATATACACGAGATTGTGATTGTGAAACCATGTATGAATTCTAATATGAACTTCAGGATGGAGAACTGCCCAAGACTACGAGTAATAGCAACGTCATGTGAAAAAACTTAGAACCCAGTACGACTTCTGTAAACAGATTGCTCTACAGTCTAAACACCTACGGAAATACAAGAACAGCCCGGAAAACTTAACGAACTACACGGAAATAGAATCAGAAGACTAGGCTTCTCACCCTGGAGAACCTCGATCATATTCTTCCAGAGATCGACGAATTGCATTGTATGTACCTCAGCTATCGAGGACTCTGTCAATATTTTCCAATAGAAATCGTTATCTCTGCCTCGCATAAATGATTTGGTTGAGAAAACGCAATGAAAGAATTACATTCAGAAATGGATCTGATATCCGAATATCACCAGTTCGAGTGTTAGGGAAGGATGTCCGGAAGACTACCTCATGCGGACACCTCAAGTCCGTAGTGATACCCTTTGGATAGGACCAATACGCCCATAGTTTGCATGAGCTAAATGAGTAGGGTACGTCTTTCTTACTTGGATCAGTTCGTCATTTCTCCATGTAATGACTTACTTATCTACCCTCATAGTAAGAAGGAACCCATGGGAACATTACCTTCTGAGGTACTTTTCGTGAAGTTCCCTAGGCGCGAGTTTTGAAATTGAAGAGTCAAATTTCTATGACACACTGTTAGTGATGTGGGAAATTTTGAGTACTCTTACCATTTGTCAAAACCGTTGAGAATTTGTCGAAACCAAAGACGCCGTCAGTCATTCGCCAAATTCTAGGTCTTATCGACCTACTGTCATAGTTCATTCGGAATCCCTCACAAATTACAGAAACCTTTATGACTTTGACCCAACAAGGGGTGGCCCTTGACTTGAAGTTAAGCAAGAAAAAGAAACCTTGGAGATTCCAAGAGACTAACTAGGTTCTTTAGGAGAACTCACTCTAGGAATGGCTTAATACGCTTCATATTGCATGGAAAGCTAAGTCCAAGATAGTTAGGACCTCCGAGATTCTTACCAGAATCGGTCATGTATCTCGTAGAATAGATCTACTCTGCGAACTCAGTAACGTACATTCTACACTTCGCGTCTTGATCGTGAAACCATACCTTTCCGTTAGGACTCTTGTAAGTCTACTCGTCGAGATCCTCGCCTTCTTATTAGAATCGTAGTGACCCTTGACCGAGAGGTCAAGCGAACGAAGCAACGCCATCGCTAAATAGTGAAGGTTCGTTGGGATACCAACCGAGAACCCGATTTCACTTAGAAGCGCTAGAACCAATCGATTAGGAAGTTTCCTCCTCGTGACTCGATCATTCATACCTACTTCCTTATCTAAATTCTAATTTCGGGACGAAATTCCCTTTAATAGGGGGATGATGTGACAACCTGAAATTTCCATTCTGAACAAACCATATGAAACCAATAGAAGTTAGAACAGTTACAGTGAAATTCCAGACTTTGGGTATAAGTTTGAGTATTTCAGGCTTAGCACTTAAGGAGATATCAGGAGAGTGGATGCACTAGGGTTTTGTGCAACACTGTTTTCCAATACTGTACGATATTAGAGTTCATTCCGGGAATAAAATATTTTCTGCCAAAAATCTTAGGACTATATATAGAAATCTGAACCATATTCATCCATTACTTACATTTCCAACTAGAGAAAAGCCAAATTCTCTCTCACGGATCTTCGGGTTTTTATCCCAAATCGTGAGTACCTTTCTCTAGTTGTATTATATGGTTTATAATGTGCTTAATAACATCAATTTCATAACAAAACAACTAGATTCGGGAGTTTACCGCCCAAGAACACCTTGGGGAGTAAACTCCTAAATAGATGCCTAGTCCTTTCCCCGTGATTTGTAACTACCTTAGGCTTGTATGCTAGTGTGTATATGACTAGAAAACATCAAAGAAACACCAAAATTTAGGTGTTCACGGCCCAAGAAGTTCTTGGACCGTGAACTCCAAAAACAAGGACCAAAGAGTGATTTTAACACTCGTAAAGCTTTGGACAATCACCTATATTTACTCCTAGTTAATTTAAGATCTTTAAAACATCAAAAACCCCTTCCAAAGTGAGTTAACGGCCCTAATATGGTTCATGGTCCGTGAACATCAAAGAAGGTGTGACAACCCGATATTTCAACTACATGTAAACGACCTAAAAAGTCAAGTATTGTAACCATGTTAGTTGTAATAAAATTAACTTCGAAAATAAAATATCCAAAAATCACTAATTAAATTTCCTATTATGTTAGATGTCATTAAACTGTGATCGTACGTAAAAAGTTAGGAATTTTTCAAATTCGGCTTAACGGCAGACGGCTAAAAACTCGAATCAGAGATCGAGCGACTTTTGACCGGAATGACCTAAACGAGAATCGAAGGTCTCACATTCGCGTGGATATAAAGAAGTTATGAATTTCTAAAGAAATTTTCGTACCGCGACCTTTTAAAAATAAATAATAAAAATAATTTCGGAATTTGCCGACGGAATCGAAACGAAAGTTGTAGAGTATGGTCTCACCTTCGCGTGGATATAAAGAACGTCGACAACGAAGTTCGTATGAAGAAGATATGAATTTTTGAAGTTTATTAAAAAACATAATATATAAATTTAATTAAAAACCCTTGGTATTATCCGAAGGGGAGTCACCAGATAGGGCCGAGTTACGCCCAGTGTAACCCCGTACGCCCAGCGTACGCGAGGCCTTGGCCTCGGTTCGTCCATGTCGCCCCTATGCGAGCCTACCCGTCCCGTCCCATCCGAAGCTGAGGCAGTCGAGGACTCGATCACGCATGCCGCACGAGTACGCCCCGCATACCGAGGCCTCTCACCCCCCTATAAAAGGGATGCGAGTGTTCCGGGAAAATCACACCATTTCTATCATTTCTCTTACGTTCTTGCCTCGTTTTCCGTGCCCATTCTACCCCGAAGCCCCGATCACTTTGCTCGAGTCCCGAAGGTCGTTTGTGCTGCCGAGATTCCCGAGAATCCCGAGGAAATCCACTTTCTCGAGCCGAAATTATGTCCGGTTTTCATCCTGCAACCTCTGATCTTACAAGTGAGTTCATACACCTATAATTCACACTTTTAAATGTTATATGAGTACTTTTACATGGTTTTAAGGGGGGGGGGGGGAATACAAGTATAACACTCGATTATTATCGTGTGTTATATAAACTTTCACTCTAAGGGTTTTATTAAAGGAATCATATGTGATTTAAAACTATTATACGAAAACTTTCATATGAAAATTATACCACAACAACATTTTATCTTTTGAAATGAGAAACGATTTATGTATTTATATATATCAGATACTTTGCTTATACTACATTTCTGTGTGTCGGTTTTGGTACTACAAAAACACACTTTTAGGAAACTATAATAGCTATAGTTTTACGAGAATACTATGAACTTTTACATACATGGAAATACTATTTCAAGAAGCTACTTTCATATACAATAACGAACGAACGTTTTCACACGTAAATCTGTTTTATACTAAGTTTTGTGAGACATTAACTTCACGTATGTTCGAGTACACATTTCAAGTCCTGTATTATATACTAGAATCCCTTGGAGGGGGAGCATGGTGTTTGTGTATAGATCTATACGGGCTTGACAACCCGCGCCCTGACTGTTAGCTACAGTCCACCATTTGGGGTGACAAATGTCAGAACATTCCAACGCCTGAAGAACATTGTGTATAGGCATTCCTTGTCAATAGTATGGCTTTAAAACTCACATAGAGTATTAAAAACACAATGATTTACGAGGTTTTTCAGACGTATTGGAAATTTTATACGTACATACATTTACTAGAAACGAACATTGGTCTTGAAAGAAGTCTACATTTATACTAGTAGAAAATATAGGATTTTCTACGAACAAGCAAACAAAGAACAAAAACATTTCATTTCATACAAACATTTTCATTAAATACTTATGAAACTCACCAGCTTAAATGCTGATCTACTCTTTCAAAACTACTTGTATGTCCCAGGGATTCAGTAATTACAGGTAACAAACAGGTTTTGGAGAAGGGACGCTGCGGCGCCAGTTTAATTTCATATTTTTGACATCATATTGTAATTGATATGAAAATGTACTCTTTTAAACAATGTAAACTTTCAATTATATATATGATGGTTGTATTGGTTTCTTTACTATGTATTCATTTGTTATGTTACCACATGAAGTCATCCGCCCCCGAACGTTTCCGCCGTTCTGGTTTGGGGGTGTGACAGAAGGGCACCAAAGTGTGCCTAAGGCCTTCATTTGCCTTAGATAAATGTCTAGAACCTATCCTACATGTGCATGGGACTTGAAAAGCATAAAAACACCCCTTCCATGAGAGTTTACGTGTAACACCGTAAATTTCAAGACAATTTTTTCATTTAAATTAATCATTTTATTCTTAGAAACGCTTGTTTGAAATCTCATTCATAGTCGAATTACAAAACATAACTCCATTTTCACTTGCATAGAAAACCAGGATCCTCTAAAATATGACTCTTTCTCTGGTGTGTACAATCAAGCCGGTGCCGTCCCGTGATACTGAAAGAAACCTGAAAAACATCACACAAAACACTGTAAGCACGAAGCTTAGTGAGTTCCCCAAAATACCACACATAACACATATTAGCCACTCGAGGCTATAAATCTATGGGTCCGTGCACCCAAACTCTGTGAACCCTCAGGTTCTAACTCTGGGAACCTTCCGGTTCCAAATCTATAAACATGCACAACATAAATCACATAGAAGTAATGCAGTACAATACATCACGTACATATAGCATACAAATACTCTGATCACATAACTCTGGTTACCTACTCGAGGTAAAGTATAGTGAGAAGACTCACCTGGCAAGCAGAAAGCAGATATCCCCACACTTAAATCTCGAACTTGCCACCGCCTAACACGTAAGGCAAATACTCTCATGAATATAACTCTCGAGACTAGAATCAATCCTCTCATGGCACCCTGTTAAGGGTAAAAGACTATTTTACCCCTCTCTTGGCCCAAAGGCCACATCGCTGACCAAACCCTAAAAGTCAATGGCCAACCTTTGGTCAAAATCAAAGTCCTCAGTCAAAGTCAACCCCTGACTGACCCTACTCGCTGAGTCAACCCTGTGACTCGTCGAGTTCCCATAATCAGAACTTCATTCAATCCGCGACCTAACTCGCCGAGTCACCCCGAGACTCGCCGAATCCAACAACTCTGAGTCCACTCGCACACAACTCACCGAGTCATCCCTCGACTCACCGATTCTCGACTCAACCAGAGAATATCGGGACCCTTCGACAAGACTCGCCGAGTCCAAGAACAGACTCACCGAGTCTAAGGGTATCATCAACCTACTCGCCGAGTTGTTCATACAACTCGCCGCATTCCAGGCCATCTTCATCCAACTCGCTGAGTTGTTCTTCCAACTCACCGAGTCCCAGCTCATCTTCAAGCAACTCGTCGAGTACACCCATGTGACTCGCCGAGTACCACCGGTCTGAATCCATTCAGAAGCATTCCAGGCCATGCAACTGCTCCAAAACATAGGTCTAGCCAACTACCACTCATCCATCACGTAAAGTGGCAAACTTTATGTGAATCCAAAGAGATCTAGGCTGTTTGCACATTGGGCTAGTGTTTGGGACATGTAAGCTTCACTAAACACTCCTACATAGGGACTTTCATGCTCTCTGATTCTTCTCCCTTCCAGATCTGAGGTAGCAACCTCAGATCTAACTTCTAGACTTCCCAATTCATCCATAGACAAATTCCCACAAACCCCAAAATGAAGAAACAACATAACAACAACCCAATAACGATATATTACCTCTAAGAGGTGCCCTAACTGCAATGTAATTCGAATCCAAGCAAAGCCCCTTGCTCCAAGTCTTCAATCTCCCAAAATTCCTTCAACAATTACTTCTCCAAGCTCCAATCCACTCAACAATGGTGCTTCTCCGCGATTTAGGGTTTTTTGGGGCTCAAGGGGTGATAAAGAGGCTGGGAGGAAAACATAATGATCTTTATATAAGGCTCAACCCCGAGAATTAGGGTTTTCTCCACTCAGCGCCTACTCGCCGAGTCCATCTCACTGACTCGCCGAGTCGGCTACTTAACACGCGACCGAGTCGCGACTCTACTCGCCGAGTCCATCCATGGACTCGCCGAGTCACTCTTTCACAACTTACTCTTTTAGCCCCTTCAACTCTACTCTTGATATTTCGGGATATTACAATTCTCCCCCACTTAAATAAGGCTTCATCCTCGAAGCCTACAGCAACTCAACTCCAGAAATACTCCCACAATGTGCCACCTGGCCTTAATCGGAACAGGTCTCACAAAGCATACCCATCGAAACTCGAACACACTTTCCCTTTCCTTATGGTGTCCTGACCACTGTCTCGAACCGAGCACCGGATGTACCCTCTGATAACCACACTCAACGATCCGAGAATTACCCATGAAGCATCACTGCCCCAAATCTCAACAATTGCTCGACCCATAAGGGTTAGAAGCCATGAATCATCGGATCCCCAATCCGAATCCCACTCTATCCAATCCGTGATGACGGAAAGACCCACTCTTCAATCCCAGAGCAACTCCCATGAGTCCTCTTCTTGCAATCAAACACGCATGCCACACCAACCTTCGCATTCTCGGGTTAGGAAAACCCGTCACACTGACGACATCTCTAACATCCCCAGGAGAAACCACCACTACGCACACAGCCCTTGATCAGAATCAAGCTGGGAGTCCCAGACTCCATCCCTGCATCCATCCTGAGACTCTTGGCTCTACACCTGCGGAATCCCTTTCGCGTCCTCAACAGACATCCCATCATGATGTCATTCCATACCACTGTTACAGACACAGTGTTCGACCACCATACTCCAAATCATCCGTTCTCACTACAACTTCCACTTCCGCGAATCGGCACTTTCCCTAGCAAATGAGGGTCCGACACTTCCTCCCTTACAACAGCTCAAAGGGTGGCATACCAATGCACTAATGATGGCTATTGATATAGGATAACTCAACCAAGGATAAATACGTTTCGCAACTCCCTCTGAAATCTAATACACATGCCCGAAGCATGTCTTTGAGCATCTGAATCGTTCGCTCCCTCTGAGGTGTCCTCAGACATCATCATGATAAGCTTTAGCTCATTTCTCATATCACTCTTCGAGACTGAGCACCAGGTCAGCTTTTGACTCCAAAGCTGAGCCTCTAAAGGTCACCCATATCATGATCCAAATATCCCACTAACTTCCTCCCCGTGACCACTATCCCGACCCTGTGACACGCAAGTCACGAAATTCTCTTTTCCTTATGCTAGAAAATACAATCCAACCGAGGATCGTCTCAACTCTGATCTCTGGTTTCTACTGCGCATATCCCTTGCGCATCTCACCACATTTCCCGACAGAGACGGGGACCCCAATCTGGCCCCCGGTCCAATATCCAGGCTCCAAAAACTCAATACTAGGGCTACTCAAGCCCAAAACTCTTCCACATCATACACTGATCGGAGAACATTCCATCATCACACTCTCTTGCCATCTAGTGAGTACTACGGCTCCCCGCGGTATCACAACACCCTCTGACTAGTGAGTACTACGGCTCCCCGCAGTATCACAACACCCTCTGACTAGTGAGTACTACGGCTCCCCGCAGTATCACAACACCCTCTGACTAGTGAGTACTACGGCTCCCCGCAGTATCACAACACCCTCTGACTAGTGAGTACTACGGCTCCCCGCAGTATCACAACACCCTCTGACCCTACTAGTTCGTGCTCCGTAGACTATCATAGGCGGCTACCCATACTCGTCTCGAATATTCATCACAAACTTTGGAGGCTATCGACATAACAGATGCCCACCCTTGCGAAGATCCATTCTCTCAAATAATCTCCCTGGATGCCCATACTCGAAGGGCTCTCACTAGATCCATAGATACCTGATATACCACAAGTCGGCACAACTCAAGATTCGCGAGTAACTCCGAAATAAAGATTATCATACCCGGATACCTTGGAATACCCCAGCAGAACATCACAAAATCCTGCCACAACCACTGATCTCCTGCCCCAAGCATCATATAGACACAATAATACATTTCCTTTGAACCCCAGAAATAGATCGACATTTTTTTTCCACATTGCAACTTTGGTGCATCCAATTTCTCAATTGGAATACGAGAAAACTCTAACGCTACGAAATACACTGATAATTCTCTAAAACCCTTTTTTTCCTGCCGCTCAAAATCCAAACAAGGATACGCATACCGACCCGGAAGTTGGCTGCCCAATCATTCTCTATCTACTTGCCCCAACACTGACCAATACCAGATTCCTGACCAATAAACACCTATCATGGAGAAATTCATCCTTCTCAAACAAGTACTTCCCGCATTAACTCACTCTGACCCCTTTCCTCGATCACCGACATCTCTGGTCTCATGATTTCTTACCGTATATCTCTATACTCCACTTATAACTGCTCTTGACAAATCTCTACTTTCTTACATACGGAACCCGGTTCTCCCCCACTTAGGGTTCGAACCATCACCAAATAGCACACAACCAACCCATAACTATTTTCTCCAGCAAAATCGGACCTACCCCCGGAAAGTGCTACACAACGCCCGATAATCCCCCCTTAAGGAAATGAATCGACCTCATATACTCTGAACCTCTGATGAACTCCTCAAGAACTTCTCGTCACGTCTGCCTCTAGTCGTTCCAAATCTCATACCAATCTAGTACCAAACAACTCAACTGCTCAATAACATCCCTGGCTCATAGACTGAACCATAAAATCATCGTACCCCTCACCTCAACTCATCAACCAACGCTCCAACACCGGGATCATCCCAAGAACAGGGACCCACTCCTATATTCAACATCCCATGGATAGAAAACTCTCTGCACCGCTGAACTCGACTGAACTCCCCACTGATACCACTCCAATACCTCCTACTATACTCAAATAGGTGTAGTGTGGTCCTCAACTATCTCAGTCCCAACTGACTATCTGCTCATGATAAATCACTGCCTCGTGGCACACATGCTACCTGATACTCTGGTGGGAAATCATCATCAATGACGACCTGCAGGGTTTACCCATAAACCCAAAACTAAAACATCATACTTTTCATATTTTTTACACGAACATAATCAGTACCTCCCGGATCATAGGAGGTGACATCTCCTTCATCGACTGATCGCTCAACTCAGATCGAAATTCTCCCTTCTCACTGATTCCTTACTAAAATACTCTGAGGGGCTCTCGATCTCCCTCTCAAGGGATGCCTCTTCGAACTTACTCATGACCGGATAACCGGAGAACCACAAACATCATTCACTACGAACCATGGTACTCATTCCATGACATCTCTTCTTAATATGCCCCGGTGTATGGTACCCTAACCATAACATCACTCCCCAATCCGCTCCGATGTATGGTACCCGGACCATGACATCACTCCTCAATCTGCTCTGATGTATGGTATCCGAACCATAACATCATTCCTCAATCTACTCTGATGTATGGTACCCAAACCATAACATCACTCATCAATCCGCTCCTTAGAACCTTCAGAATACTCCCTGTATCAAGTGTGGGTCCTCTGCTTTCAGTAGTACGGGCCCATACTACCTACCACATCTACCCATACTTTCCACACGGACCATCCCAGAGCTTCTAAGTAGCTGCTCGACCTGCTCTTTCACCAATCCCATCGCGCGTGCTCGCTCCCCAGCAAAATTCTCTACTCTACAAGCGTACTCATCTGGCTAGGGTTACTCCCTAGGCTCTTCCGTTGTCCTCCCACTTCTTTGCTATCAGCTGCTGAAGAGCTCCTAATGATGCCAGCCATCTACCTCCCGAAAATCGTCATATTCACTTGGTAGCTGACTCCCTCTCTGTGATAACTCCACTTTCTCGGCTCATCATCGAAAGTACCACCGAACTCTGTAACTCTACCCCTTATGGGTTCTAACTGGATACTCTCACTCATCACATACTCAAAAGCATAACACATATAACAATGAGTCCTAGGCTAAGGCATCACAAATCAGGCCACTCTAGTCCTAGCATATGAAATACCTAGCCTGTCTCTAGCATGCAATAATATCTCATAAAGTGCATCATAAATATCTCATAACACAAAAGTAAGGGTATTTTGGGAAATCACCGTTCGGGCTCTGGCTGATTGTACACAATGCTCTTTTTTGCTTTTTCTTTGAACTCTTATTCACTATTAGAAAATTATTTCCTTAAAAACTTTTCTTACTTCCTCAGTTTGAGTCCAGATTTACCCGAAGGCGCATCCGAATCCCTCAAACCAAGGCTCTGATACCAACTTGTAACACCGTAAATTTCAAGACAAAATTTTCATTTAAAATAATCATTTTATTCTAAGAAACGCTTGTTTAAAATCTCATTCATAGTCGAATTACAAAACATAACTCCATTTTCACTTGCATAGAAAACCAAGATCCTCCAAAATATGACTCTTTCTCTGCTGTGTACAATCAAGCCGGTGCCGTCCCGTGATACTGAAAGAAACCTGAAAAACATCACACAAAACACTGTAAGCACGAAGCTTAGTGAGTTCCCCAAAATACCACACATAACACATATTAGCCACTCGAGGCTATAACTCTATGGGTCCGTGTACCCAAACTCTGTGAACCCTCAGGTTCTAACTCTGGGAACCTTTCGGTTCCAACTCTATAAACATGCACATCATAAATGACATAGAAGTAATGCAGTACAACACATTAAGTACATATAGCATACAAATACTCTGATCACATAACTCTGGTTACCTACTCGAGGTAAAGTATAGTGAGAAGACTCACCTGGCAAGCAGAAAGCAGATATCCCCACACTTAAATCTCGAACTTGCCACCGCCTAACACGTAAGGCAAATACTCTCATGAATATAACTCTCGAGACTAGAATCAATCCTCTCATGGCACCCTCTTAAGGGTAAAAGACTATTTTACCCCTCTCTTGGCCCAAAGGCCACATCGCTGACCAAACCCTAAAAGTCAACGGCCAACCCTTGGTCAAAATCAAAGTCCTTAGTCAAAGTCAACCCCTGACTAACCCTACTCGCCGAGTCAACCCTGTGACTCATCGAGTTCCCATAATCAGAACTTCATTCAATCCGTGACCTAACTCATCGAGTCACCTCGAGACTTGCCGAATCCAACAACTCTGAGTCCACTCGCACACAACTCACCGAGTCATCCCTCGACTCACCGATTCTCGACTCAACCAGAGAATATTGGGACCCTTCGACAAGACTCGCCGAGTCCAAGAACAGACTCGCCGAGTCTAAGGCTATCATCAACCTACTCGCCGAGTTGTTCATACAACTCTCCGCATTCCAGGCCATCTTCATCCAACTCGCCGAGTTGTTCTTCCAACTCGCCGGGTCCCAGCTCATCTTCAAGCAACTCGTCGAGTACACCCATGTGACTCGCCGAGTACCACCGGTCTGAATCCATTCAGAAGCATTCCAGGCCATGCAACTGCTCCAAAACATAGGTCTAGCCTCCTACCACTCATCCATCACGTAAAGTGTCAAACTTTACGTGAATCCAAAGAGATCTAGGCCGTTTGCACATTGGGCTAGGGTTTGGGACATGTAAGCTTCACTAAACACTCCAACACAGGGACTTTCATGCTCTCTAATTCTTCTCCCTTCCAGATCTGAGGTAGCAACCTCAGATCTAACATCTAGACTTCCCATTTCATCCATAGACAAATTCCCACAAACCCCAAAATGAAGAAACAACATAACAACAGCCCAATAACAAGATATTACCTCTAAGAGATTCCCCAACTTCAATGTAATTCGAATCCAAGCAAAGCCCCTTGCTCCAAGCCTTCAATCTCCCAAAATTCCTTCAACAATTACTTCTCCAAGCTCCAATCCACTCAACAATGGTGCTTCTCCGTGAGTTAGGGTTTTCTAGGGCTCAAGGGGTGATAAAGAGGCTGGGAGGAAAACATAATGATATTTATATAAGGTTCAACCCCGAGAATTAGGGTTTTCTCCACTCAGCGCCTACTCGCCGAGTCCATCTCACTGACTCGCCGAGTCGGCTACTTAACACGCGATCGAGTCGCGACTCTACTCGCCGAGTCCATCCATGGACTCGCCGAGTCACTCTTTCACAACTTACTCTTTTAGCCCCTTCAACTCTACTCTTGATATTTCGGGATATTACAATTCTCCCCCACTTAAATAAGGCTTCATCCTCGAAGCCTACAGCAACTCAACTCCAGAAATACTCCCACAATGTGCCACCTGGCCTTAATCGGAACAGGTCTCACAAAGCATACCCATCGAAACTCGAACACACTTTCCCTTTCCTTATGGTGTCCTGACCACTGTCTCGAACCGAGCACCGGATGTACCCTCTGATAACCACACTCAACGATCCGAGAATTACCCATGAAGCATCACTGCCCCAAATCTCAACAATTGCTCGACCCATAAGGGTTAGAAGCCATGAATCATCGGATCCCCAATCCGAATCCCACTCTATCCAATCCGTGATGACGGAAAGACCCACTCTTCAATCCCAGAGCAACTCCCATGAGTCCTCTTCTTGCAATCAAACACGCATGCCACACCAACCTTCGCATTCTCGGGTTAGGAAAACCCGTCACACTGACGACATCTCTAACATCCCCAGGAGAAACCACCACTACGCACACAGCCCTTGATCAGAATCAAGCTGGGAGTCCCAGACTCCATCCCTGCATCCATCCTGAGACTCTTGGCTCTACACCTGCGGAATCCCTTTCGCGTCCTCAACAGACATCCCATCATGATGTCATTCCATACCACTGTTACAGACACAGTGTTCGACCACCATACTCCAAATCATCCGTTCTCACTACAACTTCCACTTCCGCGAATCGGCACTTTCCCTAGCAAATGAGGGTCCGACACTTCCTCCCTTACAACAGCTCAAAGGGTGGCATACCAATGCACTAATGATGGCTATTGATATAGGATAACTCAACCAAGGATAAATACGTTTCGCAACTCCCTCTGAAATCTAATACACATGCCCGAAGCATGTCTTTGAGCATCTGAATCGTTCGCTCCCTCTGAGGTGTCCTCAGACATCATCATGATAAGCTTTAGCTCATTTCTCATATCACTCTTCGAGACTGAGCACCAGGTCAGCTTTTGACTCCAAAGCTGAGCCTCTAAAGGTCACCCATATCATGATCCAAATATCCCACTAACTTCCTCCCCGTGACCACTATCCCGACCCTGTGACACGCAAGTCACGAAATTCTCTTTTCCTTATGCTAGAAAATACAATCCAACCGAGGATCGTCTCAACTCTGATCTCTGGTTTCTACTGCGCATATCCCTTGCGCATCTCACCACATTTCCCGACAGAGACGGGGACCCCAATCTGGCCCCCGGTCCAATATCCAGGCTCCAAAAACTCAATACTAGGGCTACTCAAGCCCAAAACTCTTCCACATCATACACTGATCGGAGAACATTCCATCATCACACTCTCTTGCCATCTAGTGAGTACTACGGCTCCCCGCGGTATCACAACACCCTCTGACTAGTGAGTACTACGGCTCCCCGCAGTATCACAACACCCTCTGACTAGTGAGTACTACGGCTCCCCGCAGTATCACAACACCCTCTGACTAGTGAGTACTACGGCTCCCCGCAGTATCACAACACCCTCTGACTAGTGAGTACTACGGCTCCCCGCAGTATCACAACACCCTCTGACCCTACTAGTTCGTGCTCCGTAGACTATCATAGGCGGCTACCCATACTCGTCTCGAATATTCATCACAAACTTTGGAGGCTATCGACATAACAGATGCCCACCCTTGCGAAGATCCATTCTCTCAAATAATCTCCCTGGATGCCCATACTCGAAGGGCTCTCACTAGATCCATAGATACCTGATATACCACAAGTCGGCACAACTCAAGATTCGCGAGTAACTCCGAAATAAAGATTATCATACCCGGATACCTTGGAATACCCCAGCAGAACATCACAAAATCCTGCCACAACCACTGATCTCCTGCCCCAAGCATCATATAGACACAATAATACATTTCCTTTGAACCCCAGAAATAGATCGACATTTTTTTTCCACATTGCAACTTTGGTGCATCCAATTTCTCAATTGGAATACGAGAAAACTCTAACGCTACGAAATACACTGATAATTCTCTAAAACCCTTTTTTTCCTGCCGCTCAAAATCCAAACAAGGATACGCATACCGACCCGGAAGTTGGCTGCCCAATCATTCTCTATCTACTTGCCCCAACACTGACCAATACCAGATTCCTGACCAATAAACACCTATCATGGAGAAATTCATCCTTCTCAAACAAGTACTTCCCGCATTAACTCACTCTGACCCCTTTCCTCGATCACCGACATCTCTGGTCTCATGATTTCTTACCGTATATCTCTATACTCCACTTATAACTGCTCTTGACAAATCTCTACTTTCTTACATACGGAACCCGGTTCTCCCCCACTTAGGGTTCGAACCATCACCAAATAGCACACAACCAACCCATAACTATTTTCTCCAGCAAAATCGGACCTACCCCCGGAAAGTGCTACACAACGCCCGATAATCCCCCCTTAAGGAAATGAATCGACCTCATATACTCTGAACCTCTGATGAACTCCTCAAGAACTTCTCGTCACGTCTGCCTCTAGTCGTTCCAAATCTCATACCAATCTAGTACCAAACAACTCAACTGCTCAATAACATCCCTGGCTCATAGACTGAACCATAAAATCATCGTACCCCTCACCTCAACTCATCAACCAACGCTCCAACACCGGGATCATCCCAAGAACAGGGACCCACTCCTATATTCAACATCCCATGGATAGAAAACTCTCTGCACCGCTGAACTCGACTGAACTCCCCACTGATACCACTCCAATACCTCCTACTATACTCAAATAGGTGTAGTGTGGTCCTCAACTATCTCAGTCCCAACTGACTATCTGCTCATGATAAATCACTGCCTCGTGGCACACATGCTACCTGATACTCTGGTGGGAAATCATCATCAATGACGACCTGCAGGGTTTACCCATAAACCCAAAACTAAAACATCATACTTTTCATATTTTTTACACGAACATAATCAGTACCTCCCGGATCATAGGAGGTGACATCTCCTTCATCGACTGATCGCTCAACTCAGATCGAAATTCTCCCTTCTCACTGATTCCTTACTAAAATACTCTGAGGGGCTCTCGATCTCCCTCTCAAGGGATGCCTCTTCGAACTTACTCATGACCGGATAACCGGAGAACCACAAACATCATTCACTACGAACCATGGTACTCATTCCATGACATCTCTTCTTAATATGCCCCGGTGTATGGTACCCTAACCATAACATCACTCCCCAATCCGCTCCGATGTATGGTACCCGGACCATGACATCACTCCTCAATCTGCTCTGATGTATGGTATCCGAACCATAACATCATTCCTCAATCTACTCTGATGTATGGTACCCAAACCATAACATCACTCATCAATCCGCTCCTTAGAACCTTCAGAATACTCCCTGTATCAAGTGTGGGTCCTCTGCTTTCAGTAGTACGGGCCCATACTACCTACCACATCTACCCATACTTTCCACACGGACCATCCCAGAGCTTCTAAGTAGCTGCTCGACCTGCTCTTTCACCAATCCCATCGCGCGTGCTCGCTCCCCAGCAAAATTCTCTACTCTACAAGCGTACTCATCTGGCTAGGGTTACTCCCTAGGCTCTTCCGTTGTCCTCCCACTTCTTTGCTATCAGCTGCTGAAGAGCTCCTAATGATGCCAGCCATCTACCTCCCGAAAATCGTCATATTCACTTGGTAGCTGACTCCCTCTCTGTGATAACTCCACTTTCTCGGCTCATCATCGAAAGTACCACCGAACTCTGTAACTCTACCCCTTATGGGTTCTAACTGGATACTCTCACTCATCACATACTCAAAAGCATAACACATATAACAATGAGTCCTAGGCTAAGGCATCACAAATCAGGCCACTCTAGTCCTAGCATATGAAATACCTAGCCTGTCTCTAGCATGCAATAATATCTCATAAAGTGCATCATAAATATCTCATAACACAAAAGTAAGGGTATTTTGGGAAATCACCGTTCGGGCTCTGGCTGATTGTACACAATGCTCTTTTTTGCTTTTTCTTTGAACTCTTATTCACTATTAGAAAATTATTTCCTTAAAAACTTTTCTTACTTCCTCAGTTTGAGTCCAGATTTACCCGAAGGCGCATCCGAATCCCTCAAACCAAGGCTCTGATACCAACTTGTAACACCGTAAATTTCAAGACAAAATTTTCATTTAAAATAATCATTTTATTCTAAGAAACGCTTGTTTAAAATCTCATTCATAGTCGAATTACAAAACATAACTCCATTTTCACTTGCATAGAAAACCAAGATCCTCCAAAATATGACTCTTTCTCTGCTGTGTACAATCAAGCCGGTGCCGTCCCGTGATACTGAAAGAAACCTGAAAAACATCACACAAAACACTGTAAGCACGAAGCTTAGTGAGTTCCCCAAAATACCACACATAACACATATTAGCCACTCGAGGCTATAACTCTATGGGTCCGTG
This sequence comes from Lactuca saligna, assembly GCF_052625555.1. NCBI lineage: Eukaryota > Viridiplantae > Streptophyta > Magnoliopsida > Asterales > Asteraceae > Lactuca > Lactuca saligna. Next base: position 119,354,236 of record NC_136422.1, read on the forward strand.
TACCCAAACTCTGTGAACCCTCAGGTTCTAACTCTGGGAACCTTTCGGTTCCAACTCTATAAACATGCACATCATAAATGACATAGAAGTAATGCAGTACAACACATTAAGTACATATAGCATACAAATACTCTGATCACATAACTCTGGTTACCTACTCGAGGTAAAGTATAGTGAGAAGACTCACCTGGCAAGCAGAAAGCAGATATCCCCACACTTAAATCTCGAACTTGCCACCGCCTAACACGTAAGGCAAATACTCTCATGAATATAACTCTCGAGACTAGAATCAATCCTCTCATGGCACCCTCTTAAGGGTAAAAGACTATTTTACCCCTCTCTTGGCCCAAAGGCCACATCGCTGACCAAACCCTAAAAGTCAACGGCCAACCCTTGGTCAAAATCAAAGTCCTTAGTCAAAGTCAACCCCTGACTAACCCTACTCGCCGAGTCAACCCTGTGACTCATCGAGTTCCCATAATCAGAACTTCATTCAATCCGTGACCTAACTCATCGAGTCACCTCGAGACTTGCCGAATCCAACAACTCTGAGTCCACTCGCACACAACTCACCGAGTCATCCCTCGACTCACCGATTCTCGACTCAACCAGAGAATATTGGGACCCTTCGACAAGACTCGCCGAGTCCAAGAACAGACTCGCCGAGTCTAAGGCTATCATCAACCTACTCGCCGAGTTGTTCATACAACTCTCCGCATTCCAGGCCATCTTCATCCAACTCGCCGAGTTGTTCTTCCAACTCGCCGGGTCCCAGCTCATCTTCAAGCAACTCGTCGAGTACACCCATGTGACTCGCCGAGTACCACCGGTCTGAATCCATTCAGAAGCATTCCAGGCCATGCAACTGCTCCAAAACACAGGTCTAGCCTCCTACCACTCATCCATCACGTAAAGTGTCAAACTTTACGTGAATCCAAAGAGATCTAGGCCGTTTGCACATTGGGCTAGGGTTTGGGACATGTAAGCTTCACTAAACACTCCAACACAGGGACTTTCATGCTCTCTAATTCTTCTCCCTTCCAGATCTGAGGTAGCAACCTCAGATCTAACATCTAGACTTCCCATTTCATCCATAGACAAATTCCCACAAACCCCAAAATGAAGAAACAACATAACAACAGCCCAATAACAAGATATTACCTCTAAGAGATTCCCCAACTTCAATGTAATTCGAATCCAAGCAAAGCCCCTTGCTCCAAGCCTTCAATCTCCCAAAATTCCTTCAACAATTACTTCTCCAAGCTCCAATCCACTCAACAATGGTGCTTCTCCGTGAGTTAGGGTTTTCTAGGGCTCAAGGGGTGATAAAGAGGCTGGGAGGAAAACATAATGATATTTATATAAGGTTCAACCCCGAGAATTAGGGTTTTCTCCACTCAGCGCCTACTCGCCGAGTCCATCTCACTGACTCGCCGAGTCGGCTACTTAACACGCGATCGAGTCGCGACTCTACTCGCCGAGTCCATCCATGGACTCGCCGAGTCACTCTTTCACAACTTACTCTTTTATCCCCTTCAACTCTACTCTTGATATTTAGGGATGTTACATTAAGGCAATAAACTCCAAAGGAATTGGCCTTGGGGCCGTAAACTCCTCAAAGAAGGTTATTAGTGTCCTAAACCCTTCCAAGAATTAATCCACCAAGTTGGAATGCTTCTAGGGGTCATTTAGAACTTCAAAACACAAAGTGACACCAAGATTAGGAGTTCACGGCCGAAAACTCAAGGTTTTACGACCGAAAACTCCTTGTGTGATGTTTATAGAAGAGTAAACTCATGTATAGGGTCCTTTGGAACCCTAAACCTGATTGCCTTGTCCCACAACAACATAGATGCAATCCATAAGGAATATAACACTTATATAAAGTGTTTATTATGTTCTAGGATGTCTTAACATTTACAATTAGTAGTTTAAAACTAATTGGGTGCATATATGTGTGATCATATGTTCATTAGGATCATAGTGTGTGTACAAGTCCTCACTTGACACTTAACAATCAGACACCCTTCAGTACATCCAAACCACCATCTACAGGTGAGTTGATACCCTTTAATCAAACTTTTAACTTTTTTTAAATGTTTTATGGGGGGATACAAGTAGAATTATGCTAGTTACTATATCAATCACATGTGATTAGTAAGCAGCATTCAAATGATTGGCTACTCATTAGCCATTTTACCAAACAGTTTCCTTCAAATGATTTTCATAAACATTTTATATGATTAAAACTCCTTATTAAGTTGTACACTTTACTCTGTATGCTTCATTTCAAATTCATTTATAATTGTGTTTCAAACAAATGTTCTTTTCTACTTGTACTATTTTATCAAACCCACGCTTTCAAACCGTTTTATAGATTGACATCAAGTTGATCATTTCTTAGATAATAATTATGTTCAAACGTTTTACCAAACTTATTTTATGCTTTTATATTAACAATTGCATGCCTATATATGTATATTTATATAAGAAATGTTTAAAAGACATAGGAAGGCTATCCACCATATTTCCTTTTCGCGCTTGAGATGTGGTCTGGTGGGATATCGGGTACCCGTCCAAAGGTCGTTTAAATATTAGTTATATATCATGTGTAGATATATAGTCATAAAGGTTCTTCCAGTTCATTCAATACCGTTGGGTAGCAAGGGTATACATCCATGTCCATACGTACTAGTTAGATTACTAGTAAACTACCATAGGGGTAGTTTAGGAAGATACTAGAACTATTATTAGAACACGATATCATACAATGAGTCAGTTCATTCACGAGTCAATACTTGCTAGATAGAGAGAGAACACACGTTATAGCTAGCACACGCAGAACATTTACATGAGTACATTTACATGATTACATTTACATGATTACATTTACATGAGTACATTTACATAAACACGCTTACATGAGTACATTTACATAGATAATATATGATGAGTTATTATTACAATTTATATGTATAGATTACGTTATAAAATCCTCATTCTTATCTTTACCTTGTGATACAATCACACAATCACATTCTCGCTTTATCCCGTCCCGGTGGTCGATGAAGTTGGACGTTCGGTGGGCCATCCCCCTCGGTAGCGTCGAAGTTACCGTTAAGGTCGAGTCCAAAACCCACGTCCGACTCGGATGTTCTTCCCCTTTTGTTGGAACCGGTTGTAGATCCGAATGTGCCATTTCCGGATATAGAACCCATTTTGGACCATTACAACAAACTTCCCACACTTTTTGGTGGCTGAACGGTTTACCGTTGGTGGTAACTTTGTATTCGTAGGACGTGGTCGCTAAAATGTTGAAGTCGTTGCTACCACTTCTATGCATATTTTTAAGCTTGTCAAATATTCCATTGAATTTGGTGCAAGCCGCTCGTAAGTCACGCCATTTTGCGTTGATAGAGTCGTATGTCCGCTCCGTTTTCTTTCCTAATAACGCGTGAAAGTGATCTAGAATACGACACCAAAAACTTTGACCCGATTGTGCGTTGGCGACATCCCCGTCTTAGGATATGAAAATCCAAGCTTTTACTAAAGCTTCCTCCTCATCTTCGTTCCATGCGGTAGTCTTTTTTTTTCTTGGATCTTCACTTTTTTTTTTCCTTTGACGAGTTGGTTGTTGTGTTTCTTGGACCCGTTCGTCGTCGTCGTCATTGTCGAGATTTATAGGTTGAGATTGAGATGGTTGAAATTATTGAGAAGATTGTTGAAATTATTTGGAAGGTTGTTGTTGAAAGGCTTGGAATTGGGGTTGATTGAATTGTTGTGGTTGTTGTTGGTAGAAAGTTTGTGGGTATGAAGTGGTGAATAAAGTTTGTTGTTGGATTGGGGAGGTTAGCAATTGCATGTAACTAACATTTTCATTTGGAGTGTTTGGAGTGTTTTGGGGGTGTTTGGATTTGAATCCATGTTGAGAGAAAAAAAATATGAGAGATGAGATTTTTTTTAGAGGGTAATAAAATAGAGAATGTTTTTTGAAATGTAAAATGTAAGTAGAATAGTGGATAATTTATATGTGTAAATATTTGTGTTTCAATGGTAAAAAGTAATTTTTTTTTTAATGTTAGAAACATATATATAGCGGTTAGTTTACAGGTTCCGACTGTTACAAATTAAACGAATTGTGATTGGGGTCCTCTCGCGTCTTTGGCACCACATCACCCGCATCCCATCGGCTTTGGGGGTGGTGTTCACACGTGGGAGAGGTTGCCACCTCAGCCCAAGACGTGTGAAACTACCTCGTACCGGGTAGCCTAAATTATACTCTTTGCGTTGAGACTGAAATAAACATTTATTGATTTCCGTAAATTACCACTTCTCTAAAGGAATTTCATGTTGGGCTTCCTTTAAGTTTGGAGTTGATTTCAGTTCAGTGAGCGCACTTCATCAATTGTCATATTGTTGTGGTTTATTGGACTCCGGCACCAAATTCGTGCTGCTCTAGACGCTTTTGTCCAATTGATGTCGTGTATATTTGGGGGAAACGGAATGAGTTGACGGTCATTAAATTAAGGATGACTATTTTATGGAGTTTGGGGACGATATTCAAGTTAGTCTTTTCTTAATTGATAAAGAAAAGAGAACAAAAATTTCAACCCTAGATTGGCATGTTAGGTGTAGTCTATCATTTTGTAATGCTTTAATAGCATCTTCCAAGCTAGTTGTTGTATTTTAATGTAATGACGTCGTGTTTCAAAATAAATAAATAAATAAAAATAAAGCTGATGTAAGTGTTTTCGATTGTTTATAATGCCAAGTTATGCCAATTGTGAGTTATAATTGTTCCTTTGTTCTTGGTTTTGTTCTTTTTTGTGTGATAAGTCCATTCCAAATTTATTTTTTCACACTCAAATTCCCACTCTCTAATTCTTCTTAATTTGAAATAAAAAAAATACTAAGTTGTTTGGTTTACAAAATGTTGCTCGAGAAATTTGAATTGCAATTGAAAAAAGAATCTTTCTAATTCATGTAAAATTATAGAATTACCTTTTTGTCCATTTTGGTTAAAGTTCATTTGTTTTCTAACTTATATGTAAGTATATATTTATATAAATTATTAAAATAGTACTGATTTTTTCTAATTTACTATATCAGTAAACTTATTTTTCATATTTCCTCAACACCTGAAACCCAAATATAAAACGAAATCGTTAACGACTTCCATTTCATGATCAAGATTCTTGTACATGCTATTTCTTTCATCTTTTCATGTCAATATACAAGAACATATAATTTTGTTACCAATCTTTCTAAATTCTATATATCTAAAACAATACAATCAATTTTCATAATGTTGCTGCGAAATAAAAACGAGATTAACAAATGGAAAGAGAAATTGATTTTAACAATCATTCAATTAAGAGAAGTTGACAAAATTACATTACTGTAACAGTGATTTTAGGAAACCGATTGATTTTAACAATTATTCAGTAACAACAGTTTTAAGAAACTATCGATTTTGACAGAATGTTGAGACTGCAGATCTGCGTGGGCTCTTTTGTCTGCACGGTGCAGACGACGCACAGACTAAAAAGTTTGCAGTGTGTTTGTTTTTCTGAAGTGCGCAGACATAAAAACGTCTGCACGAGGTTTTCACCTCAAAGACTTGGGCCAACCTCTTATAAAGTCTGCGAGTGTTTTAAACTTAAAAAAAAAAAAAGAACGCATACTTCTTTTCTATCCGTCTCCTTCGTCAAACTTCCCACCTAGTCCATATTTCTCCACCCGACAGAACCTTCTTCATCTTCAATCCGGTTGACCATCACCTCCGATCAGCACCCCCGTCGTCGCCCTCCTCTTCGATCCAAGGCGTCCAGTGACCCGGAGACATCTCGACGAGTCAATAGCCGCGATCTAGGCCACCAGCGAACATGTTTCGACAGAACCATTACATTTTTTTTCCGGTTCCAACATGAAATTGAACATTAATCATGCTGGGAAAACTCTTTAATGCACTGGAAATCTTCTTTCTTGCTTCAATTTCTTGTTAACCGTTTCTTGATTAAAATTCTTGTTTCATGCTTTAATTTCTTGTTAACTATTATTGCTGGGAAAACTCTTTATAGCCTAATTTGCTTTTGCTAAAGATCAATAATTAGGAAAATTAAGATTAAACCAATGGAAAGAAAGTCTTGCCTTTTATTTTCATGTTTATGTCCAGGTCATCAAAATATTCACAAGGTTTACACCAAGCAATTTACTCGAATAATTTTAATTTAGAAACGACCCTACAAAGGAATATAATATTGTATACATAAACAAGTTGATAACGATCAAGTCTTTAAATCCTACCTAATAAATAATTTTTTTTGTCACATGTGCTCTTCTCCTTCATTTGGACACATGACATTTTCTAAAAAAATTAAATTTTATATTTTCTACTTGTCATTTTATTGTATTTTTCATTTTATTAAATTAAAATTCCACATTTAATATGTAAGGTAATATATATGTAAGATATTTATTAGAAAAATGTTTATATAGGTAATGAATTCAATACATTAAAGCCCCATTAATTTTAATAATTAAAATTTTTTCTCATCTTTCTTATAAATTCAATCTTTTGAAATTGTTAAAATTTCATATTATTATTTTTTTTTAAAAAAAATAAACCCATATAATACATAGATCTCACACTTAGAATAATATATTAACACTGCTGCCTTGTTTATAGACAAAGGACATTCAAATTATTTTTGGAAAATCATACCTTAATTTAAAAATTCATAAGGCCAAAAGTTTGAAAATAGTAGAAAAAATGTTGTGAATGTTGTGCTGAAAATGTGAAATAATGATGTGAATGTTTTGATTTTGCTAAAAATACTCTCTATTGTCTCAAATTGTTGTTGAATGTTACTTGTTGATTGTTTATTGTTATTTGGTTTTGAAAATACTCTTTATTGCTTCAAATCATTATTTTTTTGTTGGAATGTGTATGATATGCAATACCTTATGAAATCATATTTCTCAATTTGTGAATGTTAAAAATACTCTTTTTGTGTGATAATATCATTCCAAATTTATTTTTTCAAACTCAAATTCCAAATCTCTAATTCTTCTTAATTTGAAAAAAAATAAATACTAAGTTGTTGTTTCGTTTGTAGAATGTTACTGAAGAAATTTGAATTGCAATTGAAAAAAGAATCTGTCTAATTAATGTAAAATTATAGAATTACCTTTTTGTCTATTTTTGTTAAAGTTCCTTTGTTTTCTAAGGTATATATATATATATATATATATATATATATATATATATATATATATATATATATATATATATATATATATATATATATATAAATTTATTACTAAAATAGTATTGATTTTTTCTAATTTACTATATCATTAAACTTATTTTTCATATTTCTTCAACAATTGAAACCCAATTATAAAACAAAATCTTTAACGACTTCCATTTCATGATCAAGATTCTTGTACATGCTATTTCTTTCATCTTTTCATGTCAATATACAAGAGCATATAATTTTGTTACTGATCTTTCTAAATTCAATAGTAAACTTATAATAAAAAGGAATTCAGATTTCATACACCTTTTATGTTCACGAGCAGTAAAACTCATATCTATATATCTAAAACAGCACAATAAATTTTCATAATGTTGCTGCGAAATAAAAAAGAGATTAACAAGCGTAAGGAGAAATCGATTTTAACAATCATTCAATTAACAAAAATTGACAGAATTACATTGTTGTAACAGTGATTTTAAGAAATCGATTAATTTTAACAAGCATTCAGTAACAACGGTTTTAAGAAACCACCGATTTCGATATAATGTAGACAAAAACAAATCTTTTAGCAAGCATTCAACAAACAGAAATTGACAAACACGAAGAGAAATCGACTTTGAGGAGATGATGTGGAAATAAAAATGAAAAAAAAATCAATAAACAAGAAGAAATATCAATTTTAAGAAACCATCGATTTTGATATTAAATTAAGAGTGTGAGAGATAACGAGATTCAGATCGTGTAACACTCTAAATTTTCAAATAAAATTTTTATTTTTAATTTCACAGGAAAACATAGTTTATATTTCTCAGCACAAAACAATCAATAGTTTGATAATATCCCATAAACCTCAAAACACAATCTCTAGCTGGTGTGTACAACACCGTAAGCACAAAGTTTACTAAATTCCCGAAAATACTACACACAAATAATTAGCCTCTCATGGCTATACTCGATAAAGACCCTCTAGTCATGTGTCTTAGTGAAGATCCTTCGGTCTTACAGCTAGGGTTGGACCCTCCGATCTGGTATCTTAGTGAGGACCCTTAAGTCTCACAACTTGGGCTGGACCCTCTATTCCTGTATCTCAATGAAGACCCTATGGTCTCACAACTCAAATCAGATCCTCTGGTCCTAACTCAAAAAGCACATAATAATATACCACATAAATCACAAAGACAAAATGCATAATATCACATAACTTAATATAAGCACATAAGACCCTCTTGTCAATAACACAGATAAGACCCTCCGGTCACACAGTACTACTATTGGATTAATGTCTAAGTCCATAACTATATTTGGTATGTACTTGACCTGACCCGGCATGGTCCATTTGGGTTGCACTTCACCGACAAAATTTATATGGATAATCTTTTAAGAATAGTATATTTATGATTTATATTAATATATTATAAGTTCTAATATATTAATAAGGATTCATATTATTTAATTAGTATTGATCAATACTTAATTTAGAATTAATTAAGTGATCAAAATGAACTAATTAAATATGGACTCTTATATATATGGAATGGGCCAAGTTGATTCAGGTTGGGCTAAGCTTTCATGGATAGTCCATGGAGTCTTTAACCCATGGATCATATGAAATGAAAGGTCATGGGTTTAACCCTAGTCTGCATACAATATAAAGATGTCCTTGGTTGGTGAAATGGCAACTAGAGTTGGTACACTAAGAAGGGCTAGCCGATTTCACTAGAGAGAACCAAGTATCCATATTCTCTAATGTCTTCCAAGGTGTTTTGGTGATTTGTGATTCCAGTTGAGGCTTCCACACTATTGGGTCTAAGGTCTTAAAGCTTGAAGACATCAAGCTACATCAAAAGGTATGTCATCTAACTAGTACTTTGTAGTATAAGAACTTCATAATATGCTAGTTAGGATTAAAGCCTTGGAAAGATGTTATTTGCATGTATAATAGAGAAAAACATAGATCCAAGGTTTATAGGGTTTCATGTACACCATAGGATTGTTCGGATGCTCATAACACAACCGTGGTATCAGAGCCTAGGCTTGTTTTCTTGTTATACTTGCAAAACTGCTTAAAAATCGAAGTTGTTTGCTGTCTGATCATCAGACTCGGCGAGTCCATCAAGAGACTTGGCGAGTCCATGCATAAAAAGTGATCAAATCGATCCAACTCGTCGAGTTGGTTCATGCACTCGACGAGTTGGACCCCCAGACAGCATAAATTCGACTTTTTTGGTTGAAATTGGGCTAGGAACATTACCCTAAGATGTTTTTGGACTTATAAACTTGTTTTTGATGTGGTAATGTTCATGCTAATCCAATTTCATAGATAATTGTCAATAGATTCATGTTTTGTATTAGTTTAAGGTTTAGACTAATTACATGAAAAAGTTTGATTTGATTTATCTTGTTCTTATGAGTTGCTTAGATTAATAGAAAAGTTGAGTAAAATAGTTGTTTTCAATCCAAATTAATCTAAGAGTTGATTCTAAAATGTGTTTTTGTAACTTGTCCTCAAGTTATATGAAAAGTCACATTTCAGTTTCATAAAACTCATAAAAGTTGGCAAAAGTTACAAAAATGAAGAGTCTTGTCTCATTGAATGGTTTTATGACTCCATAACTTGTCCTCAAGTTATGGAAGTTCAAGAGTCACTTCATTAAGTAATAAAATGTGTAACCTTAATTAATTCCATAAGTTATAAAATAAAGATAAGTTAATTCTTTTATTAGTTTAAAGTCTTCCATAACTTGTCCTCAAGTTATGGAACTTGAAGAGTTTTTGGATTAAAACTACTTTAAACACATAAGTTATGAATTAATTAGTTTTGAATAATTTCAAAACTTGCCCTCAAGTTTTGAAATATGAAAAGTGTTCTCTTATGAATACTTTAATTCCAAGTTAGCCCTTAGAATTTTAAAAGTTAAAATTCAACCCTTATAATTTATAATATTATAAGTTAATAATATATATATATATATATATATATATATATATATATATATATATATATATATATATATGTATATGTATGTATAAGAGTAAAGGTTACTGCCTATAAAATGACAGTTTAATTATAGGCCCCATTCACGAAGCCGGTCTATAAAGGGGGTATAAGGTTACTGCCTATAAAATGATAGTTTAATGGGTATCCACTCTCAACCACCGCTTCCTTGACCGGTGGAGGGTCGTTAGCCGAATGGGTTTGACAGGACTATAATTCCACCTTCATTAAAAGTATTAATGATAAATACTAACTAACTAAACTCTTAATAATACCCAGTCTTAGTTACTTAGGAAAATGTGAATAAGGTGCTAATCCATGAAACTACACTTTGCACTTTGTTTAAGTCAGTTAGTGGAGCGTGTGTGGTTAACCGACACACTAACTCGTATTTAACAAGGTAGGTAAAGGGTAACTTAATGTTTATCATAGTATCGATGGAGCGTGTGTGGTTAACCGACACATCGATTGAGGGGTAAACACTTAAGGGTACCAAGTAATTTGCATGGTTACTTCACACCTTGTTTTGTGATCCTCGGCATCCCAGTCACAAAACCTGAAGGGTGCACTCGAGATTGAAACATGCCATTGAACAGCTCAATGAATCTCAACAGATATAGGAGTTTCAAATCCAATTAAAACCTAATAATACATTTCGTTTATCTTGGTGGAAATTGGTGAATGGTCATTCACCTACCTTCAAATATTTTATAGCTTGGATTACGGCATCCCTCTTATAAGTTATAAAATAGTTTGTTGGGTCCTAGCCTTAATATTTCATATTGAGTGTCATATTAAGGACTTTAGATCAACTATCTTGAATATCTCCCAAAAGATGTCTAGTTTAGGCATCTGTGATCTTCCCAAATCTCTTGAAACAAGGTTTCCTAAATGAAGATGATGTCCTTTGGAAATCATACTTCTTTAACCTCCTCAAATTATTCTACCTAACCCACAAGTTCAAGGTCACTCAAGCCCTACTGGCAAGGCAAGGTCTTGGTGTGATCACTTCTTGGAGATGTAGTCAGACATTGACAAGCCGGGAGAGTTGGGTGTCAAAGTCTTGAGAAAGTTAGTGGTTCAACTACCTTCTAAGTCACATAGTGAGTTCTTTTGGAACACCTATGAAACAGACTACGACAAGACCCTTAATGATCTTAGCTATTTGCTATGATCAACTTCCTAAAACTTTATGGAAAATGACAATGATGACATTGGATATCTAGTAAAGCTCTCTCTTCCCAGTGGAAAGGGATCGGCCATAGTCAACTCGGTTGACCAAATGGTAAAGAGAAAGCCCAAGTCTGAGATAGTCCCGTGTACCATTATCAAAAGGTCCATATGTTTATATTGCCAAAGAAAGGGGCATTAGTTGCAAAGCTGCCAAACATACCTAAGGATGTTAAAGTCAATAAGTTTGACTCTACTTCAGGTAAAGTCCGCTATCTAACTCTGCTAAGTTTCTATTATAAGATTCTTGATACATGATGTCACTGGGTCACATGGTGATGTTTTAAGAATCAAAGAAAAGTGAAGAAACTTAAAGAAAGAATATGTTGAATCTGATCATGTAGATGAATTTGTATCACATAGTTTGAAGATTGGATTCTTGAGCTACTTCTTAGGAGTTATGAGATATTGCTTAGGAATAGATAACAACAAGTTTTCATATGGATTGTAAGGATAAGTTTTTCCGCAAAGTTTTAAAATAAAAGAAAAATTCTTGATTTTATTTATTTTAAAATATCCTTACAATGGCATTTGAGGAAAAATTGTTGCTTATATGATTCCATTAATAGAAAGAGTGGAAATATGAAATGGATTCTTTCATTTGTGGTAATGTCTAAATTTAACAAATAAGGAAAGATTCTCATCACCCAAGTTTCAATTGGACCGGAACTTGGAATCATGCAAGTTGTATAGCATGATGAATGAGAACTTTCAAGTATTGGAAAATTTAGACTAACTACTTGTTCACATGGATGTGTGAGTCAAGTAACGGACTAAGGGATCGAGTACACATTCTTGTGCACCGGTCAAGTCCACCACAAAAGATCGATAAGATTTTTCGTCATAACTTACTAAAGCTCAGTAAATATGGTTATACTTACAATCTTAAGTGTAATTCTGAGACATTGGATTAGGTTCCAATGTAAGGCAGAGCGAATAAGAAGAATCAACGTAGGCAGAAGGATAAAGGTTTCTCAAATCTGAAAAGATGGGAGAGTACTTTAATATCAATTTTGTGATCATCTTAATGATTAAGAAACCATAGCACAATTAGGTCTCTAAGGAAATCTTAGTGCCTTCTTATGACTAAGAAGAGGAATCTTGAATTGTTGAAATGGTTAAATCAAGAAGATGAGTCATACTTCGTTCCAATACAAGTCTTAGAGTCATACTCCAAGATTGTAGTTTGAGTGACATGTCTTAAACAAGGTTTAAAAACACTTGTCAAATGTAAGAGTAAAAGTTTCCTACTCTTGTACATTTGAAACTAGTAAGATGTGATGTTTTGGATATAACAAAGACTAACTAAGGCTAACTGTGTGAAGTGTTTGTCTTGATTAGAATCTGGACTGTCTCTTGGATGTTTGAAAAGGGAGTATTATAGGTCAAGAGGACAGTAGGAGTCTTAAAGGTCTTGACAGTCTCAAGAACTAATCAAGAATAAAACCTGAAGTTTTTCACTAGCACACGACTTGAGGTTCATAACCTATCATGTTGACATATTCTGTGCCCATTCCAGTTAAAGTTGGCTTTGCATATGAGTTGTTAGAGTTCTCAATTGGTTGCGCAACAACTTGGAAGCAATGGCAGGCCCTTGAGCTTCTAGGTGGCAAGAAATCAAGATTAAGTTCAGTCCATATGAGTTTGGATTTGTAATTATCCTTGTCTTGTGACTATGGTTTTGACAATTCACATGGATAAGAACACATACACTAGTAAATCTAAGTGTCATAAGGTTTCTCTCCGATTCATGAAAATGATGGTGAGGTAACTCTTTCACTAAGTAGATTTTCGCTAGATAGCAATTGTAATATTTGCATTCTCAAAGTCGTTAGTGGAGCGTGTGTGGTTTACCGGCACACTAACTTGGACTTGTGAGAAGTGGCAAAGGTCTGGACAATCGAGACTATGATTACAGCATCCCTTTTCATAGTTCTTAAAATTGTTTAGACACACAAGTGTGCTATCTAAGGCAAGGTGTATGATTTTGATAAAGTTTTATCAAAACAATCTAGTATCAGAAATCTGATCTTTGGTAAGAAAGTCAGCTAATTTCTGAGTACATGTCAAAGCTAGTGGGAGCATGATAATTATGATAAAGATTGCAAGTTAGCAATGTTAATTATAGAAAAAAAAAGTTTCAATTGGGAAAGAGTTGTTTTGCTATAATTAAGAGAGAGGAAATTATACTTCATCTCAAATCTAAAATCTTAGATTGAGGTTTTAATCGTATTTAGTCAAGGATATATATATGGATTTCATGTTGGAATGGCTCAGCATAAGGAAATTTTGTATATGGGTCCATTCTTTGCATTCTAAAATTCGATTATGATTATGGCATCCCTTTTCATAATCTAAATTATGAGAACTTGGCAAATTGAAATGGTAATAGTATAGCAAAAGACTGGTTTAGTCTTTATGTGAGACATCATGAATCGTGCCCCATATGCTTTGGATATAGGATTGATTACATGTGCTATATTCGTCCGTTCTAAAATTTTCCAAATGCCTGGGGCATTAAGAAGGGAAAAGGTCTAGAATTGGATATGACTAAAAGGATTAAACAGTTGTCGAGGATGATTTAAGGTTTACCAAAGATTGGGTGCTCAAGAACCGTTGAAAGTATAGTGATAATGCTGGAAGGACCATATTGACATAATCTGTAAGGAGACAACTCTTGTTCAGAAGTGATAGTCAAAATGAATTTGGAAATGTTTCAAAGTTAGAAATGATTCAATCTGTGTGAGATTAGGAAACTTAATGCAAGAAGGATGTTTCCAAGGAGTTGATCTCCTTTGGAATACTCTGTAATGATTGGTGCCAAGTCTTTGTGAATTTGTGCATAATCATTACAAGAAGATCAATGCCTATAAGTTTAGAATCTAACAGATTTCAGTAAATGGCATGAGTTTGGAATTCTTGCATTTGCAGTAAGGATTTGGGATTGTGAAAAAGGATAATTGGAGTTATGTTCAGTTAATCTATTTCACAAAGTAAAGATCATAGACAAACATAGTATGCATACTTGGTGTGTGGCATGACTAGTGTTTAGAAAACATAGTGTACATGCTTGGAGCATGGGACAACTATTGTTTTAAATTCAAGAATAAAGTTGATAGCTGAAACATTATACAATGAATAATGTGTAATCATATGATGATAAATAAAAGGTGTTTTATTTATATTCATAAGTTCTGAGACCATATTGGATTCGATTATTATTGTGTTTCATTTTGCATGTTTTGACTTCCAGAATAAACTAGGTTATTCTTCCTGAATGACTAAGTTATTCAAACCATCCACAATCGGTCATATGTTGGAAGTAGATATGAATTAAAACTATCACGGGTTAGCTTGTAGAGGTCTAAGGTTTTGGACAAAGGGCTACAACACTCATGAGTGCTCATAAGTTTTGAGTATTGGATTCAACCCGCACTCATTGGAATCACTTCATGGATTTTATCACGAGTGATCATTAGACGATAATATCTTATATTCTTCAAACCTAGAGATATGAGTTGTTACTATGATTTGGTTGTATATTGATTGCACGAAAACACATTCGGTAACTTGGTGTTATAAAACGTGCCTTTGTGTATGGTTCAACAAGTAGTAGAACAAGCCATATGAGTTGAAGTTTATCCATTCCTTTTACCTTCGGGATAAAAGCGATATCTGTGGGCCCCTCGATGATTTGATGATGAAAAATGGAAGTGCTCGGCTGGGCTAGGACTGATTTGGTTTGTTCAATTAGTCAGTCATCATAAATCGGATATCGGGAAACAACAAATAGACAGAGAGAATGATTATAATCAATGTCTCAGTCCATATGATATCTAGAATGGAGGTATATATGATCCCTTATCTAATGGACAAGTTCGTTGACAAGATCAGAGTTCGACAGCGGCTTTAAGAGATATGATTTCCAGTTAGGTTTTGAAGTCATACTCAATAATACTTTTTGACTTATCCAAATGGGAGACTTTTGAGATTTATGATTTATATTAATATATTATAAGTTCTAATATATTAATAAGGAATCATATTATTTAATTAGTATTGATCAAGACTTAATTTAGAATTAATTAAGTGATCAAAATGAAATAATTAAATATGGACTCTTATATATATGGAATGGGCCAAGTTGATTTAGGTTGGGCTAAGCTTTCATGGATAGTCCATGTAGTCTTTAACCCATGGATCATATGAAATGAAAGGTCATGGGTTTAACCCTATTCTCCATACTATATAAAGATGTCCTTGGTTGGTGAAATGGCAACTAGAGTGGGTACACTAAGAAGGGCTAGCCGATTTCACTAGAGAGAACCAAGTATCCATATTCTCTAAAGTCTTCTAAGGTGTTTTGGTGATTTGTGATTCCACTTGAGGCTTCCACACTATTGGGGCTAAGCTCTTAAAGCTTGAATACATCAAGCTACATCAAAAGGTATGTCATCTAACTAGTACTTTGTAGTATAAGAACTTCATAATATGCTAGTTAGGATTAAAGCGTTGGAAAGATCTTATTTGCATGTATAATAGAGAAAAACATAGATCCAAGGATTAAAGGGTTGCATGTACACCATAGGAGTGATAGGATGCTCATAACCCAACAATTACCACTCAAGTAAATATAGTGAGAAGACTCACCTCGTAAGTAAGCAAGTACATCTAATACTCAACGGTAGGTCTAGTCTCCGCCTACATATATCATAATCATCTCTAATTAACAATTTATAATAACAACTCCAAGAATGATAAGCTACTCCTTTACTAACTCTCGGAAGGGTGAAAGACTAATTTACCCCTCCATGATCTCTAAGGTCCACAAATTGACCAAACCCTAAAAGTCAACGAAAGTCAATGCCCAAGTAAACAGTCAATGTTGACCCAACTCGTCGAGTGCATCTATGCGACTCGTCTAGTTCCCTCTGTTCTCTGAAAACTTGAGAAAATCTAACTCAACTTGCCAAGTTGTGTCACCATCTCGTCGAGTTTATAACGCGTCCAGACTATTGAGGAAACCCTAACCAACTCGTCGAGTTGGCTCACTAACTCGTAGAGTTTACTCTTTATCCAAACATGGTAAAACCTGACTCAACTCATCGAGTTGTGTGCCTAACTTGTTGAGTGCTTCAGCCATTACACATAAAGCTGATTCTAATTGATTCCAATGCTCCAAACATATGATCCAACCTCCTAGGATGAAGTTACCATGTAAAGTTGGTAAATTTACGTGCATGCAAGGCTGTACACAACTAAAACACCCAAAACTAAGATCAAGAAAGGTATAGGGTATGGAGAAGGGCCAAAGCTTGACAAAGTTGATGAATTTATGACCATGGGAACCTAGTGGAGTCCAGATCTATAACCATCTCCTTGTGATAAGCTGAAACCCGATAATGACTCCATAATGTCCAAAAAATGGCTATTAACACTCCCAATAAAAGATTTAAGTATCAAGAAGTCAAGGTTTTAACTTTATACCTCAGTTTGATCGCCAATACATAGTAGATGGTAGATCTACAACCCTCTGCTTAATCCAAGCTTCTCAATCCTCAAGTCTCCTTCCAAAACTCCTAAAAAGTCATCCTTTTAAGCTCTCAAACACATGCAAGAAGATACCAAGCTCGATCTTGGGTTTTCTCTGGTTGAAATTATGATGAGGGAGGCTACAATGGGTTATAAGTTCTTTAAATAGGATGAAAAATCCCAAAATTAGGGTTTTCACTAAATAGCCTCAACTCGTTGAGTTGGCCCCTCCAACTCGTCGAGTTCCCTTAAAACTCCACGTAGGCTGATAGTTCCTACACAACAAGTTGGAGAAGCCAACTCATCACTTTGGTTCTATAATATGCATGAAACCCTCAAATTTCACACCTGGGAAATCGAGGTGTTATAGTTCTCCCTCACTGAGATCAAACATCTCCAACGAAGCCATTTCTTAGAAACAAAACTTGGTACTGCTCACACATCTCAGACTCCGGTTCCCGAGTCCGCTCTGAACCTTTGTGGTTCTACCAGTACACCTTCTAACATCCTGTTTCAGATTGTTCGTGATTTGTGTTGGTGGGTCACGAGTCGGGCGCGAGAAGGTTTCAGATTGAGGCGAGTTGCTTGAAAGGTAAGGGATCTCATTACTTTTCGATATGTATGAGGATGGTGGAAACAAAGTTTTATCTTTGAAGCTATGAAAGTTTGGAGGGTTGACAAGTTAAGTCCTTAAAGTCAAGAAGTTCGTAACCAAGTACGTTGGGCGTACATAATTCATATGCTTAGCGTACATACGCACGTTCTTCTTAAGCTGAGCCACCTAGTACGCTTGGCATACCAGGGGGTACGCTGGGCGTACTAGGCACAGAGGAAAACCCTAATTAAGTGAAGTGTCCATATATAAAGAAAGATATGGTCTCATTTTTAGCCTCCTTCCTCAGTTTGTTAGACCCTCTCAAACCCTATTATCCGTCCTTGGAGTTTGTGGTGGCCATGATGAGCTTGTTGTGTTCTTGTGGACTTTGGAGAGTCAAGAAGAAGCATGAAAGGGTGTGAAGTCGAAGAGCAAGTTGTGGATCTGAGCTTCCTAGGGGCTAGAGCACCATTTGAAGGTATAAAGATCCAAACTTTCCCTCTCTTTCTGTTTTGTGCATTTTAGAGTCCATTCTAGGGTTTTTGGTCCCAAGCTTGAGACTTTATGAGTTGATGCACTCCAAAGCTTAATAACCTGTCCTTTTAAGTGTATCTAATGATAAAGAACTATAAAAATGAGCTCTTGATCCTGTGAATCTACCCATGCATGAGTTATGAGCATTTTGGGTTATGAAAGTAAGAGTTTTTATGTGTTGTGACCTCATCAGCCATGCAAAGGCTTAAAGTCGATATCTTTATTGAGTAAGAGATGTTAGGAAGTTCAGATCCAAGAGATAAGTCAAGGTCTTAACGGGTTAAGACCCAAAAATATATTTAAGCAAAATAGAGAGTACGCCCAGCGTAATCCTAGTACACCCCGCGTACTGGGCTGAGGTCCCTGATCAGATTGTGCATGCTTGAGTACGTTGAGCGTACCAAGAGAGGTACGCCCCGTGTAACCCCTCTGTGGGCTTTTGGACTAGGTGATCTTTTGGGCTTTAAGTGATGGGCTGGAATCCTTGGGCCTGCTTAGTGGAGCCTGTGATCAGAGAATTAAATTGATGTCTTGGGCCTCATGTTGGGCTGGTCATGTAGGATGAGGTTGGGCCTTGGGGAAAACTCAATTATTATTGGGCCTTGGTGGGCCCAATGGGTTAGGACTGTAATGGACTGGTAGTTGGTCTATCTTTAGACTTGGTAATTGAGAAATTGGACTTAGTTCCCGATTGGGTTAATTGTGGGATTTGACATAGAGTTAGAGGTCGGTGTTTAGCAAGCAGCATGATTGGAGGTTGATTCTTAGTGCCAGGTGAGTTTTCTCACTATACTGTACCCGGAAGGGTTTTATTGTGTGACTGGAAGGTCGGATATGTTATGAGTTGTATGCATTGTATATGATAAGTTAATCGTTTGTATGTGCTATGTATGCTATGCTTGATATGGGCCGAAAGGCACTATGTTATGGGCTGGAAGGCATATATGTTATGGGCCAGAAGGCATTGTGATGTGGACCGTAAGGTTGACATAGGTAGGACCGGAAGGTTTACCGAGTCGGGATGGAAGTCCCCTGAGATACTTGGACTGGAAGGTCAGAGCCTGGAAAGGCGTATGTGCGTGAGTAGTATCTTGGGGAACTTACTGAGCATTTATGCTTACAGTGTTATGTGTTATGTGTATTAGGTACCGGTGATGATCGCGGGAAGGTGCCGACTTGATCAGTACACACACGAGATTTTTTTTATGCTATGAGATCTTGGGATTGATATATGTTTTGAAATAAGTTCAAACAATGATCATTTAATGAATAATAAATGAATTATGTTTTGTATAAAATGAGAATATTATTTTGAAAATTTACGGTGCTACAAGTTGGTATCAAAGCCTTGGTTTGAGGGATTCGGATGCACCTTCAGGCGTATTTGAACTCAAACCGATGAATTTGAGAAATTTTCAAATAAAACTAAAATTTTCTAAAAAAGAAAAAGAGATTCTGGAAGCAAACAGAGTGGAAGGTGTGTATGGTCAGCCAATGCCCGAACGGTGAATCCCTAAAATACTTTTACATTATGTGTTATGAGTTATGATATGATATAAGATGCATGATAGAGTAGGCTAGGTAATCATATTAGGACTAGAGTGGCCTGATTTGTGATGCCTTAGCCTAGGAGATTTCTGCTACTATGAGATACTTGAGAGTGAGTAGGTAGCAGTGAGGAGCTTGCGAGAGGTCTACGGGAGATTAGACTATGCATAGTGAGATCAGAGTGCTTGTGATCTGGGATCCTAGGAGGAGGACTTGGAGTGAATACTGATGCAGTATGAGTGGTAGTATAGGGCCCGTACTACCGAAGACACCGGATCAGTAAGCAATCCAAGTAAGAATCCTTAAGGTACTAGGGAAACAAGTTGGGACGAGAGATCAAGGAGTAGTGTCATGGTTTGAATACCATGCGTCATAGCAGATTGAGAACAGACGTCATGGTCTGGGTACCATGGTTCGTAGTGAATGACACTTGTGGTTCTCCGATTATCTGGACATGGTTGAATATGCGGAGATTGGGCGCGATGAGGTTTAACGCCTGAGGGCCATGATTGAGCCGGAAGAGGCATCCCTTGAGAGGGAGGCCGAGAGCATTTCAAATATTTTTGGTAAGATTTCAGATGTAGTCGCAAGACTCAAGGATGAGTAGAGATGGTTACGGCTTGAGAGGAGCAAGCGGCCAAGAGAAAGGGGACACTTTCTGTGACCTGAGTGGTGCTATTTTCGCTTCCTGTGGGGAAGCATAAGAGGTATGAGACTTCGGTTTTTGGGGGTTAGGAGTAAACCCTGCGGGTTGTCATTGATGGCGATCTTCCACCAGAGTTTTTAGTAGCGTGTCTGCCGCGAGAAATGGTATACCATGAGCAGGATGTTAGTTGGGACTGAGATGGGCAGGGACCAGGATGCACCTTACTTGAGTATAGTAGGACGTATGCTAACTGCAGCAATGGGTGACACAGAAGAGTATATCGGGGCGATGACCCTTATGTTTATGTTAGGAATTGAGTATGGGAGTGGTGACCCTGCTGTTGTGATGATTCACACGTTGGTTGGGAATGCGAGGATGAGGAGTATGATGATTCAGAATTTCCAGTTTGATAGTCCGGATTATTACTGGACAACTGAGATGTTCGGTAGTGGATGGTATGAGATTTCAGAGGGACTAGAGGCAGTCGTGACGAGCAGTTCTTGGGGACTTCATCGGAGATTTATAGAATTTTGGGGTTGCTTGATCCCTATATGGGGAGATCATGGGGCGTCGTGTAGCGCCTTCCAAGAGTAGGTGCGATGTTCTGGTAGAAACTGTCTGTGGAATAGTTGTTAGTGAGTCAATTGGTGATGGTTCGAACCCTAAGTGGGGGAGAACCAGACTTTATAGAGGGTACCAGAGATTTGCTCAAGGGCAGTTAGAAATCTGGATATAGAGACCTGCGGTTCGGAATCATGAGACCAGGGTTATTATTGGACAAGGCGAAGTGCAGAGTGAGATTAGGCATGAGGTACGTTATGAGTATGAACGTGTGTCTCCACGGCACGTGGCCATTGGTCAGGAATCTGGTGGTGATTAGGGATGTTAAAGGTGGTAAGCTCGTAGGGAGGGTATTGGCAACTGAGGACTTATGGTTCGGTGTACAGATTGTTATATGCCCTTTTAAGGTATTTGGGAGATAATCGGTCGGCCAACTCCTGGGTCGGTATGTGTATTCTTGTATGGGTTTTGAGCAGTAAAGGAAGGAACTTGGGATGGTCATCAATGCGTTCTAAAACGTTAGCGATTCCTTCGTGTTCTAATGGAGTGTTTGAATACACCGAGGTTGTGCGTTGGGTAAAATGAAGGATTATTTACGAGATTCGGAGAGAATGTATTGTTGTACCTCAGGATGCTAAAAATCAAAGTCAGTGGTTGAGCCAGGACTTTGGAATGTATTGTAATGGTGGTTCGAGGGATCTGAGTATAATGCCTTGTTTTCCGAATTAATTTTAAGAAGTCTTAAGTTGTCACGACAGGTGGTGTATCGAGTATCTATGACTCCAGTGAGAGCCTTCGGGTAGTGTCATTAAGATGGATTATTTAGAAGAGAGGGCGTTATGATGGTACGAGGAGCCGTAGTACTCCTTATTAAGAGGAGGGTGTGGTAATGCTACGGGGGGGGGGGGGGTACTCACTAGCCAGAGGATGTTGTGACGCTACGAGGAGCCGTAGTATTCTCTAGTCAGCAAGAGGTGGTTATGAGGGAATACTCTTTTATTAGAGCACGATACATGAGGGTCTTGGGCTTGAGTAGCTCTAGTATTGAGTTTTTGGGAGTATGGTGGTTGAAACAGGGGCGAGACTGGGGTCTCCGCCCTTGACGGGAATCACTATATTTGAGTTGAGTGGTGATTGTCGCATCATAAGGGAATTGGAAAGGTCGTATTTGCACTGGGGCAGGTTGAGTCATGGGATAAACGTTTCATTGGGACATGAGGTTCCAACGTTGGTATGAATCGAACTCTTGAGTTGAGTTGGCATTAATGGTGTGTGGGTACACGAAGTGAGATTCTAGAATTTTGAGACGAGTCCCGAGCTAAGAGGAAGGATTATTGCTATCACACGATATCTTAGACCTTGGTAGGGTCGGTCCGCGTATACGGGAAATGCCATGGGGAAAATGAGACGATTCTATAGGGAGTATAATATCTGGTTGGAGTAAAGAGGACCTTGTGAATTATGTACACTGAGTAAAGAGAGCTGATACGAGAGTGAAGTCAGGGAGAGTTTTCTGCTAAGAGACTGGCGTAATTGTTCGAGAGAGAGGTGGTATCGTGGCATGGAGTGCCGGATCCGATTGCTTCAGATCGAGATGTGCGCTTCTCTTCTAGGTTCTGGAAGAGATTTCATGAGGAGTTGGGACACGTTTTTTCCGTTGACTGAGTTCTCTTACAACAACAACCATTACTCGAGCATTGGTATGCCACCCTTTGAGCTGTTGTGCAGAAAGAAGTGTCGGACCCCCCCCCCCCTTTTCGTTGGGGAGAGGTAGGGTAACAGTTGATGGGTAGTACAGAGATAGTGCTTCAGACAATAGAGTAGATTCAGTAGGCAAACAGAGGTTGTTGACCGTTCATAGTCGCCAGAAGAGTTATGCGGATAGGAGACGATCTGAGCTCGAATTCCAGGTCGGTGATTTTGCACTCCTAAAGGTATCTCCTTGGAAAGGAGTGATTCGATTCAGGAAGAGGGGCAAGTAGGGGCCCCGATATATCGGGATGTTTAGAGTGATCGCGAGGGTAGGCAAGGTAGCATATCGATTGGAGCTACCTGCGGAGTTGGATCTGATTCATGATACCTTCCACGTGTCATCTGAGGAAGGGTATAGCCGATGAGTCAGTAATGGTTCAACTGGAGGATATCTAAGTGGATGCGAGTCTGAATCGTGTCGAAGGACCAGTCGCGATGGTGGATCAGAGGATCAGTTGGTTATCGGGGTTTGGCATTCGAGTGCGGATATCATGTTGATCGTTTGAGTAGGCGGTCTGGCGGCGGGTCAGGCCACTAGCGTTTCCAGATTTTGGGTTTGAGCGTGTCAGCATCAGAGTGGTTGGATTAGTTTTGATTTTTGGGGGTTCTGTGTGGGTTCAGTTGTCCATGGAAGAAGATTTCGGTATCGTATGAGATTCATTCGGTGGTACTGTTCCGAGGTAGTATAAATTTATATATAGCTAAGGGGTGATTTCGAGGGAGAAATCTAATTCAAGTGGGGGAGAATTGTAACATCCTATTTCAGATTGTTCGTGATTTGTGTTGGTGGGTCACGAGTCGGGCGCGAGATGGTTTCAGATTGAGGCAAGTTGCTTGAAAGGTAAGGGATCTCATTACTTTTTGATATGTATGAGGATGGTGGAAACAAAGTTTTATCTTTGAAGCTATGAAAGTTTGGAGGGTTGACAAGTTATGTCCTTAAAGTCAAGAAGTTGGCAACCAAGTACGCTGGTCGTACATAATGCGTACGCTTAGCGTACATACGCGCGTTCTTATTAAGCTGAGCCACCTAGTACACTGGGCGTACTTGGCACAGAGGAAAACCCTAATTAAGTGAAGTTTCCCTATATAAAGAAAGATATGGTCTCATTTTTAGCCTCCTTCCTCAGTTTGTTAGACCCTCTCAAACCCTATTATCCGTCCTTGGAGTTTGTGGTGGCCATGATGAGCTTGTTGTGTTCTTGTGGACTTTGGAGAGTCAAGAAGAAGCATGAAAGGGTGTGAAGTCGAAGAGCAAGTTGTGGATCTAAGATTCCTTGGGGCTAGAGCACCATTTGAAGGTATAAAGCTCCAAACTTTCCCTCTCTTTTTGTTTTGTGCATTTTAGGGTCCTTTTTATTGTTTTTGGTCCCAAGCTTGAGAATTTATGAGTTGATGCACTCCAAAGCTTAATAGCCTGTCCTTTTAAGTGTATCTAATGATGAAGAACCATAAAAATGAGATCTTGATCGTGTGAATCTACCCATCCATGAGTTATGAGCATTTTGGGTTATGAAAGTAAGAGGTTTTATGTGTTGTGACCTCATCAGCCATGCAAAGGCTTAAATTCAATAACTTTATGGAGTAAGAGCTGTTAGGAAGTCCAGATCCAAGAGATAAGTCAACGTCTTAACAGGTTAAGACCCAGAAATATATTTAAGCAAAACTGAGAGTACGCCCAGCGTAATCCTTTGTATGTGCTATGTATGCTATGCTTGATATGGGCTGGAAGGCATTATGTTATGGGCCGGAAGGCATATATGTTATGGGCCGGAAGGCGTTGTGATGTGGACCGTAAGGTTGACACAGGTAGGACCGGAAGGTTTACCGAGTCGGGATGGAAGTCCCCAGAGACACATGGACCGGAAGATCAGGGCCTGGAAAGGCGTATGTGCGTGAGTAGTATCTTGGGGAACTCACTAAGCATTTATGCTTAAAGTGTTATATGTTATGTGTTTCAGGTACTAGTGATGATCGCGGGAAGGTGCTGGCTTGATCAGTGCACACACGAGATTTTTTTATGCTATGAGATCATGGGATTTATATATGTTTTGAAATGAGTTCAAATAATGATGTTTTTATAAATAATAAATGAATTATGTTCTTCATAAACTGCGAAAATTATTTTGAAAAATTACGGTGTTACAGACCTTAACCAGGTACACCTCCCTTTTTCTCAAGGTCTTTACTTCCCTATCCAAAACTTTATTTCATCATACGAAGTCAGATTTGGAAGTTCTTTTTAGTTGTCTACGACTTTCATTTAGATTCATAAAGCTAAAAAGTGTTATATTGAAATTTCACATTTCATCCTTAATAGTGTTTTACAGGTTTTGTTGCGGATCTTCGATTGGTTATAACTTTATAGCTCGGATTTTAGTGTTCTCTATATTTTTGAAAACCTTGTTTCGTTATATACCAGTTTGTACATTGAAATTGAGATTTTTGAACATTTCGTTTTTGATGCTATTTTTACTATCAAAAGTAGGTTACCATATTTGACTTTAATTCATTATATTGACCTGACATATCAGGTTATTACATCATCCCCCCGTTGGAGGGAATTTCGTCCCTATATTGTTTATAGAGTAAGTGTTTATGAACTAGGGAAGAGATGCGGGTACTTTTTTTTGCATTTGGTTTTCTCATTCCCAAGTGAATTCAAGTCCCCACTTAGCATTCCAGCGAACCTTCCCTACTGGTATGCGACTCTGTTCTGTTCATTTGATTTCCTTATCCATGATCTCATAGGGTTCTTCCACAAAGTTAAGGTTTTCGTTCAATTCGATTTCCTCGAGTGGAATTACGAGAGTTTCACCAGATAGATAGTTTTTCAGATTAGACAAGTGTAATACAAGATGTAAGTTGATAAGTTTGAGTGGTAGCTAGACTCTATAAGCTACTGGACCATTCCTTGCAGTAACTTCGAAGGGTCCAATGTATCTTGGGTTTAGTTTTCCATGCTTCACAAAGCATATCATGCCCTTCTAGGGTGAGACCTTTAGTTGGACACAGTCACCAACTTGAAATTCCAAGGGTTTGCGTCACTTGTCGACATAGCTCTTTTGCCTTACTCATTCGGCTTTCAGTCATTCACGGATTTGAACGATCTTCTCAGTTGTCTCTCTAATGACTTTTCGGACCAGTGAGATTTCTATCAGGGACTAGGCCTCTTGCCAACTGCGTGTCACCCACTTCCTCCCAACACAGAGGTGATCTGCATTTGCGGCCGTAAAGGTATTCAAATGGAGCAGTCTTGATGCTAGTGTGATAACTGTTATTATACGAGAAATCAACTTATGTTAAAGTGGATATCCCATGCTTTATCAAAGTCTATTACACAAGCTCATATCATGTCTTCTAGGGTTTGGATAGTTCTCTCTCTCTCTCTCTCTGTCAGTTTATAGGTGATAGGCTGTACTCATATCTAGCCTAGTTCCTAAGGCTTTCTGCAGTGATTGCCAGAATCATGATGTGAATCTTCTATATCTGTCCGAGATAGGAGATATCAGCACCCCATGTAGTCGCACAATTTCTCGGATGTAAGTCTTTGTCAGTCTTTCCATCTTATCGCTCTCCCTGATTGGCAAGATGTGGACAGACTTGGTTAAACTGTATACGATCACCAAAATGTTATCATGACCACCTTGCGACTTGGGTAGTTTGATTATGAAATCCATGGTAATCTGCTCCCACTTACACTCAGGTATTTCGGGCTGCTGGAGTTGACCTAAGGGTTTTTGATGTTCTACCTTGATCTTGGCACAAGTTAAGCACTTGCCAACGTAGGTAGCAATCTCTGCTTTCATGTTTGGCCACCAATAGAGTTGTTTGAGATCTAGATACATCTTATCTGAACTTTGGAGTACGAAGTATCGACTCTTGTGAGCTTCGTTCATAACCACTTCTCTAAATCCACCAAATTTCGGTGTCTAGATTCGATTCATGAGATAAAAAAGTCCATCACTTTTGATGTCAAGATTCTTGTCCATTCCTCTAAGTGCTTCACCTGTCATGTTTTCTAGTTTCAAGGTTTCTAGTTGGGCTTCCTTGGTTTGTGTTCATAGGTGTGAATTGATTGCCATGGTTAGCGCTTTCACTCTTCAACCATAGTACTCCTTTCGACTTAGGGCATTTGCCACTACATTGGATTTTCCTGGATGATAACGAATTTCACATTCCTAGTCGTTGATTAGCTTAACCCAATGTCGTTGCCTGATATTTAGCTCCTTCTGACCGAATATGTGTTGAAGGTTCTTATGGTCTGTGAAGATGGTGCACTTTGTACCGTATAAGTATTGCCTCCAAATTTTAAGAGCGAACACTACTGCTCCAAGCTCTAGATCATGAGTAGTGTAGTTGAGTTCATGTGTTTTTAGCTATCGCGAGGTGTAAGCAATAAATTTTCCTCAGTGCATTAACACACAACCCAACCCTTTCTTGGATGCATCACAATATATAAATAAGTCTTCTATCCTCTCTGGAAGAGACAAAATGGGTGCGCTGCATAGGGCTTGCTTTAGAGTTTGAAATGCAGCATCTTGGTTTTCTCCCTAGTTGAAATCTACACCATTTTGAGTCAGGGTGGTATTGGGTTTAGCAATGCTGGAGAAGTTCTGTATGAATCTGTGGTAATAACCAGCAAAGCCTAAAAATTGGCAAATTTAGGTCGGCGTCTTCGGTGCTGACCAATTATTGATTGCCTTGATTTTGGAAGGGTCAATGTGGATTCCCTCTTCGCTTACCATGTGATCTAGGAAGTCCACTTTCCTATTCCAAAACTCGCACTTCGAGAACTTTGCATAAAGTTTCTCTGCTCGTAGTGTCTCCAAGACTTGTCTCAGGTGCTGACCATGTTCTTCTGCCATCTATGAATAATATAACAAATTTGTCTAGGAGCGAACGACATACCCGATTTATTAAGTCCATGAACACGGTGGATGCATTGGTTAGCCCGAAAGGCATCACTACAAATTTGTAGTGACCGTATCTTATTCGGAAAGCCATCTTAGGAATATCACTTTCCAGGACTCGTAGCTGGTGATATCCCGATCTTAGATCGATCTTTGAAAAGTAATTTTCCCCTGGAGTTGGTCGAACATATCCTCTCTTTGTGGTAGTCAATACCAGTTCTTAATGGTGAGTTTTTTTTAGCTCTCAGTAGTCGATACATTCTTAATGATCCATCTTTTCTTCTTCACAAATAGCACTGGTGCTTCCCAAGGTGAGAAGCTTGGTCTAAGGAATCCTTTGCTGAGTAGTTTGTTCAGTTGACTAGATAATTCTTGCATCTCTGTTGGGGCTAAACGATACGGTGCTTTGCCAATAGGGGTGGCTCCAAGAATTATGTTGATTCTGAATTCAACTTGTCTTTCAGGAGGTACTACTGGAAGATCTTCGGGATAGACATCGGCAAAATCAAAGATGTTAGGCACGCTGTTGATGTCTTCTACTCCTCGCTTGACATCCACGACGTGTGCCAAGAATGCATGGCATTCCTTGTGTAAATATTTTTTGACCTCTGACACAAGAGATGATACGAATATGTGTACTAGGTTTATCGCCATAAATAACGAAGGTTTCGCCATTTAGAAGACTAAGGCGAACTGCCTGTTCATAATATAAAATGTCCGCATGATGAGAACTCACTCATTCCATGCCTATGATAACGTCGAAACTTTTTATTGAAACCAACATGAGGTTGATTGGAAAGGAATTGTTGCTTAGTGCGAGGGTACAATTTAAATATATTTCTTTAGCGCCTTCTATCTTTCCATTAGCCATTTCTACTATGAATGTTTCGCTTAAGGACTAGGGTGTTTGTTTGTGTAGATTTTTAAAATTGTGGCTTACGAAACTCCTCTCCGCTCCACTATCAAATAGAATGGATGCATAAGAGTTATCAAGGAGAAACCTACTCATAACCATTGTGGGATTGTAATAGGCTTACTCTTTGCCCATTGCGAATACTTGGCCTTTTCCACCAACATTCCTATTGTTTGCTTACAGACAGTCCCTTCGGAAGTGATCCGTTGCTCCACACTTGTAACAACTATGGCCTATACTAACATTTGTGGCTGGAGCGGCCGGTCGGGTTGGCTCCTTGCAAAAGCGGACAGTGTGTCCTTTCATGTAGCACTTAGTGCAATGCATTTCTTGGCAGGGTCCGTGGTGATGAAAGTTTCATATATTGCACTTCGGTGGGTTGCCGATGTACGACTTTGTT
Source organism: Lactuca saligna (assembly GCF_052625555.1). NCBI lineage: Eukaryota > Viridiplantae > Streptophyta > Magnoliopsida > Asterales > Asteraceae > Lactuca > Lactuca saligna. The sequence goes on from NC_136422.1 coordinate 119,383,117, forward strand.
GGTGTGGGGGTGGTAGGGATAGTAACAGCATGAGCTGTGACAACCCGAATTTCTAACTTGTGTAAACATTCAAATTTATTAGTGTTAGACTCATTTTGCTTCCAGTTATCACTCTTTGGAACCTGTTTTGAGTGTTCTAACTGTGACAACCCGATATTTCGAGGCAATATGATGGAACACAAGTCAAATTTAGGTCAAAATTTAACTTTCCAAAAATCTCATTTGGGTTAAATAAAGTAGTAGGAATCATGTCAGGTTTTCATACATATAAAGAACCCAAAAATCCGAGTTATAACGAAGAAGTTATGACCAACCGAAGATTCTCGGCAAAACCGGCAATACTGATAAACGTAAAACACGAAGTTTCAATACAATAGTTTTTGGCCTTAGGTATCCAAATGAAAATTTTAGATATCATCAAACCGTAAACGTACATAGAAAGAACGTCCAAATCTAACTTCGTATGAGGAACTTGTGAATTTTCTAAGTTACAGATATAACAGTAGACAGCTAAAAACTCGAAATAGAGATTGAGAGACTTTTGGCCAATACAATCTAAATGAGAATCGAAGGTCTCAACAATAGTAGCGCAACGGTAAAAAGTCTGACGAAAACGGACGTTGGATGAAGAAGTTATGGATTTATGACAGAGTTTTCGTGTCCCGGCCTACTAAAAATAATATAAAGATAATATATCAATAATATAGTAAAAATAAAGTCAAAATTAGCCAATAGAGTCTAAACGAGAGTTGTAGAGCATAATCTCACCTACGCGTGCATATAAAGAACGTTGAAAACGGAGATCGGATGCGAAAGTTATGAATTTCTGAAGTTCGGGCACGAATCCCGAATCTGTGTCGGAACTAACGACGTGAGTTTTGTAAAACTCACGACGTGAACCCCTTGAATGACCTTTCTAGAGCCACTTGACATGTGACGCATTCCATGACGATTTTGGATGAAACTCACGACGTGAATTATGAAAAAGTCACGACGTGAGACCCAAAATTCACCCTATAAATAGGAATCGTGGGCAGCCGGCTTTGGTTGTTCATTTCTATCATTTCTCCTACTTCTACACCCTATTAATCCCCTCTAAACTACCCTGAAGCCCCGGTAACACCTCCAACACATGATGCAAGTCCCGAAGTCCCGAGTTTTCCGAGAAATCGACTTCTTTCCAATCGAAGTTCTGCTCGACTTTAGTCTCACCTTCTTCAATCTATCAAGTGAGTTCATACCCCTATAAACTACACTTTTAAATGTTTTATAAATACTTTTATATGCTTTTAAGAGGGGGAATACAAGTTAAATACTCGACTACTATCGGGTGTTATATATAAAGATTATTATACACTTTTATTAAGTAGAATCATATGTGATTTATAAACCTTATAGGGAACTTTTGTATGCAACATATATCACGATAACATTATAGCTTTTGAAATAAAAAGTGTTGATATATATATATATATATATATATATATATATATATATATATATATATATATATAAATCAAACACTCTGCTTATACTGTATGTATATGTGTCCATCTTTGGTACTACAAACATACGATTATTTTGACACGAAAACATCAATATTTTGGGATACTTGTTGTTAATAAATCAATCATATGGGATTTATAACTTGTATACAAATGGATTTACTACAAGTTTAACAGTTTTACTAAACATATTACTTCAAATGACCTTCTTAAATGTTTTTTTTACATGATTAAAGCTCTTTATCAAACTGTCTTACACACTGTAAGCTTCCTTTCAAACTCGGCTACAAAGGTGTTTTCAAACAGTGGTTTTCTGTGTACTTAAACTGTCTTATGAAACAAAATACTTTCAATCATTTTATAAACTGACATCAAGTCACAAATTCTTTATTTGACTTTTCAACGATTTTACAAAACTTCTTTATGCTTTTATATTATAAATTGCATGCCTCTATATGTATAGTTATATAAGAAATGTTTAAAAGACTTAGGAAGGCTATCCACCCTATTTCCTTTTCCTCGATTTGGATGTGGTCTGGTGGGATATCGGGTACTCCTCCGAAGGTCGTTTAAATATTAGTTATATATCATGTATACATATATGGTCATAAATGTTCCATCAGTTAATTTAGTTCCGATACTCTTGGGTAGCAAGGGTGTATAAACCTACTTCGACACTCATCAATTACATTCTAGTAAACTATTATAGGAATAGTTTAGAGTAAACAAAACATTTTCCCTACTACAAGAAATTACACCAGAGTCAGTTCATTCATGAGTCTAAACTACATGTTATATGAAAGAATACTCTTACATGAATACTTATACATGAATACTTTTACATAGACGTTATATGGCAAATTACTATTACATGTTAGCTTGTGATACAATCACATCATCGACGAGACAGATTGGACTTTATATCCTAGTACCAAGGGTTACTTTGAGGGACTAACCATTCCGTCAACCACTGTTAGCTACAGAGGTAAATGAACAATCTACGGATGTTTTAGGTTGATACCGTCACAGGTATACATAAGGGACTAACTAATCCTAAACCCGACTGTTAGCAACAGAGGTAAATGAACAATCTACGGATGCTTTAGGTTGATACCATTTCAGGTATACTTAAGGGACTAACTAATAATAGTTAAACAGGGAAAAACAGTCACATTTTCAAGTGATGCGTACTTTCAAAACATTCGAGTCTTGGTAGAAGACTACTTTTATACTAGTAGGAAATAAGGGATTTTCTAGAGTTTTTCATACTTATACTAAATATTTCATCAATCATTCACTAGTCTTTCATAACAACTAATCAAAGCAATGACATTAAATACTTATGAAGTCACCAGCTTAAATGTTGACCTACACTTTCAAAATAACTTGTATTCTCAATTTACAAATAGACAGGTGCCGATGTAAGGTTTAGAGAAGACGGAGCAGTCAAGACTCGTCTTTTATTTTGATTAGTTATCTTGTTGTCTTGTACTATGAAAGAAAACAATTGTAATTAAAATTATACTATTGATGCAATGGATGATGTTGTTGCTTGTTTACTACTTTGCAATTGTTGTGATGCATACATGACGTCCTCCGCCCTAGAACGTTTCCGTCATTCTCGGTTTTGGGGTGTGACACTAACCCTATTACATCAAAGGAATAAGAGGTTGGAAATAGCAACTTAAGTTCTTAACTGCCTGCAATCGCAAACCTCCTAAAAAAGGGAGTTTACGGTCAAGACCAATCAGTTTACGGTCATGGTGACCATAAACCCATCCCTATATATATTGTGGATGATCATTTCGGTCATTCTTTCCCTCTTTTAAGCCTTAGAACCGTTTCTCCCTCAAAAAGCATAAACGTTTTCTTCTAAATCTTCAAGAACAAGTAAGTGATTCCTTCTTTGTGTGTTAGATCCTTCCTAAATTCATGTTTCACTCTTGATTCATCTAAGGATTTCATCTTTTATCTAGATCATCAAATATTCTCAAGAACACGATTATGTTTCGGACTGAAAACACCTTCTTTGCCTTCAAAATCGTAAGTATCATCTTCCCTTTACATGAATCTAGTTACAATCCTTAATTTTGGACTCAAGATCATCACTATTTGCATGAACAAAAGAGTATACGGTTCTATGAATCTTCATAGACCGTAAACCCTTATAAATGGTGTTCTACGAATGAAGCCCTTGAAAACCATCATTTGTGCAAGATTTGATGACTTTACGGTTGAATCTCCTTAGACCGTGAACTCTGTGACCGTAAACACCTAAGACCGTAAACTCCAAGGACTGTAAACACTTGGACCGTGAACTCCAATGGTCATACCTCTTTGACCGTAAACTCTATAGGTGGCCATATACCCTAGTTATGCAATCATAAGTGATTGTCTCCCTTGAATCTTAGAGTTTCCTAGCCAATAAGGGTGTTACCCTTATATTTAGTCGTCTATACACTAAATTCATACACATACATGTCTATATGTGTCTATTAGGATTATTGTGTGCTCAAGGTTACACCCGACACTTTGTGATCCTTTTCCAACCACACGTCAGAACAACTCACTACAGGTGAGTTCATACCCCTTAATCAACCTTTTAAACAATTTTAAATTCTTTTATGGGGTGGAATACAAGTTGAATCCATTAGTTATTATATCAATCACACGTGATTAATAACAATCAATCAAACATATTTTGTTACTTTTCAAAATGTGTTATCAAGGAAACTACTTTTCAAACATATTTACAAACTCTTTTAAATGCTAAATCCTTTATCAAACTCTTTTAAACATACATCATTGTCAAGCTCATGTCTATACAAATATATTTATATAAGTAAGATTTGAAGGACTTAGGACTGATATCTCACTTTATTTCCTGTTCCTTGTTTGGTTGTGGACTTAGAGTACCCTATTATTAGTCCGAATGTTGTTGAAATCTTAGTTTTATATCATATATATGTGCTTAGATATAAAATCTTTTACTTCAGTTTGATACCTTTGGGTAGCAAAGGCATACAAACAACATTACTAGTAAACTATTATAGGTATACTTTAAGAGATTACTACTCACTATGACTAGTATAATGAAACATACAAGAGTCAGTTCACTTATGAGTCGATACAAACTTACTATTTTGAGAAACAGAAAAAACATACTATGATGAGAAGCTAAGAGAACCTACACTATACTATACAAGACAACATACTATACACTAGTACAGAGAGAACATTAATACAATATAACTTACTATACAAACACTAGAATATGATAACTAGAAAGTGAATTACTATTTCATGATACAAAAATACATTGTTGTATCACATTGTAACCATAGTCTACTGGAGGGAGAGCGGGTATCGTGTGTATAGATCTATACGGGACAAACACTCCCACACCCTGACTGGTAGCTACAGTCCCAGCCGGTAAGACCAAGGGGTGTCAAAATGTCACCTCACTATTGTATGATGACAGAAGGTTGTCAAGTTTTTAGTCGTCGGTCATCATGGTTATAAACTAACTCACATCTGCACCTTTAATTAACCAATTAGAAATTAAAGGCAACATGACTCACCAAGGAGTATGGTACATTTAATACAATCTTGATTCTTCATTTTTTTATCATTTCATAGTCAACAGTGTCAGTGTTGAGGTAGAACATACTATTCTCCTAGTAGAGAATAGAAATGATTGGGAGAAAACATAATTTTGCGCAGTAACGAAGTACTGCTGTATTTTCCCTATTATTACAATTACATGTGTAAACATTACATTCTTTTACAAAACAAACATGTAGAACAGTCGAGCCTCGGGTAGAAGGCTACATTGATTATAAGCAGGAAATATAGGATTTTCTGGGAAAACTTTACAAACTTTACAAGGTTTCAAATATAAACATTTTGAGGTTTTAAAAAATTAACTGACACTAATTACTTAGGAACTCACCAACATTTTATGCTGACACTCTCTTTCAAAATAAATTGAATTCTTAGGGAACCAGTAAGACAGGTACACCCATGCGGCTTTTGATGGACGAAGTGGATTCAAGATTCGTCTGTACTTTGATTGTACATTTTTGGGTGTCATTTAAACTTTACAAAAAAACACACATGTATTAAACTATCATATTAATGCAAGGGATGTTGTTGCTTGTTTTACTATTATGCATTGTTATGATACTGTACAAGACGTCCTCCACCCCTGAAAGTTTCCTCTAATTCGTTTTCGGGAGGTGATAGATTGGTATCAGAGCATTATTTATTGTTAATCGAGTATATCAACCCATAAAAGATACAAAAACTATAAACACAAAGGTATTAAAATACCCTAACCAAGAGTTTATACTTTTAAATAATAAAATATTTAACTAAGTATACATACATGTATTCATACCAAGATCAGTATCATACTAGAACAAAACAAAAGTATTACGATTGTAGAACAACACAATTAGGCTTAGAGACATATAGTGAAATCTGGATGTGATATAGGCTGATCAACTATATTGTTCCGAGGAGTGACTAGCATGTGCCAAAGAATGGTTGTGAGATTGGAACAAGTTTAAAAACTTACCAACACTACTACAATGAGAGCATTGAAACAAAAAATTAATCTAAAATACTATAGGCATATTTTTTGTTACTATAATTACTTATTTGAGAACTACAAAGGTCTTTACTAGAAGGTCAATAATTGCTAAATGGATACACTAAGGTTATATGTGACTAAGGTGTTATAGACTTGGAATCTGTGATCTTTGCTCTACTTCCTGTTCCTTGTTTGGTTGTGGATTTGGTGTTAGGGTCACTTATTCTAAGGTCTATCCTATTTTGATTTCATAGAACTAGCATGCACTATGCAGCTATTGAAGTAACTGGTACGGATCATCTTATAATTATCTTAAGTAGTACGTCTATTTTTATAAGATTCTTATACCCCTTTCCTCGCGTAGATAACATAGCTCGATTCCATCCTCGTGGCGACCCGTACTTCCCAAATCAAGGTAATGCAGGATGGCTTGAAGATGAGCCAGAAGATGATCACCCAATACCTTTGGATGATCACCTCGTAGAAGGCTTTTCGGATAGTTCTAACTCCGAACCTGAAGTCAACAAGCTACCACAAGAGGCTCGAATCCCAAGCCTTAACCCCGACCAACATTTTAAGGACCCACACCCTTTTGGGCGACAAACTTGAACCGTTGGAGTGATGAATAGGGTCAGACCTTACCCTTCAATGGAGACTGAAGCTTTTACAATCTAAGCGAGGGAGACTCAGCTGACCGAGTCCTGCCTATCATGGTCCGTAGGATTGCTCGGAATGTCGAGCAAGGTCGGGCAACCATTGACTAAGTCATGGAAATTGACGCCAACTCTGGCGTTAACGTGGTCCGCATTCATTAACTAGAAGATGCTATGGAAAGGAATAGGAGAACCAATGAGGCCCTGCAACAACAACTAGCTGCATCCCGAGCCGAAGTCATAGAACTACAAGTGCATCAGAGAGTGTAGGACCGAAATCTTCAAGAAGTTGTACGTCAACTGACAGACTTAAGGGTTCACCCGTGGGATACCTGTCATCGCTAGAAGATTTTGACTCATCTTTTTCTTTTGGTTTAAGGAATAGCCTTTATTTCTATGCTCGATGAAGAACTTGTCTGTAAAATATTCCTATCTTTCAAGTACTTTAACTAGACTACTAAGCTGTCAACATTTTCCCTATATGGTTTGATGTAAGACCTACTATTACATCATTTTTAACGAACTCATCTACATCATTAATACCAGTAATATTGGTAGTTATCTAATCTATTGGAAAGTCTTTACTCTTGTTTTTCCCTATTCTATTGTTGTGCCTCTAATTCAATCATACAGTCATTCTAACGGTTGGACTATGGCGATTTAGTCCATGGATCACTCTCATTATGCTTACAATTGATTCTTAATATTTATCATCATCTCTAAAAACTTTCAGTAAAAGATGTTGCCTCGTAAGCGTCCGACTAGAGGCATGCCTGTAAATCGAACTCCACCACCACCACCCCTTATGTAGTTCGATGCAGTAATGGTTTAGGCTGCTGTGACCACAACCATGACTCAAGTAAATTCTGGCGGTGCTAGTGGAGCTGGAAAGGGCACCAACTCTAATGATGGTGAAAGCCAACCGCGTACACGAGACTGTACCTATAAAGACTTCATTAGCTGCAAACCAGTGTTTTCAACGGAACCGGAGGGATCATTGCATTGTCCCAATGGATCAAAAGAACAGAAGCAATCTTCGAGATGTGCTCTTGTCCCGAAGGAAGAAAGATAAAATTTGCTGCCTACACCTTCGCTGAAAGGGCCTTGACATGGTGGAATGGCCTTGTCAAATCAGTCTCACTGGTAGCAGCTAACGCTATAGACTAGGAGACACTGAATGATCTGATGGTTAAGGAGTAGTACCCAAGGGGAGAGGTTTAGAAACACGAGGAGGAACTATGGAACCTTAAGATGAAGGGTTCCGACATAGTGGATTATACAACCAGATTCAGCGATGTAGTGAATCTATGTCCAAACATGGTTCCCACCGAAAGAAAGAAAATCGAGAGATACATTTGGGTTTGGTACCCCCGTATCGAGGAAACGTTCTAGCATCGAACCCTACAAGATTTGATAACGCCAAGCCATTGGCCGAAAGGATTATCGATCACGAGGTTCCTTCTCCTCCAACAACAACTACAAGTGTTGTCTCAGCACCAGCCAAAGCGGCTGGCAACAAGAGGAAGCGCTAGGACCGAAAGAAGGGCAAGTCAGCTCAACCCTCTTCCAAGAACCAACAGGTTGTACGGGTGGGGCGAGATAGGGCACTTCAAAAGAAACTGCCCTAAAGCTGGGAATGCAGGTGGAGCAGGGAGAGAACTTACTATTGGTCACAATGAAGCTGTGGCAGACCCCACGGTGGTCACGGGTACATTTCTCCTCAATAACTCATATGCATGCGTCGTATTTGATAGTAGGGCAGAAATGAGTTTCGTGAACTAAAAATTTAAACACTTACTTAATCAAGCACCGCAAGCACTAAAAGAAACCTTCATCGTAGAAATGACTAACGGAAAGACAGAGAGTTCTAACAAGATTTACATAGGTTCTACCCTCATGCTAGATAACTATTCATTTCCAATCGACCTTAATCCATTGTCAGTCAAGAGTTTCAACGTCATTGTGGATATGGACTAGTTGAGTCTCCATCGTACCGATATTTAGTGTTTCGAGAAAGTAGTCCATCTAAACCTACCGAATAACGAATCCTTGTTGATCTACGAAAACAAACCTTGTACGAATCTTCGTATCATCTCGTGCATGCAAGCCCAGAAGTACATACGAAAGGAATATCGTGCATTCCTTTCTCATATAGTCGATGTGAACCAAGAATCAAAAGACCTAAAATACCTCCCTGTAGTATGCGACTTCCCCGATGTCTTTGCAGAAGAACTACAAGGGTTACCACCTCAACAGCAAATCAAATTCAAGATTGACTTAGTCTCGGGTGCTACTCACATAGCCAAATATCCCTATCGTCTAGGAGCAGCAGAGATACAAGAACTCTTAATGAACTGCTCAACAAAGGCTTTATAAGACCAAGCTTCTCACCTTGGGGAGCACCGGTCTTATTCGTGAAAAAAAAAACACGGCTTGTTCTGTATGTGTATTGATTACAGAGAACTGAACAAGCTGACTGTCAAGAATCGTTATCCCCTACCATGTATAGACGCTTTATTTGACCAAATGCAAGGGGCGATGTAACATACACGTTTTAAAATCGTGTTTTGTAATGAATAAAATTGTGAAATATTATGTAAAATTGAGTGTTGAGTTCTAACAGATGGTTTTTACTAGAAATGAAGTAAAACTATGTTTAGAATCACTCAGAAAATATTGGAAGTCTTATGAGATTCCAATTAAAAGCCAAATAGTAAAATTTAGCGAAAATATGAAATTTTAAATAAGTAAAATTTTAATAATTGATGTTGTAGAGAATCTCGTTAGAAATTTGTAGGCGAAAACCTCGTCAAAATCCGAGTTATAACGGCGCCAAATGACGTAAAAAGTGATTTTTCTTGATAAAATACTTTTTAGCCTTAGTAATCTAAATGAAAGTTGTAGTATTCGTTAAACCGAGAAATTTGATAAAAAAAACGCCAAAATCTGACTTCGTATGAGGAAGTTATGATTTTTCGAAGTTTCAGCTTAGCAGTAGACAGCTAAAAACTCGAATTTTAGATTGAGCAATATTTTATCGATACGTCCTAAACAAGAGTCGAAGGTCTTGTCATATGTAGTATAATCGTAAAAAAGTCTGACGAAAACGGATATCGGATGAAGAAGTTATGAATTTTTAACAGATTTTCCTGTCCCGGTCTGTTAAAAATAATAATATTAAAATTAAATACAAACTTAGCCGACGAAGTCTAACCGAAAGTTGTAGAGCATAATTTTAGCTACGCGTGCATATAAAGAACGTCAAAAACGGAGCTCGTATGCGAAAGTTATGGCTTTTAGAAGTTCAGGGCTCAATTTCCGAGATTTTCGCATGAACAGTACCAGCCACCGGAGTCCTCGTCGCTGCCACATCATTTCGCATGAAGTGCTGCATCACCGGAGTCGTGGCCTCACCTCGCAGTGGCACGTGTACGAGCCAGAGACGTGTCCGCCCTTGCGTGTCCCTCGCAGTTGTTGCCACCGAGCTGGTTCACATTCGCTTCCGTCCGAGCCTCCCTGGAGCCCTGCGCAGCTGCCGCGTGTCTTCGCTGAGTCACCATCCGATCCTCGCAGTTGCAACGTGGCCCTTGCTGCTGATGCCACCGAGCTGCTTCACTGCCACGCCTTCCTTCCGTGTCCGCAGCTCGCAGGTACTACGTGGAGCCTCCCTATCCAAGCACCTCTCGGACTCGCACCCTATCAATAAGAGGGATGCGAGATTTGCCAACTAACTTTGAAAATTTGACACTTTTATCCCCTCTTTCCATATTTTCTTCATATTAACTTTTCCCGAAGCCCCGAAATCAATTTTAGCACCCGAAACGCGTCCCGAGACCCCCGAGAAGCCCAAAAATTTTATCTTTTCGATTTTGAAGCCGTACCTTCGCAGAGCTCGGTTTTCAAACAAACTCCCAGTTTTCAACATAAAAAGGCATATTTAAAGCCGAAGTGTTGTCCAAATTACAATTTTAACCCCTGGTTAACTTAAGGTGAGTTCAGTATATAGGAATAATTGTATGTTATCTGTTATATGTGCTATGTGCTTTTCAGTATTATCATTCTGAGTTATTTTCTTGTGTTATTCGCTATGTTAATAGCAATTGCAATACCTTTGACCATGTGATCAGTGAAAGGACTTAGATTCACATTGGTACTGGTACGTAGCCTCTGGCCATGTAGAGCATGTCTCCGTAAGAGAATGACTTCTATTCTATGGCATTGGCAAATGGTTAGACAAGACTATAAGCCTGAAATCTAACAAGATGTTAATCAAAAATTGCATGTCTTCTATGCCAACTGGGCCAAAGCTTTCTTGATGTACATCAAGAATTGAAAAGAATATCTTTGAATAATGTCTTTGATTGATATGAACGCATGTTACATGATCTCACGTACATCTTGTTGTTCCTTTTTGCCTTGCCACATTGAAGTATATATATGACATAACATTATATTGTATCTATTTTTGAACTCACTAAGCGTCACCGCTTACCCTATCAATGTTTAACAATTGCAGGTGATAAATAAATAGTATGTTTACATACTATTGAAAGATGTAGAATAGTTTGTAATAGTACTTTTGTACTACTTTTTATGTTTGTATAAATTACAATATCCTGGGTAGTTATATAATATATATAACACTTTGTAATAGAAGGTTTGTATCCAATAGTTTGTAAATCCTTTATATCAATGTAAAATATTGCTTTTATGAATATGCAAATAGCATGTTTTGGAGTAATGATAATGTGAAATATGAAAGTTTGGGCCTTTCAAAAACAAATACGAAAGTTGGGGTCTTTAAACTATTGGGTACTTAGTGTTGCGTCTTGGGCTCACTTCCTAGCCCATCTTTTATACGGTATGGGCCTGTCCATCCGTATCTTATTTTCTAGGGTTTGTGTATTAATAGATGTTTGCATGCATCTTTTTAGTAACCGATAGATCAGGGTTTTTACGTGTAATTGATGTTTTACGTGTAATTGAAGAAGATATCTTTTTGTAACCCTAGAATCCTCTACAGCGGAAGTTCTTTATCGAGCTCTGCTAAGGATTGAACGTTCTAATCATTCAACACATTCAAATCCATTTTTGAGTATTGTTTCATTGCTTTACATTCTTTATATACCTGTTACAAAGATCTAATCGATCAAAGAGATTTTATATCTCAACAAGTGGTATCAGAGCGGGTGTTTGAAGATCTATTGATTTTTGAAGTATCGGTTCTTGGTTTGATGATTTTCTGCACAAGTTATTGAAGATTATTGATGTTTTGGCCTCTTGGAACCGGAATTCAATTTAACCTACTGTTCATGGAAATTTATGCTATTTTTCTGTTCATCTGGGTATTTCTTCTTAATCCATCTCGTATTGTTTATTCATTCTCATAGTTGGATCTGATCATTGCTTAGTCCAAAATCAATTGTTTGCTTCGTGGATCAAGTTCATTCATTTTGGCCTATACATTTGGTTCTTTTTGTTCATAAGTTTCACTCAGTAAGCCCAAGTTTTTCGTCCATGCTCATCCTTTAGAAATTATATCAGTGTCAATATCGCATGTACTCGATTCTCAAAACAGAATTCATGATTCAAATAATGTGTTTCGATTAAGTGTTCTAGTGTTTTAATCGATTCAAAAAGTTAAGTTCGTGTTTTCCATAGTTTTGATCGCAAAATCTTTCAATCGATTTAATCTTCTTGATAATTAAGTTCGTGTTATTGCGTGTTTCATGTTTTCGATTCATTCTGTAATCAATATTCGATCAATCATGTTACTTCTTGTACGATCTTGTGGTTGAATGACCAATCTGTTTCAATCGATTTGTTTGAGAACAATATTTGTGAATCTTTGATTGGGTATGCTTTGACGAACATCAAGAACTAATAATGATGGTGATTGTATCAACTTTGACCTAATGAATTCAATATGGAAATTGCTTTATGTGAATCGATTTGGTGTTTGATTGAATGCTAATCTCGAAGTCTGGTGATAAACGGACGAACCAATAGGATGTGAAGACTGAATCGCTTCGCTGGGATTATCGGATTCATGGTTTGGAGTTCATATTCGTTCTTTGAAGAACTGATGAAGAATATGGTTATTGATCTAGAATCGATTAAAATTGGTGTTTTTGGTGGTCAATACGAAATAGTCAAAATCAAAATTGTGACTACAATCAGCGATGTATGTTTAGAATGATTCATATAGGAATTGGATTTTAACTGAAATGATTAAGTTGTTGTTCTTGTGGGTCATGCAAAATGTCAAAATTGGGGAAAACGCGCTTGCTACATTCGTAATTGAAATTGTAATTGGTAGAGGCATGTGAACGAACTTAGGCTGATTGTGTGCTTATTCACAATTGTCAAGTCAGATGTGAAAGTCAAAATCGACTTGTATGAACGAAGAACAGTGGGTTGTTGATCAGAATTTATTTGAAGACAGGTTCAGACTCGCTAAATGGGTTTTACTTTCGGGGCTTCATATAATCAAAAGTCAAAACAAATGGATTTGCAATTAGAAGTGTAATGATCGGAATGAATAAATTTGAAATTGAAACTTAATCGGGATGGTCGAACTGTTGGTCAAAGTATGTAAAGTCAAAATTGACTAAGATTCGGGGTGAACACGGGACGAACGATCAATTGGTATTTCTGCTTTGATCGGAGTTATTGTGTTGATTGGATGCGCAGTTCACGTGTTTTAATTTGCCGTTCTTTCAAACAGACGCTATATTGGAAGAAGATAGTAAAGTTTCATTTTTGATCCCTGCAACTTCAGCGAATTGACATTTTTAGTCCATATTATTTTCATGCCTTGGCAGTTTTGGACCATTTACATCTTTGGGGGCCAGTGAACAGTTTTGAATTCTTTAACGCACATATTTTTTTTTGTGAACAGAAAAATAAAGATTCCATCAAGTCTTGGCGATTCGGAACGAGGTTTTCGGATTTTATACTTCATTGTGTATATCATTTTGTCGCGGGGGAGCTTAGTAAATTTTTATCCATTCAAGATCATTCTCATGACCATTTGAAGGCTTTATAATCTTGTTTTTGATTATAAATCGTGGGAGAATTTGGTATGGCCATTCGAAATTGGATTTGTGACTTTTCAAAGTTGACGATTTTTGATAAAGCTTGTGGTAGAATTATGAAGGTAGCTTTTACAGCGGAAGTTCTTCATCGAGCTCTGCTAAAGCTTTTACAGAGAAGTATCCTTTACAGTGGAAGTTCTTTATCGAGCTCTGCTAAGGACTTGTTATATCTCCGACTTCTTGTATTTTCTCGATCAAGTGGCGTTACGAATCTTAAAGTTTGGGTTGTTACATGATATTTTTCATGGATTATATCATTAGCTTATTTAAAGATCATTGTGACTTGGAGGGGGAGATCTTCAAAGACAAGAAGTGATTCGGTTTCTTTGTTCTGAAATGGGTTTTTATGGCGGGTTTGGTTTTCACGAAGATTCTTTGGGATTACATTCGAAAATGAAGTTTAAAGACATTACTTAAGTGCTTGATTTACATATCCTAGAGCCCGTGTTTGAAGACTATTGAAGAATCAAGATTCGTGGATTGCTTCATCTATTCCTCGTTGCAAGATCTTTTTATTTGCTAGATGCTTGTTTTGGAAGTTAAAGCATTGTCATCCATTCCATACTTTGAGGGGGAGATTGTAGGGTTTCAAAGCACTCCATGGATGATGGCAATGGGCCCCTTTGATGAAGTGTAGGTTAAATGCCCAAGACTTGTCTTTTCCCTATAAATAGTCATGTATTATTCCCAATTAGGGTTAAGAGTTAGGCAAAATGTAGCCGCCACGTTGTGAGGTTTCTTCTAGAGTTAGATTCTTATTTCTTAAGTGTAATTTGTTCCTCACAATTCAATAAATCGAGTGATCATTCAACATAATCTTCATATTTGTGTTTGTTCTTATTTTCCGCATCTTGTTCATCAAATCACAATTAGGGTTTTAATCCCAACATAAACCATGGTATCAGAGTAGTAGTTTAAGCGAACTAAATTCCACGGATTGGTATTTAGACTTAAACTATAGGAAGTTCAATATATGAACTTAATCATTGTAAGTATAGGGATACAAACCATAAGAAATATATAAGTAAAAGTATTAGGTAATAGTAAACCCTAATATTCTAAAATACTATCTTACTCCGTATTTCAAATCAATGGCTGAACAAGTAAGTAGCCATACCCCTGATGTTGGTGGAGATCCTCAACCCGAGGAAGTGAATACTCCAGTATCTCCTTGTGAGGAGCGACTTTTAGGTAAACTTACCGGTGTTATTCGACAAACTCTCGAATAACACAAAAAGAGTGATGATAAAGGAAAAGAGAAAGTCACTAGAGAATCTTCAAGCGGGAAAGTGAAGCGTCCCTTGTTCAAAGATTTCAAGAGTAGTGGTGCTACAGAGTTTTCTGGTGTCCTTAATCCTATAATCGTTCTAACTTGGATTCAGAACACCAAGAAAGTATTTCGTGTGCCTCATGTGGATGATGAAGACATGGCTATTTATGCTTCTGCAATGCTTATTGGAGAAGCTTTAGTCTGGTGGGAAGCAACATATGAAGCTCTGGATGGATGTGACCAGGAGAACTTATCTTGGGAGTTGTTCAAGACTCGTGTGGTAGAGAAGTATTGTCCTCTAGATATGAGGAGAAGATTGGAGAAGGAATTCCTCGAGCTTAAACAAGGAGGAATGACTGTGAATGAGTATGAAACTCAATTTAATCAAAGAGCAAGGTTTGCTACGAAGTATATTCCAACTGAAGACGAGAAATTCAGTTATTCATGGAAGGACTACTACACGAAATCCATGATTTCATTGTCAACTGAGATGTTCTGTCATTCGATAAAGCCGTTGAGTATGCTCGAAGGCGTAAGCATGACTTAGAAATACGTGGTGCCACTCTTACTATTCCAAAGCATCCACGTACTGAAAGAACTACTCCTGCTTCCACTATTCCACCAGCTCAATCTATTCGAACTGATCCTAGCAAGCAAACACAATCTCAGAGTGCTTTTCGTGGCCGTGGTAGCTGACAATCTTTTTCTATTCAATCACCATCATGTCGCGTTTGTGGAAGGAATCATCCGGGTCAATGCAAAATAGACAAGGAATCCATTATCTGTTATGGGTGTGGAGAAACAGGTCATATCAAGTCAGCTTGCCCAAGGAAGGATGTGACTTGTTATGCATGTGGTATTACTGGCCACAAGAAGCGTTTTTGCCCTACTCTTACCAACCCAGTGACGGGAAGTCAAGCTTCTATTCAACAACCAGCGAGAAGTCAAGTCCATGTCCAACAACCGAAGAATACTCCAGCTAAAAAGGAGGAGGTGCCAAAAGCTAAGGGTCGTGCATTCTAGATTACCACAGAGGAAGCACGTGAGGACCCAAATGTCGTGACGGGTACATTTCTTGTCAACTCTAGACCTGCTCACATCTTATTTGATTCTAGTGCCTCAGATTGTTTTGTATCTTATGAATTTGCACATTCTTTTCAAACTATTTGCTATGCACTCACGCAACCATTTCACGTAGATACTGCAGGAAGTATATCATTACTTGCTGATAAAATCTATAGGGATTGTGTCATAGAAATTGAAGGCTATAATTTTCTTGCAAACCTAATCCCTATCTCCTTGCCCAATTTCGATATTATTCTTGGCATGGATTGGATATCAAAGAACCATGCAGAACTTTTGTGTTACGAAAAGATGGTACGCATTCCTATTGAAGGGGAAGATCCTTTTCATGTCTATGGTGAACAAAGAATCTTAAAAATAATCTCTTTCATCAAAGCTCGTAAATTCATATCGAAAGATTGTCCAATCTATCTGGCCTATACAGTTGACATCTCAAGAAAGGAGAATAAAACTGTAAATGATACTCCCATTGTTAACGAATATCCCAACACTTTCCCCGATGATCTGCCTGGACTTCCTCCAGACAGACAAGTAGAATTACGAATTGACCTTGTGCCCGGTGCTGCTCCGATCGCAAAGACTCCTTATCGTCTTGAACTAACCGAGATGAAAGAAATGATGATCCAACTGCAGGAATTACTTGACAAAGGCTTTATTTGACTGAGTACTTCTCCCTGGGGTGCTCCAGTATTGTTTGTCAAGAAGAAGGACGGATCGATGCGAATGTGCATTGATTATCGCGAGCTGAATAAGGTGACTACCAAGAACAAGTACCCACTACCTCGCATCGATGATTTATTCGATCAACTTCAGGGTGTTAGCTATTTCTCAAAAATTGATTTGAGATCTGGCTATCATCAGTTGAAAGTACAAGAGCAAGATGTACCGAAGACTGCTTTCCGTACTCGTTATGGGCATTTCGAATTCCTTGTTATGCCATTCAGTTTGACAAATTCTCCTGCTGTATTCATGGATATGATGAATCGAGTGTGCCGCCCAATGCTCGATAAGTCGGTCATCGTATTCATCGATGATATTGTAATCTATTCCAAATCTGAAGCCGATCATGCCATTCATATTCGTGAAATCTTAGAACTCCTTCGAAAGGAGAAACTTTATGCTAAATTATCGAAATGTGAATTTTGGCTCCGTCAAGTTCAATTTCTCGGCCATATTATTTCCAGTAACGGTGTATCTGTAGATCCCATCAAAATCGAAGCCATTCAAAATTGGGAAGTGCCTCGTAATGCTTCCGAAATTCGTAGTTTCTTAGGTCTCGCGGGATATTACCGGAGATTGATTAAAGACTTTTCTCGTATAGCCGTAGCCCTCACAAGCCTTACACGGAAGGAAGTGAAGTTCGAATGGGGTGAAGATCAAGAAAAAGCTTTCTCAACTCTAAAAGATCTTTTAACTCATGCTCCCATCTTATCACTCCCAGAAGGTGATGATGATTTCTCCGTATATATCGATGCTTCAAGATTGGGACTCGATTGTGTGTTGATGCAGCGTGGTAAAGTAATAGCCTATGCCTCAGGAAAACTGAAAGATTATGAAAAGAATTATCCCACCCATGATCTTGAACTCGCTGCAGTAGTATTTGCGCTAAAACTTTGGAGACATTACCTTTTTGGTACAAAATGCCAATTATTTACCGACCACAAGAGTCTCAAGTATATATTCAGTCAGCAAACTCTAAATATGAGACAACAAAGAGCCATGGAGCTGATGAAGGACTATGATTGTGAAATCCTGTACCATCCTGGAAATGCTAATGTGGTTGCAGATGCACTTAGCAGGAAAGTTTATCGTAATAGTAGGTGTTATACTATTACTCACACTACGGTGAAGTTCACCATTCTTGATGAACTAGAGAAGTGGCAAGTTGAAGCCTTAAAGCCAGAAAATGTAAAGAAGGAAGGAGTGGTACATTATTCCGATGTTTTACTTGATTACCCACGAGGATTAAAAGTATTTAAGAATCGGCTATGGATTCCAAAGATTGGTGGATTAAGACAGAAGATTTTAGATGAAGCTCATAAATCTAAGCTATCAATACATCCTGGCACAAGTAAAATGTACTATGATGTAAGAGCTGATTATTGGTGGCCTGGATTACAGAGAGACATTGGAAGATATGTACAGGAATGCTTAGTATGCTTACAAGTGAAGACAGAACACCAAAAGCCTTATGGAACTCCAGAAAGCCTTAGTGTTCCTGTATGGAAGTGGAAAGAGCTGTCTATGGATTTTATTACCAAATTGCCAAAGACTGCTAGACAGAATGATAGCATTTGGGCAATCGTCGACCGCCTGACTAAGAGTGCATATTTTCTCACTATGCGTAAAATGGCTCCAATGGAGAGATACGCACAGGTATACTTGGATGAAATTGTTGCAAGATATGGTGTGCCACTAAAGATCATTTCCGATCGCGATACTTGCTTCACTTCTCACTTTTGGGCGAGTAATCAACGTGAATTGGGATCTCGAGTTGCTCTCAGTACCGCTTATCATCCTCAGACAGATGGTCAGACCGAGAGAACAATCCAGACAGTAGAAGACATGCTTCGTGCATGTGTTTTGGAGTTCGGTGGTAACTGGGATAAATACTTACCGCTTGTCGAATTTTCGTATAATAAGAGTTACCACACTTCAATCAAAATGCCACCATATGAAGCATTATATGGTCGTAAATGTCGTACGCCATTATGTTGGCGTGATGTAGTATAAAAGATCATTGGAGGCCCTGAAATTGTTCAAGATACTACCGACAAGATTCAAATCGTACGAGAAAGAATGAAAGCGGCCCAGGATCGACAGAAGTCCTATACGGAAAAGAGAAGACGACCTATAGAATTTCAAGTGGGTGATTTCGTGATGCTGTAAGCATCCCCATGGAAAGGCCTTATGCGATTTGGGAAGAAAGGAAAGTTGAGTACTAGATTTGTTGGTCCTTTCAAAATCATCCAGAGAATTGCAAAGCAAGCTTACCGCTTAGAATCGCCTGAAGATTTGGCGGGTATTCATGATATGTTTCATGTAAGTTATCTGCGCAAATGCTTGAGCACCTACGATGAGACAGTTCCATTATCGGAAGTGAAATATGATAATAAGTTAAGATATGTAGAAGAGCCTGATGAAATCGTGAATGAAAGAACAACTAAGCTACACAATAAAGAAGTAGAATTGGTGCTTTTCAAGTGGAAACACCATCGTGGCCCAAACTATACTTGGGAGACTAAGAATGAGATAAAAGCAAAATATCCCCATTTATTTTAATCGATGTAATTTCGGGGACGAAATCCTCAAAAGGAGGAGGTATTTGTAACTTACACGTTTTAAAATCGTGTTTCATAATGAATAAAATTGTGAAATATTATGTAACATTGAGTGTTGAGTTCTAACAGATGTTTTTTACTAGAAATGAAGTAAAACTATGTTTAGAATCACTCAGAAAATATTGGAAGTCTTATGAGATTCCAATTAAAAGCCAAATAGTGAAATTTAGCGAAAATATTAAATTTTAAATAAGTAAAATTTTATTACTTGATGTTGTAGAAAATCTCGTTAGAAATTTGTAGGCGAAAACCTCGTCAAAATCCGAGTTATAACGAAGAAGTCTAAATAATAATATTAAAATTAAATTCAAAATTAGTCGACGAAGTCTAAACGAAAGTTGTAGACCGTAATTTTAGCTACGTGGAGCCTCCCTATCCAAGCACCCCTCGGACTCGCACCCTATAAATAAGAGGGATGCGAGATTTGCCGACTAACTTTGAAAATTTGACACTTTTAGCCCCTCTTTCCATATTTTCTTCATATTAACTTTCCCCGAAGCCCCGAAATCAATTTTAGCACCCGAAACACGTCCCGAGACCCCCGAGAAGCCCGAAAATTTTATCTTTTCGGTTTTGAAGCCCTACCTTCGTAGAGCTCAGTTTTCAAACAAACTCCCGGTTTTCAACATAAAAAGGCATATTTAAAGCCGAAGTGCTATCCAAATTATTATTTTAAGCCCCGGTTAACTTAACGTGAGTTCAATATATAGGAACAATTGTATGTTATGTGTAATATGTGCTATGTGCTTTTCAGTATTCTCATTATGAGTTATTCTCTCGTGTTCTTCGCTATGTTAATAGCAATTCTAATACCTTTGACCATGTGATCAGTGAAAGGACTTAGATTCACATTAGTACTGGTACGTAGCCTTTGGCCATGTAGAGCATGTCTCCGTAAGGGAATGAATTCTATTCTATGGCATTGGCAAATGGTCAGACAGGACTATAAGCCTAAAATCTAACAAGATGTTAATCAAAAAAAGCATGTCTTCTATGCCAATTGGGCCAAAGCTTTATTGATGTATATCAAGAATTGAAAAGAATATCTTTGAATAATGTCTTTGATTGATATGAACGCTTGTTACATCATCTCACATACATCTTGTTGTTCCTTTTTGCCTTGCCACATTGAAGTATATATATGGCATAACATTATATTGAATCTATTTTTGAACTCACTAAGTGTCACCGCTTACCCTATCAATGTTTAACAATTGCAAGTGATAAATAAATAGTATGTTTACATACTATTGAAAGATGTAGAATAGTTTGTAATAGTACTTTTGTACTACTTTTTATGTTTGTATAAATTACAATATCCTGGGTAGTTATATAATATATATAAGACTTTGTAATAGAAGGTTTGTATCCAATAGTTTGTAAATCCTTTATATCAATGTAAAATATTTCTTTTATGAATATACTAATAGCATGTTTTGGAGTAATGATAATGTGAAATATGAAAGTTTGGGTCTTTCAAAAAAAAATACGAAAGTTGGGGTCTTTCAGGCAAGCTTTTTTTCAAAGAATGATTTGAGATCCGGGTATCACCAATTATGAGTGTTAGAGTAGGACGTTCCAAAGACAGCCTTCCGAACTCATTATGGACACTACGAATTCCTAGTGATGCCATTCGGATTAACCAATGCGCCCGCAATATTCATGGACTTAATGAATCGGGTGTGCCGTCCTTACTTGGATCAATTCCTCATTGTCTTCATCGATGACATACTCATCTACTCTCATAGTAAGCATCTACGTTAGATCTTGGAAACACTACGATAAGAGAAGCTCTACGCAAAGTTCTCAAAAAGCGAATTTTTGATCCGAAGTGTCGAATTCATCGGACACTTTGTTAGCGAAGAAGGAATCCCCGTGGACCCTTGTGACAACCCGAAATTTTCGTTCGGTCAAACCCAAAAGTTAATCACTTCAAATTATAAGTCAAGTTCATTTTTATTTTTTTTAGCAAATTAAAGTTCGTTTGATTATTTTAATAATTATTCTTTAAACGAACGGGTGTAAGGAAGTGTCGTCTCGAGTCTTGAAATACCAAAACCGCAAGTACCACGTAGTTAATAAATTCACGGCCAAACTTTTATGTTTGGGCTGTAAATCCTTCCAAAACCGTAAACTCATGCTTTAAGCATGAGTTTACTTCCCAAAACACCTCACTTCTTACTTGCAATCTCAAGAGCAAACTCCAAACACTCTCAACTACCATCCCGTCTTTCGCCCAATTTCCGGAAAATGTAAGTACTTCTTGGCTTGATTTGTTGTTATATCATAACAACTAGTGATTATACATGTTTTCATCCATCAAATCTCATGTTTTGTATAGATTTCCAAAACACCAAGAACACCAAGAACACACACAAGTGTTCTTGGACTTTTAGCTCATTTCAACCTTCAATATTGTAAGTACCTCTATCCTAGAGTCTTTTAAAGCTTTTTGTACATCTTTACATCAAGGAAATGTCCCAAGAACACCAAGAACAAGGTGTTCATGGTTCAAGAAGTTCTTGAACTGTAAACACCAATTAAAGGTGCCAAAGGGTGCCTTAGGGTGCCTTAGTCCTTCACAAGCCTTGGGGACATATCTAAATACTTCCTTGATGCGTTTATCTCATAAAAGGCACAAAAATCTATCATTTATATGTATTTATGGTTTAGGGATCTCCCAAAACCGTAAACACCCCAAAGTATGTATAAATGACCCATATTCCTTCCTATGCTTTAATAACTAACATGGATCCATGCTTTGATGATCTAAGGACTTGAAAACCCCCAAAATACCATAAACCTTATGAGTTTACGGTAGTAAAATCAAAGGAAAATTGTTTAGGAACCGTAAACTCCAAATAGGAGTGAAATGGTGCCCTAGTTCCTTCCTTAGTCACATAATTCAAGTAGAATAGCTTCTAGGGACTTTTAAGGCTTCAAACAACAAATGGTTAAAAGTGTGTGAGCTTACGGCCGTAAACTCAAGGGTTTACAACCATAAACTCTTTTGGTTGTGACTACAAAACCGTAAACTCCCTAATGGAGCTTTCATTGAACCCCAAACACACTAGCCTTTCCCTACAAAACTTAGATGTAATCCTTGGGACTTATAACACTTGTATAAGGTGTTTAG
Organism: Lactuca saligna; assembly: GCF_052625555.1. Taxonomy (NCBI): domain Eukaryota; kingdom Viridiplantae; phylum Streptophyta; class Magnoliopsida; order Asterales; family Asteraceae; genus Lactuca; species Lactuca saligna. The sequence goes on from NC_136422.1 coordinate 119,405,796, forward strand.
CATGTCCTAGGGTATCTTAACTTTGTTTATTAGTTGTTTAAAGGCTAATTGGATACATATATGTGATATTACATGTAATCTAGGATCATAGAGTGTGTTCAAGACTTCACTTGACACCTAGCAATCTTACATGTTTATTTCGTCTGTACCACTCACCACAGGTGAGTTCATACCCCTTAATCAATTGTTTAAATGTTTTTTTAATGCTTTTATGGGGGGGGGGAATACAAGTAAAGTTACTATAGTTATTATATCAATCACATGTGATTAATAACTATCAACAAGTGAATCTCCTACTTTCAAATTGTTTTACTAAACTGTTTTACTTCAAACTATCTTAAAAAGTCTTTTACATATCAAATGCTTTTACGAAACTTATTTTATACTTTTAATATTGTCAAATGCATGCCTATGTATGTATAGTTCTATAAGTGTAGTTTAAAGGACCAAGGAAGGCCAGCTCGCTTTATCTCCTTTTCCTCGTTAGGATGTGGTTTGAGGGCATAAGTTGTCCGTCCGAAGGCCGTCTAAATATTAGGTATATATTATGTATACATATATAGACATAAAAGTTCTATCAGTCAATTCAATACCCTTGGGTAGCAAGGACATACGTTCATATTTATAAGTACAAGTTATATTACTAGTAACCTACAATAGGCGTAGTTTAGGAAGTTACTAATACTCTTACTTGAACAATAAATGATACAATGAGTCAGTTCATACATGAGTCAGTACATTACTATACATGTTAGATAGAGAGAGAATACTCAATACAAGTAGTACACACAATACATCACTATATAGACTAGACAGAGAAAGAACACACAATACAGCTAGCACATACATTGCATATACATTAATACAGTTATGTGAGCCACTAAAAGGGTCATGGCACTACCTGCCATGACTGTTTTTGTATCCAAAATCTCCTTAATTGGGGAGTGTGTGAGTTCGCGTGTAGATCTATACTGGATTGACTATCCTACATCTTGCTGCTCGCTACAGTGGGACTTACAAGTCTACGGGTGCCAAATGTCATTTCTTACGGCGTTATACATCGTCGTTTTAATATTGAGTCGGTAGCAGGGTACAGGCTGATCACACGGTACTTTAAATAACAATTGGTTTAAGGTAGTTAGTACAATAGTAGTTACTTCATACAATACTACAGTACTATAATATTTCTCCCATTACATTCACTTCGTGAACTTTCACACGATGCACGGTAATGTAAAAACGATATTTTTGATTAATGGTAGTCGAATTGGGAAAATACACACTCTTTCAAGAGACAGACACATAGTTACTAGATGCCTTGGTAGAAGGCTACTCTTAGTAGGAAACATAGGGTTTTCTAGGATAGTTCAAACGAATACAAAATTTATAAAACTTATACATTACTAACATGTTACATATACTTTCATACAAACTCAGACACTAATATACTTATGATCTCACCAGCTTTAAAGCTGATACTCGCTTTCAAAATAACTTGTATTCTCAGGTCACCAGTAGACAGGTACCGATGCTAGGTTTTTGAGAAGATGGAGCTTGTTTAAGACTCCTCTTATATTTTGATGTACTTTTTGGTGTCTATTTAACTTGGCAGAACACACTTGTATGAAATTATATTATTAATGCAATGGATGATGTTGTTGCTTGTTTTACTACTATTCATTGTTGTGATATTGTACATGATGTCCTCCGCCCCTGAAAGATTCCACCGTTCAGGTTTTGTGGTGTGACAGATTGGTATCAGAGCATTGTTTATAGTGAATTGAGTATATCAGCCCATAAAAGATGTACGAACTATAAACACAAGCGGGATTAAAATACTCTGATTAAGAGTTTATACTTTTAAAATAATAAAATATTTAATTAAGTATACATACCTGCATTCATACTAAAATCAATGTCACTAGGGCAGAACAAAAGTATTACGATTGTTGGACAACACAAGTAGACTTAGAGACATATGGTAAACCCTGAGAAGATGTAGCCTGATCAACTACATTATCCGAGGAGTGACTAGCATGTGCCTAAGGATGGTTGTGGGGTTGCAACAAGTCTAGAAGCTTACCAACACTACCACAATAAGAACAATAGAACATAACATTAAACTTAAAATACTATAGGGGTATTTTGTGATACTATAATTACTTATCTGAGAACTAAAGGTCTTTATTAGTATGTCAATGGTTGTCCAGTGGATACACTAAGGTTATATGTACCTAGGGTGTCATAGACTAAGAATCTGTGAATATTTGCTTTATTTCCTATCCTCGTTGGGTTTTGGGCTTAGAGTTAGGATCACTTATTCGAAGGTCTATCATATCCCGGAATACGTATAACTGGTATGCCCTAGACAAGTATTGGAGTAACTGATAAAGATCACCTTATAATTATCTACTTAGTCCGTCTATTAATTATTTCCTTACCCCTTTTCTCGCATAGATGTCATGGATGGATTCCATCATCATGACGACCCATACTTTCTAGCCAACGAAAATGTTAAATGGCTTGAAGTAGAGTCCGATGATGAGCATCAAATCCCTTTGGATGATCATCAAGCAGAAGGCTTCTCGGATAGATTTGACTCCGATCCCGAAGTCAACAACCTACCTCAAGTAGGTCAAGCCCCGAATAACAACCCTCGGCCCGCATTTGAAGTACCCACACCTCTGTGGGCCACAAACTTGAACACATGGAGCCAAGAATAGGGTCAACCCATTCCCTACAATGTAGACAGAAGTTTCTACAACCTCACTGAGGGAGGTTTTGCTAACAGGGTCCTACCTGTCATGGTTCGTAGGATTTCTCGGAACACGATACTGGGTCAATCAACTATCAGTCGAGTCTTGGAGATTGATGGCAACTATGGCATTAACACTGTCCGCACTCACCAACTAGAGTCTGCTCACAAAAGGGCTCTGGTTCACAATACAGTTCATCGGAGGGAAGTCACTGAAACCCGAACTGAAGTCAGAGAGCTTCGAGCTCAGCAAGAAAGAGCTGATAGGCGCATGAGGGACATAGAACATCTCCTGTCGAGATCAAGAACTCACTCTAGTAGTTCTCTTCGCCGATAGATTCTCATCAACTTCTCTCTTTTGGATATGACCTAGTTATGTAAAACTCTGGTCAAATTCCCTAACTTTGTAAATCATAGGCATGTTAGGTCTTGGTTAGGTTGTAATTCTGTCAAAATTTTCCCATTTTGGTTGATGTAAGGCCTCCTATTGTTGGCCGTTTTTCCCGAACTTGTTACATCTGTAATTCCATTAATATTGACAGGTACCTAATCTTTTGGGAATTATTATCCAAATGTAATCATCTATTAGTTCTTGATCTACATTCAATCGTATTGTTGAGCTATGATGAGTTAATACATGAGTCATTTTCATCAATTCTCCCATTAAATTCTTATGAATGTTTTCATCTTCATAAATTTTTAGATGAAAGATGCCGCCTCGTAGAAATCAAAGGAGAAACCCTAATAATGAAACACCACCTCCTCTAACTCCTCAACCACCTACTCCTCAGTTTGAAATGACAGCTCTAAATGTTGCCGTACTTGCGGCTATGGCTACAACCATGGCACAATATCATTCATTTGGTTCCATTGGAGGAGGAACCCCTGTCCTATCTACTCTTGGTGAAATCCCAATGCTCTTGAAAGAGTTCTCCTACAAGGACTTCACCAACTGCAAGCCATTGTCCTTCAAGGGGACTAGCGGAGTCATTGCCCTCAATGGTTCGAGAAAACCAAATGGGATTTCAAAATCTGCTCTTATCCATAGGAGAGGAAGGTCAAGTTTGTTGCTTGCACCTTTGAAACCAAAGCCCTAACAATGTGGAATAGCCATGTTAAATCACTATCTCTCATAGCAGCTAATGCTATGGGCTGTGATACTTTGAAAGACCTCATGATTGAGGAATACTGCCCGAGGGGCGAGATCCAAAAGTTGGAGGAAGAACTTTGGAGCCTAACCATGAAGGGCTCCAACATAACCGCCTATACCGCTAGATTCTGCGAACTGGTGGCCCTCTCTCCCAACATGGTCCATACCGAGGGAAAGAAGTTTTAGAGATACATATGGGGGCTGGTGCCACCGTACCAAGGAAATGTCTTGGCATCACACCCCACTACATTTGATAGTGCCAAACGATTGGCATAACGACTCATAGACCTTGGGGTTTGGACCCTGGCTGCAACAACAATCCTGGCCATCTCAGAATCCGCAAGAACCGCAGATTCTAAGCGGACGTTTTGGGATGACAAAAAGAAGATAGAGGCTGCCAAGAAGCAGCAGGTCATGGTAGTACATGCTGCGATAGCACCTGCCGCTGCTGCTTCGATAAAGCAGTATGCTGGAAGTTTGCCCTAGTGCAACAAATGCAACTCCCTTCACGTCGGTGCCTGCCGGGAAATGCAGTGTTTCAACCATGTCCCTGGTGCAGGAGTGGGCCAAGATTGCTACGGATATGGCAAGGTAGGCCACTACAAAAGGAACTGCCCGAAGGCAGGGTTTACCGGTGGAGTGGCAAGAGTTCTGGCCATAGGCCATGAGGAAGCGGTAGCCAACCCCACAGTGGTTACTGGTACGTTCCTCCTCGATAACGCTTATGCATGCATTTTATTTGATAGTGGAGCGGAGAGAAGTTTCGTGAACCAAAAATTTGCTCATTTACTTAAGCAAAAATCATGAGCACTTAATGAACCGTTCACTATAGAAATGGATAATAGCAAGACAGAGAGCACTAGCAACATATTCATAGGGTGTACCCTAACTTTAGATAGCCATTCATTTTGGATCGATCTCATGTCGTTCTCAATTAAAACTTTCGACATCATTATCAGCATGGATTGGTTGAGTCTTCATCGCGGCGAGATCATGTGTTACGGAAAGGTTGTTCACCTTAATTTATTGTTTGGCCAAACCTTAGTAGTTTATGGTGACAAACCCGGCCAACCTTCATATCATCTCGAGCATTCAAGCTCAAAAATTCTTGTGAAAGGAATGTCGAGCATTTCGTGCTCATGTGGTCGATGTGAGCCAAGAAACGAAAGACATTCAGAACATTCCAGTAGTACGCGACTTTCCCGACATCTTTCCAGAAGAACTCCCAGGATTACCTCCTCAACGTCATGTCGAGTTTCGAATCGACTTAGTTCTAGGGGCTACTCCAGTAGCCAAATCGCCCTATCATCTAGTAGCTGCAGAGATGCAAGAATTGTCCTGTCAACTTAACGAACTGCTCAGCAAAGGCTTTATAAGACCAAGCTTCTCACCCTGGGCAGATCCAGTCTTGTTCGTCAAGAATAAAGACAGAACATTTCGTATGTGCATCGACTATAGGGAGCTCAAAAAACTTACTGTCAAAAATCGTTATCCGTTGCCTCGAATCGACGACTTATTTGATCAACTTCAATGGGCGAACTTCTTTTAAAAAATCGACTTAAGATCCGGATATCACCAACTACGAGTGCTAGGGGAGGATGTTCCGAAGACAGTATTCCGAACTCGTTATGGGCACTACGAATTTGTAGTAATGTCGTTCGGATTAACAAACGCACCTGCAGTATTCATGGACTTAATGAATCGGGTGTGTCGTCCTTACTTGGATCACTTCGTCATCGTCTTCATCGATGACATACTTATCTACTATCATAGTAAGGAGGAGCATAGTAAACATCTGCAACAAGTTCTGGAAACATTACGTTTGGAGAAGCTCTACGTGAAGTTCTCGAAATGCAAATTTTGGATTTGACGAGACGAATTCCTAGGGAAATTGGTTAGCGAAGAGGGAATACACGTGGACCCTTCCAAATCGAAGTCATTGAGAACTGGTTAGCACCGAAGATGCCTATAGAAATTTGTCAATTTCTAGGCCTCGTTGGCTATTATCTTAGGTTCATTCAGAACTTCTCCCGCATTGTGAAACCTCTTACAACACTAACCTAGAAGGGTATGGCCTTTGACTGTGAAGAGAAGTAGGAGAGAGCGTTCCAAACGCTCAAACGAGCCTTGTGCACCGCACCAATACTATCCCTTCCCAAAGGGATAGAAGACATCGTAGTCTATTGCGATGCATCGAATCAAGGGCTCGAATGTGTTCTGATGCAGCGAGGTAAGGTCATCGCCTATGCCTCGAGATAGCTGAAGACACATGAGGTCAACTACACGACCCACAATCTTGATCTAGGTGCAGTAGTGTTTGCTCTGAAGATTTGGAGACACGACCTATATGGTACGAAGAGCATTATTTTTACAGACCACAAAAGCCTGCAACACATATTCGATCAGAAGGAGCTCAACATGAAACAACGACGGTGGGTCGAGCTACTGAGTGATTACGAATGCAAAATTCGTTATCATCCGGGTAAAGCCAACGCAGTAGTCGACGCCCTAAGTCTGAAAGAATATTATGGTCGTAGAGTCAAATCATTGACTATGACTATCCATTCACACTTGTCCACACAAATTAAGATGACTCAGCTCGATGCTTTGAATCCTGAAAACATGGAGGGTGAATCCCTGAGAGGGATGTATAAGAATTAGGAGGTTAAGGGTAGCGGAGCTTATTATTTCATGGACCAGATCTGGACATTGAAACTTGGTGGTTGTAGAGACTTGGTCATGAATGAGGCGCACAAAACTTGTTATTTCGTGCACCTGGGTTCAGATAAGATGTATCTGAATCTTAAAAAGTTATACTGGTGGCCTAACATGAAAGCAGAGATTGCTACCTTCGTGAGTAAATGCCTTACTTGCTCCGAGGTCGAGGTTGAATACCAGAAACCCTCTGGTCTACTACAACAGCCGGAGATAACGGAATGGAAGTGGGAGCAGATTACTATGGATTTTATAACTAAGTTGCCCAAGACAACAAATGGACTTGATACTATACGGGTCATCGTCGATAGATTGACCAAGTCTGCACACTTCCTGTCGATCAAAGAAACAGACAAGATGGATTACAAGAACTTACATTAGGGAAATAGTACGACGGCATGGTATTCCCTTATCCATTATCTTGGACAGAGATAGTAGATTCACTTCGAGGTACTAGCAGTCGCTACAAAGTTCCTTAGGAAGATCGTTCAGATTCGTGAACGATTGAAAGCCTCTAGAGACCGCCAGAAAAGCTACGCTGATAAATGAAGGAAACCGTTGGAATTCAAGGTGGGTGACCGTGTTCTATTGAAGGTATCACCATGAAAGGGCTTGATACGCTTCGGAAAGCGTGGCAAGCTAAATCCAAGGTACATTGGGCCTTTTGAGAATCTCGCCAGAATCGGCCCAGTAGCTTACAAACTTAACTTACCGCGCGAACTCAGTAAAGTACATTCTACCTTCCACGTATCGAACTTGAAAAAGTGTCTGTCCGACGCGACTCTTGTTATCCCACTCAATGAGATCGAGATCAACGAGAGCCTCAACTTCGTGGAAGAACCAGCAAAGATCATGGACCGGGAAGTCAAGCAAATGAAACAAAGCCGTATCCCGATTGTGAAGGTTCGCTGGAACGCCAAACGAGGATCGGAATTCACATGTGAGCACGAGGATCAAATGAAACTAAAACATTCGTATCTATTCGGTTAGTTATCTGTAACTACTTTATTTTCTTAGACTTTAATTTCAGGACAAAATTCCCATTAACGAAGGGATGATGTGACAACTCGAAATTTTCGTTAGGTCAAACCCTAAAGGCAATCACTTCAAATTGTAAGTTAAATTCATTATTACTTGTTTTTAGCAAATTTAAAGTTCATTTGATTATTTTAATAATTATTCTTTAAACGAACGGGTGAAAGGAAGTGCCGTCTCGAGTCTTGAAATTACAAAACCGCAAGTACCACGTAGTTAAGAAATTCACAGCCAAACATTTATGTTTGGGCCGTAAATCCTTCCAAAACCATAAAATCATGCCTTAAGCATGAGTGTACTCCCCAAAATATCTCACTTCTTACTTGCAATCTCAAGAGCAAACTCCAAACACTCTCGATTACCATGCCGTTTTTCACCCGATTTCCCGAAAACATAAGTACTTCTTGGCTTGATTTGTTGTTATATCATAACAACTAGTGATTATACAACATTTTCATCCATCAAATCTCATGTTTTGTTTAGATTTCCAAAACACCAAGAACACACACTAGTGTTGTTGGACATTTAGCTCATTCCAAGCTTCAATATAGTGAGTACCTCTATCCTAGAGTCTTTTAAAGCTTGTTATACATCTTTACATCAAGGAAATGTCCCAAGAACACAAAGAACAAGGGGTTCACGGTTCAAGAAGTTCTTAAACTGTAAACACAAGTAAAGGTGCCAAAGGGTGCCTTAGTCCTTCACAAGCCTTAGGGACATGTCTAAATCCTTCCTTGATGTTTTTATTGTTGGGTTATGAGCATTATAACACTCATAAGTGTACATGCAACCCTAAATACCTTGGATCTATGTTTTCTCTATTATACATGCATATATGAACATCCAAGGTATTATCCTAATCTAGCATACAAAACTATCAATATAACAAGATAGAATACATACCTCTTTGATGTAGAATGTCTTCATGAAGCTTGAGTGCCTAGTGCCCCAAGTGTGACACCTCAAATGGTTCACACAACACCAAATACACTTGGAATAAGTTGAGAGAATTCTACACTTCATGAAAATCGGCTAGCCCTTTCTTTCTCTCACTAGTGGCCAATTTTCATCAAGAATAAGATGCTTATATAGTTATACAATTAAGGTAAACCCTAATTATCATGACTTTCCATTTCCTTGGATCCATGGGTTCAAATACACCATGGAGCATCGATGGACCATCCTATGGGTTTTAGCCCAACTTGATTATCCATGGAGCATTAGCCCACTATACAAGTATGGATGATTTACACAATCAACCCATATATTTAATTAGTCTTCTTTTGATCACTCAATTAATCCTAGATTAATTCTTGATCAATACTAATTAAATAATCTCATTATTCTTATTATTAATATACTAGAACTTATAATATATTAATAACCATAAGTGTCTTATTTCTCTCATTTTAGTCTATCCAAGTGCATGATGCTATGCAACCCAAATGGACCATGTTGTGTCGGGTCAAGTCTTACCAATTATAGTTATGGACTTAGACATTAATCCAACAGTCTCCCACTTGGATAAGTCTAAAACTATTATTGCGTATGACTTCAGGAACCAACTGGCAATCGTAGCTCTCAAAAGCTTCTATCGAACTTTGACCTTGTAGATGAACTCTGACCTTTGTCAATGACTTGTCCATTAGATAAGGGATCATATATTCCTCCATTCTAGATATCATATGGACCGAGACATGGATTATAATCATTCTCTTTGTCCATTTGTTGTTTCCCGATTTCCGATTTATGACGACTGACTAATTGAACAAATCAAATCAGTCCTGGCCCGGCCGAGCATTGTCATCATCAAATCATCAAGGGGCCCACATATATCGCTTTTATCCTGAAGGTAAAAGGAATGGATAAACTTCAACTCATATGGCTTGTTCTACTACTTGTTGAACCATACACAAAGACACGTTTTATAGCACTGAGTTACCAAATGCGGTTTCATGCAATCAATGTATTATCAACTCATAATAACAACTCATATCTCTAGGTTTGAAGAACATAAGATATTATCGTCTCATGATCCCTCGTGATAAAATCCATGAAGTGATTCCAATGAGCGCGGGTTGAATCCAATACTCAGAACTTATGAGCACTCGTGAGTGTTGTAGCCCTTTATCCAACACCTTAGACCTCTACAAGCCAACCCATGACAGTCTTAATTCATATCTACTTCCAACATATGACCGACTGTGGATGGTTTGAATAACTTAGTCATTCCGGAAGAATAACCTAGTTTATTCGGGAAGTCAAAACAAGCAAGTGAAACACAAGAATAATTGAATCCAATATGGTATCAAAACCTATGAACATAAATAAAACACCTTTTATTTATCACCATATGATTACACATTATTCATTGTATACTGTTTCAGCTATCAACTTTATTCTTGAATTTAAAACAATAGTTGTCCCATGCTCCAAGCATGTACACTATGTTTTCTAAACACTAGTCATGCCATACACCAAGTATGCATACTATGTTTGTCTATGATCTCTACTTTGTGAACTAGATCAATTGAACATAACTTCAATGATTCTCTTTTCACACTCCCAAATCCTTACTGCAAATACAAGAATTCCAAATTCATGTCATTTACTGAAATCTGTTAGATTCTAAACTTATATGCATTGATCCTCTTGTAATGATTATGCACAATGTCAGAAAGACTTGACAACAACCATTACAGAGCATTCCAAAGGAGATCAGCTCCTTAGAAACATCCTTCTTGCATTAAGTTTCCTAATCTTAAACAGATTGAAAATTGTAACTTTGAAACATTTCTAGATTCCATTTTGACTATCATTTCTGAACAAGAGTTGCCTCCTTACAGACTATATCAATATGGTCCTTCCAAAATTATCACTATACTTCCAACTATCCTTGAGCAACCAATCTTTGGTAAACCTTAGATTACCCTCGACAATTGTTTAATCCTTTTATTCATATCCAGTTCTAAACCTTTTCCCTTCTTAATGCCCCAGGCATTTGGAAACTTTTAGAAAGGATGAATATAGCACATGTAATCGATCCTATATCCGAAGCATATGGGACACGATTCATGATGTCTCACATAGAGACTAAACCAGTCTTTTTCTATAACATTTCCATTTCTATTTGCCAAGTTCTCATAATTCAGATTATGAAAAGGGATGCCGTAATCATAATCGAATTTTAGAACACAAATAATGGACCCATATACAGAATTTCCTTATGTTGAGCCATTCCAACATGAAATTCATATATATATCCTTGACTAAATGATTAAAACCTCATGATCTAAGCTTATAGATTTGAGATGAAGTATTATTTCCTCTCCCTTAATTATAGCAAAACAACTTTTCCTAATTGAAAACTTTTGTTTTCTATAATTAACATTGCTAGCTTGCAATACTTATCATAATTATCATGCTCCCACTAACATGATGATTATTAGCATAACACTTATGCTCCCACTAGCTTTGACATGTACTCAGAAATCAGCTGGACTTCTATAAATCAATACTTCATTGACTTTCTTACCAAAGTTCAGATTTTTGATACTAGATTGTTTTGATAAGACTTTATCAAAAACATTCACCTTCCCTTAGATAGCACACTTGTGTGTCTAAACAATTATGAAGAGGGATGTCGTAATCATAATGGTTAAACCTTTTTGCCACTTCTCACAAGTCCAGGTTAGTGTGCCGGTAAACCACACACGCTCCACTAACGACTTTGAGAATGCAAATATCACAATTGCTATCTAACTAAAATCTACTTAGTGAAAGTGTTTCCTCCCCATCATTTTCATGAATCGGAGAGAAACCTTATAACACTTAGATTTAATGGTGTATGTGTTCTTATCCATGTGAATTGTCATAACCATAGTCACAAGACAAGGATAATGACAAATCCAAACTCATATGGACTGAACTCAATCTTAATTTCTTGCCACCTGGCAGCTCAAGGGCCTGTCATTGCTTCCAAGTTGTTGTGCAACCAATTGAGAACTTTAAGAACTCATATGCAAAGCCAACTTTGATTGGAATGGGCACAGAATATGTCAACACGATAGGCTATAAAGCTTAAGTCGTGTGCTAGTGAAGAACTTTGGGTTCTATTCTTGATTAGTTCTTGAGAATTTCAAGACCTTTAAGACTCCCACTGTCCTCTTGACCTATAAGACTCCCTTGTCAAACATCCAAGAGATAGTGTGGATTCTAACCAAGACAAACACTTCACACAATTGGCCTTAGTTGGTCTTTGTTTTATCCAAAACATCACAACTTACCAACTTCAAATGAACAAGAGTAGGACACTTTTACTCTTACATTTGACACGTGTTTTAAACCTTCTTAAAGACATGTCACTCAAATTACAATCTTGGAGTATGACTCTAAGACTTGTAGTATGACTCATCTTCTTGATTTAACCATTTCAACAATTCAAGTTCCTCTTCTTAGTCATAAGAGTGCGCTAAGATTTCCTTAGAGAACTAATTTTGATATGGTTTCTTAATCATTAAGATGATCACAAAACTGATACTAAAGTACTCTCCCATCTTTTCAGATTTGAGAAACTTTTACGTTTCTACCTAATTTGATTCTTCTTATTCACTCTGTCATACATTGGAACCTTTTTCCAATGTCTCAGAGTTACACTTAAGCTTGTAAGTATAATCATATTTACTGAGCTTTAGTAAACTTTGATGAATAGTCTTATCGATCTTTTGTGGTGGACTTGACCAGTGCACAAGAATGTGTACTCAATCCCTTAGTCCTTCACATTACTCACACATCCATGTGAACAAGTAATTAGTCTTAATTTTCCAATACTTGAAGGTTCTCATTCATCATGCTATACAACTTGCATGATTCCAAGTTCCAGTCCAATTGAAACTTGGGTGATGAGAATCTTTCCTTATTTGGTAAATCTAGACATTACCACAAATTAAAGAATTAATTTCATATTTCCACTCTTGCTCTTAATGGAATCATATAAGCAACAATCTTTCCTCAACTGCCATTGTAAGGATATTTTAAAATAAATAAAATCAAAAATTTTCTTTTATTTTAAAACTATGCGGAAAAACATATCCTTACAATCCATATGAAAACTTGTTGTTATCTATTCCTAAGCAATATCTCATAACTCCTAAGAAGTAGCTCAAGAATCCGATCTTCAAACTACGCGATAGAAATCCATCTACGCGATCAGATTCAGCATATTCTTTCTTTAAGTTTCTTCACTTTTCTTTGATTCTTAAAACATCACTATGTGACCCAGTCACATCATGTATCAAGAATCTCAGAATAGAAACTTAACAGAGTTAGATAGTGGACTTTACCTGAAGTAGAGTCAACCTTATTGACTTTAACATCCTTTGGTAAATTTGGCAGCTTCGCAACTAATGACCCTTTCTTTGGCAATATAAACATATGGACCCTTTGATAATGGTACACGGGACTATTACAGACTTAGCCTTTTTCTCTTTACCATTTGGTCAACCTAGTTGACTATGGTCAATCCCTTTCCATTGGGAAGAGAATGCTTTTTTCCGTATTTCCAGTGTCACCATTGTCAATGTCCATAAAGTTTCAGGAAGTTGATCTTAACAAATAGATAAGATCATTAAGGGTCTTGTCATAGTCTGTTTCATAGGTGTTCCAAAAGAACTCACTATGTGACTTAGAAACTAGTTGAACCACCAACTTTCTCAAGACTTTGACACCCAACTCTCCCGGCTTGTCAATATGTGACTACATCTCCAAGATGTGATCACACCTAGACCTTGTCTTGCCAATAGGGTTTGATTGACTTTTGAACTTGTGGGTTGGGAGAATAATTTGAAGGAGGTGAATGAAGTATGATTTCCAAGGGACATCATCTTCATTTAGGAAAGCTTGTTTCAAGAGATTTGGGAAGATCATAAATGTCTAAACCAGACATGTTTTGGGAGATATTCAAGATAGTTGATTTAAAGTCCTTAATATGACACCCAATATGAAATATTAAGGCTAGGACCCAACAAACCATTTTATAACTTAGAAGAGGTATGCCGTAATCCAAGCTATAAAAAAATTTGAAGGTAGGTGAATGACGATTCACCAATTTCCACCAAGATAAATGAAATGTATTATTAGGTTTTAATTGGTTTTGAAACTCCTAGATCTTTTGAGATTCATTGAACAGTTCAATGGCATGTTTCAATCTCGAGTGTGCCCTTCAGGTTTTGTGACTGGGATGCCTAGGATCACAAAACAAGGTGTGAAGTAACCATGCAAATTACTTGGTACCCTTAAGTGTTTACCCCTCAATCGATGTGCCGGTTAACCACACACGCTCCATCGATACTATGATAAAGTGTAAAGTGTAATTTCATGGATTAGCACCTTATTCACATTTTCCTAAGTAACTAAGATTGGGAATTATTAAGAGTTTAGTTACTTAGTTTTTATCATTAATACTTTTAATGAAGGGAGAATTATAGTCCTGTCAAACCCGTTCGGCTAACGACCCTCCACCAGTCAAGCAAGCGGTGGGTGAGAGTGGACACCCATTAAGTTGCCATTTTATAGGCAACAACCTTATACCCACCTTATAGACCGGCTTCGTGAATGAGGCGTACTAGCGGTAAGACCGACTTTACTCTTATACATATATATATTATTAACTTATAATATTATAAAGTATAAGGGTTGAATTTTAACTTTTAAAATTCTAAGGGCTAACTTGGAATTAAAGTATTCATAAGAGAAAACTTTGCAAATTCCAAAACCTGAGGGCAAGTTTTGAAACTATTCAAAACTAATTAATTACATAACTTATGTATTTAAAGTAGTTTTAATCCAAAAACTCTTCAAGTTCCATAACTTGTGGACAAATTATGGAAGACTTTAAACTAATAAAGAATTAACTTTTCTTTATTTTATAACTTATGGAGTTAATCAAGGTTACATTATTTTTTTATTTTATTTTTATTTATTTATTTAATGAAGAGACTCTTGGTCCTCCATAACTTGAGGACAAATTATGGAGTCATAACTCCAATTAATTAGAACTAGACTCTTCATTTTTGTAACCTTTGCCAACTTTTATGAATTTTATGAAACTTAAATGTGACTTTTCATATAACTTGAAGAAAAGTTACAAAAACACATTTTAGAATCAACTCTTAGATTAATTTGGATTGAAAATAACTTTTTCACTCAATTTTTCTATTAATCTAAGCAACTCATAAGAACAAGATAATTCAAATCAAACTTTTTCATGTAATTAGTCTAACCTTTAAACTAATACAAAACATGAATCTATTGACAATTATCTTTGAAAATGGATTAGCATGAACATTACCACATTAAAAAACAAGTTTATAAGTTCAAAAACAACTTCGGGTAATGTTCCTAGTCCATTTCTAGCCAAAAACCTCGAAAATATGCTGTTTGCGGGTCCAACTCATCGAGTGCATGAACCGACTCGTCGAGTTGGATCGTTTTGATCATTTTTTAGGCATGGACTCACCGAGTCTCCTGACGGACTCGCCGAGTCTGATGATTAGACAGCAACAATTTCGATTTTTTTAAGCAGTTTTTGCAAGTATAACAAGAAAACAAGCCTAGGCTCTGATACCACTGTTGGGTTATGAGCATTATAACACTCCTAAGTGTACATGCAACCCTAAATACCTTGGATCTATGTTTTCTCTATTATACATGCATATATGAACATCCAAGGTATTATCCTAATCTAGCATACAAAACTATCAATATAACAAGATAGAATACATACCTCTTTGATGTAGAATGTCTTCATGAAGCTTGAGTGCCTAGTGCCCCAAGTGTGACACCTCAAATGGTTCACACAACACCAAATACACTTGGAATAACTTGAGAGAATTCTACACTTCATGAAAATCGGCTAGCCCTTTCTTTCTCTCACTAGTGGCCAATTTTCATCAAGAATAAAATGCTTATATAGTTATACAATTAGGGTAAACCCTAATTGTCATGACTTTCCATTTCCTTGGATCCATGGGTTCAAATACACCATGGAGCATCGATGGACCATCCTATGGGTTTTAGCCCAACTTGATTATCCATGGAGCATTAGCCCACTATACAAGTATGGATGATTTACACAATCAACCCATATATTTAATTAGTCTTCTTTTGATCACTCAATTAATCCTAGATTAATTCTTGATCAATACTAATTAAATAATCCCATTATTCTTATTATTAATATACTAGAACTTATAATATATTAATAACCATAAGTGTCTTATTTCTCTCATTTTAGTCTATCCAAGTGCATGATGCCATGCAACCCAAATGGACCATGCCGGGTCAGGTCAAGTCTTACCAATTATAGTTATGGACTTAGACATTAATCCAACATTTATCACATAAAAAGCACAAAGATCTCTCAATTATATATGTTTACGGTTTGGGGATCTCCCAAAACCGTAAACACCCCAAAGTATGTATAAATGTCCCATATTCCTTCCTATGCTTTAATAACTAACATGGATCCTCTCTTTGATTAGCTAAGGACTTGAAAACCCCCAAAATACCATAAACCTTACGATTTTACGGTATTAAAATCAAAGGAAAATGGTTTAGGAACTGTAAACTCCAAATAGGAGTGAAATGGTGCCCTAGTTCCTTCCTTAGTCACATATTGCAAGTACAAAAGCTTTTAGGGACTTTTAAGGCTTCAAACAACAAATGGTCAAAAGTGTGTGAGCTTACGGCCGTAAACTCAACGGTTTGCAACCGTAAACTCTTTTGGTTGTGACCACAAAACCGTATACTCCTTAATGGAGTTTTCCTTGAACCCCAAACATACTAGCCTTTCCCTACAACACTTAGATGTAATCATTGGGACTTATAACACTTGTATAAGGTGTTTAGAATGTCCTAGGGTGTCTTAACTTTGTTTATTATTTGTTTAAAGACTAATTGGATACATATATGTGATATTATATGTTATCTAGGATCATAGAGTGTGTTCAAGACTTCACTTGACACCTAGCAATCCTACATCGTCAATTCATCTGTACCACTCACTACAGGTGAGTTCATACCCCTTAATCAATGGTTTAAATGTTTTTTTCATGCTTTTGTGGGGGGGGGGGGGAAATACAAATAAAGTTACTACAGTTATTATATCAATCACATGTGATTAATAACTATCAACATGTGAATCTCTTACTTTCAAACTGTTTTACTTCAAATTGTCTTACAAAATCTTTTACATATCAAATGCTTTTACGAAACTTATTTTATACTTTAAATATCGTTAAATGCATGCCTATGTATGTATAGTTATATAGTATTGTCTAAAGGACCAAGGAAGGCTAGCTCGCTTTATCTCCCTTTCCTCGTTGGGATGTGGTTTGAGGGAATAAGTTATTCATCCGAATGTCGTCTAAATATTAGTTATATATTATGTATACATATATAGACATAAAAGTTCTATCAGTCAATTCAATACCCTTGGGTAGCGTGGACATACGTTCATATTCATAAGTACAAGTCATATTACTAGTAAGCTACAATAGGCGTAATTTAGGAACTTACTAATAGTATTACTAGAACAATAACTGATACAATGAGTTAGTTCATACATGATTCATTACATTAATATACATGTTACATAGAGAGAGAACACTCAATACAAATAGTACACACAATACATTACAATACAGACTAGACAGAGAAAGAACACACAATACAGCTAGCACATACATTACATATACATTAATATAGTTATGTGAGCCACTAAACGGGTCATGGCACTACCTGCCATGACCGTTTTTGTATCCAGAATCTCTTTAATTGGGGAGCGTATGAGTTTGCGTATAGATATATACTAGATTGACTATCCTACACCTTGCTGCTCGCTATAGTGGGACTTGCCTGTCTAGGGGTGCCAAATGTCATTTCTTACGGCGTCTTACATCGTCGTTTTACTATTGAGCCGGTAGTAGGGTACAGGCTGATCACACGGTACTTTAAATAACAATTGGTTTAAGGTAGTTAGTACAACAGTAGTTACTAAATACAATACTACAGTACTATAATATTTCTCCCATTACATTCACTTCGTGAACTTTCACACGATGCACGGTAATGTAAAAACTATATTTTTGGTTAATGGTAGTCGGATTTGGGAAAATACACACTCTTTTAAGAGACACACATGTAGTTACTAGATGCCTTTGTACAAGGCTACTCTTAGTAGGAAACATAGGGTTTTCTAGGATAGTTCAAACAAACACAAAGTTTACAAAACTTATACATTAAAAACATCTTACAAATACTTTCATACAAACTCAGACACTAATATACTTATGATCTCACCAACTTTAAAGCTGATACTCGCTTTTAAAATAACCTGTATTCTCAGGTCACCAGTAGATAGGTACCGATACTAGGTTTTTGAGAAGATGGAGCTTGTTCAAGATTCTTCTTTTATGTTGATGTACTTTTTGGTGTCTATTTAACTTGACAGAACACACTTGTATGAAATTATATTATTAATGCAATGGATGATGTTGTTGCTTATTTTACTTATATTCATTGTTGTGATACTATACATGATGTCCTCCGCCCCCAAACGATTCCACCGTTCAGGTTTTGGGGTGTGACAACCCGTCTAAAATTAAAGCTATTGACAACTGGTCAGCACCGAAGATGCCTACAAAAATTCGTCAATTTCTAGGCCTCGTTGGCTACTATCGTAGATTCATACAAAACTTATAATGAATTGTGAAACCTCTTACAACATTGACCCATAAATGTGTTGCCTTTGATTGGGAAGAGAAGCAAGAAAAAGCATTTCAAACATTGAAGTGAGCCTTATGCATAGCACCGATACTATCCCTCCCCGAAGGGATAGACGACTTCGTAGTATATTGTGATGCATCTAATCAAGGGCTCGGCTGTGTTCTAATGTAATGAGGTAAGGTCATCGCCTATGCCGCAAGGCAGCTGAAGACACATAAAGTAAAGTACACCACACACGATCTTGAGTTAGGAGTATTTGTGTTTGTTCTGGAGATCTGGAGACACTACCTGTATGGTACGAAAAGCACTATCTTTTCGTACCACAAAATCTTACAACACATATCTGACTAGAAGGAGCTCAAAATGAGACAACGACGGTGGGTAGAGCTACTCAATGACTACAAATGCAAAATTCATTATCATCCTGGTATAGCCAATGTAGTAGCTGAAACCCTAAGTCTGAAAGAGTACACTGGTCGTAAGGTCAAATCGTTGACCATGACTGTCCATTCACACTTATCCATCGAAATTAAGGAGGCCCAACTTGAAGCTTTGAAGCCTGAAATCATGGTGGTCGAATCCCTGAGAGGGATTGATAAAAACTTGGAAGTCAAGGGTGACAGAGCCTATTACCTCATGGACTGAATCTGGACACCGAAACACGGTGGCTTTAGAGACTTGGTATTACCTAAGCGCAGAACACTCGATACTCCATCCACCCAGGTTCAGATAAGATGTATCTATATCTTAAAAAGCTATACTGGTGGCCTAACGTAAAAGAACAGATTGCCACCTTCGTAAGTAAATGTCTTACTTGAGCCAAGGTCAAGGTCGAATACCAGAAACCATCAGGTCTACTTCAGCAACCGGAGATACCTGAATGGAAGTGGGAGTGGATCACTATGGGCTTTATAACCAAGTTGCCCTAGACAAAGGATGGGCTTGATACAATTTGCGTCATCGTCGATAGATTGACCAAATCCTCACACTTCCTGCCTATCAAGGAAACCAACAAGATGGAGAAGCTCACAAAAACATACATTAGGGAGATTGTATGACTACATGGTGTCCCTATATCTATTATCTCCGATAGGGATAGTAGATTCACTTCGACATCCTGGTAGTCACTAGAAAGTTCCCTTGGAATGAGGCTAGACATGAGGACAACCTAGCATCCACAAACCAATGGAAAAAGTGAGAGAACTCATAAAACCTTGGAATGTATGTTGCGATTCTGTGTGATACACATTGGGAAGGCATGGGATATTCATTTACCCCTTTTTGAGTTTTCCTAAAACAACAGTTATCACACGAGCATAAAGGCTGCTCTACTTGAAGCTCTTTATGGTCGAACGTGCAGATCCCCTCTGTGCTGGGCTGAGGTGGGCTACACCCAGTTAGCTAAAGGATGAGTTCCTTATAGCACTCTCACAGGACTGGAGATCATTTGGGAAACGACAGAGAAGATCGTTTAGATCCGTGAACGACTAAAAGCCTCTAGTGACTGACAGAAAAGATACGCAGACAAACGAAGGAAACCTTTGGAATTCCAGGTGGGAGACCAAGTCCTTTTGAAAGTATCACACTTGAAGGGCTTGATATGCTTTCGAAAGCGTATAAAGCTAAATCCAAGATACATAGGGTCTTCGAGATTCTCGCTAGAATCGGCCCAGTAGCTTTCAAACACAACCTACCTCGCGAACTAAGTAACGTACATTCTACTTTCCACGTCTCGAACCTGAAAAAGTGCTTCTTTGACGACACTATTGTAATCCCACATGACGAGATCCAGATCAACGAGAGCCTTAACTTCGTGGAAGAACCGGTAAATATCATTGACTGAGAGTTTAAATGAATGAAGCAAAGCCGTCTCCCAATAGTGAAGGTTCGCAGGAATGCCAAGCGAGGACTTGAATTCACTTGGGAGCGTGGGGATCAAGTAAAATTGAAATATCCTCATCTTTTTAGTAAGTTATTTGTAATAACTTAGTTGCTTAAACTCTAATTTTGGGATAAAATTCCCTCTAACAGGGGATGATGTGACAACCTGATTTTCTAACTTGTGTAAACATTCAAGTTTATCAGTGTTAGACTCATTTTTCTTCCAGTAATAATTGTTTGTATCCTATTTTGAGTGTTCTAACCCTAGTACATCAAAGGAATAAGAGGTTTGAAATAGCAGGTTAAGTTCTTAACTGCTTGCAACCGCAAACCTCCTCAAAAAGGGAGTTTATGGTCAAGACCAATGAGTTTACGGTCATGGTGACAATAAACCCATCCCTATATATGTGGTGGATGATCAATTCGGCCATTGTTTCCCTCTTTCAAGCCTTAGAACCGATTCTCTCTCAAAAATCATAAAATTTTGCTTCCAAATCATCAAGAACAAGTAAGTGATTCCTTCTTTGTGTGTTAGCTCCTTCCTAAATCCATGTTTCACCCTTGATTCATTCAAGGATTTCATCTTTTACCTAGATCATCAAAGATTCTCAAGAACACGGTTGTGTTTTGGACCGAAAACAACTTCTTTGCCTTCATAACCGTAACTACCATCTTCCCTTTTCATGAATGTAGTTACAATCCTTCATTTTGGACTCAAGATCATCACTCTTTGCATGAAAAAATGAGTTTACGGTTCTATGAATCTTCATACACCGTAAACCCTTATAAAGTGTGTTCTTATAGCCTTTACCCTTCCTAAGGCTAAGCATGGTCCCTAGTATCCGATGCCTTTGAATGAAGCCCTTGAAAACCATAATTTGTGCAAGATTTGATGAGTTTACAGTTGAATCTCCTTAGACCGTGAAATCCATGACTGTAAGGTCATTGGACTGTAAACACCAAAGACCATAAACTCCAAGGACCGTGAACTCCAATGGTCATACCTCTTTGACCGTAAACACTATAAGGTGGCCATATACCCAAGTTAGGCAATCATAAGTGATTGTATCCTGTGAATCTTAGAGTTTCCTATTCAATAAGGGTTTTACCCTTCTTATTTAGTCGTATATACACCAAATTCATACACTTACATATCTATACGTGTCTATTAGGATCATTGTGTGCTCAAGGTTACACTTGACACTCTGCAATCCTTTTCCAACCACACGTCAGAACAACTCACTGCAGGTGAGTTCATACCACTTAAACAACCTTTTAAAAGATTTTAAATGCTTTTAGGTGGGGGGGGCATACATGTTGA
This sequence comes from Lactuca saligna, assembly GCF_052625555.1. NCBI lineage: Eukaryota > Viridiplantae > Streptophyta > Magnoliopsida > Asterales > Asteraceae > Lactuca > Lactuca saligna. Next base: position 119,427,438 of record NC_136422.1, read on the forward strand.
ATGCATAAGTTTTTATATCAATCATACGTGATTAATAACTGTGAATCAAATAGATTGTCTTACTTTTCAAAATGTGTTATCAATCAAACTAATTTTCAAACATATTTACAAACACTTTTAAATGCTAAATCCTTTATCAAACTCTTTTAAACTTACATTATTGCCAAACTCATGTCGATACAGATATATATTTATATAAGTAATATTTGAAGGACTTAGGACTGATAGCTCACTTTATTTCCTGTTCCTTGTTTGGTTGTGGACATAGAGTACCATGTCATCTATCCGAATGTCTTTGAAATCTTAGTTATATATCATATATATGTGTTAAGATATAAAAGCTTTTACTTCAGTTTGATACCTTTGGATAGCAAAGGCATACAAACAACATTACTAGTAAACTATAATAGGTATAGTTTAAGACATTATTACTCACTATGACTCGTACAATGAAACATAAAAGAGTCATTTCACTTATGAGTCGATACAAACTTACTATTTTGAGAAATAGAAAGAACATACTATGATGATAAGCTAAGAGAACCTACACTATACTATACAAGAGAACATACTATACACTAGTACATAGAGAACATTAATACACTATAACTTACTCTACAAACACTATAATATGATAAATAGAATCTGAATTACTATTGCATGATACAACAATACAATGTTTTATCACATTGTAACCAGATTCTCTTGGAGGGAGAGCGGGCATCGTGTGTATAGATCTATACGGGACAGACACTCCCACACCCGACTGCTAGTTACAGTCCCAGCTGGTAAGGCCAAGGGGTGTCAAAATGTCACCGTACTATTTTATGACACCAAAAGGTCATCAAGTTTTCGGCCGCTAATCGTCATGGTTACAAACTAATTCATATCTACACATTTAATTAACCAACTAGAAATTCAAGGCAACAAGACTCACCAAGGCGTATGGTAAATTTAATGCGACCTTGAGTCTTCATTTTTTTTTATCATTTCATAGTCAGTAGTGTCACTATTGAGGTAGAAGATACTATTCTCCTAGTAGAGAATAGAAATGATTGGGAGAAAACATAATTTTGCACAATAACGAAGTACTAATATATTTTCCCTACTATTACAATTACATGTGTAAACATTACATTTTTTACAAAACAAACATGTAGAACACTCGAGCCTCAGGTAGAAGGCTACATTGATTATAAGCAGGAAATATAGGATTTTTTGGGAAAATTTAGAAACTTTACATGGTTTCAAATATAAACATTTTGAGGTTTTAAAAAATTAACCGACACTAATTACTTATGAACTCACCAACATTTTATGTTGATACTCTCTTTCAAAATAACTTGTATTGTTAGGGAACCAGTAAGACAGGTACACCCATGCAGCTTTTGTAGGACGAAGTGGATTCAAGATTAGTCTGTGTTTTGATTGTACGTTTTTGGGTGTCATTTAAACTTTACATAAGAACGAACATGTATTAAACTATTATATTAATGCAATGGATGTTCTTGCTTGTTTTACTATCATGCATTGTTATGATACTGTACATGACGTCCTCCATCCCCGAATGTTTCCGCCAATTCAGTTTGGGGTGTGACATTAGCTATACTAATTGTTGCCTCTTGGGGTTCTCATGTGTGGTTTTCCCTTGTCTTTTGTTCCAGGGTTTCGTTCGGTCCTCTGTCTCCTTCAGTGGCAATAGAACCCTATTTAACACTATGATCATTCAATCATTGAGCCAAGCGATTTCCGCTGTCAAATGTGATTGGGTTAGAAGCCAGGGCATGCCCTTGGATTCGGGGTGACAATCCCCAAATGTACCTCTCCACATTCTTTGGTTCCAAGTTTACCATACCTAGGCACAAGGCTGACAAATCACTGAACCTCGCCGCGTAAGTGGCTAGGTCCGATCCAGTCATCCTTAGGTTCCATAACACTTGCTGTAACTTTTGGATTTCGCCCCTCGGGTAGTATTCTTCCAACATCAAGATTTTGACATCATGACATTAGCAATTATGAGAGATAGGTCTTTCACATGGCCCTTCCACCAAGTGAGGTTTCGATCAGAGAAAAGTGCAAGCAGTGAACTTGACTTTGCTTGTTTCCGCGCATGCACAGATCTCGAAGACCATTTAAGTCTCCTCCAATCATTGCATAAGTGCAATGACTCCTCATACCCCCGTTGAAAGCCTTTGGCTTTGCATTTGAAAATTATTTGTATGTGCATTCCCTGGTATAACCATGGCCAGTGCCATAATTCAAGTGGTTGGTATTGCTTCCAATTCCGCTAGCATCATTAGTGTTTATTTGCATAAGAACAGCTGCTACTGTTGCAGTGCTAGTAGCCTGTACCATGACGAGATCATATTGTAGAGGTTGTGGCAGTGGCGTCGGTGTTGCATTATTGATGCGACAAGCAGATCTACGAGGAGGCATCTTGTTGCCAAAGAATTAACAATGAAAGACAATAACTCTTTAATGATTTGAAAGTCGAGTGATAAAAAGTTGGTTATTTAGAATTCATCACATGTGATGATTTGACTTACAAGTGAACTTGTGTTCGATTGATAATAGTAGGTTATATAATAACAGATAAACCTATGAATTTGAGTGGTATCCAAGGAATTAACAAGCAACACAAATACTTTAATATATATATATATATATATATATATATATATATATATATATATAGTGAATACATCAAAATTCTGGTATAATATGACCTCATCTACAGGTCTACAGTACATAAAGTTAATAAAAGTAAGACATTTAGCCATGGTCCTAGTTGTTGGAACATAAAAGTGACCCTCTTAAACTTAACTACCGCAACCGTTCAGTACTTACAGCGAATACAGCACCCGGAGTCAATCTCTACAACTATAACCGCAACCATTCTCCATCAACAACCATATCAGCATCAGGAGTATTCAAGTCTTTCCTATCCACAATCTTAGTTATTTCTTTTTCCATGTAATTCAATCTATTGTCCAGCATGCCTTGCGTGGCTGCTCATAGAGTAGTTCTTTTCTAAACTCTATAAATAGAGACTCTTTCTTATGTATCAAGTACTTGTGATATATGTGAGTGTGAAAACTGTTAACTTCTCAATACACAAGATTTATCATTCAATCATATTTCTTATCTTCATCAGTTATCTATCTTATTACTCTTCACACTCAAACTGCTACTAGAACATAACCTGTCTTCGGAGCAAGTCTTCTAGACTTAATCACTAAACTTGATCTTGCTTACTAACTTGGAGTGACTACATTCCTTGTTGTGAATCAGTTAAAGTGTAATCTTGATATAACTTTTGTCATTTATCTTTCTTTACTTTTTGCAACTAACTATCTAACTATCTAACCATCTAACTTTATTATTGTTGAGCTTTTAGACCCTTAGAGATTAACTATTCCGCAACTTACTTGTTCTAACGTTTGTTCAAGTGTCTCTCCAAGTTTTTCTCTCAACAATTGGTATCAGAGCCAAAGTGGATGCTTTTTGGATATCGGAACTCTGATTTTCTAATTAAGCCTTCAATACTCTAATTTTCTCATTAAGCCTTCTATACCACTAGAGCTCATTTCTCAAAAAAATCACACAAAATGGCACAATCGTTATCTCTGAATGTCTCCAATAGTGTTTGTGGTTCTAACCGAGCCCAATACTAGTAGCAAATGAATATCATCACTGGTCACAAAGAATGGAGAGGTACTTAAGAGGATTAGGTAGAGATGTATGGAGATCCGTGCAAGAAGGACCACATGTTCCAGTCCTCACACCAATCCAAACTTACAGCGCTGCAACCAGATTAGGAGGAGGTCAACCAACTATGATCCGTCCTACCAAAGATGATCTCGATAAAATGGAAACTGATGTTGTTGCTTTTTATGTAATTTCGTGTGGTGTTGCTCCTGACAACTTTGATATTATCATAAACTACAAGTCAGCAAAAGAGATCTGGGATGTACTCAAAAACCTGTATGAAGGCTCAAAACAAGCACAAGATAAGAAGCTCACAACCGCACTCAACGACTTCAACAACTTCAAAGCTCATGCTGGTGAAACTTCGGAAGACTCCTTCAAAAGATTCAACGTGATAGTCACAAAATTATCTAATGCTGGTACCGTCCGCATCAACCATGAAACCAATCTCCAATTCCTTAATGGTCTAGGAGGAAATTGGACTACCGACAAAATGATAGTCGAAGGTGATAGAAAGATTCACTCTTTATCACTCTACAAACTCTATGGAGAACTTCAAGCACAAGAATCCACTGTACTCAAAGACTGTGCTAACTTCGGAGGACCGCTTGCTCTCATAGCACAAGCTCCACCGTAGTCATCCTACTCTCCCTCTTATGACACACCACCATAGTCATACGAAGCAGATTCTAAGTATGATGATGAAGAAGATTTTCAGAAGGCTATTGCTCTAGTTAGCCAAAATTTCAACCGCAGACCACCTTCCTCTTTCCGCAAGAATCAACAATTCAACAAATGACCATTCAACCGTAACTTCGGTCCTCAGAACAACAAATCTCGGTATCCTTAAGTCTCTCAGAACAATAAACCCTAGGAGGTACCGCAGTCTCCTCAGAACAATGACTCCGGTACTTAATCATAAGACAAGAATGATGTTGTGATTTGTCACAAATGCAATAAAGAAAATTACTTCGCAAAAGATTGCAAGGCAAATGTAGTCAAGGGCAGAGCATTCTATCCTCGAATGGCTCAAGAATTTGAAGAAAAGGGAAAGGCAAGGGCATATGTGTCTCAAGTTAAAAAGGAACATCAAGTTTGGTCATCAGGAGATGAAGAAGAGACCATCAACAATGTCAAAGGAAAAGGGAAAATCTGCATGCTGGCCACCGCGGATGATGATGGGTCAGCAATGTTGAACAAAAACTATTGCTACATGGCGAAAGATGGGACTCTAACCATCGTTGAAGAGGTAAAACTCATGATCCAAACTTTAAATTATAGCATTCATGATTGTCAACCTTACATAGATGATCTTAAAGACACTTGTGTTGTCGTCCTTTCAGACTATAACAAAGCCTTAGATGAGAAGAACATTGCGTCCCAAGAGATGCTCCACATGAGAGGAAGACTGGATAACAAGAGACTTAAGATGGCAATGTTAGAAAGGGATCTACTGTTAGAAAAAGATGCTAGAATGTTAAGTGAAAGTCAATTAGAAATGGCCTTGAATCAAAAAGATTTAGCTCAGAGAGAAATTGTACGCTTGAATATTTTAATTGAAAAACTGTTTAATGAAAGTGAGGCTATTGAAAATTTGCTAAATAATGGAACCGTAGACAATACATATAATTGGGGTTGGTCAAATGGATATCCTACCGCAATGGATTCCTCACCGCGGTTCAACAAAGACAAAGTGTATGTCCCTCCTAATAGAGAATTTCATTTCCCTGTCAATGATAAGAATTTTCCCGAAGATATCAAAACTCACTTTGGTAGATTACATAATTTGAGCAATAATTGTGTTATTGAGGAAATTGTGGCCGAGCATTCTAGTCCCATATGTGATCAAACTCCCATCAGTAGCATAACTCATTCTCAAGCTTCATCCGATGTTTATGAAGAAATTGTTGTTGAAAGCTCCGAAGTCTCAGAGGACTTTCTATCTTTGTCCTCAAACTATAGTCAACTGTCCCAGAAATGTCCCACCGCAGTCTCATCTAAAACCTACTCCGCGATAGTTAAATCATCTTCACCGCAGTTAACAAACAATGATTGCAACTCTTCAGTTCAAGGAACTATAACTCTTCACCCGATTTTTCATGAATTGCCTATAGAAAATTTTGAGGTAGGCCAATGCTCTCAAATTTCAGAATCTTCAAGTTCTGATGATTCTAGCCCATGTTTTCAAAATAATTCAAAAGGTTCCACGAAACCACAATTGAATAACAATGACTGCGGTTAACCAAATGTAGCACCTGGTTCCTGGTACATAAAAATTTATCTAAGTAATTGTTATTTTAGCCTTGGACTTGCCGAGTTATAGGTTCGACTCGCCGAGTAGGGACGCGGTCCAGGGGCATGCTTAAGTTGGCGAATCGGCGAGTCCATATCCTGGACTCGGCGAGTCATCGTTGTTTGATGAAACACTAATTCCAAGGGTTTGCCCCCTATTTAAGCTAGCTCATGCGACCCAAGCTCGCCACCATTCACCCTCAGAGCCCTATATCTCGTCCAAGCATTGTTTCCTTGTGAGTTTGAAGCATTTGGTGTGTCCTCTTGAAGTTTTTGAGTGGGAAGAAGAGTAGATCAAGAAGAAGAAGAGGAGGTCAAGCATCTTTGAGCTATCTAAGTGTGTTCCCTAAGGTATAACTCGTTTTCCCCTTGTTTTCATGCTTATTGTCCCTTATAGCTCCATTAAAGTCCTTCATGAACCATTTCCAAGCTTGGGTAGCTTTCAGGGTTCGTAATAAGCTGATTAACCTTTAGATCTAGGCATGGTTGAGCTCCAGGAGATTAGATCTACTGTTGTTTTGGAACCATATTACTTGAAAGCCCTAGATCTACCCATTTGGTGCATTTTGGACCCTAATACCCTCATGATTGCCTATATACACGTAAATTTGGAAACTTTACGTGTAAATCAAGCCCCAGGATCATGGATCTATGTATGGCATGAGTTGGTTTAGAGTAGAATCAACCATATAGTAATTGCATGGTAACGACTCGACAAGTCGTTCATCGGACTCGGCGAGTCGAGACGCGAGTCCCCGAGTTTTCCCCCTTTTCATTATGGCGAGTAGTGAAGTGAGTCCGAGGTGGACTCGGTGAGTTGGAAGTCGAACTCATCCATGAAGGAACTCGGCTAGTCAATGCCCTGACTCGACGAGTTCAAGACAATCTTCTTAGATCAAGAACAGACTCGACGAGTTGTTCATACAACTCAATGAGTCACAACGTAGAGTGTTATTCGGATGAAGGCGAACTCGGTGAGTTGTTCATACAAATCAGCGAATAGGATGTAGGACTATTAAGACTTGGGTTTAGAGAAAGGGACTCGACGAGTTTGGTCAACTGATAGTTGACTATGACTTAACTGATGACTTGTTAAGGGTAGATGGGAAATTTACCCTGAGGGTGGTTAGTAGTATTTGACTAAGCGTCTGGTGGGAATTATAGTCGAAGGATTTCCGGAGCAGTAGCAGCAGCAGATAGACTATTCCCACAATGATCAGCAGCTACTACGAGGTGATTTACCTTCCGGTAGCGGTGGGTCTACGAATGCTAGCCCACTAGTAGGAGTTGTATGATGGATGATTGTCTCTGTGATATTCATCTAAGGTTGCTACTACTTGTGATATGTTTATGTGCTAGTATGATATGCTGCTATGTGCTAGTGACAGTAGGGGGAGATAGTCCCCACATTACCAGTCGATAGGGCCGAAGGGGCGGTCATGCCTAGCCATGATAGATAGATTACGAGATATATATGTGTTATGTGGTAGTAGTAGAGTGTGAAATAGTCCCCAGTATCCGGTTGAGAGGACCGAAGGGGGAGACCAGAACCTAGATATGCTAGTCAGTATCCGGTCGTGAGGACCTAAGGGGAGACTAGTACCGAGATATGCTAGTCAGTATTCAGTCGAGAGGACCGAAGGGAAGGCAAGCTCCCAGTTATGCTAGACAGTATCCGGTCGAGAGGACTGAAGGGGTAGGTCGGGCACCCAGATATGCCTGACGATATATGCATGTTAGGTGATGTATGGTATGGGGTAGGTTGGGGGAACTCACTAAGCTTTGTGCTTACAGTTTTCAGTTTTGGTTTCAGGTACCTCTTCTTCGATAAGGAAGGAGCTGGCACGGTAGCGGCCTATCACACACATGCTTTGTATTCCGCATCATGAGAACTTCCTGTGGATTTGTACTCTAACATTATTATGTTTATTGAGATGTTTTCCATACATGCGATATCTTATTAAAATATTGTGATCAGTAAATGTTTTAATTCGAATGTTTTGTGAAAAATATGTTTTCAAAAATGGAATTTTTGGCTCCTATTTTAGTGTGTTACAAGTTGGTATCAGAGCCCTGGTTTGAGGGATTCGGACACACATTCGGGGGTGTTTCAACTCAAATCGAGGGATTAAAAGATTTTGGAAAGTGAAAATGTTTTCTAAAAGGCTAAGTAAAGGGTTTTAAGAAAGAACAAAGTGTGTGATGTGCGCGACCGGCCGAGCTCAAGTAAGTATTCCCCAATGTACCCATACAAGCTTATTTATGTTTATCAGTTTCTGTAGAACAACATGCTAGAATAGGACTAAGGATCTAGGAGTGATGCCTTATGTGCCTGCTTTATGTGCTTCAGTATATGAAAGAGTTGCATGCTAGAGTTGAGTAGACACTAGTAGGGTAGCCTATTTAGGTTATTGCTGATAGTATGAGTTTAGCATTGTATGCTAGTTCAGTTTTCTCTACGAGGATAGAGTTTCTTGAGATTGGTTTCTTTATGTTCAAATGCTGCTTGCTTTGTGCTATGTGGGCTTTGAAGTGATGGGAGTTAGTTGTTAGGTGAATACGTTAAAGTCACATGTGATCAGGGTTGAATAATCTCAATGGTTTAGATTTGACACTATTGCGTAGCTCTTGTTTGAGTCCTAACCGTTGTAGGGATGAGTCTCTTATTCGAAGGATTATCCGAGCCTTGTCACATGTGATTATATTTAGGTAATAGCTAATTGGAATTACTAAGAGGTCTTCAGCAGCTGAGGACTGGGTTGGGTGGAGTCAGATGTTTCCTAGGGTAAGCCTAGGATAAAGAGTATCAGTGATCAGCGGTAGACCTGGTTGAGTCGAGGCGGTCTTTGGGAAAGGTACGGATAGAAGTGGAAGGCAGTATGGGCCCGTACTACTGAAAGTAGAGGATCCATACCCAAACCAAGGAAGGCTAAGATAAGAACAGGGAACTTGTAGTGGGTGGGATCCATCCAGGGGTATCAGTATTGCTAACAGTTGTTATTTCTTTGTATTTCAGAATGGTGGTACTATGCCCGAGGCCAGCAGTTGGCAGTTCAGGAGAGGGATTGGGTTTGGGATTAGGTTCTGAGCCAGTACATGAGTGGTTGCACGAGTTCATCGCGTCTGAGATCACCAGAGGTATCCTTGAGTCGACCCCCATTATCATCGGGTCGATCAAGGAGGGGATATTGGAGATGATAGAGGATCGCCTCCGAGCATTCAAGAGTGACATGGCATCTGGCCAGTCGGGATCTCGCACACTGTCCTTCAAGGACTTTTGGGGCAGTGGTGCACCAGACTTTCATGGGGCGAAGGACCCCATAGCTTCCAGACGATGGATTGCAGACATTGAGTCTGCCTAGTTGACAAGCTTCTGCCCTGAGGGGTCGAAGGTGAGATATGCAGCAGGATGTTTGAGAGATCGAGCTAGGGATTGGTGGGAGTCCGTCAGTGACTCATTGGGAGCCTCGGCTATGACCTGGTCGGACTTCGTGACCAGGTTTAGGGCAGAGTTTGCACCGGCTGTCGAGCTTCAGCAGCTAGCCAGGGAGTTCCTAGATATGAGACAGAAAACGGAGACTGTGGCGGAGATCACCGCCAAGTTCCGGGAGAGGGCGTTGCTGGTGCCCCAGTATGCGGGCGACGAGGATATGAGGAGGACCCGCTATCATGATATGCTACGAGATGATATTCGGGAGCATGTTAGTTTTTCAGCTTGCCCTACCTTGGACTCCATGATTGCAAGGGCGAGGGAGAGGGAGATAGACCTGGAGCACATCCAGAAGACGAAGACGGAGGAGGGGCATGTTATGCGGGCTTCAGGGAAGAAGCTGAAGGGATCAGATGCGGGGTCGAAAGGCCAACAGGGCCGAGGCCGCTGCAGGAAATGCGGAAAGACGCACGAGGGGGCGTGCAGGTTGGGATCATCAGGCTGCTACAACTGCGGCAAGTATGGGCACTATAGCAGGGATTGCACTGCTCCGGCAGCAGTTATTCAGACATCTGAGTTGCTGTGTTTCCACTGCAACCAGAGGGGCCACAAGAAGGCCAATTGCCCCCAGTTGACAGTTTCAGCACCGGTAAAGGCGCCAGCTCCAGCGACCCTGCGGATCACAGACGGCTGGCAGGGCAAGGCAGAGGCTCCAGTGGTGAGGAGCCGAGCATTTCAGCTGACCGCTGAGGAGGCACGCGCTGCACCCGATGTGGTGACGGGTATGATTCGTTCCTTCTCAATTATTTATATGATGTTATGATATTGATATGTGCTCGGTTTATGTATCTATATGTGTTAGGATTGTTCCATGTGAACGGTATCCCAGTCCAGGTGTTGTTCGACTTGGGTGCTACCCAATCGTTTGTTTCCCTTGCGCTTAGCAAGAAGTTTGCTGAGTCCTCGGGCATTTTGGATTGCCCTTTAGAGGTAGAGATTGCCGATGATCGATCGGTGCGAGCATCAATAGTGTTCAGGGATTGTGACTTGAGGTTATTTGAGGAGAATTATCTGGTGGACTTGGTTCCCATTCTGTTGTCTGGGAACAAGGTGAATGAATATAGGCATGGATTGGTTGAGCACTAATGAGGCGGTGATAGATTGCGCATAGCAGCTAGTGCCGGTCAGGACCCCAAGTGGGGAAGAGTTGGTGATCCATGGTGAGAAGCCACCGCATGGACCTACAGTATGTTCAGCAGCGAGAGCTAGGTGCTACCTTCAGCACGGATGCGCGGGGTATGTCGCGTACGTTATGGATACCCGGGAGTCGGGTAAGGCGACAGTGAGCGACGTTCCAGTGGTGCGAGAACATGCTGATGTGTTCCCGGAGGAGCTTCCTGGAATACCTCCGGAGCATCAGGTAGAGTTCAGGATCGACCTAGTTCCTGGTGCGACTCCGATAGCCAAGGCACCCTATCGGTTGGCTCCTCCTGATATGCAGGAGTTGTCTACGTAGCTACAGGAGCTGTTAGACAAGGGATTCATTTGACCAAGCAGTTCACCCTGGGGAGCCCCGATTATGTTCGTGAAAAAGAAGGACGGGTTGCATCGGATGTGTATAGTTTACCATGAGCTGAGCAAGTTAACGGGGAAGAACCGATACCCACTCCTGAGGATTGATGATTTCTTTGACCAGCTTCAGGGAGCGTCTTGGTTTTCCAAGATCGATTTGCATTCGAGTTATCATTAGATGAGGGTCAGAGAGGAGGATGCGCAGAAGACCATGTTTCGGACGTGCTATGGCCATTATGAGGTCGTGGTGATGCCGTTTGTGTTCACCAATGCTCCTGCCACGTTCATGGACCTCATGAACAGCGTTTGCAGACCGATGCTGGATTGGTCTGTGATAGTTTTCATTGACGACATCCTGGTTTATTCCAAGACATAGGAGGAGCATGAGGAGCATCTAAGAGAGGTTTTGGAGACCCTGAGGAGGGAGAGCTTGTATGCCAAGTTCTCCAAGTGCGAGTTTTGTTTGCGCGAGGTGCAATTTATCGGACACCTTGTCAACCAGAATAGGATTCTAGTCGACCCGGCCAACGTCGAGGCCGTGATGAGATGGGAGGTTCATTCAGGATTTCTCCAAGATAGTCGTACCCCTGACACGGTTGACTAGGAAAGCTGTGGTCTTTCGATGGGGGCCTGAGTAGTAGGCAATGTTTGAGACTCTAAGGCAGAGATTGTGCGAGGCGCCGATCTTAGCCCTGCCCGAGGGCGTGGAGGCTTTTGTGGTATATTGCGATGCGTCGATCTCAGGCTTAGGCGTAGCGTTCATGCAGAGGGGGCATGTCATTGCTTATGCCTCGATGCAGCTGAAGCCTCACGAGGCAAACTACCCGACACATGATTTGGAGTTGGGGGCAGTGGTCTTCGCCCTCAAGATATGGCGGCATTACCTTTATGGCGTTCATTGTACCATTTAAACGGACCACAAGAGTTTGAGTTACCTCATGGATCAGCCGAATCTGAACATGAGACAGTGTCGGTGGTTGGAAGTGGTAAAGGATTATGATTGCAAGATCCTTTACCACCCGGGGAAGGCCAATGTGGTGGCCGATGCACTTAGCCGCAAGGCGACGCCGATCAGGCATATTTGCATAAGGATGACCATGGTGACTCCTCTGTTGGAGCAGATTCGAGAGGGCCAACAGGAGGCTATGAAGGAGGAGCATCGGAAGAGTGAGCGAATAGTGGGTCAAGTCACCTGTTTCGATTATGATAGCTGGGGGTTATTGACACTACACCGTAGGGTGTGGGTACCGTATCATGGAGGCATGCGCCAGATCTTGATGGAGGAGGCGCACAAATCCTGATTCTCTATTCATGTAGGGGCGATGAAGATGTATTGGGATCTTCGCCTAGACTATTGATGGTCCTGCATGAAGTGGGATGTGGCATGGTACGTCGAGCGGTGCTTGACCTGCAGGAAGTTTAAGGCCGAACATTAGAGACCGCATGGAAAGATGCAACCGTTGGACATCCCGTTGTGGAAATGGGAAGATATCACGATGGATTTTATCACGAAGCTTCCCATTACCATGCGTGGAGTAGATTCGATTTGGGTCATCGTAGATCGATTGACCAAGAGTGCTCATTTTATTCTGATTTAGGAGAGCATTTCGGCCGAGAAATTAGCCGACATCTATATTAGGGAGATTGTGGCGCGGCACGGGGTGCCAGTATCTATTTTCTCGGACTGGGATGTGCGTTTTACTTCCAGGTTTTTGAAGAGGTTTCATGACGAGTTGGGTACTCGTTTGCATTTTAGCACCGCCGTTCACCCGCAGACAGATGGTCAGAGCAAGCGGACCATCCAAACTCTGGATGATATGTTGTGGGCGTACGTGCTAGACTTCGGTGGTAGCTGGGATACTTATCTTCCCTTGGCTGAGTTCTCGTACAACAACAGCTACCACGCGAGTATCGATCGCCCTCCATTCGAGATGTTGTACGGACGGAGGTGCAGGACCCCGATATGTTTGGGAGAGGTTGGTCAGAGAGTTATGGGGAGCACCGAAGTGGTGCTCAAGACTATCGAGAGGATTCAGCAGCTTCGGAGCAGGCTGCAGACTGCGTAGAGTCGGTAGAAAAGTTACGCTGACAAGCGTCGATCAGACCTAGAGTTCCAGGTCGGGGATATGGTTCTCCTGAAGGTGTCACCTTGGAAAGGTGTCATTCGATTCAGGAAGCGGGGAAAGTTGGGCCCAAGATTCATTGGTCCGTTCAGAGTTGTCGCACGGGTGGGCAAGGTGGCATATAGATTTGATCCGCCGGCCGAGCTCAGCCAGATCCACATCACCTTCCATGTCTCCCAGCCGCGTAAGTGTCTCGTGGATGCTTCAGCGGTGGTACCATTAGAGGATATACAGGTTGATGACAGCCTGAATTACATTGAGCGCCCAGTCGCAATCCTCGATCGGAAGTCGAAGGATCTGAGGAACAAGAGGAGTTTACGGATGTAAACATCAATTAAACATCAATTAAACCAAGGAAATAGGAGTTTACGGCCGTAAATCCCCCTAGGATTGGTCCATGGTCCGTAATCTCCCAAAAAGTGCCCAAATGGTGCCCTAACTTCTTCATTTCACTTGGAAAAATGCATAGAACTTTATTCTCTACCATCTAAGTGCTTAAAACACCAAAAGAACATGTATATAGGAGCTTACGGCGATAAACTCCTTGTTTAGGGCCGTAAACTCATCAAATGGTCCAATTAAAGCTTTAAACCCCTTCATATGCATTATATTTGGACCTAGCCTTATTCTATGAGTGAGATAAGACCATTTAGCACCCTAGAACACCCTCACCATTAGTTTACGGCCATAAAGTCATGGGGAGTTGGTCTTAGGGCCATGAAATCTATAAAGAGTTTACTCTTGAAGAGTAAACTCCCTATCTAGACCATACATACGCATAGATGTTACCCGGGACACCCTTAGCACTCAATCAAAGTGTTATCCGCACTTTAGGATGCGTATACGTGTTTAGTTAGTATTATATTTGCTAATTGTATGTAAACATATGTTATCATATGTTAATAGGTCATTAAGTGTGTTCAAGTCTTTACTTGACACCGAGCACCCAACCAGCACCTTCGTTCGATCCACTTACAATAGGTGAGTTCATACCCCTGAATTAACCTTTTAAATGTTTTTACATGCTTTTAGGGGGGAATACAAGTTAAACATGCCAGTTATCATATCAATCACATGTGATTAATAACCCGCTTACACAAGGATTTATTACACTGTTAACTATTTTACCAAGTATGATAATGTAAATGGTTTTTCTAAAACGTCTTTACTTGTTCAAAGCTTTTCTCAAATTACCTCTCGTGTTGTATGTTTTATTTCAAACTTTGTTACAACAACATTTTAAACAAAGGTTTTCTCTACTTTATCTGAGTTATAATCAAAACTTGTTTATGAATGATTTTCTTAAAGTATAAAGGTTTTCCAAAGTTTTCATCAAAGTTTTCTTCCATGTTTTTATACTCCTACTTTGTTAGATACTACTTCTTCGTTATACTTCTACCTATCTAATTCTCCTACTTAGTTAAATACTACTACTTTGTTAACGCTTTTACTTCATGATATACTTCACGATTCGCTCCGACTTATTATCACTCCTACTTTGTTTATGCTACTACTTTACGAATCACTCCTACTTTAATTATGCTACTACTTCACGAACCAGTCCTACTTTATTAATGCTACTACTGCACGAACCACTCCTACTTTATTAATACTACTACTTCATAAATGCTTATACCTTATTAACACTTCCACTTTGAGAAACGCTTCTACTTCATGAAATACTTCTACTTTGTTAACGCTTCTACATAGTTAAATGTATGCTTGTGCTTGTATAGTTATATAAATAATGTTTAAAGGACTTAGGAAGGCTAGTTCGCCCAATTTCATTTTCTTCGTTGAGATGTGGTCTGGTGGGATCGGATATCCGTCCGAAGGTCGTTTGATCATTAGTTATACATTATGTATACAAGCATAGACATGCAGTTTTACATCAGTCAGTTCAGTTGTGGCTCTCTATCACTTGTCCAGTATTTTACATTAGATCTCACTATTTGAGATGCATCTTCAGGACACGACCTTCTCCGTTGTCTAGTTGGTAACCAGAGTCTCCTATAGGGATAGCGGGCATTATGTGTATAGATCTATACGGGATTGACACCCCAACACCCTGACTACTAGCTACAGTCCACGGCCTACCAAGCCAAAGGGTGACAGATGTCACATTATTTCCGACGCTTGCAGGGCTTCAACTTCTCTAGCATCTATCAGTATGGTTACGAGTATCTTGGGGTTATCTTATAATTCATGGCCTTAAGGTAATGGGAATTAACACTGTATTCACTGTTTTTAGACCTTGCTAGACTTATCATTCATTTGATACTATCTAGGGTCTGTATTCACTGTTTTAGACCTTGCTAGACTTATCATTCAGTTGATATTGTATGGGGTCTGTATTCACTATTTTAGACCTTGCTAGACGTATCATTCATTTGATACTGTCTGGGGTCTGTGTCTCCTCTCGTTAGACTGAGTCAAGCGCGTCGTTCATTCGATACTCTCTTGGAGTCTATGATTTATTTTGCCTTAGTCAGCAGTCTTCACTACTGAGGCATATGTTATTTTCCCTGATATTCTCCTACTTTCTTTAAAATCAATACCATATTTTGATAATGATAGTATTAAGGGAAAAACTACCTTTTACAACATAATTCCATCCGGTCTTGGTAGAAGACTACGTTTAAATCAGAAAATATAGGATTTTCTGGAAAGGACTCTAATTCACTGTGTACTCTAAAACCACTACTTGTATAAAGTTATTTGGATAAAATGACACTAAATACTTATGAACTCACCAGCATTTGTAAATATGCTGATACTCGCTTTCAAATAACTTGTATTCTCCGGTCAGCAATAGACAGGTACATCTCAGGCGCTATTGGTAAAGACCGTTTAGTACCAAGCTGCATCTACATTATTACTTATATTACTTTGATGATTCTATTCAATGTAAACCCATGTAAAACTATTACTATTAATGTAATGGTTGTTGTACTTTGATTACTATATTGCATATCTTGTGATACTTGACATGACGTCATCCACCTCAGAACGTTGCTGCCGTTCCGGTTTTGGGGTGTGACAAACATTTTATCAAGACCACTTAAAATGAAAGAATATGATTTTGAATATCGAAAGAGGGTACTAAAACAAAATGTTTCGTTAAAAACTTGAACTGAAAAGTTCAACATCAATTCCTTGTAAGTTTCAAAATTTTGGTTTTCACTTTGATCACGGTCTCATGACTCCAGATCATAAACACAAAGTGTTTACTTACCGATAATCTGGTTGGTTAGGACCAGAGATGTCTTGGGTATGTGTCATAGTGTGTGAGCATGAAAGAATGTTATGATGAAAAAGATTGGTTCAAGATTCAAAATGTACCTCTTCTATAAGTCGACCAAGCAGGAAACTGTTAACTCATTTTAGAAGAGTAAGGTAGCTTAGTGACTAATGGGAATATAGCCTGAATGGAACGAAATTCTCATGATGAAAAATTTATTAAGGCTTCGAAAATCCATGGAGTCTTGGGGACTTGGGTAACATGCTACAACATGCTTCTATAGACACCTAACAACTACAAAGTATCGAAAACATACATTTACCTAAAGATGCAATGCGTGTTCCACCAGAGATTTTCATAAGAAAGCTTTACAAAACAAGTTAACAATAAAAAACAAAAATATTTTTGGATTTTAGTTTTGAAATGAAAAGAACAAAATAAAAAAAAATTTAAGTTTTTTTTTTGAATTGAAATAACAAAACTAAAAGAAAATCATTTTGTTGTTTTTGTATTTTTGTAACGAAAAGTGAACTAAACATGGGAAATCTGGAGTACCAACTAAAGAGAGTTACATAATCGAAACACATACATAATTAGTCAGAGGACTTTCGAATTCGAAGCATATGGAAATCTAAATAGTGAGCAGTAATCTATGAATCGATCAGCGTAAAGTAGACATAGCTTTCCATTAGAAGGAACTTACACCCAGTGCAACATTCACTTCAAGCATTCCTTATCCAGATAAAATTCGACAAATATTTTTTATCCAATGGTTTTGTAATGATATCAAGAAGCTGATCAGTTTTCTTTACAAAGTGAACCTTGATATTTTCATCTTCAACATGATCTTTGATAAAGTGATAACGAAGTGCAATGTGTTTTGTCTTCTAATGTTGCACTGGATTATGACAGTTGCGAATAGCACTTTGTGAGTCACAATACAACGAAATTTTCTTCACGTTGATTACATAATCACACAATTGACTTTGAATCCATATGATTTGAGAAGTGCAAGCTGCAACAGCGACATATTCGACTTCAGGTGTAGAAATCAAAACACATATTTTCATTTTCGATTGCAAGCTCTCAAGCTTCTCATCCAAAAGTCGACATCCTCCACTTATGTTTTTGTAGTCAAGTTGACAACCCAAGTCAGCATCTTAATCTTCTTGGATGAAAAATCTTTTTTCCAAAGGATACCATAATCCTAATGATACTGTGCCTTTGAGATAATGAGAAATGTTCTTGACTGTTGTAAGATGTGGTTCCCTACGATTCGATAGGTAACTAGCACAATTTTACACTTCAAACATAATATCAGGTCGAATAGTTGTAAGTTATAGTAACTACCCTATGATGCTTTGGTACAAAGTGAGATAAACAACTGGTTTGTCTAGCGAAGGACGAAGTCTTGTTCAAACTACCATAGGTACTCACAACTTTATGCTATTCGTCATGCCAAAATTTTATAGCAGATTTTGAGAGTATTTCTCTTGATTGATAAAAATTCTTTCTATGCGTTGACGAATTTTTAAACCCAGAAAATTATTTAGCTTCCCCATCATACTCATCTCCAGCTGGATTTTCATCATATTTTCAAATTCTCTGGACAACTAACAGAAAAATAATGTCATCAACATAAATTGGAACAGGCATGAGATGATTCCCAATTTTTTTTCAAAAAGAGAGTACGATCAACTAATCCTTGCTTAAATTTCGATGATTTTAAGAAATTATTAAGAGTGGCGTACCAAGCATATGGAGCTTGTTTGAGTCCAAAATAGCTTTGTCTAAAACATAAAAATAATCAGGATAATGAGAATTGATAAAATCTAGGGGTTGTTCGACATACATAGTTTCTTCTAGCACTCTATTAGGAAAAGCACATTTTGCATCCATTTAATAGACATTAAAATGCTTGTGTGCTGCATAGGCTAAAACAATTCGCACAGCCTCGAGTCTTGCGACTGGGAAAGGGTTTCTTCATAATCGATACCATCTTATTGTGAATATCCTTTTACCACTAGGCTAGCCTTATTTTGAACTGTGTTCCCTTCTTTATCAGCTTTATTTTTGAAAATCCATTTTAAGCCTACTACTGATACATCTTTAGGTTTCGGAAACATGTCTCCACACTTTGATTCTTTCGAATTCAGCCAACTTAGATTACATAGAAACTATCCAATCAGGATCTTCCATAGCAATCTTAACTAAATTTTGTTCAATTTTAGAAACAAACGCATTGAACATACAAAACTCTTGATTAGCATTTAATACCGCATTCTTTGCACGTAGTTAAGCTCTTGTTAAAACTCCAGTTTGAGGATCACTAATAATTTATTCATGTGGATGACTTCATGTCCATCTTTCCATTGGTGGATATGCAAGATCAAAATCTAATGGTGCATCCTCAAATGATTCATTTGTTTTAGAACCATCACCTGCAACACATACTTGATCAGTGGAATTAAAAAAAATTTCATTTTATGAATTCGAATTATTCATGTGAGATTCTATTTGCTCCCCCTTAACACTTGGATGATCAGTAGGATGCTCCCCCTCAAACTGATTTTATAGGTAAAACGTAAGAAGGTCTTAGAGAACATATTTTAAACAGATTTTGAGGTTGTAAGACGAAAATAGTCAGATCTCAAACAAGAGTAAGAGGTGAAGCCTCGTTATTATTTCAGACATGAATTCCAAGGTAAATTCTATATCACACTTTTTGAGATAGGTTTTGAGGCGAGATGAAAGAAAATACCAATGTAACTATATTTGTCATATAAACTTCAAAAGACGAGGTGGGTTGCACAACTTAAACTGGAAGAAGATGTTAGAAAAAAAGACACGTAAAATGATCTTATTTATTATAAGAGGAAATGATTCTAAGATGAAAAATAGTTTTGACTTTGAAATTGTTTCATTTCCTGATGATATTATAAGTCAGTGCAAACCTCTTGACAGAATTTAGGAGCAGGCAACATCATACTCATTTTGCTCAGAAAACCATTGAATTTTATTTCGTCTAATGCTTAGTAAGACATCAGCAATTTCATCGTCACATGGAACAAAAAGAAGTTAAATGTTTCCTTTTAAAACATGATCTTTAATGAAATGGTATTATATATCAATGTGCTTCCCCATAGAGTGTTGAATATGATTATATGTAATCACATTGGCACTTTGAGTATCATAATAAATTGGAATTTGTTGGAGGCTGTAACCATAATACAAAACTTGTGATTTCATCCAATGAACTTGAGAAATGCAACTAGTAGTAGAAATTTATTCCCCTTCAGATGTTGAAAGTGCAATATAGTTCATTTTCTCGGACAACCATCTAACCAATCTTCGACCCGAAATTTGACAGCCACCAGAAGTGCTTTTTCTGTCTAATTGAAGACCGCCATAGTTTGAATCAGAGTAGGATTGTAGGAGGAACCTCTCATTTGCTGGGTACCAGATTCTGGGAATATTTGTACCTTTGAGGTATCAAAATATTTGCTTCACAACCAAAAGATGATACATCTTTCGATTATTCTAAAATCTGGCACACAATAATCCCTCCGTACATCTTTTTATCAAAAGAAACACCTGATGGGTCCAAAAAGATTTTATGTCTGAAACCCATAGGTACCTTTATAGAGGCACATGTGTCCATTGAGTATTTCTTGAGGAGCTCGGAGATGTAGTTTTGTTGGTGAATAAAGATTCCTAAATTGGTTTGTTTCACTTGGAGACCAAGGAAGAAATTTAGTTCATGATTCATACTCATTTGGAATCAACCAATCATAAGTTTGGCAAAATCAACAATGATTGATGAATCCGTAGATCGAAAAATGATTTCATCAACCTATATTTGGACGAGCATGAGATGTTTTCCATCATACCTTTGGAATAGTGTAAGATCAACAATACCTCTTTGAAAATCGAAACACTTTAGAAATCGGTAAAAGTGTCATACCAGGCGCGAGGAGCTTGCTTGAAGCCATAAACAATTTTTCAGAGTTTTTAGTAATAATTCGGATAAGAAAGATTGACAAAACTGAGAGGTTGTTGAAGATACACTTCAGTATCCAATTTACCATTTAGAAAAGTACTTTTGACGTCTATTTGGTAATCTTTAAAGCCTTTATGAGCTGCATAGGCAAGAAAGATTTTGATGGCTTTAAGGCGAACAAATGGAGCAAAGGTCTCGTCATAGTCGAGTCCTTCAATTTGAGTGAAGCCCTTGGACACCAATCTTGCCTTATTTTAAATGATTATTCCAGCATCGTCTAGCATGCTCGAGAAAACCCATCTTGTGCCAACAATAGGGTGACCCCAAGGAGGAGGGATGAGAGTCCATAATTTCTTTCTATCGAATTTTGGCAATTCTTCTTGCATGGCTGTAATCCAGTCAACATGTTTAATGCTTCCTTGATGGATTTTGGTTCAACCATTGAGATGAATGCTAAGAAATGAAATTCATTTTGGATGGTAGTGGTAGAGCGGGTTTGTTCACCGGCATTGAGATTTCCTATAACTTGGTTTGGAGGATGATCCTTTGTCCAGATGTGTAGTATCGGAGGCTCTTCTGTAGCTGGTGATTCGATATTAATGATGGGATTGTGTTGCTCCCCCTAAAAAACTTGAATTTGAGGATGATGCTCCCACTAAACTTCTAAACCGAAGATATTAACGTCGTCTTTGGTCCGAAAGTCAAATAAGTCAGCATCACCATTATTGTTGTTCGGAATAAGATCAAATGCAAAAAATGGATCCACTACATCTTGGAATCCATCAACATTTTATTCAAGAGAGGAAGAAGCATTCTCCCCTTACCCGAGAAGTTTGAAATGGGTCAAAATCAAATATAGGAAAGGATGGGGTTGGACGAGAAACATTTTGAGAGACTTGGGTTGAAGTTGAGGACTGTATTCATCGAGATTCCGAATGAGCAACTATTTATGATTGTATAAACAAGGTTTTGAAGTCAACCTCATGAATGATTTGAGGATTCGGACATCCTGGAAATGGATCATCGAACTCCACGATGTAGGCTATAAACTGAGTCGGGCCAAAATTCCAAACATAATTCTTATCAAAGGTGACATCAAAACTTTCTTCAAGAACAAGAGTAGTATGATTTAGGACTCAGTAAGATTTTGATTTTTCTAACTATCCAAGGAAAATTTATTCATCGACTTGAGCCTGAAATTTCATGAGGTAATCTCAATTATTTTTTATGAAGCACTGATAGCCAAAGACATGTAAAAAGGAGATACTTGGCTTTCGACCATTACTTGCTTCATACGGTGTCATGTTTAGGCATCTATTGAGGATGCTTCGATTCTGAGTTAAGCAGGTAGTGGACACGACTTCAGCCCAAAGATAGAGTGGAAGATTTACAAAATTGAGCATCTATCGAGCAGCTTCAACTAAGGTTCTATTAAGTCTTTCGACGACACCATTTTGTTGTATAATGTAGAGACATGAGAAATTGTGGTCAATACCTTTCCCGGAGAGGAATTTCACAATGGATACAATGGTATAAACCGAACCATTATCACTTCAGATTCGTCGTTCCTTTAGTTTAACTTGAACTTCAATTCCTTTGGTAAGCGTGATAAGTTTCGAGGCTATTTCAGATTTCAACCTGAGGAACAAGACCCAAGTGAACCTTATAAAATCATCCACAATCACAATAATGTACTTTTTGTGATGTAGAGTTTCTATAGTGGACGGTCCACAAAGATCAATATGATGGAGTTCTAATGATTCCGAAATTAATTTTCAATGATAATAGGATGACCTTTATTGGACTGCATCCCATATTCACATGCAACGCATAAATGATCATTTTCAAAATTGAGGAGTGGCAGATCTCGGACCATTTCACTGGAAACAAGATCATTCATGTATAAAAAGTTTAAGTGAGCAAGCATCTGATTCCATAATCAACTTACGTCAGGAAAGACTTTTGAGAGAAAACAAAGCTGAGGTTTGCCAATGATCATGTTGATGTCTAGATGATACATATTCTTGTTGCGGTTCGATTTGTTGAGACATTCTTTCTGGTCTTCTGTCATGATGTAGATATGTTTGTTGCAAAATTCAACTCAACAGTTTGCATCAGTAAGTTGAGCCTCTCTAATTAGGTTATGCTTCAGGTTAGCTACCTATGCCACATTTGAGACAAAGAAGTTTCTGTTGGTGAGGCTGCCATAACCTAGGATATGAGAGTTTGAGTTGTTTCCATACGTCAAATAGCCAACATTTGGTGAGAGTTTAAGATCATGCAGAAAATCTTTCTGCCTCGTCATGTGCATGGAACAAGCACTATCAATATA
The DNA here is from genome assembly GCF_052625555.1 of Lactuca saligna. Classification (NCBI taxonomy): domain Eukaryota; kingdom Viridiplantae; phylum Streptophyta; class Magnoliopsida; order Asterales; family Asteraceae; genus Lactuca; species Lactuca saligna. The sequence continues at coordinate 119,450,136 of NC_136422.1, forward strand.
CCATATTGTATCCTGTTCTGAAGCATAGAGTGCCTACAAATATTAGTGAATTTTGGAGTTCTTAGGCTCCGAGTTAGATTTGGGACATGGGAAGGGACTTTGGGCATATTTGTGACTTCTGAGAAATAGATATCTCAGAGGGCTTGTTCTGAGATTGTTTTAGAATGAAAAATAAAGCCATGGTTTTTTAATTAATCCCAAAATCATATTCAACAACAAGGTGTTTCAGAATAACTTTTCTCGGTGTAGGAATCACATTGTTACTTGGAGTTGTATTTTCTATTTTGATATTTTTAACTTTCAACTCAAATTTTTGTTTCGAATCATTTGATGATTTTTGAGAAACAATGTTTTTGGAAAATCGTTCTTTGGTTGCTACTTTTGATGATGCATTTTGACTTTTAAAGTTGTTGTGGTTTAAAAATCATACCATAACATTTAGCAATGAACACTATAGAAACTATCCGAGAAGAGTTAGTATTAGTAAGATGAGTATCAACCGACTTTTTCGGAATGGGATTGATAACTTTGTTATGAGTTACCAAGCTAGGAGGATTACAAGGCCTTTTACGAATATTAACAGGCGCAAATGTGTTGTGGCTCTTAGTTAATGGGCTCACAATCTGAGATACTTTCTTCTTAGAATTCTCAATGAATCTAGAATGATGTCTAGACCCAATTTCCTTTTTAAGGGATTTTTTTCTTCTATCTTAGGATCAATGACATCTTTTCTATTTAATGAAGGTTTCTTCCTAGAGTCGTATAATGACTTGGAAGTTTAGCAAGCATATGGGTTGTTAAACTTAGGTTGGATTGGTACTAAGCTGGTTTCTAAAATCACTTGAAAATTAGAGACACAAGATTTAGATGAGTACTCTACTATTATTTCTTCTTCAATGTTACTATCAAATGATGCCCAGACAAAGTCTGATTTATCTAAGTTAGGTCCAGTTGTCTCCAAGATTATTTCTTCAATGACACAATTGTTAGGAGCACAGTGGTTTGGAACTTGAACTATTGTATGGGTGATGCTAGGGAGGGAATTTGATGTCACACCCCACTAAAGCGGAAACACGAGATGTGGTAGTATAAAGGGTTTCATATAAAAAATTAAAAAAAAAACACCAACCATAGTAATAAAAATCATTACAAATTTACAATGGGTTTAAACAAATTTTAAAAGAAATTACACTATAATTGAAATACAACACATGCGAATGCTCCTAACAGTGTTGTGTCCCTAAGTGCCACTTACTCGATGATTCCTGAAAAACCATGTAAAACGAGCGTCAACAATAGAAGTAGTTGGTGAGGACTCACATATAAAAATAATAATATTGGTTCCATGAATTAAAATCAAAGTTTTGATAAAAGTGTCCAATAATAAAAGTATATTGTTAAAATGAGTAAATAAGTTTGTAAAAACAAAGTTCTTTGTCATGATGAGAGATAAAGTATGTTTACCAAATGAGATGCTGTCACACCCCAAAACCGATAACGGCGGAATACGTTTCGGGGTGGATGACGTATTGAACAGTATCATCACAATTGTATAATAGTAAAAGCAAGAAACATACAACCATTTCATTTACATAGTAAGTGTATTTACAAGTTTGTTTTGTAATGTTTGACAAACAACAAAAGTAAAAAAAATAAGAGATGGGTCTTGCATGCTCCACCTTCTCCCAAAAAATGCTGCAGTTGTACCTGTCTATCTTTGACCTGAAGATACAAGTTATTTTGAAAAGAATATCAGCATAAAGTTGGTGAGTTCATAAGAGTTTAGTGTGAGTTCTTGTATAAAATGCATTAGAATCATTAGTATGAAAACTGAAGTTTGTAATCATAAGTAGTGGTAAAACCTAGAATATCCAATATTTTCCAGAACCGTATAGTAAATGAAAATCTTTAAGAAATATGGTGTTTCTATCTTTGAAAGCCATTTATCGTAGAAGTATAATAGTGACTCACTAATAAGTAAGGCAATATAGTGAGTTATTCTTGGAGTACATAATAGTGGTACAACATCCTTTAGTATTGGATACTTATTTACTTCGGGATATTAACTTCATCTTTCTTTTAGTATTTTAGTGCGGTTATAGTGTCTTTCTTGTATGTTACCAATAGTGTGAGTAATAGCGGACCTTCATGACCTTCCTAGTCATGCATAGTGTAGTGGAGTAAAGGCATCCCTGGACCTGAGAGGCTCGGACTAAAGTTATCAGTCCGGATGTAATAGCGTCTGCCCCGTATAGATCTATACATATAGTGTCGTCTTCCTATCGGAAAACTTCGGGCGTAGTGTGTAGCGAATAGAATATCTCGTAGTGGATTTATGAATTATCTCATGATTAGTACATTCTCTTGTATTATAGTGTAGTAGTCTTTTGTATAACTTGTATTGTATTCTCCTATTAGTGTATAGCTTCACAATAGAGAGAATTATAGTAGTGTAGAGTAGTAGTTAAAACAAGGGATAGAGACCTTAACTATACCTATTATAGTTAAATTAGTGTGTGTGGTTCTAGTCAGGTTAGTGATTTAGACATCTAATGAAATAAGAAGTACTCATAATCCGTACTAATATACGAGATATATAACTAAGAAATCAAAGACAGTCGGACGGATAACCACTACCCTAAGCCCACAATCAAACAAGAACAGGAAATAAGGCGAGCTATCGGTCCTAAGTCCTTCAAAAGTGTGGTTACATTTTTATAAGGAGTTTTATTAAACAAAAGTGTTGTATGAAAGTAACATTTAAAGCTTGTTTGTCAATTCAAAATAGTTTTGAAAACAGGTGATTGATTTATAAGGCATAGTGATAAATCACATGTGATTTTAACTACAAGTAGTGAATCACATGTGATTAATTCTGTAATATGAAAATTTGACTTGTATAACTTTTCATAAACATGATATTCAACTTGTATCTCCCCCCTAAAACATATAAAACATTTGAAAGGTTCATTAAAAGGGTATGAACTCACCTGAATTCGCGTAAATTGGGTGAATCGGGTAAATCGGGTAAAAGTGTCGGTTGAGTGTTTTGTTCCAAATAATGACTTGTACACCTTTAGGACCCTAATGGCATATGAAAATATGTGTTTTACAATAAATGAATCATTTTATGCTTTCCGTTTAAGTATTGAGAAAGGGGTTCCCGGGAGTGGTTTAAGGCTAAGGAGGATTTACGGGAGGGTCCTTGCGCTCACTCCCTTGGAGTTTACGGCCCAAAGGCCAATCCTTGGGAGTTTACAGCCGCAAGCCCCCTAGGCTTGGCCATAAGCTCATGTGGTCTTCCAAATTGCACGTTTAAGGCCTTATTTCACTTCCTTACTTTAATGGTATGTGTCTTGGACCAATATGAAGGGATTAAACTATCATTTTGTGACATTTTGGGGAGTTTACGGCCAAGACTTGTTCTTGGGCCATAAACTCCGTTTAATCCTTCAAGATGGATGTTTAAATGGTACAACATGTTCTCATTCACCTTAGGTAAATTCTAGAAGGCCTTAAAATGAGTTTTGGGACAATTTATCATGAAAATTGGGGAGTTTACGGCCCAAGAATATCCTTGGCCGTAAACTCTTCTTTTGGTATCAAAATGAGAAGTTTAGTGGTACAACACACATCTAAGGGCCTTAGCTAAATTCCTTACATGCATTTGATAGGTTTTGGGACTTGTTTGACACAAAAACTTGGGTGTTTATGGCCCAAGCTTAGCCTTGGCCGTAAACTCCTCTTTTTGTCCTCAAATGATGTTGTTTGATGCAATTAAACCTTCCTTAGTGTCAAGTCCAAATTACCAAACACCCTAGATGGGTTTTTGGGACTTTAAACAAGGGTTTTTGGGGTTTTCGAGGTGTTTACGGCCTAAGCACAAGCTTGGGCCGTAAACTCCTTTTTAGGCTTCAATTCCTTGTGTTTTAGAGTCCAAACTCTCCTAGGTTTATACCTTAATTAGTCCATAACCTTAAAGAAAGGAAAAATGAGGTTGTTGGCATGTTTTTAGGGGTTTACGGCCTAAGGGGCTTCTTAGGCCGTAAACTCCTTTTTGGTCCTTGTTTTCCATGATTTTGGCTTCTAAATACAGTAAAGTATGTTTAGATTAAGATAGGGAATGAGTCCTTACGTTTGGAAGTCGTAAATTCGCGGATTTGGGGCCGATTTCGGGTCTAGAGAGAGAAAGTAGTGAGAGAGAGGTGATGGTGTGGTAAAAGAGTCCAATTGTAGTGTTCATTCGTTTTTATATGTCTCAGGTATTGCACCCGATACACGGCTACCCGATGCTAAAGTTTAACGGGGTTAAAACTTTTTACCCGGGTGAAGTGGTTGAAAAGTAATATAACTCTATTTAGTTAAACGGGGTTAACATTTACAAGTTCTAATTACTTATGATAATACAGGAACATATAATTTACTAGATATTTGTTTATTGATGACTCCAAACATTACCAAGAAATAACATATAGTGACACATTCCGTTAGTGAAATTAGGGTTTGTAACGGCAATATATTTGGGGTTGTCACATTATCCCCCCGTTAGGGGAATTTCGTCCCGAAATTTAGAATTTATACAGATAAGAATTACAGTACTTCTACGCGAAGAGATGGGGGTATTTGAGTTTCATTTGGTCTTCGCGATCCCAAGTGAATTCTGGTCCTCATTTGGCGTTCCACCGAACTTTCACAATTGGGATACGGCTTTGTTTCGTTCGTTTTACTTCCCGATCCATAATCTCCGCAGGCTCTTGCACGAAATTGAGGCTCTCATTGACCTCAATCTCATCAAGGGGAATTACGAGTGTTTCGTCTGAGAGGCATTTCTTCAAGTTAGAGACGTGAAAGGTAGGGTGTATGTTGCTTAGTTCGTGAGGTAGGTTGAGTTTATAAGCTACGGGGCCGACTCTGGTGAGAATCTCAAAAGGCCCTATGTATCTTGGGTTCAACTTTCCACGCTTTCCAAAGCGTATCGTGCCCTTCCAGGGTGAGACCTTCAACAGGACTCGATCCCCCACCTGGAATTCCAAGGGTTTTCTTCGTTTGTCGGCGTAGCTTTTCTGTCGATCTCTAGCGGCTTTCAGTCGTTCGCGTATCTGTACAATCTTCTCGGTCGTCTCTCAAATGATTTCCTGGGCCAGTGAGAGAGCTGTCAGGAACTCTTCCTTTAGCTAGCTGAGTGTCACCCACCTCAGCCCAGCACAGAGGGGATTTGCACTTACGACCGTAGAGGGCTTCATATGGGGCTGCCTTGATACTCGTATGATAACTATTATTGTAAGAAAACTCCACAAGAGGTAAGTGTGTGTCCCATGATTTCCCGAAGTCAATCACACAAGCTCTCAGCATATCTTCTAAGGTCTGGATCGTCCTCCCACTTTGTCCGTCGGTCTGTGGACGGTAGGTTGTACTCATGTCCAGCCTCGTCCCTAGTGCCTTTTGCAATGATTGCCAAAACCTAGAGGTGAATCTACTATCTCTGTCTGAGATAATAGATGTAGGGACGCCATGTAGTCGTACTATATCCTTAATGTATATTCTAGTGAGTTTATCCATCTTGTCCGTTTCTTTAATGGGTAGGAAGTGTGCGGACTTGGTCAGCCTGTCCACAATGACCGAAATGGTATCTAATCCACCCACTGTCTTGGGAAGTTTGGTTATAAAGTCCATTGTGATCCTCTCCCACTTCCATTCTGGTATCTCAGGTTGTTGGTGTTGGATAAGGTGTCTAAGTCCATAACTATTTCTGGTATGTACTTGACCCGACCCGGCATGGTCCATTTGGGTTGCATGGCACCATGCAATTGGATAGACTAAATGAGAGAAATAACACTTGGAGATTATTAATATATTATAAGTTCTAATATATTAATAATATTATTTGATTAGTTTGATCAATAATTAATTTAGAATTAATTAAGTGGTCAAAAGAGAACTAATTAAATATATGGGTTGATTATGTAAGTCATCCATATCTTGTATGGTGGGCTAAGAGGCTCCATGGATTATCAAGTTGGGTTCTACCCATAGGATGCTCCATGGATGCTCCATGGGAGTTACAAACCCATAGGTCATGGAAATGAAGAGTCATCACACATTGGGGTTTACATGGTGTAACCCTAGATGTGTCAACACTATATAAGAATCATATTCTCCACCAAAATCGGCTAGACTAAGGAAACAAGAGGGCTTGGCCGATTCCAAGAAGTGTGTGTTCTCTCATAAGTTTTTCCAAGAGCATTTGGTGTTGTGTGAAGCATTTGAGGCATCACACTTGGGGTGCTAGGCTCACAAGGTTTCAAGGAACACAAGCAACAACAAGGTAAGTTATTCTATCTATCATTCAAGTTAAAATTGTTCCCCATGTATGCTAGATAGGAATATAGCCTTGGAATTCAACTTTGCATGATAATTAGACAAACATAGATCCAAGGTTATTAGGGTTGCATGTACACTTAGGAAGTGTTAGAATGCTGAAAACCCATCAGTGGTATCAGAGCCTAGGCTTGTTTGCTTTTTATTTGTGCTTAAAAGTTGAAAAAAAGTCGAAAATCTTGCTGTCTACGAATGGACTCGTCGAGTTCACGTGTATCTTCAACCAACTCGGCGAGTAAGTTCATGCACTCGGCGAGTAGGGTCGACTGGTTGCAGAATTTCGACTTTAGTTGCTGGAAATGAATTAGAAACATTACCCTAAACTTTTTGGTACTTGAAAAACTTGTTTTAGATGGTGTAATGTCTTTGATAATTCATTTACAACAACTAGTTATCAAAATTACAGAGTTTTAAGTGTAATTTTGATTTATGAATAAGTTCATATTCATGTTCTTGTTCTTATGATGTTTTAGATGATCATAGGAATTATTTGTAACCTATGTGGTAGATTAATTCTTGATCATAATGTGTTTTAATGGAGTCCATAACTTGTCCTCAAGTTATGGAAAACCAAGAGTCACACTTGAATTAAAACCATTAAAAACAAACACAAGAGTTAGAAAAATGAAGAGTCTTCATTTTATTACTCTATTAAACTCATAAGTTACAAGAAATGAAAATTTTTGAAAGTTACAAAACTTTCCCTCAAGTTTTGGAACAAGTAAAGTTAAGTTAAAACTTTAGTTCCAACCCCTAGAATTTTAAAAGTTAAAATTCAACCCTTATACTTATATTATAATGATTTAGTAATTATATATATATATATATATATATATATATATATATATATATATATATATATATATATATATAAGAACAAAGTCGTCTTACAGCTAGTACGCCTCATTCACGAAGCCGGTCTATAAGGTGGGTATTAGGTTGTTGACTATAAAATGGTGACTTAATGGGTGTCTACTCTCACCCACCGCTTGCTTGACTGGTGGAGGGTCGTTAGTCGAACGGGTAAGACAAGGACTTATAAATTCTCATTCAAAGTATGATGAATATAATAAAGTAACTAAATGTTTTATTAAATTCCCAATCTTAGTTACTTTAGGAAAATGTGAATAAGGTGCTAATCCATGAAATTACACTTTACACTTTGTCTAAGTCGTTGGTGGAGCATGTGTGGTTAACCGGCACACTAACTTGGACTTAACAAGGTAGGTAAAGGGTGACTTAAGGTTTATTATAGTATCGGTGGAGCGTGTGTGGTTTACCGGCACATCGTTTGAGTGATAAACTTTAAGGGTACCAAGTGATTTGCATGGTTACTTCACACCTCGTTTTGTGATCCTCGGTATCCCAGTCACAAAACTTGGAGGGCACACTCGAGATTGAAACATGCCTTTGAAAAGTTCATTGAATCTCAAAGAATCTAGGAATTTCTAAGAACCAATCATAAAACCTAATATCTAATATTTCGGTTTTCGTGGTGGAAATTGGTGAATCGTCATTCACCTACCTTTCAAATATGTTATAGCTTGGATTACGGCATACCTCTTCTAAGTTATAATATATTGTGATTGGATCCTAGCCTTAATATTACATTTGGGTGTTTTATTAAGGACTCTCATAGATCTATACTAAACTAGTTCTCTTCTTTCAGATGTCTTCTAATAATGCTGCTTCTGGCTCGAATCCTAATGGCTCCTTTACTCTTATGAGTTTGTGTGGGAAAGTTACCTTTGATGGATCCAACTTCAATGAGTGGATCAGAAACATCAGGATGATAACCCGCTACGAGGACAAAGAATATGTCCTTGACAAGGAGCTTAAGGAACTTGATGAGTCCACTGCAACTCCCTAGGAGATCCCTGACTTTCATACTCATGAAAGAGATGCGACCAAGGTGGCTTGCATCATGTTGGCCACAATGACAGCTGAACTCCAAAAGTCTTATGAAGATTTCTACCCTTATGAAATGCACCAAGATTTGATGGAAAGATACCATCAAAGTGCACGACAAGAGAGGTACAAAATCATCTGCTCCATGATAACAACCATGATGAAGGACGGAGATTCCCTCACGAGCCACATGCAGAAAATGCAAAGGTATGTGGATCGTTTGCTGAAGCTTAATGTGAACTTCCCTGAGGAGCTTGCAATAGATATCATTTTGCACTCCTTACCATCGTGCTATGATCAATTCCGCATGACATATCACATGAACAAGGAAGAGGTCACCCTCAGCAAACTTCAGGGACTTCTCAAGACCGCAGAAACAGGTCTTAAGTGGAAGTCGGTTGCTATCACTCCTACTCCAAACTCAACTCCGGGTTTGGCAATCGGGAAAAGTCGAGGGAGGAAGAGAAAGAGATCTTCGAAGGGTACCAAGGCTCGGACCCTTGATGGCTCTTCTTCAAGTGGAACCAAGAAAGGTTTCATTACTCCTTCTTCTGACCCAAAAGAGGCTGAATGCTTCTATTGCCATGAAAAGGCTCATTGGAAGCGGAACTGCCCAAAATACCAGCAGGATGTGAAGGATGGGAAAATCAAACCCAACCATGCAGGTATTTATACTATCATTTCTAATAACTCACCCCATTCTAAATCTTGGGTCCTTGATACCGGTTGTGGTATTCATATTTGTTGTGACTTGCAGGGACTAAGAAGAAGTGAGGATGTGGAGCAAGGAAGAATAAGCTTGATCATGGGGTATAGGAAAGCTTCACCTGTCACCAATATTGGAGTTTATACTTTATCGCTAAGTAGTGGGTTTAGTTTAGATTTGAATAAATGATGTTACTCGCCAGGAATGGCAAGAAATATTATTTCCTTTCATGCTTTGTACAAACAAGGGTTTACCTTTTTGTTTAATAATGAAGTTGGTTCTATTGATGCTTTCTTTAATAATGTTCTTTATTTTAAAGCATTACCTTGTGATGGTGTGTATGAAGCTGTGTCTGTTGTAGATAACTTAGGAAATAATGTTTTGTGTATTGATTCTACTACTAATAATAACTTGGATAAAGCGTCATTATGGCATTGTCGTCTTGGCAATATAAGCAAGAAACCCATAGGCCAACTCCAAAAGGATGGAGTCTTGGAGTCATTTGACCTAAAGTCAGATGATAGTTGCGAATCATGCTTACTTGAAAAAATGACAAAGTCACCCTTCACAGGCTCGTGTAAAAGGGGTGCAGGTTTGTTGGACCTTATACACACGGATGTGTATGGGCCATTCAAACATGCCACAAGGGATGCTAATCGTTATTATTTGACTTTTACTGATGATTACAGTAGATATGGATATGTTTACTTAATCAAGCATAAGTCAGAGACTTTCGAAAAGTTTAAGGAATTTAAACAGGAAGTCGAGAATCAATTGGGCAGGAACATTAAGATGCTTCGATCCGATCGAGGTGGTGAGTATCTTAGTTCAGAGTTCCTCGACTATCTAAGGGAATGTGGGATTGTCTCACAATTGACACCTCCCAGGACACCGCAGTTGAATGGTGTGGCTGAGAGGCGTAATCAAACCTTGTTAGACATGGTTCGTTCCATGATGAGTCGAGCTTCGCTACCAATCTCATTCTGGGGGTATGCCTTAGAGACTGCCGTCCATATTCTTAATCTAGTCCCTACAAAGAAAGTTGCCAAAACTCCTCACGAGATGTGGACTGGTAAAGTACCTAAACTAGACCACATCAAGATTTGGGGTTGCGAGGCTTTCGTGAGACGCGAGACTCATGATAAGCTCGAACCTCGAAGCGAGAGGTGTATTTTCATCGGCTACCCACAGCAATCCTTTGGTTACCTCTTCTACAGACCTAGTGACAATGTGGTCTTTGTAGCAAGAAGAGGAGTCTTTCGAGAAAGAGAGTTTATAAGCCAAGGAGACAGTGGGAGGCAAATTGATCTTGAAGAAATTCAAGAGTCAAGTGGTGAAGGAACTTCAAACTCTAGCCCTCAACTTGAGAAGGAAACTCCTGTTGAGCCAATTGACGAATCTGTACCTCTGAGACGTTGCACGAGAGTTAGGAGTGCACCTAAGAATTACTATGGATTCCATATTACTGCAGAAGGTGAGACACTTATTAGTGATGGGACACTAGTAAGTCAAGATGACCCTAACAGCTACGAGGAAGCCATGGCAGGCCCCGAGTCTGCTAAATGGAAAGAGGCTATGGATAGCGAGATACAATCCATGTATGACAATCAAGTTTGGAACTTGGTTGAAAATGTACCAGGTCGTAAGACAGTGGGGTGCAAATGGGTCTTCAAGAAGAAGACCGACATTGATGGTAAAGTACACACTTATAAGGCTAGACTGGTTGCAAAGGGCTTCTCTCAAATTCCTGGAGTGGATTATGATGAGACCTTTTCTCCGGTAGCCAAGATTAAGTCTATTCGGGTTCTGTTAGCCATAGCTGCATTTCATGACTATGAAATATGGCAGATGGATGTCAAAACCACTTTCCTTAATGGAAAATTGGCTGAAGATGTTTACATGAGTCAACCAGAAGGTTTAGTCAGCAACAAGTACCCTAATAGAGTGTGTAAGCTTGAGAAATCCATCTATGGATTAAAGCAAGCACCTCGCAGATGGAATCTTTGCTTTGATGAAAAGGTCAAGGAATTTGGCTTTTCTAGGAGTGAAGATGAATCTTGTGTGTATGTCAAGACTAGTGGGAGTATAGTTAGCTTTTTGGTATTGTATGTGGATGACATACTACTCATAGGAAAGGACATTCCAAGCCTGCAGGAAGTAAAGTCCTGGCTTGGGAAGTGTTTCGCTATGAAGGACCTCGGTGAAGCTGCCTATATTTTAGGGATAAGGATCTTGAGAGATCGGAGTAAAAGACTAATTGGACTTAGTCACAGTACCTACTTGGATAAGGTGCTGAAGAGATTCAGCATGCAGGACTCCAAGAAAGGAGAGTTACCCATCCAGAGTAACGCCAAATTGAGTAAGACACAAAGCCCTAGCACTGAGGCTGAGATAGCAAAAATGAGTCTAGTACCTTATGCTTCGGCTGTAGGTTCGATCATGTATGCTATGACGTGTACTCGACCTGATGTAGCCTTTGCCTTGAGCATGGTTAGCAGGTTTCAGGGGAACCCTGGCAAGGCACACTGGACTGCGGTAAAGAATATTCTCAAGTACCTACGAAGGACTAAGGACTGGGTCCTTACCCTCGGTGGGAGTGATGACTTGAGAGTAGTTAGGTATAGTGATGCTAGCTTCCAGACTGATACGGATAATTTCCGCTCTCAGTCAGGCTGGGTCTTTACCCTAAATGGAGGAGCAATTTCTTGGAAGAGTTCCAAGCAAGAGACATTGGCAGATTCTACTTGTGAATCAGAGTATATTTTGCAGCTAGCGAGGCGGCAAAGGAGGCGATATGGCTGAAGAACTTCATTGGAGACCTTGGAGTTGTACCAGCTATTAAAGAGCCAATGGAAATTTTCTGTGATAGTGAAAGTGCTGTTGCCTTAGCCAAGGAACCAAGGGATCACGGGAGATCCAGACACATTGACAGAAAATACCATTTCATCAGACATCGGATCAAAGAAGGACTCCTCGTGGCAAAGAGGGTATCATCATATGAGAATCCGATAGATCCCCTCACAAAGGGACTGACTCGGGTTAAGCATCTTCAGCATGCTCGGAGCATAGGGCTGAAGGATGATATTAGCTTTAGTAGTTAGATAACCTCGAAATTTGTAAAGTGTAATTGACATTTGATGATGAATAAAAAATGTTTTATTTATGAGTAAAGTGTTACTATCTCTTGTCGATCGTTTACTATATTTCTTTTGCATGTTTTGACTTCTAGAATAATTTTTGTTTGGTATAACATATTATTCAAACCTCTACAGTCAGTCATATGTCGGAAGTAGGTATGAATCAAGACTGTCATGTTTGGTTGTAGAGGTCTTGGACAAGGCTACAGCAATCATGAGTGCTCATAAGTTCTGAGCAATGGACTCAACCCACGCTCACTGGAATCACTTCATGGACTTCTATCTCGAGTGATCGTGAGACGGTAATATCATATAAGTCTTCAAACCTAGAGATATGATTTGTTACTTACAAGTTGGTTATGCATTGATTGTACGAAAACGCATTGGTAACTCGATGTTATAAATCGTGCTCTTGTGTGTAATTCAATGAGTGGTAGAACAAACATATGAGTCGAAGTTTATCTGTTCCTTCTTGGATTAGAAGCTGATATCTGGGCCCCTCGATGATTGTGTTTTGACCCATGTACCGGGCCCGGTCAGAACTAAGTTGATGTGTTCAATTAAGTTCTTTGTCAAACAAATCGGAAATCGGGAAACAAACTATTGGACAATAAGTAAGACATTGTTCCATGTATTTGTCCGACTGATATCTAGAATAGAGGATTATATGATCACTTATCTTAAATGGCGTACCATCATCTTCTAAGTTCCGAGAAACCTTGAAAAGAGCTACGATTGCCGATCAGTTCCTGAAGTCATACTTGCAGTAATAGTTATTAGACTTATCCAAGTGGGAGACTGTTGGATAAGGTGTCTAAGTCCATAACTATTTCTGGTATGTACTTGACCCGACCCGGCATGGTCCATTTGGGTTACATGGCACCATGCAATTGGATAGACTAAATGAGAGAAGTAACACTTGGAGATTATTAATATATTATAAGTTCTAATATATTAATAATATTATTTGATTAGTTTGATCAATAATTAATTTAGAATTAATTAACTGGTCAAAAGAGAAATAATTAAATATATGGGTTGATTATGTAAATCATCCATATCTTGTATAGTGGGCTAAGAGGCTCCATGGATTATCAAGTTGGGTTCTCCCCATAGGATGCTCCATGGATGCTCCATGGGAGTTACAAACCCATGGGTCATGGAAATGAAGAGTCATCACACATTAGGGTTTACATGGTGTAACCCTAGATGTGTCAACACTATATAAGAATCATATTCTCCACCAAAATCGGCTAGACTAAGGAAACAAGAGGGCTTGGCCGATTCCAAGAAGTGTGTTTTCTCTCATAAGTTTTTCCAAGAGCATTTGGTGTTGTGTGAAGCATTTGAGGCATCACAGTTGGGGTGCTAGGCTCACAAGGTTTCAAGGAACACAAGCAACAACAAGGTATGTTATTCTATCTATCATTCAAGTTAAAATTGTTCCCCATGTATGCTAGATAGGAATATAGCCTTGGAATTCATCTTTGCATGATAATTAGACAAACATAGATCCAAGGTTATTAGGGTTGCATGTACACTTAGGAAATGTTAGAATGCTCAAAACCCATCAGTTGGAGGAGTCCTGATGGCTTTTGATATTCGACCTTGACCTTCGCACAAGTAAGGCAATTACTCACAAAGGTAGCGATCTTTGCTTTCATGTTCGGCCACCAGTATAGCTTTTTGAGATCCAGATACATCTTATCTGATCCCGGGTGGACGGAGTAGCGAGTGTTATGTGCTTCTCTCATAACCAAATCTCTAAAACCTCCATGGCGTGGAGTCCAGATTCGGTCCATGAAGTAGTAGGCTCCGTCACCCTTGACCTCCAGATTTTTATCCATTCTGCGTAGAGATTTTCCCATCACGTTCTCGGGCTTTAAGGCTTCCAGTTGAGCCTCTTTGATCTGTGTGGAGAGATGCGAATGGATAGTCATCGTTAACGACTTGGTCTTTCGACCGGTATGCTCCTTCCTACTCATTGCATCTGCTACTACATTGGCTTTTCCTGGGTGATACCTAATTTCACAATCGTAATCGTTAAGTAGCTCGACCCATCGACGTTGTCTCATGTTGAGTTCTTTTTGGTTCAGTATATGTTGAAGACTTTTATGATCAGTGTACACCACCCTCTTCGTCTCGTATAAGTAGTGTCTCCATATTTTTAGTGCAAAGACAACCGCTCGTAACTCGAGGTCGTGAGTAGTGTAGTTCGCCTCATGGGTCTTTAGCTGTCTCGAGGCATATGCGATAACCTTACCCCGTTGCATCAAGACACATCCGAGCCCTTGATTGGATGCATCACAGTATACAACAAAATCTTCTGTCCCTTCGGGAAAGGATAATACTGGTGCAGTGCATAGGGCTCGCTTCATGGTTTGGAATGCCTTCTCTTGTTTTTCTTCCCAGTCGAACGATACACCTTTCTGTGTCAGCATAGTGAGAGGCTTCGCAATCCGAGAGAAGTTTTGAATGAATCTACGGTAGTAGCCAGCGAGGCCTAGAAATTGACGAATTTCTGTAGGCGTCTTCGGTGATGACCAGTTCTCAATAGCTTTAATCTTGGAGGGATCCACATGAATTCCTTCTTCACTAACCATGTGACCTAAGAATATAACTCTTCGGATCCAAAACTCGCACTTAGAGAACTTCACATATAACTTTTCGGATCGCAATGTTTCCAGGACTCGTCGTAAGTGATCCCTGTGTTCTTCCTCGTTCCGAGAGTAAACGAGGATATCGTCAATGAAGACGATGACGAACTGATCCTGGTATGGACGGCACACTCTATTCATCAAGTCCATGAATACTGCGGGGGCGTTAGTCAGTCCAAAGGGCATCACTACAAACTCAAAATGTCCGTAGCGGGTTCGGAAAGTTGTCTTCGGGACATCTTCCTCAACTATCCGTAACTGATGATACCCAGATCTAAGATCAATCTTGGAGAAGTAACTTGATCCTTGTAGTTGGTCGAATAGGTCGTCGATACGAGGAAGAGGGTAGTGATTTTTAACCGTGAGTTTATTGAGTTCTCTATAATCGATGCACATCCGAAACGATCCGTCCTTCTTCTTCACGAACAAGACCGGAGCTCCCTAAGGTGAGAAACTCGGTCTTATAAAGCCCTTGCTGAGCAGTTCGTTGAGTTGACCGGATAGTTCTTGCATTTCGGCGGGCGCTAGATGGTAGGGCGACTTAGCTACGGGGGTAGCTCCTGGAATTAGGTCGATTCTGAACTCAACCT
The DNA here is from genome assembly GCF_052625555.1 of Lactuca saligna. Taxonomy (NCBI): domain Eukaryota; kingdom Viridiplantae; phylum Streptophyta; class Magnoliopsida; order Asterales; family Asteraceae; genus Lactuca; species Lactuca saligna. Next base: position 119,465,512 of record NC_136422.1, read on the forward strand.
GACGTTTGGGAGGTAGGCCGGGAAGATCCTCCGGGAAGACATCATGGAAATCGCATACTACGGGAATGTCTTTTGGATCTTTCGATTTCTAGTTAGTGTCGACGATGTGAGAAAGAAAGGCGCGATATTCCTTGCGTAAGTATTTCTGATCCTGAACACTAGAGATGATACGAAGGCTCGTACTCGGCTTATATCCATATATCAAGAGGGTTTCGTGATTCGGAAGGTTCAGACGAATGGCTTTGTCGGAACATAGGATATCGGCGCGATGGAGACTCAACCAATCCATACCAACAATGACATCGAAATTTTTGATTGAGACTGGCATAAGATCGATTGGAAATGAGTGATCGTCTAACATGAGAGTGCAACCTATGTAGATTTCGCTAGAGCTTTCTGTTTTCCCATTAGCTATTTCTACGACGAATGTTTCTTTTAGTGGTTGAGGGGTTTGTTTGAGTAAGTATTTAAAGTTATGATTTACGAAGCTTCTTTCTGCACCACTATCAAATAAGACACAGGCATAGGAGTTGTTGAGAAGAAACGTACCCGTGACTACCGTGGGATCTGCTACTGCTTCATTGTGACTGATAGCAAGTAGCCTTCCAGTTCCCCCAACGTTTGTGGTCTTTGGACAGTTTCTCTTAAAATGATCTGCCTCTCTGCAGCCATAACAAGTTGGGGTCACTCCCGTACCAGGAACCTGCGTGATAGGTTTGGGAGGGGCCTTACAAAATCGGACAGTATGGCCCTTTCGGCCGCAGTTGGAACACTACAGTTCACGGCAGGGGCCGTTGTGGTGGAAAGGGCACTTGGGACACTTGGGCAAGTTCCCACTGTAAGCTTTCGGCGGGGCTGGAGCAGCTGGAGTAGTCGGGGTGGTGGCAGCATGGACCGCCACAATTTGATGATCCTTTGAGGAGGTTTGAGTTTTCTTGCCCTTCTTCTTATCCCATTGCTTCCTCTTTCTGTCCGATGAAGCGGGTGGTGCAGTGGTTGTTGTTGTTGCTGTTGCTGGAGTGGAGGAGATTTTGTGGTTGATCAGGCTCTGGGCCAATTCCTTGGCGCTGTCAAAAGTTGTAGGGCGTGAGGCTAGAACATTTCCTCGATACGGAGGCACTAAACCCCATATGTATCGTTCAATCTTCTTGCTTTCAGAGGGCATCATATTAGGACACATTGCCGCCAAGTCGCAAAACCTAGCCGTATAAGCCGTTATGTTAGTCCCCTTCATCTTGAGGTTCCAGAGTTCTTCCTCAAGTTTCTGAACTTCGCCCCTAGGGCAGTACTCTCCCCTCATAAGATCTTTAAGAGTGTCCCAGCCCATAGCATTGGCTATTACCAAGGAGAGTGAACTAACATGGCCGTTCCACCATGTCAAGGCCCTGTTAGTGAGGGTACCAGTAGCGTACTTGATTTTTCTCTCTTCGGGACAAGAGCACATCTCAAACACCGCTTCGGTTCTTTCGAGCCATTGGGATAATGCCAAGATTCCTCCGGTACCGTCGAAGAAGGTAGGTTTACAGTTCATGAAATCCTTATAAGTGTATCCTTGTACTCTTTGATGGACTTCGCCGAACCTGGAGTTACCACCGCTCGCATCCCCAGAATTCATTTGGGCCATGGCTGCTGTCACGTCCGCAGTCACCGCTGTTTGGAACAACACCGGGTCGATCTGCGGAGGAGGAGGTGGTGGAGTAGGGGTTTGAGTTGCGGGTCTTCCTCGGCTGGGATGCTTTCGTGGAGGCATCCTTTACTGGAAGAATTATAGAAATGACAGCAATAGTAAGAGCCTATTGCGAATATAAATAGAGTGTTTCGTGGATTAAATCAACATAATCCAAGATCAAGATGAGAGTTATGGCAATAGAGAAATCAACTGCCAATATACTGGTATCAATGATGCAACACAAGTTCATGAAAATTTGACCTAGCAATAGGTCTTACATCATACCATAGAGAAAATGTTGGCAGTTTAGAGGTTTAACTAGAGTACTTTCAAGCTGGGAATGTTTACAGATAATAGATCTACGGAACATAGAGTGAAAAGGTTAATCCATTAAACAAAAGATTGAGGTAACTAGACATTTTCTACTGGCGACGGTTACTTGCTGGGCGAATCCTCAGGTCCGCTAGCTGACGCATAACTTGTTGAAGTTGTTGATCATGTGTCCTTTGGCGTGTACGGAGTTCCCTAACTTCGGCTCGGGATGCAGCCAGCTCATGCTACAGAGCCTCGTTGGTCCTCCTTGTCCTGTCCATGGCTTCTTCGAGTTGACGGATGCGAACCGTGTTGAGATTCGAGTTGGCATCCACTTCTACAACTCGCCCTATAGCAGCTTGACCCTGTTTGACGTTCCTGGCAATCCTTCGGATCATGATGGGTAGGACCCGATCTGTTGATCCTCCTTCGTTTATGTTGTAGAAGCTTCGGTCTCCATTGTATGGCATGGGCTGACCCTGCTCCTCACTCCATCTGTGCAAGGATATGGCCCACATAGGAGTGGGGCCCAGAAATGTCAGACGGGGTTTGGGGTTCGGAGCTCCGGGAGGTAGGTTATTAACTTCTGGCTCAGAGTTGGAGTTATCCGGAAAGCCTTCTGCCCGGTGGTCATCCAAAGGAATTGGGTGATCATCGTCCGACTCTTCGCTAAACCATCCTACATTACCCTGGTTTGGGTAGTACGGGTCGCCAGGAGGGTGGAAGCTAGCCATGATATCTATGCGAGAAAAGGGAAAAGAAGATTAATAGGCACACTAACCTAAGTTACTTATAAGATAGTCATCACGAGTTGGACCAATACTTGCATAATGCATACTAATTACATGTGACTGGGGCAGGATAGTCCGTCGAATAAGTGACCCTAACTCTAAATCCACAACAAAACAAGGAACAGGAAGTAAAGCAAAGATCATAGATTCTAAGTCTATAACGCCCTAGTCACATGTAACCGGAAAGTATCCATCTAGCAACTATTGCTCCATCAGTAATGACCCTTTTTAGTTCTCACAGATGTATGTTTTTAGAAGTACAGAATACTCCTATAGTATTTTAATGTTAACGTTATTGTGGTAGTGTTGGTAAGTTTTAGACTTATTGTAACACCACAACCAAACTTAGGCACATGCTAGCCACTCCCAGGAAAACGTAGTTGATCAGGCTACATCCCCCTAAATGTGACTATATGTCTCTAAGCCCAATTGTGCTATCTAACAATCTTAATACTTTTGTTTTGTTCTAGGATGATACTGACTTCTGTGTTTTATAGTGATGTGTGTATATACATATGTATACTTAGTTAAATCCTTTAGATACTTAACAGTATATATTCTTGGTCAGAGTGTTTTAGTCCCGAAGTGTTTATAGTTCGTATATCTTTTATAGGTTGATATACTTGATTCACTATAAACAATGCTCTGATACCAATCTGTCACACCCCAAAACCGATAACGGCGGAATACGTTTCGGGGTGGATGACGTAGTGAACAGTATCATCACAAATGTATAATAGTAAAAGCAAGAAACATACAACCTTTTCATTTACATATTAAGTGTATTTACAAGTGTGTTTTGTAATGTTTGACAAACACCAAAAGTAAACAGAAATAAGAGATGGGTCTTGCATGCTCCACCTTCTCCCAAAAAATGCTGCAGTTGTACATGTCTATTTTTGACCTGAAGATACAAGTTATTTTGAAAAGAATATCAGCATAAAGTTGGTGAGTTCATAAGAGTTTAGTGTGAGTTATTGTATAAAAAGCATTAGAATCATTAGTATGAAAACTGAGGTTTGTAATCATAAGTAGTGGTAAAACCTAGAAAATCCAATATTTTCCAGAACCATATAGTAAATGAAAATCTTTAAGAAATACGGTGTTTCTATCTTTGAAAGCCATTTATCGTAGAAGTATAATAGTGACTCACCAATAAGTAAGGCAATATAGTGAGTTATTCTTGGAGTACATAATAGTGGTACAACATCCTTTAGTATTAGATACTTATTTACTTTGGGATATTAACTTCATCTTTCTTTTAGTATTTTAGTGCGGTTATAGTGTCTTTCTTGTATGTTACCAATAGTGTGAGTAATAGCGGACCCTCATGACCTTCCTAGTCATGCATAGTGTAGTAGAGTAAAGGCATCCCTGGACCTGAGCGGCTCGGACTGAAGTTATCAGTCCGGATGTAATAGCGTCTGCTCCATATAGATATATACATATAGTGTCGTCTTCCTATCGGAAAACTTCGGGCTTTGTGTGTAGCGAATAGAGTATCTCGTAGTGGATTTATGAATTATCTCATGATTAGTACATTCTCTTGTATTATAGTGTAGTAGTCTTTTGTATAACTTGTATTGTATTCTCTTATTAGTGTATAGCTTCATAATAGAGAGAATTATAGTAGTGTAGAGTAGTAGTTAAAATAATGGATAGAGACCTTAACTATACCCATTATAGTTAAATTAGTGTGTGTGGTTCTAGTCAGGTTAGTGATTTAGACATCTAATAAAATAAGAAGTACTCATAATCCGTACTAATATACGAGATATATAACTAAGAAATCAATGACAGTCGGACGGATAACCACTACCCTAAGCCCACAATCAAACAAGAACAGGAAATAAGGCGAGCTATCGGTCCTAAGTCCTTCAAGTCTTACTTATATAAATATATCAGTCTGGTTACATTTTTATAAGGAGTTTTATTAAACAAAAGCGTTGTATGAAAGTAACATTTAAAGCTTGTTTGTCAATTCAAAATAGTTTTGAAAACAGGTGATTGATTTATAAGGCATAGTGATAAATCACATGTGATTTGGACTACAAGTAGTGAATCACATGTGATTAATTCTGTAATATGAAAATTTGTCTTGTATAACTTTTCATAAACATGATATTCAACTTGTATCTCCCACCCTAAAACATATAAAACATTTGAAAGGTTTATTAAAGGGGTATGAACTCACCTGAATTCGCGTAAATCGGGTGAATCGGGTAAAAGTGTCGGTTGAGCGTTTTGTTCCAAATAATGACTTGTACACCTTTAGGACCCTAATGTCATATGAAAATATGTGTTTTACAATAAACGAATCATTTTATGCTTTCCGTTTAAGTATTGAGGCATTCTAGCATCAATTCGGGGTTTTAGGCCCTAGAAGGGGGTTCCCGGGAGTGGTTTAAGGCTAAGGAGAATTTACGGGAGGGTCCATGAGCTCACTCCCTTGGATTTTACCACCCAAAGGCCACTCCTTCGGACTTTACGGCTGTAAGCCCCTTAGGCTTGGCCGTAAGCTCATGTGGTCTTCCAAATTGCATGTTTAAGGCCTTATTTCACTTCCTTACTTTAATGGTATGTGTCTTGGACCAATATGGAGGGATTAAACTATCATTTTGTGACATTTTGGGGATTTTATGGCCAAGACTTGTTCTTGGGCCGTAAACTCCATTTAATCCTTCAAGATGGATGTTTAAATGGTACAACATGTTCTCATTCACCTTAGGTAAATTCTAGAAGGCCTTAAAATGAGTTTTGGGACAATTTATCATGAAAATTGGGGAGTTTACGGCCCAAGAATATCCTTGGCCGTAAACTCTTCTTTTGGTATCAAAATGAGAAGTTTAGTGGTACAACACACATCCAAGGGCCTTAGCTAAATTCCTTACATGCATTTGAGAGGTTTTGGGACTTGTTTGACACAAAAACTTGGGTGTTTACAGCCCAAGCTTAGCCTTGGACGTAAACTTCTCTTTTTGTCCTCAAATGATGTTGTTTGATGCAATTAAACCTTCCTTAGTGTCAAGTCCAAATTACCAAACACCCTAGATGAGTTTTTGGGACTTTAAACAAGGGTTTTTGGGGTTTTTGAGGTGTTTACGGCCTAAGCACAAGCTTGGGCTGTAAACTCCTTTTTAGGCTTCAATTCCTTGTGTTTTAGAGTCCAAACTCTCCTAGGTTTATACCTTAATTAGTCCATAAGCTTAAAGGAAGGAAAAATGAGGTTTTTGGCATGTTTTTAGGGGTTTACGGCCTAAGGGGCTTCTTAGGCCGTAAACTCCTTTTTGGTCCTTGTTTTCCATGATTTTGGCTTCTAAATACAGTAAAGTATGTTTAGATTAAGATAGGGAATGAGTCCTTACGTTTGGAAGTCGGAAATTTGCGGATTTGGGGCCGATTTCGGGTCCAATTGTAGTGTTCATTCGTTTTTATATGTCTCGGGTATTGCACCCAATACACGGCTACCCGATGCTAAAGTTTAACGGGGTTAAAACTTTTTACCCGGGTGAAGTGGTTGAAAAGTAATATAACTCTATTTAGTTAAACGGGGTTAACATTTACAAGTTATAATTACTTATGATAATACCGGAACATATAATTTACTAGATATTTGTTTATTGACGACTCCAAACATTACCGAGAAATAACATATAGTGACGCATTCCGTTAGTGAGATTAGGGTTTGTAACGACAATATATTTGGGGTTGTCACAGATGCAACGTTCATATTCTCATGGAAGATAAAGTTCGGTACTCAAACGAGTATACAAGTTTCATTGCTAAAATGAGCAATCAATTTCGTTGCTACAAGGAGCAAACAATTTAATTGCTAAAACATGTATATAAGCTTCCAGCAATAAAAGTCGATTGCTATAATGATAAAAAAAAGTTTGTTACTATAATAAGCATAAAATTTTCGTTGCTAAAATAAGTATACAAGTTTCATTGCTAAAATAAGTATACAAGTGTCGTTGCTAACATGAGAATACAAGTTTCATATGCGCATAAAGATTTGTATGTGCATCAAGTTTCTAGTCACGAGTTCACAACTCAAGCCTAATGACCGAATCGTGCCCTATTGACTACTATATGTATTGCAAACATAGTGTATAAAATGGTAAAATGCACTCAAGCGAATCGTGCGAGTGAGGAATTATCTACGTCCTGATAACGCTATCCATAATAACCATAGGCACAAAAAAGTTAATGAGTTGTGTCTATAGATTCCAGGAACTTAACCGCGATACAGTCCTAATGAATTAAAGTAACATACACATACATGCGAAATATAGCAACCAAGTTTCATACGAGTCAAAATAAATACAACGAACATAAAAAGTTTAGGACATGCTTTTGCACCCCAAAACATTTAAAACCCGAAAATAGCGGAGTGGTGAATACTCGCAATATGCAAAAAATAGTATATGTCTTACTAAAATCTTTTTGTGTATTTTTGATGTGATTAACTATTTTTCCAAAATTTTAAGTCTTCATATCAATATAAATTCATGAAAAATACTATCCAGATAATAAAAACTCTAAAAATATTTATATTACTGCCGCTAAACATACTTAATCTTGGAAAAATATAAAAATGGGTTTCTAAACAATATATCCCGATTTTATTATTTTTATGCATTTTCTTAACAAAAATGGAAATAAATAGAAGACAGTTTCCAAAATTGCCCAAACTTTGTTTACCACTGTTATAACACATATAAAAGCTGTGAAAAATACAAAACATATTTTTCAATTAGTTTTGCTATTTTTCTTTGATTTATGCTCTTGAATAATCATTAAATGGTGAATAATTACCAAATAGTTAAATTAAACTACCAAAAAAATTGTAAACTCCGTTTATAGTGTAGATAATCTGGGAAAAACACCAATGATGATTTTTATATACTGAAATCCAATTTTTTGGATTTAAGTGTATTTAATCTTAGAAAATAGGAGAAAAATAGTATACTAAACAGAAAAATCATCCAATAGGAATGCATTCTGAGTACTCCATATCCCTTAAAGTGGTTTTATGATTTATTTGAATTAACAAAAAAAGAAAAATCAAAACCATAGCCAATAGTAACAAATGTCGATGACACTCACTGAGATGTCATCATTCACTTTGAGGGTCATCCAAGAATTTACCTAGGATTTATAGATCTCAGAAAGTCTTTTATATGAATTATTTTCCTATTTTCTTTCAATAATTATTGTAATTCGAGAAAAATGAATTATTTTCTGAAAATTTCTAGAACACCTCATTTTGTTGATGGGATTCTGTGAAAAATCGAATTTGATCAAGTTTTAGATATTTATTTGGGAATAAATCCTTTATGAACCTATTTGAATGTTTTTTAACAAGAAACTTTGATGATCAAGCCTCTAAGCTTGAAGATCATCACATGCATGCTTGTTTTCAGGTGAAATAATATCACCATAATCATAAAAACCATGGTTATGAACATGCATGTGAATAGTCTCAAAGAAAAGTGTTTATGGAGAAGAAAAAATAGTAAAACTCGAAGGAATAGTGATGTAGAAATCAACTTTACCATCAAGAACACTAGAAGATGATGAAGATTTCATGTTTAAGGAGTGTTCTTGGGTTTGTTTTCTTGGAAATTGCGTGGTTCTAAGGGAGCGGAAGAGAGAAAATGGTGTTGGGGATTTGATGAATGTGAGAGAGAGAGAGAGAGAGAGAGAGAGAGAGAGAGAGAGAGAAGTGAAGAAGATGGTTGAGTGTAGGATAAGGGAAATGATTTAATTTTTGGTGAAGTGTGAGGATTATAATGTTGCGTCTTGGGCTCGTTCCTTTCAGCCCAGTTTTGTAGTTGGTTTGGACCTGTTCAACCGTGCATTTTTTTATTCTAGGGTTTTAGTATTTAAGGTGCATGCATGCATCCTTAGTTTGAAACACTTTTATAATTCTAATCATAATATTGTAAACCCTAGCTAGCCTTTACAATGGAAGTTCTTTATCTAGCTCTGCTGAGGCGTGACTACGTTTCAATTATAAGCTTCATATTGATCCTATATTGTGTTGATTGTTTTGTTTGATTGAATTGTTTGTTCTATATTAATATACATGTGAAAGATCTAAACGATGTAGAGATTTATTCTCAGTAATTGGTATCAGAGAAGGAGGCTGTGTAATTCATACACATCTCTCTTGTTAAAGAAGTTATTAGGGTTTTTCCGCATTGATTGATATTAATTGACCCGTCATTCCAAATTGGGGTATCCCATTAATTTCCGATCTTGCCCTAACGATAAATTACAAGTCTGATCTTAAATAGGTTATCGATCAAACATCATCACAATGTCTATGGACGATATGCAATCCAATCCAATCAACATCTCCAATAGTATTGGATCAACAACAAGAATTCCAATCCTATATACTCAAGATTATGAAGTCTGGATGCACCACTTCGAAGATTATGTAATCGATACAGAGGATAATGGGTATTTGATCTAGGAAAGAATTAAGTTGGTCCGTTTGCTCACTCAAGCACTTCAAAGATTGTCAAAACTCAAAAGGAGTACAATCCGCTCATGAATGATGTGAAAGACATTCCTCAAGACGAGAAAGAAAACTTTCAGTGCAACATTAAAGCCTTAAGAATTATTAGGTTTGCCTTACAATCGGATACGTTTCGATTGTTGAGTTCATGTCCTACAGCAAAAGAAATATGAGATAGGTTAAAGGAATTTTACTCCACTGATGAACATCTGGAACATTCGATTCAAACCTTGTTGCTTTCTGAATTAGTTGATTTCAAACAGAAGCCCGAAAAGAAACTTATTCAGACTTCTGATCGGTTTAATCATCTCCTCACTAAGATGATAAAGCATGGGATCAAAAGGAAGACTACTGAGCAGAACTTTAACTTCATGAATGGTCTTAGACCCGAATGTATGGTAGTTGTGTCCATAGTGAAGGAACACGAATAGTTCAAATCACACTCTCTAGCAAAATTGGTGGGAATTCTGAAGTCCCATGAAAGTGCGGTATCAAAGGAAATGAATGTTGTTTCTAGATTGGATTCATTGGCTGTTATCTCCAAAGGAAAGAGTTTTGTTGAAGAAAAAGAAGAAGAATTAGATCTAGCTGACTATGATCTAACCGATGAAGAGTATGCCCTGATGGTTTCTAATCCAAGAAAGTTTATCAAAAGAAAGTTCCCCAACAAGAAGAACCGAAACTGGCAGGGAAGTTATAGTTCCGAAAACATGTAGGATGAACCGAATATGAGTTCAAAGTCTGAAGAATCTAAAAAGGAAACAAAGATTGTTGGTGACTCAGGTTTTAACTGTCATTATTGTGGGGCAAGAACCACTTCGCCAAAGACTGCATGCTGAAGAAGAAGTCTGAAAGAGTCGATGAAGACGATGAGGAAGCGAACCTCCTAAGACGATTGCATGAGATCAAGAAAAAGAAATCAACATCTAACAATAAAACCATGAATGCTTTGATTGTATAGGATACAGTTGATAATGATGAATTTTGTGGAGTGCAGATGTGGTCCACAGATTCAAAGGACAAAGAAGTATGAAAGCCTACCCATGGAAAGGCTCTTCTGGTGAAAGAAGAAAAGGTTGATGGTGACGGAATGTGTATCACAGATGCGAGGGTAAACAACAGATGGTGGGTTGGATGATGAGAACGAGCGAGAGGATAGGTGTTTCACTGCGAAACCTATCAATGCACAGATCAACGAATGTGACGAGTTGATCAAGAAGGTACAAAATATTCCCACTTCTCTGAAAATTCCTATTACTAGCTATGAAAAGGAACTGAATAGATTAAAGTTTAAAATTTCTAGTTTAAGTAGTAGTCTTACCCAAAATCATGTCACAAACTCTAACCTGACTGATCAAATTAGCAGGATATCGTCGAAAAGTGAGGAGAGGAGAACCTGGATTGAGCAAAAGGAGAAGGAATTAATTAGGTCAAGGGATGAGTCAATCTATTTGCAACGAGACAACCTTAAGCTTTTAAAACAACGAAAGGTTTTTTGTTTGATTGTGAAAGGATTGTATTTTAATATTACTCAGTTACATCACGATTGTGAAATAGGAAAGAACATACATCGCATGATTTTACCCTTCCTTGAGTTGAAGGAGGATGAAGTCGATGCCGAAGCTTACAAATGTGAAAATGTTGTATCTTCTGATGAAATATCTCCTGCTTACAAAATTGGTCTTGACAAACTTGAGTCCTACATAAAGTCAAAAAACCATAAGGAAATGCTTAAAAATCTGTTACATGAAAATGTTAAATTGAAATTAAGAACCGAAACTGTATAGCAATTTAACTCGTTGAATGCCAAATTAAGTTTAGAAAATAAAATTGATGTTTAAAATGCATTTGAACTTAATGAGAATAATGATATGAGTGAAATCTCTATAGAGGACGTGGTGGACTGTTCATAATTTGTCAAGAGCGAACCCGAAACTAGTAAAAATCTCATTTCTGAAAAACTCCGTTGCGTTCGCTCGCTCATCAAAAGACAAGATCAAAGTCTTCAAGACAAAAGCTATAGTATATCAAAAGGTTCAAACAACTCCAAATCAAGTTTACACAATTAAGGGAGTCACACCTCAACAAACAACAAAACTGACAACTTTGGTAGAAGAAGATAATGCTAATGGATGTGAGGAGTTTTTCTGGTCAGCATCGATAGATAACACTGATGAAATAGAAGTCTTATCTCAGAAAACCTCATGGAGAGTGAAGGGTAGGTATGTGGCAGAACCACTTAATGAACCAACATGATATGATGTGTGAAGCACAAGTGGCACCAAAAATTATTTAGGTGAAGCAGTGATAACATCTAGTGAGACTTGTTTGTCAAAGAGCGAAAGCCATGCTCAAGTACCGAAGAAAAATGCCAATATTTATAAAAATCCAAAACAGGTGGCAGAACGAAAACACCAACGTAATCTGAGATACAAGAAGAATCTTTTAGAAAGAAAGCAATTTTGGCAATCCTAGAATCCTCACTACATTAGGTATGAAAAGACAAATAAGTCACGAGGAGAACCTAGAAGCAACCGAAAGGAAGGTTTCAGTCCTCAACACGTAAGCAACAAAAAGGAAGGTTTCGGTCCTCAACATATAAGAAATTGAAAGGAAGGTTTCGGTTCTCAACAAGTAAGCCACCGAAAGGAAGGTTTCGGTCCTCAACATGTAAGAAACCGAAAGGAAGGTTTCGGTCCTCAACATAATAGCAGCTGAAAGGTTGCGTTCGGTCCCAAATACACTTGTCAGAAGAACATAAGGGAAGAATGTCTTTATACTCATCCATAGAAGAGCAATAATCAACGATCTAATCAAGCTTCTGAACCTCATTCTTCTCATTCATATTCTAATTCTCGCTTATCTAAAGATCCAAAAGGGACAGGAAAACTCTTTCTAGACAACGATGGACACCCGAAAGAGAAACAAAAGAATGCAAACGTCAAAACCGCAAATCCCATGACCAAGTCAAATGAGTCTAAGTCAAACAAATTCAAATTTTTACAATAAAAAGAAAAGACGAAACAACTCTAATAGAAAGAACTTATCTAGTTGATGTTTCTCGTACTATTCCCTGTCATGCAAAAGACTCACAAGGACTCAAGAAACTTTGGGTCCCTAAATCTGCTTGATATTTTGCAGGTTATTCGTGACGAGCAGTTTGATGAAGAATGGTACATTCTCAGTAGCTGATCGCGTCACATGACAGGATCAAGGGAAGAATGTTGGATTAATGTCTAAGTCCATAACTATAATTGGTAAGACTTGACCCGACCCAGCATGGTCCATTTGGGTTGCATGGCATCATGGATTTGGATAGACTATAATGAGAGAAATAACACTTGACGTTGATTAATATATTACAAGTTATAATATATTAATAAGATTATTTAATTAGTATTGATCAAGAATTAATCTAGAATTAATTAAGTCATCAAAAGAAGACTAATTAAATATATGAGTTGATTGTGTAAATCATCCATACTTGTATAGTGGGCTAATGCTCCATGGATTATCAAGTTGGGCTAAAAACCTATATGATGCTCCATGGTGTATTTGAACCCATGGATCCAAGGAAATGGAATGTCATGAAAATTAGGGTTTACCCTAATTGTAACAACTATATAAAGATCATACTCTTGGAAAAATCGGCCACTAAGTTAGAATAAAAGAAAGGGCTAGCCGATTTTTGAAGTGTTCAAGTTTCTCTAAAGTTATTCCAAGTGTATTTGGTGTTGTGTGAACCATTTGAGGTGTCACACTTGGGGCACTAGGCACTCAACCTTCATGAGGACATTCTACACCTAAGAGGTATGTATTCTATCTTGTTATATTAATTGTTTTATATGCTAGATTAGGATAATACATTGGATGTTCATATTTGCATGTATAATAGAGAAAACATAGATCCAAGGTATTTAGGGTTGCATGTACACTTAGGAGTGTTAGAATGCTCAAAACCCAACAGTGGTATCAGAGCCTAGGCTTGTTTTCTTGTTATACTTGCAAAAATGCTCAAAAAATCGAAGCTGTTTGTTATCTGATCATCAGACTCGGCGAGTCCATCAGGAGACTTGGTGAGTCCATGCATAAAAGTGATGAAAAATCGATCCAACTCGCCGAGTTAGTTCATGCACTCGATGAGTTGGACCCCCAGACAGCATAAATACAACTTTTTTGGCTGGAATTGGACTAGGAACATTACCCTAAGATGTTTTTGGACTTATAAAATTGTTTTTTGGTGTGGTAATGTTCATGCTAATCCAATTTCTAAGAAAATTGTCATAATTTCAAGATTTGTATTAGTTTGTATGTTCATGCTAATTTCTTGAAGATTGATGATTTGAATTATCTTGTTCTTAGATTAATAGAAAAGTTGTGTGAAATAGTTGATTTAAATCCATTTTAATCTAAGTGTTGATTCCAAAGTTTGTTTTTGTAACTTGTCCTCAATTTATATGAAAAGTCACATTTAAGAATCATAAAACTCATGAAAGTTGGAAAAGGTTACAAAAATGAAGAGTCTAGTTCTAATTAAATGCCTTTATGACTCCATAACTTGTCCTCAAGTTATGGAGGTTCAAGAGTCTCTTCATTAAATAATCAATAATAAAAAAATGTAAACTTAATTAGTTCCATAAGTTACAATAAAAAAAATTATTTTTTTTTATTTTTTTATTAATTAGTTTAAAGTCTTCCATAACTTGTCCTCAAGTTATGGAACTTGAAGAGTTTTTAATTAAAACTACTTTAAACTCATAAGTTATGGAATTAATTAGTTTTGAATACTTTCAAAACTTGCCCACAAGTTTTGGAATTTGAAAAAGTTTCACTTCTGAATACTTTAATTCCAAGTTAGCCCTTAGAATTTTAAAAAGTTAAAATTCAACTCTTATATTTTATAATATTATAAGTTAATAATATTTATATATATGTATAAGAGTAAAGTCAGTCTTACCGTTAGCAGGCCTCATTCACGAAGCCGGTCTATAAGGGGGGTATAAGGTTACTGCCTATAAAATGGCAGTTTAATGAGTGTCCACTCTCACCCACCGCTTCCTTGACTGGTGGAGGGTCGTTAGCCGAACGGGTAGGACAAAGACTATAAGTTCTCCCTTCATCAAAAGTATTAATGATAAATACTAAGTGACTAAACACTTATAATTCCTAATCTTAGTTACTTAGGAAAAATGTGAGTAAGGTGCTAGCCCATGAAATTACACTTTGTACTTTGCTTAAATCAGTTAGTGGAACGTGTATGGTTTACCGGCACACTGGCTTGACTTAACAAGGTAGGCAAAGGGCTTTCTTAAAGTTTATCATAGCCTGGTGGAGCGTATGTGGTTTACCGTCACATCGGTTGGGTGATAAACACTTAAGAGTACCAAGTAATTTGCATGGTTACTTCACACCTTGTTTTGTGATCCTTGGCATACCAGTCACAAAACCTGAAGGGCACACTCGATATTGAAACATGCCATTGAAAAGGTAAATTAATCTCAAAAGATCTAGGAGTTTCAAATCCACTTAAAACTTAATTATATTTCGTTTTTCATGGTGGAAATTGGTAAATCATCATTTACCTACCTTCAAATATTTTATAGCATGGATTACGGCATCCCTCTTCCGAGTGATAAAATAGTTTGTTGGGTCCTAGACTTAGTATTTCATATTGGGTGTCATATTAAGGACTTTTAAATCAACTAAACTTGAATATCTCCCAAAAGATGTCTAGTTCAGACATCTATGATCTTCCCAAATCTCTTGGAACTTCACTTCCACCACCTCCTCCAATTATTCTCCCTAACCCACAAGTTCAAGGTTACTCAAGCCCTATTGGCAAGGCAAGGTCTAGGTATGATCACATCTTGGAGATGAAGTCACATATTGACAAGCCGAGAGAGTTGGGTGTCAAAGTCTTGAGAAAGTTGGTGGCTCAATCACTTTCTAAGTCACATAGTGTGTTCCTTTGGGACACCTATGAAATAGACTATGACAAGACCCTTAATGATCTTATCTATTTGCTAAGATGGATTTCCTAAAACTTTATGGACATTGACAATGATGACACTGGAAATCTAGAAAAGCATTCTCTTCCGAATGGAAAGGGATTGGCTATAGTCAACTTGGTTGACTAAATGGTAAAGATAAATGCTAAGTCTGTGATAGTCCCATGTACCATTATCAAAGAACCCATATGTTAAATTGCCAAAGAAAGGGGCTTTGGTTAGGAAGCTGACAAACTTACCTAAGGATGGTAAAGTCAATGGGTTTGACTTTATTTCAGGTAAAGTCCATTGTCTAACTCTGTTAAGTTTCTACTCTGAGATTCTTGATACATGATGTGACTGAGTCACATGTTGATGTTTTAAGAATCAAAGAGAACACAAGAAACTTAAAGAAAGAATATGTTGAATCTGATTGCATAGATTGATTTCTATCACATAGTTTGAAGATTGGATTCTCGAGCTACTTCTTAGGAGCTATGAGACATTGCTTAGGAATAGATAACAACAAGTTTTCATATACATTTGCATTGTAAGGATTAGTTTTTCCGCAAAATTTTAAAAATAAAAGAAAAATTTTTAATTTTATTTATTTTATAAGTATCCTTACAATGGCATTTGTGAAAAAAAAAATTGTTTTTTATCTGATTCCATTGATGGCAATAATGGAAAATGGTTTTGATTCTTTCATTTGTGGCAGTGTCTAAATTTACCAAATAAAGAAAAATTTCTCATCACCACAGCTTGAATTGGACCAAAACTTGGAATCATAAATGTTGTATAGTATGATCAATGAGAACTTTCAAGAATTGGAAGATTAAGACTAATTACTTGTGATGTGTGAGTCAAGTAAAGGACTAAGGGATCGAGTACACAGCCATGTGCACTGATCAAGCCCACCACAAACAATCGATAAGACTATTCGTCATGATTTACTAAAGTTTAGTAAATATGGTTATACTTACAAGTTTAAGTATAATTTTGAGACATTGGAAAAGTTCCAAATGTATGGCAGAGCGAATAAGAAGAATCAAATTAGGTAGAAGGATAAAAGTTTCTCAAATCTGAAAAGGTGGGAGAGTACTTTAGTATCATGTTATATGATCATCTTAATGATTAAGAGACCTTATCACAATTCATCCTCTAAGTGCATTCTGATAGCTAAGAAGAGGAGCTATGAATTGTTGAAGTGGTTAAATCAAGAAGATGAGTCATAATTCATTCCAAAACAATTCTTAGAGTCATACTCCATGATTGTAACGTGGGTGACATATCTTAAAGAAGGTTTAAAAACATGTGTCAAATGTAAGAGTAAAAGTCTCCTACTCTTGTACATTTGAAGTTGGTAAGTTGTGATGTTTTGGATAAAACAAAGACCAACTTAGGCCAATTGTGTGGAGTTATTGTCTTGATAAAGAATCTGCACTATCCCTTGAATATTTGACAAGAGAGTCTTATATGTCCAGAGGACAGTAGGTGTCTTAAAGGTCTTGAAAGTCTCGAGAACTAATCAAGAATAAAACCTGAGGTTCTTCACTAGCATACGACTTGAGGTTTATAACCTATCGTGTTAAGATATTTTGTGCCTATTCCAGTGAAAGTTGGCTTTGCATATGTGTTCTTAGAGTCCTCAATTAGTTGCATAGCTACACGGAAGCTATGGCAGACCCTTGTGCTGCCAAATGGCAATAAGTTAAAATTGCATAAGTTCAGTCCATATGTGTTTGGATTTGTCATTATTCGTGTCTTGTGAATAAGGTTTTGACAAATTCAAATGGGTAGGAACTCATATACCATAAAAAATCTAAGTCTCATAAGGTTTCTCTCCGATTCATGAAAATGATGGTGAGGAAACACTTCCACTAAGTAGATTTGTAAGTACATAGTAATCTTTGCATTCTCAAAGTTGTTAGTAGGCACACTAACATGGACTTATGAGAAATAACAAATGTCTAAACAATTAAGACTATGATTACAGACTCCCTTTTCATAGTTCTGAAATTGTTTAGACACACCTATGAGCTATCTAAGAGAAGGTGTATGATTTTGATAGAGTCTTATCAAAGCAATCTAGTATCAGAAATCTAAACTTTGGTAAAAAAAAAGTCAATAGCTGATTTCTGAGTACATGTCAAAGCTAGTGGGAGCATAAGGGTTATGCTAATAATCATCATGTTAGTGGGAGCATGATAATTATGATAAGTATTGCAAGTTAGCAATGTTAATTATAGAAAACAAAAGTTTCAATTCGTGAGGTTGCAGGAGTTGAAAAAGTTGTTTTGCTATAATTAAGGGAGAGGAAATTATACTTCATTTCAATTATGAAAAGCTTAGATTGAGTTTATAATCATTCTAAAGAGCTTATATTGAGATTTTAATCACTTTTAGTCAAGAATATATATGTATATATATATATATATATATATATATATATATATGAATTTCATGTTGGATTGGTTCAACATAAGAAAATTCTATATATTGCATTCTCAAAATTCGATTATGATTACAGCATCCTTTTTCATAGTAAAATTTTAAGAATATGGCAAACAAAAATTATTATGGCAAAAGACTGGTCTAGAACCATGTGTTTATGTGAAACATCATGAATCGTGTCCCATTTACTTTGGGTACAAGATTGATTACATGTGCTATAATAGTTATTCTTTCTGAATTTTTCCAAATGCCTTGGGGCATTAAGGAGGAGAATGTCTAGAATTGGATATGACTACAGTGATTAAGCAATTGTCGAGGACAATCTAAGGTTTACCAAAGATTGGTTGCTCAAGGACAGTTGGAAATATAGTGTGAATTTTGGAAGGGCCATATTGACATAGTCTACTAAGAGGCAAGTTTTGTTCATAAGTAGTAGTCCAAATGGGAAATAGAGCTGTCTCTATAGATAGAAGCAATCTATGTAAGATTAGAAAAAACTTAGTGCAAAAAGCATGTTCAAAGCAATGCATACTTTGAACATAAGGCTTTGTGTCCATGGAGTAGGTCTTCATTGGAATACTCTGTAATGTTTGTTGTCGAGTCTTTGTGACTTTGTGCATAATCATTACAAGAGAATCATTGCATATAAATTTGGAATCTAACAGATTTCAGTAAAATGGCATTAATTTGGAATTCATGCATTAAGAATTTCGGAGTGTGAAATTAGAATCATTGAAAGTTTGGTCAATTGGTTTATTTCACATAGTAAGGATCATAGACAAACATAGACTGCATACTTGGTGTATGGCAAAGCTATTGTTTAGAAAAAAAACATAGTGTACATGCTTGGAGCATGGGACAACTAGTGTTTTTAATTCAAATATAAAGTTGATAAAACCGAATCAATGAATAATGAGTAATCAGTATGGTGATAAATAGAAGTGGTCTGTTTATATTCATAGGGTTTGATACCATATTTGATTCATTTATTCTTGTGTTTCACTTTGCATGTTTTGACTTCCATAATAACTAGGTTATTCTTCCGGAATGATTAAGTTATTTAAACCATCCATAGTCCGTCATATGTTGGAAGTAGATATGAATCAAGACTGTCAAGGGTTGGCTTGTAGAGGTCCAAGTTGGTGGACAAAGTTGTGCTACAACGCTCATGAGTGCTCATAAGTTCTGAGTATTGGATTCAACCCGCGCTCATTTGAATCACTTCATGGATTTTATCACGAGTGATCATGAGACGATAATATCTTATATTCTTCAAACCTAGAGATATGAGTTGTTACTATGAGTTGGTTATACATTCATTGCGCTAAACCACATTGGTAACTCGATGTTATAAAACGAGTATTTGTGTATGATTCAACAAGTAGGAAAACAAGCCATATCAGTCGAAGTTTATCCATTCCTTTTACCTTCGGGATAAAAGTGATATCTGTGGGCCCCTCGATGATTTAGCGATGACTCATTTGAGTGCTTGGCCAAGCCAGGATTGATTTGATTTCTTCAATCAATCAGTTGTCATAAATCGAAAATCGGGAAACAACATATGATCCCTTATCTAATGGGAAAGTCATTGACAAAGGTCAGAGTTCATCTACGAGGTCAGAGTTCGACGGAAGCTTTTGAGAGCTACGATTGCTAGTTGGTTCTTGAAGTCATACGCAATAATAGTTTTAGATTTATCCAAATGGGAGACTGTTGGATTAATGTCTAAGTCCATAACTATAATTAGTAAGACTTGACCTGACCATGCATGGTCCATTTGGGTTGCATGTCATCATGCATTTGGATAGACTATAATGAGAGAAGTAACACTTAACGTTGATTAATATATTATAATTTATAATATATTAATAAGATTATTTAGTTAGTATTGATGAAGAATTAATATAGAATTAATTAAGTGATCAAAAGAAGACTAATTAAATATATGGGTTGATTGTGTAAATCATCGATACTTGTATAGTAGGCTAATGCTCCTTGGATTATCAAGTTGGGCTAAAAACCCATATGATGTTCCATGGATGCTCCAAGGTTTATTTCAACCCATGGATCTAAGGAAATGGAAAGTCATGACAATTAGGTTTTACCCTAATTGTAACAACTATATAAAGATCATACTCTTGGAAAAATCGGCCACTAAGTTAGAATAAAGAAAGGGCTAGCCGATTTTAGAAGTGTTCAAGTTTCTCTCAAGTTATTCCAAGTGTATTTGGTGTTGTGTGAACCATTTGATGTGTCACACTTGGGGCACTAGGCACTCAAGCTTCATGAGGACATTCTACACCTAAGAGGTATGCATTCTATCTTGTTATATTCATTGTTTTATATGGTAGATTAGGATAATACCTTGGATGTTCATATTTGCATGTATAATAGAGAAAACATAGATCCAAGGTATTTATGGTTGCATGTACACTTAGGAGTGTTAGAATGCTCAAAACCCAACAAAGAACTGAGGGAGTTTCAGTCTCTCAAGGATGGTGGAACCCTGAAGTACGACAACAATTCATTTGGGACTATCAAAGGCTACGAAATGATTACAAATGGCGACTTCTCAATCAGAAAGGTCGCATACGTTGAAGGACTACAACACAACCTCATCAGTGTCTCACAGTTTGTAGTTGGGACCAGATTGAAGGTCTCCTTTGATGACGAAGGCTCAAAGATTGTTGAAAAGAATTCAAATAATATTCTGCTGATGTCGAAGAGAAAGGGAGAAATGTACCCTTTATATCTCAATCCTATTAGAGGGAAACCAACAATTTGCTTGCTAACGAAAGCACTTTCAGACGAAAGTTGGTTATGGCATCAAAGGCTCTATCATCTTAATTTCAAAGATATCAACAAGCATACACTAGGGGATCACGTTCGAGGCCTTCCAGTTCTTAAATTTGACAAAGACCATCTATGTGCAGCTTGTGAAATGGGAAAGCAAAGTCGCCAAAGTGATCGTTCTATTATCAACACAAAGGTGATAGAACCATTAGAACTGTTACATATTGATCTATGTGGTCCTTCCTCTATCGAAAGCATTGGTGGAAACAAGTACATACTTGTCATTGTAGACGACTTATCTCGCTTCACATGGGTATTTTTCTTGAAGCAAAAATCAGAGGCAACTCCTAAACTCCAACTCTTTATAAAGCAAGTCGAGGTTCAACTACGAAAAGTGCTTCGTAATGTTAGAAGCGACAATGGATTGGAATTTAAGAAAAAGGATTTCGAAGATTTTCTAGCTAAGAAAGCAACGACTCACAATTTTTCTGCTCCATATACTCCATAGCAGAATGGAATCGTCGAAAGGTCAAATCATTCTCTATATGAAGCGGCTCGAACTATGCTGAGTTTCGGTTCCTTGCCTTTATATTTATGGGCTGATTCTATTGATGCTGCTTGTTACACTCAGAATAGATCGTGTCTAAATAAGCGATTCTCAATCACTCTTTACAAAATCTTGAGCAACTGCAAGCCTAGTGTGAAGTTCTTTCACGTATTCGGTTCAAGATGCTTCATCTTCAACTGAAAGGATAATTTAAATAAGTTTGATATTATGGCTGATGAAGGGATCTTTCTGGGCTACTCTTTGAATTCTAAGGCATATAGAGTTCTGAATAAACACTCAAAGAAGATTGAAGAGACATACTATGTCACTTTCGATTACGGTTATGTCAAGAAGTTGAAGACAAATGAACGTGCACTGCAAGAAATCATTCTAAAGTTTAGTCAAGTGAGTATGCCTATTTCAAATCATTTCGAGCAATATATGCTTCTATTTGATGAGCCAGAAAAAACTACTGATTCTGAATCTAAGGTTGAAGATAACAGAGTTGACAGCTTGAAGCAAATTATTGATGATGTTGCGCAGAAGATGGTAGCCGAACAACCAAAGGCAACTGAAAGGCCTGACTCAAGCGAACCTTCTAGTGACTTTTCTTCTATCCAGGGGGAGGGTTCATCTCTACCAAATAATCAGGGTTCATCATTTCAGGGGGAGAATTCATCATCGCAATCGTTAAGTTCAACCAAAAGTCCAAATGATGGGGAGCGTTCTTATCTAGAAATTGAACTCGTATCATAATTCGAGGGGGAGAATACGAATGCTAATGATGATGATAAACAATAAAAATTTGAAAAAGAAATCAATGCAGAACTAGATCCCTCTTGTGATCCAAATTACCCTCCTCTCCTTAAGTGGACCAATGACGATCCTCAAAGTCAAATCATTAGAGAATCCTGTGAAAAAGTATTAGCTCGATCACAGCTGAAAGTAAAGCAAATTGCACTATTCTCTCAAGCAGAATTTTGCATGTTCAACGCTTTTGTCTCCAAAATTGAACCGAAGATGGTGAATTCAGCTCTTGATCCATTCTGATTGGGTACAGGCCATGCAAGACGAGCTGAACGAGTTTGAAAGACACAAAATATGGTGTCTAATTACAACTCCAAAGGATGCTTCAGTTGTCGGTCTCAAATCGGTATTCATAAATAAGATGGACAAGGAAGGGAATGTGATTCGTAACAAGGCCCGGTTGGTGGTGAAAGAATATTGTCAAGAGGAAGGTATAGATTATGAAGAGACCTTTGCTCCAGTTGCAAGATTAGAGTCGGTTCGAATTTTTCTTGCTTATGATGCACACAAGAATTTTGAAGTCTATCAAATCGACGTAACGTCTGCCTTTCTCAACCAAAAACTTGAAGAAACTGTGTACGTTGAGCAACCGCCAGGCTTCGTGAACTAGAAGCATTGAGATCACTTCTATATTCTGGACAAAGCAGTATATGGCTTGAAGCAGACTCCCAGAGCGTGGTATGAAACCCAAACTCCATTCTTAAAAATGTCCAAATTTAAACAAGGTTCGGTTGACCAAACCTTCTTTTGTAAGAGAGAGGGTAGCCACCTTATGATAGTCCAAATTTATGTTGATGACATCATCTTCGGCTCCACGAATCCCAGCCTAACAGCTGAATTCAGGAAGTTAATGGAAATTAAATTTGAGATGAGCTCAATGGGTCCAATTAACTTTTTCCTTGGCTTAAATATTCGATAGGGACCCAAAGGTAGTTTTTTCAATCAAGAGGCATATACAAAGATATTACTTTCCAAGTTTGAGATCTTAGGCGATTCAAGGGTGAAGGTTCCTAGAGCGTTCGACACCAAGCTGACACCATCATTGGATAAACCGGCTGTTGACATGATACTTTATCATCATATGATTGGATCACTTATGTATCTTACTGCCAGCATGCCATACATTATGTTCTTAGTATACTATTGTGCTCGATTTCAAGCCAACCCACGCGAACCTCACATGCTAGCAGTGAAGAACATCTTTTGCTATCAAAAGAAAACCTCCGCTCTCGGTATTTGGTATCCACCCAACTCAAGATTTTTTTGTTCAAGCATTCTCAGATGTTGACTTAGGAGGTTGTGGATTAGATCATAAAAGCACTGCTGGAGAATGCCAATTTCTTGATGGTAAATTGGTTAGCTGACAATCAAAGAAATAGACCATTGTTTCTCTCTCCACGGCGGAAGCTGAATATATAGTCGTTGCCTCATGCACATCTTAGGTCGTTTGGATACAAAGTCAGCTAAGGGACTATAGGTTGAATATGAAGAAAATCCCAGTATATTCCGACTTCGATAATGCAATTGGGATTTGTCATAACCTAGTGCAACACTCGAAGACAAAGCACATAGCACTACGGTATGAGTTCATCAAAGATCATGTGGAAGATGGTAACGTAGAGATTCATTTTGTTAGGACCACTGATCAATTAGCCGATATATTCACTAAGGCTTTACATGAAGCAAGTTTTAATAAGATTTTACATGGCCTAGGAATAATGGAAGCATAATCAGTACGAAAATTGCCTTCACTTCATTAATGGTAAGAACCGAAATAGAGCGAATGGTCGATCTATTTCGGGTTCGGTTCACTCTGGAACCGAAATGAACCGAACATTCGGACTATTTTGGGTTCGATCCTTTGAACTCGTTCGCTACTTTTTCATTAAAAGGAACTTTGGCTGTATTCTTTTGTATACTCTTTTTCACACTTAATTTTATGTTTTTCTTTTCATTTTTTTTTTAAATCCAAAAATAAATTTTTTTTCTGAAGTTTTTCACAAAATACAAAAATATTATTCATTTTCTTTCAATGGTGGAGCTACAACCGGTATAAATTCTTTTCATAAGACTAGTTAAGTGTCCCTATATGCATGCTGCTGCATGTTGTCCAATGCCTCAAATCATTTTGAGTGAAGCCTTAATAAGGTGATAAATACAAATCATGTTTTCCAAATTAGGCTGTTACATTCACTGTAACACCCTAATTCTAGTATGATATTTATATTGTTATTTATTGTTATATTTCTTCAAGTTTTAAGGGGAACTCAACGAGTTAGTAGCCGAACTCGTCGAGTTTGGTCGCGATTTCGAGCACGTTTATGTTGGCGACTCGGCGAGTCCGCCAGTCTTGATGAAACCCTAATTTCAAGGGTTTGAATTCTATATAAACAACTTTTGGGGCCTCAAGTCAGCCCCCATCACCCCTCAGAGCATCTTACTCGAACCCTAGAGCTCTCTTTGCATTTTGTGTGATTTTGGTGTGTTATTTGAAGATTTTGAGAGATAAAGGAAGGTAGATCAAGAAGAGAAGAAGGAGTTCCTAGATCCTTGAGGAATTTTAGAAGAAAGTAAGGTATATCTTGGCCCTTTTCTGTTTCTAAGCTTAAATCTCCTTTGTGAAGCCATTTTTGAACCATTTCTTAGCTTAGTAGTAACATAGATGATTCATGGAGTTGATAAACCTTCAGACCTAGCTGGATTTGATTACCAAGAGCTTAGATCTAGCACCTTTATGGATCCATTTTGCATGAAAGCTCTAGATCTACTATTATAGTGTGCTTTTAACCTTAAATCCTTCATTTGATGTTATTTACACGTAAAGTTGGAAACTTTACGTGTAAATCAAGTCCCAGGAACCCAGATCTATTAATTGCATGGATTAGCTTCAAGCAGAATCGAGTGTATAGTATTTGCGTTCATATGACTCGTCAAGTCGGTCTTCTGACTCGGCGAGTCGAGTCGCGAGTCCCCTGTGTTTCCTTTTTCGAGTTATGCCGAGTGGAACCAGTGAGTGAGAGGTGAACTCGGTGAGCTAGAGGGTTAGACTCATTCGTGGAAGAACTCGGCGAGTCAATGCCCTGACTCGGCGAGTCCAAGGCCATCTTCATACTTCAAGAACAGACTCGACGAGTTGTTCATACAAATCGGCGAGTCACAACTAGAATGATCATCTGATGAAGAAGAACTCGACGAGTTGTTCATACAACTCGGCGAGTCAGATGCAGATTGTTGGAGTGATAGTAGCGAAGAGGAACTTGTCGAGTTTGCACCAAAACTCGACGAGTAGTAGCGAATGGAATCAAGGAAGTAAGAGTAAGGACTCGACAAGTTGGCGGCCCAACTCGACGAGTCAGGTCAACTGAATGTTGACTTTGACAGTTAGGTTGACTTGGAGTAGGGGTAGGAGAGAATTTTTACCCTCAGTATTATTATTATCAGTATTTGATTGATGGTGCTCATGGATATTGTAGCCGCGGTGAAACCGGAGATGCAGCATACAGATTCCGGAGCAGTCCGTTCAGCAGCTAGGCTACGAGGTGAGTTTCCTTCCCGTAGGAATGGGTCTAAGGCCACAATGCCAGCCCGTTTAGTTAGTAGTAGTTTCCGGACTTCGGTCTGATGCAATTGTTAGTTTGTTTGATGCCTTCGTAGTTCAGACAGGATTTATGTGTTATGTGTTCTAGGCTACGATCTAGCGTAGTATGCAGTATATGAGTTTCTGATGATGAGTGTTATGCTAGTTGATATGTGTTTATGCTATGCTATGATGAGTTACTTCCGGACTTCGGTCTGATGCAGTCAGTTCCGGACTTCGGTCCAATGCAGCTAGTTCCGGAAATCGGTCCGATGCAGGGGACATGGTCCCAGTCAGTTCCGGACTATGGTCCGATGCAGTTTCCGGGCTTCGGTCTGATGCAGTGGGCAAGGACCAATACGTGTTTATATGTTATTATATGCTATGTGGTAGTTTGGAGGAGGTCACTAAGCTTCGTGCTTACAGTTTTAGTTTTGGTTTCAGGTACTTCCGCAAGTAAGGGGAAGAGCTCGGGATGATGGCATCGCACACACCACAACTTTAGTCCTTATCCTGGGAGTTTGTTTTGATTCGTAGTTTGATTTGATACAGTTGTTTCACGACATTTTATTATGAGTTGAGATATTTGACATATGGTTTTTTTGATATGACAAACAGTATATGATTTTTATTACTATTTAAACAAAAAAAATTGGGTCGTATTTTGGGATGTTACATTCACTCTAATCGAGAGCTACCTTACTCTTCTCATATTGAGTTTGGAGTTTTCTGCTAGGTCCTTCTTTGATAGCAGAGGTGCATTCGCTTCTTAAACCACCACCATCATTTTTCTCCATTGCACTTCATCTCATTCATGTAATGCTTGAGACTCTCAGCACTTACCACTGAGGTTATGGTTACACAAAATCTATGTATATGATCTTAGATATGTACACCACGTGCTAAGTGAGACCCTACATCCAGCACCAATACTAAATTGACGGTGAATTTTACTATTCAAGCTTTAACTTGTTGCCTGCAGAAGTCTCATTTTATTTTCTTGCATGATCTTTATGAAATTATCTAACACCAAGATGTTTCTTCCCAAAAGATCCAGTTTATTTTTGTTTTTGAGATTTCTATTATGAATTTTGTTACTTCCAAACTATGAAACCTACTTGTTCAACAGACCACATTGGTATCAGAAGTACTTTTTCTGACATTCGGTCTTATATTAAGCATCGGAGTTTGGTTGAAGCTTAGCTACCTCTAAATCCTATGACTAAAAAGACGCCTTTCAATGTTTCTTAACAAACATTTGATCATATTCTCACGGGAATCCACACAGACACTTTGAAGTCTCTCTTGGCTTGAAAGGAAGGGATTCATGCCCGGGATCTACTGTTTCATGTCTTAAATCACATCACAATATCCCATAAAGTTCGATTTATTTCTTTTTCATTCACACTCTATGCATGAAAATCTTTGATTTTCCTAAAGTCTGGTTCTATTTTATATATGAGCTACTTTTTATAGCTTGGGTTCTAAAAGACGTTACAGTGATTTTCGATTGATATCTTAAGGGTGATAATGGTTAATGTTCTTTATATGGGTGACGTTTCAGATAAAGCACGATGGATGAGTCAACAATTCTCTAATCGTTTCGTCGAATAAAAAAAAGGGCACTTTTTATGGAAAGGCGCGTAAATAGTGAAACGTTTGTTCTCTCTCCTACATCATCATCGGGGTTCCCAACTGTCTACTCCCCATCGCATCAGGAGCCGTTTCACAAAAGGAAGCGATTTTTGGTGGATCTTTCTCTCTCCTACTCTCACGTATAAAAGGGCTTCTCACAATCAACTTTACTCTTTTACTACTCACAAATCTTCTAAAAGAAAAATGCGATCTTTCTCACTGTTCATCATCTTCTTCTTCACCTTCATCAATGGCGGAATCGTCTTCTGTTCAAGAAATCTCTGCTCAATCCAACCTTCTGGTCATTAAACCTAACCAGGATCTCATTATCGGCCTTGCACCTTCAGCCTATGAACCTTATATGCTGCAAATTGTGGAGTGACTCAAATACTCTCTAATCGTTATTGCTTTATCGAAGGTATGAAAAAATTGATGAGAGACTATACTTTGACATTCACAATGAGAAGACTTCGATTTCCAAGAACCGCTTCTGCAACCTGCTAGGTCTTACTCATGAAACCACCATGGTAAGCCCTGATTCTATGCCCACTGGTCAATTGTTCTCAATGATCTATAATATGGGGTACACTGAATCCCTAACCATAGTGACGAAGTTCAAGAAATCTTGTCTTCCTCCTCAATGGAACGGCCTCTTCACATTGTTGTTTAAAGGTCTTTCTGAGCGAAGCACTGGATCTGATGGTGCTAGCAAGTCCTTTATGACCTTGCTTTACGTCTTGTATAATGCCATACATTTGGAGTATGGCTCAATTTTATGGCAACAACTTGTTCAAAGGTTATCTTCTTCTTCATGCCATTCTGAAGTCTCCTGTGGATGGTTCAGGTCCATTGTCACAAAATGGGTGATGCATCGTCTCCATGTCCTAGTCTTCGAAAATTTTCTTCTCTCTTCTATTGCTACATTTCATACACCCAAGATCCTAGTCACTGATTCGTCTAAGTATCTGTTCGTTGGCTCGATTCCGGAATCCATGTATGCATGTGTACCTGACCAAAGTACAATCAAGCAAGAATACAAGAAGCTTCCATCTTCGGGCCCAAGGGAACTTACACTAGCGATGGTTCATTCCATTGAGGAAGCGGATAAACCATCCAAGAGGGGAAAGGAACAAGATAAACAGAGTGAAGGACTGGTGATCAAAGGAGCTAAGGGGCAAACTCCAAAGAAATGAAAGACTGAGCAGGCAACACCTTCACTGCCCAAGAAGAAAAAGACAAAGAAACTGTCCCTATTGCACATAAACGACCCTCTCCTATTGCATCTGAGAGCGAAAGCTCTAACGAGGAGGTTTCAGTTCGTGGTGCTACCCTTCGCACTCGCCGAATCCAGAGGTACCTGTTCACTCCAAAGCACCTTCTCCTCCACCTGCTTCTATTCCTATTTCCTTACCCACAACCTTCCCAGTTATCACATCTCAACCGTCTTCCACAATTCCCATCCCTACACCCTTTTTTGTTGATGCTACTACTACCACAACCATGGGAGTTCAGACCAATGTATCTGTTCTGGGGGTTCGTTCTTCTACTCAACATCCCGAAACCCCTATCAGTACTCAACATCCCGAAACCCCTATCACTACTCAAAATCTATCTCCTACCCATTCAACTGACACTAACACTGTTCTTGGAGGTCAGGACTTGGAGTTTGATTCCACTTACTTCAGTCCTTATTGTGTTCAGAGCGACGATGATGATGACGCTCTTATCACCAAGCGACATCTTAAAGCTGTGACTGATAAGCTTGATCAATTACTTTCCTCTTCCTCTGCTAATCCCTACTCAAAAGCTGCTCTCAAGTCCCTCTTCTCTTCTGCATTTAAGGAGCATGACAACTTTATCTCCAATGCTGCAAAGGCCATTGATGCCTCAACTTCTCAATGCCAAAAGGCTTTGCTTGCAGTGGAAACCTCTACTAAAGAATTCAAGGAAGCGACCGCAAAAGTCAAAAAACTAATATCAAAAGCTCAACTCTTTCTAGATTTCCTTCAAGCTGCTGCTCAGATGAATGCTAATACCGTGATTGCTTCAGTTGATTCTCTTAAATGCTCATTGGAGGTCGAGCTGTCCTAACTTGGTGTGGCGTGAAAAGCTATTGAAGATAATAAAGGAAAGCTTCATACCAAGGGTGATGAACGGTTAACTACTCTTGAGGCAGAGCTAGCAGTTGAAAACAAAGTTATGGATGAGTTGGACAAGCGAACCTTTCAGCTCAAAATTTAGAACTTGAAGCTCCGTACTACAACTCAAGAGCTTAATGATCTAAAATTTGAAAGAGAGGTGATTCACAGTTTTGTTGGTGATGTCCATTCGATCCTGCTTCATCTCCTGGACACTCATGACTCAATCCTAACGATCTCCATTCACCATCACTTGGCTGAGAAGCTATGTACTACCTTGGATACTCTCAGTCATATTGAAGGTGTTTCGGACACTGCCATTCTTGTGAAACAAGGGGGAGAAAAGAAATCCCAAGGAGGCAATATTGACGAAACTCAACCTCCACCTCCTCCAAAACTGAAAGCTACTGCTGAACCGAAGGATAATGAAGCTTCGGCCAGTAAAAGTCAAAAGAAAAAGGAAGATCATTGGTGATGATGATGAAGAGGATGACTCGGATGATATTGTTACATGAGCTCCTTCCAAGACTGAGACAAAATTCAAGCCTTCTTAGCAAGAGCTTCGAGCGAAAATGAATCGGTTGGAGAAAGAAATGAAAGAGAAGCAACTGCTTGATAAAAGTAAATCGATGTTTCCTGAATGGACTATTAAATCGCTCCAAAGGGAAGTCATTGATGAACCGAGTATTCCTTGGTTGAACCTGTTTTATCGTTCATTCTTGAGAACTTGAAGGATGCTCAATTCGACATGCCAATCAACCGAAAGGCATTCATCTTTCATTGCTTTGCCTCGAATGTTGTTGTTCCTTCTCCAGACCCGAAGGTTGATCAGGATCTGCTGGAATTTTATCTGGAATTTGCTCAACCACAATACCTAACCTGGAGCATAAATAAAATTACAATGGTCAATGTATTGAAGCCCTATTCAGCAGGTAAATTTATTAATGCCAAATTCAAAGTAACCCGAGGCTCAGATAGCTCGGTTCATACCATTTCCCTAGCTGACTTTGCGAATCTAAATCCACACGACTGGATACTCCTCAACAATATTCTGTTGTGTAATCCTCAGGAGTATCAGCCGATCATTAACCATATCAAGCGAATGCTTGTTTGTTACATTCATGAAGTAGCAAATATGGATCAAGAGATTACCACTGCCATTCACAAACGAACTACGATCAAACCAATGGGAAGAGCTGGCAATATAAATACGATGATCAAGGGCAAGATTGATACGAAGTTTCACACTGTGTTCGTTAAGGGTGATGGTCAAAAATGCCTATTTGCTCTTATTAACAAACACCTATTCTCTACGGCTTTCTTGGAACATATTTTGGAGATCATTCATAGGTCTAATCAGAACAGTAAAGATGACAAGAAGCTGTCTAATGATATTCTTTGTTATTATATTCAATTTCGCCAGATGCTTCTTGCTATTATTCCTCGGTTGTTTAAAGTTGTGAAGCAAGTCAAGGTCACACAACCAAAGTGAAGGTCTCGCCCCAATTGACGCAAAGGGGAGATTGTTAGGATTATAATGTTGCATCATGGGCTCGTTCCTTTTAGCCCAGTTTTGTAGCCGGTTTGGGCCTGTCTAGCCGTCCATTATTTTATTCTAAGGTTTTAGTATTTAAGGTGCATGCATGCATCCTTAGTTAGAAACGCTTTTATAATTCTTATCATAATATTGTAAAACCTAGCTACCCTCTACAGTGGAAGTTCTTTATCGAGCTCTGTTGAGGCGTGACTACGTTGGAATCATAAGCTTCATATTTATTTTATATTCTGTTCATTGTTGTGTTTGATTGAATTGATTGTTCTTTATTAACATACCTGTGAAAGATCTAAACGATCTAGAGATTTATTCTTAGTAGGAAGATATATAATAGGAGAGGGAGGATGAAATTTTAAGATGAAAAAGACCCCCTCTGTCTTTCCTTTATTTTTTATTAAATCCCTTCAAAAAATTTATAAAGTTTCAAATTTTTATAAAATATGCACATTAAATCAACATTTGTTTACAAACTCTTAATTTTTATTTCTTAAAATAAGCATAAATGTTAATGACCCAAACTTTTATTTTCTTGATCATATTTTCATAATTTTAATTGTTATAAGATAATATTGTAAGTTTCATTATTATTTTTATAGAATTTTTAAGGGTTAAATTTATAAATATGTGTTTTTATGGAATTTAGGGTTTTGGAGTTTAATACATCTTTGGATATCAAAGTAAATTGAATCTTTAAGAATGAAATGTTATTTTTGTGTTTCCTAACTCTTATTTAAGTTAGAAATAATTTTTTTAATTTATTTTTATTGATTTATTGGCATTCTATGTAGTGATTCTGAGATTCAAGCGAAATTGAGGAATCAAGTATACTAGTCCTAGTCTTTTAACTTTGACTTAAGTTCCAACGAGACTCGGACCTAATTTCTACTACTAGGTCAAATGCATGATGTGTGTATATGATTCATGAAAAGGTTTTCGAGTCAAAGAGTGACCCGAATATGGATATTCACTATAGATAAGTAGTTGTAGAATTCACATATCAATGTGAAATCTCAATATACTATCCATTGATTCTAATGGTTTCCAAGTTTCTAGTAGGTTATAAATTAGTTTCTAGTTACTAAGTCTAGTATGTGTCTTTCCTATAAGTGCAACTAAGTTTAGTGAAAATCAAGAATCGACTCGAATTTTGATGGTTGTCACATTTGAGGTATGATTAAGGTCCAGGAGAATAAGAGGCAGAAGTGGCATGGAATCAGGACACTTGACTACTATGGGTTGAAACTCAGGAATTAGGGATGAAAATCGGTCTGAGGTCTCAATAAGGGGTTACAATGGCGAGATAGGGGTATCAGAATATGTGTGATTCGGAATGTTTGCCATAAAAGTTAATTCTAGTAAGTCCTTCAAGGGAGAAGCAATTGGTTTCAGAAACTAGCTTCGTAGACCAGGTGCTTTGGACCAAGGATGACGAAAATTATGAGTCATCCATACCTTGCCTTTAAGAATATCTATGGCATGATGTAAAACATCAATTTTGCATTCAGGCATTTGTTATTAGAAATTAAAACATTTCTTTCGAAATACGTGATTCACATTTGTCTTTAAGAATGATACATTCAGGTTGCGACATTACAAGTTCACATTCTAAAGAGTCTATTTTATGGTTCCGTCATCGAGATGTAACTTAAGATGGCTCAATTCACTTTTCATTTTCTCACTGGCTACTATGGCAGACTCATAGGTGTTATAGATGAGGTTCATATCTGATTAGATCTTGGTTAGAAATGGTTCACAAAGAGATAAATCAAAAATATTATCAGTAATCATAGATTTTACCTATTGAACGATGATTCGACCTGGTTAATCGTTGCTAGCCATGTGGTAGTAATTTGGCTCAACATCTTCATCATCTCCTTCTGATCTAGATGACCAGTATCCTTCATTGTATTCGATTATTTTTCTAAGCATAAGACACACGTTTCTACCAATATAAACATCATCTTTCATATGCAGATGACTAATATCCTTCCACATCTCTCAACATAGTGGTAACAAATGATTTCTCACTAGCAACCATTCCTTGGGCTTGACGTGCATAGTTTGCAGAGTCCTTGATCTTCGGTTTTTGTGGTGCTTTATCCAAGAAGTATTTAGCATAGTGATTTGCACAACCACACTTGTGACAAGCGATCTTAGTTATGTCTGACTTCTGAATCTCGTAGGTTTCTGAAGGATTATTTGGTGTAGAGATGTTGGGTTTACAAAAAGGTGGATTTTATGAAGGTTTGGGAACTGGTTGGGGTTTACTTCGACGAGGAGCTTGGAAACGGTTGTGAATTGGTTTTTGAGTGGGATTGAAAGGTCACTTATATTTCATGGAAAGTACAGCAAACTCTTGTTGAAAGCGAAGTTTGGAGTCCATTGCTTCAAGGTTGAGATCTCCATCAAGCTGATAGTTTGAACTAGTAGAAGTAGGTAAAGTAGGTGGAGAAGGTTCAACAGGTGGAATAGTTAGGATAACAACTTTGAATGTGTCTGAAACAGAGGGGTTCGAGTCGTGAGGATCAAAAGAAATAACACAAGCAAAAGGACCTCCTGAGATTTCTCTCAATGTTTGAGCAACATTTGATTTAATTTCCTTCAAGTTCATTAAACAGTTGCTAAAGCTTTATCTTTTTTAGAGATCCATTACTCTGAAGACACGATTTCATATTTCCCCATCCTTTACCAAGACTATTTATGAATTTGAGATTGTATTCCAGCGGAGTTCGGACAATCCTATGAGATGTGCTAATGTTGATGACGATTCAATATCTGTTGGAGGTCGAGGCAATAGACTCGCCGAGAGTTGTAGTGAAAGTATGGAACTCATTCACGACCGAGGTTAACTGCTTATCCTTCATATTTTCTAATCCCTTGAACAGATCTTGGAGAATTTCCCAAATCTCTTTAGGATATTTGCACAATTTGATGTGCTCAAAGAGAGAAGGAGGAACACCAACCACCAACTCTGAAAATGCAACTTGGTCTGCACACAATTTCTCTTTGTCAGTAGAAGTGAGAGGTGCCTGGCACTATTCTTTTTGGCCTAAAATTGTTGCAACAACATTTCTTATAGTTCGTCTAGCTGGAACATGTGGACCTTTTCTATCGGATCTCCACATTTCTTCACCTTTTTTCCTTTCCAAGTAATCACCTTTCCATTTTTACTTTCCAGTGATCAAACTCTTCAACAAATACCAATGGGGCACAAGAAGGGAAACCCACGTTATTTGCAATTTGCACTGAACACATTTTTTGAGAATTAGTAGTAGCCATTGAAGTTAAGATATTAGAGAAGAAGTGATATATAGAAGAACTTTTATCTTGAACATAGAAATGACTGAAATACCAAGGTATTTTCAAATCAACTATAATCTGATCTTATGGATTCAATGGAAAACCACTCAAGCTCTGAAACCAATTGTGGGAACAAATAATCCACGTGCAAGCACAAGTTTTGAAAACCCAAACCTATAGTTAATCTTTAAGATTAATGTTTGCTGCTAATTAATGGTTCCATTCAAATCTATTAATAGGAATTAAGACTTGAAAAAAAGTTCAACAAAGTATTCAAATATTAAATGAATTAAACTAGGATTATATTCAATGCAAAGTCAATTAATAAACAAGAAGAATGTTTGTGAAAGATCTTGAATTGAAAGAAAAGTGAAAGAGAAGTTAAGAGAATTTTTTCCATTTTTTGAGTAAGAATACATGTGTTTCTTTTCATTCATTTACACCTTAAATAGATTAGGGAGGAACGCCATACAAACTGGAAAACATTCTTAGGACTATTAACAACCAGTCACTGGCAAACAGATTATCTAAAACATACATAAAGGAATGTCCTGCGAAACGTTACATCAATAATAAGGGAAGAAACATTAAATGCCCAAACAGTCTGTAGATCTCAGAATCTCCATCTCATACTCCATCTCTATCTCGGACTTCACTAATCTTGGACTCAGTTTCCTTCATGTGTCAACACCCCGCACTACCAATCTAAGAAAATAAATTGAACTCAATCTATCTAAATAATAATACTAACTACACTAAAATATGTCAATAACACTAAAACCACCAACATGCCTCCCATATTTTAGTGTAATGCTTAATTAATTACAATAATAAGAACAAAACTAAGCTCATGAAAAAATGAAAATATATTGAAGTCTGAATTTTCACATTAGTATACTAAACATTTCAAATACTCAAGAATCTAGTTGTGCTAATGATATAATCTATCAACTCATATGAGTAACTAAATATATTATACACCTAATTATTACACAAATTTTAAAGTTACAACTTCACATTATTAGAACCATGTGTTTCATTGATTCACGAGTGCATTAATTCCTAGTCCATACTTTCTTTAGGGACAACAATTCACACTCATATAGGTAGTTCTTCTAAATCATGCAATTGAAATGCACTTTTCAGAAAGAACTACTAAGAACATATTTCAAACTACATTAACTCTACAAGGATAGGGATATACCTTGGGATGATGTAATACATATGTGATTAAATCTCCATAATTGAGCTTTTCATATTTATTTAGGCTTCTAACATTGCATTATAAAGGAATTAGGT
The DNA here is from genome assembly GCF_052625555.1 of Lactuca saligna. NCBI lineage: Eukaryota > Viridiplantae > Streptophyta > Magnoliopsida > Asterales > Asteraceae > Lactuca > Lactuca saligna. The sequence goes on from NC_136422.1 coordinate 119,500,905, forward strand.
ATCTTAACCATAGAGACATCAAATGGGCCTTAAACCCATCCCTATCACAGACTTTCCTACTAAGTCTCTTGCAAACCCGTTTTCAAGTAAACAACTAAATTTTGTTGAGATCGAACGTAATCAACAAAAATATTCAATGACTTATAAGCTCGGGTACCATACTATTTCATAAACCCAAATATCACCGACATTCACTTGTACACTTGACTATATGCCTTTTCTAAAGCGGCAGAACTATCACAATGTATAGAAAAGGGTGAAATTCGCTTTGGCCATAAAGGAATCTCATATATCTAATTCCTTAACAGTTCAACTTCTTTTCCAATAGCTGCAAGGGCTACAAATTCTGATTTTGTACCTGAATTTGTTATACATATTTATTTCTTATATGCCTTGGAGATTGCACCACCTCTAAGAAGAAACAAACAAACAATTGAAGAGAGTGGTATTTATTGTTTTTAATGAAACTAGCATCATTATACCCTTATATCATAGAAAGAAACCCTATATAAGTCAAACCACAATCCATGGTTTTCATTAAACACCTCAACAGCTGCCTTTCTACTTTCCAATGATGAGTATTAGGATTGCTAGTAAATATACTTAACTTTCCTACAACAAAAGAAATTGTCATGAAATACTTCAAACAACCTATGACCTTCGAATATTCAAGTTGTGAAACTGCTTGACCAATATTAGGCATAATCTTCATACTTGGATCACAAGGATTACTCACTGTAGAACAATCAAAAGTGCTAAACTTCTTAAGTACCTTCTAAATTTAATTAGATTGAGAAATAGAAATTCCTTGATGTTCATGCTTGAGTCTTATTCCAAGAATGAATTCTACCTCCCCCATATCGTTTATAGAGAATTGTGACGATAAGAAAATTTTAGTCTTATCAACTTGAATTTGATCGGTACCAAAGATCAACATATCATCCACATATAAACATATACACACTCCCTTAGCAAAAAAAAAGAATCAAACTTACTAAATACACACACTTATATAATTCATTTAACTTGAAATCATTACTCAAGATACCATCATCAAATATTTTATGCCGTTGTTTATGTGCTCGTTTCAGCCTATAAAAAGACTTAACCAACATGCATACTTTATGCTATTTCCCAGGCATAACAAAACCATAATGTTGCCTTATATACACACCTCTTCATCCAAATCACCATTCGAGAATGTTGTTTTGGTGAATCAGCAGGTAAATTGTTCAAGGACATTAATAATCTAACAATATAAATACGAGCAACTGGTGCATAAATAATATCAAAGTAGTCAATCAATGGGTTTTCTTAAAACCTTGAAAAACCAATCGAGCATTAAATTTGCCAATTGATCCATCAACCAATATCTTCATCTTGAAAATCTATTTTCAACCTAAAGGTTTGCAACCAAGAAGAAGATTACATAATACATAACTATTATTTCCCACTATGGAATCCATCTAATCACAAATTGCTTCTTTTATGAAAACAACACTTTGAGATTCCATTGATTCATGAAGCATTTTAGAAATTTATTTAACACTAAAACAATATGAATTTTTTGTTTTCATAATCATCTCTGGAACCCTCAACTAGAGAAAGCCAAAAATTAAATCCATCTTATTTAGATTTTCTTTCTCTTTTTCTTCTTTAAATCTCAAGTGATACATCAGATTTAGGTACAACTTCATATTCCTGGTTTGTTCCATTAGAACTAGGAAGTATGTAATATAGTTTAGGTATAGATGAAAAGAGATTTTCATTAAATATTACATCTCTTATTCTATGACAATATTTACTGAAACATAATCATTATTTTCTTATACAAAGAACGTATAAGCCTTGGAGTTCTCAGTGTAACCAATAAGTATGCAATTTATACCTCTTTTACCAAACTATTCATTTTTAGGTCTAGTTAGTCTAAATACATCTCAACATACCCATAGTTTTAGATATCCCAATTATGATTTCTTTTTCTATCATGGTTCACAGGGAGTTATCTTGAACCCTGTTGAAATGATAACAAGTTGTTAACTCAACTTCCCACCAGAATCCATTACTCAAACTTGCGTATGACAACATATAGTTTGCAATTTGTAACATATGGATCCTTGGATGGAATTAAAAATTATAAATTTTCGATTGTGGGCGGCACCACGTCATGTTGAAGGCATCCTACGATATGGTGGGGGTTGATGGATCACAAATTTTTAATGGCCGCCACAGAGTCATAGCATAAAGCCATGGCGTTATAGTTGTCTAATGAGAAAACAAAAATTTTTGAGGTTTTCATCCTATTTAAGTGGATGTGATGGCTAGGGTTGCCCACCCTCATCCTCTATCACATTGTCTTAGCCTCCAAGCAAACCTTAGCTCTCTTTGCTTCTCTATAAGCTTTTTGTTGTGATTTTTGAAGATTATAAGAAGAAGGAGGTGACTTCTAGACCTGATATAAGCAAGAAAATCTTCTCACCATCTGATTGTTCATCTTTTGGACTCTTATAAGTCTCCAAGTCTCAAACTTTGTGATTATAGTGTTAGGTCTTCTATTTTGTCCCATTTCTTCTTGCTCTTGTTAGATAGGATGGACATACTTCATAAAGGTTGCAACTTTATGAATCTCTGAATCGTTTGGAGTTGTTCATGATTTGGATCTGAATTTTAATGGTTGGTTTGTGTGATGCACAAGATTTCTGATAAAACACCATTTTTCACCTAAGTTGAGTCCAATAGTTGTATTTGACTTGCTAGTCTAAAAATCATCAAACATTGCAATGGTTTTGTTGTTATAAGATCTTCTAGAGCAAATGAGCTTGAGACTCAAGGAATTAAGTGGTTAGTGTTTGCCATTTTTTTTTGCATTTTTGGATCTAAGACTTGACATATAGGCCTCTTGGTGGGTGTCAAATTATAAAGGTGGCAACATTAACCTGTTTGGAAATTAAAGATGACAAGATTTGGACTTTGGAACCCTTTGAATTGAAGGATTCGTCTGAAGGCAACTGGGGGATTTTACATCTCTTTTGTCATTTGAAGGCGACCACGTGGCCAAGGGATGGCCACAGCATGGAGGGTTCATCTTGACTATTGACTTTGAATTTTTACTTTGCACTGGATTTTTACTACGGTTTAACCTAGGGGTAATTTAGCTAATTTGGCCTATACGCTAAGATTGTTTCATTAAATTTACTAAGGTGATTGCTAGAGTTGATCTCAGAGTGGCATGCTATTCACTTTGCTTATCTATTTCTAAGTTAAGTTTTCTCACTATATCCATGGGTAGAAGGCATCAATGCCGACCCATTACTTTTATGTATAATGTTAGTTGTCTTAGTAGTTCTTGCATAAAATACCAGGATCTGGCCCTTGGCAATTGTATGAAAGACCAGGATGTGCCCCCTCACACTCTTATGTAAGATCGGGATTTGTCCCTCGACAATACAAGGAAAGACCATGAGGGTAGCCCATGGCAGTCATATATAATAGTGGAATTTGGCCCTCGACGTTGGATGGAAAGACCATGGAGTAGATTATTACACTAGTATGCTTTGTATATGTGGTATTTTGGGGAAACTCACTAAGCTTTCTGCTTAAAATTTATGTTTATGGTTCCAGGTACTTCCGAGTCGAAAGGAAAGGTCCCAACGTGAAGACACAACATCCTCCCCTCATGGTTTCGGCATTTAAAGTAATTTGTGCTCCGATGTTTTAAATATTATGACATGATATGGGTTTTGAACAATTAATGAATTACTTGATAGAATTTTAAATGAAAATTTTTATTATCATTTTCGAGATGTTACAAGTTGGTATAAGAGCTTTGGTTTGACGAATTCGGGCATACTTTTGGGTCTGTCATACCTGAAACTGATGAAATGATAATTTTTATTTAAAAAAGTGAAATTAAATTTCTAAAAAGGTTTTTGTAAAAAATATGGGGTGCAATGTGTGCATTCAGCCGAGCTCAAGTAACTGGTTCCCAAATTACACATATATTTGTATTATGATTTGTATGCTTGATATGAGAATTGTATGCTAGATTAGGGATAAGGATACCTTTAGGGATCACATAATAGCATTCTTTGATTTGTGTCATGCCTTATATCCTAGTAGAGCTTGATGATATGTGTTACTTAGGAGGTATATGTGGGTGTAAAAGGTACTATTGGGCTCGTACTACTGGAAGCACAAGACTTGTACCTAAGACAAGAGCATACCTGGAAACTCAAAGGATGCATGTATAGAGGAATCCCCTTGAGTCCTTTGCTAATTATTTATATGTTGTGATTCAGTTTTGAGGATGGTGATTATTACTCGAGTAGGTTTTGGCTCAGGTTCTAGTTCAATTTCTGCTTCTAGCACATATTTGATTGATGAGTGTTTGTGCGAGTTCATTTCGGCTGAGGTTACTCGTCGTATACTGGATGCTACCCATCTGTTGTTTGGTACCATCAAAGAGGGGATTATGGATCTGATGGATGAGAGGATCAAGAGCTTTCAGGTTGACATTGCTATAGGTTAGATAGGAGCTCGAGCTCCCTCATTACAGGAGTTCAAGGCCTATTGAGCTTCTGAGTTCTTTTGGGCTAAGGAACCCATCACTATTCGATGTTGGATTGCTAACATGGAGAATGCTCAGCATGCAATTTTTTCCCTGAGGGGGAAAAGATGGGATTTGCATCCTGCCTATTGAGCGACTGAGCACGAGATTGGTGGGAGGAGGTTACCGGCATTGTTGGGACAGTGGTATTAACGGTGATGAACTGTAAGGATTTTGTTCATATGTTGTAGAGGGAGTTTGTACCAGCTATTGAGGTACAATAGCTAATGAGGGAGTTCCAAAACCTTCTCCAGACTACTGAGAACATGGTAAAGAATACCACCAAATTTAGGGAGAGCGATTTGTTGGGCCCACTACACACTATAGATGAGGAGATGAGGAAGATGATATACCATGACATACTGAGGGAGGATATTAGGGAGTTTGCAAGCTTTTCAAGGTGTAAGACCCTAAATGATATGATTGAGAATGCATGTGAGCAAGAGATTGAGTTGGATCTTCATTCGAAGAGAATGCCAAAACTAGTACATATAGAGATGGGCCAGGCTAAGAGGCCCAAGACCTCTGATGCTAACACTAGAGGACAACAAGGCAGAGGCGGCTGTAGAAAGTGCAGCAAGCCGTAAAGTGGGGCTTATCAAGCGGTAGGTTCAAGTTGTCTTCACTTTGGCCAGTTAGGCTACATGAGCAGGAAATGGCCTAGGAGGGATCTGATTTGATTTCATTGCAATCAAATCGTCCATAAAAGGCTGATTGTCTGATATTTTTAGAGGAACAGTGGTGACGCTAGTGCCAACCACCTTGAGGATTACTAATGGTCGCCAGGGTAAGGCGGAGGCTCATGTAGTGAAGAGAAGGGAATTTCAGATAATCACCGATGAGGCCTATGTAGCACCGGATGTAGTTATTGGTATTTGTTTTTTTATTACTTTTGTTTATGCTTATGTTTATTATGATTTGGTATAGGGATCTTTTTAATCAACGGCATGACCGCTCAAGTCCTGTTGGATTCAGGTGCTACCCGATCCTGTATATCAGTTGCACTTAGCCAAAAGTTTTCGCTACACACTGGACTTTTGGATTTTCCCCTAGAGGTTGGATTTTCGAATGATCGTATTATGGGTGTTTCCTGAATCTGTTTGGTGAGAGATTCACCGTTGAAGTTGGTGTCAAATCCCTTGAGAGGATCAAAGGTTATCATCGAGATGGATTAGTTGGGCTCTAATGAGGCCATGATTGATTGCGAGCGGCAGTTGGAGAGATTTTGAACCCCAAGTCAGGGAGAACTAGTTATTCCTAGCAAGAGAGCTTTGAATGGACCAACTCTTTGTTCAGCTGTGAGAGCCAAGAGATATCTACAACAAGGTTGTTTTGAGTTCCTAGCCTATGTTACAGACACTAGCGTTGAGGGTACGAAAAAGTTGAGAGGAGTACCTATTATTCGAGATTTACCTAATGTGTTTCCTGAGGACTTAACAAGAGTTTCACCCGAGAGGCAAGTGGAGTTTTTGATTGATCTAGTTCCTAGTGCTGCTCCAATAGCCAATGCGTTGTATCGCCTGGCACCATGAGAGATGCAAGAGTTGTCTATGCAACTTCAGGAACTACTAGATAAGGGTTTTATTTTTCTGAGTAGCTCTCTGTGGGGAGAACCGATTTTTTGTGAAGAAGAAGGATGGTTCTCACAGAATCTGTATTTGATTACCGGGAGTTGAATAAGCTAACAGTGAAGAACTCTTACCTACTTTTGAGGATTAATGATTCGTTTGATTAACTATAGGCTGCATCTTGGTTTTACAAGATTGATTTGTGATCGGGTTACCATCATATGAGGGTTGGGGATGATGACATACATAAGACAACCTTCAGGACTCGTTATGGTTATTATGAGTTTGTGGTGATGTCGTTCGGGCTCACCAATGCATCGAGTCTACAAGCTGATGTTAGATCAATTTGTGATTATATTCATTGATGATATCCTAGTCTACTATAAGATCAAGGAGCATCACGAGGAGAATTTTTTAGACATGTTGGAGACCCTGAATAGGTAGAGGCTTTATGCAAAATTCTCCAAATATGAGTTATGGTTGCGCTAGGTGCAATTTTTAGGGCACATCGTCAACCAAACGGGTATCTTGGTCGACAAGGCCAAGATTGATGCTATGATGTGATAGGAGGTACCGATAACCACATCTGAGATTCGGATTTTCTTGGGTATCGTAGGGTATTATCAAAGATTTATCCAGGATTTCTCCAAGATTGCAGTGCTTTTGACCCGTCTGACGAAGAAGAATGTGACCATTCAGTGGGGGCCTGATTAGCACTTGGCTATTGAGACTCTAAGGTAGAGATTGTGTGAGGCCCCTATACTCGAGCTTCCTATGGTGCATCCAACTCCTATCTTGAAGGTGGATACGCCGGTCAGGGATCAGGTTTCAGTATCAGAGGTTCCAATGGTCAGGGAGTTTGCCGACGTATTTCTGGAGGAGTTACTCGGAGTGCCTCCGGAGAGACATGCCGAGTTTAGTATCGACCTAGTGCTAGGTGTGACCCTTATCCCCAAGTCGTCATACCGGTTGGTACCACTAGAGATGTTGGAACTGTCATCACAACTGCAAGAATTGTTGGGTAAGCAATTCATCGGTCCGAGCAGTTCCCCATGGGGATTGCCGATTGTTTTCATCAGGAAGAAGGATAGTTCATACAGGATGTGCATTGATTACCAGGAGTTGAACAAGTTGACGGTGAAGAACCGTTTTCCGCTCACGAAGATAAATCATCTTTTCGATCAGTTCCAGGGAGCATCTTGGATCTCCAAGATAGACTTGAGCTCCGGGTACCATCAGTTTAGGGTTAGGGAGGAGGACATGGAGAAGACTGCATTCCAAAATCGTTATAGACACTACGAGTTCGTGGTGATGCTGTTTGAGCTCACCAACATACTTGTAGTATTTATGGACCTGATGAATCACGTTTGCGGACCGATGCTCGATCACTCGGTCATTGTATTCGTAGACGATATCTTCGTATACTCCAAGACTCGAGAGCAGCATGATGAGCACCTTTGGGAGTTATTGGGAGTTTTGAGGGAGGAACAGCTTTATGCCAAGTTCTCGAAGTGCAAGTTTTGGTTACGAGAGGTTCAGTTTCTTGGACACCTCGTGAACCAGGAGGGGATTTTGGTTGATCCGGCCAAAATCAAAGCAGTTATGCAGTGGGAGGTTCTAAAATCTCCCTCCGATATCAGGAGGTTTCTGTAATTGGCAGGGTACTGCCAAAGATTCATACATTATTTCTTTAAGATTGCAGTACCCGTCACTCGTTTGACGAGGAAAAAGGTGGATTTCTGATGGGGTCCCGAACAACAGAGGACGTTTGAGACCCTCCGATAGCGTTTATGCGAGGCTCCAGTATTAACTCTGCTGGAGAGAGTTGAGGATTTTATGGTGTTCTGTGATGCATTCATGACGGGAATCAGAGAGATCCTCATGCAAAGAAGATGAGTGATAGGCTACGTATGTCGGTAATTGAATCTGAAAGAGATGAGATACCATTCTCATGATTTGAAGTTGGGAGCGGTGGTATTCGCTCTCACAATTTGGACAGATTACCTCTACGGGGTCCGCTGTACCATTTACACGAACCACAAGGGCCTGAGACACATCATTGATCAGTTGAACCTTAACATGAGACAGTGCAAGTGGCTAGAAGTAATCAAGGACGATGAATGTGAGATCCTTTACCGCCCAGGTATGGCGAACGTGGTTCCGGACACTCTGAACATTAATTCAGCCAGGTCTTCTACCCCAATGGCATGTATGAGGATGTCAGTGGATTCTCCACTTATGTGCTTGATCGGGGAAGCTAAAGCAGAGGGTATGCATCAGGAGAACTGGATACTTGAGAAGATTAAGGGTGACAACAATTGCTTTGTGCAGGATAGCCAGGGATTATTTACCCGCTATGGTCAGGTCTGGGTTCTGATGTCTGGTGGGGCCAGAAAGATTATTTTCGAGAAGGCCCATAAGTCTCGCTTCTCTATTCAGCCAGGGGCCACCAAGATGTAACGGGACTTGCGATTGGTGTCCAGGTATGAAGAGGGAGATTGCATGGTATATCGAGAGGTGCTTCACCTGCCGGATGGTCAAGGCCGAGCATCAAAGGCCCCACGGTCAGCTACAGCCCTTGGAAATTCCCATGTGGAAGTGGGAACCGATCAGGATGGATTTTATCACCAAGTTTTTGAGGATGGTGAACGGCTTCGATGCTATTTGGGTCATCGTGGATCGGTTGATCCAGAGTACCCACTTTTTAGCTATACAAGAGAGTACATCGGCCGAGAAGTTGGCTGACATATATATTCATGAGATTGTTGCTCACCATGGGGTTCCGGTCTTTCTCATGTGATACTGTGTTGTTCAGTTCACCCCTCATTTACGATAGAAATTCCACGAGGAATTGGGCACGCGTCTGCATTTCAGTACAACCTATCATCTGCAGACAAATGGCCAGAGTTAGCGGACCATATAGACTCTCGAGGATATGTTGAGAGCCTGTGTTATTGATTTTGATGGGAGCTTGGACTCCTACCTCTACTTGTAGAGTTCTCCTACAACAACAACTTTCATTCCAGCATTGGCATTCTGCCTTATGAGATGTTGTTTGGACGGATATGACGCACCCCAGTCTATTGGGAAAAGGTCGGTCAGAGGGTGATGGGTTGGACTGAGGTGGTCCTGCAGATTACCGAGACGATACAACAGATCAAATAGTGGTTGCAGATAGTGCACGGTGCGCAGAAGAGTTACGCTATCAGACGTCGATCTGAGTTGGAGTTTTAGGTTGGTGACATAGTACTCCTAAAGGTCTCGCCCTAGAAGGGTGTGATCCACTTCAAGAAGAGGGTGAAATTGGGTCCCCGATGCATCGGGTCATTAAGGATCACTCCCAGGGTTGGCAAGGTGGAATATAGACTTGAGCTACCAGAAGTCCTTAGTCAGATCCACAACACCTTCCATGTGTTATAGTTGCGGAAGTGTGTATTAGATGAGGAGTTGGTGGCGTCCTTGGATGACACACAGGTCAATGAGCGCCTGAATTACGTAGAGAGGCTAGTGGTCATGCAGGAGAGGAAATCAAAGGTTATGCGGAACAAGGAGGTACCTTTCGTAAAGGTACAATAGGAGCACCGGAGGGTATCTAAGTGGACTTGGGATCCGGAGGCTGATATGCGGGAGAATTACCCGAAGTTGTTTATTGTAGTGGACTTCGAGGATGAAGTCTAGTTCAAGTGGGGGAGAACTGTAACAACCCGACTCTCAGTTATAAACTTTACAGTCGTATATTTCCATTTTGAAAGGTCTAATTGAGGAGTTGGATGCCCTGACTCATCGATTAAGAGCATATTAGGACACACGTCTTAAATGACCAACTCGACGAGTTGGAGGACACAACTCGACGAGTTGGAGCTGGAGGATGAAACACTAATTTCCGAGGCTTTGCACCCTATTTAAAGGGTCATTAGCCTCCCTTACAGCCCCCTTGAGCTTAGAAACCCTAAATCTCAATTACTTTCCATATTTGTGTGTTATTAAACTTGGAAAGAAGATCTTGGTGAGAATAGCTTGAAGACCAAGGAGCTTGGAGCAAAGAAAAGTTGCGGATCTAAATTCTACCCCATTTTAGCATGACTTGAAGGTAACAATTCGTTACCTTGAACTTCCTTCTATCTAGATCACTCCATGCTAGAGATTAGGGCCATTTTAGCATGTTGGTGATTAATTTCAGGTATTGGGCATGATCTGAAGTTGCAACATTAGATCTCAGCTCATGTTGGTTCTTATTGTTATAAAGCTTCAGCGTTTAGCAGGATATTGTGTTTTCCTCCCTTAGAACCTCTTCTTTAGCTTGATTTTGGCCCTTAGCACCTTCCATGTATGTAAATTTTGCAACTTTACATAGGAAGTATGCCCGAGGAACTTAGATCTGGAGTATGGAGCTTTGAGGTGGCTTATAAACATTTGAATGGAGAAAGGATTGAAGTGACACGATGAGTTGCATGGCCAACTCGGCGAGTCTTAAGAAGATTAGCCTTGAGGGTTTTTGCATGAACTCGATGACTAAACAAGATGATTGGACGAGTTAGTTAGTATTTTCTAGACAATTGGACACACATAAACTCCACGAGTTGCCTGGGAACTCGATGAGTCAACTAGGATCTTCACAATTCTTTGAGTTTTGAAAGGACTCGACAAGTCAGTGAGCTGCACTCGACGAGTTGGGTCAACATGGATTGTTGACCTCGACTGTTGACTTTGCCTTTGAGAAGGGGTTGACTAGTTTGACTTCTAGGGTTATTTTTGTAATTTGGGAACTTATGGAATTGGATCATTGATGGGTGTAGGTGCTGGTGTTGGATCTGTATTTGGAGGAGATTAATATTATCATTTCCGAGCTACTTGAGAGGTGATTTGTCCTGACTACACTAACAGGGTCGAAGGTACCATTACTGGCCCTTTATGGATTTGTATCTGGGTTATTGCAAGATATGCTTATTGATTTACATCCTGGTAGTTAGGATGCATATATGCATAATGTCCTAGTTAGTTCGGTATCCTAGTATATAGGATGTTTTGTATATTGTGTCTAAGTCCATAACTTTATTTGTTATGTACTTGACCCGACCCGACATGGTCCATTTGGGTTGCATGGCATTGCAATACTTGGATAGACTAGATGAGAGAATAAAGCACTTATGATTATTAATATATTATAAGTTCGAATATATTAATAATAGTATTATTTAATTAGTATTCTATTAAGTACTAATCTAGTATTATTTGGTGATCAAAGTGAAACAAATTAAATATATAGGGTTGAATATGACAATCATCAATTCTTTTATGGTGGATTAATGATACATGGTTTATGGGTTTGGTTATAACCATATGGAGCTCCATGGATAGTCCATGGGAGTTACAAACTCACGGGTCATGAGAAATGAAGAGTCATGACAATTACGGTTTACATTTGTAACTCCTAATTATGACACACTATAAAAGAAACCCTATAGCATGAAAAATCGGTACTAGTGTTACTAGAGAGGGCATAACCGTTTTTTAGTATAAGAAATGTTCTCTCAAGTTATTCCAAGTTTTGTGGTGTTGTGTGAATCATTTGAGGCACAACATTTGGGGTGCTAGGCTCACAAAGTCTTGAAGGAATCCAAGCAACAACAAGGTATGTATTTCTACTAGTTCTTTATGTTTTATGTAATCCCCATGCCATGCTAGTTAGGAAATAACCTTGAAAAAGAAATTTGCATGTATATAGAAAAACCATAGATTCAAGGTTATTAGGGTTGCATGTACACTTAGGAAGTGTTAGAATGCTCAAAACCCAACAGTGGTATCAGAGCCTAGGATTGTTTTTAGTATACTTGATGCAAAAATGCTTGAAAATCGAAAATTTTGCACTCTGACAATTGTACTCGCTGAGTCCATGGGGAGGACTCGCCGAGTCCATGAACAAATTCATCCAACTCGCCGAGTAGGATAATGCACTCGGCGAGTAGGATCGAGTTGGGCAGATTTTTCGAGGTTTTGTTGCTGGAAATGGATTAGAATCATTATCCCAATCTGTTTTGGACTTGTAAAATCTGTTTTTCAAAATGATAATGATTATGTTAATCCATTTTTACATGACTTTTAGCAATTTCAAAGTATTATATATGTTTATATGATTTCTTGAAATTGCTTGACATGAATTTGTGTTCTTATGAGTTTTTAGAAGATCATAAGAATTATCTGTAACCACCATGTGTGTTTAATTCTTGATCTTAATTGTATTAATGGTGTCTATAACTTGTCCTCAAGTTATGGATAACCAAAGGTCACTTCTTTAAATTGTCATTAAAGAACCAAAGAGGCTTCATAAAATGAAGAGTCTTCATTTTTATGAACCATTAAAACTCATAAGTTACAAATTGAAAAGACTTGGAATAGTTTCAATTCTTGCCCTCAAGTTTTGGAATTTGTAAAGTCTTACACTTTAATTCCAAATTAAATTTTTTTTAAAAGTTAATAAAAAATAATTCAAACTTTATGGACTTCATTAAATTAATTAAAGTGTTTAATTAAAAGAGTTAATAATTCCATAAAGACATGGTTTAAGTTTAATTAAATTAAGAGTATAATTTAATTAATAGATTAAACCACCAAGTATTTTAAATGTTTAAAATACACCCTTATACTATTATTATAATTTTAATTATATAGATATGTATAAGAATATGTCATTCTCACCGTTAGTAGGCCTCATTCACGAAGCCGGTCTATAAGGGGGGTATAAGATTGTTTCCTATAAAATGGTGACTTAATGGGTGTCCACTCTCACCCACCGCTTCCTTGATCGGTGGAGGGTCGTTAGACGAACGGGTAGGATACGACTTTAAATACTCATTAAAAGTATAATGAATTATAAAGTAACGATACATTATAAATTTCCAATCTTAGTTAATTTAGGGAAATGTGAAATTGGTGCTAGCCCATAAAATTACACTTTCTACCTTACCAAGTCGTTAGTGAAGCGTGTGTGGTTAACCGACACACTAACATGGACTAGTAAGAGTGGCAAAGGGTAACTTGACTTTATTATAGATCGGTGGAGCATGTGTGGTTAACCGGAACATCGATTAGGTAATATTGCTGAGGGTACCAAGTCAATTTGTATAGTTACTTATACCTTGTTTGTGATCCTCGGCATCCCAGTCACAAACTTGAGAGGGCACAATCGAGATTCAAACATGCCATTGAAAGTTCAATGTATCTGAAAAGATCTAGGAGTTTCAAATCCAATTAAAACTTAATTATATTTCGTTTTTCATGGTGGAAATTGGTAAATCGTCATTTACCTACCTTTAACTATTTTATAATTTCGATTACGACATCCCTCTTACAGTTATAAATAGGTTATTGGGTCCTAGCCTTAATATTTCATATTGGGTGTTATATTAAGGACTTTAAATCAACTAACTTGAATTTCTCCCATTATAGATGTCTAGTTTAGATAGCTATGGTCTTCCCAAATCTTTAGGAAGAAGCTTCCTAATGAAGATGATATCCTGAATGGCAACCAAGGTGAAAGATCAATCCCTTTGTTGTGTATTAGTGGGACTGGAAATCATACTTCACTTCCTCCACCTTCTCCAATAAATCTCCCTATCCCACAAGTTTCAAGACCTGATAAGTTCTAAGTCACTCAATCCCTATTGGAAAACAAAGTCTATATGTGCTTAGGTCTTGGAGATTAAGTCACATATTGACAAGCCGGGAGAGTCGGGTGTCGAAGTCTCAAGGTAGCTGGCTATTGACTTGGTCACTCCCTGATGACAGATCACGACATGACCCTTTATGATCTTACCTATTTGCTTGATGATGCTGAATCAGCAATGGTTTGGAGCATTGGTAAAGCAAATTTTGATTGGAAGATAAACTTCCCAAACTCCCATGGACATTGACAATGGTAACATTAGAACTCCAAAAAACCTTTCTCTTCCCAATTGAAAGGAATTGGCCATAGTCAACTCGGTTGACCAAATGGTAAAGAGAAAGGCTAAGTCTGTGATAGTCCCATGTACCGTTTGCAAAGAGTCCATATTTTTCTAAAGGATGGGCATTGGTTGCATAGCTGCCAAATTTACCTAAAAGTCCATAAGGATAATAAAGTCAAATGTTTGACTCTACTTCAGGTAAAGTCCATTGTCTAACTCTATTAAGTTTCTATTCTGAGATTCTTATTGCATGTTGTGACTCGGTCACATATTGATGTTTAAGAATCAAAGAAGAGTGAAGAAACTTAAAGGAAGTATATGTTGATTCTGATCGTGAAGATGGATTTCGATTGCATGGTTCCGTGATCAGAATTTTGAGTTGTTACTTAAGAGTTAGATATATTGCTTAGGAAAGGATAACAACAAGTTTTCCATATGGATTGTAAGGATAAGTTTTCTGCAAAGTTTTAAAATAAAATAAAATGGTTTTGATTTTATTTATTTTAAGTATCCTTACAATGGCATTTGTGAAAAAAGTAGTTGCTTATATGTTTCCATTGATAAGCAGTATGGGTAAATGGATTTGATTCTTTCATTAGTGGTAGTATCATAATTTACCAAATAAGGAAAGATTCTCATCACCCAAGTTTCAGTTGGATAGAAACTTGGAATCATGCAAGTTGTATTGTGTGATGAATGAGAATTTTCATCTTTGGTAAATTAAGACTAATTCCTTGTTCACATTTACATGTGAGTCAAGCAAAGGACTAAGAGATTGGGTACACTTGGTTATGTGCTGGTCAGATCCACCACAAAGTTTGATAAGATTATTCATTATGATTTACTAAAGTTTAGTAAATATGGTTATGCTTACGAGTTTAAGTGTAATTCTGAAACATTGGAAGAGTTTCAATGTATGACAGAATGAATAAGAAGAATCAAATAAGGCAGAAAGATAAAAGTTTCTCCAATCTGAAGAGATGGGAGAGTACTTGTGTATTTTGTTTTATGATTATCTTAGTGAATATGAAACCATATCACAATTGATCCTCTAAGGACACCTTAGTTCATTTGTTTGGCTAAGGAGAGGAATCATGAGTTGTTGAAATGGTTAAATCAAAAGATAAATCATACATCAAAATCAAATCTTAGAGTCATACTACAAGATTAAGCCATTGAGTGACATAATCATTAGAAAGTTTATAACACTTATAAAATGTAGAGTAAGATGTGTCTATGACAACCCGAAATTTCCATTCTGTACAAACTATATCACTTCAATAGAAGTTATAGCAGTCACAGTTGATTTTTAGACTTTTTGTGTAAGTTTGAGTAATTCAGGGTTTATACTTCAGGAAATATCAGGAGAGTGGGTGCACTAGGGTTTTGTGCAACACTTTTATTCCAACACTCTATTACATTAGAGTTCATTTCAAGAATAAAAATATTTTTTACCAAAATATCTCAGGACTATATATAGAATTCTGAACTAAATTCATCCATTATTCACATTTCCAACTAGAGAAAAGTCATTTTCTCTCTCACGGATCTTCGGGTTTTTATACCAAAACGTGAGTAACTCTTTCTAGTAGTGTTAGAAAGCTTATATTGTGCTTATAACATGATTTAGATGGCTAAATCACTAGATCTAGGAGTTTACTCCCCAAGGTGTTCTTGGGCGGTAAACTCCCGAAACCGAGCCTAGCTTGTTCCTTGTGTTGTACAACTGCCTTAGACTCATATGTATGTGTGTTAGGCCGAAAACTCCCTTTTCAAGCTCAAAATGGTGTTTTAAGGCCTCTAAAACTTCAAGGCTTTTATCTAGACTAGTTCCCATTTAGTGTAAGGCCTTAAACACATCAAAGATCACAAACAAATGAGAGTTTACGACCCAAGTGTATCTTAGGCCGTAAACTCCATAGAAATGGACAAAAGGGTGTTTTCAAGACACCTAAATCCCTATACCTTTACAAGGAATTGTTTCCACTTAATTTAAGGAACAAAACTCATCCAAATCACTTATCAAAGTGATTTTACAGCCAAGAGAATGCTCTTGGGCCGTAAACATGAAAGAATGGCACCAAAGTGCGCCTAGGATCCTCATTTTCCTTAAACAATTGTCTAGAACACATCCTTCAAAAGCATGAAGCTTGAAAACAACAAAAACACCATATACTTAGAGTTTACGGCCGTAAACTCTAAGGGGAATGGCCTTAGGGCCGTAAACTCCTATTTGGAGTATTTCTAGACCTTAAACACTTCCAAGGACTTAACCACCAACTTGGAATAATTCTAGGAACCATTTGGGACTTCAAAACAGACCATACCCCCATGGTTGGGAGTTTATGGTCGTAAACTCAAGATTTTACAACCGTAAACTCCATGTGTGATGTTCTATGGGGAGTAAACTCACATATAGGGTCCTTTGGAACCCTAACCACAATTGCCTTGTCCCACAATAGCTTATATGCGATCCTTAGGTCTTAAAACACTTATATAATGTGTTTATTTGTGTCTAGGATGTCTTAACATTATCAATTAGTGATTTGAGACTAATTGAGTGCATATATGTGTGCTTATATATTCATTAGGATCGTAGTCTGTGTACAAGTTCTCGCTCGACACCAAGCAATCCTATACCGTTCAGTTCATCCCAATCACCAACTACAGGTGAGTTCATACTCCTAATCAATGTTTTAAATAATTTTAAATGCTTTAAAGGGGGGAATACAAGTAGAAAAAAACATGTTATTAAATCATTGTTCTGTATTTTATAACTGTGTTTGTCATTTAACAGATTTCACATACTATAAAATGTGATGCATGAAATGGTTTTAAATCTTAAAAATGCATTGTTATCAAATGTTTTACCTTTGAAATGTATATTAAAAATGACGTCAAGTCATTGTTAATTATTGTTCAAAACCCATAAGATGTCCTATCAAACCATTTCACATTATTGAACTAAACTATGCATGTACACTTATATTCTTATATATGTATTGATGTTATAGTTTACAGTTTTCATTTAGCTTCTCACACCCTTGAGTAGTAAGAGTGTATAAACCTACTTGAACAACCAATTACCTTCCAGTAAATTATCATAGGGATAATTTGGAGATATTAAACATAATTCCTATTACTAGGAATCACACAGGAGTCAGTTCATTCATGAGTCAATACCAGTACATTACCTGATACATGAGTACATTTACATTTGATTACATGATATGTGAGTACGTTTACATATACCTACATGATACATGAACACGCTTACATGAATGCATTACATGAGAACCTTTACGTGGATACAATTAATTGTGTACATTAACATGAATACATGTATCTCGAATTGCGAGGATGATTTATCAGTACCTTCTGTGTAAATCTTCCTGCATATCCCTAGTACCTCGGGATATCGAGAAAGGACCCTATCCCTAGTATCTCGGGATACCTAGATGGGCTCCTATCCCTAGTACCTCGGGATATACGGACGGGACTAACCATTCCAGAACCCATCTGTTAGCAACAGTGGGTGATGAACATCTACGGATGCCTACAGTTATTACTTATACTAGGAGTACCTTTACAGGGACTAACCCTTCCTTCCCCCTGCTGCTGCTACAGAGGACAATTGGACAATCTTCGGATGTTCATTAGCTTATATATATCGTGTTAACCCTAGTACCTTGGGATAACAGTTACATATGTTGTGTTAGTCCTGGTACCCAGTGACAACACTTACAGTAGTACATTTTCCTGTTTACTTTATTTTGTGATACTTTCACATAAACGATGAGTTAGACTAAGTACTTTAGTACTAAATAATTAAAGGAAAACTATCATTTTACTTACAAAACATTCGGGTCTTGGTAGAAGACTACATCTCAAACTGATAGGAAATTAGGGATTTTCTAGGGTTTTTCATACGTACATCCACATTTTCATTTAATGATTTACATGGCCTTTATAACAGATTTTCACAAACAAGGCAATGACACTTATATACTTATGAATTCACCAGCATTAAAGCTGATACTCGCTTTCAAAATAACTTGTATTCTCAAGTCATCAGTAGACAGGTACGGAGGCCAGGTTTTGAGAAGACGGAGCAGACATGTCTCGTCTTTTATTTTGATTGTATATTTTTGGTGTCTTACTACAATGAAAGAAGCACACATGTATTAAAACTTTACTTATAATGCAATGGATGATGTTGTTGCTTGTTTATTATATTACACTGTTGTGATACTGTACATGACGTCCTCGACCCCTGAACGTTTCCACCGTTCGTGGTTTTGGGGTGTGACAGTGTCCTACTCCTGTACATTTGAGGTTGGTTAGTTGTTATGTTTTGGATAAAACAAAGACAAACTAAGTCCAATTATAGGAAGTGTTTAACTTGATAAGAATCCGCACTAGCTCTTGAATATTTGTATTGTCAAGGAATGGTTTTTGACAAAGAGAAGTCTTATATGTTAAGAGGACAGTAGGAGTCTAAAAGATTCTGAAATAGTTTCAAGAACTAATCAAGAGTTTTGTTAATCACTAGCCCACGACTTGATGTTTGTAACTTATCATGTTGACATATTATGTGCTCATCCCAGTTAAGGTTGGCTTTGCATTGGAGTTCTGAGAGTTCTCGACTGTTTGCATAACAACCGGGAAGCAATGGTAGGCCGTTATGCTGTCGGGTGACAAGAAATTAAGATTGCACTAGTTCAGTCCCTATGAATTTGGAAGTGTCACTAACCTAGTCCTGTGATTATGGTTTTAACAAAATTCACATGGAAAAATAAGACATACACCATAAAATCAAAGTGTCATAAGGTTTCTCTTCGATTCATGAAAATGATGGTAAGGAAATGCTTCCACTAAGAAGATTTTAAGTAGATAGCAGTTGTGATATTTGCATTCTCATATAGTTAGGGGAGCGTGTGTGGTTAACCGGCACACTAACTAGTGAGAATTGCAAAAGGTCTAGACAAACATGTGAGCTATCTAAGGAAAGGTGCATATTTTTGATAAGGTCTTATCAAAGCGATCTAGTATCAGAAATATGAACTTTGGTAAGAAAGTCAATAAAGTATTGATTTATAGAAGTCCAGTTGATTTATGAGTGCATGTCAAAGATAGTGGGAGCATAAAGTGTTATGCTGGTAATCATTATGCTAGTGGGAGCATGATGATTATGTTAAGTATTGCAAGTTAGCAATGTTATTTATAGAAAACAAAAGTTTCAAGTTGCTTTGAAAAGTTGTTTTGCTATAATTAAGGGAGAGGATTCTATACTTCACTCTAATTCTACAAGCTTAGATTGAGAATTTAATCTACTTTAGTCAAGAATATATATGAATGTTATGATGGAATGGTTCAACATAAGGAAATTCTATATATGTTGCGTTCTCAAAATTTGACTATGATTACGGCATCCCTCTTCTTAGTTCGAATTTTGAGAACATGGCAAATAAAAATTTTATAGCATAAATCATGTCCCATATGCTTTGGGTATAGGTTTGATTATATGTGCTATAATATTCATCCATTCTAAATTTTCCAAATGCCTAGGGCATTAAGATGGAATAAGGAATAGAACTGGAAATGACTAATATGATTAAGCAAAATTGTCGAGGACAATCTGAGGTTTACCAAAGATTGGTTGCTCATGGACAATTAGAAGTATATAGTAAGGACCATATTGACGTATTTTGAAAAGCGGTAACTCTTGTTCAGAAGTGATGGTCAAAATGGTAATATGGAATTGTCTCCATAGGTGGAAGTTATTCTTTAAATTTGTGTAAGATTAAAGAATTTAATGCTAAAAAGGATGTTCAAAGGAATGTACTTTGAATTTGAGTCTTCATTTCCATGGAATTATTTTCCATTGGAATGCTTTGTAATGTCTGTTGTCAAGTCTTTGTGACTTCTGTGCATAGTCATTACAAGGGGGTCATTGCATATAAGTTTAGAATCTAACAGATTACAGTAAATGGCAAGAGTTTGGTATTCTTGCATTTACAACAAGGATTGGAATTGTAAAATGAGCATCATTGGAATATTGTCAATTGATCTATTTCACAAAGAGAGGACCATATGTAAACATAGTATGCATACTTGGAGTATGGCATAATTGTTGTTTGGAAAACCATAGTGTACTTGCTTGGAGCATGGGACAACTAATGTTTTCATTCAAGCATAAAGTTGATTACTTGAAACATAAATAATGAGTAATCAATATGGTGCTTAAATAAAATGTGTTTTATTTACACTCAAAGTGTTGGGGCCATATACGATTAGTATTATTCTTGTGTTTCACTTTGCATGTTTTGACTTCCAGAATAATCATGTTATGGTATATATCACATTATTTATGTTGGAAGTAGATATGAACCAAGACTGTCATGAATTTGGCTTGTATGATTTGTCTAAAGTGCTTTAGACAATGCAATGGTTGCTACAACATTCATGAGTACTCATAAGGGCTGAGTAGGGGTGAGCATTTGGACCGAACCGGACCGGACCGGTTATGGATAATATTGTGGACCGTCGACCGGACCGGATGAGTCGTGTCCGTGTCCGTGTCCGGGTCCGGGTCCAGGTCTGGGTTTTCCGGTTCTTGGACCCGTTTGGATCGGTACAACTTTAATTGCATAGAGTACAAGTCGTTAAAATATGTTTTTGGGTTTGATAGAACTCATTAAAACGAATATGTTATTGGGATTGATACGATATAACTTGTAAAAATGATTACGTTTCCGTTTCATGCATAGAGTACAAGTCGTTAGAATATGTTTTTGGGTTTGATAGAACTCGTTAAAACGAATATGTTATTGGGTTTGATATGATATAACTTGTAAAAATGATTATGTTTTCGTTTCATGCATAACTAATCTACCTTTATGTTAGAATATTATAACTTGCAAAATTAATTTTCCAAATAAAAGCAACTAACATATAAATCAAGTTCACCATGATCCCTTTCATATGATTTATCTTTCAAAGATACATAAAATTCATAATTATAGTCTAAAATAATAGTTAAAAAGTTGAAATATTTCAGTTTTGATAACTTAACTTTGAAGGATTGTAACTCACTGAATATAATACCAAAATCAACAAAATTATAGTCTAAATTCATCTACAAATTGTAAACTAAATGTTGGAAAAAACCGCAGGCCAATCCGACTTAAAACGAATGAGTTATGATTGTTTAAAAAGTTTCAAAGATTACTAAATTTTAAAAATCTTGCTGAAAAACTGAATATTTTTAGTTTTGATAGCTCAACTTTGAAAGACTATAACTCATTGAATATAATACCAAAATCAACAAAATTATAGTCTAAATTCATCTACAAACTGTAAATTAAACTTTTAAAAAAAACCGCGTGTCAATCCGACTTAAAACGAATGAGTTATGATTGTTTAAAAATTTTCATAGATTACAAAGTTTTAAAAATGTTGCTGAAAAGCTGAAAATTTTCAGCTTTGATAGCTCAACTTTGAAAGACTGTAACTCATTGAATATAATACCAAAATCAACAAAATTATAGTCTAAATTCATCTACAAGCTGTAAATTAAACATTGGAAAAAACCGCGTGTCAATCCGACTTAAAACTAATGTGTTATGGTTGTTTAAAAAAATTCACAAATTACAAATTTTTTTTTAAACCGGGTCCAACTGGTTCTAAACCCGGTAAAAACCGGACCGGACCGGGATGGATTCCTAGAACCAAGAACCGGCCCGGGGGTCCAAAAAAACGGTCTGGTCTGGTCCGGTTCGGTCTGGTTCACCGGTCCGGTCCGGTCCACCGGTCCAAATGCTCACCCCTAGGGCTGAGTATTGGATTCAACCCACGCTCACTTGCATCACTTCATGGAATTTATCTCGAGTGATCGTGAGATGGTAATATCATATAAATCTTCAAACCTAGAGATATGAGTTGTTGACTATAAGTTGGTTATTCATTGATTGTATGAAAATGCATTGGTAACGCGATGTTATAAAACGTGCCTTTGTGAATAATTTAACAAGTACTTAGTACAAGCATATCAGTCGAAGTTTATCTGTTCCTTCTAGAATTAGAAGCGATATCTGGGCCCCTCGATGATTTGGTTTTGGCCTATGTACCGAGCCCGATCAGAACCTAATTGATGTGCTCAATTTAGTTAAATGTCGAAACAAATCAAAGATCGAGAAACAAATGTTGGACATTAAGTAAGACACTGTTCCATGTGTTTGTCCGGCTGCTATCATGAGAACAGAGGATTATATGATCACTTATCTTAAATGGCGTATCATCATCATCTCAGTTCCGAGAGACTTTGAAAGAGCTACGATTGCTAGTCGGATTTTGAAGTCATATTTGCAAATATAGTTATTAGACTTATCCAAGTGGGAGACTGTTGGATATAGTGTCTAAGTCCATGACTTTATTTGGTATGTACTTGACCCGACCCGGCATGGTCCATTTGGGTTGCATGGCATTGCAATACTTGGATAGACTAGATGAGAGAATAAAGCACTTATGATTATTAATATATTATAAGTTCTAATATATTAATAATAGTATTATTTAATTAGTATTTAATCAGGTATTAATCTAGTACTATTTGGTGATCAAAGTGAAACTAATTAAATATATAGGGTTGATTATAGCAATCATCAATTCTTTTATGGTGGATTAATGATACATGGTTTATGGGTTTGGTTATAACCATATGGAGCTCCATGGATAGTCCATGGGAGTTACAAACTCATGGGTCATGAGAAATGAAGAGTCATGACAATTAGGGTTTACATTTTTAACTCCTAATTATGACACACTATAAAAGAAACGCTATAGCATGCAAAATTGGTACTAGTGTTACTAGAGAGGGCATAACCGTTTTTTAGTGTAAGAAATATTCTCTAAAGTTATTCCAAGTTTTGTGGTATTGTGTGAAGCATTTGAGGCACAACATTTGGGGTGCTAGGCTCACAAAGTGTTGAAGGAATCCAAGCAACAACAAGGTATGTATTTCTACTAGTTCTTTATGTTTTATGTAATCCCCATGCCATGCTAGTTAGGAAATAACCTTGAAAAAGAAATTTGCATGTATATAGAGAAAACATAGATTAAAGGTTATTATGGTTGCATGTACACTTAGGAAGTGTTAGAATGTTCAAAACCAAACAGGATGATGCTATGTTAGTGACTAATTAGTTATGTATCCTGGTTATTGGATGTTGCTATTATTAGTGATATGTTAAATCAGTTAAGTTAGGCTAAAGGCTCGGAGAGCGGTCCAGATACATTGAAGGCCTGCGACGCAGTCAAGTCAGGCTGAAGGCTCGTTATGAATGTTGTTTGCTTATTTGTTATTGATATGTTTTATGACATTGGTATTTTACGGGTAACTCACTAAGCCTTCGAGCTTACATTTTTCGATTATTGTTCGAGGTACTTTTATGATCGCGGGAAGGCGAAGGCGTGATCGTAGAGCTGCTCATATTTCATGATATTATAATTTGATTCTGGGATACTCTGACATTATAGTATTGTGAAAACAAGTTTTGTAATAATCATTGGTTTTAAAATGTTTTAAAAAAACTTTAAATTTGGCGTAATTTTTACGGATGTTACATCCTCCGTGACCTGCAAAGTACTCTAAATATAAAAATCCAAATCCACGAAAGGGAAATCAATAACTACAAAAAAGATAAGAAGATTAAAGTGAGATGAGTACCACATCAACCGGTGATTTGGTGAGAAAATGTGAAGCTTTAGATCCAAAATTGGATCAATTTCGCCCAAATGGGTTATCTTTCTTTTGCCCAATGACCAGTCTTATCTTTTAGATTTTGTTTTCCTCCCCATTTTTCTTTCAATGTTACAATTGGCATTTAATTTGCGACAACAAGCAGAAGAAGCCGATCAAGACGGTGGGTGGGAGGTTGGAGGGACAAATAACTAGAGAGAGAGAGTGAGACAGAGAGAGAGAGAGAGATAGAGAGAGAGAGAGAAAAGGAGATTGAATAGCAAAGATAGTGGAAACAAAGGATTATAACCGTCTATAGAACCAACATGTAAAATCTCAATTTTATCTTTCCTTGTAAACTTTTAAATTACCATAACATAACAATTACTTTTATGCTAAAATTACACTTGTCTTCTCCTTATTGTTTATTTTCATTTTCACAAATTACTTGCATTTTTATATGAACCTATATATATATATATATATATATATATATATATATATATATATATATATATATATATATATATATATATATATATATAGAGAGAGAGAGAGAGAGAGAGGTAAATTCAATTGAGAAAAAATAAAAGGTTGAGAATGGACGAATCAATCTCAGCCAATCATTTTATATATGTAAAATACATTTAGATTAAGTCATTGACATATGGTGTTCTTCTGGATTGTCCACCCATTCTTCATCAACATCATCTGATATGCATTTATCTCGATCGTTCCTTTATTCTTCATCAAGATCATTCATTCTTTATCAACATCATATGTTCTACTACTTTTTTGTCAACAACGTCACCTATTCTTCATAAACAAAAACATCGACACATCATAAAAACATCAATTCTTCATCAAAATTCTTCATTTATTCAACAAAACATTGTGATTCATCATCAAATAAAATTAATCGTGCTACTAAGTGTAAGCCGTGATTTACTCTTGTCCAATTTTTTTGATGTCATTTAGCGATCACTGGTCTTTAAAAGTTATCGAAACTTCATCAATCGAACATTCATGAATATCAAACAATAGATAGCAATCGAAACTTCATCAACATAACCATAAATTTTAATAATTTTAAAACAAATCATTTTTCATGTTTGAAAAACATCGATTTTCATACATTTTTTAACAATTTGTGATCTCAATGTACTCATTATTGATCGATTTTCATAGAAGTTGATTTGGGTTGTATGTATTGGCTTCAATAGTTAAATTTTTAACATAATTTTATAAGATAATTTATTTGCACGCCGATTATTCGATTAAATATATAAACTAAATATATCCTGTAATATTCACAACTGAATATGTTTTTACATGAGAATCAATGTATGTCTTTTAGAAACGCAATGTACGTATGTAATTCATGTGTGAATTACGTATAAAACTTATATTCACATGTGAATATATGTAATATTTACAAATGAATACATGTTATATTAATAAATGATAACACATTTCTTTTGGAAAATTAAAAAAAAAAAAATTAAAATACTTCATTATGAGGTATAAAGCTAGTTTGTAATTCATATTTGAATAACATATAGAAACTATATCCAAATGTGAATATATGTAATATTCACAAATAAATATATATGTAATAATCAAATTGGAATATATATATATATATATATATATATATATATATATATATATATATATATATATATATATATATATATATATATATATATTATTCACAAGTGAATAAAACTGTTTATAAAACCAAGAAGTAAAAAATATATAAAATTGATGATTAAAAAATATACGACTAGAATGTATTTATTCACATATACCTATGCTTTTTATGGTAAATTTAAATTATCATATAAGCATATTTTTTTATTCCAGTTATATTCGTTTATGAATCAATGATAGATACAAAATTATAAAAATAAAAAAACGTTATTTTAAGGCCTTATACAGTTCTGAATAGCCTAAAACATCGTACGTCACGGTGGAGCTATGAGTTTTGTAAATCACACCATTTTACATAAAATATATGAATTTTGTCCAATTCCGATACTAAACTTCATTGCGGCAAAGTTTTTTGATGATGTTACTAAATTTTCATTCCTGCTAATGATGACATCATCATGACATGTTATTCTATTCATATATGAATAAACTTTAAAAATCATTACGATATATTTACTGATAATGTTAGTAACTTCAAGCTCACTACTAAAAATATCATTATAATATATTATTTTTATTTGTGTGAATAAACTATATGTGTTGATTTATTCATTTGTGAATATAAGATTTATATCTTTAAATAAATAATGCACTATAAGAATTGTTGTGTGAATAGCTTTTTTTTATATATTGTAACAGTATTATTTTACATATTAATTTTACATTATACTGATACAAACAACATTGTATTGGTTAATAATATCATTTACAATTGAATTTAACACAATCAAAATGAAGAATGTATTACATTGTATAACATTTACCCATGAGTATAAAAATATATTATCTTCATCAATGATATCTTCTCATTTATGTCAACCAATTGTCAACTATTGAGATATAATACAATCATTGATTGAAATGTTATTCATCAATTGATTTATAACCATTCCTAACAAACATGTGAATACATTTAAAAATGTTAATAAAAATATATTGTTAGTTCATCATAACATCGATTTATCACATTCTAATTATCACATGATATATTTATACGTGAACGTATAATCACATGTGAATATTATATAATATATTTACTTGTGAAGATTACAAATTATAGTCATATTTAAATATTACATAATATATATTCATTCATGAATATTACATACTGTATTATCATATCAATATTATATAGTATATATTTATATTTAAATATTAGACGATACATTTAGTTGAGAATATTATATAGTTTATTCACTTGTAAATATTAGATATTGTATTCACTGATGAATATTATATGGTATATTCATATGTGAATATTACACAATATATTCACATATGAATATTACAAGGTGTATTCAGAAATAAATATATTTTTTTGTATGTTATTCACATATAAATGACATATAGACTTGCATTTGTTTTGTGTTTTAACAATAATAAACTAAATCAGGTGTGAACCCATATTAATATATGAATGTAACGTAATAATTTAGTTCATGTATTTAATCAAACAATTGAAATGCATACATGTTAACTTTTTAAAAATGTTAAAAACATGATACGTTGACTATTTAAATTTTACAAAATATTAGACTGCTAGAGAATTATATGAATTTTTTCAAAAAATAAATGATTTGATGTTTTTCTAACCTTAATTTTGAGGTTTTGTTTGATTATTGATGTTGAATGAATGATGTGAGGTGGATCTATTGTTGATTATCGATGATGTTGATCTAATGACGTTGAAAGTATAATCAATCGCATATGTTGAAGATATGCTCATATTTACGTAGAATTGAATGTTGGATTGATAGAACCAAAAACAAACTGTTGTTGTCTACTATTGAATGATGTTGATAAACCTGTTATTGATGAAGATAGATTATTGATTAATGCTGGACGATGTTGATTGACGGTTTAATTGAAGAAATCTGGATAGTTTTTGAAGGTTGGAGAAATTTGGATGATAAACTATGGATTAAGAATGAATTTGAACTGTTATTTAATTATACATAGTTACTTATCTGCGATTGAATGTTATTTTATCATATTTACAACTTTACCACCGTATCTTTTATACTTTTATTTCTCTCTCTCTCTCTCTCTATATATATATATATATATATATATATATATATATATATATATATATATATATATATATATATATATATATATATATATATAAAAGAAACGTTCGTAGCAGAACTTCCAAGTAATTTTCTTTGTTACAAAAAGTGTCCTTGGATTCTCTCGTATTCATATTTTTGTGTTTACCAATTACTTTCGGCATTAGAAAGGGTTTTGATTTTTTTGTTTTTCAATATTATAATTTTAAATCTATATACGTATTTGATTTTGATTTTGAAACTTCGGCGTTCAAGAAGATGAAAAATTAGTATAAAGATAGTGTGAAAATATAGTTTTACCCCTTTGATAATGGTCATGTAGTCATGTACAACTTAACAAATAGTTTGAAAGAAACCACTTACATAAATGATTATTTTCTATGACTGAAATAGTATAGCGACTATTTTGGGTGTTTTAATTAATGATGCAAAGTGTATGGGCCTGCATATAGTCTAAGGATTAAACTTTATAGTTTACTCTATATCTTTATTAAAGACTAATTTTCTTTTACTGAAGTAGTATAGCGACTATTTTGGGTGTTTTATATTGAGGATGTAAATGTATGGGCTTGCATATAATCTAAACGACAAAACTTTATAGTTTACTCTATATCTTTATTAAAGACTAATTTTCTTTTACTGAAGTAGTATAGCGACTATTTTGGGTGTTTTATATTGAGGATGTAAATGTATGGGCTTGCATATAGTCTAAACGACAAAACTTTATAGTTTACTCTATATCTTTATTAAACACACCGATTTATGGCTGTATGGTACTCAATTATTGGTATATAAAGAAAACAAAAGATTTGTATCAATTATCATTAACTTTCCCCTCGTATTCTCTTTACACTTCCTGATGGCTTTTGAAGTTTTGCAAAATTTCTTATACATGCAATCATGTATGTTTGGTATTACCTATTGGTTTACAGTCCTGCTTCTATCCCGCAACCGTCCGACCATTTACCTTGACAATTTTAATGTTGTTTCGCTTAGAAACACCACCGCAACCTATTTGAACCTGAGAATCCAGAATGAGAACTCGTGGATAGGCATTTACTACGAGGATGCTCTAAATCTCACCATCAGTTATTTGCCACCAACGAAATCAATAGAAAGTAAGGTTACCATCGGACAATGTGCCATTCAAGGCTTTTATCAAGGGCAAGGGGAGGTTAGACATATCCAAGCATCTGTGGTGATTGAAGACTTGTTTTCAATGACTGAACAACGAAGGAGACTGGGTGAGACCCATGTTTCCCTTTATGGTCCAGTGAAAGTGATCGATTTTGTGGTAGATTTGGAGGCCAACATAAAGTTCAAGTCAATTGAGAACAAAAAGTCCCATCTGTTGATGCAATCTGGAGTGGAGGTTAACGACGACACTTGGACGTCTATTCTAAAGACCGTTCAAATGAATGATGATTCTGGATCGAATACGTGGGGAGTCTGGCG